>NC_136915.1:123217131-124465448 GCF_949752795.1 Hyperoodon ampullatus | reverse complement strand
TGATTCAGTTCCTGGTGAGAATCCTCTTCCTGGCTTGCAGACAGCCCTCTTCTTACTGTGTCCTCACAGCAGAGAGAAAGAGAGAGCTAGCTTTCTGGTCTCTTCGTATAATCCCATCACAAGGACCCCGCTCTCATGACCTCCTCTAAATCTAATACCTCCAAAGGCCCACCTTCCAACACCATCACACTGGGGGTTAGGGCTTCAACATATACAATCTGGGGGGACACAGACATTCAGTCGTAACAGCTGCCCCTTCATCTAGTCTGCTTCCTGATCTCCAGGCCAGGAAGTGCTAATAACGTGGGATGAGGCCACCCTTGGTCTTCCCTGAACACCTCGCCCCTCCATCCACTTTTCTTACTGCCTTTGTGGCTTCTGTTGTGTGCTCACCTCTCCCATGAGAGTTGAAGCCCCTTTGAGAGAGGAATTGATGATAAAAGCACTTATTGAGCATGTGCCCACTGTTCTAAATACACTGTCACTTAATTTTTATGGCAATCTGTGAGAAAGACATGAATTGTTCCTATTTTACATCCAGAGAAAGCTCAAGTTTGGAAGAAGTAAGTAACTTGCCCAAGGTCATGCCCCAGCAAAGGCTTATCTCAGATGAGAATTGAAGTCTCTCTACAAAACTCTCGGTTACTTTCTCCCCTGAAAGCAGGAACCTCCTTTTAGTTATCTTTGTATCCCTGCTCCTACTTGTAGCACCTAGCACAGTGCTGTATATGTTGTATTTACTTATATACTTGTTAAATAAAAATTAAAGAATGTGCATCCTACATTCACTCCATCAGATTTTTAAAAAGTGTACAGTTGTAAGTATATTCACATTGTTGTGGATGAGAGCTCCGGAACTTTTTTTCATCTTGCAAAACTGAAACTCTGTACCTATTGAACAACTCCCCATTTCCCCTTCCCCCAACCCCTGGCAGCCACTATTCTACTTTCTGTTTCTATGAGTTTGATTACTTTAGATGCCTCATCTGAGTGGAATCATGCAGTATTTGTCTTTTTGTGACTCTCTTATTTCACTTAGCATAATGTCCTCAAGGTTCATCCATGTGGTCACAAAAGCAAGATTTCCTTCTTTTTTATGGCTGAATATTATTCCGATATATATTCCACTAGGTTTTATAAATGCCTTATCTCATCAAGTTGCTTTCTTTCTTTCTTTTTTTTTTGCGGTACGCGGGCCTCTCACTGTTGTGGCCTCTCCCGTTGCGGAGCACAGGCTCCGGACGCGCAGGCTCAGCGGCCATGGCTCACGGGCCCAGCCGCTCCGTGGCATGTGGGATCTTCCCGGACCGGGGCACGAACCCGTGTCCCCTGCATCGGCAGGCGGACTCTCAACCACTGTGCCACCAGGGAAGCCCCCAAGTTGCTTTCTTAACACCCCTTCTTAATTTCACTTCACTCACAGAAGAGCTTTAATAATATGACCACTACCCCCACCAGCTGTTGAGCTCTGGCACTGTGCTAATTGATCCTGTCACTTTGTGCTCACGGTAACCCTTGAAGGTCATTGTTGTGATCTGCAGATGAGGAAACAGAGGCCAAGGAGATGAAATAACATATTCAAGGTCACAGGACTTCAAAGTACAGCAATCTGGATCTCTGATGCTCTTCCAGGCTCCTCTGACTCTACAGTGTGCTGTCCTCCATTAATCTGTACTTCCTCTCAGTGAGTGACATAACAGAAAGAGACACTGAGGACCAGACACATGAGGTGACACCAAGGATGCTCTGCCCATTAGCTGCAGAGGTGGGGTGGACCCCTCAATTCATGATTCCTGGCCCAGGGCTCTCTTCCCTACTCACCACCAGGCCATTACCAATCTAGGTGACCTGTGGGTGTGACTTCTCACTCAATCCAAATCCCATACCTTCCTCAAGGCCCAGATCAAGACTCACTTCTTCCTGACCAAATGCTCCCACTGACATTCCTCGTACTTTGCTTCCCTTTCGCTTTGCATGGACAAATCCAGTACATTCTCGCAGGTAGTATTATATACTGCTTTACGATCCTCCAAGGAAGGCTGCACACTTCCCTTTCCACCATACCACCTAACAGCATCCTGGGGATGTGGCTGGCCCTTGATAAATGCTTTCTGACCGGATGCACCATAGAACTATGCAGTTTAAGAGCCTCCTCAGGGAACATCTGGCTTAACACTCTCATTTTCCAGTTGAGAAACTGGGTCCCAGAGACGTGTAGTGACTTGTCTGGTTACAGAGCTAATTAGTGAAGACTCGGGCCCGGAGCCCAGTCTTCTGTCTCCTGGTTGGTGCTCTCCTGCTACTCTGGTTGCTGGGCCCCATCTACCCAGGAGACTTTCGCATTTCTCTGCATCAGAATTGTGTCCTAAGGCCCTAAGTGGGCAAACACAAGGAAAGAGAGGTTAAATCCTACATTCAGTCATTTTAAGGGGATATGAAAGTACTACTTTTTAATTTCTAGAGGGGAAGAAAAAATGAAAAGGAATACTGAACAGAGAAAAATAAAGACTAGTGAAAAATTCCCAGTTCTTAGACAGATATTAAACAGCTGAAAGACAAGATAGTCTCTCACGGTCCTTCTTCCTCCGCCCCCTCCCACCCCAATACTGCTTGCTTCTAAGGAAGGCCAAGGAGAACGCAATTCTCTCCAGGGTAAAGTGTGAAAATCTAGAGGGGACATTAACATTTTACGGCCTCAAAATTTTTAATAAATTAACTTTATTAAAGGATCGCTGGTTTTTTAGTACCTTGAAAATGAAAGGTACCACACCTTCTAGAAAATATGTATTCACCTCATTTGCAGGTTTGCTGCATTGTTACATCTACCCACATCTCTCTTTCCACTACAAGGAAAGGAAATCATACATTTCTGTAGCATTTTATAGTTTATAAAATAGCTGAATGCATTATTTTATTATTATTATTATTTTTTGCGGTACACGGGCCTCTCACTGTTGTGGCCTCTCCCGTTGCGGAGCACAGGCTCCGGACGCGCAGGCTCAGTGGCCATGGCTCACGGGTGCAGCCGCTCCGCGGCATGTGGGATCTTCCCAGACTGGGGCACGAACCCGTTTGCCCTGCATCGGCAGGCGGACTCTCAACCACTGCGCCACCAGGGAAGCCCTGCATTATTTTTTTAAATGCTTATTCTTATAATAGACTTGGGGGATTATATAATGGAGGTATTATTTATGTAATCCTCAAATGATTTTTGAGAGCCTACTGTGTGCTGGGCACTATTCTAGGCCCTAGGGATACAGGATTACACAAAGCAGAGGAAGTTCCTGCTCTCCTGGAGATTATATTCCAATTAGCTCCCCTTTCATGGATGAGACAACTGAGTCTTAGCGGTTAAGTGATTTACCCATGGCTGCCTGGTTAATGAGCAAGAGGGCTGGGGCTTGGATCAAGGCTTAAGAGGCCAGCTCTAGCTCTCGCGGTTCCAGAATACTCCTGCTTTATGTGAGCAGGGGTTTGCTTTCTCTGAAGTCAAGAGTGTCTATGTTCTCTATGTTCTTTCCCTCAACTGTGGGATACAGCTGTGCACAGCACTTGGTCCTTAACACAACCAGAGTGACTGCCCAGAAAAGGCTTCTGTTTTTCTCTCTTAAAAGATGATATATAACAACTGGATATCTACATGAGGTAGGTTGGGCCCCTACACCTCATTCCATATAGAAAAATTAACTCAAAATGGATCAAAGACCTAAATATAACAGCTAAAACTATAAACCTACTAGAAGAAAACACAGGCATAAATCTTCATGGCTTTGTATCAGGCAATGGTTTCTTAGATATGACACCAAAAGCACAAGCAACAAAAGAATACATAAACAAATTGAACATCATTAAAATTAAAACTTCTGTGCCTCAAAAAAAGAAAGAAAAGATAACCCGTAGAATGGGAGAAAATACATGCAAATCATATGTGTGGTAAGGAACTTATCTCTAGAATATATAAAGAACTATTATAATGTAATAATAATGTAATGACAATAATGTAAAGACAAACAACCCAGTTAAAATACAGGCAACGGATATGAATAGACATTTCTCTATAGAAGAAATAATAATAGGCAAATTGAAACCACAGTGAGATACCAATGCACACCCACTAGGTTGGCTAGAATCAAAAGACAGATAATAGCAAGTGGTGGCGAGGATATGGAGAAAGTGGAACCCTCATATATTACTGGTGAGAATGTAAAGTTATGTACCCACTTTGGAAAACAGTTTGGCAGTTCCTCAAAATGTTAAACACAGAGTTACCACATGATCTAGCAGTACCACTCTTAGGTATATACCTGAGAGAAATTTAAAAACGTCCATATAAAAATCTGTGCACATATGTTCATAGCAGTATTACTCTTAATAGCCAAAAAGTAGAAAGAGCCCAAATGTCCATCAACCAATGAATGGATAAATAAAATTTGGTATATTCATAAAATGGAATATTTCTCAATAAAAAGAAATAGAGTACTAATACATGCTACAATATAGGTGAACCTTGAAAATATGCTAAGCGAAAGAAGCCAGTCACAGAAGGCCACCTACTGTATGATTCCATTTACATAAAATGTCCAGAATAGGCAAATATAGAGAGACAGAAAGCAGATTGCTAGCTGCCTAGGAACTGGGGACTGAGGGGATTGTGGTGTGACTGCTAATGAAAATGTCCTAAAAGTGCATAAAAAAGATAGTTGCATTTTATAATCTGTAAATATACTGAAAGCCATTGAGCTGTACACTTTAAATGGGTGAATTGTATATGATGTGAATTACTCTCAATAAAACTATTTAAAAAAGAAAAGATGATGCATAACCTAGTATGAAGAAATATTGAGAGCTGGTGAAAGATGACCCCAATAGCTAGGTGTATAAGTGAGCAGGCAACTAACCTGGGCACCACCTTACCTTTTATCTTCTGTAAACCTACAGAGAATGATCCTCTGGGGAACTTTCTGAACCAAAACATTTGTGACAGAGTGTAGTCAGCAAATATTGCCCAGACTACCACAGAACGTAGAAAGCTTAGAGATGACTGATTTTCCTGGCAAAACCCAGACACTGATAAGGTTTACAGCTCACTGTGGTGGCACAAGCTGTATGCAGATTCACAAATCTTTCATTTGAGATTGCCAATACCTGTCTTTAAACTAGAAGAGACAGATATTTCTTTCTTCTTCCTCTCCAAATGTCACCTCCCAGCCTCACAATGCCTGGACTGAGTTTCAGAACTGTCCTTTAGAGTGAGATGTAGATTCTTGGTGGGTGGCCTCTTAGCCCACCTCCCTGCCCTTCCTTCCCTCTTTACATCAGAAGAGTTGGTCTGGTTTCTCTCATCACAAACAGCGGTATCAACAACCCCGGCCAAATTCCACAGCTTCTTAACCAAACTTGAGCCAAGTAAACAGTACTTGAACTTCAGAAGTCTGGGTCCATAGGTTTGTGTGAATGACACACTTCTCAGTATTTTAGCCAGGGCCCACCCTCAATGACTGTTTTTCTGTAATGACAGTACTCTACCTTACTGAGGGTAATAAATGCTTGTCCTCAACAGAGCTACACACAGGACCTCAAATGATGAACTGGCTAAAATATAGCTGCTCTGTATAGAGTGATGGAACTCTAGCCATGACATATACAAAGAAACTAAGTGTCTTTCCTCATCTTCACCAGTGGGAAGGAGCTAGCATTGAGCTAAGACATCTATCTGATAAGTACCCTCCATCCATGGCTAGTTTGGGGCAAAGCATGTGCCTCAGTAACTTTCTCTCTCATTTGTTATTCTGCCACAGCAGGGACCAACGCTGCCCTTACCACCTTGCCCCAGAAAAGCCATTAATTACTTGAGGTTTCCATCAGCTAGAAACATACCTGTCATGCAGCTGCTTTACTGCATCACTCACACAAAGGTTGCCAAGGTCTGGACTGAGTCCAACAGAGTATTTTTCATTTGGTTGAAGTTGTTTTCAATGTTTTCTTGTTTTCCAGTGATTGAAGGTCAAGTCTGGAGCAGGGGACTGGATTAATAAAGCCCTGTGAGGGGAACTGCGGCAGTGACATGTTAACCCTTCATTCACCAGAGAAGAGAAAACTGCCAAGCAAGGCTCTGAGGACAACAACCTTCAAATGGGCCCTCAATAACCTGGTGCTGATTCTGGAGAAGGCCAAGGTCTATGAATGTGTATGTGTCTGTGATGGAGGCTCACAAGTAGGATGTCTTGAATTGAAAACCTTGCCAGACATCACCCAAGCCAGTGTTACGGGAGCAGAGTTTGTTTCTTCCCTCAGTGATGGATGTGAGTTTCCTAGAGCTCACTGCTTTCCTTGAGGGAGGGAGGAAAGGCCTTGGCAACTCTGTGTACCTCCATGTTTTTTAGCCATATTGTATAATGAATGGGCAGGTCTGGGGCACCCTTACCACATCCAAAGAAGCTGAAGAGGATCTTTATGTCTCATCTGACTTAACGCTTGGCTCAGTAATCAGTCAAGAGGTTGGGTCTCACTTTTTAGGGGTCATTTACATGCAGAGCCCCTCTGGGTTCAGAAACTCTCAATAAATCAGTGTGTGTAGCACACTCATTCCCAAACTTAACAGCTATAGTTTTGGTAGCCTTCAGGCTGAGAATTCATCCTGTGTCCAATGGATAGGCAGTCAATAGGGTAGAGCACGTTTACCCAAGTACTCTCCATGGAACCCCAGGGTTCCATGGGCAGTTAAGTTTGAAAAAATGTACTCCACCTCTGCTTTATTCTGGGATCCTAAGGCATCACCAATTGTAAGCTCCCCGTTGATTTAACAGTAGTTTTTTGAAGGTATGGGGAGAAACACCGGATTACAAGAACGCAGTTTTGCTTTTAAATTATAAGAGCTTATATTTAGCTATACAGGTACTTATAGACTCCCTTCTTCAATATCTCAGTAACATTTTGTATCTAATCATTTTAGCCTTCAGATTCTAAAGGTTTTCTGAGTCACTTTTGACCTTTGGAAGTTATCTTAAATATCATGGTGATGAATCGCTTTTTATAAACTTTTCATGATCTTGATTTCTTTTGTACCTTTAGGATAGACAACATAACTCTGAATCCTATAAAGGAATATTAGATTCACGTGCCTTTTCTTTTTGATAAGTTTATAGTTTCCTCTTTTCCTTAACTGAATAACATGTCACTAGAAGGTATCAACTTCCTTAAGTGTCAGCTGGAAGCTTTTGATAGATGCTTGGAGATGGAATTATGGTTCTTCATAATGAAGGAATCATTGGTTCAAGAATTGTCACACCGTCTTCTCATTTTGAAACTTCTATGACCCATTTCCTGAAATCTGCCAATTTCTATCACCTTTAATTACACTACCTGGGGTGTGGCAGAAAATTTGCCTTTGCAATGCTACTTTATAACAGTCTTTTCTTTCTTTCTTTTTTTTTTTAAAAAATTTATTATTTTTGGCTGAGTTGGGTCTTCGTTGCTGCACGTGGGCTTTCTCCAGCTGTGGCGATTGGGGACAGCTCTTCATTGCGGTGCGTGGGCTTCTCATTGCGGTGGCTTCTCCTGCTGAGGAGCACTGGCTCTAGGCGCGCGGGCTTCAGTAGTTGTGGCTCGTGGGCTCCAGAGCACAGGCTCAGCAGCTGCAGCGCATGGGCTTAGTTGCTCCGCGGCATGTGGGATCTTCCCGGACCAGGGCTTGAACCTCTGTCCCCTACATTGGCAGGTGGATTCCTAACCATTGCGCCACCAGGGAAGCCCAGTCTTTTCTTTTTAAAAACACATTTTGTTTGGGGATAATTTTAGATTTATAGAAAAGTTGCAAAGATAGTACAGAGTTCCCATAAACCCTTCTCCAGTTTTGCCTGTTGTTAAGATTTTACATTACCAAGGAACATTTGTCATAACTAAGAAAGCTATGTTGGCATACTACTGTTAATTAAGTTCCAGACTTCATTTGGATTTTACTAGTGCTTCCACCAATGTCCCCTCTCTGTTCTGGAATCCAATTCAGGGACAACACTGCAGTCAGCTGTCTTGTCTCCCCAGTCTCTTGTGGTCTGTAGCAGTTTCTCAATCTTTCCTAGACAGTCTTAAAGAGCATTGGCCAAGTATTCTGTACAATGTACCCAGATCTGGGTTTTTCTCATGACTACATGGGGCTTATGGGTTTTTGTAAACAGTATCAGAGAGGGCATGATAGGCACATAGCATCACTGATGATGCTAATCTACTTGGTTAAGGTGTTGTTTGCTTGGCTTTTTCCACTGCAAGTAATAGTCTTTCTTTCGTTCTTTTTTATATAACAATCTTTTAAAAGGTATTTTAAGAGTCAGTGAAAGGATCTAAGTTAAAATTTAACCTTGGTGGGCTATTTTAAGAACTCACTCGAGGGGCCATGAGATGAACAGGTCTCTGGGCAGAGTAAGTCTCGACATTTTGTGCAGGCGGGGCAGCCTCAGTACATCTGCACCCCCTGCTGGGTGCCGGTTGTTCTGACCTGGGCTGGGAGGAGGGTGAGGCGAGGGAGGCTCTGGACACACTCACTCCTGGGTCTTACCTGCAGGACCCTGAGAATGAGTGCCTCCTTAAACCTTGCACCCTACACAGTTCACTTGCCTCACCCTGCTTCTGACACTGATTCTAAGATTTACTCCAAGTTTAGACACTAGAATGTAAAAAGATGTGCTCTTTATTTTATTTATTTTATTATTTTATTTTTTTGCAGTATGCGGGCCTCTCACTGTTGTGGCCTCTCCCGTTGCGCAGCACAGGCTCCGGATGTGCAGGCTCAGCAGCCATGGCTCACGGGCCTAGCCGCTCCGCAGCATGTGGGATCTTCCCGGACCGGGGCACGAACCCGCGTCCCCTGCATCGGCAGGCGGACTCTCAACCACTGCACCACCAGGGAAGCCGGTGCTCTTTATTTTAGGATGAAGTGTACTGTACAGGCTCCAGGATGTCCTGCAGTACCTTGTTTAACCCACTGTTTCTAGAATTAATTTGATCATTGAGTCCTTTTTTTCACTTAAGAGGCGTTTCTTCACCTAAACCTACGAATATTCTTGGGGAAATGAGAATAGACTGGAAGGCAGTGGACTGGGTCCAGCCACTTGGGTTCTGGACTGGAATCTGCCTCTACTCCCACCTGCCTGATGTGACCAAGTTTCCTCATAAAGAAATGCTCTTCAGAGCCTCTGCCATCCTCAGCCACATTTCTGATGCATTTAAATGGATTTCTTTGACCTCTCACTCACCCCAGGAAGGCTGTGCTTGCATTTCTGTGAGCTGTGGATGGTCATGCTGACAGTCCTCTGGGAGTGGCTGACCCCTGTCACCATGTTGGGGAGTAAAAACCATCTAGATGGACAGCCAAGCACTCAAAGGCTGACCCCTGCGAGAATCGTTATCAGAACCCCTCACTGCTCCACCGTGAAGGCCGGCGGGTTGCAGCTAAGCCCTGCCCTGCACCCCAGCCCCCCATGAACCTTCCTGTCCTTTAACTGCCAGGACTCATACACAATGTTAATAGAATGCACTCCTGTTCTCTGATACAGGATCTTTAACATTTTCTGAAGAACACTGTACTGGCAGGTTACTAGGCTGAAAATTTAGGAAGCAAATTACGATAGCCAACCTCATTTCACAGTTTTGAGTAGCCCCGATGGAGCAATCTTCCCTTTCAGAAGATCACAGCAACGTCCTGAGTAATGATGGTTCAGCCCACAAGCGGGAGACCAAAGAGGGAGATCTAATGTCAGGCTCTGTCTCGGCTACCGACAAGGACTTTTAGGACACGGGGTTGTATTTTTCCTACTAAATGACAGTAGTATTTAGCAGCATGTGTACATGCAGAAACAGGTGTAGAGGGCCATCCATCAAATGAATAACTCATACAGGGAGTCTCTGGGGGAAAATCCCACATTATGGGAATGGGAACATTTTCAGCTATATGACAAGGGGAGCTTAGAGACCAACAAGGGCAGCTCTTCACTTTCTTTTTAAAAATCTGTCACCTTTTGTAAAAAGAAGAACGGTATGGTAGAAAAGGTACGAGACTTGGAGTTGGAGGGTCCATGATTTAAATCCTGTCTCCTGAGGCAAGTTTCTTAACTTCTCTGAGTTTCAGTTTTCTCATCAGTAAAATGGGGAGAAGGATATCCTATTGACAGTGATACTGTAAGGATCGAATGAGGTAACTTGTCTAAACGGTTTTAGCCAGTGCCTGGCACAGAGAAGGTGAGTAGTAAGCACGGAATTTCCTTGCACTGCAAGCTTCCTTTCCACTGGGGATTAGCTCATGGTTGACATATATGGTATGGCCTCAATTCTGCACAAGCTTGATACTCCAATGCCCCAGCTTTGAGAAGGTCTCAGAGACAATCCAGAGAGGCAGGACGCCATTTAAAGCAGTCTCTGGACTGTGCAGCATGATCAGGACAGACACCAGTGCCCTGAAGCAAGTCCATCAGAACAACCCGGTTATTGCCCAGAGCTAAGGTGTCTCGCTCTCTCTCGACATTATTCCCTCCTTCTCCTGTTCTCTCTCTGCCCACATTTTGTTAGCATTTATACTGCTCACGGGCAGGGATCAAAAGGGCAGCTAAGACTTGTATTTCCATTGTAGTCATACCCAGTCTGCTTTGAGCGAGGCGGATTTTAAGCACAAGTGGGTAGATTGACGTGCATAGATTTCAAGGTCCAAGATGGTCCAGGGATCGTTGCTCTGGATGGTGCCTGGTGACTAGACTGTGATCAACAATTAGCTTAAGGCTTTGATTTCTGCTAAATACAGGTGTCCTTGGGAAAGCCAGCTCACAGCTTGCCAGTCAAGAGACGCCGCTGGGGCTGGGGTAGAAAGATCTGAGAGTGGGTTTAGAAGGAAAGGGCTCTAGGGAGACAACAGCGAGGCCTTGGCCCCTTAGGGGCTAGAGGAGCCACCAGTGGGGGGGAGGGGGAAGGGGTACAAGAGGAATGGCATCACATACAAAGGCGGGGATGCCACAGACTAAGTTTGCTGCACAGACGCGCCCAGCGCCAGGATCAACGAAACTAATTCCTGCATTAACCTTCGGGGGAAGTGACAGACCTCGGTTCTTCATCCTTTCTGTTCTGCTCTCTCCAGGACTGCGGATGTAGGTGGCTTCTTGTTAGGCAGGGATGTCTCCCTATTTTCACTGGTTTGGTCCTCTACATGGCATCTAGGAGGTGCCTTTGTAGCACAACACCTGAGCCCATGTGGTCAGGCTGCTTTGGGCCAGACCAGAAGCCCCCGGCTCTTCCCAAAAATTGGCCACCCCACAGGGTGTGACCCTCACAAGAGTCTCTGAAGCTACTGGGAAAATACCTTTTGTCAAAATCCAATTCTGGCCCATTTGGTTAGTTTCAATACTGCTGTGGCCAGGGGACAAGGAGGACACCATTTGGGTTACATATAAACAGACGCCGGAGACCTAAGAGGTGAGACGGGATAAGCCAAAGCCATGACTCAGTCCAGGATGGTCTGGCTTATGTGGAGCTGAGGAGTGAGGCTGGATCTGAATCCCTGCTGCTCCCTTACCTCGGCCCCTGGACCTTCCCCCTGCTGCCCGGCCTTGGACGCACACCCTGCAGTGTTCAGGGACCAGCCCCGAGGAGTGATCTTTTCTCGCAGGACATCTTGAGAGAGATGTTTACGTGTTTATGAAGGTTAATTCCAGGCTCATCCAAAGGCCACCTAAGGTGCTAACGCTCTGAGTCGGTGGGCTTTACACATACCATCTGCTGCTGAGCACCCCGCCGCGGTGCACACTTCCAATCAGTGGACTGGCCTAAATATTTTCAGCTGCTGACAGATGAAAGCTGGCCTTGCTGGCGGCGTACATTCTTCGGTTCACACACATGCTCTTATAAGGAAGTGGAGCTCAGCGCACACTCACTCATTCACAGCTGGGGGACCGCTACGGTGCTCGCAAGGATGCTGCCACTTGGACCCACGGGTGACTCTAGTGCCTCATTTTGTGTTTTTACTGTCACCAGTGTTAATGAAACCTTGACAGAGCAAAGCCAAAAGAAAGGTGTGCCTTGAGAGAAGCCCTGAGAATCAACCTTTAAAGGGGCAACTTTGCTTCTGATTTGCCAGGGAACTGGGGCATCAAACAGGAGCCTGTTACCCAATTCGACCCCCATCCCAAGGGATCAGACTTTGTCAGGAGCTGCGGTGATTTTTCAAAGTATTTAATAACCTGCAATATGGCGCAGTTCCTAACCAATCGGAGCGATGCCAGCCTTAGCGACGGAGCAGGTCCCAGAAGGAGTGTAGTGCACCCCCCTTTTTGGTTCCTGGATGATGGGAAAGTTTCAGGACAGGAGCCTGTGTAGCTGCACAGAGGGTCTGGGGCAGTGACTGCTTCCCAACTGGGAAGAAATTATTTTAATGCTATTACGAGCACTAGTCAGCACCAAGTCAAGGTGATTCTCAGGCCGATTAAGGGTTTCGGGTGAGGGTGTGGACACAAGGGAAGAAGCACCAAAGAAAGAAAGTCTCTATAACCTTCGCCTTTCTGATCACACCATGGTATTACCCACGGGAGTCTGGTCCCTGTAACTTGCTACTGGATCAATAACTTAAGAATAAGGAAGTTCTAGAGAGAATGAAACTCCCCCCCAGAGCCAAGTCTCACATTATTAGCCTGGGGGCTGGCAGGCCAATGGAGACTCAGACCTGAGACACTGGGAGAGTTCTTCTCTGTCTCCGGGGAATTCAGTTCAATCCTCCAACAGACTGAGAGGCACCGCCAGCTTAGATTTCTACTCAGAACACATACACTGGTGTCTGGGGAAAGGCAAGCATGGAGTATATACTTCAGTGAAAAGTTGAAAAGCATGGAGGGTAAGTCAATTTTCAAAGAAGAAAGTCAGAGGCACAACCGATGGAATGCATGATTCACCTCTGCAGAGCAGACATTGATTTCCACCTGGGAGAATCACCGAATTGGTTGGGAGTTGAAAATATGATTTCTGACTTTTCATCAGATCTTACATTTTATTTTAAGACCGTGAAACAACACGGGATTAAAAGTCTTATTCAGGGCTTCCCTGGTGGCGCAGTGGTTGGGAGTCCGCCTGCAGATGCAGGGGACGCGGGTTCTTGCCCCGGTCCGGGAGGTCCCACATGCCGCGGAGCGGCTGGGCCCGTGAGCCATGGCTGCTGAGCCTGCGCGTCGGAGCCTGTGCTCCGCAACGGGAGAGGCCACAGCAGTGAGAGGCCCGCGTACCGCAAATAAATAAATAAATAAATAAAAGTCTTATTCGGGAACAGAAGTGAAAAGGAGAATTCGGCGTTTCTCTTTGTTCAGAGTAAATACTTTCAAAGGTACTTCATAACTAAAACTTAAACATGTAGGTGGTGGGGGGAGGATGCATGGCTTTCCTTGCTTGGTTCCTGTTGGATAGAGAGACAGCCTGTGAGCTTGGGGGCAACAGGCACCTCCCATTTATAGTCCTCACCAGTTGCCCTGGGCCCAACCCTTGCTGACAGATATTTTCAGAACGCTCAGGTCTGTACAGCTCCCTATGACTGGTGTCTGGGGAACAGGCACCAATCAGAAGCCGTACCCCTTGGGGGCGTGGGATGGGGGGCGAGAAGTAGTGGGAGACATCATTCAAGTATGAAATGCCACTTACCAGATGTGGGAGCTTGGGTGAGGTACCCAGCTCTCTCAGCCACAGCTTTTTTTTTTTTTTTTTGATTTTTTTTTCTTTTTTTTACAAAAGTTTATTCTTAAATGTACAATAGGTTCCAAGACAACATTTCATGCTAGCTATAGGTGGCAACAGATGTTATGGCAGGGAATCCAGATGTTTAATCCAGATGTTTAAACAGGAAAGGAACTAAGGATCATCATTGCCTCAGGCACAAGGAACAGCTTACTTTTTGCCAGATTTCTTAATTCCACCTGTGGCCAGGGGGCCCTTCCCCGCTCCTCCTTCTGTTTCTGCTTGAATGCCTTATCTTCCTCGTCCATCTCCTTGGCTTGCTTCTTGGGCTGCTTCGGGGGCTTCTTCTTGCCACCTTCGCGGCCCGACATGGCGCCTGCTGCCCCTTCCCCAGACCCTGCCACCGGATGCCTCAGCCACAGCTTTATAGCTATAAACTGGGGCTAATCACTTCTGCTGTTACCTAGAGAGGCAGATCTAGGTTCAGGTTTTCTCATGCCTGACACTACAAAATATAATTTTGTAGGCCTACTTTAAGGAAAAGAATGCAAAGTTAATAAATACAGAATTGAGAACAGGGTTTTAGAAGGGGCTCATGCAAGTGGAGGATCCTACAATTTCAGCCTCATTAGCTCCAAGGTAAATCCACTTTTGCATACCTGCCTATCTCAATTGAGATAAGAGATGAGGATACAAAAGTGCCTTGAAAATTGTAAGGCGTTACATCAACAAATGACACTGAATTCTTCTACAAATAAATAATGTGTATTGTGTGCTAAATAGTATGCCAAGTGTAGGAGACAGAGCTACGAGCAAGACACAGGTTTTTTTATCAACCTGTGTGAACTGGATTTCTTGGTTCATACAACATAAAGACTCCTAACTGATATATATGGGGGGTTGCAGGAGACTAGAGCAGTGCAGTCACCAAGAAAGATAATGCAACCTTATGCTGCATGATTGTAAGTAATTGTAAGAGACTGGATACACGCATCCATTGCACTGTGCCCTCCCTCCCCTTATGGAACCCAGAGTCCAGAGGCACTGCATCATCATCTGTGGTAGGATGTCCTCTGAATCCTGAATACAGAAGTGAAGCTCATGAATACAGAAGGTCTGACTGCTTCCCTACAACACTAGCCCCTCTCAGGGCTCTCCAAGGTCCTGATTCCTACACCCAGCTTTCTGGGACTTGGGTTCTACTCAATCTCAACCTCTGCCTTCTCCTCCTTTCCAACCATTGTCTTCTTACCGACTGCCATTTTGAAACCCCCAGAGCAACAAGCCAACCTTTCTAACCCCATATTTTCAAACGTGAATGGACAGTGGTTGCCAAGGGCAGGGGGGCAGTGGGAGTGAGTGAGATTACGGGATAGAGAACAACTAAGGAGCATAGGGTTTCCTTAGAGGGAGACACTGAAAATGTTCTAAAATTGATGGTAGTATTAGATGCACAACTCTGTGAATATACTAAAAGCCACTGAATTGTAAACTTTAAATGGGTAAGTTACATGGTATGTGAATTATATCTCAATAAAGTTGTAAAAAACTATGAATGGAGAACCATTCAAGAAAAGTTTAGAACACAGAAAAAGACCAGAAAAAATAAACTGAAGAAAAAAAAACTTGAAGAAACTGAGATTATTCAGAAAATGGGAGATAATTTTTTAAAAGACCAATTACCCTTAGATTCAAGAAGATGTTGAGTTCAAAAAAATAAGAATCGGGAGCTGTGAAAAAGAAAATTTTCAAGAACGAGTTCTTATAAATTTATAAACAAAAGTTTTGCTGAGATATAGAAAGTCCAATAAAGGTCTGGAAGATTAAGTCAAGGATAATTCTCAGAACATAAAGCAAAAGGCCCAGGACACTGGAAACAGAAGGTTAACATCTGACTACCAGGACTTTCAGGACAAAAGGACAGAGAGAATAGAGGAAATGGAATCAAAAAGGAAAAAATAAAGAAAAAATTTCCCAGAGATAAAGGAAGACAGGAGTCTTTAAAATGAGAGGATCTAGCATAAATGAAAAAATACCCATGCCTAGATATATCAACGTGAACTTTCAGAACATCAAGGAGAAGAGCAGAGCCTAAAAACTTACAGGAAGATAAAATGGTGATCAACAAAGAAACCCCAATCCAAGTAGAATCAGAAATGATAGATCTTAGAAGACAGGGTAGCAGGCTTTTAAAATAGCCATTGAAAGTGATTTTGAACTGAGAATTTTATATTCTAATTCTCCATCAAGAACAAGAGTACTAAATCTCCATCTAACATAGTGGGAAATCAAGGGACATTGCCTAAAGTTGACAGAATGAGAAATAGAGATTTCAGTATGTTGTCTGAAGTTTCACAGTTAGCCATTAAATGAATTAAATAATGTTTATCATTTTTTAATGGAAAGGAAGAGGAACAAGAGGGAAAAGAGGATAGTATAAGCTAGAGCTTTACTTTTTCATAGTTAGGAGTAGATAATTTATTTAGTTGATACACAAGAAACATAAATCGAAAAACTATTATTCAGGGGTATAAAAATAACTATCAGAAGCACTGAAAACAGAAATGTTTTTAAAAAGTTGCTCTTAAGAAGCAGCCTTGAAAGTGGGGAGGGGTGAGGCAGAAGCCTGTTGCTTTTTATTTTAAAAATGAGATATAAGGGATCAAACCCATGCCCCCTGCAGTGGAAGCTCAGAGTCCTAACCACTGGACCGCTGTGGAATTCCCTAAACTGCTCTTCCTAATAGCCTGGCATGAAATGTGTCTTCCTCTAATTCCAAGTCATATGTCCTAGTTCCTCCCCCTCTGGTCATGAGGAAGAGTCTACCCCCGTCCTATACTACAGCCCTTTAAAGATTTGTAAACTTATAACAGGTCTCCTTTTCCTTCTCAAAGTCTTTGCATCTTGTGGTGAAACATCTCCATTTCTCATCGGCCATTTCTCATATGATGTCATGACAAGATTCTTCTCATTCTGGCCACTCTTAGCTAGGAACTCTCTAGACACAGTGCAATGGATGCGTGTATCCAGTCTCTTACAGTTACTTACAATCATGCAGCATAAGGTTGCATTATCTTTCTTGGTGACTGCACTGCTCTAGTCTCCTGCAATCCCCCATATATATCAGTTAGGAGTCTTTATGTTGTATGAACCAAGAAATCCAGTTCACACAGGTTGATAAAAAATGAAATTTATCAGCCTAAGTGTTGTGTAACTCAATACTACAGGGCTGAATTTGGTTTCAGGCAATTCTTGAACAATGGGACCAGGATCTGTCTCCATTCCTTACCTCTGCTTCCTGAGTTTCATCTCCATTCTCACTCTTTGTGGTCCCAAGAGACCTAACAGACTGCATCTCCTGTGGCCATATGCTTCCTCTATCATAAGCCATAGGAATGGGCAGTTTACTTTCTTAATATTGCGAATAGAAGTCTAAGAATAGACCATCATTGGCTCTAACTGGTTTGGCTTGAGTCTGGTGACCAGGGAAATAGGATTCTCTAGCTTAAGCTAATCATGCACTGCCCCTGTGGTCAATCAATCACATACAAACTACATGGCTAGGACATTTGAGGTTCTATTAAGAAAGAGAATGGAGGAATTAATGCTAGTGGGACATCCAAACATAATCCACTACAAAACACTAGAAAAATTCTCCAGCCTATTACTGAATTTTTAATCACAAATGCAGACTTTTCCATGTATCCCTGTTTAAGTTCATCTTGTTGATATCGGCCAAATGTTTCTAATTAAGGAGATAATTTTGAAGTTTGGTTTATTCCCACAAAGTATTAGTTATTCTTCTCAGCTTTGCATCCCTTGCAAATTTGATATACATAATGGCTATGTATTCATCTCATTAAGTCTTTAATAAAAATGTTGACTCAGAACCAAAAAAGTGGAGCTTTGAGGCACATACCATTACATATTTCCCAAAAGGAGTCTATCAATCTGTAAATGGCTACAGTTCAGAAACAGCTATTTAAAAGGCATAAACAAACCTTACTAGCCCAATTTTTCCATCTATAGGAAATGTACCAGAAGACATTATCAAATACCTTGCTGAAATCAAGGTGCACTCTATCTGTAGCATTTCCAAAACAAATGCAGTCTTCTGGCTATGTTCCTTAGTGCCTACAGCCTGAACTAGGTACTGCACACTGGGACTGAAAAACCTTCACAAGATGTATCACACACTGCCATCAGGCACACTTTCTTACACAACTTCTCTGCCTCAGGTAGGGCCTCACTGGCCTCCCGATCCATGCTTTCCTCTTAGAGCAAACGGACTCCTTCTTAAGCAGCTTAGCTTGTGTCCTGGTCCAAGTGAATACTGCTGCTCCCTTTAAAATTCTAGGAATCTGCTCTTGCAGACCTTCATTCCTCACGCATAACTAATGGTACAATGCTGCTTTTTCTTTCTCTCCCACGTCATAGCTTTTTACTTATCAGCCTTTGGACTCTCTTTATCACCTGTGAATTTTTTTCTTTCCAGAATTTTTACTAGACTATCTGAGTAGACTAGTTCAGTGGACAACATTCTTCTGCTTTGTCCATCAGCCACCTACCCTCCATCTTTTGAATACCTTCTGTCCATTCCACACCTTGTTACTGGTAGGGCTGCCAGCATGTCATCTCCCTTGGTCCAGGCAGCAGTGAGCATGAGACCCAAAGAGGCCAAAGAAGTTCATCCAAAACACATAGTTTAAAATTTGGAGCTAGAGGAACTTCCCTGGTAGTCCAGTGGTTAAGACTCTACACTTGCACTGCAGGGGCACTCAGGTTTCATCCCTGGTCGGGGAACTAAGATCCCACATTTTGCATGGTGTGGCCCAAAAATTAAACATTAAAAAAATTAAAACAAAAAATTGGAGCTAGAGGAAACAGAACCTTTTCTTTTGTCACAGAACTAGGAGAATGTGAACCGGAGGCTGCTGGAAGCCACCCTGTCTACCACATTGTGGGGAAACTACCTGTGTGGTAAAGAATGAAGACAAGATAGAGGAATGAGCAGAGCAGAGAGAAACAGATCCAGGGAGAGGAGGAGGGTAGGGCTGTGAGGAAGAGAGACTGTATCCCTGAATTCTGTCATAGTAATTCTGTCCCTGGCTGTGCAGTTACGTGGGCAGCTGTGCAGTTACGTGGGCAGCTGTGCAGTTACGTGGGCAGGGAACCCCCTTTCATGCTCAGGCAGTCTGAGTTGGGTTTCTGTCACCTGTTAACAAAAAGAATCTTGATACATTCATGTAGTAGGAAGGCAGGGGCTAGCTGGAAAGAACACTCAGCCCGCTACAGTGCAGTAACAATCCAGACCTTTATAACTGAGCAAACCTGGGTTCAAGCTGACTCAACTGCTCTTTTGGTAAATTATAACCAAAATAAAATAAATAAGCCTAAGGTTTGAACCCCAGCTCTGCCACATACTTCTCATCCTCAGTCCCCTCCCATGGAGGACAGGACAGGCTAACTTCCTCCTCACTGTGCTGGGAGGATTAGAAGGCCAAGCGAGCTGCCTGGTCCACAGGAGGCTCTTAATAAGTAATAGCAATTACTTTTCAGTTGAGGAAAGCTGAAAGGTAGAGGAGAGCTCTTACAGTCCTTTCACCCATTCCTCTCAAAAAGATGACGCTAACAAATAGCTGACAGATGCTTCTGCAGTGGCTGGACCCGATTTATCTTACTCCGGGAGGATATTATGGTGATCGTTCCCATTACAAGTGAGAGCAGATTTGTTCCTCTTAAATTCTGAAGGGCAGCGTGATAGTGTGATTGGCGTTCTTTGTGCGGGAAGAGCCATTTCCAGCAGCCTTGCATTCTTTGCAGAGTGAGCGCCGTCTCCGCTCCCCTCGCTGCTCCCAGGGCCCCGCCCTCTGCCCTGTTCAAGGCCGCAGCCCACTGCCCTCTTGCACTCCAGTTTCCTAGTCCCTGGTGGGGCCACTTCCCTTGAACATATAACACATTTTTTCCAGCCAGTGTGCTCTCATGAGCTCAAGAGCCTTGTGCTATCTGGGCCGAAGGACATTTTTCGAGCTCAAAATAACTTGGCTCTCTCAAAAACTGGGACCTATCATTTTTGGGGCCATTTATTCCCCACCTTTCATTTCTTTGAAGGACCTCTTACTGTTCCTTACAAGTGCTATCACCATTCTCTATAAGTGATCAAAAGCATGAGGCTTGATAAATCAGCTTTACTTGTGCAATTTAATTGAAGGTCCATTCATCTATCCTTGGAGAAGTTCTGAAAACTCAGTATGGACTTCACTCAAAATACACAAATAGCATGTGACCAAAATACATTTTTAAAATTACAAAACATGTATTTACGTGAAATTGAAGTTGGTTTTAATCAATTCTTTTTGAGCCTTTCAAAGTTATATCCATCATTTCCCATTTCTCAGGCCTGCCTGATTTTCTGTTGGCTCCCTACAGGGGAAAATGGGATATTTTTTTTCTCTACTTTCTCTTCCAAGAGCTGAGAAAAAGGAAAAGAGATAGCAGCTATGTAGCTTCAGGGGCAGCCAAGCAAGAGATTGATTCAACAGGAGAAATTTAATGCATCCCAAAAGATTCCCTAGGATTTGATATCCTACTGCTTAGGGTACAATCTGTTGTAATAAGAAACTGAAGATGTTCCGTCAGGAAAGTCAAAGTACTCAGTGATGGCTTGTGAAAGTTTAAAAAAAAAAAAAGTGAAACGTAATAGGAAATGTTTTTATTCTGGAGATGCTTTCTTAAATAGGAGGACAGAAGACCATTTCTCAGAGAATATACATGGGTGAACACAGAAGATGAAATGCTTTCCTGTGCAGGTACCTAATCCCAGGGTGGAGCGCAGATTTCATCTTGCTCCCCAGGGAGGTTGTTTACCGGGAATCAGGCAAATGCAACGGACAAGAAGTATGTCCTGTGCCCCAACCTAGCCTGGGGTGTCTAGAGTCAAGGTAAGTGTGGGGATGGATGACGCTGGCCCGTGGCTGTGGGATTTTCTTGTCTGAGAGGAGGAATGTGGCTCTGGGCAATGTGCTGATCTAACAATCCTAGCACAGGGGGAGTGGGCGGAATAAAGTTCAGCAGAGGGTTTCAACACTAGATCCATGGTCTCTGAACGATGGTTAGGTGGTGGCCCTCCGGTAGCCAGGAAAGACAAACATACAGAGCTGTGTGGCCAGGAGTCAGCGGGAAGCATGGGTTTCACATGTGTCCTGCTGTGCACAGCATGTTGGGGGCAATGTGTGGGTCACCTTCCCCTCCCCAGCAGGGGCTGTACATATACCAGCAGTGCCCAGTCATTTGTGCCACCCTTAAGTCAGGTGGGAATACCCAGGTTGGATTAAGGCTTGGTCTGTGAAGCTGTCACCTAGGCCCGTCTGCTGTCACCGGGAGCTCTGTCACAATCTGCAGCTCTTGTTCAAGGGCCAGAGGCCTGGGGTGGTGGCAACGGGCAGAGGAGCTGCGGCATCCAGGAGAATGGGTGGGCTCGTGCCCACCCCTCCCCTCTTCCAGAAGGGCTGGAGGGTCAGAGCCTCATGCCAGTTCCATGCACAGACTACCCTATATTTCTCTTTCGGAACTAAAACCACAAAGCTGGGTCATTCTCATGCAACTAGTGGGGTCAGGGCTGGAACCACCCAGAACACTGGTCAATAAATATCTTTACCCAAACACACAGGTGGCATCTCCAGCAAGATGGTTAGAGTGAAAGGGAAGTTAGGGTGTTTTTAGAGTGGACCACTGAAGGCAAGATCGTTTCATTCCTCTGCTGCCCCAAGGAAAGTGCAGTCAGAGAAATTACTCATCCTGCTCTTCTTTATTCTCCTACCAAAAGCCTCACACTCGCTCCAGGTTATCTGGACCTGGAAACATGAGTAACTAGGGATGAGCTCAAGTCGGTAGTTTAAGTAAACACACGTGCACCTGAACTGCGGCATCTCATCATCTGCGCTGTTTTCGCCTCCTTCCTCTTCCTCTTTTCTCTCCTTTGCCTTCTTTTTCCTTTTGTTGTATTTCTAGATTCTGAATTAAAAGAGCCCTTTGGAATTAAACTAAGGGGCTGATATTAAACAGGTTAAATTAAGAGTGCTTGGGCCTCGATGGGCCCCTACCCCAACTGCCAGGCAGGTGGTCATTGCCCCAGTGTCAAGACAAGGGGCCGTGACTAAGAAATCAATCTCACAGAACTGGCAGCAAAGAAAGAGAGGCCCCGATTGGAGGTATCATGTAACTCAGTATTATACACAAACATGCACACAGAGCTCAAACTCTCATATAGGGGTTTGGCCACCAAAGATACTTTAATTGAAAATTACAGTGCGGAAAAAAAATGATTAAGTGGCTAAGGGATTATTGTCCACATCAGTAAGCAGAGAATAAAACATTTGTTCATTCATTGGGTGAAATAATTCTGTAAACCTCACCATGGAAGACAGATTGCAAACAAGGTGCGTGAACAGAACGCTGGGTGAAGCTCCGATTCTCATGTCCCCTCCTGGCTGGAGACCCAGCTCTGCTTTACCTCTGGGTCCTCCTCTGTGAGTCTGGCTGAGGAGAAGTCCTACAGCTGATACCCCCAGCCAAGACCCTGCCCTCTAGGAATGAGATTCACTGACAGGTATATGGATACAAGCATCCTCCTGGAGCAACCTAACAAGGTCTGTGACACGGAGAGATGAGGCAACAGTAGAGCAGGTCCAGGTAAATGCCGAGTGAGTGAGTGACTGCACCCTGGGTAACGTGCACCCACATGCTCTGCTGGCTCTTGGACTAGACAAAAACCCACAGAAGACCAATTGTAAACGTCTTCAGAAGAAAAGCCAGCTTGAAAACAGTCATAGAAGGTACTGCTGTGATGAAACCTTACATTTCATCAACTTATCTGCTAAAGCTTCTGAGGGAAAAGTCAAAAAATACTGGCAAAATCAAAACGGAAATGGCTGCTATGTAATTACTGGCAATCTCTGAGTTACAAACACTTACTTGTAACTACATCATGTACACAAACCACCAGCTGCATTTTACTGCCGTTCTTCCCACCATTTTTTTTTCTGACAACAAAGCACAGAAAACGATGAGATAAAATCTTACTCTTTCACGATTTCTTCCCCTTGAGGAGGACTTCATACCCCTCGCGCACTCTCGTGTAAGACCTTCGTCATTCCTGTTCTTCTGCCTCTTTCCAGGTAACTTACAAAATGTCATTCCCAGCACTATTTTTGGATAAGTAAATCAATACAAGCAAACCTCACTCTATCAGAACAGACTTTGATCAGGAAAAGGCCCTTATGTATTATGAAATGAATTTAAATCAGATATAATCAATATCATGCTATCCATTCTTAATTCTTTTGAGAAAAGAGGAACATTTTGGTGGATGGGGGACACAATTTGATAATAGTTACGTACATTGAAAGTGTACATAACTTTTTTTTTTTTGCGGTACGCGGGCCTCTCACTGATGTGGCCTCTCCCGTTGCGGAGCACAGGCTCCGGACGCGCAGGCTCAGCGGCCATGGCCCACGGGCCCAGCCGCTCCGCGGCATGTGGGATCTTCCCAGACCGGGGCACGAACCCGTGTTCCCTGCATCAGCAGGCGGACTCTCAACCACTGCGCCACCAGGGAAGCCCTGTACCTAACTTTTGATGCAGCAAATTAGCATTTAGGAATTTATCATATGGATTCACCCTATGGCTTCAGTCACATCAGAACACAAGGATGCAAGTATGTGGCTGTTAATCATAGTATTGTTTGACATGGTAAACATACACGGAGACCAGAGGGACTGATGGACAAATTACGGTACATTCATGAGATGATATACTAGGTATCTGTTAAAAAGAATGAGGTAGACATGCAGGAGTCGATCTGCACAGATGTCCACACTTTGTCGTAAAGTGAAAAAAGCAAGTTATGGAACATGAGACAGAGAGCAACCCTAGTTTTTCCTTCTCTCTCCCACTAAGGAGAATTCTTGGCTTCTCCATCCCTTTTCTCCTGTCACCTTTCCTTCCCCACCCACCACACCAGTAGGCATATTTAATAGATCAGGATTGGGACTGAGTCTCTCCCCAAGAAAGACAAGAAGAAGACAGAAAGCGAGGAAAGGAGGGAAAAGTGGGGCTTTGGAATATATTCAGACGAGTGCCTCACACATAGAAAAGTTCAGAAAGAAACTTACCATGGCTATCTTTAGGGAGTGAGACAGGATGTGAAAGATGAGGATGATTTTTACCTTTCCGTCATTTTGAAAATGTCCTTTCCTAGGAGTATGTATTATTCTTACAACAAAAATTAACAGAACGTGTGAATATATTGAAATGGACTTGAGGTCACGGGGAGGGGGAAGGGTAAGCTGGGATGAAGTGAGAGAGTGGCATGGACATATATACACTACCAAACGTAAAATAGATAGCTAGTGGGAAGCAGCTGCATAGCACAGGGAGATCAGCTCAGTGTTTTGTGACCACCTAGAAGGGTGGGATAGGGAGGGTGGAAGGGAGACGCAAGAGGGAGGGGATATGGGGATATATGTCTACATATAGCTGATGCACTTTGTTGTACAGCAGAAACCAACACACCATTGTAAAGCAATTATACTCCAATAAAGATGTTAAAAAAAATTAACAGAACGTGTGAATATATTGTAAGTCCTCCTCGAAGCCTTGAAGAAGCCTCTGTACCTCCGTATCAGCCTCTGGTTCTTAAAGAAAATCAACTTTAATTTGTATTCAACATAATTTAAATCTTGTTTTTAAAACTATGTTCAGTTTTGTTTTTGTATTTCTTTCTCCTTTTTTAAAAAAAATTTATGGTCTACATTGATGATGCTGAGCAGGCTTTCACGGGCTAGTCCAGGGGACCTCAGCATGACCTGTAACACCTTCTTCAATAAGAAAATGCTTCCCAAGTTCTAAACTACCAACTGGCAAACTAACTTTTGAAACCCAATTCGTCTTACAGCTGAGATTTGACTGAATTGTATTTTTTTTTTTTTTTTTTTTTTTTTTTTTTTTTTTTGTGGTACGCGGGCCTCTCACTGTTGTGGCCTCTCCCGTTGCGGAGCACAGGCTCCGGATGCACAGGCTCAGCAGCCATGGCTCACGGGCCCAGCCGCTCCGCGGCATATGGGATCCTCCCAGACCGGGGCACGAACCCGTATCCCCTGCATCGGCAGGCGGACTCTCAACCACTGCGCCACCAGGGAGGCCCTGAATTGTATTTTTAAGTAAAATTTGGGAAATACCTTTAAATTACTTAATGTTGGTAGTGCTAACAGACAGATGACTGCATATATAATCACAGATACACACATAGATACTCTCAGGAGAAGTACTATGAGCTAATACTAAAGATTGCACATCTTGTTGTATGTGAATTAATTCCAAATTGTTTTATGAAACATAAAGAACTTAATATTTTATGTTGCACCATAAAAGGAACTTCTATTGAGTAAAAAATAAATGATGGAGTGACAAGAAGGGAGCTGAGGGCAATGCGGTGATTTGGATAAAAATGGAATAATGGACACCTTCTCCTCTAAGGTCAGCAGTTAAGATTTAGCCAAGGTCAGCAGTGACAAAATCATCACTAGAGTCTTGACCTCAATCTAGTTGCTGAAAACAGTATATTAACATTGTAAAACTGTTACGGCAGATGGCAATCTAGTCACCTCTCAGTAACGCATGCCTAACTGCCCATGTCCTTGGCTACAGGTGGACAAAAAGCCCACCTGGAGCATTTGCTGGGAGACTGTGTAGACGGGGGAGGCCCACAGCGTGAGTTCCCTCGTGCACACCTGCGGGGTGAAAACCACTGCCCACCTCGGGATTCCTACCTCACACTCTAAGATTGTTAAAGGGCTTGCAGGGCATCTGGCCCGTTAGTTCTTTATTTTCACTTTTGCCTGAGCTAAAGGGAAAAAGGGCCAAGTCTGTCGGCATCCACCCCTCTCATTTCTCTTAACTCTGTTGATCTGGATTTCTGATAGCCCTTTCCTCTGCTACAACTTTGAAAGCAAATAGTTCAGATCTCACTCGTTTGAAGTGGATCATTGCAGATTCGATTTCTTGAAATACAGAACACCACAGAGCAACTCCTTAATAAGCTCCAGGGAGGAGAAACGGAGGGAAGCTTGGAAATGTGTCACCCAGCGTAAGAACAGAGGGTACATTTACAGAGAGATCGTGACCTGCCCAACACCAGGGAAACATAACCAAAAGTATTCCAAACAACATGGTGTACATTCCGTGGACTTGGCCTCACTTACAAGAAAGGTCTCTTTGTTTGATTCAAGTTTAAGTCAGTGAAACTGCCAGTTAATTAAGGAGGTAAGAAAGTCCTTCAGAGAAGCCTTGGGGCTATGGAGAAAAGAGGATTCAAAAGTACGCGGAGAACGAGCTCCCTCAAAGGCGCGCGGCTTTCTTAATGAAGCCAGGGGACCAACATATATTCCTGTGCCTGGGCGGCGGGCTCAGCGCACTTCCAGCCCCAGACAGCAGTGGGGCGAGCAGCCGCTGAGGGGATCTGGAGGAAAGAGGATTTTCCGTCTTTGTCTCCTGGCCGGATTCCATCCGCTCACCAGGCAGCCTGTGGTTTGGCATCCTGAGCCCGAGCCCTGAGCCCAGAGGGGTAACGCCAGCCGTCCCCAGCCTGCCTCTCATTGCAACACAGAGAACGAACGAAGCCTTATCTCTTTGTATTCAATTCATATTTTCTGAGAACCCACAAGATTCATCATACCTAACAGAAATTTCACGCTCATGGGAAAGTCTACAGTCCCAGCCCTCAAGGCAATCTCTTATAAGTTTGATTAAAGATGACTCACAGTCTGGATTCCGAAGCTGTTCAACCACAAGGCACTGGGAGAAACCACCTAGAGAAGTTCTGAAAAACACCCTCAGGGTCACCCTGGTGCCGTGGCTGGCCTATGGACTTCTGCCATGCACCTGGCTGGTGGGTCTATGCCATCTTTAGGCTCTTCTCTGTCTGCACCGTGCTCCTGGCTTCCTGACCAAATGTGTCATTTCTGGCTTCCTCCCTTTGCCTGGACTGATATCCCAGACCCTGGACTTGCTTCTGTTCTTATCGTGTTGATCCTGGTAACTTCCCAGCTCCGGTGTCTTCTGAGGCTCTTCCTCAAGTGGGGACAGGTGGCGCCCTGTCTGCTCTGCCTCCGTCCCCTCCTTCCCTGAGGACCACTCCCCTGCCTGTTGCCCATGTTGCATAGGTCTAGACCTGGATCTTCCCTCTGCTCAGCCCCTTAGGGCTGACATCATGTCTGCACGGTCTTCAGAGCTAGGGAACTCAGTATCTGCCTGGAATGGCGCCCCTCCTCCTCAGGGGCCTCCCCCAGCCTTCCCAGGTCCCAGATGCTTTCAGGGCACCTTCCCCACAGTGAGTGACCTTGTTCTGTGCTGGAGATGGCTATTCCAACCTGAGATGATGGTATATGCGTCTCTGTGCCCTTTCTTCTGGACTGATCTATCTCCTCTTCCAAACTTATGTTCTTAGCCCACTGCAAACCAGGGTCCCACACCCACCAGCACCAAATTCTCAGCACTAGACTTCAACACTGCCCTCCCCCCGCAAGTTCCCCTGGGTAACCAGAACCTCTAGGGGCAAAACACGCACGGGTCTGGAGGAGCTGAGGCCGGTCAAGAAACAACTCATTACCAGTAGTTCCTTCCTCTGATTCAATGACATGTTTGAGCAGGGCTGTCTCCCTGCTCTCCTGCTTGGGTCATAAGGTGATTATGAGGTCAGAAGGTTCAAGTAAAGGCACCCTGGGAACCATAAAGCCCTGAGAAATGGAAGAAACCAGCACTGCTGTCAGCCAGGTGGAGGGTCCCACACTGGCGTCCTCACCTAGATCAGCAGGGCTAAGGCCACAGGCCGCAGCCCCCAGGCTACGTCTGTGCCGAGCCCCTCTCTGCTCCCCCAAACTGTGTCCTTGCCTCTGCCATCGCCAGCATTGCACCTTATTACAAGCACTAGCTCCACGTGCAGACAGCATCTCATCAGTCCCTGCACACCCACAGTGCCTGACACACGGAAGGAACTTTACACATGAGGAATGAATGCATAAATGAACAAAGGTGTGGTTTTACACACTGATTGAGAAGCAGATGGAACACTCTTACAAAGCAGCAGTGATCAGGATGATGTCAGGCTCTCTCAAGCCTCTGCCCCAAGTAAAGACACTGTAGCCCTTACTTTAGCCCCTCCCCGGGACTCACCTGTATGGCTCCATGGTCCGAATGCCGTAGAACAACGCCTCCTCCAGCAGCCCAAGGTTGATGCAGGCGTCCATGGCACAGTCGAGCACCTTCAGCTGGTAGATGTTGATATCAGGAAGCCGCTCTGCGTTGCTGCTTAGGATCGTCTGGCACATGGCCAGAACCTGTTCCCACTCTGTTATTAACCTTAGTTAAGGATTCATTGTCTTCATCAAGAAAAAACAAAAGTAAAATGAGATTCTCGAAAAGGCTGAAGAGCTCCCAGGCACAGGAGGGAAGGAAGCGCCCATTATTTTGCACAGATGAGCTGCCTGAAAACACACTTGAGAAACAAAAACATGTAAGTGGTGTCTCAGAGAAGGAAATTCTGTTTACATCAACAAACCATCTTCCAACCAAGCCTGTGCTTTGAGGGATTAGATTTCCAAAGAACCATTCTTCCTTCCTATTCCTACATGTTTTCTCTTTAAACCTAGCCATGAAATAAATGCAGCTGTTTATTAAATAAGCTGAAGACTAAGTAAGTTAGTTCAGTTTAAAATTATTTACTCTGTTAGTTTCTGTTTCAAAAATGATCTGAAATTAAAGAAGCTTTAGAGAAACTCCTTTTAAAAAAGGAGGAGCTCATTTTTGCTTCTGTGCCATTTGAACCTTGGGCATATAAGAAACCAAAAACACAACCCCAGGCACACACTAGGGGAAACAACTTAAAGAAATCCATTTCCACTGGATCTCAAATTTAATGTTTTTGATTATAAAACAAAAGTGATTCAAGTCTATACTTAACCAAATAAAGGTATTCTTATTTTAAACCCCCAAATTAAAAGATAAATATTAAGAACATGTAGCTTATGTACATAAATTGCAGGCAGGGGGAAAGGGTGCTTTAAAAAGGGTGGGGAGAAGACCCAATATTCACTTCGGAGCCACAATGACTTTCCGATTAACCGTGAGTCCATAACTTACTCTCATGGAGCCCAGTGCGACCTCACTTTTTAAAACTGACAAGGCAGTCAGAGCACTGAGGAGGTGGTGCATGCAGCACGCCTCGAGTCCTTCAGGTGAACTCCCTCAGAAGCACAGCTGCAGGTGAAAGAGAAGGCAGGCCCCAGGGACCTGACACAGTTTCTTCCCTTTGATGCTGTGTTAGGCAAGACTGAGGCCGAGGAGGACGCTGGGCTGGGGCTGCCCGGCCCCCACTCCTCTCTCACCTTCAACCTGTGTAGCTCCGAATTCATCTGCTTCCATAGGCTGGAATTCCACAGGGCGCAAGGTTTGCAGATTTACAGAAATGGCATAGCGTTTGACCGCAGAAAAAGCTGGATTTAAATCTAAGCTAGTTCTGTCACTGGTCAGATTTGAGGTTCTGAGGATGTCACCTGTGCTTCGAAGTAGGCCAGAAATAAAAATGCCAAATGTCGCTGTAAGAATTAAATAAGATACCGTATGTAAAGTTTAAAAAAACGCTTCACGTGTTCTCTCCTGAGCCAGGCAGAATTGTGTACCTGGGACACAGCGGGAGAACATTTAGTGTCTTGCACAAGATCACACTGCACAAATATCAGTGCCTTCCTCCTCCTTTTACTGTCACGACCTCCGAGCGTGACCAGCTTAAGGAAGATGGTTCAGTGGAGTAAGGTGGATGGCATTTGCCCGCCACACACCCACACCCTGCCCGACTCTCACACAGCCCAGGGCTCTCCACCGCGCCTCCAACTCAAAGCCTCTTCCTCAGGTCCTAATACAGCATCCCCCATCCTGGACAGATGGTCCACCTGTCCTTTGCCCTCCCTCCAGCAAAATCTACCTTTTCCACAGTTCAGACTCTCAGGGCACTGCTTTCCAACACATCAGTGAACACTTTTGATAAACCAATCAAGCCACTTGCGTGAGTGGGAGCTCCTATTTTTATTAACCCTCACAGGAAATATATTTTTCTTTCAGTGGGGGCCTCTGGTGGCATAATACCTTACCCCACAGGCCTGACTTCCTGGTTAGTACTTCAGGCCCCCTAACACATGGCTGAGGGCATTTCTGTACATAACACTCTGTAACTTTAGGATGAGTCCTGTCTCTGAGGAGTTGCCTCTGGTCTCGGAAGAGGCACATTTATTGAAGAAAAGGGACTTGATGACTTTCTGTTGTATTCACCTGACGCACATGTTTAACGTTTGCAGCATGTGGCCCCCAGAGGCTGGGGGAAGCAGTATCTTAGGCAATGCACTGGTTTCGTAACAGACTGCCAGGCTAACCTCTGTGGCTTTTCATCCTAGGATTAGATATTTGATGGATTGTCAGGAGGAATGCCTGTCTCTTACACAATGCCAGACATTTCTGTGGCAAGACTTTGACTCTATTTTAACATCATGTTGCATGACCTCCATAATTATTTGCCTGTTCATTTACATATGCTCCAACTCATTTTAAAGAGGTCTGAGGTGACAAGCCTTAGAAGTAAAAACCAGATGCAGCCACTGACAGGAATACATCTACTTTATCCCCCAGCAAGCTGGGAGGGAGGGACCACGTGACAACTTCCCTTCGAAACACTGGCAACAGTCACCTGGCAAACAAGGCAAACCTTTCCTGTAAAACACATCAGTGAGCAAAAAAATGGAATAATTTTAACTAAGAGGCTTTTCTCCCAAGCTAATGCTGACCTGTATTTGCATTTTCTGGGTGTTGACCACAAGTCACTCTGCTCCAGTGAGGGGAGCAGGGAAGACAGCCCACCCGAAGAGAACAGACTATCGATGACAGAACAGGCACCTTTCTGCAGACTCTTCCATGACCATAAGACGATTGGGGGAAAAGAGAAAGGGGAACACAGTGAATCCACCTGGGAGTTAATCAACTCCTTGAGACTCAAAGACTGACAGACCACGGGCTCTTATAATCCTCCAGTGCTTATAGTCCTCCCGAGGTCCCCTCACGATTTACGCCAAGAAAGTGTATTGTGAAGCAACTCCCATTGCCATTGCAGTCATGGTTGACTACAGTCATTAAATTATAAGGATTCCAAGTTATACTTTTTAGAGAGGTAGGTTACGGGAGGAAGGGAATCCAGAAATTTGCTACCTTGTACATATAAAGGGAGTACTACTTACTGTCCTACTAATCCTGCCTATAAATTTGGATTATCATCTAATGGTGGAGAGGAATTCATGCTGACCTTACCATATCTTCCTTAGCCATTACTGAAATTGTTGGCTGGGGTCAGGGATGCAACCTGTGACCACGGAACAGAATGAAGCTCTTTGGCTCGTGGAGAGGTCAAACCCTGGACATGGATTCATTAATACTAGGCTCCAACCAGTAAGGAAGCAATCCTACAAAACAACTCAATCCACAGGTAAAAGGATACTCCAATGTGCCTTCAGGTCTTCGATTTTTTTCAGGGATTCTTGAACTTCCTTCCATACTTGTTCATCACCAGTTAGCATATCAGCATCCTGCTCAGGCCAAATTAAAAGAACAGAGGAAGACAAATTCCTCAATTAAAAAATGGGCAAAGGATCTGAATAGATATTTCTCCAGAGAAGAGATACAGATGGCCAATAAACCCATGAAAAGATGCTCAATATTATTAGCCATTGGGGAAATGCAAATCAAAACCACAAGGAGATACCATTTCTTAACTAGGATGGTTATAATCAAAAAGATAATAACAAATGTTGGGAAGGTTGTGGAAAAATTGGAAGCCTCATGCATTAGTGGTAGGAATGTAAAATGGTGCAGCCACTTTGGAAAACAGTTTGGCAGTTATTCTAAAAGTTAAACAGAGTTACTATACAACAAATCCACTCCATAGATGTATATGCAATAAAAATGAGAATATATGTTCACATAAAAACTTGTGCATAAATGTTCACAGCAGCATTATTCATAATAGCAAATAAAGTAGAAACAACCCAAATGTCCATCAACCAATGAATGGATAAACAAAATGTGGTATAGCCATACAATGGAATATTAGTTGACAATAAAAAGAAATGAAGTACTGGGCTTCCCTGGTGGCACAGTGGTTAAGAATCTGCCTGCCAATGCAGGGGACAAGGGTTCAAGCCCTGGTCCGGGAACTTCCCACATGCCGTGGAGCAACGAAGCCCGTGCGCCACAACTACTGAGCCTGCGCTCTAGAGCCCGTGAGCCACAACTACGGAAGCCCACATGCCTAGAGCCCGTGCTATGCAACAAGAGAAGCCAACGCAATGAGAAGCCCACGCACCTCAATGAAGAGTAGCCCCTACTCGCCGCAACTAGAGAAAGCACACACACAGCAAGGAAGACCCAACGCAGCCAAAAATAAATAAATTTAAAAATTAAAAAAAAAAGAAATGAAGTACTAATACATGCTACAACATGGATGAACCTTAAAAAACATCATGCTTAGTGAAAGAAGCCAGTCACAAAGGACCATATATTGTATGATTCCACCCATATGAAATGCTCAGAATAGATAAATCCATAGAGACAGGAAAGTAGATTAGTAAATGGCTAGGGCAGGGGGTGGTGGGTAGGGAGAACGGGGGAGTGACTACTAATGAGTTTTTTGGGGGTGATGAAAATATTCTAAAATCAATCATGTTGATGGTTCCATAACTCTTTGAATACATGAAAAGCTATTGAATTGTACACTTTAACTGATTGAATCGTACCATATGTGAATTATATCTCAATAAAGCTTACATATATACATATATGTATGTATGTATTTATCAGGAAGGGGAACAGAGGTAAGAGAAAGAATCATTTGTCAGGAGACCCAAGGATAACACTTTTAGAAAAAATAAATTTATTTATTTATTTATTTTTGGCGGCATCAGGTCTTCGTTGCTGCATGCGGGCTTTCTCTAGTCGTGGCCAGCGGGGGCTACTCTTCGTTGTGGGGCGTGGGCTTCTCACTGCGGTGGCTTCTCCTGTTGCAGAGCACAGGCTCTAGATGCACGGGCTTCAGTAGTTGTGGCACGCGGGCTCAGTAGTTGTGGCTCAGGGGCTTAGTAACCCCGTGGCACGTGGGATCTTCCTGGACCAGGGCTTGAACCCATGTCCCCTGCATTGGCAGGCGGATTCTTAACCACTGCGCCCTCAGGGAAGTCCCTACACTTCAATCAAATATTGAGTTATCAATCAAAATGAAGTTAGGTAAAAGATGAGCATAACTACACCCATGTGAACCAATGTTGACTTCTGCAAAAACTAAAGAAAAAAAACTTAAAAAGAAAAATGAAGGTAGCAAAACCTTCAAAATGAAGGTAGGAGTTACCATTTATTCATTGTCTGTCTTCCTACTGAGTCCTCTATTTTTCCTGTATGTCCACATTTCAAGAGCTCAGTAGCCACGTGTGGCTGTGGCTACCATATTGGGCAGCACAGACAGAGAACAGTTCTATCATCACAGAAAGTTCTACTGGATGGCACTGCTTTAAAGAGGCTAACCAAAGGGTAAGAAATTCTCATCAGACTCTACTCAAAACCAGGTGTTCCATATCCACTAGATTCTCAGTGGATGTCAGGGAGAAGAGCCATTCTAGAAAGTGATATCAAATCACAGCCACTGTGGGGTGATGGTAAAGGTGAGGGAAGGAAGACTTTTTCAAACTATATGTATCTCCCTGGAGATTCTTACATGCCTACGAGGGGAGGTTTATAGAATGACCCCTGTGAGAACCACTGCCAGAGTAAGCCTATGTTACTGGTGGGAAGATACATGTCACTCAAGTGTGCCAGGGCAGAAAAAAAGGAGGGCCACCAAGTACCACAGAAAAGAGATCTCAAGAACGGGAGAGGCAGTGGGTGTGTGTAGGAGGAAATGTGTGCATTTGTGTGAGTGTGTCTGTGTGACAGGGCTTTATGAGTCTCTGTGTACGTGTGTTGTACATATGTGTAATATAATAGGGTGGTTTTTAAAAAGACACCATAAGTGGACCCTACTTCTTTTAGGAAATTCCAAGTAAGAACCTAGTGTTTTGTGTGTATAAGAGGGAAATAAAAATCAATTGCTTTTGAAAGGTTAAACATCAGTCTCCCTCCAAATACCTGCTGTAAGTCCATCTCCATCTCCTGAAGCCACAGTTCCACCATATCACAAAAGCCTTTAATAACTTCCTAGTGCCTCCCAGTTGAGGCCCCCACATTAAAACTTGACAACCATTCGACAGAGAAATTAAAACCTTTACAGAGAAGCAAAAGTTAAGAGAATTCAGCACCACCAAACCAGCTTTACAACAAATGCTAAAGGAACTTCTCCAGGTAGGAAACACAAGAGAAGGAAAAGTCCTACATAAACAAACCCAAAACAATTAAGAAAATGGTAATAGGAACATACATATAGATAATTATCTTCAATGTAAATGGATTAAATGCTCCAACCAAAAGAGATAGACTGGCTGAATGGATACAAAAACAAGACGCATATATATGCTGTCTACAAGAGACTCACTTCAGACCTAGGGACACATACAGACTGAAAGTGAGGAGATGGAAAAAGATATTCCATGCAAATGGAAGCCAAAAGAAAATTGGAGCAGTAATTCTCATATCAAACAAAACAGACTTTAAAATAAAGACTATTACAAGAGACAAAGAAGGACACTACATAATGATCAAGGGATCAATCCAAGAAGAAGATATAACAATTGTAAATAGTTATACACCCAACACAGGAGCACCTCAAAACATAAGGCAAATGCTAACAGCCATAAAAGGGGAAATCAACAGTAACACAATAACAGTAGGGGACTTTAACACCTCACTTTCACCAATGGAGAGATCATCCAAAATGAAAATAAATAAGGAAACATAAGCTTTAAATGACACATTACACAAGATGGACTTGATTGATATTTATAGGACATTCCATCCAAAAAACAACAGAATACACTTTCTTCTCAAGTGCTCATGGAACATTCTCCAGGATAGATCATATCTTGGGGCACAAACAAAGCCTTGGTAAATTTAACAAAACTGAAATCATATCAAGTATCTTTTCCAACCACAACACTATGAGACAATGTCAATTACAGGAAAAAAAACTGAAAAAAACACAAACACATGGAGGCTAAACAATACATTACTAAATAACCAAGAGATCACTGAAGAAATTAAAAAGGAAATCAAAAAATACCTAGAAACAAAAGACAATGAAAACACGATGACCCAAAACCTATGGGATGCAGCAAAAACAGTTCTAAGACGGAAGTTTATAGCAATACAATCCTACCTCAAGAAACAAGAAAAATCTCAAAAAAAACAACCTAACCTTATACCTAAAGCAACTAGGGAAAGAAAAACAAATAACCCCAAAGTTAGCAGAAGGAAAGAAATCATAAAGATCAGATCAGACATAAATGAAAAAGAAATGAAGGAAACAATAGCAAACATCAATAAAACTAAAAGCTGGTTCTTTGAGAAGATAAACAAAATTGATAAACCATTAGCCAGACCCATCAAGAAAAAAAGGGAAAAGACTCAAGTCAACAGAATTAGAAATGAAAAAGGAGAAGTAACCACTGACACGGCAGAAATACAAAGGACCATGAGAGATTACTACAAGCAACTCTATGCCAATAAAATGGACAACCTGGAAGAAATGGACAAATTCTTAGAAAAGCACAACCTTCCAAGACTGAACCAGGAAGAAACAGAAAATATAGACAGACCAATCACAAGCAATGAAATTGAAACTGTGATTAAAAATCTTCCAACAAACAAAAGCCCAGGACCAGATGGCTTCACAGGCGAATTCGATCAAACATTTAGAAGAGTTAACACCTATCCTGCTCAAACTCTTCCAAAATATAGCAGAGGAAGGAACACTCCCAAACTCATTCTACGAGGCCACCATCACCCTGATACCAAAACCAGACAGAGATGTCACAAAAGAGAAAACTACAGGCCAATAACACTGATGAACACAGATGCAAAAATCCTCAACAAAATACTACCTAACAGAATCCAACAGCACATTAAAAGGATCAAACACCATGATCAAGTGGGGTTTATCCCGGGAATGCAAGGATTCTTCAATATATGCAAATTGGGCTTCCCTGGTGGTGCGGTGGTTGAGAGTCCACCTGCCGATGCAGGGGACACGGGTTCGTGCCCCGGTCCGGGAGGATCTCACATGCCGTGGAGTGGCTGGGCCCATGAGCCATGGCCGCTGGGCCTGCGCGTCCGGAGCCTGTGCTCCGCAACAGGAGAGACCACAACAGTGAGAGGCCCGCGTACCGCAAAAAAAAAAAAAAAAAAAAAAATTATATATATATATATATATATATATATATATGCAAATCAATTGATGTGATACACCATATTAACAAATTGAAGGAGAAAAACCATATGATCATCTCAACAGATGCAGAAAAAGCTTTTGACAAAATTCAACACCCATTTATGATAAAAACTCTCCAGAAGGTAGGCATAGAGGGAACGTACCTCAACATAATAAAGGCCATATATGACAAACCCACAGCCAACACTGTTCTCAATGGTGAAAAACTGAAACCATTTCCTCTAAGATCAGGAAGAAGACAAAGTTCCCCACTCTCACCACTATTATTCAACATAGTTTTGGAAGTCCTAAGCATGGCAATCAAAGAAGAAAAATAAATAAAATGAATCCACATCGGAAAAGAAGAAGTAAAACTGTCACTGCTTGCAGATGACATGATACTATACTTAGAGAATCCTAAAGATGCTACCAGAAAACCACTGGAACTAGTCAATGAATTTGGTAAAGTAGCAGGATACAAAATTAATGCACAGAAATCTGTTGCATTCCTATACACTAACAATTAAAAATCTGAAGGAGAAATTAAGGAAACACTCCCATTTACCAATGCAACAAAAAGAATAAAATACCTAGGAATAAACCTACCTAAGGAGACAAAAGACCTGTGCACAGAAAACTATAAGACACTGAATAAAGAAATTAAAGATGATACAAACATATGGAAAGATATACCATGTTTTTGGATTTCACAATCAACATTGTGTAAATGACTATACTACCCAAAGCTATCTACAGATTCAATGCAATCCCTGTCAAACTACCAATGGCATTTTTCACAGAACTAGAACAAAAAATTCCACAATTTGTATGGAAACACAAAAGTCCCCGAATAGCCAAAGCAATCTTGAGAAAGAAAAATGGAGTTGGAGGAATTAGGCTCCCTGACTTCAGACTAAATTACAAAGCTACAGTAATGAAAACAGTATGGTACTGGCACAAAAACAGAAATATAGATCAAGGGAACAAGACAGAAAGCCCAGAGATAAACGCACGCACATATGGTCACCTTATCTTTGATAAAGGAGGCAAGAATACACAATGGAGAAAAGACAGCCTCTTCAATAAGTGGTGCTGGGAAAACTGGACAGCTACATGTAAAAGAATGAAATTAGAACACTTCCTAACCCCGTGCACAAAAATAAACTCCAAATGCATTAAAGACCTAAATGTAAGGCCAGACACTGTAAAACGCTTAGAGGAAGACATAGGTAGAACACTCTATGACATAAATCACAGCAAGATCCTTTTGGACCCACCTCCTAGAGAAATGAAAATAAAACCCAAAGTAAACAAATGGGACCTAATTAAACTTAAAAGCTTTTGCGCAGCAAAGGAAATTATAAAGAAGAAGAAAAGACAATGGGAGAAAATATTTGCAAATGAATCAACGGACAAAGGATTAATCTCCAAAATATACAAGCAGCTAATGCAGCTCAATACCAAAAAAACAAACGACCCAATCCAAAAATGGGCAGAAGACCTAAACAGACATTTCTTCAAAGAAGATATACACAGATTGCTAGCAAACACATGAAAGGATGCTCAACATCACTAATCACCAGAGAAATGCAAATCAAAACTACAATGAGGTATCACCTCACACCAGTCAGAATGGCTATCATCAAAAAATCTACAAAAATAAATGCTGGAGAGGGTGTGGAGAAAAGGGAACCCTCTTGCACTGTTGGTGGGAATGTAAATTGATACAGCCACCATGGAGAACAGTGTGCAGGTTCCTTAAGAAACTAAAAATAGAATTACCATATGACCCAGCAATCCCACTACTGGGCATATACCCTGAGAAAACCATAATTCAAAAAGAGACATGTACCACAATGTTCATTGCAGCACTATTTACAATAGTCAGGACACAGAAGCAACCTAAGTGTCCATCGACAGATGAATGGATAAAGAAGATGTGGCACATATATACAATGGAATATTACTCAGCCGTAAAAAGAAACGAAACTGAGTTATTTGTAGTGAGGTGGATGGACCTAGAGTCTGTCCTACAGAGTGAAGTCAGAAAAAGAAAAACAAATACCGTATGCTAACAAATATATGAAATGTAAAAAAAAAAAAAAAAAAGGTTCTGATGAACCTAGGGGCAGGACAGGAATAAAGATGCAGAGGTAGAGAATGGATTTGAGGTCACGGGGAGGGGGAAGGGTAAGCTGGGATGAAATGAGAGAGTGGCACTGATATATATACACTACCAAACGTAAAATAGATAGCTAGTGGGAAGCAGCCGCATAGCACAGGGAGATCAGCTCGGTGCTTTGCGACCACCTAGAGGGGTGTTTTAGGGAAGGTGGGAGAGAGACGCAAGAGGGAGGGGATATGGGGATATATTTATATGTATAGCTGATTCACTCTGTTATACAGCAGAAACTAACACACCACTGTAAAGCAATTATACTCCAGTAAAGATGTAAAAAAAAAAAAATCTTGACAACCATGGCAATTCTTGATTAAATTTTTGTTTTATATTTCACTACTGGCAGCTCAAACCTTAGGCTCTAGGCAAAATATCTCACTTGTTACACTCTATGGTAGGCAGACACATGCATCCCCAAAGATGTCCACGTCCTGATCCCCAGAACCTGTGAATATGTTAGCATACATGGCGAAGGGGAATTAAGTTGCAAGTGGCATTCAGACTGTTGGTCAGCTGACCTTAAAATTAAGAGACTGTCCTGGACTACCTAAGTGGGCCCAGTGGAATCACAAGGTTCCTTAAAAGCGGAAGGAGGCAGAAGAGAAGGTCAGAGCAATGTGATGTGAGGAGGACTTAACCTGCCTTTGCTGGCCTTGAAGACAGAGGAAGGGACCCACAGAGGAAAGAGTACAGGCAGCCTGCAGAAGCTGGAAAAGGCAGGGAAACAGATTCTCTCCTGGAGCCTCCAGAAAGAATGTAGCCCTGGCAAGACTTTGATTTTAGCCCAGTGAGGCCAGTGTGAGGCTTCTGACCTCCAGCACTGTAGATAATAAGTTTGTGTTAAGTCACTAATTTTATGATAATTGTTACAGCTGCCATAGGAAACTGATACAGCCCCTAACATGCTCCTGCTCTTCTGGCCACTGGGACTTGGTACATGACCCTCCTGGTCCCTGAAGTTAATTAATTCCATCACTCATCTATTCAATTAAAATTTACTGGGTGCCAACTGGGCATTGTTCTAGGCACGGAGGATAGAGCAGTGAAGACATCAGACAGTCACAGCGTTCACGCTCCAGAGTGAGAAGGAGCATGGGATGACAGAAAACACACACACACACACACACACACACACACACACACACAAATTATATTTGTCAGAGGGAAAAACAAATAAACAGGGAAGAGCGATGGGGAGTACTAATCCCAGGGAGTTTAGCGTGATCGGGGAAGCCATCTCTGAGAAGACGACTTAGAGGTGAAGAAGAGGTGAAGGAGCAGAGGTGAGAGTTCTAGGAAGAGGGGACCGCAAGTCTTGAGGTGCAGAGGCAGGAACAGGCCTGCATGTTCCAGGAACAGCAAGGAGGCTGGTGTGGATAGAGGTCCTGGGCTGTCGTTTGAGCGCATGTCAGATTGTCCCCATTTCCACAGTAATATAGGTCTTATTCTTCTTTGATCCTACCTCTCCCAAATACCTACCACAGAACCATGTATGTAACAAAAGCTCAGTTAAATGTCTGTAGAGTGGATTTGGAAGAAGAAAACTACCATTTATTTGATCATGATCTGGATGACTCTTGTATGTATTTCAATTATTCCTCACAACATCCTTGTAGGGCATCAATGCCTACAATGAACAAATGAGGCACAAGACAGTCTTAAAGCTTAAGTAACAGTTACAAATGTCCTTCTGCCCCTAACTGCCAGGGGTAAGATTCAAATTCAAGCCTGTCTGGCTCTGGAGCCCGTGCTCTTTCTACTGTCTTCGTGTTGAATTTGAATTTGTCTTTCTCCTAGGCTTGCTTAGAAGGTGAAACTCATGTTTGTGAGACAGTTAAGTTCAACACACACTCAACTCATGGCCCCTATGATCTTCCTAGTCATAGCACTTGGAAAAGGGCAATAAAATCCTCCAACGTGGAACCCACAGTGGAACTTGCATTCTTCCACCAAGCAGAGTGAGACCATGGCCCAAGGCAGAGCAATTTCATATGGGAATTATATTCACAACGAAATCCCCACCATTATCTAATTAGCTGTTTTTTGGGTTGAGCCTAAGGCTTTATTTACTTCACAGAAGAGCAGGCAAGCTTTGAAATTGTTTCCAAACATTCAGAAACAATAGCTCTTGGGAGCACTTTATACTGGAGCTAGACAAAGCTACATTCACTCACAGCTAGCCATCCACGCCAGGAGGGTTTCACCAAGGTGATAGTCTCCACTCGCAGGTTCCCAGCGCACCTTACCTTGCTGCCATGTCCTGACCCTCCCTTCCCATTCTGTCACTTCTTCTGTAACTGTCCCTATAATGGGGTCTACCTCCCCTGTTCCCACACCAACCAGGTAGGAGGAGACCATTCACAGGTGTGTGTGTGTGTGTGTGTGTGTACGTGTGTAATATATATACACAAACAGAGAAACTACTTATGGAAGCATAAATTAAATCTTCTAATTTTTCAATTTACAAATATAAGACTAAATTAGTGTGCTCTTTTTCACAGTCCCTAACGTATGAAATTAGTAAATTTATTTCATTATTTCTTATCCAAACGTATCAAAGATGCTTGCTATCATTTAGGGAAAGAATTCCTTTCTGAACTTCAGCTTTACTATGTAAAAGGAGCTTGAATAGGTGAGTCCTGAAATTTGTTTTCAGTAGGGGGAGAACACTATATATATATAATAAAATGTACCATTGCTGAGTTTTCTACAAACGATCAAAATAATTTGGACTCTATGCAGAAGGGTTCCTGAGAAGCTCCACTCTGCTGGGAAATGATGAAGAGAATGAGGAACGTGTTGGTTGCAGCAACAACAGCACCTCTGTCCTGACCCCTGTGTGTCCCTGGCAAGGCCTCCTTTGTCTGCCCTCAGCTTCCTCACTGGTAAAATGAGAAGGTGGTCTCATGACCACTTGAGCCTGGAGCAGTGCACAGCTAGTTCAGCTCTACTTCTGGTGACCACTCCCTCGCACAGCTCCAGTAACGTCCTTAAAAAGTGTGTCTTCATTTTAAACAACGAACACATGGAAATAGCTCATCTAAGGCAGGATTGTGCCAGCTGTTCTCAGAATCTTGGCAGGAATGAGTCTCCTGAATTTCTCCCTTCTCCCTTCGACCACTCAAGCTCCTCTACCTGTCCCACCCCCCAGTGGCCAGGTGCAAACTCCTCACAACTGCAGTCATTGCTCTTGATACTTGATTCCTTCTCATTCACCCCCTTTCTTTCCTCTCACAGCCCCCCGCCCTGCCCGAATCTGACCCATCCCCGGATCCATCTTAATGCCAATACACCTTTCTTCCAAGTGGAATCCTTTCCCTTTGGATTCTGTCAGGACTAGGATTGCAGTTTCCTACTCTTTTCTTGGATCTCTATTTCCAATCATTTCTCCCGCTTTCTTCCCATTTGTCCCTTTTGGACACAGTGTCGAATGTTCTCGATCAGGAAATGTTGTCTATCCGCCCTCCTGAGCCACCATAGACATTCTGCAAACCTCTCTCTTAGCACCAAGCTGTCATTAATGATCTACTGTTTCCTCAACTAGCTCAGAACTCCCTGAGGGACCATGACCTCATCATAACTATTCCCAGTGCCATCATGGTAAGTTATTCAGTAAATGTTTGGGGACAAAGTAGATGAATGTAGAGAGAGGAGTGATCTTCTACAATCCATAGGTAACAGTACTGCAAGAATAAAATACCTTAATTCCACAACAACAAGGACAATCTCAGCCAAGGAAACAGAAGATTGTTCTCTTCACTCCATACTCCTGTCTTGACTTGTTTCTAATATTACTGTATCATGATTATGTTGGAAAATGATGTGTTCTCAATGTAACTGTTGGTATTTACCAAATGCCCAGATACTGGTCTAGAACCTAAAGGTGACCGCTACCCACAGCATAAGAAATCCCACGCAAGCTCAGGACCCGTGCTGTGGGACAGCAGCATCAAGGCTGCCTGGGAGGGAGCTCTGTTCACTCCCCTGGCTTCTATCTCCAACATCATCCTGAGCCTCCTGCCACTCACCTGGCAGAGAGGTCCCTGCCCCCAACTACCCGTGCATGGATCAGTGAGGCCGTCTAACTTCCCCCATACATGGCTGCTACATAAATACCCTAACTTTATTCCCTTAAGAGTAAAAAATAGGTACCAGATGATATGAGATACTCCACTACGTCAAAGGGTGTCCGTCCACACAATTACATTCAATTGGCCAAATGCTTCCTCTAGGTTTCAAAGTAGAAGCATCCCTGCCAGGTGTCAGTGGTTTTTGTTAGAATTAGAAATCTGAGTTTCTTCAATAGGGCAAGGTTGGAATCCAGCAAGACTGGTTGACCACATCCTTGGGAAAGTGACCAGTGGCTCTATCAGGCTCAAACATCAGATGCAGCCATCCAGATCTACTTTGCATCTGGAACACTTAAACAGATGTGTTCACTTGGCTCACAAGTGTTTGATGTTGAAACTCTTGCATTGGGTTAATTTCAGATGGTTCACATTAAGAGGAAAAGGAGAAAGGCAATCTGCTTTCCAGTACTTCCTGTTACCCAATCCTCATGCAAACTCTAATTAGATTGGATTGGAGAGGGACGAGTACAGGCTAGGAAATAAAATTACTGAACACATAAACTTTTCCAGTAATTCAATAATTCTAGTGTCTTAAAAGAAGAGGAGGTTTTTTTGTGTTTTGTTTTGTTCTGTTTCTAAAGCAAAACGAGGTTCAAATATAGTGTCTGCACTTCAGAGAGAGATTGGGAAGTCCTGAAATTCAAAACTATGAGGGAAACAAAGTACAATTTGCAGTGCTTTTGACCGAGGTACTCTAGTTCATGGATAATATACTGGGAACTAATAGATTAATGCACAACATCATTGAAAAACCTTATGATTCACAGGAAACATCTCTGCTGGAACCAATTTCCACCTCCTCTGGAAAAAACTGAAAACATTTCAGATTTAACTTGAGGGGGAAAGTGGCTCTTTCATAAAGTGGAAAAAACAGTGGTTAAAAATAGAGCATTCACTATTATATCAACCACAAACCAGTCAATGGGCATTATGGACAGGGAAGAAGAATGTTCTCTCAAGGAAGCATGTACAACTTGCAGAATGTTCTACTTAGCAATTAAGCAACGGTACACAATAATTAGAACTTAGTGAAAGGAACACTGGATTTAGTCCTAAAATGAATCTCTGCTCCATAGTTGTGTGATCTTGGCCAGATATTTAACCTCCCTGAAGCTAAGATTTTCAGTAGTAATAATTCTGCATAGATGCACTTTCTAACCCATGACCTTTGCATCCTCTAGAAGCACTAATGTCATGAACGGCATAGTGGCCCGAGTTTTCAATAACCATCCTAGAGGGCAGGGGTCTGACTGGAGTCTGCTTTGTTTGGTGGGCGGGAGAAAAACAGGCTCATCCTAATATTGATGAGCACCACTGAACTTTCTGTTCCCGCTGCAGCTGTCAGCATTTGTCAATGCCGATCGAACTTGATTCCTCAGGACTCTACTGCAACTACAGATTGCCACAAGGCCATACACTGGAACCAACTGCGGGGTCAAGGTTAAATATCCAGGAACACAGAATTGCCAGCAGGAAGGGGAATGCCCCTTCAGGGCTTCTAGGAAAGTGACCAAAGCCTTGAGTGTGACTGAGAACCATCAAAGGCCTTTCCCAGCTATGGCCTCAACACCTCCCCTCCCTCTGTGCTGGGTGTTCCCAAAGCAGTGACTAAAACTCCTTCTCAGAGAATTAAGCTCATTTGCTTATATGAAATCAGGTCCATTTAGAGGAAATAAAAAGCAGTTGGCATCCACACACTTGGGGGAGCTTGAAAGCCTACCCGTGTCAGTGGTGTTTGCTGGAAATCTGCCTTTAGTGCAACAGTGTGTGGATCAGCATGACTGGCTGATAGGCAAAGGCAGGTGAAGATTAAACGAAGACGCTGAAGCAGCAGACACTTCCTACCACCCTCCTCCACGAGAAAGACATGTTCCTGAGAATACAGAATGGGCTTATACGCAGCAGAAGGCTACTGGCTCTGTTTGCAAAAGCACATTTAAGGAGAATTTGTCGCAACTCCCAGCAGAGTCCTACTGATCTTGTTGTGTAAACACCACAAGGTGGAAGGTCTGAGACTGGGAAAAATGCAAACATTTTACAGGAAAAAATGTTCTAATGGCAACCCTCATTAAGGCAAAGTGTACACCCAAATTTCAGGGCAGGTTTTGTTTTAATGGAGATGCAAACCACAGCCCTCATCTCCTAATGCCTGTCACGCCTCCAGCTCATCTTTCCTTCTTTGGGAACAGCTGCTTTCACTTTCCTCTGCAAACACAGAGGAAAGCGCTTGGAACCGCAGCAGAACAGTTTCAAGTTAGGTATAAGGGGCAGTGTTCTGAGTGCGACGGTTAGCATGACCTGGACGTGGGTCCTCCAGAGACATTTATAAATAGGATGAACAACAGCAGGATGTAGGTTCTCTGCTTGTGGCATATGGGAGTGTGTGACAGGCAGCACCGTGAAATGGAAATAAGGAGGCTGGAGTCCCAAGCCCAGCTCTGCTGCTGGCCTGCTGTGCGCCCTGTAGGCTAACAATGCCTCCTGGCTCAGCTACCCCAGGTGAGAACCTGATTAAGGTTACCATGGAGATGGAAACGGATCCTTCCACTCCATCAGTCACCTGTGTATATGGTGTCTATTGTGCGCGAAGAGAGACCTGAAATTCTGATGGGAGAGACTTTGGAATCTGTGGTTGTGCAACAGACTGCGAACACCTTCATTCTATTTTAAGCTGATTTTTCTCATGTATAAAATACACCAGTCAGAGCAGAGAGAGTATGCAGAGGACTGAACAAAGACTAGACCCAGCCCAGTACTGCACTCTGCCAACCAAAGAACTTGACAATGATTATTTAATCCACACATCTCCTCGAACGCTTGCATGTATGATGATTAGAGTGGGCAACTTTCCAAACTCACACGAGAATATGGTATTTGCTTATCTGCTAAAGCAAGCACATCAGATTATTTAATCTGTGGTCTCAAATTGAGGGACTACTAGTTTAGTTGGGGTCCACACTAACGATTTCAGATAATAGTCCTGGACAGAAGTCTAGACGTGCTTTTTTAGGAGGTAATCATAAGCGTAACCAAAGGAAATTATTTAATGTGACATCAGAATCTGTCCCTTAACACCAGTGAAGGCCATTTCTTCTAGCTTCCCCTACCTTTTCATAGCTGGCTTGCACCAGCTTCTCACCAGTTCTTACCAATACCCTGTAAGGAAGCACTGAAATCCACAGACCATGTGCCAGACGGGCAAAAAGTTCAAAAGAAGTATGTCCCGGTTTGAGGGAAGAATTATCTTTAATATCTCAGTCATATTTTCAAAAAGAAAGCACTCAGGATTGCATTTGTCTCTCAGAGGAGAAACACCGGTGCTGTTCCAGTTATTCTAAAACAATTCTGTCATCTGTGAATTAATCCACACAGAGCTCTGTTCCTGGAAGCTGGCGGGAGTAGGGGGGAAGGGTCATTCCAGAGGGCATCACTCATAAGCTGAGGGTCTGGCAGGGAGACCACTCCTTCTAAGGTCTGGGAGAGGAGGTGACCAAATTCCATGGTTCAGCTCTTTTTTTGCCCCACCTCGTACCCGTGAGAGACCCCACACAAAATCACCAGGACTCAGATGCTCTTCCTGGCAACTGTGCATGCCGTGGAAGTGAAGTACTGGCCGAGGGCTCGGTGAGCGTTCCCTGGCGCCCCACCAACAGAAAGCACACGTCTGCATTTTATATTCCAGGAAACTCCAATCTGGCCCTCAGCCAGGGGACCTTTTTATAATGTCAAAGATAAAAGCACTGGCCATGTTTGGTGCCCTGCCTCCACCTCCATTCTCTTGTAACCATGTCAGAAACCAAGCAGGCATTACTGTTAACAGAGCCTTCCAGACAAAAGTCTGATGGAGCTTCATAAACATTACCAGGTGATGATCAGAGATGTCCCCACTTCACAGAAAGAGAGAGAGGTACAGGAAGGAGCAAGTGATTTCACGGAGGGCATGTTGGAAATCCTGGGGAAAACTGGAAACATACACTGAAGTATGTACTCAGAATATTCCTGCTCCTAAAGAATACCCACTGAGTCATGGGCATCTTTCATGAGAACCTGGCATGTTGTCAACGTCAAATCTCAAATCTGCCCCCAAATAGTATAGGTATAATCTGTACACTGATGTCTCACACGGTCCCCACGAAATTTCAGGTGTCCAAAATGTCATTTTGGGTGTACAAGATGGCCTAATTCTCTCTTTTCATACCCCTTGCCCCAGGGAATGCAATGATGCCAGCCACAGAGGATTTATAAAATCATTACCTCTTAATCAGTTTTTATTTTCTTTGTGAGTCATACTCTGTGGGTCAAAGTATATAGCTCCAGCTGTTTTCCTTTAACATTTCTGTTTTATTATTTGTTTAACTTCCCAGATTACTTGAAAGTAAGATTCTAATATTAGTCAATGTTCATCATCAATTAGAATATGCATGGAATTCTTTTCTGGAAGTAGACAAATATGAAAATCCCTTTTGCTCTGCACAAGTGTAGCCAGAACTTCATTCAGAGAGTTTAACACATGAGAGAACCTGATTTTCATCACCAACGGGAGCTGAACTCTTTGGGATATGCCTATTTGACATCTATCAGAGGCTTTAGCTCACTCTGGGAGGCTACAGAGCGCTGACTTCCTGACACATCCTACCAATAACGCACAAACAGCAGATGCACCAGGAATGTGCTTTAAGGGATACCAAGGTCTCTGACTTTGTTCCAAACTCAGACCTATTGTTCCTCCAGCTTTGGTTCTCTTCCCTGCTGTCAGGGTCTGATGCAGTGGGTATATTTTTAGAATCACCTGAATAACTTTTTAAAATACAGAGGCCCAGGTCTCCTCTGGGCAAATGATAGCAGAATCCCTCAGGGATGGGCAGGTGTCTGTATTTTTTATAAGTTACCCAGGTTATTCCACCACACAGTCAGGACCAAGGACCACACCTGGTCTTTGCTCCCTCAGTCATTGGCTCTAATCTCTTCGATCCTACTTGTCACTTTTCTTGCAAGACTTGCTGCAAGCGTCTAATGGTTTAGGCTTATTTTCCTGGTCTACTCAATCAACAGTTACATCTCCCATGCTCGCTGCTTCTGCACAGATGAGTTTGTTTAGGATAGACACAGAAAGTGACCAAGTCCAGGGCACTATGATTGTCTTTTTTTAAATAAATTTATTTATTTATTTGTTTATTTTTGGCTGCATTGGGTCTTCGTTGCTGCCCGTGGGGCTTTCTCTAGTTGTGGCGAGCGGGGGCTACTCTTTGTTGCAGTCCGCGGGCTTCTCATTGTGGTGGCTTCTCTTATTGCAGAGCACGGGCTCTAGGTGCACAGGCTTCAGTAGCTGTGGCAGGCGGGCTTCAGTAGTTGTGGCACATGGGCTCAGTAGTTGTGGCTTGCGGGCTCTAGAGCGCAGGCTCAGTAGTTGTGGCACATGGGCTTAGTTGCTCCGCAGCATGTGGGATCTTCCCGGACCAGGGCTCGAACCCGTGTCCCCTGCATTGGCAGGCGGACTCTGAACCACTGCGCCACCAGGGAAGTCCCACTATGATTGTCTTAAGCTCAACACATGCCAACACTTCCAAATGTACATTAGGGTTAGGCATTGGAACTGCAAAGATGTAGATGAGACGTGGCCTTAGCCTTGACGGGCTTAGAGTCTAATGGCTGAAAGAGCCACGTAAACATATTGTTCCTAAACACAGCAAGTGAGAAGAGAGAGAGAAGCCCTGGGGTTATGAGCGCAGAGGCAGGGCCCTGTGTCCAACCAGGGTTAGGGAATGTATCCTAGAGAAGACGAGGCCTGAGCTCGCTCTCGAGGGCTATGCAAGTGTTAGACTGGAGCAGGCAAGTGGGAGGGGCAGCGCGAGCAAACAGGGGGCCCCAGGCCGCTCAGCGGGGAGGAGCCCGAGCTGCAGGGCAGGAGTGCTGACACGGAGGGTGGAAGCACACATCGGGCCTCTCTGGCCCTACTGTGTCTTCGGGTACTTGCAGCTTGGGGGCTGCTTGTTCATAGCTCGAGGCTTTATTTCAGAGGGTGGGGTGGTGGTGAACCTGGGGCCCTACTTCCAGATACATCCACAGACCTGAAAACGTAAGGCTGGATGAAACAGTTAATGGAGGGAAAGGGGAGAAAGTAAAGGTTTAGGGACGAGGACGAAGAGCAGGGCAGGGGCCACACAGAGACGTCGAAGGACCTGAAGTATAACCGCTGTGTTGTTCAAACATTTATGTGGGAAATACACTGACTGAAGGTGGGAAGACCAGCTAGGCAGATATCTAGCAGCTGAGAAGGAGGTGGCGTGAACCCAAATAAGGCAATGGCCCCAGGGACAGAGACAGAGGAGGGGCCAAGCTAAGGGAGCTGAAGAAGGTGATGGCTCGGGGGAAACAGTCTGTGGAGGAAGATGCCAGGACCGTTGTCAAGCCTCTGCCTTCATGACTGAGTGCAGGATGAGGCTTCAGGTGAGATCGGGGATAGATTACCAAGGCGTTTAGAAAGGCAAATTCCGCTGAATACGAAACGCCTGCAGGGAGCCCAGCTAGGGCTGCCCCACAGCGAGTTAGAAATACAAAACTAGACCCAGAAGTCAAGCACGGGTGAGAAGGACAGATCTGGAAGTCACTGCCACATAGGTGGAAGCTGCAGATACGGGAGTGGAGGAAACCAGCTCATCCAGAAGAACCCCAACGTGTAAGGAGGAAAGGAGGGGAAGTGGAGGAGGGTGCAGGAGCGACGGGGGAGAGTATTCCTAGAAGGAGGGAGGGAGGGCTCCACAGCTCAGAATGCAACACAGGGGCCAACGGGGAAGAGACCCGCAGGAGGCCACTCGACTTGGAATCAGGGGCTCACTGATGACACCAGAGAGACAGTTTCAGCGGGTGACGATGGTGAAAGCCTATTTGAGGGAGTTAAGAGAAAACGAAGAGACGGGGTCATTCCTTACGTGTGTAGACGACTCTTTCAAGGGGTTTCACAAACTGAAGAAAAGGAAACGGTGGCTAGAGGCAAAAGACAAAGTGGGGAGAGAGGTCGTTTTTTTTAATATTGGCAGGAGGTGCCGGGGGGCAGCGGTGACTTGGCTTTGGCAAGGAGGCTGAAGAGGAAGACAGAGAAGGGTGATGCAGACATAGCTGCATGTGGAGAGGGTGGGATGGGACGGGAAGTTGAGGGACATTATGCCTGATGGATTTTATTATGTAGTGAAATCAAGGGAGAGTAGGGACTGGGGGGTGAAGCAGCAGTGAAGGCTGGGGCGCTGTGGAGGAGAAGGAGGAAGGGGCACGAGCGAGGACACACAGGACCACTCGGCAAGGTGGGAGCCCTGCCGAGGGAAGGCCTGGAGCAGACGCAGTGTCCAGCCGCAGGCTCCCGCACTCTGCACCAGCGGGCTCTGTACCGCAGCCTCTGGAACTCAGCCGTGGGTGGGGACCATGGGGGCAGGGATGGCAGAAAGAGGGGAGCTGAAGCAGATGTGAAGGTGCACAAGGAGGAGGGGAAGCCAGACATGGTGAGCTTTTCAAATGAGCAGATACATGACCTTTCTTCCCTCCAGCTACAATTCAGCCAAGAAACCAATGCATGTTTGTTTAACCTCCAGGAAGACTGGTGACATTTCTGCAATCTAGGTTTCATGATGCTAATAACAGATTTTAGAACTGCTTGCCCATGTGTCCACTCCCATTTTTTTTTTTTTTTTTTTTTTTTTGCGGTACACGGGCCTCTCACTGCTGTGGCCTCTCCCGTTGCGGAGCACAGGCTCCGGACACGCAGGCTCAGCGGCCATGTCTCACGGGCCCAGCCGCTCCACGGCATGTGGGATCTTCCCGGACGGGGGCACGAACCCATGTCCCCTGCAATGGCAGGCGGACTCTCAACCACTGCGCCACCAGGGAAGCCCCACTCCCATTTTTAATGAATTTTTGTTTTGTTTTGTTTTGTAACAAAGCAGCCGTAGTCTTGATAATGCGTCGTCATTAAACTATTGGGAAACCACGAGCTTGTAAAATTCTTGACGGTCATTTAAGTTCACATTTGCTTTATCCAGCTCTACTCACACAATGGCACCAGTTCACCTTCCAGAAAAAAATCTGAGAGCATGATGCTAAAATAGGTGTTAAGCATTTCCCAACAGGAAACAGGACTAGAGGACCAACCTCACAGAGTTGGTATCAGGACTAAATGAAATATAACGTGTGTAAAGTGCTCAGCACAGTAACTGCTACACACACACACACACAAGCTGTATCATGACAGAAGGTCAGACAAGAGCACACAACCCCCAGACAGTTCCAGAGAGGAGCAGTCACCTATGAGAAGACAGCGAGGAAGGCAGTGCTGAATGACTGCGGCTTTGAGAAAAGGTTCCAGGCTCTGTGAGCAGGAAGCAAGCACGAAGGCGATTCGCTGCTTGGGACAAGTGGTACAAAGTTAACAGATAACAGAAAGAACAGGGCTACATGATTCGGATTTTTCTCCCTTTCCTTTCTCCCCAGAGAAATTATTCTCAAACAGGACAGAGCAGAACAAGGTATTTTAGGAAAGTTCACATGTTTAATTCCAGACGAACTATATCCCAGGGTAATCAAAGAACTTTGCAGAGATAGTCATCAAAGTATTATTATTCCTCTGAGGAATGAGAGAAAGGGAGTGGTAGCGGAAGTCCAAAGTGGTGGCAAATACGGTCCCAAGAAAACATAAAATTAAAAGTTTGCATAATGAAGCCTCCTCCAATCAGATAACTCAGTGTCTTTCTCTGGCTAAGGCTTACTGCGACTTAAAAAGATAAAGTGGTCTCCACTAGAGGATACCAGCAGGGGAGCAGTGAGAACAAATCCAGCAGTCTGCACTCATCTTCTCATAGTGACTGTGCAAGTACACAGGGTGAATATTACTAACACCGTATATTTCTACCTCAACAAGTATTTAACAAAGTCTTTCATGATATTCTGTGGGCAAGATAATAAAAATCGGAGACCTACAGCATACTGCCCATCACCAACAATACTGTACTGTATACTTAAAAATTTGCTAAGAGGGTAGATCTTACGTTAAGTGTTCTTATCACAAAAAATTAATATTAATAAAGACAGAAGGAAACTTTTGGAGGTGATGGACATGTTTCTAGCATAGATTGTGGTGATAGTTTCATGGCTGTGTACTTATCTCCAAATTCATCAAGTTGTATACGTTAACTACGTACAGCCTTTTGGATGTCAGTCATATTTCAATAAAGTGGTTTTTTAAAAAAGGTAATGAAACCTGGTTAGGATGAGAATGCATGTATATCTGCATGCAACCAGATTCCTGTCTCGGTGACCAACCAACCATGTCTTAGGATTAACTGAAGTCAACCTTGAACCACTCCTTGGTACGAATTCTTTTCCTTATTTTACAGATGAGGCTGAATTTCAGAGAGCTGGCTAGCTACGGCTCAAAAAATAATAACATTTATTGAGGTTTATTGAACTAGTTACTTGAAGTGCTTTATCTCATTAAATCATTTTGACAAGGTGTAAGGTAAAAACCACTCAATCCCTAATTTATAGATAAGACTGCAGCTGAGAAAGATGAAGTAACATCCTTAAGTTCAAGTAGCTAGAAAAGTGGTGGACATGGAGTTGAGCTCCTGGTTGTATAACTGACGGCCTGAGTGCTCTCTGCTAAGCTACGCCGCCTCCGATACTCAGGCGGGTGATGTAAGGAAGCTATTTACTCTCCCCTGCTCCACGAGGCAGAACTAGGACCCTGATGTGAGTTTAAAGTGGCAGGTTAACGAACGATCATAGGTGCCAGAGAGTGGAAGGATCTACCCAAAGACACTGAATGTGCTGAGATCTCCACCAGAACTGTTCACATCGAGTCGGACACCCACCAGCAGGAATACTGCAGAGGAGGTGCCTGCCCTGCAGCTGCTGCAGGTTTGCACCCAAAGTCCCTCTTAGCTTCTGTATTCCCAACTCTCTTAGTCATCAAACCCTTATCTCATCTGAAAGAGAGCCAGCTCTATAGCTTGGAGTTATTACAATAAGCCAAAAGTGAATTGATGATCTTGGATGACTGCTCTAAACCTACTTTTAACTATAGGTGGAGGAGGGGGAAGGTAGCGATGCAAAAGAGAACGAAGTTTGGGAAATCTGCAACAAGGCCTCTCAGTCAACAATTTAATGACTTAAAGTAAGTAAATAAATAAATGTACTAGAGCACCCTGGGGCCCCAGTTCTTACTCAGATACGCATCTGTTCGGCAATAGAATGAGGAAGTTAATTACTTTTCTATGACATGTATGTATTTTGTGAGACATCGCACTGTACCAGTTAATGATGATCTACCTTGTGTTGACACAAAATGTTTAAATTAATAAAAATCTAAATGCTACATCTCATAGCAAAGCATACTTAATTGAAAGGCTGGATGGCAAGAGTAGTAATTTTCTTGGGTAAAAATTATTGGGATGAGCTTATGGTAGCATGAAAAGCTCCATCAATAGAGGGACTTGGGTAGGCAAACTGTTTTCAAGCAGCTATACTTTATAGAAAGGGTAGGCTGGGCTTCTCTAATTGCTAACACAGTGGCACTGGGATTGTTACAGTAAGAAACTGAGGCTGATAGTCAGTCATTGCCCGTAATGGACACTATTAGTGATTTTACACTTAAACCCATCTGTTCAATCTTTAAGGTATGAAATGACAAATGCAGAAAGGGCATAAACAATCCCTTAAAGCTCTGCTATGAATATTGAAAATCCTTCTGCTCTTCACTGAGTACACCCTTGATACTTAGATACTAAACCAACAGCATTAGGAAAACAGTTTATTTTTTCCAGACTATAGAATGGTATTAGATTAGCTCAGAAAAATCCAGATAGCATCTAAAGCAGGCTCCCAGCGCTAAGACTGAGGGGCATACTCCAAATAAACTTGACAGGGATGTCTTGTTCAAACCCTGAAACCACCCATAGAAAAGTCTGAAACCCAAGACACTGTAATAATCCTGTTATTTTCCACTTATTTTGGGGTAAGGAACAAAATGGTCTACCATCTTTCTTTCATTTTTAAACTCCCCTTCTCACTTCTCTCTTTGCCACTCTATCGTGCTTAAAAAACAGAAAAAACAAACAAACAAATAAAAACATTGGGACTGAAGTCCAGAAGTAAACTTTATTTCCTGGGTACCAATTTGTTTCCTTTTGAGTGCTGATGCTGAAGGACCAGGGAGGAGAATTGCTTCCTTCTGACCACCCAGAATCTCTATCTCCCTGGAAACCAACAGGATATCACGACACACAGAAGGGCCTGACATGGTAAGAATATAGGCAAAAACCTAACAGGCTTCACCCTCTTCTCACTCTTGCCTATTTCTGACCTGCCGCACGGGAGCTTCAGTTAACAGGGTCTTCTCTTAGTCCTTCGAGTACATGGCAGTTACTCAGCAAATGCTTGCTGATCACGTGTCATGCGAATCAGCAGATAAAGGTGAAATGGCCCAAACCCAGAGTGGGTGATTTTAAACAACTCTAATGTTCAGGGTGAAATTCTTTTTTTAGTGGTAGTACGTGTGATTTTTAAAATCCTCCCCCCGCCTCCCCCATCTAACTTATCCAGGAACCTATTGGAATCAAACGATTCCAGAACTTGAGGACTGGGAAGCTTCTTGGGAATTCAAGTGACAGACAGATGGGAAAGACTTTGTTCTTAGAAGATGCCCCACAGAGGAAATGCCACCATGTTTAAAAAAAAAAAAAAAAAGTTCAGAAGGTCAGTACATCTATTCCAAATACCTGCAGTTTAAGTCTATTTCCCCAGGCTTAGTGGCAACTAAACACTGCAGGTCACCCTGCCTGGATGCAGTCCCCACCCCTTCCCTTGCAGGCCGGACAGTCCTAGACTCCTCATCTTTCCTTAGAGTCTTATTTTTCTACAGTGCTTCTCTGAGCACATGGGAGGTTCTCCTTGTCCCTTTTTAAGTTACGGGGCTGCTGGACCTGGTGAACTGCAGCTTCAGAAAAAAGCTGCTCTGGGCCTTTTGTTGAGCTGAAAAGCAGTGCTATGGATTTGAAGGTCAGTCTGCGCAATTCTTACAATGACATTAATTGACCTTATTTGTAGCAAGAAGCGGTTGTAAACAGTAGATATTCACTGATACGATGTCAAACGCAGGGAATTTTTTTCATCTCCTGAGGCTGTGTGCTACTCCCACTGAGAAACTCTCTATGTTGAATGCGGCCTAATTGTTTAGAAATAATTAACATGCTTTTATTTCATTTGTAGAAAACATAATTTATTAACTGGCTGCTACTTTATGTGTTTCACTTTAAGAGGCACAATAAATAAAGAAATTAGCATAAGAAGGCACTGAAAAAAATGCCAAGATTGACTAAATTCTGAAAAAAGCAAGATGATTCTAAATTAAGGATACGCAAATTTATCGCATAAAGGGATTTAATGACAAATGTGGAGATGACTGTTTTTATGGGCCCTTAGCTGCAGCTTTCAAATTTTAATTTCACAGACAGGAAAGCATTATCAATGCTTTAATAACTCCAGGGTTCCAATTTACATATCAAAATGAGAGACAGAGAAAGCCCACATCTTTCTTTACTTTTTAGAGTGCTCAGGGTCTGAAAATGACTTGGCAATGAAGGTTGAAAGAAAACAGCAGACATGCCGATGTCTGCATCTGAAACAATACCATATCCGAATTACCAAGAAGTACAGTTAGTTCAGAGGACCATCACACCTCTCCTTAGCAATTAATACTCAGCACAATTGGTAAATATTCTAGTCTTTAATTGAAGCACCCAGACACAGCCTGTAAGCAGATGAGCATTTGAAACAGACCAGTTGCTACATCCCCTGGTATTAACTGGACCCAGTAACATCTCATTCATTGGGGTGGTGAGGAGGGGGAACGGCTGCCATTACAAATATGCAAAAGCAGCTCTCAAAAAGCCCTTCTGGATGGAATAGTGTGAGAACCTCACTAATTGCCTCGCCTGTTTTTAGAGTGTATGATTCTCCTTCCTTGTGCAATAGTTTCTCACTCTGTTTCTACACACACTGTTATATTTTTTTCTGGCTGTTGCTGGTCAAAAGCCAACCCTCACTTTCTTCAATGGCTTCCCACCCCTCCATGATGAAAATGCAAACTCTGCTTGGCATACCTCTCCCCTTGCCCCCAATCACTACCCTTACCAGCCTTTATCTTCCAGGAACACTGAATCATATGCAGCTCCCTGCTACACGATACTCTCCAAACCTCCGAGACATTTCCCAGGGTGTGTCCGCGGTTTGAACTGCCCCCTCGGAACCTACCTCACTGAAAACTCCTATATAATTTTTACATCTCAGGTCAGTGTCTCCTCCTCTGTGAAGTCTTCCCTGACTGTGCAGGGAGATTTTTTTTCTCTCCTCTGTTCCCACTGCACTTAAAACAGGCTTCCATTAAGATAACTGCTGCACTGAACTGAACTGTGTGTCTGGTGTCTGTCTCCACACTAGAATGTGGGCCACTTGTGGGAAGGGGAGATCTTTTCATCTTAGGATTCCCATAGTTGGTATATTACAAGCCTTACTTCATTAAATACTTGAGGAAGGAAGAAAGAAAGGGAAAAAAAAAGGAAGGAGGGAAGGAAGCATTCAAGCAGGTTTGCTGAAAGACTGGAGACAAATGGTGACTGTGGATGAGTGATAGGCAAAAAAGGAGACTTAGGTCCACTCTTAAGTCCTAAGCAATAGCAGAAGCCTGATTTCCTGAGAGTTAATGCTCAGGCTGGGAATAGAAAAGACCTGCTTGGGAATCACAGTCCTATCTGGGGGTGTGAGTCCAGGCTCCTCGGATGCCCCACAGTAGCTAGTGGTTTAATCTCTTCTTATAGGCTTGACCTAGTCTCATCCTCCTGGTTGGGCAGTGAAAGCATTCGTGAATGTTAGTCCATGGTCTTGGACACACATTCTAATTAAAATATGCTAAATTATCCAGACATTTATAATGAAAATATGCTACTATACACATTTTCTGTTTTTATTTCTATAGTTGTATTATCCAAAGGACTTGAGAAATTGGATAAAGACACTATTTTAAGAACTTTAAAATGAGGCGTGAACAAACAGAAACGATCTTTCAAGAAAAACAGTCAAAGGAGAATTTCTAGCCAATTTACTCTTTAACCTTTGCCCCCATGCCCAGGTGCAGTAACCACAGTGCCTCATCAAAAGAGCACTGCCTCAGAATCAGGATACCTGGAATTTCTGGTCCCGACTCTCCAGTGTCACTCATTGTACAAGTCATTTTTCCTCTCTATACAAGGAAGGTATTGAACCAGATGCCTAATGTTTCTTCCAGCTATTCAAACTGAATTGACTCCTTCTGACATACCACTTAGCCTCTGTGATATTTATGGATCTAAGTAAAAAATATGCACTCTTGTGTCCACCTTTTAGGCTCTGAAGGTATGCACTCAACAACACATAGGACGAGCCCAATGTGACCATCATTTCAGCAGGTTTTGGGGAGAGAGTGTGGAGAAATGCAGGTGCTCGATATAACGGATTTACCTGGAGCTCTACAGCTACTTTTCAGAGCAAGGAGCTAAAAAAGTGGAACGACAGTTGGTAGCCCCCCAACCCCAATTCACAGACCTGCACTATGTATTCTCTTGGAGCTCACCAATGGCACCAATTCCCCCAGCTTCATCCCTTCAAGGAGGCAGTGTCACTGCAGGGGCCTGTCTATGACTACGCAAATAGTGAGGCCCAAATAGTTACCATGAAATTCACTATTTAGTTTACTTCTTCCCACATTACAACAGTGAGATGTTAGTGGAAGTTTGTGTGACTGAGACCTGCAGGATTCCAAAATTTTGTGAAGTCGAGCATGTCATATTTTAAGGGCTTTGAGCAGGTACCATGGACCAAAAGTCTCAGCCTTCAAGTTTGCTGTTGAGCCCAGCAAATGCACTTTGCAAATAGAACAAATAAAAGTTATTTTTGAATGGCATCATCTCCTCTTAATTTCTACACAGATTAAGATAATTGAAGGGATTAGAATAACCCGTCTTCCCACTCCTGACTTCTGGGACATCCTTCCCGTTGTCACTGCTAGGTCAGCTACAGGTTTTAGGCACAGCCCTCTGCTGCCCACTCCCACTGCAAAATGAGCTGGTCTCCACCCATCTCGGAGCCCTGAAGCTGTTGCGACCACTAAAGAGGACTGTTCTCAGGCTCAGGGCTGAGGAAGGGTGAGTCACACTCCCCTGCACTGTAGTGACAAATAAATGGCAAGGGAAGCCTTGTCTGATCTCTGCTCCCATGGAGTTACATTATTTCTGTTTCATTGTGGGCATAAGACTCTGTATGGTTACACTCAGAAAGGGAGAACAATTCCCATGTGGTAAACCCTAAAAGGAGCATCATCTCCTTTGGGAGGGAACTTGACGAAAGACAGTCCAGGATGACACCTACTTTGTCCAGGGATCTGGGGGGAAGGGGAGAAATGGCCTGCACATCACTCTGTGCAGTGCCACTCATGTGCTGTCTTCTTACTCATTCTGAAAGCCCCCGCCCTAGTACACTTCCCCCCCCCACACACACATACCTGGACACCCCTAAATATAGCCTGCCCACACACCTCTCAGTATGAGCCATGTCAGGAACTGTAGGCGTGAACAGGGCAGCACATGATGGAGGGCAGTGAGATACCCCAGTCTGGACACAGGTCAGCTCCCCTCTCAGGACGGAGAGCCCAGGCTGGGGAGGGGGCTATGCCAGGGAGAATACAGGAGTGAAAAGCACCAACCTCTGCAACACAGTCATCACTGGAGCCGCAAAGAAGGGACAGAAAAGGGGAAGGAATCAGAGATTACGAAAGGTTAGAGCAGGAAGACTTTAAAAGTTATCAAGAAGATTATGTGAGCAATTTGGAGAACCTGATCAGCAAATGATGGGGACTGAGGATGCTATAATTCCTGGAACTTTCCATATAGACTATTTCCTCAGATCATTCAATAACAATAATGGCTACCATTACTGAGGAACTACCATCTCCCAAGCTAGACTTACGTTATCTAATTGAACCCTCCAAGCAGCTTTGCCAGATGTGGATTATTCTCATCTTACAAAAGAAAAAACTAAGGCTAATGTAGGGAAACCTTCCAATATCAAATAGTTAGGAGGCAACAGACTCTACATGCCTCTAAAGCATGTAGAGTTAACTGCCCTGTTACCCACCATTCAGACTTGATCTCTCTGGCTAAAGTCACCAGTGTTATTGCTCCAAGACTAGAACCCAACTACTCCTATTATCTAATTCTGCACTTTTTCTATAGTATCCAGCTGTCTTACATAAGATATTGATTCAACAAATGGTACTGGAATAATGGGACATCCGTGTGCATAAATAAATAAGTAAATAAATAAACCTTGTACCATATATAAAAATTAACTCAAAGATGGATCAAACCTAAAACCTAAGACTATAAAATTTCTAATAGAAGACATAGGAGAAAAATCTTTATCCTCTTGGAGTAGGCAAAGATTTCTTAGATGTGCCATCAAAAGACTGAGCTGTTAAAAACAGATAATGAAAACTGGACTACAGCAAAATTTAAAACTTCCATTCTTCAAAATACTCTTTCAAGAGAATGAAAAGCCAAGCCACAGACAGGAAGAAAAGATTTCTGAAACATGTATGTGATAAAAGACTTGTATACAGAATAAAGAGCTCTCAAAACTCAAGAAGAAGACAACACCTTTTTAAAATAGGCAAAAGATTTGAACAAATATATCACCAAATAAGATATGCAGATGGTAAATAAGCACATGAAAAAAATACATCATTAGTCATTAAGGAAATGCAAATTAAAAGCAGAATGTGATATCACTATAAATCTATTAGGATGATTAAACACAAAAACAAAAGCAAAACTGACAAAATCAAGCGATGGAAAGGATGTGAAGTAACTGGCAGTTTCATTCGTTGCTGGTGGGAATTCAAAATGGTGCAGCTACTTTGGAAAACAGTTTAGCAATTTCTTACAGAGTTTAACATATATTTACCACACAACCCAGAAATCCTACTCCTAGGCATTTACCCAAGTGAAATAAAAATTTATATTCATACAAAAACCTGTATGTGAATGTTTAAAGTGGCTTCACTGATAACCACCAAAAACTGAAAAAGAACCCAAATGTCCTTCAGTTGGTGAACAGATAAACAAACCATGGGATAGTCACATAATAGAATACAACTGGGCAATAAAAGGGAATCAAATACTGAGATTATACATTTACACGCATGTAAAAATAACATGGCTGAATATCAAATGCATTATGCTAAATGTAGGAAGACAAAATCAAATGGTTGTTTAGATCAATTTATACAACATTCTGAAAAAGGTAAAGCTATAGTGACAGAAAGCAGATCGGGGTTAGCAGGGGCTGGAAGCGGGAGTGGAGGCTGAATGTAAAGCGGTATAATAGAATCTGGGGAAGGGTGATGGGGCTGGTCTGTATCTTGTTAGTGGTGGTGATGCAGACTGTATGCATTTGTCAAAACTCACAGAACTGTGCACTAAAAAGAGTGAATTTTGGGCTTCCCTGGTGGCGCAGTGGTTGAGAGTCTGCCTGCCGATGCAGGGGACACGGGTTCGTGCCTTGGTCCGGGGGGATCCCACATGCCATGGAGCGGCTGGGCCCGTGAGCCATGGTCGCTGAGCCTGTGCGTCCGGAGCCTGTGCTCCGCAGCGGGAGAGGCCACAACAGTGAGAGGCCCGCGTACCGCAAAAAAAAAAAAAAAAAAAAAAAGGAGTGAATTTTACTGAATGCAAATTATACTCCAATATGTAAAAACTAAGATAGAGGAAGTGTGTAAGTTATTCATGAAATTATAAAGACAGTATAGTGGAGTGGTTAAGAATATAGCTCCTGAAGATACCTCGTTTGCAAAGTGGGAAGAAGAGCAACCACTCCCCTCATAAAATGATGGAGATTAAATGAGACGAGGTACATAATGCCCCAGTTCTCATGCCCAGCACACAGTAAGTACCCCCGAAGCTCTGGCAGGCATCATGATGATAATATTCTCTGAGGAAGAGCACCTCATTCGACAGCACTCCTTGAACACCGTGTGCCATGTGCTGAGCAAGGTAATGTGCCTGTTACACAGGAATACATACTTCCATGTCACAGTAGCTGCTATCACTGAATCTGCTCCCCGAGCCAGAGCTGCTTCTACACCAAAAGCCAGGAGAAAAGAATTTTTATGCAACAATTGGAAAGGTTGTGAGTGGAATTCATGTCACCACAAATTACGGAGAGACCCTTTTCTTACCCCTGGCGTGGGCTTTTGGACAAACCAGAGTCACATGAAGAAGCCTGGGGGGCAAAGCTGTCTGCTCTCTGGGGAGAAGAGCGTGTTGAAGCGTTGTGTCCTGTGATGTGGGGAACAGCATATCCCAGGGCTAACACGGTAGCTACAGTGTTTATCTCCCAGCTGATTTTACAGCCCACTGTGTCTGTCCACTGTGTCACGCCCAGAAGCCTCGCCCAGTCATTCACAGTGACACTGCAGCTGGGATTATGTGGTTATGAAATCAATAAACCCCTCTCCTCACTTTAACGTTAATGACAGCCAGCATTGCACCCATTCCTGAGAAACCCATTCTTCTGGTTGTTTGGAGAAGCAAGATAGGTAACACACAGTAATGTTAGGTTTGACTACTTAAAACCTCACCCCCCACACACACACACACTCTCTCTCTCTCTCTCCTTCAACTCCCTGCCAAATCTTCCTAATCTTCCTGAAGAGAATGTAATTCAGTTATGATGAAAACTTTAGAAACAGGAAACACATTCTGCTTAGATTGTTAAAACTTGAAATATAAAACAATTCAGAGCTGGCTGGACACATCATCGCACCACGAGGCATTCCTGCTTACCATTAATTTAGCAAAATAGAGGAAGGCAGCAGAAAAAAATCTTGGTTTTCTAATGACCTTTAAGTAATTGCTCATATTTCAAATAGACTCAAGTTACCATAAAAACTTTTTCTTGGGCAGTAAACTCTCATTTCCTTTGAATACAGCTTTAACCCTATATTCCTTTACTCCTTCTTCAGACAATCATTGTTCCTTCCTTTGGTTCAGCGCTGCCTCCTTTCCCCAGTCTTCCCGGTTTAACAGTGACAGCCTGGGGAAGGTGCAGCACATACAGGAACCGAGGCCACTCTCGCCAGTACTAGTCATGTCTCTGAGGGATGCTGGGCTACTCTGGGCTCCGTCACCCACAGATGTAGTGAAGGGCCTCATAGGGACCCAAGAAAGGTGACTCCATGTTACAAAAGAGAGTCTCTGAAAAGAAACTGAAATATTTACCAAAGACAATCATTAACATTGCTTTATTGCTACAAAAGAAAATGAGAGTGGGTGGACTTAGAACTGTAGCATCAAGGAATGAGAAGCTTCTTAGGGCGTTTCCTCCTATTAAACTGTTTTTGAAATGGATACATTTTCAGAATGGTTCTACTCAACTCTCCCTCCAAAGAAGGCCCAGGGATACAAGACACAGATATCTGCTCCACAGACAGGCAGGTACTGGGTAAAAGTGCACACATGCTTGGAAGCCCTCAGGAGAATTAGATCATTGTTTATCCTCGTATTTTCCTCTGCCGCCAAAGACTTGAATTCTTAGCTATGAAAAGCGAACAGCAGGCTTCCAACAAGATGTTGTAAGTTCAGACTCGGAGGTGCTCTCTTCTACTCCAAACCCATAGTAATGATGAGTAAAATATAAAAAGAAAAACCCAAAGTGGCTTTACTAATTCAAAAATAAGATAAACTTCTCCCTAGACCAGTAACAGAACAGAAACGCGGAGCACTCAGCAAAGCCGAAGCCAGGGCCTCAGGTCTAGAAGCTGGCAGTCATAGGCACGAGTTCAGTTCCAATGGTTGAAAGAGATAAAAATGTTTCACAGAAGAAAGGTGAGTAGAGTCTGCTTTAAAGCTTAAAGGCAGGGGATGAGGTGCGGCTCCCCTGGTCACAAAAAGAGGCTGAAAATATAGGTTGATGACATGTTTCCTTGGGATAAACATTTATAGAAACTATTGGACCTGGAAAGGCTAGAAGGCACAGATAGAGTCTCTCCACGTAAGGAGTCAGAGGCCCATTGCCTAAGTAACCAGGTCTGCAATAGCCTCAGCATCACTGTGGTGCAACACTTCCAAATGCCATTAAGTCTGGATTCTGAACTGGGGCCTGAGGAGCCTGAGGGAGGCACGTGCAAAGCTACCAGACAGAGCAGATGCACAGAGAGGAGAAAAAGGAACAAAATAAAAAAACTTTCCACTAAAAATGGGCCTGCCATGCAAAGTTCCAGAACACATAGTGAAATGCAAGGCTAAGGAAGATAACCGACAAAAATCAAAAATCAACAATCAGAACACAATTTCACTCCAGTAAAATAAACTATAGCACTGACTGACCAAGACTTGAAGTATGGTTAGGATGCTCAAATAGATAAATAACAGAGGAGTATGCATTGGAAGTGAATAAGAAATTATGAAACAGAAACAGGTAGAAATAAAACCTAAACTGGAAGATATGGGGAAAAAAAGCAAATTTGAAATCCTGGAAATAAAAAATAGCCATTAAACCAACCCAATAGCAAAAAAAAAAAAAAAAAAATCCCTAGGATGTGTCTTAAGGGAACTTTAGTTTTAGAAACATGGAATAAATGCCAGAAGCTGAAAGAGGGCACCCTCTGTGGGGGCAGGACTCAGGCAGCAGCAGAAGAGAATGTACTAAAGTTTTCAACTTGGGTCTAGTACTTTGACTTCTCAAACAGTATACATGTATAGCTTTAATAAAATTTTTTATTAAAAGACTACAAGAAATAAGGAAGGATTACCTGAAGGACATACAGTTCTTGCTTTCTTCTGTATAGTCTCAGTTTTATTCTTGGAATGAAGTAAGCCATCAGAGAGATGAGAACATAGATTACATAAATTTTCACCTTCCTTACTTCTTTTATTAAGTTATAATGTGAAACTATGTCAATCAACCACACTGAAGAATATTATAAAAATCGGCTCTTCAAGTCATTGTGGACTCTGATAAGGATATTGCTCATTCAGTCTCAGTTGGGACCCTTGGTGAGTGCCTGAGGCCTCAGTTCCAGGAGAAACTGCTTCAGCTGAGGAGCACGTATGTGTCCAGTCTTCCAGCTACTGTGCATTTTGAAATTAGTCTTTAGCTTTGGCTGCTGAGAAGTTTAAAGCAAATCTGTGATTTATTTCTTGTCACCGTATAGGATCATATGGCATGCATTCTGGGTTCTAACCTGCTTTTATCTTATTTTTTGTCACTCTTATTTCACAAGTCAATATAAAATTTATTGTTGTTGTATTGCATATACAGGTATATATTGATACATATATGTGTATATATGTGCATGGGTGCCTGTAAGCCACTTCAGAATCTTTTGGGTGGGGAAATGGTATAATTAGATAAAACAATTTAGGTAAAACGAGTTGCAAAAGAGAGGAAAAAGGAAAAGAGAAAAAAAGAAACAAATATAGGCTGGATCTTGGGGTCATGATTTTGCAGGACACTGAACGTCAAGCTAAGAGTCTGAAGTTTATCCTGAAGACTAGGGATAATGCCGAATATTTTAAAAATTCTGAGCAAAGAACGGCATGGAAATAGTGCTATTTCAGGAAACTTACTCAAAAACAGTGTGCAAAAGAGATGAAAGGAAAGAAATTGAGTGCCAGGTGACCAATTAGGGGCTATTTCAATAAACTAGGAATGAGGCAAGAGGGCTGTGAGTAAATTGACTGACATCGTGTTTTAAAAGAAGGATCATATGTAACAGGCTTAGGAAAGAAAGTAAATACAACTTTTTTTTTTGCAGTAAAGCATGTGACATTCAAGGAAGCACACTATGTACTATCCACAAACTTATGGAAACAATCAATTCTGTTTGGTCTGTTCTGCTTCTATTGCCTTGGATTTTGACCTGCACAAGCCAAATCATCCCAAAACCTCCCCTAGAAGGTAAGTTTTATTTATTCCAGAAATTAAGTTGTTGCTGATTACAAACGACAACTAACTCCACAAATGCAAATTACACCTGTTATTAAAAGGCCTCTTGCCTTCCTGAAACATGATACCATGCAAGTCCACTAACATACAGATGTGGCACGTAATAAATATTGCTTGATGCAGAAACCTGTTGAGATGAATTTACTAGGTTCCTAGAAAAGCGGAAAAATAAGCTTGAAAACTTAAAATCTAGGAACTGAAGTAAATTTAATTTTTGAACTAATTTTTAATTTATGCTCTTTTGGGAATGGGCTAAGTTGAATTTACCTCTGTAGTATTTTTGCAAATCAAAGCAACAGTATAGAGATTTCAGAAGGAATGTTTATATCACTAAATAGAACAAAATTCTCAGATAAATAGAAACTCAAAAATATAACTGATGGGCTTCCCTGGTGGCGCAGTGGTTGAGGGTCTGCCTGCCAATGCAGGGGACATGGGTTCGTGCCCCGGTCTGGGAGGATCCCACATGCCGCGGAGTGGCTGGGCCCGTGAGCCATGGCTGCTGAGCCTGCACGTCCGGAGCCTGTGCTCCACAACGGGAGAGGCCACAGCAGTGAGAGGCCCACGTACCGCAAAAAAAAAAAAAAAAAAAAAAAAAAATAACTGATGAACTAACTGAAATCAAGTTTATATTTTCATCTAAATACATATCCTACTCATTTCCACTAGGAAACATTTCACAGAAATATGGGATAATAGAGCCGGAAGGGGCCTTAAGACCATCTTGTCTAATTCCCTTGTATTACAGATGATGGAGCAAATGAGAGAGGCTGAATGACTTGCCCAAGATCACTCAGTCTGTTAGATACAGAATGGACTGGAATCCAGCAGAGTAACTGAGCACTTTTTTTTTCATAATTGAGATTTTATTGGTTGTTTTGAGGATCAGTACACAGACATTTCAATTTGTACGTAATTCTTAAAATCTGAAAAATCACATAGTTGTGATTCTTTTCTAAACAGTTATTCCAGTGACTTTCCAGTTTAAAATTTGAAGACAAATTTTCCTTAATAGGATATCAAGTACCAATATCTTCAAATACTGTTAAGCTGTTACATCATAAATACCACTAATTCACAATTTAATATCGTATACATTACATACTCAAATTTTCAATCTTTTGCAATACATTACCAAAGTTATTAGGAAAACTGCACTACCAAGACCAAAGATGTTATGGAACGCACACAGTTCTGAAAGGGACAGCCAAGGTCAAGGGGTAGTTTTCTTTCGGAAACAATTCTACCAAAAACAACATGGGAATGGAAGTAATTTAAAATGTTCAAGACATAGTAAATGTACAATGTGACTCCAAATTGCCATCTAGTATGCTCTGTATTATAAGACATAAAAACTAATCCCCATGTATGGAATGTTAAGCTGACACCCAAGACAATCAAAGCCTCCTTATTCAATATCCCATTATTTTCTGGTTGTACTAAAAAATAAACAACCAGCAAATGATTTCACCTCTTTAAAAAAAAACCCTTTACACATAAAAAATGTGAGGATATGGGATTCCCTCCTTAAAAATGTTTCTAGAGCTTCTAAAAAATCTTGCATTTACAAACTAGTTGATAAACATATTCATCTGGATCATGCAAGAAGGGAGACAGGGGCCACTGATGAGACATAGTAGATGATATTAATCAGACTTGGCTGTTTTTTCTCCTGTTTCGCCAGAGGCTAGACTCGCCTCATTTTTAGTTTCTCCATTTTCTCCAGGTAAATCTTCTTTAGTTTCTTGCTTAGCCACTTCGGCTTGTTTTCTCTTTGCTCCCCTTTTTCTCTTTTGTGTGCAATTTTTTGTCTGAAGATATATCCTTTCCTGCTGTCTTTTTTGGCTTCATTCCCACTTTTTCAGGAGCAGGCTTAGCTGACAACCTTGCTGATCTCCTCTTGGGCTCCACATTCACCACCCCCTCTGTGGAGTTGACCTTCCTCTTGGGCATCATGATGGTGGGGCAGGTGTGCACCAGGTGCCTGTGGGCTACTGCACACACCTTCCCAAAGCTGGATGCTGCCACTCCTCCCACCCTCAAGTACTTTTTTGATTATATAGCTTGGCCTACCTCTAACACAATATTTGTGATGGCTAACAGTATGTGTCAGCTTGGCTGGGCTGCAGGGTGCCCAGACATTTGGTCAGACATTATATTGGGTATATATGTAAGAGTGTTTTTAGATGAGATCAACATTTGGATAAATTGACTGAATAAAGCAGATTGCTCTCTCCAATGTGGGTGGGCCACACCCAATCAGTTGAAGCCCTGAAAAAACAGAAGGACTGACTCTACCACTAGTAAGACAGAACTCCTCCTCCCTGACTAGGTGGGACATCAGTTTCTTCCTGCCTTTGGATTCAAACCAAAACACTGGCTTTCTTGGGTCTCCAGCCTGCCAGCTTTCAGACTGGAACTTACAATATCAGCAATCCTGGGTCTCCTGCCTGCCAACTGCAGATTTTGGGACTTAGTCCCCACAATCACATGAGCTAAATCCTTACAATCAACCAATCAATCAATCTCTCTCTCTCTCTCTACACACACACACACACACACACACACACACCCTGTTGGTTCTGTTTCTCTGGACAATCCTATCTCAAATAAACTTTGAACTCAAAGGAATAAAGAAAATGGTCTTAACGGATATGATAGACACTGTAGATCAGCTACCGAAAAGCTATCCATAGCTTTCTTCTCCCTTGTCTTCTTCTAGTGAAAAGCTAAAATTCTGTTTCCTTGCCTCTTTTACACCTACAGTAGTATGTGACATAGCTCTGACCCATAAGATATAGGTGGAAATCCCTAGGAGGATTTCCCTTTGTTCTTTGCATTTTATTATCCCTTCTTTTTTTTTTTTTTCTGTCTAGAGCTTGGATGCACTGACTAGGGCTTGTGGGCAGCAGTCATCCTGGCACCCTGAAGACAAAAGCTAGGGCTAGCTAAGGAGGAACACAGGAGGACTCTGGGTCTGTGATGAGACCTATGAGTAGCTGCTCTCATGTTGGAATGCTTCTCTAGAATTCTTGAGAAAAACACATCACACCTACTAAAGCCAGTTTTAGTCAGGTTATCTGTTATTTGTAGCCAAACTCTTTCCTAATATACTATTTTAGCCCAGATTTCAACTGTAACAATAAGCCAAAAGTGAACATGACCCCAGCTTTAATAAAACAATCACTTACTCAAAGAAAAAAAATATTGAGGGTCTGCCATATAGATGGCATGTAAGAGGCACTAAATACAAAAACCTTCCCATTCCCAACCAAGGATGCTGATGGGAAGTTAGCTTGCATTCCAGGTTGTAATCTGAGGAGGAATCCCAGGGGATCCCCTATGATGCCTGGAACGTTTGTGAACAGCAAAACGGGAACACTAAAGTGGACTGAATCTTGGGGGGCTATTAGCAATGGGTCCAACTTTTCCCATTCAATTCACTTATTTCTAAAAGCTTTTTTTAACGAAAAACTAATCATGATCACTGACTCCTGCATCTTTAGAATGAGCTCATGGTCCTTTTGCATGCAACTAGTGAAAGTAGTAGTGAAAGCAACTACCTCTCTCCATCGATGTCAGTGCCAGAAGTCACAGGTAGTTGTGGTACAGGGGAAGGAGCACTAGCTTTATCAAAAGATCTGTTTGAGACTTGGTGCTGCCACTTTTCCTTCATCCTCTCCCACAGGCATATTTCTGAACCTTTCTGAGTTCTGTGTCTTAATTTATGAGTATTAAGTTCAAACGAGATAATGATTACAAAAGAATTCCAACAAATGTAAAACACTCTACAAAAGTTAATCATTAGATAACCTGATTGTGTGCAAACTAAGAGTAAATAGGGTCAATGTGAGGAAAGTATAAGATTCACATAAGAAAAGTTTACTCATTATCTTTATGGCATTTATTTTGGCTCTTCTTCATTTCTCAGAGAGTAAAAGTTGCTAGATAAGTGGTCACCCTCTGATAAAGTAGTGCAGCAGAAAGGCTTACAGAAGAAATTTGAAAGAAATAAAAAACTAGATAAAACTTGAGATGTTTACTACTGAGCAATAGCTGTTACCAATCATAACATAATTAACCCTCTTGCCGCAGGCTCTAATAGCACTCTGGCCTTCAGTGTCCTTTTAATTACATGTTTTACACCTACATTCCCTCTAGACTCTAAACTCCATGGATCCTTACCTGAGATTAAACCTCGTACTGCCTGGTGGGTGATAAGAGTTCCAGGAAATAAAACATATGCAGCACAATGTATTATTTTATTTACCTTTGTTTCCTACTATGCACCAAGGGTCATTTACTTCTGGATTAATGAAATAAAAGCAGAGTTCTCTGAAAAACCATGCAGACATTGCCCAGGAGGTGTTCCAAGCTGGTTCCATACAACATACCTTGTCCTGGGTTTGACATCGCAAACAGTCACAGTCAAAGCAGTATTGGTCCCTCAGCTGCTTCCGGCGCTCCTTGCTGGTCATCAGCATATCCAGGTAGCAGATGGTGAGCTGTGGAGGCCAGAGAGGGAGGGGTCACACGGCTGCTGTGATCGTTTTCTTTAACCAATGGCTATTATTGTGAATCATTAAAGAAAAACACGTTTTTACTGCACACCAAAAACTGTAAGTAAGAGAGAAGATACAACTTATGGTCTCTCCACCCAAATAATCACATGTAAAATTGTTAATGCATTACCTTCCAGTCTTCGTTATGTGGTGAGCACATGTGTATCATAGATTTATTTTAAAGAATTGGGCTCATTAACTCTATATACTTCTGCACCTTACCTTTTATTCACTAAACAGTACAATATCAAGAGCTGTTATATGTTTGATATTACTAAGTTCTGGTAATAAATTTTGTAACCACTGGCAACCAGAGAAGCCAAATTTATCCTGGCAATCAAATGGGTGGCAGATTATGTAGCCAGATTGCTCTTAAATCCTAATCAATTCTATAGCTGCTTCATGGAATTTAGGGTCAACCAGATTTGGAATCTTGGAACTTAGGAGACAGTTCCCTTACTTGTGAGGCTTTTATTTATTTATTTTTAAAATAAATTTATTTTTGTCTCTAGCTCACGCTAAGCAATAGTCTGTAACAACTGGGCTCCTGCAGCTGAGACCACAGCCACTTTTTTTTTTTTTTTTTTTTGCGGTACCTGGGCCTCTCACTGTTGTGGCCTCTCCCGTTGCGGAGCACAGGCTCCGGACACGCAGGCTCAGCGGCCATGGCTCATGGGCCCAGCCGCTCCATGGCATGTGGGATCTTCCTGGACCGGGACACGAACCCGTGTCCCCTGCGTCGGCAGGCGGACTCTCAACCACTGCGCCACCAGGGAAACCCCACAGCCACTTTTTAACTCCCTAAATCTTTCTTTTGCCTCATGATCTGAAGCCAGAGCTGCCTCTGAGGTACAAAGGGCCACCGTATCAGGCAAGTTCCTCTTAAATTCCAAATAACCAATCTCTAAGCACACCTTTTTAAACAGCCTGTTAGTAAGTTGGGGGCAGCATACACATTCATCTTGAATTATCAGGCTCTCAGGGGCCCAGTTTCCTTATATGAGGTGAGATGGTAAAATGCGCTGATCTCTGTGTTCCCTTTTGGGTTATAACTCTAGGACCCTAATTCTCAATCCAGCCCAATGGCTCTTGGTCGTCAGCCCCAGCTATCAGGTCAGATTAATCGGTAGTACTTATCGGGTGATTACAATGGGCCCAGTGTGAAGCCAACAAATCCAAGGTCTGTCACAGCAGAGAAATATGCTTGACAAACCTAAGAGTTTATTACAAGGGCCAAAACTCATGAGTGATCATGCCAGGCAGTGAATGGGAAACAGGAGACTAGTTATTTCATTTAACCCCCAAAAGAGACTCCTACGGCCTCCCTCAGTATTCTGTAACTGCCTGGAACCATTACCTGGACTGTGCAGTAGCTTTCTAACTGGCCTCCCTGCTGCCGTCAGTCTACATTGCATCTTCTAGACTGCTTTAAGAGAGATCTTCCTAAAGCTCATACTTGATCATGTCATTTCTCTATGTAAAGAGTTCTGATGGTTTCTCCCTGCCTATGGGATAAGGATACACAAGGCTTCCCCAGAAGATTTTCTGTCTGCCTTTCTAGACTCCGCATCTCTCCCTACACCCTACCATCTGTCACCATTATGTACAACGCTACACGCTGAAACAATGCACGCCATGCAACGTGTATGGTGTTGGCCTTCACCAGCCAACGCCCCTTCCTCCACTCTCAGCTTATTCAGAATTCTCTCCTCCTTCAGGCTTGGCTCAAATACGCCTCCTCCAATGAAGACTGTCCAGTTCCTCCCGTGCCTCTTTCATGCTATTGAAGTCTGCAAAAATACACTGTATCAAAGCTGAAGGTCTCAACGGCAAAAACATTTTTATTCATATTATTTAGGGGAAAAAAAGCTGGATTACTAACTAGTAATGACAGCTAAATCATTTTATCAACCAAAGATGAAAACCTTTATTAAAGACTTGTTGACTCACTAGTTTTAATGGAGAATCTGCTCACTAAATGTAGGGCTCATTTAGTGGGAACATATATATGAAACTTTGCCATTGATCAGTGGATGTTTTAATGGCAAAGAACAAAACTGCATTAAAATATTAATGCTACTGATCGTTGCTTTGCCATTTTAGTGCAGCTTTTATGGAAAATGCAGTAAATCAATTCCAACATTAGAGTAATATCATGAAAGGTATTTGCTGGATATCGAATTTGTTGCTTACTTGAAAATTTCAAGGCAAAGTGAACCCCTTTTCCCTGAAGCCCATCTTTTCATTATGTACTTTGGAGTGGATAATAAGATCAAATTAAAATTAGACTTGGTCTTCATTTCTCGAATTACACTGTCACAATTATAAATTTTTCTAATACTGGCTCTCAATTGAAAATAGACTTTGAAAAATCCTCCCTCTCTTTAAAGTCAAACCTGAGTGTTATTCATGTCTCTTCTCTTTGTCACACCTTTAGAGCCAGTCAGTTTTCAAATTCTGCTAACTCTAGCTTATAAATATATTCTTCAGATCCCCCATCACAAGCCACCACCTGAATCTCCCATCTTCAGGCTGCCACTGTCACCTCTTGCCTGGATTATGCATCATTCTCCCAATCTTGCCTACACACGGAAAAACTCATCGTGCCGTCCCTTTGCTTAAACTCTTCAGTGATGCCCCATTTCCTGTCCCCCTCCCTTCCAACAAATATTTAATGAGTGCATCCTATATACCAGGCACTGTTACAGACCCTTCAAGTGAACTGAGATCCTCAATAAGGCCCCCATGCGTTGCTTGGTCTGGTCCCTACATATTCCCTCATCCACTGGTCACATCTGAATTTGTCAGTCTATTGATGTGAACAGCTTCCTGTTCCTTGAATTCACCATTCTGTCCCTGGCCCCTGTGTCTTTGTCTAGAATGCCTGGCCCTGTCTTAGCCAACTTTTACTCACTGGATCCTTTAAAAGTCTAGGAGTCACTTCTCTGGAAGCCTTCCTTATCCTCTCCCACCACCCCTGATCCTTACCACCACTTGAGTGTCCCTGCTCTGAACTTCTAGAAAGCCCTGTGCCCATTTACACTATTTTAGTTTTCAGATTCTATTATTGTGTTCTGTTCTGTGTCAGTTTCTTCAATTACACCTTGAATTCCTGAAGGCAAGGTAAGGTCTTACTCATCTTTGTATTCCCAACACCCACTCCAGTACATGATACCAGTAAGCATGCAGTGAATTTGTTAAATGACTTAGCAAATAGAGATGGCTGGGAGAAGACAAAGACCGTTATGATCCCAAAACATTCTAGATGAAAACTGATACTTGGGGATACTGATATGCTCAATCTGTGCAAATCACATTTCTGTCAATTGCTGTGGCTCCAGAGAACACTGGCAGCCAACGGCATTATTTGTAACAGCTACAATCTCTTCTAACCAGGAAATCCCATGAGGGTGGCCTGGACTGTCCAGCTTTCTTCCATGATCCACGTTCTTGAAGACTGTCAGGTGATAACATGTGTTTCGTAGCTTAACAAAACCCAGAAGAGGCAGCCATCAGCAACCCAGCATGTGAGCCACGACTTAAACTATAATACACACATCTCTTGGTAGGAGGTGCTGGATGAGAGACAAAAACCCAAACAAACAAACAAACAAACAAACAAAACAAAAAACAGCCCCCAACCCCTGCTAGACACAAAACAGTCCCAGAACTCAACATCACAGTGAAAATCCTTAAACAGCAAAGTGTTATAAGTGGTGCTGGTATGAAGGGAAATGGCCCAAAAAGTCCAAAGGATGACTTTATGTGGAGAGAAACAAAGGTAAGAAATTTCTGTCATGGTGGAACCCTGTGTAATTTTCCAGTTCTCCTTGTCTGAGGTTTGAAATGTTGTCATCTCAAACTGGCAATGCGTTGGCTTTCATGTTACTTTCTTTCCGGGGCCCATGGGACACACCTGAGGATTGGTGGTAGTTTCAAAACGGGTCTAAGGTTCTATTCTACCTCTGGTTTTGTGTCCAGCAAACCTCATTCATTCACTCAACAAATACAGACTGAGGAGTTTCTATATTACAGGCGCTATCCAGTCTTCTCTCGTGCAGCCTACATTCTGGTACTTCCATCCCAAATAGCACATTTTAAAACTGGGGGCACCCTAATGAGCAATAAAGCCAAAATGCAAAATTGATGCTATAATACAAAATTTCTACATTTCCTTCTTTATCCAATTTCACAAAAGCCAATATTTGCACAGTAAAAAGGAACCGTCCCTCTTAATTAACCTCAAAATGTCCTTTCTCCCTCTCCACTACCTCTACCACAGGGGGCCGGTTTTAAGTGTGCAGGATGTATTTTCAGTATTGGGGTGGCTACAAGCATGAAATGAGCAGGGACCAGACATGGAAGTTCCTCACTGATGCAACAGTCGTACACAGCGAACAGCTGTCCCATCCGGGATGCCAACAGTGCCCTCAGTGAGAAACACTGCTGGTCTTTACACCACGTATGCTCGATTTAACAGAAAGTCAACCCAACGAAGTGTTACTGAATGGCTCCTGGGGTGTAAGGCAAAGTGCTAGGTGCTAAAGGAGATACAGTAAGACACAACTGCCTGTCTTCATGAAGCTCACAGCTGAGTGGAGAAGTCACCAAAAGAGCCGGAATAAGTGCCAAAGAAATATTAATAACCGCTGTAAGAGAGAGCTCAGAAGAAAGGATCTTTTAATTTGAGAAATCAGGAAAAGCTTTATAGAAGACATGATGTTTGAGAGGGCCTTGAGGGGTGTATAATGTTAAGACAGGTAGAAATGGTGGGCAGACGGCAGGGGAGCAACTGAGCAGAGAAAACGTCATGCACCAAGACAGGTATAATGGTAGGGAAAGAAATTTACTTTCTGAACAAGCTGGTATAAAAAGGACTTATGGGGAGAATCCTCTCTTTGCTGAGAAGCCGCTTTGATAAGTACCATAGGGAAAAATATCTGAGTCTGCAGGGCCTGATGCTGAGCAGAATATTCTGTGTCAGGCAAGAGGAAGGATTTGCTTGTTGCTCCAGAGATGGAAAGAGAAGGACATGAAATAAGCACCAAAAGACAGTGTTTTTTCAACTAAATGAAAAACAGCCAAGGAGAAGAACTGGCAGCCAAGCCTAGAAAACAAGATATAAAGAGATTTCTTTGTTGTTTCTGAAAAGTCCAACTGTTTCCAAGAGTTTTTCTGTTTGCTTGTCAAGTTACCTTTTCTTTTTAAATTTAGTAAAACACCACCACCACCGTCATTATCAAAAGGCAGCCATCCCTCAGCTCCCAAACTAATGTCGAAATTGGATAGTGGTCCCCCCTTCTTAACTGCCTTGAAGTCACATATGACCCAAGGAAAAAAATCTAAATTCTATATACTGTTGACAGATATCCCAGTGTACCAACTACACTGATCCTAAAAATTGGACATTCAGTAAGTGGCTGTATAAGAGACAGCTTATTCAGTTGAAAATCAGTTTGGACCGAGTCTTATCAAAGCCAAATCCCTGTCTACATAAAATATGGTACCTCTGAGTTTAGGTTTTATTGGCTGAGTGCTGCATAAATGCAATAAAAGCTTATGAGGTCTGTTTTCCTTGCAATAAATATCCACTTTAGCAAATTGGAAGGTAGAAGGAAACTGGGTTCTAAAAAGCATAAATATCTATAACCCAGAATTCTGGGTAGTCATTGTGTAAACCCTGTCAGGAGCCGGTTCAGCAGTCCTGGAGCAGCCCACCTGCAGCTGCCTTGCGAGACCTCGGACTTCTGAGAAGGCTCCTCATCAAAAGAGGCTGGCTGGGCAGCCTGCAAAACTGGAAGGGTCAAGCCCAGTTCACTGCTGGAGGTCACACTTCCTGTCCCCTATTCCTTTCACATCTTTGCATGCACAGTTACCCAGAGATGCTGACGTTTATAGGTTTGTAAAGGTCCAATGACAACCTGAAAGAGTAAAACTCGTTTGCTTTCTTAACATGAAGGTAAAAACGAGTCACCTCTGAAATGCAATTAGGGACCTTGGGAATAAGTAAGCCCTTGGGATCTCATTCACAAGCTGGGCTGCCCTCCTTGTCTACGGAAGGATGGCTACTTGCAGAGATGCGAGGGGCCGCTGAACTGTCATATGCACAAAACACACACTCTGTCACACACACGCCTCTCCCACACACACATACAACAGGAACTGTCATCATCCAGAAAAATGGTGATTAAAAATAAAAAAGTTAGCTCATCTATAACCTGGGAGAGGTGATGGGTAAACGAGTCGCTGGGTAGAGGTGTAATATACATCTTCTCCTTGGCAGAAGGACAATGAAGAGCTACCCCTCAGGCACAACTGGCTTTAGGGCAGGGCCTTGCTGAGAGGGTCTTTGATGGAAAAGGAGGTCAGCCAGTGGGAAACACGGGTTCCTTACCTCCTCTCCGGCCTCAATGTCTCGGACTGCACGCAGTAAGAGGTGGGGTCCGTTGAACACAATTGAACAGTTGGGGTCACAGCTGTGATTGAGCAAAGACATACTGCAGGAAAGAAAAAAAAAAGGAGAGACCATCGTGGCCCAGTAGATGGAGTCAACTATCTAAACTTAACGACTATTGTGGGCAAAAGACACTTTAGCTTAGGGGTAGGGGGACAGGTAAGGTTGACAGTGTACCAGGGATTGAGTGCTCTGGGGCCACTAGCCCACTTCCTGTGAAGTGAAATGCTCCCCAAGACGGAGGCTCATTAGGGAAGTTTGTTAATAAAAGCATTTTCTGAGTCCTTCGGGGGGATGGGTGAGGGGAGGTAGTTGCCTCATTATACCAGCCAGTAAGGCAACCCCATATGAAGATGGGGAAAAAAGCTGACTTGCAAAGGAATAATTTCTGAGATAATGGGATACGGCAGTTAAAACCGCAGCCAAGACACCACTGAGCTTCCCACACAGGACCGCATGTGTCAAGCTCCTTTGGAGGAACTGCCACCTTCACGAGAACATGCACAACTACACTGACGAATAATTAGGAGTACTTCCTCTTCAACAGAACGCTAGGTTATCTCACTAACGAGACCCTCATGCATTCTGGGCCATGGCCAAGTCATTTTATTACCTTGGAGGCACATTTTTTTTTCCATCTGGGGAGGGAATGGATTTAAGCTGCCACCACATTTACAGTTAGAAATAACTGTAAGTGAGCATCACTATGTAGAAAGCACTTTCTTAGCACTTGAGCATGTTTATCAATTTTGTTTGTTTGTTTGTTTTTGCGGTATGTGGGCCTCTCACTGTTGTGGCCTCTCCCATTGCGGAGCACAGGCTCCGGACGCGCAGGCTCAACGGCCATGGCTCACGGGCCAAGCCGCTCCGCGGCATGTGGGATCCTCCCAGACCGGGGCACGAACCCGCGTCCCCTGCATCGGCAGGCGGACTCTCAACCACTGCGCCACCAGGGAAGCCCTCAAATTTAACCATCACCATTAATATTCTGAGAATCATTTACTGATGAGGAAACTGACACATAGAAGTTAAATGACTTCCCCAAGGATACATAACTATAACTAGTAAATGGTGACTGAATTTGAACCATTGGTGGTCTGAACTCAGAGCCCATGCTCTGAACTAGTCTATGTTACTGCTTTTTGAGGACCCATACCATAGACATGTAGTTGATAACACGTGAGAAATAAGAAGCTGAATTCTCAGATTCACAGTTAATTATAAGAAAGACCCTATTTGTATTAGGACCCTAATAGCATGAAAACAAAATGAAACTAGGAGTGACCCTGGAGTGCTTGTGGAAGGACAGTCTAGTAGCTCAGTGATTCAGATCACCTCAGAGAGAGCTGGAGAGGATGCTTCAGAAGGCCAGAGCCTGAAAGTGTTCTCGCCTCCTGGAGCAGTGGGGCTCAGAGTATGCTAAGCCGAAAGACCAAATGAACCCAACTGGCGCAGTACAGCAAGTCTGGTGAAACAATCACATGCACCAGCCCAGAAGGGCGGGGGAATAACAAAATCTCAGCCTGATAGTTTATTAGCACCCACAATCCCCAACTTTTTACCCCAAAGTTCCTGAGAACAAGAATTTAGGTCTGAGGTATGCCTCTTTGTTAATACCATAGCATATAATGTGGGGATATAAAACTTTTTTTTTTTTTAAACCTCACATTTTCCATTTTCTTGTAACTTATCATTAAGTTTCAAGCGTGGCTCTTGAAGCAGCTGCTTGTAACAGCCTTTCTAACTACTTTTAAAAGGCTGGGGAGGTGGGTGGGAATTAAAGTTGCTTCTTCCAGTAAATGAAATGCCATCCACCATACCTAGGATACAGGCCAACACCAACTTCCTGCATCTCTGCATTACAGATGGTGAAAGAGTTGCAGATCACCTGTAAAAACAAGGGGGAGACAGGATTACCAGTCACCTAAGAAACTTCATAGGTAAGAGAACAAAAATTTTCAAAATAAAATGTAGGATCCTTGGGACTTCCCTGGTGGCTCAGTGGTTAAGAATCCGCCTGCCAGTACAGGTGACACGGGTCACCTGCACCACAACTACTGAGCCTGTGCTCTAGAGCCCACGAGCCACAACTACTGAGCCTGTGCTCTAGAGCCCACGAGCCACAACTACTGAAGCCACGCTCCACAACAAGAGAAGCCACCACAAGAGAAGCCGGTGCACCGCAATGAAGAGTAGCCCCTGCTCGCTGCAATTAGAGAAAGCCTGCACACAGCAATGAAGACCCAATGCAGCCAAAGTAAATAAATAAATTTATAAAAATAAATAAATAAAATAATGAAGAGAAGTAAATCTAACACATGGCACATATTCTTTAAAATTTCTCTTTCTCTTTCCTGCTCCATCCCTATTATTTACTTATTTATGGCTGTGTTGGGTCTTCATTGCTGCAGGCAGGCTTCCTCTAGTTGCAGTGAGTGGGGGCTACTCTTCATCGTGGTGCACGGGCTTCTCATTGTGGTGGCTTCTCTTATTGTGGAGCATGGGCTCTAGGGCACGTGGGCTTCAGCAGCTGTGGCTCGTGGGCTCTGGAGCGCAGGCTCAGTAGTTGTGGCTCACAGGCTTAGTTGCTCCACGGCACGTGGGATCTTCCTGGACCAGGGCTCGGACCAGTGTCCCCTGCATTGGCAGGCAGTTTCTTAACGATTGCACCAGCAGGGAAGTCCCTGCATTGTGTTATTTGAAATGTGCTTGCACCCAGTCACCCAAAACCTTCCCTCTTACCTTGTCACTTAGAAACAGAACATGAAAATTATAAAATCTAATCTGTTTTTTAAAAAGTAAATGATAGTAATGTTTACATCAGGTCATGAAACCATGATGCTATCTAAGGCCAAACCAAAAACATTCATTTAAAAATCTATGTATTGATAAATAATGCTTTTTTTTGGGGGGGTACAAAACTAATTTAAAGCAAATAAGCTATGTATATCACTTGTTAAATGGACAAATTAAAATTCTGTCCTTATGTTATATGAATATTATTGATTTTGCAAATGTATTTTACTATACAAGCTAGGTAATAAATAAAATAATCTTACTTAGGTAAACTACTTTATCACATCCCATATCACAATATACTTGGACATGTGTCCTTCTAGACCCTGGTACATTCAAGTACTGTTTCCACAACTTTAAAAGTGTCTGTCACATTTCAAGCTGTGGTCACAAATAGTGTACACTAGACATATAGAATATTCAGCATTGACTTGACAAGGCTAAAATCAACATCAAGGCCAATGTCATAACTGAGGGAACAGCAATCATAAAATTGTGCTTCCTATTTTACATGTTTTCCAAGGTCAAACTACCAAATGTTAGCAAATGAGGATTCACAGAATGAAGCCCCTTTAGATAAAATGTTTGCTTTCTAAAATCCACCCATATTTTCATTTTTCTAAGGGCTTTACTCACAGCAGAACTTATTATATCTTCAACAATTGTCCTTGATAATCGAAAGCAAAACAGGAATGATATTCACAGATTTGCCCATTGTTCTCTCCCTGAGGATATTACCTAGCATTTCACCTCCTTATAAGTCATCTGATGAAAAAAGCACTTACTATAGATGTCTGTCAAGTATGTATAAAAATATAAAGCCCTGGAACATGATTTCCATTGTTTAATTTCCCTCCCACATCCTAAGGCTCAGAACTACTATGATATTCTTAAATTATAGAATTTAACTTATTATAGAATATTGTTGTAGGTTTCCATAGCTCTGACATAAAAGTCTTTTCTGTTAAAAATTTCATTTAGTCATGCTCCTATCCAAAAAGTTTATTATCACAATGAATTCAACTTTTTTCCATAGAGCACACTTAAAGATTCTTTTGTTCAACTTGAATCTCTAAAAATGTTCTCTTACATCATAATCTAGTTTCACCATTCTCTTTCCATGTAATTGGAGCAAAAACCTACCCGTGGACAGTGCCAGTATTCCTCACTGTAATTTTTCTGAGTTTCAGTACTAAATTCCTAAATGAAGTATGCTAGGTGGTGAGTATCACTTGACTGAGGCTGAATTGAATATAGCAGAGTGTGCCTCAAATCAAGTTAATTGATTTTCCATCAAGTTAATGGAGAAAAGAAAACTGCAGAAAAATATTCCAAGTGAAAGATAATACTGAACACTAACCAACTGCTTAATGTAATCCCCAAACGAAAGATAAATTCAAGTGTGAGCTGAGGTTATGCTCACTATGTAGAAATTAAGGTGAATATTCTTTCCAGGAGAAAATTTGGCAGGCGAGGGTTTGTCATACTGATCATACTTGACATCTCAGGGACTGAAACCCCAGAAGCATATATTTCACATTAGAGCACGTGAAGTGTGCATGACTCATCTGCAAGCTGCATGGGCCTGCACCAGGGTGTTTTGGGGACTAGTGCCTGGAGCTGCTTCTGGCAAGCAGTGGCCACAGATGAGGGAGCATCTCAGTGGGTCAGTCCTTCTGTGGCTTCCCAAGCCCACCCAATCCCTGGACACCGCCCAATGACCCACGTGAGCGGGAGCCAGGAAAGAAAGGACACCAGACTAGAGAGTCACAACTCTAGTTAAGTAGTCCAGAGGATGCAAGAAATTAAACTCTGAGGTTAGATAGTCCCTCTTGTGATCTCTCAAGGTGTGCTCCTTTATTTTCAGAAATATAGAAGCAAGTAAAAGAGAAAATAAACCATGGCTTCATTCCCACCCACACCCCAACCCTTTCTCTAAGAGGTAATCAGCCCTTCCCCGCTTCCACCAGCCACTGTTACAGACAGACAGATACACAACAGATGGGTGGGACTTCAATGCAAGTACACGATGTGATTATTTGTCCTTTCTTCTGGTACCATATTAAATTAAACAGCATAATGAATACATAAATGGTACTCTTCCCAGCCTCTCTCCTGACCAGGCGCCTAGTTGGTGATGATAAAACACCGGTACGCACCCTGCATCACTTCAGTAGTGACCTACAGAGATTCGTAAGGGAAGACCCCTTGTCCCATTCAGAGTTCATCAGAATGTGAAGAGGAGGAGATTTGGAAAGGAAGATTAAATACATCTTTTCTTCTATAACGTGTATTGCTGAAAGTAAAGTCTGATAGACTCTTCTTGGCTAGTTAGTGGGACTCCTTAGTAGGAAAGCAATATAGAAGCATGAGCTTTAAAAAGATAGACAAGCCCCAGGCGAGGGAGAGAGGCTGACTGCTGGGCTTGGATCTGGTCCTGACCAAATCTTCCAGTCTCTTCCCGGCCTCTTCTGAAAAGTCTTCTCTCCTGGGAGGCCTCTGGTCTCACCCAGCTGGGGAGGGAGACCCCTCGGCCTTTCCTCCTGCATGCTGTCCACACACTCACTCCTGCACTCGGCACAGGATATTACAGCTATTTCTGTGTACTTGACTTCCAAGAAAGTAGCACTTCTACTTTATTCTTTTTTTCCTCCTGGCTCAGACATGTCTGACACATTGTGTTCAAAAAATGTTTGTTTCATATTAGTGACTTTGTTAGCCTTTGTGACTTCTATATAGAATTGTTAATAAACCAAGGCAGGACTTCCCAGGTGGCTTAGTGGTTAAGAATCTGCCTGCCAATGCAGGGGACATGGGTTTGATCCCTGGTCTGGGAAGATCCCACATGCCGCGGAGCAACTAAGCCCGTGCGCCACAACTACTGAGCCTGCGCTCTAGAGCCCGCGAGCCACAACTACTGAAGCCCATGTGCCTAAAGCCCGTGCTCGGCAACAAGAGAAGCCACCACAATGAGAAGCCCAGGCACTGCAACGAAGACCCAACGCAGCCAAAAATAAATAAATAAATAAATAAATTTTGAAAATATAAAATTATAAAAAAATGTATAAATAAACCAAGGCAATCATCACCATACAGCCAAAAAAAAAAGTTCTCTTAACGTCCTCCTCTCCTTCCCACTTTTCTCTCTCTCTCTCCATCTCCATTCCTTCCTACAACAAAGTCATAGTTGTAGGAAGTCACAGTGACTTACACAGACTAGGTTCTGGAACTATAAGAAGATACAAGGTCAGAACCCTGCCCTCAAGGACTCTGAGACCAGCAGGGGAGACAGCTATATTAGTCAGTTAACAACATTCGAACTGTACTAGTGCCCAGCAGAGGGGTCACTAGCTCAGCCGGGGCAGGTCAGCGAAGGCTCACTGAAGAGCAGATGCCAAAGGAGGTACCTGGAATCTGGAGTCACGAGTGTAACTCAAACTTCTTATTCCTTATGTGACACATAAGGAATGTGGGAAAATATCAACTTAATTATAAACTCTAAAAATCTGATTCCTTAGATTGAGGAAAACTGGCATAAACCTAATACCTACACAGACCCCTTTGACTTTCAAAAGTTAAAGGTGGGGCTTCCCTGGTGGCGCAGTGGTTGAGGGTCCGCCTGCCGATGCAGGGGACACGGGTTCGTGCCCCGGCCTGGGAAGATCCCACATGCCGTGGAGCGGCTGAGCCCGTGAGCCATGGCCGCTGAGCCTGCGCGTCCGGAGCCTGTGCTCCGCAACGGGAGAGGCCACAACAGTGAGAGGCCCGCGTACGGCAAAAAAAAAAAAAAAAAAAAAGTTAAAGGTGGTGACATCTGATAATAGTAGCTATTACAAAGTAAACACCAATAAGTAAAAGGAATAGGGGTCTAGGGTTTTGACACAGATTGCAGAAAATACCCACCACATTTCTTTCTTGGTTTAAAAAGACTCACAAACCTCTAAAATGTGTCTTCTTCTCACTCCATGTTGGGGAGAGGAGAAAAAAAAGGCACAGTAGTATTAAAGATAGTAGTACTAAAATACCATGATTTAATTGTTTTCTCTGAAGAGCCAGGAAGGATATACTTCAATTAAAAAAAAAAAGAAAGAAAGAAAGCAAAGAAAAAGAACCAGAAAGGAGATGTAGGAAGGGCTGAACGCAGGCCAGGGTGACTCGGGAGGAGAGCCGCCTGGGTAGGGATGACCTCAACGCTTTCCTCCACCACTTGCTGAGGCTGTGTGAAAATCATACTACTGAACTCACAGTTTTCCAGCACAGAAAAGCCTTTACTAAAGCCAAATGTGTAGCCTGAGAGACATCTGACATTTCTGTGGTGCCCTTTGAAGGACTTCTCATCTTATCTTGTCTACTTCTCCAGCCTCTCACCAACAAGCTATTAGTACTTTAGTTTCATTTTAAGGACGAGGAAAAGCAAGCTAAGAGAAATACATGTGCTATCCTCTGGTATATATTCACCAGCTCTCACAAAGCAGCAGAATTTAGTTCGTCTTAGCAGAAAACTCAGGCCCGAAGGAATTATATACAGGACAGATTGGGAGACGGGGGTAAGTGAAAGGCGAGGTCTGGAACAGTGTTGTAGCCGGGGCCTTCAGAATTAGAGATTTATTCACTCATTTACTAAGGGCCTATTATGCACCAAGGCACCACCAGCAAGGAGCAAAAACTACCCCTTTCACCACTTTGCCTGGTGACCCAAGTGAAATAAGAATGTAAAAAATGTCACATTTCTCTCCAGTTCTGACAAAGTTTGGCCTTCCTCAGCCAAAGATTATTTTCCTGACTATTGGCCATATCTCTTTGCAAGTCACTCTGTCAAGATACAAGTTGCAATGACGCAGGGCAGCACTCTAATCTGTCAGCTCAATTTAGAAACACGTGAGACCGCTGGTCTTCCACGGCCCTGGGTGGCGCACTAGCCCCCCACCCTCTGATCATTCACACGAAGGATTGCTGGGGATTACTGAAGACCAGCTGGGAGACGTAAATTAAAATGGGTGGCCTTTGAAGTTTCCACTCTTCCACTGTCTGACTGCAGCCAGCCGCCCTTACCAAATTAGTGCCACAAAGAAAGGGATACTCGCTCCCCAATATAGGCTGGAAAGAGCAGTCAGCTACAAAAGAGCAAGCAGCTAAAGGAAGAAGGAGAAAATGAGGCCTTGATACCTTGTCACGTGACTGTCACGGTATCTGTAGGCATTCACACAGGGAAGGATCTGAGACAGAATACGGAAAAAACTCTTCCTTCCCACATGGCCCTCCTGCCATCTTCCTCCCAAATAAGCATGATCGTGGTCTCTTGTTTCATGGATGCCTTCTGCCTTCCCACCTGATCACATTTAAAAACATAGGGAATCTGTATTTTTTATGTGGGGTGAAATGTGCTAAATTATGTGTCTGCATTTCTACACTACTGACCAATTAGTTTAGATTAGGAAAAGCCAGAAATAAAAGACCAGAATTTATCAGAAAGCTATAAACCTGAGGAATTGTGCAGATTAAGTGAGATGATACATGCAGGCCTCAGAATGGCTCCGGGAAGCTTGGTAAATAGTAGCAAAATCATTATTATTACCCAGTTCATCAACTATAAGACAAACTCAATAAGATGCACCATTATATTATGCACCACTAAGAAAAACCCCTAACAAACTATATTATGCTATTAGTCGTAAAACAGATTCCAAGTTCAGAGAGGTAAAACTGTGAAAAATATGAACCCTGGGATTAATGAAATACAACATCACTATGTACAGCTCCAGGTTCCCGGAAGAATGTAAATAGAGTTCTATACAGCTGGTACTGGAGGACATACAGGACGTCTGTGTCAGCACAGCCACATCAGGCCCTGAGTTTCTGACCTCTCAGAAGCCCTCCCACTAACAGACTGGGTTGCTCTGGGTTGGGTGACTCTTAGCATCACCCAAAGGCATTCACCACTGTCAGTTCATTGTTTTCGCCATCCTCTGAATCAGTCATCATAAAACAGACTATCATAAGTCACTCAAAACCCAAAGTACAACCCTGGTATAAAGTTACATCGCTTGAGCCAAGTCAATGGTCTTGCCAAATTTGGCTAAGCTCTGGAGGTGACCTAATGCACATATGTTCCCAGTATCTTCTTTCAATACTCAGTTAAGCAATGCAATTTTCCCTGGAATGGAATTTAAATTAGTTACTTTAAAACCCAAGTTCACATTTTTCCCCACCTACCACATAGCTCTCTCTAAATAACCAAGTGAAAGCGTTTATGAGGATACATTGGGTAGAGACACTGCAGACGGATTTCAAAGTCACTCATCATTATCCTGACAAGTCATACAGATAGGTATTGTACGCTCCGGAATCTTAGCTGGCTGTTTTTCAAGGAGAGTACTGGCCTTCAAGACAACACGTAAGGAACTGAAGAAAGATATACAAAGACGTATACAGAAACTACACAGGACCTGAAGGAAAACAGGGCACGTTGTTTCTGCAACACCCTTGTTACCTAAATGCCAAGGAGTGGGTAATCTTCTATAGCACCAGCCAGAGTCTTTGGTGGTCAAGAGTCCACTGCATTCCTTGGTTATACAAATATCTGAGAGCAAATTGTCCACTCAATGTTCATTTTATCACAATTTTCATATACTCTTCAGATATCTTTTTAAGAATACCTTTTCATGACCATAGACAAATCCTAACTATTAAAAATCAGAATATGCTGCCTGTGTTCTGGCCATTAAAACTCCCCACTTCCTTTTCATCGTCCTTTATAATGATCACTCTCAGAGTTGCCTCCACAAAGAAGAAACATCCGAACTTGCTGATTTGTGAGATTCAATAGTCCACCTTCATGATCACAAAAGAGTCAAGTTTTCCTTTTCTTAAGTTATACAGATTTAATTAGATTTTTTAAAATAAAAAATAAAATTCCAAATGATTCTTTCTTTCCCTCCAGCCTTATTTTGCATATACTCTCTCCTCATTTTCCAGCAACATCTAAGTGCAAAACAGAACATATTCACTAAAGGAAACAGAGTTTGATAATTAAAGCAAATATAAATGAATTTGCATATGTGAGGCTTCCAACTTTGAATTCAGAGACAATGAATAGCATAACAGTCCAAATGAGAATTAATCTGAAGTTTGCAGAAAAAATTTAGTTAAGTTATCAATGGCAGGAAAAGAAATTTGGTTTCAAAGAAAATAACACACAAATATCCTTAAGTGAAGATTATTACTGTAAAGCATATCTGAAAGGGAAAAATAAACCAAAGCATTATCAATAAAAGAGAAGTCCAAAAAAACTGAAATGCAAGGATCATTTTAGGAAATGGAGCAAAAATGAAATAGAAAAGAAAAAGGCATGAAAAGAAGATTAAGGAAACAGTAAGTTGACAATAAACAAGTTACAAAGACTCACAGTAAAGAGAAGTATAAGAATTACTGATTGCCAGTATGTATTTGGCTTGTCATGAAAAAAATAAAAGATTGACAAGGATAGAAAAAAGATAATGATTTTACATGGCTGCCTGATAAAAATTCAGCCCAATAAGTCAGAGAGTTTATTTTCAGAAGCAAATAAATAAAGAGGCAGCTTATAGGTAAACAGGGAGAGTATTGGGTGGTGGGCACCACTGTTACCACTGTTCTACTGAGCAGATTGTGATACAGCCTCCCCAGATGCTCCTGCTAATGACTAAAGAAAGGTGTCTCTCCCTGCTTCCACCATGGTTAGCATTCTGTGCAAAAGAAACATTGAAAGTCGACATGCTCTAATGATATGTTTCGTAGTACAGTGTAGACACAGCAAGTTTTTACTAAGCTAAAGGCAGATAGAGCATTGGCTACACACAACAGCAGAGGGTTGTAAAAACTCTTCCTAAATGAGCCTCAACTCCCCAAATGCCCTCAACCACATATAGCGTGTCATGTCCCAACCAAAGCCTTCTTAATATATCCAACTACCTTTCCTTACGCAGGGGTCAGCACATACCTAGATGCTATATCAAGGTGAAGACTAAATATCTTTAGTTTTAGTAAGGCACTAGGATCAAAACAGAAAGGCAGTTATTAGATAGAGTAGGTAGCAATTAGAGGCTGAGCAGGAGGCTATAAGAATCTAAAACAAAGGAACTTGGTAGGCATGTAATCATGAAATCCCCAAAACATCCCAGAAAGTGATAAAAATAAATACCTTTGGGTAAAGTGTTGTTTCCCCAAAGAGGAATTCAAGATAGTTAGACCTCTTTGGTCATAATATAAACTATTTATCAGTGTATTAGGAGAAAGAAACAAAGTAAGGTGAGGTTTTTTTTCTTCCATATTTAAATTTACTGCATTGGGAAACTTGTCTACACATTGATATACTGGACTCCAACTATAAGAAATCTTTAAATAAACTAAAAATTTTTTTCAGGATATAAGTCTGAGCAGAGGAGGTAGGGATAGAAAATTTAAGAAAACTAGCTCACATGTAGGGTTCAGTTTTAAAGAATGAACAGCAAAAATAACAAAAACTCTGCTTATAGTTTCTGAATTATATTCTGTGATTAGTTTGTGGCCTGTTCTTCAACCATAGTACTACATATCACAAATGAAGCCTAGAAGCTCAACACCAAGTAAGGTTAAAATGTGTTTAGTAAATTGTACCTACTAAGGCCAATAGAACTTCAGAAACATTTTCAACAATGATTTTTGTTGAAATTAAAAAAAAAGATTTTCTGTTTAACGTTTTTGGAACACAATAATCCTCTTTACCTTGAATAATTAAAAATAAAAGAGCTAATGGATGTAATACTGATCTTGGGTGGCCTCGGCCTGCAGAGGCTTGAAGCAGGGTTTCAGTTCCCGGCCAGAGATTGAGGTCGGGTCGCGGCAGTGAGAGGACCAAATCCTGGTCGCTAGACCAGTGGTCAGTGACAAGGCCCTGGCCCTTCGGCTTTGCAGACAAGAATTCCCATAAAGATGGAAAGTTGTGAAACAAGTAAAGTGTTTATTAGGAGAAAAAAAGAGTGTAGTACGTGTGGATAGACACACGGGCAGACTCAGAGAGAGAGTGGCGCCCTCGTGGTAGTTTAAATCACTTATATGGGGCATTTCTTCTGGGTTTCCTTTGGCCAATCATTCTGATTTGCGTGGTTCAGAGTCCGTATTTGGTAATATCTCAGGACCCTCCCATGTGTGCGTGTGCATCTCTCAGCCATGATGGATTCTATCAAAGAGGCCTATGGGTAGTTAGCATCACTTACTATGGGGTGGCGCCCCCTCCCTTTTTGATCTCTAAGGACCTTTCTGGTCGGAAGGTCTCCTTGACTTCAAGAATGATAAATATGTGGTCTCTTATCTTCTATCTGGGCAGGGCTCAGCCTCCTCTCTCAATTGTCTTGGAGTATTCTCATCTTGGAGTATCGGTCCTCAGGGAACCAATCCAATTGCTTTCCCGGGGTGGGGCGGGGGGGGACAATCTACCTTCTGCCTCAATACTTTTAAGTGAAAAGAAACTAACATGTGCACATTAGGCATAATACCTTTACATGTTAATGCAGGGATGTGATTAAATCAGAGGTAAGTAGTCAAATCCTGAAAGATCAACCCTGTAATTAGGAAAAGTATATTTCTCCTTAGTCTTTACACATTTGCCCTGGTATAAATATTTGTAGTGGTCACATACTGCTAATCTTTCCCAGACAAGTGTTTTAAAGATGCTAGGTAAAATGCAGTTGGTAACTCTCTTCCTGAATTGCTGTTCAGTGGCAATTAAATAAATCAAAGATGCAGATCAAATGAGACAGATACAGGAGTCAATGTAGAACCAAGGCAAAAAGGTAAGCTAAGGAAAGTGGTAGCTCATTCCAGATTCAATTACCAATCAGGTCATATCTCTGTATCACCTCTCACATTCATCCTTTTCTTTCCATTTCCACTACTTCTTGGACCTTCAACGATCTTTTGCTTGCAACTTTCCAAGGTAGGTTCTCTGCATCGCCTCCCCACCATCTTTTTCCAATCCATTCTTTAAACTGCCACCAGATAAAGAGAAATATGAGATCCACCTAGTGGCTGCAGAATAAAGACAAAATTCTTTAGCATGACATTAAAGGTCCTCAATCTATCCTCATCCTTCCTTTCCACCACACCCAGCCCTCACTGTGTTTCAGTTACACTGGTCTCTTTGTTATCCCTCAGCTGTGTCCTGTACTCAGGTGGTGTTAGGTTTTTGTTAACAGTGTTTCCTCTTTAAACAAATTCTTCCATCATGATCTAAGTTGCTCATAATTTTATTCATCCTGCAAGATCCAGCTTACATGGCACCTCCTTCAAGAAGCTTTCTTATAACCTATTTCTATTTCTCTATACTCTCATAGCACTTTATTCATACAGCATTTATCAATTCTACTTTGAATTGAAGCTAATTATGTAAAATCAATGTCTATACTAGACTATAAGCAACTGAATACAACGAGTTACATCTCTTAAGCACTTTGTGGCATTTATTTGCTAATATGTCTTTTCTCTTTCAATAATCCATAAATTTCTTGAGGTCATGATCCACACCTCCCTTTAAAAATATTTTAAATAAAAAATTAAATACATATTTAAAATATAAATATAATACTTAATATAAATCTATGTCAAGGTTCCATTTACCCACTGAATAAACAGAAATTACCTAGAGCTTCCCATATTGGTAGAACAGTACAATAGCTTTTGTGCTCCCCCCATCTCACTCATTCCCTCTCCATCTTCCAGTGATAATCACAATCTTAATTTCGTGTTTCTTATTCCCTTGTTTTTATGATAGTTCATCCCATATGCATGTATCCCTAAACAACATATTGTTTATTTTTGCACGCTTTTGGTTTCTTATGAACAGAATCATACTGTGTTTACTGTTGCAACTTGTATGTGTTTGTTTTTTTTTGGTTCAATATTATGCTCCTAAGATGCGCATACACTGATGCGTGTAGCTGTAGTTCATTCATTTTCACTGTCTAAGAGAACCTCCTGCAAAGGACCTCTGGGAGGCACATATGTGAAAAATGTCCATAGTAACATACTTTGTAAACGCAAAAACTGCAAATGACCCAAGTGTTCCTTACCAGGAGGCTATGCAAATAAATCATGATATTTTCTACACTTGCACTTACTAATGTGTCTGGCATACAGTAAGCCTCCATGAGTATTTTCTGAATAGATAATGGACTTGAGGAAAGAAATACAACTGATTCACCATGGCCTCCATCTCCGAGCCCAACACATGCTCAGAGGCTCAGTAAATATTTGAGATATTTATACACAAAACCATGTTAGCCCCTGAGGCTGGCACTGGAAAATACTCATAAACTGACAACTCAGATAATCTGCGCTGAGCAAGTGAGAGAACAAAATGGAAACTGTGACGTGGGAATGCCTACCACAAGCTAGGTGGACGGAGTGTTACCTTTGACAGTGTTAATTCTACCTGCTTACTTTTGAGTTCCTACAAACCACTGTGGTTCACAAGTTTCCCTCTCTCCCTCTGCAACCCTCCTTCTCCCCCACCTCCTCTATCTCCTTTGTTACTCCCTTCCTCTGGATGAATCTGCTCTGGTATACCTGGGAAGGATTTAGGGATGGTGGTAAGAATTGACTTTCGAATTTCCCTTCTCTGCCGACCCATCTCAAGCTCTGACTCAGTCCAATGATAATTACATTCTGTTGGGCAATGATTTGTCTCTCACTATGTCACCATTTGAACATTGTATACCCATTTTAAGGCAGTTGAGCTACGCTGCTTATTTCCTTTTTAACATATTTGATGTCAGCTCTTGAGCAAAACCAACCCCCTAGAAAAATGATCACCATCCCAGCATGCTATTAGTCTATTTCTCATTTTACTGAAATAGAAACTAATCCTCAGGATAACACTGCTGGTAAAGATGCCAGGGAAAACAAATTACACCAAACCAAATGAGTATGCGTTTATCTGCAGCGCTTAGTCAATTACTTTCAAAGAATTGGTATAGAAAACAATGGAAAGGAATTAAAGCCAAGACTTTAAAGACAGTAAAGACTGTCAACTACAGACAAGTTTTTCCATGAATTTGAGTATTATTAACAGAAGTTCATCTCACTTTGAGTTGCCTTCATCATTTTACCATGGTCATAATTTAGACCTGACTACTTAGCCAAAAAAAAAAAAAAAAAAAAAAAAAAAAAAAGGCAGGGGTGCCTGTGGAAAGAAAGGTAGGGAAAAAGTCATTATCCTGACACACTAGATATACAAATAAATGCTACACATCATCCTTTCCTTCACTTCTGCTTCGTCATTAAATCTCCCTCCTCCCTCTTTCCCATTGCTCCACTAGACTCACTTCCTCTTCCACAATTCCCTTGCCTCTCTTTTTTTTTTTTTTTGGCGGTACGCGGGCCTCTCACTGTTGTGGCCTCTCCCGTTGCGGAGCACAGGCTCCGGACGCACAGGCTCAGCGGCCATGGCTCACGTGCCCAGCTGCTCCGCGGCATGTGGGACCTTCCCGGACCGGGGCACGAACCTGTGTCCCCTGCATTGGCAGGCGGACTCTCAACCACTGCGCCACCAGGGAAGCCTCCTTTGCCTCTCTTGATAAAGATCCTTGGAAGGGGTTAAAGAGTGACCGGTCCTTACTTTTTAACTTCAACTTTCCTTTGGGCAAGGCTTTTCCTTTCTAATATGAGTTATGATTTCACTGCAAATAATTCAACTGTTTCTATTACACTCTGGATCTTTCCTAGGGTTGCTATATTTCTTACATGTGCTTTAGCTAATGCACATCCTCTGCTCCCGATATATTGCTACTATATTTGGGTAGGTTCAAAATCCTTCTTCAAACAAAATATATCTGTCATATAAACATTGTCTCCTTCACATACTTCAGTCAAATCTAGTAGCTTCCCTGACCTTTTTGTCTGACTCTTCTAGAAATCCTCCTCATCTAACTCCCACAGTTAAGCCTGCTAAATGCAGGATATCTGGAAAAGTCATAACTTACCTTTCTAATTACTTTCTCTCTCAAAGCCTTAGGAAGTAATAAGGGAAATCTTTACTTTGGATTTAATTTCACTCCAAAATGTAGAATTGTGTCGTTAGGTAAAAATGACAGGATTCCTGCCCCCAAAAAAAGGCCAGTCTAATGACAGAGTTCACAACAGCCAAGGTAGGGGCTTTGGATGTAATTATTACAGAGACTTTAGGAAAAGAAGGGAAACTAATATTCTGAATAGCTACAGTGAGTCAGGCATTATGTGAGGTGCTTTCACTCATCCTTTTATCTATATGAAAGTTGGGGAAAGTTAATATCAACCTCACTTTACAGATGAAGAGACTAACGCTTAGAAAGGCCTAATACCGGTGTCAGGATTTGAATCCAGAGTTTTCTGGTCCTCATGCTCTGAAGCAGGACAAGTTAAATTTGACGGCCTCTTAAGAGGGGTGAAGGCCTGACAACACAATGGCACACAATGCAGGCGGCTGCACAGTCTGCTCCCACATTCTTCCCCACCTTCCCTCCTAGCACTTGCCATAAATCTCCCTTCCCCCAGCCCTAGAGAACATTGTACTGTTCTCTAAAGTGATGTGCTGATGAATGATTCTGTGCCGTCCCGCAGGTTGTTTCCTCTGTCTGAAATGCCCCTGCTTCTTTCTTCATCTACTTATCTCCTATTCCCAGACCCCAGCTCAAGGGTCACCTCCTTCAGGAAGCTTTTCCTCACCTGGTTCCAGTCTGATTTAGATGTTCTTCCTGCACAGCAAGGTACACACCCCTCCAAAGCACTTATCCCACTGGACCATAATTGCTCATTTATTTGATGGTTTCCCCTAGGAAGCTATAAAGTTACTCCTGGAGGGAAGGAGCCACATCTTATTCCACTTTGTATCACTAGCATATAGTGAATGCCTGATCCATCAAGGAAGAAAACTGGGACAACTGGACAGAAATCAGAGGGTAGTCCAACTGGGATACGCATACAGAAAATCTGTAAGAGCTGGACTGTCCATCTCATGAACCAGCGTTCAAGCAGAAGCTAGATAATAACCCATCCTGGGTGGTAAAGAACTCCTAACGCCACGTGCGGAGTGGTGCAGGTGAGCTAGCACACCCATTCTAGCTCAGATGGTCTGTGGTTCCTGATGACTCCTGACAAAGTTCTCTAACGAAGATGAGCTGATGTCTCAGAAGCTACCGTGGCACAATACCAAGAAGACAGACACAGGAGTCAGAAAACCTGGGTCCTAGCCCTGACTCCATTGTGTGACTTTAGGGAGATACGTCATTTCATCTCACTTCCCCATTTATAAAATCAAAGGTGAAAAGAGAGTTGGGTAAAGGTGACCAACTGGATGGCTTCTCAAATGCCTTCCTACGCAAAGAAAGGCTTCCTGTTTGTTTTCCCATCATTTGCTGTGTCCTTATGCGACATATTGATACCAGTGCCCAAAGCCCTCTGCCCATCTATCTTGCACCAAAACTTTTTTCTCTGTCTGATGGCTCTTTTTCTAAACAATAAGGTATGATATGCATAGAAAAAATTGAGTAAAACCTACGTATTTTATTTGAGTGCACTGGACAGGATGACTTCTGGAAAAAAAGTTAGTAAAACAAATGAATGCAGGTCAAATCCAAGTCCAAGGGGAAATTGGTACTGACTTACAAAATTTAATCAGTTGCACTACAGTAGACACTTAGTATTCATGAATTTTACACTTGCATATGTGATGCTGAAGGTACATGATACATGATCATTTGTAATTTTATTGAGAAAGATATTTGACTCCTTGCTCTAAGGCTGATGTCCACAGGAAAAGCTTCATTACCTAGTGGCTGATTCATAGGCTCTGTTATTCTTGGCTTTTGTAATGAAAGCAGAAACTTGGGTAAAATGGAACAACCTTTTTTTTGTCTGAAAATGATCCTGACATGAAAATTAACTGATAGTGTTGGTGAGAGAAGTGAATCAGTCTAAAGAATAGCCAGAAATTAGCTTTATAATCCTGAATTTATGGAATCATTACATATCTGGGTTACTTAACTTTTGCAATTATACTTTACATTTTTCAGGGAGAGAAAGGGAGAATTACATGTTATATGGCATTTTTACATTTGGAGATTTCTAACTGCCCTGGGACATATTCCATATGAATGCCAAAGGTCTCCTCTGTGGTATTTAGCCCCTTAAAATGGCAACAGTAAAAAAAAAAAAAAATTCCCCCCCCCAAATCAACTCAGTTTAGTGAAATGCTACCAGATGTCTTTGAAAATTACTGAGGGAAGGCAGAGTTAGAAAAAGTTTAAGTGTTTGTAGGTATCTGAAAAGAACTGAAGATAATCACAAACTAGGGTTCATTATCTACTCAATTTTCTCTCAGGCACAACAACAAAGAAGTTTCACATGCTTCTTTGCAGAGCTGCACAGGCTCATTCTAAACTGAGTCAACCCTGATTTCTAAGAACATAATTTTGAACCAAATGATTTTCTTGAGTTTTCCACTTTTCCCCCATCAGCTGGCTAAGAGAAGATATCTGGGTTATAACTTCATTTTTAAAGGGAATGAGCCTTTAGAGAACACTTCATCTTGTCAGCATTTTGGATCTAAATTTCCTTCTCATCCTTTCACCCTACAGTATCGACACAAAGTAAAACGCACAGCTGTGAACATACAAGATGGTTAAGGAGGGCAAAGCAGACCAGTTGCTAATTAGCTCTCCAAACTGGACACTCAAACATAGGAATCATCCTTCTCTCCTACCTGATATTTCTGGAAGAGTTTATGTCAGTAATGGAAAATTTAAATGCCGTCATATAATTCTACTTTTCCCACTCTAGCTCTGAACAATGTTCTGGCTGTTAAGATGCATGACCTATTGCAGTGGTTTTCACACTGTGCCCTCAGGAACCCCTGGAGCCAAGGAGAGAGAGGAGGTAGAAGCAGGAGAGGTCCCATGTCCCCTAAATCCATTTTACTACAATTAATCTTTATTATGAGAATGTAAGCTCCATGAAAGCAAAGATATCTACCTGTTTTCTTCACTGACATATTCAACAAAAACTTTTGAATGTACAAGTGAAAGGATGGATGAATTGTATGCTTAAGACACCCGGGCACTGTTCTGGTTGGTCTTCACAGCCACCCTCTGAAGCAGGTACAGTGGTTTTCCTCCTTTTACAGATGAGGCACCCAGGCAATGTGGTTTCAGAGTCTCAATTCAATCAAATACTACACCACACTATACAGCCTCCCACGTGGCCCAGCAGCTTTTTCTCATCTACTTCACATAAGCTATTTCCCAGCACTAGACTAAAGAAAGGGTGGGTGGTAGAGAAAAAAATATGCCTCAAAACCATTGTCTTCGAAGTGAGATCCAAAGGCTGCAAGTAACAAATCTCACTCTTGCTCTGTTTTTACCACTACCTTTGGGACTTTAAGCAAGTGGCTGAATTTCTCACTGCTTCAGGTTCCCTCATCTCTCTTCATCACTTATCTTGCAAGGTTACCATACATGAAGTGATTAGAGAATTCTGATGTCAGAAATACAATTTTGCTAACATTGGTTCCAGAACTGTGAAACAAGGGGAAGGACTAGGTGATCACTACACTCCTTCTAAAGTTCAATGCCTCCATGATGAAAAGACTTTGTGCAGGGCTGTCCACATGGTTATTTTATTCTTGAACATCCTTTCTGACTGAGCAAGCCATATGGCTTTTGGTTCGGTTGCCAGGCAGCCTGGCCAAGTTCCTCTCAACATGTCAAGCAGATGAGGTGGAGGGGGGAGGAGAAACAACCCTGCATGTTGGCTGTGCTGAACACTAAAGAGAAAACAGAGACACAAAATCTTGGGCCAAGGTTTGACCTCAACAGCTGCAAATCCAATCAGCTCAGTGTTTCACTATGTTTCTAGAAACATCCATGGAGGAAAAATCACAGTAGCCTTTAATATATGATAATGCCTCCCATGGGCTTACTTCTGGTATGATGCTTTAAATACGTGACAAAACCCAAAAAGCTACAGTTTCAGATCTTGCCAGAAATTGGGATTTTACTTGAACTGTAAAAGAGTCATGGGGAGCTTACTGGGTAAGACACGAAGTCCTTCTTTATAAGCTCTTATAAAACTAGAAACTGCAGGATTGCTATACAGTTCCTGCTGCTGGCATTGTGTTCAAGAAAACAAAATGGTCCAAAGCCTGTTTTATTTATTTATTTATTCATTTCAATGCAGAGATACTTTTATTTTTAATTTTTTAAAATACATCTTTAATGGAGTATAGCTGCTTCACAATGCTGTGTTAATTTCTGTTGTACAACAAAGAGAATAAGCCATATACATACATATATCCCCATATCCCCTCCCTCTTGAGCCTCCCTCCTACCCCCCCTATCCCACCCCTCTAGGTGGTCACAAAGCACCAAGCTGATCTCCCTGTGCTATGCGGCTGCTTCCCACTAGCTATCTATTTTACATTCGGTAGTGTGTACACGTCAATGCTACTCTCACTTCTTCCCAGCTTCCCCGCCCTCCCCACCCATATCCTCAAGTCCCTTCTCTCTTTGTCTGCGTCTTTATAACTGCCCTGCCACTAGGTCCAGCAATACCTTTTTTTTAGATTCCATATATATGCATTAGCATATGGTATTTGCTTTTCTCTTTCTGACTTCACTCAGTATGACAGACTCTAGGTCCATCCACCTCACTACAAATAACTCAATTTTGTTTCTTTTTATGGCTGAGTAATATTCCGCTGTATATATGTGCCTCATCTTCTTTATCCATTCATGTGTCGATGGACATTTAGGTTGCTTCCATGTCCTGGCTACTGCAAATAGTGCTGCATTGAACATTGTGGTACATGTCTCTTTCTGAATTACGGTTTTCTCAGGGTATATGCCCAGTAGTGGGATTGCTGGGTCATATGGTAGTTCTATTTTTAGTTTAAGGAACCTCCATACAGTTCTCCACAGTGGCTGTATCAATTTACATTCCCACCAACAGTGCAGGAGGGTTCCCTTTTCTCCACACCCTCTCCAAAATTTATTGTTTCTAGATTTTTTGATAATGGCCATTCTGACTGGTGTGAGGTTATACCTCATTGTAGTTTTGATTTGCATTTCTCTAATAATTAGTGATGTTGAGCATCTTTTCCTGTGTCTCTTGGCCATCTGTATGTCTTCTTTGGTGAAATGTCTATTTAGGTCTCCCATTCATTTTATCATTGGGTTGTTTGTTTTTTGATGTTGAGCTCCATGAGCGGTTTGTATATTTTGGAGATAATCCTTTGTCCACTGTTTCATTTGCAAATATCTTCTCCCATTCTGAAGGCTGTGTTTTCATCTTGTTTATGGTTTCCTTTGCTGTGCAAAAGCTTTTAAGTTTAATTAGGTCCCATTTGTTTACTTTTGTTTTTATTTTCATTACTCTAGGAGGTGGGTCAAAAAAGATCTTGCTGTGGTTTATGTCAAAGAGTGTTTTTCCTATGTTTTCCTCTAAGAGTTTTATAGTGTCTGGTCTTACATTTAGATGTTTAAGCCATTTGGAGTTTATTTTTGTGTATGGTGTTAGGGAGTATTGTAATTTCATTCTTTTACATGTGGCTGTCCAGTTTTCCCAGTACCACTTACTGAAGAGGCTGTCTCTTTTCCATTGTATGTTCTTGCCTCCTTTGTCGTAACTTAGGTGACCATATATGTGCTGGTTTATCCCTGGGCTTTTTATCCTGTACCATTGATCTATATTTCTCTTTTTGTGCCAGTACCATACTCTCTTGAGTACTGTAGTTTTGTAGTATACTTTGAAGTCAGGGAGCCTGATTCTTCCACCTCCATTTTTCTTTCTCAAGATTGTTTTGGTTATTCAGGGTCTTTTGTTCTTCCATACAAATTGCAAAATTTTTTGTTCTAATTCTGTGAAGAATGCCATTGGCAGTTCGATAGGGATTGCAATGAATCTGTAGATTGCTTTGGGTAGTATAGTCATTTTCACAATATTGATTCTTGCACTCCAAGAACACAGTATATTTCTCCACCTGTTTATGTCATCTTTGATTTCTTTCATCAGTGTTTTATAGTTTTCTGAGTACAAGCCTTTTGCCTCCTTGGGTAGGTTTACTCCTAGGTATTTTATTCTTTTTGCTGTTATGGGAAATGGGATCGTTTCCTTAATTTCTCTTTCTGAGTTTTCATTGTTAGTGTATAGGAATGCCAGAGATTTCTGTGCATTAACTTTGTATCCTGCAACTTTACCAAATTCACTGATTAGTTCTAGTCATTTTCTGGTGGCATCTTCAGGATTTTCTATGTATAGTATCATGTCATCTGCAAACAGTGACAGTTTTACTTCTTCTTTTCCAATTTGTATTCCTTTTATTTCTTTTCTTCTCTGCTGTGGCTAGGTCTTTCAAAACTATGTTGAATAAGAGTGGCAAGAGTGGATATCCTCATCTTGTTCCTGACCTTAGTGGAAATGCTTTCAGTTTTTCACAAAGCTCTGTTTTAAAAACAGGATGAGATTTCCAGTTTCTGGCCCAGCATGTAAGGAGCTTAGAGGTCGCCACTCCATCCTAACAACAAGTAAAATGTTGAACAAATGAAAAATCCATGATTCTTCTCAAAACTGTCAGAGAAGTGAGGTCACAGGGCAGACTGCTGCCCCAAAACTGGAGAGACAGTTGCAGAGAATCACAACCTACAGGAAGCAGAAACCTCCACGGGAACCAGTGCTGGCACAGGAAAACCTAAACTGTAATTGACAAATTGCTGGAGGCTCAGTGTGGACAAATCTGAAACTGAAAAACTCCAGGGGACCCAGTGACAGGGGACCCCATACCTTTGTGAGTTTTACCTCCAAGAGCTCTACCAGGTCCTCACAGTGAATACTGGAGAAAAATCCTTTCATGCTTCTGGCAGAGGAAGGGGAAAAGGAACCATTTTGAAAGATACCACGGAATTCTGTTCTTCACAAGGCCTGGCCTTGGGAGAAGCTATTTACCACAGCCTACCCCTGCTGGAGTTTTATCAGAGCCTAAATGCCCTGGGGGAGGGAAATACCCTACTCCATCTTGGCTGAACAATTTAGCCATCTTGTCCTACCTGGGAGGGGGGATAAAACTGAGAAGCACTGTGAAGTCCACAGCCCAGGATACATGCTCACCCAAAGACTGAGACCTAACCACAGGGCTACAGAACGCTTCCCAGTCCCTCACACCTTATGAAAGGCCTATTTACAGCAGTTCCTTTTATCCTCTGCATCATGTCTGCCTTTTAACAAAAAATGACAAGGCATAATAGAAAGCAAAAAACACAGTTTGAACAGACTGAACAAGCATGAGAACCAGAATCAGGTATGGTAGCTATATTGGAATTATCAGACAAGGAATTTAAAAATATTGATTAATATGCTAAGGGCTTTAATGGAAAAAGTAGACAACATGTAAGAATAGATGGATAATGTAAGCAGAGAGATGGAAATTCTAAGAAAGAGTCAAAAAGTAATGCTAGAGATGAAACACAATGTAACAAAAATGAAGAATGCCTTTGATGGACACAGCTAAGGAAAAAAAAAATCTCAGAACTTGAGGATATGACAACAGAAACTTCCAAAATGGAAAAGCAAAGGAAAAAAAAGAGAACAGAATATCCAAGAATTGTGGGGCAACCATAAAAGGTGTAACAAATGTGTAATGGGAACACCAGAAGGAGAAGAGAGAAAGAAACAGAAGCAATCAATACTTGAAGCAATAATGAATGAGAATTTCCCCCAAATTAATGTCAAACATCAAACCACACCTCCAGAAGCTCAAAGAGCCCCAAGCAGGATAAATGCCCAAAAAACTACTCCTAAACATACCATATCTAAGCTTGAGAAAATCAAAGAGAAACAAAATCTTGAAAGAGCCAGAAGAAAAAAGAACCTTACCTATAGAGGAATAGGAAAAAAATTCATCTGACTTCTCCTCAGAAACCATGCAAGCAAGACAGTGGAGTTGAAATATTTAAAATATTGAGAGGAAAAAAAAATCACCAACCTAGGCTTTCTCAGACAAAGAAAAATTTAGGGAGTGTGTTTCCAGTAGACCCATCTTGCAAAAAATGTTGAAAGAGTCTTCAGAGAAAAGGAAAATGATGTAGGTCAGAAAATTGGATCTATATAAAAAAAGGGAGAGCAACAAGTGAAGGTAAAATAAAACTTTTACACTTCTTATTTTTAATTGATTTAACAAACAAAAGTTTGTTCAAAATAATAACAACAATGTAGTCAATTATTTATGCTTATATATAAGTGATGTGAATGACAGCAATTACACAAAGAACAGGGAGGAGAAATCAGGATTATTTTGTTATTATAAGGTACTCATACTATCCATGAAGTGGTACAGAGTTATTTGAAAGTTGACTTGGATTAGTTGTTAAATATATATTGCAAACTCTAGGGCAACCACTAAAAAAAAAGTTTTAAAGACATATAATTGATAAGCTAAGAAAAGAGAGAAAACAGTATCATATAAAATACAGCTTTTTTTATAACTGCCAAAACCTGGAAGCAACCAAGATGCCTTTCAGTAGGTGAGTAGATAAACAAAACCGTGGTACATCCAGACAATAAAATATTCAGTGCTCAAAAGAAATGAGCTACCAAGCCATGAAAGACATGGGGGAAAGTTAAATGCGTATTATTTACTAAGCGATGAAGCTGATTTGAAAAGGCAACATGATGATTCCAACTATATGACATTCTGGAAAAGGCAAAACTACGGAGACAGTAAAAAGATCAGTTTTGCCAAGGGTTAATGGGGAGGGAAGGATGAATAGGCAGAACACGTAGGGTTTTTAGGGCAGTGAATCTACTCTGTATGATACTATAAGGGTTGATACATGCCATTAAACATCTGTCCAAACCCATAGAATGCACAACACCAAGAGTGAATGCTAAGGATGTGTCAGTACAGGTTCACTGACTGTAACAAATGTACCACTGCAGAGGGGGTGTCAGTAGTGAGGTTGTGCTTGTGTGGGGAACCCTCTGCACTTTCTGTACAATTTTGCCATGAACCTAAAACTGCTCTAAAAAATAAAGTTTGTTTAAAAAAGATGATTTTCAGGAGCATATTCACTAAGCCTTGATAACCATTTTCCTCCTTCTTTCTTCTTCTTCATCACAATGATTATTTTCCTGCATTATTTAGCTATTCTTAGCAAGAAAACAATATATACATACTAAAATGTGAAAAACAGAGGAAAAAAGAAAAATTACCTAGAGTTTTCCAGCTACGACTACAATGATGGATTATTTTCTTCTAAGCTTTTTTCTAGGCATAGATTAAAAAACAATCTGCTTAGCTCTGGCTGCTAAAGATCTGGCCCTTGGGGAGATAGACTTTTAGATAAGCCAACACCCCTATAGCCTCCTCACCCTCAACCTCTGCTGCGCCTGAGGTCTGGGGCTCGCTCCGGAATCCGTAACTGCATATGACGGGGCTCTGCCCCTGGTTACAGGGAGTAGAGGGGAGGGTTTTATGCAGTCTCTCAAACACTCCTTCTCCTTCAAGCTCCCACGTCAACCCATCCTCCTCAGTACCTGGCTTCTTTAATTTCTGAGCCTTTCCAGAGTTCTGCAGGAAATCTGCTTGCTTCTCTTTGGCAGCCATTGCTGTAGGCACTTAGATCTCACCGAGCCCTACCCTGTGAGTGCAGCCATCAGACCTCCGATGGCCTTCTGTCTTCATTGTTGGTGGACCAGTGTTGTAGGTGACTGCTGGTCTCATCAATTCTACTCACTCTTCCCATCATTGTCGGGGGATGGATGATTTTTGAGAGAAGAAAGAGGCTGAAAGGTCTTTATCCCATCATAATTCTTTTTTTTTTTTTGCGGTACGTGGGCCTCTCACTGTTGTGGCCTCTCCCGTTGCGGAGCACAGGCTCCAGATGCACAGGCTCAGCGGCCATGGCTCACGGGCCCAGCCGCTCCGCGGCATGTGGGATCTTCCCGGACCGGGGCACGAACCCGTGTCCCCTGCATCGGCAGGCGGACTCTCAACCACTCCACCACCAGGGAAGCCCCCATTATAATTCTTAATCTTATATGATATTCAAGTACTATATTCTCTGTATTATTATAGCTTTTTATATATTTCATTGTCTGTTAGGAAGATACCCATTTCAAATATGACTAAATGTTTCTGAAAGTCTTTTTTTAAAAAAAATTATGAATAAGTTGCCAAATAAATGAACTGGAAAAAAGTTCAAAATTCCAAATACCATTTTCATATGTGGAACTTCCTCCATCAGCTCCTAAGATAATGCCAGGCACATAGCTGGTGATCAATACCTGTTGAGTGATTATGAACAAGCTGTCTGGGAAAAGTCAATACCATAGCAGCATTTATGGAAACCTGGGCTTGTCCCTGAAAATCTGTTGTACTGTGAATTGTTTCAGTCTGAGAAGCAAAACAGGTTGGCCTGTGACCACATCTGGTATGTATATGTACCTACTACGATGGGTGTTGGGCCATAAAAAATGAAGCATCTGTAACACAGACTTAGTTCATCTGGACGGCTCACCACTGGGCTGCTTACTGTGTGACACAGACTTCCTGGGGCCCTCAGATCAGGGGCAGGCATAATTCAAGAATTTCTTCTTAATTAAAACAACAGAGATCAAAGACCTAAACAGAGCGGTAATGACAGACCACTAAATGCAAAGTAAACGCATCATTCCTTGAATAATTCCATTTGTGACTAATTTACCCAAATAGCCATAAGGAGAAATCAAGTTTCAGTGAAATGGTTGGTGTAAGGCAACAGGCAGGAAGAGTGGCATGAATTAACGTCTTCGTATTTCCACTGCTTATGCACCACTTCGAGGGAATGTTAAATTTTTAAGCATCTACCTTGTGGCTTAAGGGTGTTTCTTAACTTCCTCCAAACCTTGCATCCTGGACCAGTATAGTGCAGTATTTATTCATACCTCTGGGAAACATCTGTGACAAAGTTAATGTTCCCTGAACTCGATAAATGAAAACCCAGATTTCTCTAGCTCCCTAACAGCTTCTATGGATAATGTCACTTCTCCCTCAGTTTATTTCAACACTACTCCAATCTACACACTGCTGTCAGAACAATCTTAGAACACAGTTCTGAGCACGTTAATCCTCCCTTCAGAAATGGCCTCTTTCTGCTTCCCAGCTCCTGGCCTAAAACCTCACCTACTGATACACTCAGATCTCCTCAAAATGAACTACTCTTTATTCCCTAAGCCTGCAACTTTCTCACCTCCGTGCCTTTGCCCATGCTGTGTCTTCTTCCTGAAATGCCCTTCATCAGACAATTGAAATGGCAATCATCTTTCAAGGCCCCCACTCCTTTTTTAAGAAGGAATGGTTAAAACTTTTCATTTTAACAAAATCATTCAGAATTTGCACTACGTTGAGAAAGGACACTATCTAAAACAGAGGGTGAAAGAAGCTCAAGGCCAAATACATTTTGTTACCGATGCATGTTACACAAACCACTCTGGGGCAAAGCAGAAGGTACTGGATTTTGAAGTCAGATACATGTGGGTTTACATCCTGGCTCTGACATCTTTTAATCTCGTGACCTTGTTTAAGTTATTCAACCTTTCTGAAACTGAGCCTTCTCCACTATAGAACAGACATAATGATATCTATGTCACAAGTGGAGATGGTAGACACAAAACACCCATTTCCCATAATTCCAGTGAGTAATTCTGTGCTGCCCGTGTCCCTCCTATGTTGTTACTTTGGGCCTTTTCAGGTCTCTTTCTCTTGCTAGTCACTAATGGAGGCTTAGTTCCAAGGACTAGTGGAAGATGTCCCCACAGACTGTTGAGGAAACGTTCCCTCTCTGCATCCCTGATCACGAGGGAAGCTGGTAATATTCTACATTAGAAAACTCTGAGACTTCCAGACTTCAGGGATTGCTACTGTGTCCTGTGAAAGCAACCTCTAAAAGCATGCAATTCTGATTGTTTTCTCAGTTAATAATGTGTTACCCTGGTAGTACTATGAAAACTGATCTATTTCCCCCAAAATATAAGTACTTGTGAATTCTCTTCATTAAATCAGAAGGGGGGGCAAGATAAAATAAAAATAAATCTGCAGAATTTATTTCAACTAATAAATTGAGAGCCTTGGATGAATTAAAACTAACACAGGGTCACTGTGAAAATTAATCTCAATAATTAATTAATGACTTCAGTAGACAGAACATAAAACATAGCAACAATGTAACAACTGCAACCACTTCTTCCAACAGTAATGATGGGAATATTCTGCCAGAGTTTACAGTACACACGCTTTCAAGGCCTCAGCCAAGACCTCTCTCTACTATAGTCGGGGAAAAGCACAAGCAAAGCTCTCTCGTCTGAATCAGCTGAGCTTCTTAGCCAGGGTATCTGCGTGACCCTGTTCTCCCTGCTGAATTTACCATCCTGTTGTAAATCGGTCAGCACGAACCCAGAAGCGTACTCTGTTCATTTACTTAATAGCATACACCTCTTCACAGGGCAAAGGGTTTTGAGGAAATCCAAGCTAACTGAGGAGGGAAAAAGGCCGGAAGTATGGATTCATCTCTGCTGGAGATAAATGGTACCTATCAAATGCATACACAAATCCCCGAATAAATACCAAGAGCATTCCTCTGTGTTGTTTTAAAATTCAGACTACATTAAGAGCAAGGTGACTTACTTTTCATCACACCACTAAGTCTTCACTCCGTCAGAAGGCTATTAGCATTAATGGGAGATTTTATTACCTCTCAAAGTGTGTGTAAAAACCAAGTGTCTCTGAAAAGTATTATTTTGTTGGCATTTATCATAAGAACTATCAAAACAACATACAAAAATGTCAATGTTTCATTTGAATACCTAGTTGCACCCCAAACTGGCTATTGCACTATTTTAGTTTATACAATCTATTAACAGAACACACACTCTAGTCTGATTAGAATGCATTATCCTTCCTGAGGGAAAACCTGAAGCTACTTTGTGGTAGGCCCTTGGCGTACACAATCCGTGATACTTAAAACGATGCTGTGGAATAGGTTCCACTAACCTCACTTTTCAGAGGAGAAATCTCAAGCTTGGGAAGATTAAGAAACCTGTCCAAGGTGACGTAGCTGGTAAGTGACTAAAAGAGATTCAGACTTCAAAGCCCAGCTGAAGTGAGCCATGCGCTGTCCTCTCTGTGTGGTCACCTCCGATCACTGAACCCCTTGCCCTGATGACTGCTGGTCTCACGGGGCCTCGGGGCACCGCTGACCCCTCACTTCAACAGACCCGAGTGAGCAGGGGGCACTGATCTGAATGTATTCTGACCCCAGGCCATGTCCTCGAACATCTTAATAAGTCCTGATGTCAGATCGCTTTCTTGTCCTCACCTCTATCTCCTGAAAGCAGAGGTCAAGGAAATCAGATTTCGATTCATTAGCATTATGCTGTATTTTCATTCCACTACTAGGTCACGGGCACTTCAGCTGCTGGGTAAGTCTGGTTGGAGACATGCTTCTGAAGCCATAAGCGTGTTAATGTACATGAAGCTCTACTGTCAACTCCAAAGGGTTCGAGGACAAGGACGAAGTGTTTGATGGCGATGGGATGGTGAGAAGAGCATGGATTTTGGAATCTAACAGTTAGGATCTGCGCCCTCCACTTTACAACCTGGTGATCTCAGGCAAACAGGTTAGCTAACCTCTCAAAGTTCAGTTTCCTCATCTGCACAATGTACAGAATGATGCTTACACTGCAGGCTGTGTTGTTCACCAACATCTGTTGCCTCCTGTTCCCAGGTTCAGGATCCAACTAAGTTTCCAGGGCCAGCCTCGGTCACGTGGCTAAGCTTCTCCCCAGTGGAATGTAAGTGAAAGCTTGGGGAGCTACTTCTGGGTCTAAGCCTCGAGACTGTGGGCTGGCCCCTCTGTGCTCTCTTTTCTCCTTCTTGGTGGATAGAACCTACGACAAGCCCCTAAGGGATGGTGGAGAAACACCATGGAAGGAACCCGGAGCAGAGCCCCAGCCATCTACTGGTGAGAAACAAACAGTCTATCTCCTTCGAGCTGCTGAATTATTGTTGCGTCCCTTTGTTACAGGAGCCTGGCCTTATGTTAACCAACAGAGTATTACCACCTATCACAACGCCTGGCACAAAGCAGGCACTCAATAGATAAATGATGACACCACTACTACCTTCACTACCACGCAAAGCACCTCACTGCCCACACAGGTTGCGTGACTCCACGGCTGCAGACCCACTGCTGCCCTCAGCTACGGGAAGGAAGAGCTGTGAGATGAGGAAAAACAAAGACAAAACTTCCACCTGCAGAGGAAAGAGCTATAAGTTGTTTTCAAAGTGCACAGCACTGTGATAAAATAGCTATATTCTTTGCTGCTTTTGCTGGGGTGATCATCATGTTTTGGAGGTTACAGCAGGAAAGTCTGCAGACACAGCACTAGAAGGAATTTCAGGAGGCCATATAACTAGGGGTGTCTGTGCTGTGCACAGAGTATTCACGCAATCTACAAATATCCATTAAACACCAACTGGGCACCAAGTGTTTGCTAAATGATGGAGGAATAGACATTAGTTCCTCCCTCTACTTTCACAAGAGTTTTATCCAAATAAAACCAGGTGAAGGGTTTCCCTGGTGGCGTAGTGGTTGGGAGTCCGCCTGCCGATGCAGGGGACATGGGTTCATGCCCCAGTCTGGGAAGATCCCACATGCCACGGAGTGGCTGGGCCTGTGAGCCACGGCCGCTGAGCCCGCGTGTCCGGAGCCTGTGCTCCGCAGCGGGAGAGGCCACAACAGTGAGAGCCCTGTGTACCACAAAAAAAAAAAAGATATGGTGAAGCCTCAGCCACCAGGACCTCAGAATGTGGCTTTCTTTGGAAACAGGGTCTTTGTGGGTGGGATTAGTTAAGATGAGGTCACACTGGAGTCAGCGAGCCCCTAATGCAATACGAAAGGTGAGCGTTGTAAGAAGGATATATGAAGAGAGATGCAGGGAGAACTCCACATGCAGATGGGGGCAGAGGTTAGACAGATGCATCCACAAGCCAAGAAGCACTAAGGATGGCCCGCCGTCACCAAGAGAGAGGAGTGGGCCAGCCTCCCCCTCAGAACGCTTAGAAGGGGCGAACTCTGCTGACACCGTGATTTCAGACTTCTGTTCTCCAGAGCTGTGAGAAAATAAGCTTCTGTTGTTTTAAGCCACCCAGTTTGTGGTACTTTGTTTTTGTTTTTGTATTTTGCTTTGCAGCTGCAGGAAACTAATACAGTGTCCAAATTCAGATGTCTAAAAAACCTGTGTCGGCCAAACAACACAACTGTGGGCTGGATCCAAGCCCTAGCAGCCAGACTGCCTCTAATTCAGTGCTCACTATCCAAGGGGTAGTCACATTTCTGCTGAAAAACAAAAACACTATTATAAAACTTTTTTTTTCCCCCGGCCAAAATATTCAGTCTCTGGATATTACAAATCAGCATATGTACTTGTAAAGAGCAGAATTATCTTTCAGGGTTTGGAGGTTGGAAGCATGGGTTCAGACTGCCTCGGTTCATATGCTAGCCATGCCGCTCACCAGCTGTGGGGTTTGGGCTCTCTGCGCCTCAGTTTCCTCACCTGTACTAAATGGGGATGATACTATAACGTGCCTCACCAATGAGTACACAGGGCACCCTGGGCAGCCTTCTGAATGACACAGAGGAAGGAAAACTCAGCGATCCAAGCAGTGCACTTTCTATCACAGGCGGGATCATCTGACTGCATTTTGCTGTGCATTATTTTCTGTTTGCTTTATTGTGAACTTGTCTAGGACAGGGCCTGTGTCTCAGGCATTTTCACCTTCCTTACATGTATGTGATAGACAGTCAAACACAGCTGGGGAAGGGCGGCAGGAATTTACTTCATCTCTTTGACCTCTGTGATTGTGAACTCCTTGAGGGCAAAACCTGAGCTTTGTATCATCCACAGTGTCTGGCATCAGCTAAAAGATTATGCACAGAGTAAATGGAAGTCCTTCTGCAGGAGGGATGTCTGTGGCTGGGTCGCTCTGCTCTACCAAGCTGGAAAGGGAGCCAGAATTAAATGCTTCCTTCCAAGTTCAGTGCTTGGAGCCGAGTTTGCCTATTTCCTTTCTGCTCACCGCACACACGTAACATGTAGAACAAATCAGGGTGATACTTCCTAACTGAGGACTCTGGGAAAACCTATTAAATCCAAGGCAGAGAAAACAATTTCAAAAACATGACAAATGCAGCAGTCAGTAATTGTGCAATAACCAGCAAATGCTGAGAAATGCACTTACTCTCTATGGCTGCCTGATGCTGATTGGAGAGATGCCTTACAGTCTGGAAAACAAAAGCCTAGTCCAGACTGTGATATGGATGTTGCCCCACCAGATCGCTGGCATTATCTGGACAAACAGCCCATGATACACCAGCCACCTGTTATAAAGTTTTATTGATACTCAGCCCTGCCCATTCACTTACATATTGTCTATGGCTGCTTGTTCAAGGACAGAGTAGAATAGTTATAACAAAGACCAGAAAGCCTAGAAAGGCCCAGAAAGCCTAAAATATTTACTGCCTGGCTCTTTACAGAAAAGTCTGCCAACCTCTAATCTGAACCATCTTGCTGTGATTATGCTAAAATTTAAGCTCTAATAGGACAGAAACCTTGCCTGTCTCACACAGACCTCTATCTCTGATGCTTTGAATACCTGGTTTATAGCAGGTACTCAATAAACCTTTGAGTATAGAATGAACACTTAAGCCAAATAAATGCTGAGATTCTATGACAGGTAGTAGCAACAACACACCAAGTACTAGTGGGATGCCTACAGGGCCAGGCCAGTGCCCAGAGGCTCTGTCCCCTTGGAGGGGGCAAACCATGAGTATCTTGGTACAGCAACTGGATGTCCCTTGGTTAACTAAGTACCTAGGAGCCCTCTAGGAGCCCAGGCTGGACAAACAACCAGGATGTAATGATTACAAGAATTCGATAATGCTGGCCTGTCAGGACAGATTAAACCTAACTACGAAGAACCTTTCAAAATCCTTTTTCTATATATATACATTTACATTAGAAATGTTTTAAGGGAATAAACACTTGCAAAGCAGTTCAAATTTAAGGATTCCCTTACACAGTTGAACCCAAAACAGCTGTCAGAAGCCAAACATTTATAAACACAAACGCTCAAGGTACTGAGAAAAAAAAAAAAAAAGACTCTCAGATTTGAAAGAAAAAGCCCAATTTAACCTGCCATAACAAAAGCAAAGAAAGAAACAGAAAAATCAGACATTTCTGAGCAAGATCCTTTAGCGTTAATATTAAAAGCATGTGCAAGTTCTGGCTCCAATAAAATTGTTCATGGTTAGATTCAAAGTAAGAAAGGGTCCTTTAACTTGGAAAATGATCACATGGAACTTGTTCCATAAGGGAAGATTTTGATATTATTTTCCTCTTTCTATTTTTTTCCTCTCACTCAAAGAACTCTTGTTTCCATGAACGTCTTCAAGGCAGGCTTGGGTGGAAGACTCTCTCAGTCCTGCCTCCAGGGATTTGGGGCAAAATTCATGGTCACTGGGACCCTAAGCACTGTGGTGTCTTCTTTTTGGGAGGCCTATAGAGCTGTGACTCTCTCCTAATCCAGGCATATTCTCCCTTAAAAATGTTTGGGTAATACTGAATTACTATCTTTGAAGGCATTGGAAGTTTTAATGACTGTTATGATAGGATCACATTTAGATTTAAATAAAAGTGGCATTTGTGGTCTCAGTTTCTGATGAAATATATAACAATCAAAATATCATTCCGAAGGCTGACCTGACATAACAATTAAAGTATAGTTTTAAGTTAAATACTGTATCAAAGAAATCTCAATATAACAAATTTTTAAAATTTAACTCCCTCCTAAGCCCACTTATTTCATATTTAATTCATACTCCCTATAACAAAAATCCAGGTACTATGGGAAAATGTGCATGGTCCATATAAACTGTTCCTACAATGTTAAGAAAATTTACTTATTCCACAGGATGAACACAAAATCAGACAAGGATTGGCTCACTGGAGTTGCTTTGGGGAGTGTTGTATTCCATTTAGAAGGAGTACAATTTCTTTCGTAGTCACACCATGAGGGATGTGGTCAAGCATTTCTTACAACAATCTCTAAAGCGCTGGTGCTCTGTGTGATGGTAGATGATGCCCCAATATGACCCTGATCCCCTGCTACCAGCTGAGAACACCCGGTACTGAAGATCTAACAGACGTAACTTGTCCCCTCTTCCTTCCTTATCTTATTTTGCCATGACCTTCAGGACACTGTTTTCAGCGGTAGATTTTCAGACTCTCACCCTTAAGGGATTCTGTGCCTAGATTAGAATTAATATAAATGCATTTTCATCAAATGGAAAGAAAATAGCAAAAGAAAAGTAATGGCTAATTACAGCAGATCATTATTTTATCAGGCATGTCAAAATGGTGCTTCTTTGTCAAAGTCCTTCACAATACTGAAAATGGTAAAATGAAAGGACAACCAACCACCTTTTCATGGCCAGCTAAGAAACATATCTGAGATCAAAACTCCAGCATATATGGGCCACCTGGACCCTTGACCAGACACCCACAGTAGGTTTTTAAATTGTTCCACTTCTCTTCTTTTTTTTTTTTTTTTTTTCTCTTTTTCTGGTACACGGGCCTCTCACTGTTGTGGCCTCTCCCGTTGCAGAGCACAGGCTCCGGATGCGCAGGCTCAGCCGCCATGGCTCACGAGCCCAGCCGCTCCGTGGCATGTGAGGTCTTCCCGGACCGGGGCACGAACCCGTGTTCCCTGCATCGGCAGGCGGACTCTCAACCACTGCGCCACCAGGGAAGCCCTCCACTTCTCTTCTTAAAAGAAAGGTTTAAGGTTTGATCATTTCAAACCTTCTGGGTGGGAGTGTTAATAAAATCTAACATCTGTAAATCTCTCATATTGATATGATGGATCCTTGCTCAAGTTTTCTTCCTTATTCTGATTTTGAGTGATGTGACCTTAGCAATCTCCCAAAGTATCCAATGACTAAAACAATGATGTAAAAGCTCCATTGAAATCACAAACAAACAAAAAGCCCCAAACACCTAAAGACATAGTCTCCAAACATAATGGTGTGATGGGGCAGTTTTGGTTGGAAGGAATCAGAAAGCAGTAAGTAAAATAGCTTGCTCCTGGTGAGAAACGGCCAGGAGAAGGAATGGAATGACACAAAGAATAAAGAGATATTTTAGCTTCAACTTAATCATAAACTAGTTCAACTAGAAGGCAACACTTCCAAAACTTAAAGGTGTATTACATTAGGATGGACTCAATCAAGCTTACTCTCATCCCAGATTCTTTCAGTAGACAAAGCCGCTGCCTATTTCTAGAAGGAAACTTATGCCATCAGAAGCAACTTCACAACCATCCAACATGAATCCATTTGCACCTGAACCCTACAGAGGTGGCTCCCCTCCTGTGCAAGGTGTGTGCACCCACCTGGGCTCTGGATCCCACCCCTCCTCTCCCTCTAGGACAGGAGTTCTCAAACTTGAATGTGTATCAGAATCACCCGGAGGCTTGTTAAAACTGGCTGCTGGGGCCCAAACCCAGAGTTTCTGATTCAGTAGATGTGAGGTAGGGGCTGAAAATGTGCTTTTCTAACAAATTTCCAGGTGATGTTGACACCGCTGGTCCCAAACCAGACTTTGAACAACGCTATTCCAGAACCTGTTACACTGATTATCCTCTCTTCCCAGATGCTTGAAACTCTCCCTCCATATTGCTTTTTTTCAAATATCAAATTTCTCTCATCTTAAAATACAAACAAAAATCCTCCTTGACCTCATCGGGAATGGGAGTAGTATATTTCTCTCTCCTTTCTTACACATCCAAATTCTTAAGAGAATGTTCTCCACATATGACTTTCTTCCTTCCCACTTCTCCTCACTGCTCTGCAACCTGACAGCTGCCCTCTCAAGTTCACTGGACCCGCACAGCCTATAGTCCTGCATGCACTAGAGTTTCCAGGTCGATGGGTGCTTCTTAGCCCCCATCTTACTCAATCTTTCCACGATGTCTGGCTTGCTCACCTGCTCAAATGGCATCCCCTTCTCCCTTGGATTCTGTAACACCTCTCTATTCTGGGTCTCTTACCACCTCTCTCGCTGTCCCTTTTTGGTCTCCTTTTTTAGGAATGTGTCCTTTTTACCATCCCCTTAAGAGTTGGTAATCCTTTGGGTCCTCTCCTTGGCCCTCCTCTTCTCGCTCTATACATTTTGCCTGAGAATTCTCATCTATGCTTGTATTTCAACTATCATCTATATCCTGATGACTCTCGAATCTAGACCTCTCTCCTCAACTTCAAATACATCGAATAGTCACCAACTAGACAATTCTTTCTATTTGTCCAACAGGCACCTCAAAGACATCAATGCCTAAAAGTGAATCCATTACCTTCAACCTCATTCCTGTTCCCCTTCCTTTATTTTCTCATAACATCCTCCCGCTCCATTACCTAGTCATGCAAGCCAGTCCTTAAGGACAAGCAGGTCCTTATGTCTCATGACCAATCATATCCTAAGCCTGTCCAATCCACCTCCTATCTCAAAACTGGCCATTTGTTCCCATCCCATCACCTCTGCCCCAACTTAGGTCAACATTATCCAGTCTGGACCAATGTAATGTCTACCATTCAGGTCTCCTTATTTCTAAGCTCTCCCCCTCCAGTCTCTACATTGCAAATACAGTGATCTTTCAACCATATCTGATAATCCTCTATGCAAAATTATTCAATGGATTGCATTACCACTGAAATAAAGTGGTTTTTTTGTTTTTTGTTTTTTGGGTTTTTTTGCGGTTCACGGGCCTCTCACTGCTGCGGCCTCTTCCGTTGCGGAGCACAGGCTCCAGACGCACAGGCTCAGCAGCCATGGCTCACAGGCACAGCCACTCCGCGGCATGTGGGATCTTCCCGGGCCGGGGCACGAACCTGTGTCCCCTGCATCAGCAGGCGGGCTCTCAACCACTGCACCACCAGGGAAGCCCCCCTTCCTCACATTTTAAGCTCTAGCAATACCAAACTATTTTAATTACATCTTTGAACGTGTCACGTTCTCGCACATCTAAAAACTTCTATATATCTTATTCCCCCTGCCTGGAAAACCACTTGTCCTTAAAATCCCTGCACCAGTACTCTCTCCTTTCCAAAACCTTCCCCAGGCCTCTTGGATTTAGGTCCCTTTCCTGCTCTCTTTCCACGTGGCACCTGCCCTCCACTAAAGCAATGATCTGTTCTTAAGGCTACCACTGCACCAGCCTGTAGGGTTCTCAGAAGTAAATCTTTCAAGCTCCACTGCTGAGGGTAATATCAGGCTCAAAGTATGATCTTTACTAAAAATAAATTTTAACTAACATATCAATGACCCTGAACAAGGGGACATGTTCCTCTGGCAGAGCCACTGAAATACTAAATTTTAGACCACCAATGTCTTGTATTTATTTCACCTCAATCTCAGTGTGTTGATTTCTTGTTCACTTCATTTCTTCAAGGAACTGGGGAAGGAGACACTGAAACTGGATTTGGGGATGGTTAGGAGTCTGTTGAAAGACTTTTTGAAGAGTTTCTCTCATTACAAGAGTTTTTCTCCTCTAGTCATTAGAAGAATGAGGGGAGCTAAGGGAAGCTGGTACTTGGGAATTTTCCATTTTCTGTAAGTACCTGAGTTTGTTTTCTGACATCTGAATCAAAGACAGCCACCTCAGGTTACATTTGGGCTATATGAAACTGGGCTGCTACTCCTGCAGCTGGGCCAAGTACGACAGACTACCTACACAGCCCCTCAGGAAGCCCAACTGCTTTCACACTATTATGAAACCAGAAATAAAATTACAAGAAATTTTAAGGCCAGTCGTAAATGTCCCAATTAACTGACTGAAACCGGTAGCCTCTGGGCACTTTCATGGTCTTCAGTGAAGGCTTTACTGCCCTGAGGAGCCCAACCGTGCACCATCAAAGAAGAACGGACACTCTGCACTCTCCACGCCCAGCTCTTCAGTGTGAGGCGCCATATACACCCACAGCAAGGCTGCAGCAGAGCAGCCCTCAGAGAGGGTAAGCTGGGTGCCACCTCCATCCACTCTCAACAGCTACGGTCTTTTTTTTTTTTTTTTTTTTTTTAATTTATTTTTGGCTGCCTTGGGTCTTCATTGCTGTGCACGGGTTTTCTCTAGTTGCGGTGCATGGGCTTCTCATTGTGGTGGCCTCCTGCTGCAAAGCACGGGCTCCAGGCGCAGGCCTAAGCAGTTGCGGCACGCGGGTTTCAGTAGTTGTGGTGCATGGGCTCAGTTGCTCCGTGGCATGTGGGATCTTCCTGGACCAGGGATTGAACCTGTGTCCCCTGCCTCGGCAGGTAGATTCTCAACCACTGCGCCACCAGAGAAACCCAACAGTTACGGTCTTGCCTTACGGGCATTTTAAAGAAAATCCATTCAGATGGGCACAGCAAGCAAACATGGATTTGAGGATCAAGAAACAAACATAAATAGAACTAAATGAACACACTTGCGTTTTATGTAAATGTCAATGCACACGTTGTGGGGTAAGGTGACTCTGCTGACTCTGCTGGAGAGGACACCTCATTCTCATTTTGAGTTAGTCGTCACTGCAGCTGCAGAGGAAAATGCTGACAGGTCTACACTAGAGAAAGTGGATCACAGCAGCCTTGGAAACAACCTACTTTTATGATGAAACCAACTCTCATATTATGCCTCCAAACACAGCTGAGGCCTGAAAGTAAGCAGAAGAGTATCCAAAGAATCTTGAAGAATCCAGATGTTCCTGTAATCGTCCACTGATAAATTTCCCAACAGAAGAGAACTTACACAAGGATGGGAAATTCCCAGATGTTTAAGATCCAGAGGATATTTGCACGGAGAGAAATTTCGCACTCAGACCACAGGAAGTCACAGTCCTACTGTTTGCTGATGTGGTCAGACATCTAGAATTTTGTGCTAGCTTCGATGCCCACGCTGCTACCCACGTTCTAAAGAAAGTGGAAGGGATCATATTTTAAGAGAAAAATTAAAATGCGCCAAAAATTACGGGTGAAAGATAGGGATCTTGAAAATACATCGTTAAAAAGAGCTGAAGGAAGCAGGGGAGTTTAATAATTATTGATAACTAGTAATATCCGCTGAACCCTTTCTGTGTGCAAGCACTGTGCTAAGAAATGTCGTGTGTTTTTTAAACTTATTCCTTGAAACAAATTTTTAAAATATCGGCTGCATTATTATTCCCACTTTACAAATAAGAAAACTAAGCCTTAGGGATAGTAAGAAACTTGCCCAAAATATATGACTTAGAAACAATGGAGAGGGGATATGAACTCAGTCTTTCTGATTCCAAAGCCCCAGCTCTGAAGCACCACATGAGAACCTGAAGAAGCAAGTGGCCATGGGAGACGGGACAGCAGTCTTAATATTTGAAGACATGTGATATGGAAGAGAGAAGAAATTGGTTGTGTTCCAAAGTAGGGGTTCCCAAACCTGTCTGTGCCAGAGAATCACCTCTGGAACTTAAAAAAAAAAAAAAAAATTCTAAGGTCTCACCACCAGACTCTAATTCAGTTGAGCTGGCATAGAGGCCAGGGAACTGTATTTTTATAACGTTGTCCCCAAAGGACTCCAGCGCTCTGCTGGGCCTGAGAACTACTGCTCTGGACCTCAGAACTGGAATAAATGCAGAGGGGTTACCAAGAGGCAGGTTTGGCTTTACATTATTAAACAGACCAACCAAACCAAATCTCACTCACACACCAGCCTTAAGAACCAGAGCCTCCCCAACATGGTAGCAGCTACCTCCTAGGGGATCATGACATATGGAAAAGAGTTCAATCCCTGCAAACACACACGGCTGGCTCCACTCCTGCTTCAGCTGTTTTCTAGGCGTGCAGTGGTCAAGTTATTTTCTCTCTCTGAGTCTGTTCTCTCAACTGGAAATTACAGAATATGACTTACCTCAAAAAAGTCTTGTTACAAATTAGAGACAATTAGGTACACTTCCAAGCACTGTGGTTGGCCTGAGGTGGGTGCTCAATAATGACACTCTTTATCTCTCATGAGCAAGTGACGCCTCGGCCCACCTGACACGTAGCCACCCCTGCTGGCTGCTGCAGGGGCCTCTGTCAGCATCCATTCCCCTTATCCCCACCACCACCCTTCCCGCGTGGGATGCAACGCAAGGGGCTCCAGCCTCAGTTTACTGTGGGCCCTGGTTGGCCCAATCCAATCAGCCGACACCTGGCCCCCTTGCCACAGCGATAGGCAATAAGAAGCCTAAACCAATCAGCAGATGGTGTTCCTCTGGCCACAGAGGCTGGTTTGGAAGGGAGGCTGCGTATATGCCCTAAGTGGGGCCCATCAGAATGAACCCAAAGGCTTTTGTTTGAGAGAAGGAGGAGTACTTCCTCTCCCAGATTGTGGGGTATGCCAACACGAGACCTGACACTCAGCAGCTGTTTTGCTACCAAGAGCCTTTATCAAATGATATCTAAACCTGAGCTAACTCTGTATTTTTTGAGATCTGTGTACCAATAAATTCCCTTTTACAGTTTGAGCTGGTTTGAGGTTCTTTTTCTATCACTAAGACTGCAAACATTATTATTTATCCAGAATCACCTGCAGGGGAGTGGTGAGATAGAACCACTTGGATCATTTCTAACTTTATGATTCCATGACTTCTTAGACTATTTACATAATTAGTGCCTGTCGTAAAATTCACAACACTTATGATGACTGGTTTCTGCAGCCTGGAGTGCCCTGCCCCCCTTCTCCTCCTAAAAATTCCTCCGCATCTTTTAGGGCCCAATTTAAGTGTGACCATTGCCCCAAGGCCTTTAAGAGAAACACTCTTCCTCTGTACGCCCACAAGCACTTTACTGTTCCTCTTTTATCCCTAATTTCGCTGTTAATTTTCCTCATGCTGATCTCCCCCTAAATGTAGGTGGCGAGCACCTTGAGGACGTCATCTCCAGGCATTATCTGCTTACAGGCAAACTGTGCAGCACATAGCACAAATCTAGCTTACTGTGTGTGTTCGATGCCAGTACAGGGCTGGACCTGCAGAAGGCAGGCAATAAATTACTGCTGATTCATTAAATGCCAGATGACTGGTTAGCTGGATACAGGAGAGGGGAAAAAACGGTGACGGTTTCTGCCCTAGCCTTCTAGACGCCTTGCCTTGTGCCTTGAAGGAATCAAAGAGAAACATTTTCTACCTTGCACTGCCAATTTCCAATTACAAGTGTCCCCCCAACCCAAGCTTACAGGTCAATTTAGGTGTGATAGGGTTGTGCTGATAGATGTGGTTTATAGTCTTTTCCAACCTTATTAAACTTAATCAGAGCTTAACATGTACAATAAAGGCAAAAAACTCAAATCTTACAGGTACCTTGCCTTAAGGTATGAAAATGCAGTTTTCAAAGATAAAATATTATAGATGCCAAATAAAAGACATCTATTCAGTGATGTCTGACAGACGTGACGAAACTATCACCTCTTCTGTAAACTGTAAACATCACAACTCTAAATTCTAATATCATCCTATATTACCTATGTGGGAGATGCTTCTCCTACGTTCATTGTATTTAAATGAGAGAAGTGTTAAGAGAGAACTCTCTCGTAGCCATAGTCCTGATTCAGTGTGGTCCAGGTCACTGGACCTTACGTGAAATCTCTGGATCTGACATGGTTTCAAAGGGTTATAATCAGGAAGGAAACATGCAACAGAAAGCGGGAGTAGATCTGTTAATCCAACACTCCATCATATCCTCAGTGACTGGGAGATTTCCTGCAATTCAGATTCTTTATTGGCATGGATCATCTTGGTCTGGAGGAATGCGGCTATAATCTAAGGAATGAGAGTGGTCTTTAGGAGCTGGAAAAGGCAAGGAAGCAGATTCTTCCCTAGAGTCTCCAGAAAGGAACCCAGCCCTGCCTACACCTTGATTTTTAGCCCAGTGTAACTTGTATTAAACTTCTGACCTACAGAACCATAAAATTACAAATGTGTGGTGTTTAAAGCTACTGGGTCATTGGTAACTTGTTATGACAATATTAGAACACTAATACTTTGACTTTCTTATACAGGTGATTGCTACCTCTTTGGTATTTATAGCAGCTCCTTTCCAAATTGAGTGCTACTGTTTAAAATAAACTGTTAAGTTTCTCAAACATAGAGCATGGTAGTAAGTCATAATCAGAAGTTGAAGTTAGATTAGGAAAAAGAAAATATTGGTAAAATGTATCAAGGATCCAAACAAGAGGAAAATTCAGATAGGTGCCCAGATCTGAGTATCAAACATTCCTCTCATATTTACAAAACAGACTTAAACAAGTAGATACTTTAACTTAAATGCCTTTTTCTCTTTATGTGGACAAAATGTATTAATTCATTAATTCAACATGTCATTTACAGAGTCCCTTGCATGTACCGGGTGCTGTGAATGTCAGAGTCCTGAGGATATTCTACCTTCAAGATTCTTGCAATATATGTGAGCAAGGGCAAGCACAGAAACAAATTCTTCACGTCTTAGCTCATCAACAGTAAAACAGGAAATAGGGGTAGAATCACACTTAAAAGTTATGTCATTACAGACAAGCAAATTGAGAGCATGGCCATGTGTATATGTGACCTACTGCTGCAGCTTAAAGCAACAAACGTTATTCCACAGTTTTGAGGCTCAGGAATCTGGATGTGGCTTAGCTAGCTGCGGCTCAGGGCGTCTCGTGAGGTTGCAGTCAGGCTGTCAGCAGGGACCACAGTCAATTCAAGGATGGACGAAGGCTGGAGGGTCCACTCCCAAGCTCACTCGTGTGGTGGCAGGCAGGCCTCAGGTGCTCCCTGGCTGTTCGCCAGAGGCTTAGTTACTGGTAATGCGGCCTCTCCGTATGGCTGCTACAAGAAGGCAGGAGGCTTCTCCCCAAGCGAGGGACCCAAGAAAGAGAAGGACCAAAACAGAAGCCAAGGTCTTTAACAACCTAATCTCAGAAATGGCATACCATCTGTCATGCCATATTCTATTGGTCACACAGACCAACTCCAGTCCAAGGTGGGAGGGGATTCTACACAAGGATGTGAACATCTGGAGGCAGGAATCATCGGGGACCACATTGGAGGCTGGTTGTCACACCGTGTTCTTCCAAAACATTTCAACAAAGGAAGCCAAAGAGCATAACAAGCATGGCTCTAGAATGTGGTCACGAGGTCTGGAGTAGTCATGGGTCTGCTACTCTTCAGTATGTGTGACCCACCAAGGCTCAGTCTCCATAACTGTAAAATGTGAATGGAGTCCCAAGTATTAATAACACTGGGTGGTAGTTGGACTGCTGTTCCTGCCACTTTACGTTTATTGAGTGTCTATCACGTGCCAGACACAGTTGGAAGCATCACACCCTTATTAACTCATTTTCTCCTCACTACATCCCTATGAGGTGAGCACAGTTTTGACCCCCAAGTGACAGCTGAGGAGACTAAAGCCCAGACAGGTTCATCCACTTGCCCAAAGCTGTATCACTAGGAAGAGGCAGTCAGGATTTGAACCTAGGTGCTTTAGTACCTGAATCCATGTTCTAAGTCACTGTACTCTACTGGTTCTCTAACAGAGAGTATGGAAACAATGCAAGTAAATACACTACTTATAAAACATTAGCAGTATTAAAACTGAAAAAAAGAAATCACACTTTAAAATTTGGTTCAAAAATAGGCAGTATGATTCCAGTTATATGAGGGACCTAGAGTTGTCAAATTCACAAAGGCAGGAAGTAGGAGAGTGGACGCCAGGGGCTGGGGGACGGAGGGATGGGCAGTTACTGTTTAGTGGGTATAGAGTTTCAGTCTGAGAAGCTGAAAAAGTTCTGGAGCTCGACAGTGGTGATAGTTGCACAACACTGTGAATATACCTAATGACACATAATTGTATATTTTAAAATGGTAAAGCCTACGTTATGTATATTTTACCACAATTAAAAAAAACACATTAAACTCAGTATCTGATATGCCATTCAGAAACTCACACAAAATGAAGAATCCTACATATTTAAGCACTTTAGATGCTTAGAAAATAGTTTAGTTGTAAAGCATGGAAAAGAAGCCAGAGGATTTGTCTGTTCTGGTTGGTTCAGCATCTTTCTTCCACCCTCTTCTGGCTGCTCTTTCCCTCACACAAAATAAAATGTTAGAATAGTTTCCTTTACGCTTATATCTCCCAAGTTGTATAAGCAGCAATTTTAAAGTGAAAAGTGCAGCTCAATCCTAAACCCAGGAAAAATCTGCCCATACTATTAAGTGCTTCATAGCCTATACTTTAGGAACTACTCTGTGATTATCATTATTTACACTCTTCCCCAGATATCTCCTGTGTGTTTCAAGAGTCAGAGACTGGCCCAACAAACTGAAAGCACCGGAGTCAGGAGAGAGGGAGCTGGGAACTTGGGGGAAAAGATGCACAACAACAAACGGGCATGTGGCAGTCAGAGTTTCTTACTAAACTCCTGTTGCGGATGTGTTGGCTCATCAGAGGGGACACGGGAAGGTTACTTTCTTCCCGGGTTGGCCCCTTGGATTAATGTTCTTCCCTCATCCTCATCCTCTGGCAGAGACACTTTCTCCTGGTGCATCTGGGAGCCCGGGGCTCACAGCCCAGGGCTTTGGCTACTTCCTCACCACCATGGTTGTCCTCCACGTTTGGGCAGGAGTTATACTTCCATGAGGTATCTCAGGTCTCATTTCAGAAACAGGGAAGACCCTAGTCATAAATGAAGTTTTATGCCCTTAGTTAAGAACACAAATTTGTTATTCACCAATCACTTCCCCTTATTATCCATCCATAGGCAGATCACAATATTTGGTGGTATGGAGTGAGATAAAGTAAAAGATATAGAAAATTTAAAAAAAAGAAGAAGATACTGTAAAAAGGACACAGTTTGTGAAACCCAACCTCCAAAAAAATTAAATTCTTAAAAAATACAAATAAACAAATAAGTAAAACAAAGTATATCATTTACCTGAATGTTTCTGATGCCCACTTACCACACTAACTTTTGTGCTTGTGAACGCTACACATTGAAGGTGGCTTCGTAACCCTCAGGACAGCCTGAGAAGCCCTGAGCTGCAGAAAGGTCACTGCCAACTCCTTTACTGCCCCTGTGATTTCCGCTCGCGTAACAGTGTGTAACCTAAGCCTGTTTACGCACCTGAACAGAGGCGAAAACAGTAACAAACTCAGAGCCACTCTGAGCATTAAATAGATGATTTATGCCAACAAGTTTGGTAAATCTTTACAGGTTAGGCAGATAGGAACTGTGGGGCTGGATGACATTTCGAGGCAGTAATCTGTACTCTCTTTCTTTTTCTCCCAGGGAGCAGACTCTGCCCAGGGCCTCAGTGGAGGCGCTGGGGATGAGGGGGGCCAGGAGGTCTGAATGAACAGGGGCCTGGGCCCCGATTCTTGGTAGCGCTGACACCCTGGCAGCACAACTTCCCCAGGAGTAGGAAATGGGTAAATAGAGCCACATGCAACTTCACGTGAGCTTCCTGAGTCCTCTGTGCGGCGAGGAAGCAGCAGAGAGCTGCCAGTCCTGTGGCAGAGACGGCCGTGGAAAGACCCAAGCCCCCAATGGCTTGGTCCTGGGGTCACCCCAGGGCCTCGGGAGGGAGGCTGTTTTCCACCACACCAGTGGAAAGAGGAATCTGAGCCAGAAATTGGGCAGCTTTATAGAAAAAGTTTTAAGTGTTATTTCTTGCACACTGTAGTTTTTGGACTGAGACTATATTCATTACAATGTCTAATTTCCAACACCTAATATTTTTCTGTCAGTTAACAATGCTCAATGTAATGAACTGTTAATAAATTTTCTTGCTTTATATATATATATATATATATATATATATATATATATATATATATAAAAGACATCTTGTCTGACTAAAAAGAACATATGCATTATACTGCTTTAATGAAAAGAGCACTAGCAGGGCATATTCTGAAATGATTTTCTACATGCTGCAAGGTACACAGAAGATGCTCAATGAAAACCTGCTGGCTGATTGGTGACGAACCATTCAGAGCCGCTCCTAACTTCTCCAGATACTTGAGATCAATAGCACAAACCTGCCAACCAGGTGGCTGGAATGAGGGATGTGGGGTGTTGTGATGAATGGAACTTTTCTCTATGTAATGCTTATGGGTTTGCATAGAATAGAACTCATGTTATGGACATTACTCTAAACACTGTGATCTAACCACTTGAGAATGGAACAAATAGATAAATCCATGTGGGCAAGACCTTGTCTATCTAGTTACCTAATGCATTCACAGGGTCCAGAAGAGTGCTAGGCACATAGTAGGAATTCAGTAAATACCTGACACATTTTGACAGACAGTCAGAAGACACAAGACCGCTACCTCCAAGTATGAAATATATATATATATATATATATATATATATATATATATATATTTCTAAAATATAAATATATAAGGTAGGGGTAGCTTAAATATAGCCAAACCCAGGATTCAAGAGTCCAACAAAATCATGAATAGCACTCAGAACAAGAGCTGGGTGGTTTTCCAGTATCCCCATCCAAACTGGGGACACCTCCCGAGACACAGAAAGCTCAAAGCCTGTGGTTGGGGGGCAGAGAGGGTAGAGGGAAGAGCTATTTATCAGCCCCAGGTTTCAACTTCCTTCAGCTCTTTCCTATTGTTTAGCAAGATGCCTCTGTGCTTTGGCTGAAGCAGTCTGCCCCAGATACTGAAGCCCTAACATGACCTACATTCCAGAAGAGTTCTGAGTTATGAATTGGCACTGAGACTACATCAGTTGGTGCAGACTGCCAGGGCGTCTGTTTTGGGAAGATGTATACACGGAGTGGTTTTTCACGGGTACAGTGAGCTCTGGCTCTCGGGGCTTCTGAACTCAGTTCGGGGCATGGAGTTTAATCAAAGAAATGACAAAACTGGCCCAACACAACGAGACATTTAGTGAATTTACTTAACGGTGCCAAATATGGGGAGCCCCCTTTAAACGGAATAGCACAAGGAATGGGAAGAGAAAGATTGATTTGTTACAAGACATCTCAGAGCAACTGAGTCACCTGAGTGCTAATCAAAGGCAACTGGAAATGTCACTGCTGCGGGGGGGCTGGATCCCTGGAAAACTGACTTCCCTGTGAAATCAGAAGTGTGAGCATCTTTCTTTCGGCTGGAATTTACTGAGCTTATGCTTTGTGCTGTAAGACATAGAAGACTCCATCTCTCCTCAAGAACCTGTTGAGAGATATTAACAACTAACAGTTTTGGTAAGCAATGCACTACCATCTCACATGATCTTATTCAATCTTAGCCGTGAATCAGTAGCGACAGGGATTATTTTCCCTGAGAAAAACTGAGACATGGGCTGGGGCAGGGCAGGCAGCGTGGTAAGGAACTCTCTCCAGGTCACTTAGCTATGCAAATGGCACGTCATAAGCAAGGGTTGCAGGCCACACTCCTGATTCCCAGCCCCTTCCCAGAACCACAGAGCATCCAGCAGCACCAGGAAAACCATACCCAACTCAAGGCAGCTGGGGTATGTGAGGACACAGGAGGAAGCACAAAGGCAACAGGTGAGGATGAGGGCCTTGCAGTCAGGGAGTGAACAGAAGTGCTGCGAGTTGGACTAGCCACTGTGAGGTGCATCTCCAAGCCCTCAGCTGCCCTGAAGAGATAAGAGCTTTCTCTGGCAGGTGCTCAGACAAGAAGTCATGTGTAGGCACCATTCTGGCAACGCCCAGAGAAACCAACCTCTCTCTGATCCCAGTGGAAAGGCTGGACAATAACACAGTCTGTAGGCAAGGAAATCCAAAGCGTGGCATTCCTCCAGGGAAAATGCTATGCTGGACCTAGGCCAGGGCTGCCAATACCTGTGAGCGAGTGAATTCCAAAACGTACAGTCACCGGCTGGCTCCTCTGAGGCTCGGCTCACAGTATTTCTTCAAAAGAGAAACGAAGAAGAGAAGGTATCTTTCTGCTAAGAGCCCCACTTAGGTAACATCCACCCTCTCCTAACTGCCTTTTGGGAGGGTATGGGGATCATTAACCCTGGATAAAAAGTACAATGAAACGTTCTTTTCTGAACTCTGTTTTGAAACCTGATAGCTCTTATCAGGACATGATTCTTGTTGAATAAATAATTGTAAGTCAGGGACCTAACCATGGACTCATGTCTGAAATATAGTTTGATGTTTTCAATTTTTATGCTAAATTAGTTTCATTTTATTTAAGAGCTATAATTTTAGTAAGGGACTATATGACAACCACAATGAGATAGCACTTCATACTTATTAGGATGGCTAAAAGAAAGAAAGAGACACAGAGAGAGAGAGACAGAGGGGGGGAAGGAAGGAAGGGAGGAAGGAAGGAAGGAAGGGAGGGAGGAAGGGAGGGAGGGAGGGAGGAAGGAAGGGGAAAAAAGAAAAGAAAAGAAAAAGAAAGAAGAGGAAAGAAAAAGAAATATTGGTGAAAGGATGGCCTGGAGACACCATTTGCACATGCGTATTACTGAATAGTGAAGCCAGCAGCCCCAAGAAGGGCAGGAGAACTGGCTGCCTGGCAGCTGGGTGTGGGGACTAGGCATGCCTCGGAGAGGTTGTGGGTTTGGTTTCAGACCATGGCAATAAAGTGGATATTACAATAAAGAGAGTCACATGACTCTTGGTTTCCCAGTGCATGTAAAAGGGTCTTGGTGCTCCAGCAGGGTGTCAGGCCTGAGCCTCTGAGGTGGGAGAGCCGAGTCTAGGACATTGGTCCACCAGAGACCTCCCGGCTCCACATAATATCAATTGGCGAGAGCTCTCCCATACCGCTCCATCTCAACACTAAGACCGAGCTCCACCCAATGGCCAGCAAGCTCCAGTGGTGGATGCCCCATGCCAAACAACTAGCAAGACAGGAACACAAACCCACCCATTAGTAGAGAGGCTGCCTAAAGTCATACTAAGTTCACAGACACACGAAAACACACCACCGGACGTGGCCCTGACCACCAGAAAGACAAGAACCAGCCCCACCCACCAGAACACAGGAATCAGTCCCCTCCACCAGGAAGCCTACACAAAACACTCAACTAACCTCACCCAAACTGGGGACGGACACCAAAAACAACAGGAACTACGAACCTGCAGCCTGTGAAAAGGAGACCCAAACACAGTAAGTTAAAATGAGAAGACAGAGAAGTATGCAGCAGATGAAGGAGCAAGGTAAAAACCCGCCAGACCAAACAAATGAAGAAGAAATAGGCAGTCTACCTGAAAAAGAATTCAGAGTAATGATAGTAAAGATGATCCAAAATCTTGGAAATAGAATGGAGAAAATAAAAGAAATGTTTAACAAGGACCTAGAAAACTAAAGAGTAAACAAACAATAATGAACAACACAATAAATGAAATTAAAAATTCTCTAGAAGGAATCAATAGCCGAATAACTGAGGCAGAAGAACAGATAAGTGACCTGGAAGGTAAAACAGTGGAAATAACTGCCGCAGAGCAGAATAAAGAAAAAAGAATGAAAAGAATTGAAGACAGACTCAGAGATCTCTGGGACAACATTAAACACAATAACATTCAAATAATAGGTGTCCCAAAAGAAGAAGAGAGAGAGAAAGGACCCAAGAAATTGTTTGAAGAGATTATAGTTGACAAATTCCCCAACATGGGAAAAGAAATAGTCAGTCAAGTACAGGAAGCACAGAGAGTCCCATACAGGATAAATCCGGGAAACATGACAAGATACATATGAATCAAACTATCAAAAATTAAATACAAAGAAAAAATACTAAAAGTAGCAAAAATATTAAAAATACAAGGGAATCCCCATAAGATTAACAGCTGATCTTTCAGCAGAAATTCTACAAGCCAGAAGAGAGTGGCAGGACATATTTAAAGAGATGAAAGGGAAAAACCTACAACTAAGATTACCCTGCCCAGCAAGGATCTCATTCAGATTCGACGGAGAAATTAAAATCTTTACAGACAAGCAAAAGTTAAGAGAATTCAGCACCACCAAACCAGCTTTACAACAAATGCTAAAGGAACTTCTCTAGGCAGGAAACACAAGAGAAGGAAAAGACCTAAAAGAAAAACCTAAAACAATTAAGAAAATGGTAATAGGAACATACATATAGATAATTACCTTAAATGTAAATGGATTAAATGCTCCAACCAAAAGACACAGACAGGCTAAATGGATACAAAAATAAGACCTGTATATATGCTGTCTACAAGAGACCCACTTCAGACCTAGGGACACATTCAGACTGAAAGGGAGGGGATGGAAAAAGATATTCCATGCAAATGGAAATCAAAAGAAAGCTGGAGTAGCAATTCTCATATCAGACAAAATAGACTTTAAAATAAAGACTATTACAAGAGACAAAGAAGGACACTACATAATGATCAAGGGATCAATTCAAGAAGAAGATATAAAAATTGTAAATATTTATGCATCGAACATAGGAGTACCTCAATACATAAGGCAAATGCTAATAGCCATAAAAGGAGAACTCGACAATAACACACTAATAGTAGGGGACTTAAATACCCCACTTTCACCAATGAACAGATCATCCAAAATGAAAATACATACGGAAGGAAAGCTTTAAATGACACATTAGACCAGAAGGACTTAATTGATATTTATAAGACATTCCATCCAAAAACAAGAAAATACACTTTCTCAAATGTTCATGGAACACTCCCCAGGATAGATCATATCTTGGGTCACAAATCAAGCCTCGGTAAAATTAAGAAAATTGAAATCGTATCAAGTATCTTTTCCGACCACAATGCTATGAGACTAGATATCAATTACAGGGAAAAAAACTGTAAAAAATACAAACAGATGAGGCTAAACAGTACACTACTAAATAACCAAGAGATCACTGAAGAAATCAAAGAGGAAATCAAAAAATACCTAGAAACAAATAACAATGAAAACACGATGACCCAAAACCTATGGGATGCAACAAAAGCAGTTCTAAGAGGGAAGTTTATAGCAATACAATCCTATCTCAAGAAATAAGAAACATCTCAAATAAACAACCTAACCTTACACCTAAAGCAATTAGAGAAAGAAGAGCAAAAAAAAAAAAAACCCCAAGTTAGCAGAAGGAAAGAAATCATAAAGATCAGATCAGAAATAAATGAAAAAGAAATGAAAGAAACAATAGCAAAGATCAATAAAACTAAAAGCTGGTTCTTTGAGAAGATAAACAAAATTGATAAACCATTAGCCAGACTCATCAAGAGAAAAAGGGAGAAGACTCACATCAACAGAATTAGAAATGAAAAAGGAGAAGTAACAACTGACACTGCAGAAGTACAAAGGATCATGAGAGATTACTACAAGCAACTATATGTCAATAAAATGGGACAACCACGAAGAAATGGACAAATTCTTAGAAAAGCACAACCTTCCAAGACTGAACCAGGAAGAAATAGAAAATATAAACAGTCCAATCACAAGAACTGAAATTGAAACTGTGATTAAAAATCTTCCAACAAACAAAAGCCCAGGGCCAGATGGCTTCACAGGCAAATTCAATCAAACACTTAGAGAAGAGCTAACAACCATCCTGCTCAAACTCTTCCAAAATACAGCAGAGGGAGGAACACTCCCAAACTCATTCTATGAGGCCACCATCACCCTGATACCAAAACCAGAGAAAGATGTCACAAAAAAAGAAAACTACAGGCCAATATCTCTGATGAACATAGATGCAAAAATCCTCAACAAAATACTAGCAAACCAAATCCAACAGCACATTAAAAGGATTATACACCATGATCAAGTGAGGTTTATCCCATGAATGCAAGGATTCTTCAATACATGCAAATCAATCGATGTGATACACCATATTAACAAATTGAAGAATAAAAACCATATGATCATCTCAATAGATGCAGAAAAAGCTTTTGACAAAATTCAACACCTATTTATGATAAAAACTCTCCAGAAAGTAGGCATAGAGCAAACCTACCTCAACATAATAAAGGCCATATATGACAAACCCACAGCAAACATCGTTCTCAATGGTGAAAAACTGAAACCATTTCCACTAAGATCAGGAACAAGACAAGGCTGCCAACTCTCACCACTATTATTAAACATAGTTTTGGAAGTTTTAATGACATCAATTAGAGAAGAAAAAGAAATAAAAGGAATTCAAATCGGAAAAGAAGAAGTAAAACTGTCATTGTTTGTAGATGACATGATACTATACATAGAGAATCCTAAAGATGCTACCAGAAAACTACTAGAGCTAATCAATGAATTTGGTAGAGTAGCAAGGTACAAAATTAATGCACAGAAATCTCTTGAATCCCTATACATTTATGCTGAAAGTCTGAAAGAAAAATTAAGGAAACACTCCCATTTACCACTGCAACAAAAAGAATAAAATACCTAGGAATAAACCTACCTAAGGAGACAAAAGACCTGTATGCAGAAAACTATAATACACTGATGAAAGAAATTAAAGATGATACAAACAGATGGAGAGATATACCATGTTCTTGGATTGGAAGAATCAACATTGTGAAAATGACTCTACTACCCAAAGCAATCTACAGATTCAATGCAATCCCTATCAAACTACCAATGGCGTTTTTCACAGAACTAGAACAAAAAGTTTCACAATTTGTATGGAAACACAAAAGACCCCTAATAGCCAAAACACTCTTGAGAAAGAAAAATGTAGCTGGAGGAATCAGGCTTCCTGACTTCAAACTATACTACAAAGCTACAGTCATCAAGACAGTATGGTACTGGCACAAAAACAGAAATATAGGTCAATGCAACAGGATAGAAAGCCCAGAGATACACCCACGCACATATGGTCATCTTATTTTTGAGAAAGGAGGCAAAAATATACAACGGAGAAAAGACAGCCTCTTCAATAAATGGTGCTGGGAAAACTGGACAGGTATATGTAAAAGAATGAAATTAGAACACTCTCTAACACCATACACAAAAATAAACTCAAATTGGATTAAAGACCTAAATGTAAGGCTAGACACTATAAAACTCTTAGAGGAAAACATAGGCAGAACACTCTATGACATAAATCACAGCAAGATCCTTTTTGACTCACCTCCTAGAGAAAGGGAAATAAAAACAAAAATAAACAAATGGGACCTAATGAAACTTAAAAGCTTTTGCATAGCAAAGGAAACCATAAACAAGACAAAAAGACAACACTCAAAATGGGAGAAAATATTTGCAAATGAAGCAACAGACAAAGGATTAATCTCCAAAATATACAAGCAGCTCATGCAGCTCAATATCAAAAAACAAACAACTCAATCCAAAAATGGGCAGAAGACCTAAATAGACATTTCTCCAAAGAAGATATACAGATTGCCAACAAACACGTGAAAGGATGCTCAACATCACTAATCATTAGTGAAATGCAAATCAAAATTACAATGAGGTATCACCTCACACCAGTCAGAATGGCCATCATCAAAAAATCTACAAAGAATAAGTGCTGGAGAGGGTGTGGAGAAAAGGGAACCCTCTTGCACTGTTGGTGGGAATGTAAATTGATACAGCCACCATGGAGAACAGTATGGAGGTTCCTTAAAAAACTAAAAATAGAACTACTATACGACCCAGCCATCCCACTACTGGGCATATACCCTGAGAAAACCATAATTCAAAAAGAATCATGTACCACAATGTTCATTGCCGCACTATTTACAGTAGCCGGGACATGGAAGCAACCTAAGTGTCTATTGACAGATGAATGGATAAAGAAGATGTGGCACATATATACAATGGAATATTACTCAGCCATAAAAGGAAACAAAATTGAGTTATTTGTAGTGAGGTGGATGGACTAGAGTGTGTCATACAGAGTGAAGTAAGTCAGAAAGAGAAAAGCAAATACTGTATGCTAACACATATATATGGAATCTAAAAAAAAAAATGGCTCTAATGCACCTAGGGGCAGGACAGAATAAAGACACAGACTTAGAAAATGGACTTGAGGACACGGGGAGGGAGAAGGGTAAGCTGGGACGAAATAAGAGAGTAGCATTGACATATATATACTACCAAATGTAAAATAGATAGCTAGTGGGAAGCAGCTGCATAGCACAGGGAGATCAGCTCGGTGCTTTGTGACCACCTAGAGGGGTAGGATAGGGAGGGTGGGAGGGAGGTGCAAGAGGGAGGGGATATGGGGAAATATGTATATGTATAGCTGATTCATTTTGTTGTACAGCAGAAACTAACACAATATTGTAAAGCAATTATACTCCAATAAAGATGTTAAAAAAAAGAAATATTGGTGAGGATGTGGAGAAACTGGAACCCTTGTGCATTGCTGGTGGGAATGCAAAGCAGTATAGATGCTGTGAAAATCCGTTTGGCAGCTCCTCAAAGAATTAACATAGAATTACCATATGATCCAGCAGTTCCACTTTTAGGTATATACCTAAAAGAATTAAAAGCAGGAACTCAAACAAATCTGCCAATGTTCACTGCAGCACTAGTTACAGTAGCCAAAAGGTGGAAACAACACAAATGTCCATGGACAGATGAATGAATAAAGTAATTGTGGCATATGCATACAATGAACTATTATTCAGACATAAGAAATAAAGTTCTGATAGATGCTACAATAGGGATGAACCTTGACGATATCATGCTACGTGAAAGAAGCCAGCCAATAAAGGATAAATAGAATAGTCAAGTTTATAGAGATGAAAAGTAGATTAGAGGTTACCAAGAGCCAGGGAAAAGGCAATGGGGAATATTGATCAATGGGGTTCAGTTTCTGTTTCAGGTAATGAAAAAGTTTTGGAAATAAATAGTGGTGATGGTTGCACAATGTCGTGAATGTAATTAATGGCACTGAATTGTACATTTAAAGATGGTTAAAATGGCATATTCTACCAGAATAAAAACAACCAACTAAATATGAAACCAAAACATAAGGGAGAATACAATGTGGAGATTAAAAGAAATAACAACACAGAGAGCTTACTCAAAAAATATTTTTTTAAAAAAGAGAGACTGTGATAATGACACACTCTGTTGTCATGAAGTTTATTTCCAAAGGTAGAAAAAATATAGGATAATGGTAATATTCACAATAGGGTTATATTAACTAATTTACATTATACTTATTCTATACCAGGAACTGCTTTAAGTGCTATACATGTAACAACTCATATAATCCTCACAATAACCCCTTCTGTTATAATCCCTATTTTAAAGTTAGTGATTCTTCTGAGATACCTAATGGTTAAATAACTTGCCCAAGGTCACACAGCTAATAAGTGGCAGATTTAAACTCAGGAAGTCTGGACCCAGAATCTATATTTTTCACAACTGTACCTCTTGCCAGTATAAAAGACATAAGGATGAGGACGCTCCCCCAACCCACAAAAAAGGAGGTTAAGGATAGGGATGTATAAAAAAATTATAGGCTAACTAAAGTAAAAGAGACAGATAAAGGCTGATGAAACTGACATAGTCCTCTTCTTTCAAAATCAAACATTAACTCTTGAATAAATAGCACAGGATACTACTGATCTTTTAGGCTCATCCAAGTCCCTTCCAGGAAGAGGAATAATAACGCAGAAAGAGCACTGGACTTGAAGTTATAAAATCTGGTTTTAAATCCTGGCTCTATCACTTTACTTATTCATTTAGCAAATGTTTATCAACTGTCCCCTGGGCATGGGGCACAGGGCTGGCCAGTTCACTCAATGTTTTGAATCCTAGCTTCTCAGCCATAAAATGGGAATAATTATACCTACCTCACAAATTGTTAGGAAAGGTAAATGAAATAAGCTGTGACTGCAATCCCACTACTGGGCATATACCCATAGAAAACCACAATTCAAAAAGACACATGCACCTCAGTGTTCATTGCAGCTCTATTTAGAATATCCAGGTCATGGAAGTTACCTAAATGCCCGTCAACAGACGAATGGATAAAGAAGATGTGGTACATATACACAACGGAATATTACTCAGCCATAAAAAGGAATGAAATTGGGTCATTTGTAGAGATGTGGATGGACCTAGAGACTGTCATACAGAGTGAAGTCAGAAAGAGAAAAGCAAATATCGTATATTAACGCATATATGTGGAATCTAGAAGAATGGTACAGATAAACCGGTTTGCAGGGCAGAAATAAAGACACAGATGTAGAGAACAAACGTATGGACACCAAGGGGGAAAAGCGGTTGGGGGGAGGATGAATTGGCAGATTGGGATTGACATATAAACACTAATATGTATAAAATAGATAACTAATAAGAACCTGCTGTGTAAAAATAAATAAATAAAATTCCAAAAAAATTTAAAAAAAAAGAAAGAAGCTGTGACTGTTCTTGACTCCCATTTACTCTCCATAATGGATGACTGAAAACATTTTCTCTCGCTTAACTCCTCAGAATAATGATTCTTGATAATGATCAGCTATATAAATCTTGGTGCTTGTTTTTGCAAGGAAGGAATTGTGTCTGCCAGGCTGCAGACAAATAAGCACAAACAGCTACCTTGTTTCTTTTGCCCCTCCCTGTTTCTTACCCTCAAACTAGCCAGACGGTGACACAAGGCAGGGCGCGAATAAAAGTGTCAGTATATACTTTTCTATTCTTCCCAGAAGACATGGGAAGAAAAGCGGACAGGAAGGAGTGGGGAGAAAAAAGAACACTGAAGATAAAAAGGAAACAGGATGTGAAGACAGAGATGGGATGGGATATTACCCCCCCACACACCCCCGACCAGTAGGGGAGGAGAGGCTGTGGTCTGTAGGAAGCTCCCACTTCCATTTCTCCCTAGAATGTCCCATAGCATCAATCATGCCCCAAAACTGAAGATGACAGGAAACTTATCTATACCCTCAAAACCAGGCCTGGGTCCAAAGGACTCCTCCCCATATCCCTCTCCCCCAGACACCACCACATGCACATTCACATTATGATTCTTTAGTTTGCAACAGGCCAAGCAGTCATTAATGAGTTTCATTTTCTAAGATTCACTAATCAAGATAACAGAGAACTCAAATACAAGGTTGATAGGCCTTATGTTGATCACTGGTTATTCACTGAGTTCCTACTCTCTAGTAAACTGTAGGATTCTGGAAGGCAAAGAACATGTCTTACTACAATGCAACAACAGTGAGTATTTCTTAAATTTATCCTTGGTTTGTCCAGTGTTGGAAAACAACAAGATCAAAGATTTCTTTGAAAACAATATTCTACACAGATTGAATGTCTAGATAACTTAAACCGAGACTGTCTTATTTCACCTAAGTAAGATTTTACTTAATTTTTAAAGTCCTGTGGTGGCAAAAGAAAAGCCTCCCAGTAAGCAACAAATTTATTTACACTTCAACCAAGCCTCATGAAATGGGGCCACTGTCCTGTTCCTCTGACGGAGAGGGGAGCAAGGTTCATGGAAATGATACTCCTCAGGCCACCAGACAGAACCACATTTGGGGTCATTATAGGCCAGTTGCAAACACTGCCTACCAACCTATTCACCTGAACTTCATTGTAATTTGTTAGTGTGAATTAAATTACATCTGGCAAAATGTACTTCTTTTTTTTTTTTTTTTTTTTTTTTGCGGTACACGGGCCTCTCACTGTTGTGGCCTCTCCCATTGCGGAGCACAGGCTCCGGACGCGCAGGCTCAGCGGCCATGGCTCACGGGCCCAGCCGCTCTGCGGCATGTGGGATCTTCCCGGACCGGGGCACGAACCCGTGTCCCCTGCATCGGCAGGCGGACTCTCAACCACCGCGCCACCAGGGAAGCCCTGGCAAAATGTACTTCTGACTAGTGAGGAAGTTTTACTTCAACAGAAGATGAATTGCACCCAAGAGAAAACATGCCAGGCAAGCCCATCCATGTTTGCCCACCTACAAGTTTGATTCCCATAAGCACCTCCTCCTCTTGCCAACCCATCTTCAACCTCATAGGGAGTATAGGTGTTTTGAAAGTTTCTCCTTGCTCTAAGTACTCTAAAGAGACAGGTCTAGCTTCATTCTAGAAACCAAAAGAAATGAGGAATTCATCACATTTTGAAGGTGAGGAGATTTTACATTAGCCACCCTTGCCAAAATCTAAATCTGAGAAGCATGCCTGTTTCCCACCAGGTGATCCGTGGCTTTGCAAAGCTGTGGTTTGAAGCAGGAAACAGTAATAATCCCATACAGCAAAGGCCAACACTTTATGGGGATGACTGCAAATAGTTTAAATGTTTTTCATGATTCTCTTTTGAACTACAAATGATAGTCAAACAGAGGTCACTTCTCTGAGTAATCTTCAGAAATCCAGACTCTACAATAAACAACATTCACAGATGGTTCCCTTCCTTGCATATCAAGGCTCTTCCTCTTTGGAGCTGGCAGCTACGCAGAATAGAGCACTAAACTGACTGGGAGGGGACAGGATCCTCTGGATTGCCCCTCACTTCAAAATGAGGGGTTTCTCCACACCCTCTCCAGCATTTATTGTTTCTAGATTTCTTGATGATGGCCATTCTGACTGGTGTGAGATGATATCTCATTGTAGTTCTTGCACTGCTGGTGGGAATGTGAATTGGTACAGCCACTACGGAGAACAGTATGGAGGTTCCCTAAAAAACTAAAAATAGAACTACCATATGACCCAGCAATCCCACTACTGGGCATATACCCAGAGCAAACCATAATTCAAAAAGTCACATGCACCCCAGTGTTCACTGCAGCACTATTTACAATAGCCAGGTCATGGAAGCAACCCAAATGCCCATCGACAGATGAATGGAATAAGATGTGGTACATATATACAATGGAATATTACTCAGCCATAAAAAGAAACGAAACTGAGCTATTTGTAATGAGGTGGATAGACCTAGAGTCTGTCATACAGAGTGAAGTAAGTCAGAAAGAGAAAGACAAATACCGTATGCTAACACATATATATGGAATTTAAGGGAAAAAAAATGTCATGAAGAACCTAGGGGTAAAACAGGAATAAAGACACAGACCTACTTGAGAATGGACTTGAGGATATGGGGAGGGGGAAGGGTAAGCTGTGACAAAGCGAAAGAGAGGCATGGACATATATACACTACCAAACGTAAGGTAGATAGATAGTGGGAAGTAGCCGCATAGCACAAGGAGATCGGCTCGGTGCTTTGTGACCGCCTGGAGGGGTGGGATGGGGAGGGTGGGAGGGAGGGAGACGCAGGAGGGAAGGGATGTGGGAACAGATGTATATGTATGACTGATTCACTTTGTTATAAAGCAGAAACTAATAAAAAAATTTTTAGTTAAAAAAAAAAAAAATGAGGGGTTTCGACAGAGGCCCTGGCAGCTCCTTTTCAGTCCTGGTTCTGAATGATGCCCTAGAAGATCACGATACTTTGCACGCCTCCCATATTCTACATCCCATGCCAGAGCCTCTATCCTTCTGATTGTATTTGCTAGAACCAAACCCACCATTTCTGAGAAAGCACCAAATTCATTGTAGGGGAAAGCAGCAAGGTGAGCCCACTGAGGAGACCATGCAGATGTGAGGAAAGACTCCAGTCTGAAGGGCAAGATGACCATCTCCTTGCAAAGTAGCCCCAGTAGTTGGTCCCATTGCATGGCTCATAAAAGTCTCAGTCTATCACCACACAATGTAAGTATGTTGTACACCCTCAAATAGAAAATGTGTATAAATAGCACGGGAGAGAAGAGTGATGGTTCCAAGAGGATTGGTGGGCAGGACTTAGGAAGAAATGTTAAAGAGTTAGAGGGAAAGATGGTAAAAGGGCAAAGAAATACCAAGTGAAGACACGCAGACCCACAGAAGAACAACTGGAACCAGAATAAGAAAAGTGGAAAAATTGTATTATGCTATGGGGCTCTAATTCACACTCCATTAGGCTTTGAGGCGTCCCAACAGAACAAAGTTCTTACTTGCTTTTCAAACCCATGGTGGGGCATTAGGCATATCCATGCTACCACAGCGCCATCTAGTGGAGTGGTGGGACCTGTAATGGACCTAATCAGAATTGTCTAGGACTAAGTCCATACTGAAAATATTCCAGGCAATAAATACAGGTGACTGCACCTATTACTAAGAAATATGTACAACTTAAGTTCAAAATTTTTTATGTCCTGTGGGTTACCTCCTCTCAGAACAAGTGGAACACAACTTGACATTCTACATTCTGAAAGACCCACCCCTCCTTTTAAAATCATCTCAGCTATCAATGAAATTTTTAATGGAAAAAACATTGCTATTTTTTCTAATGATATCTATTTTAAGCCTCTAATAAAATTAGATAAAGATATATGTCATAAAACATGTTTATTATATTTAATACAAATATTTCATATATAGTCATTGAGTATTAATATACAATTTTATTGCTTATCTTCCTCCATAGTTTTCCTATGAAATTTCCTTAAAATTACAACAGTGTAAATCTCAGCGATTGATCGTACAACTGATTACACTAGCGATATTAGGACCCAGGACATGGGGCTCCAGCAGTACTATTGACTTTTCTGTGGCATCAGGTATGAGTTCTGGGAAGCAACTTAGGGTGGTGGTGAAGAATATGCTTTGACTCCAGTCTCAGCCAGAGTTCAGGCACCACCACCTACTGAGTGACCTTGGGCTTATTATTTAATTTCTTGAGTTTGTATCATTCCTACCTGTAAAACAGGAATGCTAACATTTACTTCACTGGATTGTTGTAAGGATTCAATGGAAACAGGTATGTAAAATGGCCAGCACAGTGCTGACATTTAGAAAGTGCTAAGTAATTCTTTTTCAGCTGCCCTTCCCTGAAGAGAGCTAACAGAGAAAGAACAAGTCTCATCTTCAGTCGAGCAACCACAGTAAGTGTCCTCACCTCTGACTTGTCTTATAAAAATACAGAGATGAGAGAGAAGAAAAAGCCTTCCAAGATCCTGATACCCCTCACTCCAGTTTTCAGTTGAGAGTCAACCAATTAATGAGCACTAGGGTGAAGACGGAATTCTGCCAGGCATGGTACCTGGGAGAGTTCATAACACACTTGACTTTAATTCATGTGCACTATAATCCTGTGGGTTAAAGGGCCATAAAAGTTGTTCTGTTTTTTCTTACACTTCAAAGGAAGCAATTTAATGGCCATGAATTACAGTTTCCTGATTACAGTGTAACTATGAAACACAACTGTTCTGGTATGATTTCCAGCCTGGCTCCCTCACCAAAGGAACTTCAAGGAAAGAATTTAAACAAAATAACCTTTCCAGGCTTTCATCCAGCTTCCTCCTGCAGGAGACTCTATCCTTGGGAGCCCAAGAACACACATGCACACAAAGGGTTACGTGAGGTTTGGGACTAGAACAGGGTAGGCCATAAAGTGGAGTTGGGGACAACCCATGAAATCGGGAGCAAGTAAATACTGTTCCCTGGGAAAACCCATGTGATGACAGATGTTATCAGAAATAAAATAATGGGATAACAATGAAAACATTTAAAGGGAGGAGGGTCATATTAGGAATGGAAGGAAAGAAGGGCTTCACAAATGGGGGCTCTTCCTATCTTTCTAACCACTTATTAGCTAGGTTAAGGCAAGCCTAAGAGATTCCCATTGCCCTGAGACCCAGCAGACAAAGTATAAATCTTTTTCACAGCAGCAAAGCAAATGCTTACAGGAGGGAAGCAATCACACACGGTGGAGAGAAGACTACACTTGAAATTGGATTTAAACCCTGGTTTCTCAGCTAACTAGCTGTCTGACCTTGGACAACTTCCCTGTACATTGGTTTGTTCATCTAAAATAGGAATAGTCATCTAGTTGTATGAGGGGCTGCTGTGAGGCTAAAATGAGAGGATGTGAGAAAGTCGGACAAACCGCCTGGGAGGGCTCCATTCCTCATCTCCAGTTTTCCACAACTATCAATATGGCCACGGTTTAAGGATGTAAAGAGGCAACCTTAGAATGATACTGCAAAAGTAAAACATACGTATCTGCTTAGTACAGAGTCCTATGAAAACTGCAAAAGGGGTAACGAAAAGGCCAAGTCCCTCAAAGCTCCAGTCAGCCATTCACTATCATTACCTGAGGTCCTCACTGAACCAGCCCTGGCGAGAGGTCAGCACACGTCTCTTGATATTTAAAGTTTATCTCCAGTCTGCCTCTATACAGTGCTGACCTCCATATCAGACGTGGCGTTTGAGAATCTAATTGTCCCCAAGCTCTGTGAGTGGGGTTTACGTACTCTAAAGACAACTGGGCGGCTAGAGGGTAAGGGAAAAGGAGAAACGGTGGGTCTTGACTGTACTTTTGGGAGTCAGTTCTACTATAATGTTTTAAGATTAGTTTAAAAAATAAAGATTGTGCATTTGATGTTTGCATTAAAAGCACAAACATGCCCTGATTGTTAGAAGAAATCTAACTATATGCAATGGTCCCCCCAAGGTAAATTTTAAAGTTGTTGGAGCACAAATATACTTTGTAGGGAAAGCAAGTCTTGCCATTCTGTGTTATAACTGACTAGAAAGGGAAGGGGAGGGGGAGTTGATGGAGGGGTGCGCGAGAGTGTTGGAGAGGCTGGGGTGGGAGGGGGAGATAATCCGTGTGGAGAGGGACAGGTCAGGAGTGTTCAGGCAGCCCATCTACGTGGCTCTTCCTACCCAACGGCAGCTAAAGCCTGCTCCCCGCCTTCCCAGACGGAAACGCTGGGCAATGATATGGAAAGCCCTTCCCTCACATCTGCCTTTCCTCACAGTTTTAGGAAATGTGTGAGAAAACTGCGCCATGATAAGCAACCCATGCATGATTCTGACTTATGATTCTGACTCTGAGAAGATTTCTTGTGAATAAAAGAGTTCGTGAACCAGGGAAAACCAGCTGGTTTCTATTGTTCTTGGGGGCTGTTCATTGCCAAAGACAGCAAGGTAAATCAAGGATATTTTAAGGTATCCTGAGGTTTGTTTTCAGGATACCTTAAAAAGGGTCAGAAGTAACCTGAATTCAGCTGTAGCCTTCCCGGTGTGTGGATCAACAGGTAAAGGCAACAGGTGTGGCACACTGACCTGTCTCACACAGCAAAACACCTGTCCTTCCCACCCACAGAACACAGGTGGAGCACAGACAGTGTAGCGAGCTGTCGCTGAAGAAGCCCTCCACGTGGATCCCACTACTACGTCAACTGTAATTAACATCATGAGCACAATGAACACACAGTGTCAGGGCTACTGGTGACCTGACAATGAACAAGACAAAGGATCTGAAACCTCTAGAATATAAGAGCAATTAACACCATGAAATTCAAGAACAGGAACAGCCAGAGATTGAGAAATGCAAGGGAGGGGAAGAGCTGGATTATTCTTTCCTGATCCAGAGCAAGAAAGTGCCACGTCTTTCCCTTCCCTGCTTCTTTCCTGCTATCCCAGTTACATACTTAGAGGGGCTTTCCTACTGGTCCAGAACTGAAGCTAAAGCCCAAAGCTGAGGACAAAATACTAAACTCCCCACAGTCTAAGGAGACTGCTGGAGAAGCTGCCAACAGTTGGTTCCAGACATCCTTCCCTCCAGGGCTTACTAAGCAGAACTCTGCTATCAACTCTCTGTGACCACACTTGTCTTTCCCAGACTGTAGAATCTGAAAAATGTGAGTTTGTCTTTGGCCTTGTTTTCAAGATGAAAAGTGATTCCATGAGGGATGAGAGAGGGTGCTTTCCCTTCCAGAATGGAATGTTCTGGGGTACCTATAAGAAGTGAGTCTAACAGAGAACAGACTCATGGTTGCCAAGGGTTGGGGGTGGTGGGGAAGGACAGACTGGGAGTCTGGGGTTAATAGGTGCAAATTATTACATACAGAATGGATAAACAACAAGGTCCTACCATATAGCACAGGGAGCTATATTCAATATCCTGGGATAAACCATAATGGAGAAGAATATAAAAAAGAATGTATATATGTATATTAACTGAGTCACTTTGCTGTACAGCAGAAATTAATACAACATTGTAAATCAACTATACTTCAATAAAAAAAAAAAAAAAGAAGTGAGCCTAGTGTCACTTCCCTGGTTAGGTGTCTACTTGAGCAGCCAATTTCCTGATCTCACCCCTGCCTACCTGAGCAGGGAATATGAGAAGGGGAGAGCTGATAAGAAGGCAGTGGCATAGCCTGTATGCTATCAATTGTTTTGTCACAAATACATATGCGTCCCATGGGACAGGTGGACACCACAGAATATAGCTGAGTTTAAGCCCTCTTGCTACTGCCTAACCCCAGAAGTGGCCAACGAAGGCTGGACCAAAGCTTCCACATCCAGCACCTCCACCATGGTGGGAGGAAGACAGGGCGACAGGGCCCTCCAACTTACCCACATGCATGTTGCAACAGTCAATGCTTGGATTCTTGCAACAGAGGGTGTTCTAGAACAGCAGCACCTTCTCCATGAAAGAAAACAGCACTTGTCTTGAACCATCCCCTGACTGGCCCACCAGGGCACATGTGCCAAAGCGTATCATCAGAGGGAACATGAAGTAAGGAAAAGAGAGGCTCCATATCCCCTCTACTCTAAGCTCCCTGAGTTTTAAGTCTAATGTGTGATGGGGAGAAAGAGATTTGAATCAGATATAAAACTGGATTTAAACTGGACTGGACTATTTTTAATAACCAAGGGAAAACCAACATAGTTGCCCCAAATCTCACAAAGGTTCAAAAAAAAGGGTGGGGGGGTTAATCACAGAACAACTGTTAGCAATAAACACCTAAAGAAATAAGTAAATACCGTTAAGATTTGGGGCTCCTTAATAGAACAGATTCGTGCATCTAGCACTTTGGATGTTCATTCTACAGAGGGAGAGATGGAAGAGTTAGGGGAAGAAAATGTGATAAGGAAAGAATGGAAGATTCCCCTTCTGGGTATTATCCAACAGAACTGAAATCAGGATCTCAAAGAGGTATTAGCCCTGTGTTCACTGTGGCATCATTTACAGTAGCCTAGGTATGGAGACAATCTAAATGTCCACTGAAGGATAAATGGATTTTTAAAATGTGGTATGTACATACAATGGAATATAATTCAGCCTTTAAAAAGAAGGAAATCCTGCAGTATGCGACAACATAGATAAACCTTGAGGACATTATGCTAAGTAAAATAAGACATTCATAGAAGGCCAACTACTGTATGATTCCACTCATATGAGCTATCTAAAATAGTCAAACACATTAGACTTCCCTGGTGGCACAGTGGTTAAGAACCCCCCTGCCAATGCAGGGCACACAGGTTCAAGCCCTAGTCCGAGAAGATTCCACATGCCGCAGGGCAACTAAGCCCGTGCGCCACAACTACTGAGCCTGCGCTCTAGAGCCCGCGAGCCACAACTACTGAAGCCCGTGCACCTAGAGCCTGCTCGCCGCAACTAGAGAAAAGCCCGCGCGCAGCAACAAAGACCCAATGCGGCCAAAAATAAATAAATAAATTTATTAAAAAAATAATAGTCAAACACATAAAAGTAAAGAACAGAATGGTGGATGTCAGGGGCTAGGAGGAAGGGGGAATTCCAAATCAATGGATATAAAATTTCAGTTATGGGAGATGAATAAGTTCTAGAGATCTGCTGTGCAACACTGTGCCTCTATATAACAATACTGTATTGTTCACTTAAAAATCTGTTCAGAGGGTAGATCTCATTGTTAACTGTTCTTACCACAATAAAATTCTTTTCTTTAAGAAAATAATGGAAGAAAAGGCAGAAGGGTAAGACAAGAAATACACTCCAGGGCAATCTGTACTCAGAAGTGAGAAACAGGATTAAATTCATTAGAAAAGAATGAAACTGAAATTTTGAAAAATTTCAGGATTTAGTCAATTAACAAGCTGTTACCCTATTACCAATGTCAAGGGGGTGATTTCATACCAAAAAAAAAAAAAAGTGTAAGTCATGGCCACTGTCCATACAACAAAGGTGCCAGGAAAAAAAAAGCCAAGCGATGCCACTAAATGAATGCTGTTCCCAGATGCTGGGTGTCTGGAGGGGGATCATTGGTGCTGTGCTTGTGTGACAATAATGAAGTCCCTTCCCTTCTCCTGCCTTTCCTTATCTGTAAATAGCGCAAGAGAGGAGGGTCAAAACACTCAGGGCCTTTAAACTCTGAAGGTAATGAAGAGCCACAGGCTACATTCAGTAGCTGGTCCAAATGACCTTAGAGAGACTGGCAATCAGGCCCTTACCCACACATGCTCAGAGCCCGTGTGGGGAAAACATCAGTCACCACTCCCCTCTGTGATGTCTGAGGGCTCTTTCTATATTCTACAACTGCACATAAATAAGAAATAAGGGTAGGTCTCAGAGAGGCCAGCGCTCTTCTGAGCTGAGAACTGGCTTAGCCTGAATTTCCAGGAATGAGGCTGCCCTCTCGCCTCCCACTCCCTGGGCCCATGAACGTTTCTGTGCTCGGAAGTCCGCTGGGATCCTGGAGGGAGTGAGGGCTGTATGAATGCCACCACTATTTTTCAAACTGTGAACAGCAAATACTAGAAGGTCTGGCAACAGCAGTGCTTTGGGAGTAGTGCACCTCTGAAGTTTAACTTTTCTTTCTCTCCAGCCAACACGGGGAGGGGGCCGTTTAATGAGGAGCGGCAACCCAGGGAAACAAAGCAGCAGTTCGACACACAAAGCGAGGCACTGGCAATTTTCTAGGCTTCGGTTTTCCATGAATGCCGAAATCATTTGTTTAGAAAATAAGAGCCCCTCCTTTGCCCTCAGTATCCCTGTGAAAACATTAAACCACAGGATTGACTGTGTTTAGGCCGGCAGATTGTGGGCAAATCCACTGAGACACCATAACACCTTTTCCAGGTGAGATGGCAGAGGACAGGGGCGAAGAGCTTATTAGACCCTGGAGTCAAAGAGACCCAGGTTCAAGGCCGAGCCAACTCACTTGCTGGCAGTGCGACCTTGGGCAAGTCATTTAGTCTGTTTCTTCTCTTTAGCTGAAAACTAAGGAAATTAGGGTTGCTGTGAAATGCCTGACCACCACATAGTCCATACATAATAAATGTTAACTACATAAAACAGTGGCAAGGGCTTCCCTGGTGGCGCAGTGGTTGAGAGTCCGCCTGCTGATGCAGGGACACGGGTTCATGCCCCGGTACGGGAAGATCCCACATGCCGTGGAGCGGCTGGGCCCGTGAGCCATGGTCGCTGAGCCTGCGCGTCCGGAGCCTGTGCTCCGCAACGGGAGAGGCCACAACAGTGAGAGGCCCGTGTACTGCAAAAAAAAAAAAAAAAAAAAAAAAAAAAAAACACAGTGGCAAGACAAACAAAATATCTACAGAAGTGTGTAACTTTGCATTGCAATGAGATGTTATACTCAAAGCCCTTAATGCACATCCGTCACAATGCTCTGGTGCTCCAGACTGTGGTGGTCAAGTCATAAACATTCTATGGATCCTTGTAATGGGGGAAACACCATACCAACATATAGAAAGTTTAGGTGACAGGTCAAGGTTGTTTTTGGTGCAGAACAGCCTGAAGCTAGAGGACTTAATTAACTTCCTTTAGTGTCCTTTCCATTTGTGGGAAGATTCTACAATCCTAACTTCAATGCATTCTCATCGAAGCTAGGAGTTTTCACACTTTTTGAAGTCATGGAAATATTTATGGATACACATGTACATGTGTGTACACACACACATACATACACACACATTTATACACACGTATACATGAACAGGTATCAAAGGAGAAAATAACATGGGTTTGTATGTATAACATAGTGGAAAGAATATTAGATTCCAAGTTAGACCACCTACTTCCAATACTGAGGATGGCAGGAATCTTCAGGCAAGTCTCAACCTTTCTGATCAGGTCTCAGTATTCTCATTATTTAAAAAAGGAAAGAAACGTCAAACATGTTTTCTTTTTCATTAAAAATGAAAAAAACCTTCAGAATATTGTTGTGACCCCAAGAAGAATAACTAGAATGAAGAGGAAGAAGCTACTGAGCGGTGGTGTTGCTTCATGTAAGACCGTGTGTATCACAACGTTTATTATTATCCCCGAAAAGAATAAGAGCTTGAAATAATAATGATAACAATTTAAAAAATAACATTGGAAATGGTATTTGTGGGTGTTACAAGACTCTTCTCTCCTTTTTCTGGATTTCTGATGGGAACCAGAATTCAGAATCATATTGTCTATGTGGAGCAACAATTTGGTTGTAGTCAAAATCATGAAATGAATAAAAATGGACTTTCAAAAATTGACGTCTACTCTTGTATTTTCCTCCCCTTCACCAGTTTACTATCAGGCCTCACACCAGTGAGGAAGCTTCTCCATACAGAAAGTAAGGAGCATGAGGTATTCACCAATGACAGTCGTGCCCAGCTTTTATCCTTGGATAGAAACGTCCACTAAAACAAGCAGCCAGATCAACATGTATCCAGACTAAGCATAATTTAAGAAACTCCCTCTATGTTTTCTTCCTTTCCTACTATTTTGCTTTGCTCAAAAATGAGTTCTTAGAGGGAAAATCTGAGTACATTTTCGGCAAGTAGTTAACTGAATTACCTTTGCTGGCTTGTAGAATGAATAGGTATGACAGAGAAAATCCCAATAGGAAAAAGAACAGGAGGTGGGGAAAACTTAATATCCCCATTTTTAAATAGCCATCATAAAATATTTCTTAGATTAAAAAAAAAATCTTATCCACGCTTAAGGACTGGAGGTCTAAAATAACTTCCAAAAATAGCTGTTACAAGGCATCGGATATAAAATGTATGTCATCTATTTATTATGTATTAAAAGCCAAAAATATCAGGCTGAAGAGGGTTAAGGGAAGATGGTGTTTCCCCAAGGAAAGCTGTGTTTATCCTAGTTTATCTGTGAATCTTCTAGGAAAACTCTGGAGAATTTCTGTCATGGAAAACACATAACTTTCTCCCAGAATCATGAGGCTAGAAGAGAGCTGGAGAAGTTATCCTGTCACCACATGTAATCCAGAGAAAGTAAAGTCCAATATTGCAACTGGACTAGAAATCTGCATTTTAAATAGTATTGTAAATTTATATATCTAATGGCATATTATAAGACAAATTCCAAATACAAACACATAGGTACAAGAAACCTCAGAATCTTCTTATCTGATTGGACTTGAATTTCCCATTTTATAGACAAGGAAATAAAGGCCCTAAGAGCTTAAGAACTTACCCAAGTTTAAGAAGTAGCCCTCAGATATCTACTGTCTCCCATCTATTACTGTTTCTACATTTTCTGTTTTTACTACTCTACCTGAGTTTTGGCTTTCTTGAGCTTAAAAAGCCAATATGAACACCACTGGTTGGTGTCAATCCTCGATAAGACAACTTTAAGTTTACCACTAGTGGTTTAGCAGGATCAGAAACTGAGCACTGCATGTCTGGCCCATATGTCTGAAAAATTTAGAAGAGGAGTATGAGGAAGGGGGAGAGTTCAGAAAGCCACTTAGGCCACTGTCTATCCTGTGGGTGGGAATCCCCACTCCCCCAGGCTCCAGTACAAGCCCTCTACAATTTAGAATGTTAAGAAATGGTCTAAAAAACAGCAACAGTGGGCTTCCCTGGTGGCGCAGTGGTTGAGAGTCCGCCTGCCGATGCAGGGGATACGGGTTCGTGCCCCGGTCCGGGAGGATCCCACATGGCGTGAAGCGGCTGGGCCCGTGAGCCATGGCCGCTGAGCCTGTGCATCCGGAGCCTGTGCTCCGCGACGGGAGAGGCCACAACAGTGGGAGGCCCGCATACCGCAAAAAACCCCCACAAAAAAACCCACAAAAAAACAGCAACAGCCTCAGAGACTGGAATCCAATAAGGTTATGTCCTTCACCTGGCCTTGTGCTGCCTTCTGACCTAAGCTACCTGTTTCTAAACATAGAGTTCTTTCACTCTGTGAAAGCCACTGATTATATACCATGGTAAATTTGTACGGTGGGCATTGGTCTCTTGTAATTAAAGTGGTCTGAAACCTACATGATCACACACCATCTGCCAGAAACTCCTCCTGCTAAGTTCACTTTGCTCCACTACATACACTTAACACCAGCTCTTAATGCCCTCAAGAGCTATACTGTTTTCCCCGCAGAAGGAGCAAGTCATCTGATACCCAAATGAGTCCATGTATGGACAGCAGTAAAAGCAACCAGTATTGGCCGTCACAAACTGTGGATGAGCTGCTTGCTGGATGACAGGACGCGACAGTAGTCTCAAGGACTTTCCAACTTTTTCATCCCATCCATCATTAGCATCTGTAAGGAAGAGAAATTCCTCTTTTGTTTTTGTTTTCTTAAGGGAAAAAGCACCAAAAGGGAGAGCCTTAAGCTTCACCATGTGGAAGAAAGTGTTGAAAATCGCACAACGTAAACAAGGGCCAATGTATGTTTTCAATTTAAATTATCTTCCCATACACTGTGAAAACCCATATTTGATAGCCTACTTTATAAGGAATGTATGAGATTGTAAATGAAGCACTGGAGTTTCCCCATGAGGAGACAAGAGAAAAGCTCCCCCGTGATCACTCCTAGCGTTTGCCCCCATATTTGTGCAACAGAACTTGAAGCTGTTCCCTGATTTAAACAACAGGTGGCACTGCCATTGCTACATCTTCCCTGGCAAGAAACCTTTGCAGTTTGTGATTTCACCTTCCAGGAGGCATCAACAGTTTTTGTAGTCACCTCTATCGACAGCGTGTACATATGTTCCTATGTGGTAAATGCAAACACGAGTAGGGAAACGTTGGAATTTGTGTAACTGCAGTTTTACCAATTGCCACCCTCCCATACTCATGCCCCTCCCCACACAATCATCTACACACAGGTGTAATGTCCCTCAAGGACACACCATGGCAGGGAAGAAGCAGAAGGGAAATAGATTCCATCACGTTTGTTCTGATCTTCAATTACTATAGACATGTATATCTCCACCCACCCCTGACATGTGCACAAGAGAAGGGCAGTATCATAAGGTGCTGGGGCACATTCTAGGCAAATGACTGAGAAATCTAGGACCTGAGAAGTCTGTTAATTAACTCACATCAAGAAGAAACACTCTACTGTCCATTTTTCATAAGCACTTGTCTTCACTCTTCTGTACCAAAACAGCATGCTTAATACTTAGAAGGAACAAATAGGTATACAAATTGTATTCCTACAAGGAAAACACAGAATTCAGGATTGTTCTCGAATGTGCCAAGAAGACAGATTACATTTCACAGGCTTTTTGTGTCTGCTTTAAATATGAGAAAATTGTTATGTCAAAGAATCTCAACACCTGCGGCTCACTTTTTTATTCACATGCACAAATTTTATTATGTAGCAGCAGTTACTATATGATTTCTAGACTATAATGTAACAGTTACTGGTTTGATATATTAAATTTATTTAATTTTGAGTTTGTGGGTTGCTTTTTTTTTTTTTTTTTTGCGGTATGCGGGCCTCTCACTGTTATGGCCTCTCCCGTCGCGGAGCACAGGCTCCGGACGTGCAGGCTCAGTGGCCATGGCTCACGGGCCCAGCCGCTCCGCAGCATGTGGGATCTTCCCGGACCGGGGCACGAACCCGTGTCCCTTGCATCGGCAGGCAGACTCTCAACCACTGTGCCACCAGGGAAGCCCTGGGTTGCTTTTTTTTATTAGGACAAGTTAACAATGGAAATCTTGCCAATGAAGCAAGGCTGAGATCAAAACAACGGATGGGCAAGTCACAAGCCTAAAGGGACATGCCAGGTATGAGACAGTTTGGCATGTTTAGCTGCAGAAGTACTAAAAAGTTTATTTTGGTAAAAATGGATGAGTGGGTAAGAGGAAGTAGAAGGAAAATCATAGGCTGTTCTGCAAAAACATAATGTGCTTTTGTTGTGCTGCCTCTGTCATATAGTATCAAATGTCCATACTCTTGCTTTCCGAGAACAGAGAACCTGAAAATTCTACCTGAGAAGCCTTCTGGTATACAGTTTACACTATCTTATTAATATTATCTATAAATACAAAAAAAGAGAGAAGAATGCAGAAAAAAGTCCAAATATATCTCCTAGAATTCAAAAGCATTATAGAAATTTGGCTTTCATTAGCAACTTTGTCATAAAGAGAAAGTACGTGTCCTAAGTAACAAACTGTAAAGTTTAGCCCATATGATTTCCTGGTGATCAGGTAACATTTCATTTGTGCTTTCTGGAGGAACTGGGGTTTCATGAAACAGCATGAACTTTGAACGAAGAGGTACGGGCTTACTCCTGACTCTACCACTTACTAGCTGGTTAACCAGTCATATATCATTAACCTCTCTAAACCCTGCTTTTCCAGTGTTCAATGATAACATAACAAATCCTTTGTAAGGATATTGTGAATATTTTAAAAGGATTATTTGTTTATAGCAGATGTTTAATAGAAGTTAATTTGAGGCCTTCTGGACTTCAGTAGGTATCTTCTTTTAATTTCCCATTAAAATACCCCTGAAAATGCATAGACTCTAGCCACAGTACATATCAACTAAAGATGAGAGAAGATTCTTTACTCAACAATCTGAGGGGAGCTCCCTTTGAGGGCAGCACCAGTGAATGAGTGTTCGAACTTCTAACTGGCTGGCATTTTGTAATCTAAGATCCAGAAGCCCAAGCAATTACCCCTGCTCACATGAAAAGCGGGCGTCATGTGCTGCTCATGGCTGGGCGGGCCATCCTGTCTGTCTACTGGCAGATGCAGGTTAGAAAGAGAAAAGCATGAACACGGGTCTATACAGTACAAAGGAAAGAGAACGTAACACCACAGTCACAGAATAAGAGCACGCGTTTGAAATGTTTCAACGCGGGAAACAGATGAAATGTTGTCCTCAGTGAGATGCAAGAGGGGGGCAGGGATAGGCTGAGATGAAGGTGGAGTGGGGATGGGGGGGTGGACAGTAAGCTCGCTAAGGTAAAAGAAAAAAGAATACGAGGAAACGGAACTACCTTAATGGAAATAAAAATATATACTGAAAAAAAAAAAAAGTAATGGGAAAACAGCTTAGCCAACGCGTGGCCATTCAGAGCTGCCGTGAGGGGCTAACACTAAGAATAATGGTGAGGGGTCGTTTCCAGTCTTTTTTTTTTTTTTATTTTTTTTATTATTAGTTTCTGCTTTATAACAAAGTGAACCAGTCATACATACACATCTGTTCCCACATCCCTTCCCTATTGCGTCTCCCTCCCTCCCACCCTCCCTATCCCACCCCTCCAGGCGGTCACAAAGCACCGAGCTGATCTCCCTGTGCTCTGCGGCTGCTTCCCACTATCTATCTACCTTACGTTTGGTAGTGTATATATGTCCATGCCTCTCTTTCGCTTTGTCACAGCTTACCCTTCACCCTCCCCATATCCTCAAGTCCGTTCTCAAGTAGGTCTGTGTCTTTATTCCCGTTTTACCCCTAGGTTCTTCATGACATTTTTTTTTTTAATTCCATATATATGTGTTAGCATACGGTATTTGTCTTTCTCTTTCTGACTTACTTCACTCTGTATGACAGACTCTAGGTCTATCCACCTCATTACAAATAGCTCAGTTTCGTTCCTTTTTATGTCTGAGTAATATTCCATTGTATATATGTGCCACATCTTCTTTATCCATTCATCCGATGATGGACACTTAGGTTGTTTCCAGCTCCGGGCTATTGTGAATAGAGCTGCAATGAACATTTTGGTACATGTCTCTTTTTGAATTATGGTTTTCTCAGGGTATATGCCTAGTAGTGGGATTGCTGGGTCATATGGTAGTTCTATTTTTAGTTTTTTAAGGAACCTCCATACTGTTCTCCATAGTGGCTGTACCAATTCACATTCCCACCAGCAGTGCAAGAGTGTTCCCTTTTCTCCACACCCTCTCCAGCATTTATTGTTTCTAGATTTCTTGATGATGGCCATTCTGACTGGTGTGAGATGATATCTCATTGTAGTTTTGATTTGCATTTCTCTAATGATTAATGATGTTGAGCATTCTTTCATGTGTTTGTTGGCAGTCTGTATATCTTCTTTGGAGAAATGCCTATTTAAGTCTTCTGCCCATTTTTGGATTGGGTTGTTTGTTTTTTTGCTATTGAGCTGCATGAGCTGTTTATAAATTTTGGAGATTAATCCTTTGTCAGTTGCTTCATTTGCAAATATTTTCTCCCATTCTGAGGGTTGTCTTTTGGTCTTGTTTATGGTTTCCTTTGCTGTGCAAAAGCTTTGAAGTTTCATTAGGTCCCATTTGTTTATCTTTGTTTTTAGTTCCATTTCTCTAGGAGGTGGGTCCAAAAGGATCTTGCTGTGATTTATGTCATAGAGTGTTCTACCTATGTTTTCCTCTAAGAGTTTGATAGTTTCTGGCCTTACATTTAGGTCTTTAATCCATTTTGAGCTTATTTTTGTGTATGGTGTTAGGGAATGATCTAATCTCATACTTTTACATGTCCCTGTCCAGTTTTCCCAGCACCACTTACTGAAGAGGCTGTCCTTTCTCCACTGTACATTCCTGCCTCCTTTATCAAAGATAAGTTGGCCATATGTGCGTGGGTTTATCTCTGGGCTTTCTATCCTGATCCACTGATCTATCTTTCTGTTTTTATGCCAGTACCACCCTGTCTTAATTACTGTAGCTTTGTAGTATAGTCTGAAGTCAGGGAGCCTGATTCCTCCAGCTCCGTTTTTCGTTCTCAAGATTGCTTTGGCTATTCGGGGTCTTTTGTTTTTCCAAACAAATTTTGAAATTTTTTGTTCTAGTTCTGTGAAAAATGCCAGTGGTAGTTTGATAGGGATTGCATTGAATCTGTAGATTGCTTTGGGTAGTAGAGTCACTTTCACAATATTGATTCTTCCAATCCAGGAGCATGGTATATCTCTCCATCTATTTGTATCCTCTTTAATTTCTTTCATCAGTGTCTTATAATTTTCTGCATACAGGTCTTTTGTCTCCTTAGGTAGGTTTATTCCTAGATATTTTATTCTTTTTGTTGCAATGGTAAATGGGAGTGTTTTCTTCATTTCATTTTCAGATTTTTCATCATTAGTGTACAGGAATGCCAGAGATTTCTGTGCATTAATTTTGTATCCTGCTACTTTACCAAATTCATTGATTAGCTCTAGTAGTTTTTCGGTAGCATCTTTAGGATTCTCTATGTATAGTATCATGTCATCTGCAAACAGTGACAGCTTTACTTCTTCTTTTCCAATTTGGATTCCTTTTATTTCCTTTTCTTCTCTGATTGCTGTGGCTAAAACTTCCAAAACTATGTTGAATAAGAGTGGTGAGAGTGGGCAGCCTTGTCTTGTTCCTGATCTTAATGGAAATGGTTTCAGTTTTTCACCATTGAGGACAATGTTGGCTGTGGGTTTGTCATATATGGCCTTTATTATGTTGAGGAAAGTTCCCTCTATGCCTACTTTCTGCAGGGTTTTTATCATAAATGGGTGTTGAATTTTGTCGAAAGCTTTCTCTGCATCTATTGAGATGATCATATGGTTTTTCTCCTTCAACTTGTTAATATGGGGTATCACATTGATTGATTTGCGTATATTGAAGAATCCTTGCATTCCTGGAATAAACCCCACTTCGTTTCCAGTCTTTTAATGATACTTTTGTACACTGTAAAGAACCCACGGTATGTACTGCTTACTAATAGAACTTTTCCACTTAACACTATAATACAAGTATCTTTCCATTTTTTCCCCCTTTCTTTACATAGTACAGAATACCGGATGTCAGTCAGGATATGAACATTTAAGGCTTTTGATACACATTGTTAATCTGCTATCCAAAGGGTTATATCAGCAAGGTACGAGACTACCAGCACTGCCATTTTTAATTTTGTTATTTAATTTTTTTTATTTCAAAAGAATATCAAACTTAAAGTTGCAAAAACAGGACAATTTATTTGTTCTGAACCCTTTGAGAGGTAGTTGCCTCATCCCCACCAAACTGGGTATTTCCTGTACATGACAACATTGTCCTACAACAGAGCCATGAAAATTAGGAAATTAACCCTGGCACATTACCGCCATCTAATCCTTAGACTCTATTTCAGGTTCGCCAATCATTCCGTAACGACTTCTATGGCAAAAGGATCCAGTTCAAAGCATACATTTCCTTAACTTTCATGACTTTGACCCTTTTGAAGATTAGAGGCCAGATATTTTGTAGAATGTCCCTCAATTTGGGTTTGCTTAATGTTTCCTCATGATTAGATTCAGGTTATGCATCTTTGACTAGACTATCACAGAAATGATGCTGTGTTCTTCTCATTATAGCCTATCAGGTGGTACATAATTTCAATCAGTCCTATTACCGATGCTATTAACTTTGATCACTTGGCTAAGGTGGTGTCTTGCCAGGCTTCTCCACTGTGAAGTCACTCATTTTCCCTTTGTAATTAATTAGTATTTGAGGGTAGGGGAGTTACTTTGAGACTATGCAAATAATCCCATTTCTCATCAAACTCAGACTTTAAGCATTGATTTATTTAGATCAGTAGGGGATCATGAATGCCCATTTTATTCAACGGGTTATAATCTATTACTGTCATTATTTTGATGTTCAAACTGCCCCAGATTTGGCTAGTGGGAGCCCCTTTAAGTTTGCTTCTATGTCCTTTTGATATATTCCCTACTTTTCTTTGAGCACTTCCTTACAAGATATTCCAGGCTCATCTACTTTCTCTGTCTCAGCCCTAGTATCAGCCATTTGTCCAAGGAACACTTTTAAGTGTAGACAGTGTTTAGAAACCAAGGTCTAGGACTAGGTGTGCACTAGGTAGCACTGCTCACATACACAATGATTTACATCCATGTCTATTTCTCCATCTCTCTCTTTCTACTTAATATCATGAGTTCACACCAATACCTTCAATGAACAGAGTTCATTCCAGTTTCCTCCCTCTCCATGCCTCTGTCATGCCTCTGTCACTCTCCCCAAGTCCTGCTCCGACATGAACTTGTGAATGTTCTCCTCATTTCCCCTGAGTTCTGACATGTGGCTCTGGGCCACTGTAGCTCTCCTCTCTCCCAGGACCCTTTCCTAACCAAGGCCCCTAATTTGCTCTGCTTCATCTAATAACTTTTACACTGAACTACAGAGAAACACTGAGGACAAGAGACATTATGAGTTTTATATATGAGTTTGAACACTTTATGTTTGCCATTATATTTCGGTGTGAAAATCATTTCATATGCTTTGCCTGTTTCTTGAAATGGATCTTTGTCAATTTCCTGTTGATTAGCTTATGATCTTTGTATGGTGAAGGTAGTTAATTTTTTTGCTTAACTGTTGCAAATAATTTCCGGATGTCTTCTTTAGTTCTTAATTTCTTTTACTTTTTTTTTTTTTTTTTTTTTTTTTTTGCGGTACGTGGGCCTCTCACTGTTGTGGTCTCTCCCGTTGCGGAGCACAGGCTCTGGACACTCAGGCCCAGTGGCCATGGCTCACAGGCCCAGCCGCTCTGCAGCATGTGGGATCTTCCCGGACCGGGGCACGAACCCGCGTCCCCTGCTTCGGCAGGCGGACTCTCAACCACTGCGCCACCAGGGAAGCCCTCTTTTACTTTTTAACAAGAACTTTTATTTTGTTGACTTAGAAAATCTGAACCCCTTGCTGCTTTTCTACTGCCTCTTGCGTCCCACTTTTTTTCTGAGTTTTTGGCATTTCTGTTATTCCCTATTCCAGTGGTTCTCAATCAGAGGTAATTTTGCCCCATAGGGGACATCTGGCAATGTCTGGAGACATTTTTGATTGTTGTTACCTGGGGAGGGGGAGTGTGATTGGCATCTAGTAGGTTGAAGGCAGGGACGCTGCTAATCATCCTACAATGCACAGGACAGCCTACAACCAAGAATTAAACGTCAACGGTGCCAAGGTTGAAAAACCCTGCTCTATACTCTCTCCACTGCTTATAGGTAGTCTTCTGATTTCTTCCAAAACAAGATATTGGAGAAGAAAGACTAAAAAGGGAAGTATCTTTAATGTAGACAATGGCTTTCTCTAAATTTGATTTATAAATATTGGTCATAGAGCCTCCTATAATCCAAAGTCATTGTAAAAAAAAAAAAGTTGTTATTATTTCCACAAAGGATTCTCTTAGCTGAGGTCTTGACATAGACATTCACCTGCTCCATTAAGTCTTGAATCTGTGTTTGCAATATTGTCAAGAATTCATATCGATTATCTGGTTACATTTGCTCTATCATAAATGGCCACAAAAAAGGAAGGAAATGAATAATTTAATTTTTTCAAATCCTACAATGCCAAGGACCTTAGCAAGTACTAAAAAAAATACTAATTAATATATATATTTTAAAATAAAGAGCAGTGTTAAAAATAAAATCCTTGCTTTCTTGGAACTCAGGTCCTTGAAGAAAATATTTATATAGCAGAATAACAGGAAGAAATAAAACAAGAGTCAATTATACCTCAATAAAGCCAAGGGGGAAAAAAAAGAAATTTAACAAGATATATAAGATATATTAGAAAGAAAGGAGATTTCAAAACATTTTTCTCTTCGCATACACAGCATGTATCTTCTTGCTTATAGAATCGTTACTGGCCTGCCAGAACAGTTTACTATCATTTTCACAAGTATGCAATTCTCAGAAACAAGGGATTTCATGAGCTCCTCTACCCAATCAGAGCAATGTCTTTGTCCCAGATCGATCTGAACATAATCCTAACCTCCTGACAGATTTGACATCTACTTTCTGCCACCACTGCACAGGAATGGAGCAGAGTGCTGAGGCCAATAAGACTTATCGAGAGGCTAACAGCCAAACAAAAATCTATGCTGAATCTCTTTTCTTCAACACAATACCTTTAAAAAAGTACCACAGGTTAAACAGTATTTTCAGAAACTGTGATTTCCAGTGAGAAACTGCTGAACTCAATAGAGAGGCTTCTTGTGGTCTTGATTCCCTAAGGAGCTGTGGGAACTTATACAATGAAGAGAATTCTTCTTAGCCTACTACGTAGGTTAAAAGCCTAGAAATTCTGTAACTTCTGTTTCCTCTCCTACAATCACTACCCCTAGCTTTTGTTCAAATTTTTAACCACTCTATTTTAAATGGGTTGTCCCTTCCCTGACTTGTTACAAGAAAAAAGCCTGTGAAAATGACAAATAATTATTATTTAATAAAAACAACAATCATAATAGTAGCTAACATTTATTGAATTGAGCATTTTCTATGGTGTGACATACTATTCTAAATGCTTTACATGTGTTAACTCAATCCCATGACAACCTATGAAGTAGATACTATTATTATAATTATTAGTCCCATTTTATAGATAAGGAAACTGAAGCCCAGGGGTTTAAATAACTTTTTGTAGGTCAGAACCAGGATTGAAATCAGAAAGCCTGATTAGAAACCACTATTACCAACCACCATTCTGCCTCTCTGATTTCCACCCTCCTCACAGCATTATGGTTTCTCTTTTAGGTTCATTAAGTTATATGCTAAAAGGAATGTTACTTTGTAATGGGGAAAAAAGAAAACTTTCTTCAACTTTTATTTTTGATTGAATCTGAAACTTCAACATTCATTATAGCATGAAACCCAGAGAGCCCCTTTTTTATAAGGCCTAACTGCATGAGCACGTTTACATAGTTGCCAGTACAGATCTTTATAGGTTTGTCTGAATCAATGGCAAGTTTGATTGCAAAACTAAAAGCTAAAGAGAACATCATTTGCTTTGTTAAGATGACAAGCAACTATTCTCAATGCCTATGGCAGAAACATGTGACTATCACAAAGTAGTCACCAAATTATCTGAGAAAAAGAAAAAACAGAGTGCATCTCTCCAAATGCAGATGAAAGGCCTCTCTATCACCTTCTCTCTCCATCTGGAGCAAAGATTGGGAAGACCCTTCTGCTGCCCTTTCTGCCATCAGCAGAGTTCAGTGAAGACAGAGGAGCTCTGAAGGCTCGTGACATGGGTACAGAATTCCACTATGTCTTTCTACCTCAGTGCAAAATATAACTCCACCATGATGGGAAGTGTCCAGAGTTAATCTTCCTGCGGTGGGATAGCATATTCTGATTTCGGATCTACCCACACTATCCCACAAGCCCTTGCTACAGGGCAGCCTGTGGTCAGACAACAGAGTGTGGACTGAAGCCTATGCTCGGAAGGACTGAGCCTATGGATCTGGAGTCCTACAACCACAAAGACACCTGCCTGGCCAACGAGCCACCCGATCTAGTATAAGGATCTGTCGGGTAGATGTGAGGGAAGAAAGGTACAGGAGATGCTTCTTGGGAGGCAGAAAATTCACTTATCAATCATTATATTATTGATCAGCCTCAACATTCTCTGATGTAGTAATGAATCACTGTATTGATGAAAAGGCATCTCAGCTTTACAATTCTGTTGCTTTCTCAGCCATACAGGCAAAAAATTCACAGGCCAAGTTTTGTTTATTTTTTATTCTTTTTTTTTTTTAGCAAATCTAAACCCATTCAAATGGAAAGTGGAAAAATGAAACTGCACTTTTCAGTGTGGTACTGAAAGACATAAGACATCAGTACCTCACTTTGTAAGTGTTGTATTACTTCAATATTCTGCAGGAGACCTCTTTGAAGATTTGACTCCTGACGGGTAAGTACCCCAAACTGTTAGATAATCAGAGTTTCCTCTCCTAGGCTTTAAATGACACTGATAGTTGAAAACATGGATTCCAGAAGCAACTGAGAGCCATTACCACTGAACACAGCCAAAGACTGGTAGGCCTTGTATTAGATAAATAAAAATCTAATAAAGCAACAAAAGAATTGAAATTCATTGTCATTATCAAGACGATACATTGCTATGCTTAAGGCGTCAGTCCCTCTGGAGATAGGCTGTAACCTCTTTGCACAAGTCACTATCATTTAAAAAAAAAAAAAGAGGTTGGCTCTCAAACATCCAAAGGTACATATCAAAGAGAAATATTTCACACACATCTATATACAAAGATGTTCACTATAGAAATATTTGTCATAGTGAAAAACGAGAGACCAAAGTCTGTTAGCAGGGGATTGGTAACATGAATCACAGTGCACACATGGATTCTGGGGCCACACAGCCTTGGTTTAAATCCTGGTTCCACCACATACTGACTGCGTGACCTTGGGCAAGTTACTAAACCTCTCTGAATCTTGATTTCCTCATCTGTATGTAAAGGGTTTAGTATAATACCGGACACAGAGTAAGAGCTCGACAAATGTTAGCAATCATTATTATACATTACTATTATGCTATGTATGTGACCATTAAAAAAAGGATAGGTCTGTATCTGTTAGCATATAAAGATGATCTTGAGTCATTGTTGCAAGCTGTAGATGCATGTAAGTCGCATATCTCTGTGTGTGTGTGCACACGTCTCTGCGTGTGTGTGTGTGTGCACGCACGCAAGTGCACATGAAAGGTCTGCAGGGATACGTACCAAATTGTAACATGGATCCCCTTGGAAAATGAGGAGTGACAAGGCGATAGAAGGCTTTCACTTTTACACTTTTCATGGTGCCAGGGTGATCCCACATCACAGTAGTAAACAGCACTCATAACAACCACCTCTAGATTTTCTTATGTAAATTTTAGTTCTGTGAAGAATTTTCTGCTTCCTTTTCACACTAGGACAGTAGGATGTAATTTAGGAAGAGTGAGGCCACTTGTTAGCCCGGGAATTTTTACAGCAGCATTAAAGTATACCTCTCTACTTCTCTACCAACCCACTGTCTAAAATTCCCAGCTAGGGTTGCCTCTCCACCTAGGACACAGGCCGATTTTTGCTCTTCTCAAACTCACTGGGTAATTGTCTTAGACTCAGTATAGTGGTGAATGAAAACACCTAGGACGCACAAGTAATGGGAATTAAAGACGCACCTACTTAAAAAGCAAACTCTTGTTAACCACTGGTCAGAGTCTCAAGAAATGATATGCTGAGAGCTCTGATGGAAAGCTTTGTTAGAATATGAGTCCAGGAAGAACTGTGGTCCTTTAAAATTAGCAATTAGAAAACAGAAGATCAGACAATATAGCAAGCTCTAACTGATAAATCAAATGTGTTACTAGATTACGGAATTCAGATACAATAAGAGAAAGTTGAATCTGTGAAAATGACCAAGTGAAGCTGCCTGAATCATTTTCCTCTTTTTCCCTGACGGTTTTCACTAGAAAAGGGTCATGCTTTGTCATTTTCTAAAGTCATTACTGTTTTAGAATTGTCAAGAAAAAAGGCTACATGTTTTTTTCTTTTCAGTGTATAGGATGGTGCTGAGAATGAGCTGCTTCACTTCAGGTCCTGGTCTTGTTTGGAAAATGAAGCTGTGGCTTTCACTTTGAGACAAAGAGAAGCAGATAACATAGAAGAAAAGAGACAACATGCTCAGGAGTTAAACTGCATGAGTGCAGACCCTGGCTCTCCATTTTTTAGTTATTCATGTTGGGCAAGTTATTTAACCTCTCTGGAGCTAAGTTTCTTCATCATGTAAATGAGGAAACTACTAGAATCCCCTTCACAGGATTATTCTAAGGATCACATGAATTAATTAGTGTAAAGTGCTTTAAAACAGTGCCTGGTTCTTAGTACAAACCGAGTAGCTGTTAGCTATTATTTCAGAGAGAACTTTGTGGATGGTAAATACTGATCATTTAGCAAAAATAAATAGAGAATAATGACAGATTAACTCCTTCAAATTACTATATGTATGACTACCATTATACTAGATGGGAGGAGATAAAATGAGAAACTACAGAGTTCATCAAATTGACAGACAGTCAAATGTCTTGGCCAGGTCATCTAGGAGTGAACTTGAGCTAAAATCAGGTCTCATATCACAGTTGAGTAGTTTTTCAACCACATCACACCATATTCTGCCTTCTGTGAAGTGATATAGAGGTGAGAAAATAGGAATCTCGGATACAGTAATAGATACACAATATAGCTTAGTCTTTTTCCAGAAAAAGGAGAACCTCAGTAATAATCTCTGTCTGAACAAACAAATGTTAAAGACTGTATTGATGGACAGCATCTAGAAAGGAAATTATGACAGATCTGATCCAAGAGGAAAACAAATAAAGAAACAGAACAGATCACCTTGAATGTAAGAGCACCACCAGAAAGGATCTGTCCCCTCCATCCAAATGTTTGCTAAACAGATTCCTAACATCCCTCTATAAACCAAAAAGCAGTGCCAGTGACTACACAGGTCAAGTCTCTGGAATTAACTCACTGAATCATGAAGAGAATAATGTTAGGTCTGAGCCTGTAGCTCAGAAAAGGCTGGCTAGGTATCCTGTACACTCTGCTGGCCTAACCCACAGAGAGGACACAGACTCTCAAGACTCAGAGCCTTTGGAGAGAGAGGGACCTGGGCCTGCCTGAAGCTTAGCAATATACCATCTTGATAAAGACAGTGAGTATAATTTCTCCTTTCTGTCACCTGAGTAGGTTTATGATTACATTATAGGTGGGTAGGTAGATGGGTGGATAGAGAGAGAATGAATGGACATGGTGATGTAACGAAGACGGAGCAACAGGAATTTCAATGAACGAAGGAGCTATAAACTTTAAGCCCCAAGTGTTCGAAAGGGAGCCCTGTTCCAGGAATAAGGCTGCCCTTTCCTCAAAAACAGAGTCCTTCTAACCTTCCCTAAGTTCTACAGAAGAGGTAGTAAGGAACTCTTAGATCATGTACTCTCAATTAAATCAGTGCTTTAAAATTAATTATCTGTTTATCTATAGGATATACATAGTTTAACCACAGAACCCCGAAACACACACTTGCCTAACAAAATTGTAGTTTTTCTGTTTATCTTTGGGAGAAGACAGGTTTTTTTTTTTTAAGTACATCTAGATTAATCATATAGGTAAAAATCAGAATCTTACAGGACATGCAAAATCAAGCAGATACTTAGAGCACTCTACATCATACTCTAGATGGCCAATCCACTTAAGCAGTCTTTTAAAAAAGCTTATAAGCTTCTTCAAAGTTCCATTGTTGCCAAACTTGTCACACAGGAGATCATAAGGACGTACCCACACACAAATTATGTGTCATTTACTATGTATCATGGATGACAGAGCCCTAAGAAGCCTCATTAAGCACCTTGACTATAATTTTCAAACGTTTTTGCAGTGGAACCCTTACATCAACCAACACATTACATAAACCCCCCAAAACACAGAATCTCAAAATAAAAGTGATCTGCTGTGACAGGAGGAAGACGTGTATATGTGTTTGGGATGCGGGGGTTGGTGCATGAACATGTTGGTGTTTGTGGGGAGAGGACAGGGCTGCTTCGCCAGAATGCTGTTTGAAAATCACGGATGCAGTATAAGTTTCTCATTCCCAGAAAAAATTAAACAGGTGATCACACTCCAGGTAAGGAAATTCCATATACATAAAAGTTTGTTTTCTCCTATAGGCTTCTAGCAATAGTATTTTATGACTCTATGATATAGGGTCCTCATAGGAAATCACATAAATAAAGAAACGATCATTGACACGATAATCACTACAATAGATCACAGTAAACAATCCTGGTGGCAAATTACCTATCTGCCAAGAAAAGAGCTCAGACCACCCTGGAATCTCATTTATGTATTTATTATATATTAAATATTGAGATATGAAACTGACTGAAGAATTAACTGAGAAAATCTGTTATTATAATAGAAATAATGTTGACCTCTGGAAATAAACATTATTTCAGGTTACAAAGATGTTAAGTGTGGAAGAAGCTGATTTCAAAAGGCTTTACTGCTATGAACATAAAATCAGGTCATTTTCATTCCAGCTACATCATAGTCTGCAGGGACTAAACTGAAATCAGCCATTTTAATTCAGAAACATTATTTAGGTGGCAGAAAGCAGTTATAACCACCCGGCCTTGGTTTAAAATCTCTGAAACAAAAGGGATATTTCCTGTAATAGTATAAATTACACAGGCTCTAAAGTTATGTGGAAAAGACCCTTTCACTCTTGCAGCAATGTGCAATTTTGTGGCTGCAAGTTTTTCAAACTGCTTAATAAAATTTCCTCCTTTGTATCAGAAAGAAAGAAAGCAAAGTACCAATAGTTCCATAACAGACGCCCAGGTAACATCACTCTACTTATCCGGAGCATGAAGTGTTAATAATTAACTGTTGGTCAGGCACACTGAGTAAGCACTCTTCTCCCAAAGGACAGTTTCCTGTCAAGATGTCACCCAGATCATGGACAAGAAAAAAAGACAGTGGAAAACAGGCAATATTCAAATAAAGTGATTAGTTCACAGTACTGTATTAATGCTAATTTTCTGGCTTCAATATATATGTAAGATGTTAACCTTAGGAGAAACAAGGTGAAGAGTATTTAGGAACTCTGTACTATGTCTGCAACTTTGCAAAATAAAAAGTTTTAAAAAAGACAGTGCCTGACGCCGAAAAAAAAAAAAGAAAAAGAAAGATGTCATCCAAAAATAACCCTTTAGATTACAGGAAGGGGCTGCAGTTCCCCACAGTGCATCTAACAACCATAAACACTTGTCAGAGTTTCAGTACCCGCCACAATCAGATCACCCCGCACCTGGAACTGTCTCACTCCCCTCCCTCCTTCTTCCACTCACATCTTTCCCACAAACACAGCAATAATTGATGGCATCTGCGTTTCTGAGGATCACCAGTCACCAGCTGCCTGCCCCAGCACTGAAGGATGTACAAGCTGAAAGAGAGACGGCAACCAGACGGAAGAGGGATGGAGAGTTTATATCCATCTGAGCCCTGGCTCTGCCCTTGATTCACTGGACAAGTCCTTCAACCCTTCAGCAAAGCAGGGATTGTAAAAGTTGCTGCCTTTGCATTGAAATGCTAGGAGCTTTAATATAATAATGTCTATCATGGACTCTGGTATCTTCTGTACTGATACTTGCTGTCTGCTCTCATGTACAGTAGCATAACCATTAAATCACTTCCTCATATTTAGGGATCCAAGGTCAGGTGGAAACAGCATCCTCAGTCTTCCATTCTAAACACTGTTACATGTAAAGACTACATACTGTATTAGAGTCCTTGACTGGAAAAGGTAGGGATTTGGAGAGTCAGACAGACATGAGTTCAAGTCATAGCTCTGCTACTTACTAGCTATGTAAGCTTGGGCAAGTCAACTAACTACTCTGAGCTTCAGTTTCCTCATCTGTAAATAATTAATACTAGTAGTAGTTGTAATAAACAAAGATAATGCATACTTTAGAGGATCACTGCAAGTTTCATACAAAACGTGCAACTACCATACAGCTTGGCAACTGTTCTCCTGAGCATTTATCCCAGAGAAATGAAAACTTATGTTTCCATAAAAACCTGTGCATGAATTTTTATAGCATCCTTATTTGTAACAGCGAGAAACTGGAAGCAACCCAGATGTCCTTCATTGGATGAAAGGTTAAATAACTTAGTAATAAATGGAATACTACTTAGTAATAAACAAGGAAGTTAACATACACAACAATCTGGATGAATCTTCAGAGAATTATGCTAAGTGAAAAAAAAAAATCCAAAAGGTTACATAATATATGTTCCTATTTATACAATGTTCTTGAAATGATAAAATTATAGAAATGGAGTACAGGTTAGTCGTTGTTTGGGTTAAAGAGGGGCTGTTGTGGAAAGAAAACGGATGAAGCTATAAAAGGGCAACATTCAAGGGATTCTTGTGGTGATAAAATGCTGTTTCTTTCTTTTTTTTTTCTAAATAAATCTGTTTATTTATTATTTATTTTTGGCTGCATTGGGTCTGCTGCCCGCAGGCTTTCTCTAGTTGTGGCGAGCGGGGGCTACTCTTCGTTGTGGTGCTAGGGCTTCTCATTGCGGTGGCTCCTCTTGTTGTGGAGCTCGGGCTCTAGGCGCACGGGCTTCAGTAGTTGTGGAACAAGTGCTCAGTAGTTGTGGCTCACGGGCTCTAAAGCGCAGGCTCAGTAGATGTGGTACATGGGCTTAGTTGCTCCACGGCATGTGGGATCTTCCTGGACCAGGGCTCGAACCCGTGTCCCCTGCATTGGCAGGCAGATTCTTAACTACTGCGCCACCAGGGAAGACCCAAAATGCTGTTTCTTGCCTGTAGTAACGTCAATGTTCTGGTTGTGATACTGTACTATAGTTTTGTAAGATGTTATCCCTGGAGGAAACTAGGTAAAAAACACAGAGATCTCTCGTATTATTTATGACAACTACATGTGAATCTACAGTTATCTCAAAATAAAAGGTTTAATTAAAAGAAATTTTGTAAATAATAATGCATATTTCAGAAGATCACTACAAGGATTAAGAAATATATGGAATTAAACAATAATTAAATAATTATTAAATATTATTAAATCTCCTAGCATGGCCAGTTCTTGGCAAAAACAGAGACTCACTAAATGTTCATTTCTTTCCACTAGCAAGTTGTTCACAGTTAGAATGTGTTCTTGTGGATTTTTGTTTGCAGATCAAATGAAAATGTAACTCCATGAAAACGGTCTGATAATTATTGTATTATTAATTGTTTGTAACCTTTCTTGGCCTTTATTTCTATAAATCCAGACTTTCAGGAAAATTTGTATTATTTCATACCAAACAGAATCAGTCCAATTCCCATAGCAAAACTGTACAATTCAGAAACCACCAAGTTTTTAAACAAAAATGTGAACAGTGGGGCAGGTGGCAGAGGATTTTGATTCAGTTGGCCAAGAGCCACTGTCAAAAGAGAAAAACCATGGCCGAAAATCAATGTGTATGTTCTGTTACAGACACTGAAGAAAGAAAATGGAAAGGATAAAGCCTGATTTCAGGGTCGGTGGTGCAGTGGTTGAGAGTCCGCCTGCCGATGCAGGGGACATGGGTTCGTGCCCCGGTCCGGGAAGATCCCACATGCCGCGGAATGGCTGGGCCCGTGAGCCATGGCCGCTGAGCCTGCGCGTCCGGAGCCTGTGCTATGCAACGGGAGAGGCCACAACAGTGAGAGGCCCGCCTACCGCAAAAACAAAACAAAACAAAACAAAACCTGGTTTCACATGCTCAAGAGTTCACATCTACTAAAGGAAGGAAAAGTCTCACACACGAAGAGTCAGAGAACAAGTAAGTGGGGAACATACCATCAGTGCAACACACCTGCCAAGAAGGGAGAGGTGAGCATGGTCTGGGGATCTGGGCATGTGGCTGGGAGGGGGCGGGGCATGTCTAAGCAGGACGCTGCCGATTTCACATAGTGCCACTCCTGGTACTGCTGGCTGTACCAGGTACCATGTACCTGGTATGTGACCTTGGCCTCCTGAAGGACTGCAGCCATCCTTAGTACTTTGCAGATGTTGCAAAGTAATCCCACCTTTCCCAGAGATCTCTAGCCCCTTTGCCTGATCCTTGCTATATAAATTAGCTTGTATGAAGCTCCTAATTACAACATAGGCAAAGGAAAACACACACAAACGCATATGCACAGAGGATGAAGCATCATAGTGTTCTAGCCTCAAAAATAAAATGAGGAGCAAAGTCTTTGGCCGTACAAACATTCCCACCCCTTTTCCTCCAGTTCACTGCCTCGGAATATATAATTACCAGGTGCCCTGTTTGAACTCTTCAATTCTAAATTAGGGCCTGAAATGGTCTACACACTGTCGAAATCTTTTTCATGCCAAAATTAAGGTGGTAAACATACCTGTATTTCAGTGATCAAAACCTGGCAATTTGTTATGTTAAACCCCTACTCCATAGCCATGTATTTGAGGGACATATGTTTTCAGAATAGCATTTGTTGTATAAATGCCATCTTGTTACAAGCCTTCCAGCTAGGAGAGTTCCCTGTAAGCTGCTGGTCCTGAGTTGAAATAAATGGAAGGGAATGAGGGTCACAGCCTACAGCAAAGTTCCCGGGATGACTCCTGTGCCACTCACTAAATGAGCCTTTTGACTGACTCTGACTTCAGGACAGTACTGTCATTTCATGAGGTGAGCTATCGGACAGATGCCTCCGAATCACATTAATTGGAACCTCTTGTCTCAAGACAGCAGCATTTCAATTTCTCTGTGGATGCTTGTGTGCTACATGGTATCTGGCAGGTGTAAGAATCTCATCTCTGATTGCCTATATTCTCAATCTACTTTCTCTGCTTATTTTCGTACTGCAAAGCAATTACAGTTGAAAATTCGTTTGCAACATGCGCTCATCCATATTCAGTTCTTTCCACTTCAGGCAAATACTGCCCAGAAAAAAATAAATAAATAAAAGGAGACAGATTTGAGAAATCCAGATTTGTTCCTGTATTTTGATCCTCTGATTGTCCAAATGTTTACTTGTTGATAATCCACAATTTTCTCCATGTCAAAATAAATATTCAAAAGATGTAGCTCCAAATAACTAAAGCATACATCTATCTTAAAGGGAGACAACACATGCACAGAAAAATCTCAATAAATCAGACCAATAGATGGGGGCAGGATGAATCAGTTGAGAGCCCAATGATACAGAACATTTTTAAAAATAAATAGTGTTATTGATTTCAAGCATGCTGAGGAAAACAAAGATTTAAGAGGCAGTACCAGGGACCAAGCCCAACTGGCCAGCGAAACTGGGCTGAGGAGACAGAGCATCCTCACTGAAGCCTTAAGAGCCAGCACATCACACTCGATCTGCCAATCAGCTTCTCAGATCTTGTTTGTGAAATTATCAGAAGTCACAAGTCGGGGGCTAGAATTTTGAGATTCTCCTAAATTAAATTTTCAGATGAAAGCTATCTAAGACTGCAACTAACTGGTCCACAAGATTATTCTTACTTTATTTAGTTATTTATTTATTTATTTATTTATTTATTTTTTAGGTATGTGGGCCTCTCACTGTTGTGGCCTCTCCCGTTGCGGAGCACAGGCTCCGGAAGCGCAGGCTCAACGGCCATGGCTCACGGGCCCAGCCGCTCCGCGGCACGTGGGATCCTCCCGGACCGGAGCACGAACCCGCGTCCCCTGCATCGGCAGGCGGACTCTCAACCACTGCGCCACCAGGGAAGCCCCTCTTACTTTATTTTTAAATAGGTAGGGGACACATAGTTTTCGAAGGCAGGAGCCCACTGTGCCCCCCTTTGCCTGGCAAAGCAATAAAGCCACTCTTAAAAAAAATAGGTACATACACTGACATGAATCAAAATTGAAAAGGTTCAAAAACACATAAAAGGTCTCCCTGCCCCCAGCCCCCCTCTCCAGAGGCATCCAATTTTATCAGTTCATGGGTTTTTAAATTTTGTGCATATGTAACAAAATGTTTATGTATTCTTTTCTTTCCTAATTTTTACACAAATGGGCATATACTACACACCCTATTTTCATTTCCTCTTCATGCTTAACAATATAACTTAGATTTAATTTCATATGAGGACATAAAGAGCTACCTCATTCTTTTTTATGACTTCTTAGTATTCCATTGAACGGATATAGCTTAATTTATATAACCAGTCTATTGGTAGACATTAGGTTATTTCCATTCTTTTCATGTTACAAACAAGGCTGTAGTGAATAGCCTTATACATATATCACTTCATGTATTTGCTAAAGTATCTATTGGAAAAATTCATAGAAGTGTAATTGTTGGGTCAAAGGGTATATGCATTTGCAATCTGAGAGATAATGTGTACACACACACACACACACACAGCTTGTTTCCCTGTACCCTTGCTAACTAACACAGGGTACTAGCAAACACCTTGCTCTTTGCCAACCTGATTGGTAAAAAAGGACATTTCAGGGTCGATTTCCCTTACACTGCTCCTATTATGAATGAGCTGAGGATCTTTTCATCTGTTCCCCAGGAGGCTGACTCTGGAGGACAGCATCATCTGGCCTCCCTTGCCTGGTGGGGTTCAGTAACCAGGAGGCACCAGGAGGGGCCCGGAAGGTGGGAGGACAGAGGAGTCAGCATGTTTCTTTCCCATTTCTGTCTCATTCCAATGCCATGTTTCTTATGGTGGCTATATGCCTCCATACTCCCTTTGGGCAATCCGTCATCCCCTGCTGTGGTCCTCACTGAGTTCCGGTAACACTGTTTTCTTTTTCTTTGTGCCTTCAATCCAAGGGATGGTAATGGCTTCCTGCCTTTGCTGGTCTGTGAGTGTCTCATCCTGCCTTGTGCATTCCCTTAATCTTGCCCCTTAATCTATGTCTCCTCATTTGAAAACTGTTTGCTGTTTTTGTGTTTTTTGGTGAGATATTAACATACAACCCCTTGCCTATTTTTCTATCTAGTCGTTGGTCTTTTTCATATTGAGTTGTAGCTATAGGAACTCATTATTCATTAGAGGAAGGCGGGGGCAAACATTTTCTGTAAAGGGCCAGACAGTAAATATTTTTGGCTTTGTGTGCCATATGGTCTCTGTTGCAACTGCTCAACTCTGCCACCGTAAGGTGAAAGCAGCCCCAAACAAGATGCAAACGGATGGGTGTGTAAATCAAGTCCTAATAAAACTTGATTTACAAAAGCAGGCTGGATTTGGCCTTGGGGCTGTAGTTACAGACCCAGCATTAGGGAAATTATCCCTTCTCTAGGATATGAGCTGCAAATATTTTTTCCCCAGTTTGGTTTTTAACTTTTCTCATAGGGGTTTTGCCCTGCAGAATTTTTTAAATTTTTATTTTAACATGGTGGAATTCATCTGCTATTTATGGCTTCAGATTTTTGTTTTACGCTTAGAAAAAGAACAAAGAGTTAGTAAAACCACAAGAAACTCAAGGCCGAAAGCCTGTATCTTAAACTCAATCAGGTAGCTTGTGCTACCATCAATAGTCTTATTAATGAGACCACTCAGCTTTCTAAGATCAGAGTTGTAACAACATGTCTCAATTAGTGGAACCTAATAAAATCTTCCATGGAAGGAAGGCTGAATCATAAAATAGTGAGCGCCATGGCTGAGGCAAACTATCTACTCCCAAGCACCTGAGGGACCGCCCAGGCCACTAGATTCTAGACCTTAGAAGCCACTTCTCTACATGAATACTAAGGACCTTAGAAATTAGAAGAGTTTTCTACATCATATCCTTGTAACAAGTCCAAGAATTCTCCATTGCATCATGTACAGAGGCAGATGGCATGCCCACCACCTGCTGTGGGTCTCACCATGAAGGCATCTCTCAGTGTTTCCATCTCAGACCCACACAATCCTTCCTGTATAATTTTGCTCCAGGGTATAAGGGTTCTTAGCCTTAGTTTGTAGTGAATTTAGTGTAGTGAATTTCTGCCATCTACAAATTAAAAAACAAATACCTTTAGGGAAATTTTGTAAGAAGAAACAGGGCAATTAAAACATTGCCAATTTAAATACTGATTTGCATAAACTAAGATAGGTTTTTCTTGTAGGAAAAAATATTGGACATTCAAGTCTCTACTGGGATTTAATATTTTAAAGCCACAATTAGATTTGCTTATTTTCTCCTACCATAAAGAAGCAAACACAGTTACAGGTAAAGGGACAAAACGCAAACTGGAAATTTGGAGGTTTCAACATGGATTTGCATTCTAAATAATAATGCTAGCAATGAGTAATGACAATCTGAAATTTCTCAGTTGAGTTATAAAAATAATCCTTGAAATTGCGATCGGTTGCTCTGTCCATGGCAGAACAAATTTATTCATATTTAGATGCCCCTCTCTCCATATATGTGCATATGCAGATATATATTACATGTTCATCCACGTGTAAACATAGATATATGCAGATATATACCCACACCATCTCATTATCTTGCCTACAAAATATATATTAGAAAATATATATTTACAAAGACCAACATATAAAACCAAAATGGCCAAGGTAGATATAGGCTTTGGGGGACAAGAAAGATACAGCTCAATACTAAGTACAATACCTAGGATAATCCGAGGCAGCCTTTGAAATGTGACCATAATATCACTATATTCCTCAAAGGAATAACTGATGCTTACAAACTGGTTAGAGACCTCATGTCTCCATTCACTAATTGACTCAATAAATTTTACTAAGCACCTCATGTGCAAGAATACCACGTGGGATTAAAAGGGTAGGAGTAATTGGTGACAGCTGAGTTGAGTCACAAGCTAACAAACATCAGTTATATGGCAGTAAAGAGAGGAGAACCCTCAAAAGAAAAGCTGTGGCCAGGAGTTTTCTCAATTGATTAGGTCATGCTGTAGTGGAAGCAAGGTCACAGGTTCAGTCCTCTCTTTGCCAATTACCTTTTATTGTGCTTCAAAGACACAGCCCAGGCCTGAGACTTCTCAACATCTTACCACAAGATCAAAAGAGATTTGGGAAGAAAAGAGAGTGGCTAAACCCAAATCCATCCCAAGTACTAGAAAAGTAACTTATACTAATTCAGGGTGAATCAGTACCATTGTCGTCATCTAAATTATAGTTAACGTCCAACATAATATGTGGCTATGTAAAATTAAGTAAAACGTTTCTCCTGGGTAGCGTAAAACTGAATTTATTCAATCACCTAACAAGACGCTATAATGAATCAGAAAAAGCATTCACTTTTCAAATGCATGTATTCTAATGCTTTGGTTTACAATTAATTTTGGGCTGTTTTGGATATTTACTGCATCACAATCTGAATGTTATTAACATGCAAAGATTAAAAAGGAGGAGGATTTATTTAGCTCCAACCTGAGGGGTTAAAGAAATAGGAAAACCACCAGGATTAAAAACTCTTGGCTTTTAATCCATCACAGCTTATTCAAAAATCAACTCCTTGTGTTTTGCCACCACAGAACTAAGAAATGCTGTTGCTTATCTTTTCTCTCACACAAACATGAACTTGGGCTTGGAACGACTCGGACACAATGCTTTGCTTCTCTCAGATGAACTATCCCAATAAAGCTGACAATGCCCTCTGAACACTGCTTTCTGATACGAATTTGCCAAATTAATTCAAAACGCAGCTCCCAAAGACAGAAACACTCAGAGTTTAGCCACATTGGGATAAAGATTTCTGGGTGTCAGGTTTCTCAGCTGGGGCTTATATTAAACCAGTAGTTACAAACTCTGCTTCCAAGAACCTCCCCAGAGTCTAGCAGGCTGGGTAGCGGGCAATCAAGGAAGAGGCGTCAGGCTCCTGGGGACCCCACTACCCTCAGTAAGCATCTATATACTCTTACCAAAATGGCTTGGTGGGCTCCTATATCCTCTTTCATTTGAAGAAAGGGTTTTATGCTGAAATATTTTGACAACTCCTATACCAAGCTGATTCTTAAATTCTTATAGGGCTTTAACATTTTGCGGGCTACATTTCATTGATTCTACTGCATCTTAGTGTCCTGCTGCTTAGAGTTTTATTTGAAAATTGTTAAATATTACACAAATGGCAAATAACTGAAAGACAGATGGTTGTGCCTTTTCCATTTCTGAAATAAAACTGTTGAAGAACTACACACTTGGAGCTATAATACTTCCTAATTAAGATATACCTATCATCCTGAGGGTGGGAATAAAATCTTTAAAGTTCCCACGCAGTGAAAAGATTACTTTTTCCCCACAGTGTAGATTTCAAAATAAAAACACTATACATCAAAAGAAAAAATGCTGCCCATGCTGAAATTAAGCTACATCTTTATAGAGCGTCTAATAGTATATTTCTGGTTAACTTGTTCAGAGTTGACCTTTTTTATGAAAGCAAAGTACACACGTATGTGTGCCTATGCATGCATCTCAATGCTGCTGGGGCATTAAGCATGCACAAAATAGCCTGACATCTGCTTAGTGGGCAATTCAACAGTGGTTATATTCTACAAGAAAGTAATCCTAAAGAGAGAACGAGTAAAACATTCATAGCTAGAGCAATAAAATACACTGGGTACATTAGAAAAATCTGAATTTCTGGTTCTGAAAGCCAGTTAGAGAGGTCATAATCTCTTTTCCAGTAGATTCAGATGGAGTTATATCTAGCTCAATTTAGATGGTATGAAATCCTTATTTTTATAATAAAGATTTGACCAAATACATAGTTTGCATTCCTAGATGAAACTTCCAATAAGGATAGCTACTATTTCTTGGGCCCTTATGAGGTACTTTGTAACACTGTCTCTAACAGCCTCTCCTACAAAGTTAGTTTTAGTGTGCTCATTTCATAGTCAAGGAAATTGAGAATCAAAAGATTCAGGGCCTCCCTGGTGGCGCAGTGGTTGAGAGTCCGCCTGCCGATGCAGGGGATACGGGTTCGTGCCCCGGTCTGGGAGGATCCCATATGCCGCGGAGCGGCTGGGCCCATGAGCCATGGCTGCTGAGCCTGCGCATCCGGAGCCTGTGCTCCGCAACGGGAGAGGCCACAACAGTGAGAGGCCCGCATACCACAAAAAAAAAAAAAAAAAAAAAAAAAAAAAAAAAAAGATTCAGAAATTTCTCTTAGGTCATGACTGATAAGTGACATTTTGAGGATGTGACACTGGGCCCATCTGATTCCAATGCCCACTTTCTCCCAACTACAACAGGCTGCTGAGGTAGGTTATCTGTGTGATCTATGGAATGCATAGCTAGAAAGACAATAGACAGCCAATTATTTTCCTCTAAAGTCTATCCTTATGCAGAACTTCCTTTGGATTTTTTATATTCTTCAATGCTAATTAATATTTCTAAGATGTTCCTCTGGATTCCAAGATATATATTACATATTGTAAGAATGGGAAAAATTAAGATGAGAAACAAATTAATATGGTAAGAAAAAACTGGGGGGGAAATCTATAGGGAATTTTTGGAAAATAATCATAATTCAAGAACCATATGGTTGTCAGAGGAAGGAGGGTTGGGCAGGGGGCTAACTGGGTAAAAGGGAGCAAGAAGGACAAACTTCCAGTTATAAAATAAATAAGTCATGGGGATGTAATGGACAGCATGCGGAATATAGTCAGTAATATTGTATTAACTTTGTATGGTGACAGATGGTAACTAGACTTATTGTGGTGACCATCTCACAATGTATACAAATGTCAAATCACTACGTTATACACATGAAACTAATATAATAATGTACATCAATTATACTTCAATTAAAAAAGAACCACATATTCAAACTGTCTATAAATTCCTAGTTGCAAGTTAAATAATAAGAACCACAGAACATTCAGTGGCAACAGTTTTGCTCTTTGTATTGTTAGATTATCTACCCATATGAAAGAATTTAACATTATTAATGAACCAATTCTAAAACAGGCACCTAGTGTGACATCTTAAGTTCAAAATGCTTCTCCCCATCCCCCAAGAAGAAATGAAAGCTGTATTCATCAACCAGTCACGTCTGCTGTTTCCTTTGCATAAAGCCCCACTTCCTCCCTTCTCTGTCAAGTGACCTCCTTCTTAAACTTCAAGACTAAACCCAAGACTCACTTCTTGAAAGCCTTCTTCAATTCCACTCTAGTATGGAGGCCTTATTTTGTGCCTTGACCTGGGAACCCTGCCTTTACAAAGCCTTGACCACATATTTCCCTGCTTTCTCTTCCACTAGACTAAGTTCTCTGAGGCTGTCTCCAGGGCTCTGTATAGTTCCTGCTATTAGTAGATGCTTAATAAATGTGTCTTGAGGGATAAAGGAAAAATCAAATGCCTAAATGGCTTAAAACAATTTCCAGAACACAGTGGGAAATTTTAATCTATTTTTTCAGCAATTCTCACTACTTCTTTATCCTCACTCTTACCTACATACAGATAATACATGCCAACATATGCACATAAGTACACACACAGAGACACACACAAATACACACACACACACACAAACACACACATCATCATCGTCATCCATTCTACCTTCTCCATGGACTAACACTGTCTCTGCTACCATTATTATCTCCATGGACTAACACTGTCTCTGCTACCATTATTATCTCCATGGACTAACACTGTCTCTGCCAACATATGCATATAAGTACACACACAGAGACACACACAAATACACACACACACACAAACACACACATCATCATCGTCATCCATTCTACCTTCTCCATGGACTAACACTGTCTCTGCTACCATTGTTATCAAAAATAGGCAAAGAGAAATCAAGAAATCTAAGAATTTCTGATAACTCACACAAAATTGTATAATCCGTCAGTCTCACCATGCATTGCTGCCATTCAATCAAACAAATATTCATTGAGCTCATACTGCTATGTAAAGCACTAAAAGCAAGTCAATTAAGACACTCACATATTCTGAACATGAAATGCCTGAACATCACAGATATTCAGAAAAGTCCAGAAAAGCAAAGTTAGCTACTGCACATAATTAAAACATATCTTGAGATAGAACCAACACTACCAAAATAAGATTATTTTATTATGGGGGATGGCCTGAAACACAGGGGACAACTCAGTGGGACATGGCGGTAGCTCTCAGCCTTTGGACAGATAGTGGGACAAAAAATAAACACACATTCCCCCGCAGAGCACAGGTTTATGGTGAAAAATCAGTGCTGACTTAGAGTGGATAGTGATTTGATAATTTGATAAACACTGTTTACCTTTAAAATGTGATTAAACAGCATTTATAATGAACATGCTTAGAAACTGATGAATGATGTATCACATGTACAGTAAAAGGATAATAAAGATAAAATAATTGTCTGAGGGGTTAGTTTTTCCCTGGCAACTTCCCAAAGCTATGACAGTCTGTTCTTTTCTCAGAAACACTGGGCTTAGAACTCTTTAAGAGGGAAAAATCCTGAACACAGAGAGTAAATTGAATAATGATTCCCACCAAGGACTTCTGAGAAAATAAAAGTAAAGGAAAACCTGTCAGAACACTCAATTTAGGAAGATTCAGGGTTTACTATAACTGCTACAGTGTCCTCAGATGGTTCCCGGTGAGAAAGGGTAGACCCTCTAGGTATGTTTTATTTTTCTCCCAGATCTCAATGATGTCCTCTTGCAGCCTCTTTTATCTATGACTTGTATTTAAAAAATGAAATCATTCTGCAAAATAAGATATATTCAAATTTTCTTTTAATTAGAATGGTTTTGTAAATAATTAAACACAGATCTAATTTCAATTGATACACAGTATATTTTTCTAAATTAGGCAGAGTTCATTGTGCAATAAAAATGCATTACTTGGGTTCAGTTCTTAGTGCAAATTATAATGATTCATGGTTCAGTTTATAGGGAATAGCTTAAATAAGTCCACGTCCCTACACACCAAAATAACATGTTCTAGATGAATACACAGCAGGAAAATGAAGATATCACATGATGTTCATTTTACTTTCAGGGAAATGGTCATAAACCTGTTAATGCTTATGCCAGTATAAAGACTCTCATATGAATGGATGGTTTGGGGTAGAAATCATGTAGGTACATAAAGACTGAACTAATTTAAAGATGACACAGGCTGTCTCATATTTGGCAGAGAGGCCAGAGGTCAGGTCACTGAGAAAAAGCTTCATCAAGTAAACTGATTTCCAGCCCTCCTCACCAGGCAAAAAATTTTATGATGAAGAATTCTCTATTTGAATCAAGGCTGCAGAACAGGTAATGAGGCCCCTTATGGAGACCAGCATGTATACAACAAATTAGGTCGATAAATAAGTATATTTAAAATACTTAAATAGGGCTTCCCTGGTGGCGCAGTGGTTAAGAATCTGCCTGCCAATGCAGGGGTCACAGGTTCAAGGCGTGGTCTGGGAAGATCCCACATGCCGCGGAGCAACTAAGCCCATGCGCCACAACTACTGAGCCTGCGCTCTAGAGCCCGCGAGCCACAACTACTGAGCCTGCATGCCACAACTACTGAAGCCCGGGCGCCTAGAGCCCATGCTCCGCAACAAGAGAAGCCATCAAAATGAGAAGCCCACGTGCAGCAACAAAGACCCAATGCAGCCAAATATAAATAAATAAATAAATAAATAAACTTAAATAGGAAAGATGAAAATGACTTAAACATGATAAAGACAATTTAGCAAAATTCAATAGCAAACAATGCTAAATGGTTAAATGTTAAAGTCATTTTTATTAAAATGAGAAACTCAACACTGCTAAATATTTTCCAATATAAAAATGTAAAAAACAACATGTTGTACACCTTAACTTACACAATGTTATATGTCAATTATAGCTCAATAAAAATGCTTTAAATAATTATTTAATTAATTTATAAAATAAATAAAATAAAATGAGAAAATCAACAAGGATTACTGTCATTATCTCTTTTACTATATTGTTTTGAAGGTGAGGTTGATGTAAGAAAAATTTATATATAAATTTACATTTATATATATATAAATTTTTATATATGCATACAAATAGTTTCTACTTGCAGATAAGATTACATACTTTGAAAATCCAACTCTAATTGAAAAAATAATTAAACTAATAAAAGGATTTACTAAGATGCATAGACGCAAGATAAATATACCCCAAAATCATTAATTTTTCACTATAGTAGAAATAAACAGCTAGATATTTAATAAAAAATATTCAACAAAAAGTAGCAATACATATCATATGATATATAGGGTAAATTTAACAAGAAAAAATATAAGGTATATATGAAGAAATATCAATAAGTAATACAAGTTAATTAGGCAGAGGGCAAACAGTGAGTGTGTTAATACAACCAATGGGCAGCCTTTCACAAAATGCATGGAGGTTAGGGCCATAAACTATAAGCCAATGTTCTTTTCACTTCAAAATGAAAGATTAGAGGTTTGGTATAGGCCTTCACTAAACCCATAGTCATGTCTAGAATTTTTATATCGTTATTCAGAGGATCACCAAAAAGCTCTAGCCCCACAATGGTCTCTAGACAGGTAAGCCTGGTCCACTACACACAAAAAATTTCATAGATATAATCTTAGCCAACTATGAATTCAAAAAGCATCAATGTACAATACAGCACTCCCTTGGTATCAGCCACAGATTGGTTCTAGGACCTCCCCAGCCCCCTGAAGATACCAAAATCTGTGGATGCTCAAGTCTCTTATATAAAATGGAACAGTATTTGTATATAATCTATGCACATCCTCCTGTATACTTTGAATCACCTCTAGATTACTGATAATACCTCATACAATATAAATGCTATATAAATAGCTGCCAGCGCACGGCAAACAAGTTTTGCTTTTTGGAACTTTCTGAAATTGATTATTTTTTTCCTGAATATTTTTGATCTGTCATTGGTTGAATGTGAGGATGCAAACAAAGCCCATGGATATGGAGGGCATACTGTATATTTGTTAAGCGATAACTACCAGGAAAACTAAGAGGAGGGCATCCTATATGGGAGGCTGGGCAAAAGATAAGGGTCTCAAGAGCAGGCTAGATTGGGTGTGCTGTTCGAATAACCAAAGGTAGTCTACCTGGAGGAACAATATTAATCACTGTTGAGGAAGGAAACAAAAGCACATACAAGAGGTGGTTCTGAATGTCAGGTCCAATGTACATGATGAGATCATAAAAAGCAAAAGGATTCCAAGGCCAAACGTGAGGAAGATCAGGAGCTAAAGGGTACAGAGAAAGAAAACTGGATCTTTGTAAGCAGTTCAAAACTAAAATTATGGGGCTTCCCTGGTGGCGCAGTGGTTGAGAGTCCGCCTGCCGATGCAGGGGACATGGGTTCGTGCCCCAGTCCGGGAGGATCCCACATGCCGCGGAGCAGCTGGGCCCGTGAGCCATGGCCGCTGAGTCTGCGCGTCCGGAGCCTGTGCTCCGCAACGGGAGAGGCCACAACAGTGAGAGGCCCGTGTACCACAAAAAAAAAAAAAACACTAAAATTATGAATACTGAGAGATGGGTGGATAACTTGTTATATTGTGCCAGTTCCATAGTGTGTTTGTGTGATTATGCAAGCCACACATGGATACAAACCAACTGGGAGAGAGCAAGGGAAGTGCAGTTTTCATGGCTTAAAGGAGGTGGGCAAGACCAAAGTTCCAACAGAACATTAACCATCAAATTATATTGTCTCTTACTGAATATTTTAATATTGTCTCTTACTGAATAACAATTCAGGATTGCTTGGGACCAACCACAGTTAAACTGATAGAATAAATTATCCACATGGGGAAAAGCTATGCATGTCATTAGGATCCCATGATGAGAGCTAAAAGGATAAGGAAATTCAAGACCACAGACATACCTTGATTTAAAAATATAAAATTATGGAAAGGAACACATCCCAAGAACAATTCTTTAAAAACATGAGATTTCTGTTAAGCACAGCTTAATATTAATTTCCTTTTTAATGTGATAGACTAGGGAGTCATGCAGAAGTTAGTATCATATCTAAAACAAATGGAGAGTAGAAGTACTCTCAAACCTTTATACAAATTATGTAACTAAGACTAACATGAGTCACTTTCCCTTTTCAAATCAATTTCTAGCTTAGATACTTCTCCCTGACACTGGAAAAATTCAGCAATTAAACTGAAGACCAGAAAACTAACTTCTTCTCCAAAACAAAAAAACAGAGCAAGCAAAATGTCATTTCTTCTCTTTTTGACTTAGATTATGCCAATTACTTCAGATGTTTTATTTCCCATATGTACCAGGATGTTCAAATGATACATAGCCTTCTAAGAAGACTGTGCATCATTCCCCAATGGTACTCTCTCTGAAACAACAAGCTTCACTTATTAATCATTCTGAAACTGTATGCTCACAAAAGCAAGAGCAAAATTGGAAGCAAGAACCTTTCAAAAATAAATAACCAACTAAATCAGATAGGCAGATTTGAAATTTTTTTTCATCAGGCACTGCTGGCATGATCACAAAATTTAAAAGACCCAGATGATTCTGCATAAATCTAACTCATCATCTTTCTTTTCAAAAGTCCAGCTCTAATGAAGTCCATAATGATCTGGATAAAATACATTTAATTAGATTATTAACTGCAACATAAAACAGCTGCACCATGCCTTTCAACATTTTCTTCTCTGAAGATCAGAGGATTGAAAAAGGGTTATAAAACAGCCCATTCATTTTTCTTGTCTTTTAAAAGGAGGAAGAAAGAACCATTAGGCACAACCAAAGTTCCAGAAAACTTCTAACAAGTGAAATCCAAGTCTGCCATATTCTGAGACTTCACACATAGGGCATGATAATGGTGCCAGGTGACCAACACATCAATGGGGTGGCATACGATTAGACAACTTTCTAAAATTCTAATGATTTCCTATGTGATACTGATAGTATAAGACTTATTTTCTGCTTCCTGGTGTCTAGATGAGATAGACAAGAGAGAAAAAAATCCAGGCTAATTAATTAAAATTCATTTCAGAGATAAACCTGACATGACTTTCCGGTGGTATACAAGTCCACCATGAGTTTGAGATGGTGGACTAAAGACTTGTCTGTCCTTCCATAAATGTATCTATCCACTCATATAGCTTATAGATTTACTTTAGGTTGGGAGAAATAGAAGGTGAGAAATAGGCATGCAAAAATTGCTAAGAATATCTTTAAATAAATATCTGTAGTTACCAAACATATTACCTTGACTAAGAGCATGGCCTCTGGAGCAAGCAGACCTCTCTTGAATCCCAGTTCCAATATTCAATAGCCCTGCGACTCTGGGCAAGTGACAATCTCTCTCAGTTGCAGTTGCCCCACTGAACATGGTGAGAACAATACATGCTTTAGGGTAATAACGGGGCATTAATTGTAATCTTTGTGCTTTGCCTGGCCTAGCGTAGGTGTTCAGTAAATTAAATCACAATCAAAAGAGATAGGCACATTTGAGAGAAATTAAAGATGACTACTAGATGAATGAAGAGATTTACCATATTCATCAGGTTGGAAAATTCAATATTAATATGTCAAATCTCCCCCCAAATGATCTATATTCAATACCATTTCAAATAAAATATCAGCAGGCTTAAAAGAAAAAACCTAACAAAACTGATTCTAAAATTTATATGAAAAGGTAAACAACCTGGAACAGCCAAATCAACTTTTATTATTTATTTATTTATTTATTTATTAGTTTCTGCTTTATAACAGAGTGAATCAGTTATACATATACATCTGTTCCCATATCCCTTCCCTCTTGCATCTCCCTCCCTCCCACCCTCCCTATCCCACCCCTCCAGGCGGTCACAAAGCACCGAGCTGATCTCCCTGTGCTATGCGGCTGCTTCCCATTAGCTATCTACCTTATGTTTGGTAGTGTATATATGTCCATGCCTCTCTCTCGCTTTGTCACAGCTTACCCTTCCCCCTCCCCATATCCTCAAGTCCATTCTCAAGTACGTCTGTGTCTTTATTCCTGTTTTACCCCTAGGTTCTTCATGACATTTTTTTTTCTTAAATTCCATATATATGTGTTAGCATACAGTATTTGTCTTTCTCTTTCTGACTTACTTCACTCTGCATGACAGACTGAAATCAACTTTTAAGAAAGAAAGAAAAAGTTAGAGGGTGTAAACTACCTGACTTCAACCCTTACTAAAAAGCTATATGAATCAAGATGGTACAATATTGAAGAAAGGATAGACAGAACAGAGAATCTAGAAACAGAGCCATATATATATATATATATATATATATATATATATATATATATATATATGATCAATTATATATGTGATCATCTTCCAACAAAGATGAGAAGGTAATTCAATAGGAAAAGGAAAGTCTCTTCAACAAATGATGTTAGAACAACTAAATAACTGTATAGAAAATAAACATCAATCTTAACTTCACAACATGTGCAAAAATTAATTAAAAATAGATTATAAATCTGAATGTAAAAGCTAAATTTTAAAACATTTATAAGAAAATCTTTGTGAATTTATGTAGTCCAAGATTTTTTAATAAGATGTAAAAAAAAATAAACCATAAAAGAAAAAACTGTTACACTGAACTTTACCAAAATTAAAACTTTTGCTCTTCAAAAGATACCATTAAGAAAACAAAAGGGGGGCTTCCCTGGTGGCGCAGTGGTTGAGAGTCTGCCTGCCGATGCAGGGGATATGGGTTCATGCCCCAGTCTGGGAAGATCCCACATGCCGTGGAACAGCTGGGCCCGTGAGCCATGGCCGCTGAGCCTGTGCGTCCAGAGCCTGTGCGTCCAGAGCCTGTGCTCCACAACGGGAGAGGCCACAACAGTGAGAGGCCCGCGTACCACAAAAAAAAAAAAAAAAAAAAAAGAAAAGAAAACAAAAAGGAAGATCACAGATAGGGAGAAAATGTTTGCAATGCATATCTGACAAAGTATTTGTATCCATACTATATAAAGAACTCTTATAATTCAATAACATGAAAAAAAATACATAAAATGGGAAAAAGATATGAACAAATATTTCTCAAAAGAAAAATACAAACAGCAAAAAAGCTCATGAAAAGATAATCAACATCATTAGCTAATCAGAGAAATGCAAATTAAAACCATAATGAGACACCACTACACACCCATTAGAATGGTTACAATTAAAAGATTTGGCTGTATCAAGTGTTGGCAATGACGTAGAGCAATTGGAACTCTCATATCATACTAGTGAGAATATAAAATTGTATAACCACTTTGGAAAGTGGTTTGGAAGTTTTTTAATAAAGTTAATCATAAACACCATGTAACCAAGCCACTATGCTCTAGGTATTTACCTAAAAGAAATGAAAACATAGTCCATACAAAAATTTGTATATGAATGTTCATAGCAGATTTATTCAGAGTAAATGTCCACCAATAGGTGAATAGGAAAACAATATGTGGTATGTCTACACAATGGAACACACTACTCATCAATAAGTATGAGTGAATTACTGATAGTGCCAACAAAATGGGTGTATCTCAAGACCATTATGTTAAGTGAAAGAAGTTGGATATAATGGTATATACTGAATGATTTTGCTTATATAAAATGCAAAATAAAGTACAGAAACAAAAAGGAGACCAGTGGTTGCCTAGGGCTGGGGATGGAGGGAGGGAGGGATGGACTAGAAAAGGGTTCAACTGCAAAGAAGATATACAGATGGTCATTATTATGCACATAAAAAGATGTTCAATATCATTAATCATTAGCGAAATGCAAATCAAAACCACAATGAGATACCACTTCATACCCATTAGGATAACTATTATCAAAAACAAAACAAAACAAAACCCAGAAAATAACAAGTGCTGGTAGGACGTAGAGAAACTGGAACCCTTGTGAATTACTGATGAGAATGTAAAATGGTGCAGCTGCTGTGGAAAACATTATTGCAGTTCCTCAAAAAATTAAACACTATGTGATCCAGCAATTCCACTTCTAGGTAAATTAACTAAAATGACTGAAAACTGAGACTCAAACAGATATTTGTACACGAATGTTCAATGCAGCATTAATGACCACAGCCAAAGGTGGAAATAACCAAATATCAAACTGATGAGTAGATAAACAAATTGTGGTATATACATACAATGGAATATTACTCAGTAATAAAAAGGAATAAGGTTCTTATAGTTGCTTCAATGTGGAATAATCTTGAAAACATTATGCTACATGTAAAAAAGCCAGACACAAAAGAAAAAATATTGTATGAATCCACTAACATGAAATATCTAGAATGGGCAAATTCATTGGGAAAGAAAGTAGGTTAGAGGTTACCAGAAGCTGGAGGGAAGGAGAGAATGAGGAGTTAGAGCTTTAAGGGTACAAAGTTTATATTTGGGGTGATGAAAATTGTTGGAAACAGTTAGTGGTGATAGCTGTACAACATGGTGAATATAACTAATGCCACTGAATTGTATACTTTAAATGGTTAAAATGGCAAATTTCACATTGTGTATACTTTACTGCAATAAAAAATAGTATAAAGAAAAAAGCGGCACAGGAAATCTTTTTAGAGTAATGGAAATGTTTTGTATCTTGAGTGTGATTATGGTTTCATGGGTGTATAAAACTGTCAAAACTCATCCAATTAAATAGATTCATTTAATTGTATAAAATTATTGCTCAGTAAAGTTGATAAGGGAAAAAAAGACACCCACAAATTAGCAAGAATATAATTTATCATGTCTCTCCTCCCTGCCTTCCCTCATTTCATCTTGCGATGCTACTAGCCCCCAACCCCTGCCACTGCCATGACAAGCAGGAGGAAAAGGGAGAAAAATTCATTCATTCAAAAAATACTTGGGGAGCATCTCTTTCATCTGTTACTCCAGTAACAGGTTTATGGATGAGGAAACTAAGGTTTGGCATGGTAAAGAACTTATCCAGGTCCCACAGAGAGTAAACAGTAGAGCTCAATTTGCAACCACTGTCTGTGATTCAAAGTCTTTGCAGATGTGCCCTGCAAAGATTTTCTCCCTATCTGTGATCTCACCAGGCCCACAGACGTGAGGGGAAATGATGCACGAGCAGGATCCTACATCATGGAGTGGAAGTGATAAGATGCAAAGCCATGACAATCTTGTGTTATCAATCAAAATAAAATGTGTGGAAAACAGGTACTTCTGTTCACATTTAAGAACTTCTTGTAAAGAGTTCAAAACTTCTGTCTTTGGCAATTTCTCCTTACTTAAGTCAACATTTGAACATAGAGGTTAGGAGCACAAGTCCCAGCGTCACTCTTCCCAGGTCCCAATCCTGGTGCTGTGTATTGATATCATCTCTTCCTGCTTCAGCTTTCTCAAAGGCAAAATGCAGATTATAATAGTATCCACCTCAAAAGGCTTTTGTGATGATTAAATTAAATAATAGATGTGACACATTTAGCGTAATGTTGGGGACATCATGGATTCACAATAAATATTAGCCTTCTTCTTCTTCCATAAACTTCACCTGTAATTTCTAGGTACAGAAAGAATAGAGTTACATGCAAAAATGAAGAAGAAAAAGGCAGCTTCTTAGATGGTGGTTTAAATTCACTGGTGTTTTCCTCCCTCCCTCCCTCTCTCCTAATGCGCTACCGTTCTTCAAATAAAGTTTTTGTATTAAAAATGTATGACGGAAACTATGAATGATAGAAGCAAACCCCAGTCACTAACCTAAAATAGGTTCTTATGAAAGAATAAATGATTCATTTCTCTTTGGCAGAACTGGGTCTTTCCCCTGCCTTTCTCTTTCTAGGGAAATAAAAATTTTACCCTCTTCTCAAAAACTTGGGAGATCGCTTTTGAAAAGCCAGTGTGAGTAACCTTGAGGAAGTCTTTTTATAGCCCAGTATAACAGCTGGCAGTCTGAAGGGCCATATAAAAACATTTTGCTGTTCTATATAACTCAAATCCAAGCCCTCACAAAAGCGAAATCATTTTTATTGATGAAACAATAAAAAATTGTTGGAAAATTTCAAAGTCATGTAGTACAGAAAAGGACTTTTAGTGTAATAAAAATAATGTATAGATAATATTCCCTATAGTTAACAAAGGTAGCCACTTGCCTAGTCAAATCCTACATTTCTAATGGACTCCAAATTCACTAGTGGTAAAAGTAAATGAGAAAGGAAATAGATCCTTGGGGTATGATGTATAGCCAAGTCAGGTGGCATGCTGCTGCTAGGTTTTCCAAAGTAGCAGAGTCTGGGATAATAAAAGACAGTCAGTTAGAAAAAGAAAGAAAAAATAAAGAATATTCAGATTTAAATGATTATAAATATTCGATAATAATAGGAAAGATTTTAAATTGAATTAATTGTGCTTAAAACTAAACAGCTATTTGACCAACTGTAGGTGTTTCATCTGCTGTGACCCTGGAATTAGGATCCTTTTGCTCACATTTTATTAGCAGGTATGTTGAGCTGACCTTTGTCATATCAGAATGTTGCACAGTCTTGAGAACCAAAACTAAAAGCAGTATCTCTCAGAAATTATAGGAAGTAATTTTAGACTTGAGGCTGAGGGATAGATGGATTTAAGAAAAACAACTGTTCCTTTCCTTTCAAGAGGTCTTAAACTTTTATAAGAAGCTTCAGGAAAAAGGCAAATAAGACAGTTATTCTGCATCATAGTAATATTTCATTTTTGGAAACTCAATTAGGAGAACTAATGAAGGAGAAATGTGTTTCTTGCTTGTAGAAGTCAGCTAAAACTGGTAAAAAGCCTAATTACCAGCAATATTTGTTAAACAAAATCCATTTATGTTGGAAAGGAGGCATATAAGTATTATCATGAAAGTTAAAATAGAGAAGACAGTGCAGAATACTTAAGTTATAATTTCAAATTTGGCAGTGCTAACAAACAGAGCTACTCCAGAGATCACTAAATTTACTGCTTTAAAAAAAAAGTTTCTTTAAACAACATATTTCTGACTTGTAAATTTTAATGAATTTTTAGTTGTTGCTCCCATTTGCAGAATGAGTCATAGATCTGAGCTCTGACATAATCACTCAGTTCTCACCAAGAAAGACACACAGGACCCATTTTATCTTTTTGTTGCTTTGCTAAGCCAGGCAGTCAGAAGCCTGGGGAGGTGGTCACTTTTACCAGTACTAGGAATAACCATCAGCTTAGTGTACATTACTGGTCACCAACCCAACATTCATTCCTTCTTCTTCATTTCTAACATAATCCTGATTTTATTCAGATACCTACCCTCATTAGAAATAGATGTTTTAAACTTTTTTAAATGCTTACGGGTAAAATAACAGGGAAAGATAGCTGCAACAAGATATATAAGTGGGGAGTTGGGTACCATATGAGTGTTTCAGCAAATAGATAACAACTGGAAAAAATGTGCTGATTCATGCTCTTTTAGGATCAAACGTGCGGCAATCCATGTCAAAGCCACAAAAAGTGTTTTCAAATGTTAAATTTGGTAAAATAGAAAAAAAAAACTAACAAATAAAACCCTATAAATAGTGGTTTGAGTATAACCCCCCTGACTCATTTGCAATAAAAGGAGACCTGCCTTGACAGCCTGGCTCTATCACAAAGATGTGCACAGCCTCAGAAAGGAGTGGTACTGCTCAGACGTTTTAAATCAAAGACTGAAGCAGGAAAGACTCTTCATCTGCATGTGCTCCACATCACCGACTTAGTGCTAACAGAAAGACCATCACCATACATTGCTCATAAGTGAAAGAAAACATCTGAAGACTATTTCCCTGAGACAATAAGCAGGTCAGTCACTGATTTAGGGGACCTTTTAGTCCACCATCTGAGTGTGACTTGACCTCTCTTCAAGAAAAAATACCCATCAGGAGTAGTCTGAAAATGTGCTTAATTTAGGGCACTTACCTAAAGTGACTACCACTATACACCTCCTAAACCAGTGAAAAAGGCTCTGAGTCTTAGTTTTAAATATATCGTGACATCAGAAGAGGAGAAATAGGGCTTCCCTGGTGGCGCAGTGGTTGAGAGTCTGCCTGTCAATGCAGGGGACACGGGTTCGTGCCTCGGTCCGGGAAGATCCCACATGCCGCAGAGCGGCTGGGCCCGTGAGCCATGGCCGCTGAGCCTGCGCGTCCAGAGCCTGTGCTCCGCAACGGGAGAGGCCACAACAGTGAGAGGCCGGTGTACCGCAAAAAAAAAAAAAAAAAAAAGAAGAGGAGAAATATTGCTTGAGTGATGATGAACCTGATATGTGTGGCGTGTCCATTTTGAATCAAGTACAAGTTTCCTAATTTCATATACTAGTGCCCTGGACCACTAACGGAGGAACACTTAAGGTATTGTTTCTCTCAATGACAAAAATATTTACATATTGAGATATTTCAGCAATTCATTTCTGAAATGAATGCCATTTTATTTTTCAAAGGCAAATACCTTATTTTTCCCAGTGCAATAACTTCTTTGAACACTCGACCCATATTCCAAAGCATCAATATGGTCTATAAAATGTCAACCAGTTCCAAACATTCAATACGGCTTTCCACAGATACTTGCTGAATGAATTAATGAATGAAGATATGTTGAAAAAAATTAATTTTTCTGATAAATTAATTTTGAAATAGGCAGCCCACAGTCAATAACTAAATGTTAGCTCAAAATAACTCTAATAAAGCAATACAAGAACTAAATTGGAAAACTTAGAGTAGAACTTATCACTGCTCCCACTCCCAAACCTGCTACTCCTTTCACGTTCTTTATCTCTGTGACAGGTACCACTACATTGAGAGATGACTGTGTCAGGAGGAAGCCAAGAACACCCCTGGTTTCGATGATTCACAGGAAGGACCCACAAGACTGCACAGTCATACTCAAAGCTACGACTTATTACAGTGAAAGGACACCAGGCAAAATCAGCAAAGCAAAAAGGCACACAGGGTAAAACCAAGCAAGTGTAAGTTTTCAAGGGTCCTCTCCCAGTGGAGTCTAAATTCCTCCAGCAAAGAACTGTGATAACATGTGTGAAATGTTGTCAACCAGGGAAGCTTGCAGATACTCAGCGCCCAGGGTTTGCACTGGGAGCTGGTCACATAGGCAGCCTCTGTCTATTTCAGACTCCCAAAAAGACACTAGGTGCTCAGCATAAACCACAGTGTTTGTACAGACAGCTTAGCACAATTGATATAGGGAAAACCATCCTGAAATCTAAGTTCCTGGATGTCAGGACCAACCTTGCAAGCAGGCCTTTCCAAGGACAGCAGTTCAGGCCTGCTACGTTAACTCTCTTCTGTGCAGCAACCATGCCCAAAGCCAAAGAGTAATCTCAGTGCCTGCTTCTTCCTTGCTGTCCCTCATCTGTTGAAAGCCAAACTCATCAATTCTGCCCCTTAATAACTCTCGCATCCAGCCCCTTCTCTCCATCCTATCACCACTTTGGTCCAGACCACTGTCACTTCTTACTTGAATCCCTACAGGAACTCCCATCTATTTCCTGCCTATGCTCCACTCCATTTGCCACAGGGCTTCCCGTGATGAAGAACCTGCTGTCTTCATCTCACTGCTCTCAATCTCCTGGGCACAGCATCGCAGACCCTTTTCTCTTGTGCCCAAGTTCTCTGTCTCATTTCTCAAGACTTTCTCCCTTTTGTACTCTCTGTTCCAGTCATACTGAATGATTATATACGATTCTCAGAAGGCATCACGCTTTCCTGCCTTTGGCACTTCGTACAGAATACTTGCCCTGTGTCCCTGGAACATTTTCTACTTTTGCCAGGGTTAAGAAGCACATATCCTTTAGCACTTAGCTGAGGCATTAACTCCTCCAGAAACCCTCCCCAGATACGCTTCCTCTCCCAGGCTGTGTCATGATACCTTATGCCTCCGCCCCCCTCCACAGAACTTATTACACTGTACTGCAATGTCCAAGTCTATTTCACTTATTTATCCCCTCACACTGTGTACTCCTTAAGGGTATGGTCTGTGCATCCTCGGTGGTCAGCATGGTAACTGACAAATTGTTCAGGTTCAAGAAATACTTGTTAATTGGTTGAATGTTACCCTTTTAGCAAGGTTCTCCTTAGGTCAGCTTTATCTCTGAGCCTTTGGGAGAGGACTCAACTTAGTTCTGGCACAGACACTGGGAGTGTTGCATTATTCATGTTATCCTCTTTGTATTGGCTTTGTTCAAAAGCCAGCAGCCAAATGTGTGGTCTACCTCTTGTGACTGTGTAGCTCTTCACAGCATGGAATTTGTATACTAATCCCCAATCTGCTTTCAACTTATCTTCCTTTCCTAATTTCTCAACCTGATTACTTTACTTATACTTTATCTGTTTTGTTTTTTTAAACTTAAGTTCTTTCTAGAATAAGGCAGAATATAAATAAATATGCATAAGTCCCAGAGAGAGGAAACACTATCCCATTTTTCTCTCGAGAAAGTGAGCCCTTGATATTTCTCGGCGACCCGTTCCTAGCTGAATCCAAAGCACATCTTACCAGAGGAAATATTTTCCTTCTGGTTCTCAGCTCAGCTTCATGCAATTAAGTCAGTCTAACAAAAGGCGTGCACAGGTGTGCCCATATTTTCCTCAGAGGATTTAGGAACAAAACTCAAAGAAGTGAGTCCAGATGTGCAACTTGTTTTATTCAGTCAACGCACTGCTGAAAAGCTATGTGTAAAATGAGTTGTGTAAACAGAATCAAAATTTAAATTTATTTGAGATGCTCACTTTCTAAAGGAATGCTATGGCAAATCAATGAAGTAACTCTGGGGTAAAGGGAGTAATTACCCCACAATTATACCTATTTTGTAATCCCAGATTTATATACTGAGGCTATTTAAAAATGTACTATGAGAAAATCCTCCTCAGATTCTACTGTGTATAAATACGCAATTCTTTTAATTTGTTTCATCACTTCTAAATGTAACTCAAGTTCAAAACCAGCCAGAAAAATCAAATTAATATTAAATACTGAAACACTGTTATCACTGAATTCACACCAGAAATTATTAGCACCTTAAATGTGAGAATGTGCTCAAAGCCCTGTTAATTTCTGCCCCCTTGACAAACATTCTTTAACAAAATCCTAAGTAAAACACTGTGCTAAGTGTCGAATGGGATTCAATGCAATTAGGGTACAGTTCTTGCCCTCAAGGAACTTTAATGCCTACTTAATGAGCAAACTCATTCTGTTCCTTCCCACCCCCCTTTTTTCATTATTACAAGAATATCTAACTATTACTGACATCAGACACTTTTTTCCAGGTTTTTTTTCCCTCCTTTATATCTGCTTTTGTTTTATAAACACTCAGGCAGGAGATAATTTTCATTAATTTGCTTTATAAAATTCCTAACAAATAACTACAAAGAGAAGGGAAAACAGTACATGCAGAGCTGGAAAAAAAACCCTGAAGAAGATTCAAGGCTTGTCACCATAAAAATATCTAAATTTAATACTAAATCTTACTAGTTTTAATTACTGGATGAAAACTCCTTCTGAATTAATTACAGATTTGAATTTTTAAAGCATTTCAGTTTAATTTGTCTCAAGTACAAAGACAGTAATTCAAACTGGGCTAATCAAAGTGGCTTAGTGGACATCCTAGGAGGTTTGATTTTAATGAATTAATAGATTTGTAATTCACTTCTCATCAACTTGCATGTAAACAAGACATTTTAGAAAGCATCTGAAAACTGTTCTTTACTGTTGGTTACGAATCAGTCTTAGTATGGTGACAGATGGAAACTAAATTTTTGGTGGTGAGCACACTGTAGTGTATACAGAAGAACTAAAATGTATACATGAAACTTATATAATGTTATAAACCAATGTTATCTCAACTAAAAAAAAGTTAATTAAAAAAAGATTCAGTCTTTTAATATTTTTTACATTACTTTTTTTAAAATTATTTTTTACAAACAGTGAAAAGGTAAGTTTTAGCCAGTTTGTGTCCAAAATAACAACTTCTAAAGTACAATCAGATGGAAACTATCTTATGAATGAATTTGACAATGAACCATGACTTAGAAAGAAAAAGAAGACACTGTTGTTTAAGCTGCTCAATAAAATTTGAGCTAAATTCTAAATTTATATGCAAACACTTTCTAGAACATCTGATAGATCAGTGTTTTTAAACCCTTGTTAATTGTTTAAAGGTCCCTTATTTTGTTATCTGTCACACTGCGTGTACTTAACCTACTCACAGGTATTTATGCCAATTCATTAGCTCCCTCAGGGTGGGAAGGGCAGACTTTATCATCTTAAAGCACTGATGCATGGCTTCCCAGGTCAGAGACAAATAAATCTTTTAGTATAATTGCATGTTGCTTTATGTGCTGCTGTCTCCCTGCTGGGAAAAATGTTAAAATATTTAAGGTTTACTATCTGGTGTGAGAGTGATTTGATAATTAAAGTGTGGAATGGGAGGAGAGGATGGCAGAATTTACCACTTTATTTTTGTTGGAATAACCTTTCTTGGAATTAGTAAACTTTCAGAGAGAGAGAGTCAATAAAAGTAAAAGTTCTGGTGAATAAGAGCTGGTTAGAGTCATTTTGAGATCACTGTAACAGCCATCTGGAGACAGGACAGTTCAATTAGGGCAGAGTTAGAAGAACTGGGGGACTCTGTATGTCACAAAGATCATGATTATTGTCAATGATAAACTAAACGAAACCCTATCACCGGTGCTAAAACACACAAAGCTCTAATACCACAACTGTTTTTACATATCTCCTCCTCCATACTTGTCCACATACCAGACAGCGAGTGGCGGAGCACAGTTTTGTTCTTAATTCACACGATTTTGAGCTAAACTACCTGATTGCAGGGGTTCTTAAAATTCTTAATGCTGCTCTGCAGACTTGTATAAATAATAGATACTCCTTCACTCACTGATGCCCTCCCAGGGCCCACAGCCTTGGGGGTCTCCAAGGAAAGGAGAGCTCAATACCATAACTAACTGAGGACAACTTACTACTGGATGTGAATCTAACGAGCAAGATTATTTTCATTTGACACATTGATTCAATAAATAACTCGATTTAAATCCACTCTATTATTTTGCTTGAATAAAAAGCATATGCATAACAGCAGCCTGGAAGAGAAACTGGAGCTTTCAGATGCATGTTATTGTATGTGCACCATGCTCAGGAGAGGTGTGGCTCAATCAGCATCACGTGGCAGGAAAACCACAAATAGTTGTAAGGCCACACACTCCAGTGCCGACTAAGCTGGTGCTGCTGGCAGAGGAGCAAATGGTCTTTAGCAAGACCCTATTTGGGGGAACAAGAGACTGTGTGGAGGGTCTATGAGAATGAATTTGTGCTTTGCAACTGGCTAGTCAATTCTCAATATAAGTGAATCCAACGTATGTGACTGTTGAGAAAAACAATTAAGGACAGGTCAGTAATTCTTGGTTAATTGATTTTCATCTGGAGGTGTGGTTGGAGGAGGGAGCCTCCTGGAAACTAGGATCAGAAAGAAGTGTTTAGTGTGAAAAAAATCACTTCCAGATGATTCTGTTTATATCCAGACTCTTAAGTCTAGACACTGGAAATTAAACTATAGGTCAGCAAAAAAAGAACACCCAAGAGGTAAAAAGTTGTCATGTCACTTTGCCTTTATTAAAGGGGTGCAGTTTGCTTCCCTCAAATCAATGTGGGGTTTTTTTTTGCGGTACGCAGGCCTCTCACTGCTGTGGCCTCTCCCGTTGCGGAGCACAGGCTCCGGACGTGCAGGCTCAGCGGCCATGGCTCACGGGCCCAGCCGCTCCGCAGCATGTGGGATCTTCCCGGGCCGGGGCACGAACCCGTGTCCCCTGCATTGGCAGGAGGACTCTCAACCACTGCGCCACCAGGGAAGCCCCCAAATCAATGTTTTATAATTCTCTTCTTCATAACAAAACTTGTATTCTGGTGATACAAAGAATTGAAAAAGAAAAATCAAAAGTAAATATAAAGCAAAACTAAACGCCTAAGCTTAATATGTCTGTGTTGATCAATGCAGTGCTCAGGAGGAGGGTATGATTAGGAAGGAACATGAAAGGCTGCAGAAGAACAAGAGCAGAAGATACAGTACCCTTCAGCCAGTCACACTTTCCTCATCTCTACCAAGAGTGTAATAATGCACATAAGTATATTGTCAGTAGTAATGAATTTCACAAGCATTTGTTACTTACACTAATAGGAACCACAATAATAAGTACCACTCATTAGTAACAAATCGAAGAATCTCCTTCATGTGGAATCAGTGTGAATGGCTCTTGGCAGGGAATCAGTTTTACAGGCATAACAGCCATACAATCTGCAAAGTCATCCATCCAGAATCACCACACGTAGCTCCACAGAGAAAGGGCCAACGTCTAACGTTCATGGTTAATGAAAAGGTTATCTCCTTATCAAAAATAAAATGCCAAAACCAACATGGGAAGAATCACTGACTAGGATATGTCTGAACTGGAAACAAAGTACCACCCATCTGAAAATAAAATGGAAATGATCAACTACATAGAGTACTATTTTGGTTGTTATCTCCATTTTTCAGATACTGCAACAGAGTCACAGAGATGATAACTTGCCCAATGGCAAATTGCTAAGCAAGTGGTCTGGTTCTGGGTCCCCTGTTCTTAATCTTGACATTGTAGCTGCCTCATCTTGTTCTGCCATGAAAAGAAAAATTTTGCAACAAAAATTTAAATCAAAATGTTTTAATATTTAATAAAAGAAAACAAACTATGAGAATTGGCTAGAGACATGAAAATATTCTTTGGTGTAAGGAAAGCTTCATGTCAGATACCTTCAACTCAACATTAATATCCAACACATTTCACATAAACAAAAGAATACTGTCATGGTAATGATTATGCTCCGAAACTGGATAAAAATCTTGAAAACAAGTCTCTCTACAGAGTTAATCTGCTAACTTACAATAATGCACCGTATTTGTTTTTGCAAATAAACCATGCAAAACATTTAAGAACAAATATGTTGTCAGAAATTAAACATAAGACAAGTTCCTAAATGCATGTACTATTTTCCTAATTGTTTTAATGTTAGTAAGTCAAACAAACAATCTCAAATCAAGAAACAAAGCCAACATAAAGGAGAGGATGGCATTTGTAATCCCAAAAGATATCACCTCACGCTTTTCATTATGCTATTTCAAACTCATCTCTATCCAACCCCAAAAGTACGTAGAACAGGTTTGTTGCTTCGAAACAAGAATTCAACATTCTCTGCAGGCTCATTCCTGAATCAGAGGCAGCAGTATTCTCTCCCTACTTCAGCCACCTGCTAAGGCCAAATTCCACTTGGAGTTAGCATGGGGCAGGCCCTGAATAGGGTACTGCCTCGGACCCCATCATTCTCCCCACATCCTCATGATGTGTAGCCTCAGTTGTGAGAAGTGAATTATAACACCCCATTTCCATGTCATGCTCGTGGATGTGGTGGTCACTTCTTAGGCCTGAATCTGTGCTCTGAGAGATGTTCACCCTCCCTTTCTTAATCTACTGTAAGGCAATGGGGACTTAAGAGTCACAAAAACCAGAGACAAAGAAAACTAGCAAGGAGTGAACTAGCAATTCCTAAATACATGGCAATAGCATATGTCTCAGGTCCTCTTCCTTTCCTGTCCCCCTCCATCCCTGAGGGCTGCACTGATAGCACCTTACCTCTTTGTGTAAGATGAGAAAACTTGCCACAAGTGAGTTAAATTCTCAAAGAAGGAGGAACAGAAAGTAGTATTTAAAATTGATCAGCTCCAATTATACTTTCTTGATGTTTAGCCAGAAATACAATTGGGTATTTCTGTAGCAATCTGTAAGAGACTTTACAAATGTATCCATTTGAAAACACCCTTTACTCATTCCCATTTTATCTTTTGAAAGTTATATCCAAAACGATTTTTAAAAACAGTTTTAGGCTATTAGAGCGCCAGAAGAGAAAGTCTCTGTCGTCTGTATTCCCTTCCCCTAACTACCCCAGGGATCAGGCCCAAGGGGAGTACCCCTCACCCAGGGATCTGTCAGAACTCTAATCAGAAAGTAAGAGAACCAAGCAAGGCAGTGGGATAAAATGGAAAGTTAATGATTGTGTCTAACTTTACAAAGGCAGAGTCCTAATTAGTGACAAATCTGATTGTGGAATTATTTTAATGGCATGTACGTTTTATTGCTTTCAAATGCACAGAGTTAGCAGAACAAGCTACTACTTTGTTAGATAATGAAACATAAAAATTTATATGTAATTGGTACATTTTAAACTAGGGTTTAAAAGCAATTTATCTCTTAGAAAAAAATATTCTTTTAAAGTCATTAATTGGCAACCATAAATTTTAATTCTATTCTTGGCCTAATTATCACAAATTTCAAGTAAGTAGGCTCCAAAACAATGAAGCTTTACTGGTTCAATTAAGAATACTAGTTGAAGGGTTTCCTAAGGAGATTATAATAGGATAAATTAACTCTATCTTACAATAGGATAAATTAACTCTATCTACAGAAACACTGGAGAATAGAATATCAAATGTAGTAAATCTGTATGTAGTAAACATGGAAAGATATCTAAGGCCTGTTAGTGAGTAAAAGTAAGGATGTTACACACACACACACACACACACACACACACACACATAATATAATCCTACCTATCAAAACAGCACAGAACAATTCTCTATTTTTCTTATGGGATGTGTGTTGTGTGTGTGTCTATGTGATCTTGAAGATCACATGCCGAAATGTTAGCACCTCTGGGAAGGTGTGCAGGACAGGTAGAAGGAGAGGAAATGGGGACTGAGGACAATGACTAAAGGGGGGTTTTAGCTTTGTATGGATTTTTAAAAATGAAATGATTGTGCTTATATTATTGTTTTTGCAACTAAAAATTAATTTTAAGATTTCAGATTATTTATACTTCACTGTAATTAATCACAAGTCATGACTGCTGGGTATTGTAGAAGCCTAGCACCTAAAGGTACTAGGAAAGCATTATGGTAGATGCTGTAGAAATTCCTAAAGCGTATGACTCCATTAATGTTCCACCTTTTGAGATCCATGTCTCAGACACAATTTCTGAAGAAGAAATCAAATGTAATGACTGGCAAATTGATTGTGGTCTAGGTCTTTAATACCAGAGAAATATCTAGACAGGATCATACTAAATTAAGTAGTCTGTACCTCCAAAGAATTTACTTTGATACTTCTGAGAATCAGAGTAACTCTGAGTAAAACATATTTTGCAAATAAGAACAGGAGAAGAAAAAATTATCTTCCTTCTTTATTGGCTTGCCAAAAAAGCTGTAAACATGTACTAGAAGTAACAGTTATTAAAAGTTATAATAAGGCTTCTGGTAATGATGAAGTAGCTTCTATCATACCAACCCTCCCAGATATAATGGCTATAAACTCTAGATAAGATATAAAAAAACAACTATCTGAAGGCACTGGAGAGTGATGAAAAGTAGGCAGAAACTGTAGGGGAGTTAACATTTGAAATAAATGAAGAACACTTGGTGAGTTTCTTGTTTTTAATGCTTTTTTGACTGAAGGAAGATCTGTGCCAGCTAGGCAACCAAAACTTGAAGAAACATGAAAATGAAAAGAAACGTCCGAATAAGCGCCACAGAGAGGAAACCCTAAATTGACTGCATCAACTCCACCTGAATCTCTGGTTAATCCCTGAAATCCACTTGCATCAAGCAGATGACAAGCAGCCCAGCTAAGGGCAAAGGAACTGAAAGGCTGCCCTTCACAGAGTTAACAAACTTTGGAGCACGAGTTGAGCCAAGTTAATAGCTTCCTGAAACAAACAAACAAACAAACAAATTCAGTATTCCTCAGAGGAATATAACAGAATCCAAAATCCTATAGGAGATTCAAGATGACGGAGGAGTAGGAGGACATGGAGTTCATTTCTCTCCATGGATGCACCAGGAATACATCTATAGATGCAACAATTCTCACAGAACACCGGCTGAAAACTAGCAGAAGACCTTGGACACCGGAAAGGACTATAAAGATCCCTGTATAACTGGGTAGGACAGAGAACAGACAGGAAAAGGAGGAGGAGAGGAAGTAGGATGGGACCTGCACCCCGGGGTGGGGAGCTGAAGCAGAGGAGAGATTCCCGAATTTGGGGAAACCCCCTCTCCGATGGGGAAATCAATTGGGACAGAAGGGAAGTATTTGAGGCTGTCGGAAGAAGGTGAAGCGGCCAACTGGTGGCAGATGGGAGAGAGTGAGAAATACACAGATGGTCCCAGCCCTACGCGCCCCGGACTGGGATGTGTGTTCACAGGTGTGCAAGGCGGCTGGGAGCTGGAGCGTGAGGACTGGAGAAAAGGCCCAGAACGAGAACTGCTGTTGGGGAGATGGACTGACGGGACGGGAGGGAGGAAATCCACAGCAGAGAATGCCTATGGAGGAGGACCGGACTGCCATGGAAGGGGGGGCGCGACTGCTGAGTCCCACTCAAGGGGAAGAGCCACTATTGTAGCCTCTCTCTCCCCACAAGCCAGCGCCTGCCGCTGACAATAAAAGCAGCCTGCTCGGGGCTGGCTCTCGTGGGCCGGCTGCCAGCAATAAAAAAAAAAAAGCCCCCTCAGGGCTGGCCCTCACACGCCTGCTGCCGACTGCCAGAAAAAAGCCTGCCCAGGGCTGGCCCTCACATGCCTTATGACGGGCGCCAGAACAGGCCCTCAATAGGCCTGTTGCACCCATGGCCGACGGCTTGCACCCATGGCCGACGGCTTCCATGGGCATTTGGCGCCACTGAGGCTCCTGCAATCCAAGCAGTCAGACCACCTCTGCGCCCGTTCCTCACAGGGGCAGACCCAAGAGCTCCAAGGCAGCCTCAGGACCAGATTCCTGTGGGTGGACCACATGCAGAGGTGGGGATAAAACCAAAGCTGAACCCCAGGGATGGGGCGACTAAGGAAGAAGATCGAAAATCTTTCCATCAGCTGTACAAGTTGCAGATTCAATCCCCACAATCAGCTAGATAGACCCTGAGTCTATGGAATATCTGAGCAGACAGTGACTGCTCCCACAAATGGAAACGGTCTAGCTCTGGCAGCTGTGGCTTTTGGGGGCAGCACACGCGGGAACTGGGCCACATCAGAGTCAGGGGGGTCCCCACAGGGCCCACAGCAGGTCCAGAGAGCAGCCCAGAGGCACAGGAGAGCCTCTTGGGGAGGCGGAGGTGGAGGTGGGCTGTGGCTCATGGCATGTGCAAGGACACTTACAGCAGAGACCCCAGGGAAACATAATTATTACTATTAATTTTATTATGTTTTGGTTCATTCTGTTGTTGGTTCTGGCTTTTTTTTTTGTTTTTTCTTTCTTTCTTTTTGTTTGCTGTAGTTGTTTCAGTATTTTTTAATTTATTTAGTCTTCTGGGATCTTCGTGGTCTATAACATTTTTAAAAAATATATATTTCTAATTTTACTTTGTTTTTCTGTTGTTCTTTTCCCTAATTTTTTTCTTCTTCTTTTTCTTTAACATATATATTTTTTATTTATTTATTTACTTTATTTTATTATTTTTTTTTTTTTGCGGTATGCGGGCCTCTCACTGTTGTGGCCTCTCCCGTTGCGGAGCACAGGCTCCGGACGCGCAGGCTCAGCGGCCATGGCTCACTGGCCCAGCCGCTCTGCGGCATGTGGGATTTTCCCAGCCCGGGGCACGAACCCATGTCCCCTGCACCGGCAGGCGGACTCTCAACCACTGCGCCACCAGGGAAGCCCTCTAACATATATATTTTTTATATTTCCATTTCTACTTTGCTTTTCTGTTGTCCTGGGTTTTTTCCCTTTTTATTTTATTTTATTATTTTTTGTATCATTTTTATCAGTTTATTCTGTTTCCTTGCTTTATTCTACAGTTGGCACACTGCTTCGGTTTTGCTTTTAGGTTTGTGTTTCTGTTAGTCTTGATCCTAATTGTTTGATTTCGTTTTTGAGTTCTTCTGTTTGTCTGGTTGTTCTCTTGTTTTTGTTTTATTTGGTTCTGTTTTTGTCTCTTTTGTGTATGTGCATGTTTCCTTGTTTCTGTTTTTGTTTCCTTGATTTTATTTTTTACCATTTGTCTGGGGTTTTGTTAGTCTTTTCTTTTCTTTTTTTTTGAATCCCCTTTATTGCCAGGACAAGTGACTTGCAGAGTGCTGGTTCCTCGACCAGAAGTCGGGCCTAAGGCTCTGGGGTGGGAGCACTGAGTCCAGGATGCTGGACCGCTAGAGAATTCCTGGTGCCAGGAGAGATTAACTGCTGAGAGCCCTCACGGAGGCCTCATTCTAAATCCAAGACCTGACGCCATCCAACTGCCAGCAGCTCACAGCACTAGACGCCTCACACCAAAAAACAAGTAAGACAGGAACACAAACCCACCCATCAGCACACAGATGACCTAAAGTCATACTAAGCTCACAGACACCCCAAAACACACCACCCAACACAGCCCTGCTCATCAAAGGGAAAAGACTCAGCTCCACCCACCCAGACTCAGTTCTCTACCCAGAACACAGGCACTACTCCCTGCCATCAGGAACCCTATGCAAGCCCCTGGACCAACGTCACCACTGGCGGCAGAGAACAGAAGCAACAGGAACTATGACCCTGCAGCCTAGGGAAAGGAGACCTCAATTACTGTAAACTAGACAAAATGAGAAGACAGAGAAATATCTTGCAGGCAAAGGAGCAAGATAAAAACCCATAAGAACAAGTAAATGAAGAGGAAACAGGCAAACTACTTGAAAAAGAATTCAGAGTAATGATAGTAAAGATGATCCAAAATCTCAGAAATAGAATAAACACAAGAAACGTTTAACAAGGACCTAGAAGAACTAAAGAGCAAACAAACAGTAATAAACAACACAATGACTGAAATTAAAAATACTCTAGAAGGAATCAATAGCAGAATAACTGAGGCAGAAGAACGGATAAGTGAGCTGCAAGACACAATGGTGGAAATAACTGCCACAGAGAAGAATAAAGAAAAAAGAAAATAATGGAGAATAGTCTCAGACCTCTTGGAAAACAGTAAGCATACCAACATTACAATTATATGTGTCCCAAAAGAAGAAGAAAAAAACAAAGGGTCTGAGAAAAGTATTTGAAGAGATTATAGTCAAAAACTTCCCCAACATGGGAAAGGAAATAGTCAATCAAGTCCAGGAAGCAGAGAGAGTCCATAAAGGAAAAATCCAAGGAGAAACACGTCAAGGCACATATTAATCAAACTATCAAAAATTAAATACAAAGAAAAAATATTAAAAGCAGCAAGGGAAAAGCAACAACTAACATACAAGGGAATCCCCATAAGGTTAACAGCTGATCTTTCAGCAGAAACTCTATAAGGCAGAAGGGAGTGGCAAGATATATTTAAAGTGATGAAATGGAAAAACCTACAACCAAGATTACTCTGCCCAGCAAGGATCTCATTCAGATTCTATGGAGAAATCAAAACCTTTACAGACAAGCAAAAGCCAAGAGAATTCAGCACCACCAAACCAGCTTTACAACAAATGCTAAAGAAACTTCTCCAGGCAGGAAACACAAGAGAAGGAACAGACCTACAAAAACAAACCCAAAGCAATTAAGAAAATGGTAATAGGAACATACATATCAATAATTACCTTAAATGGAAATGGATTAAATGCTCCAACCAAAAGACACAGAATGGCTGAATGGATACACAAATAAGACCCGTATATATGCTGTCTATAAGAAACCCACTTCAGACCTAGGGGCACATATAGACTGAAAGTGAGGGGATGGAAAAAGACATTCCATGCAAACGGAAATCAAAAGAAACCTAGAGCGGCAAAACTCATAGCAGACAAAACAGACTTTAAAATAAGGACTATTACAAGAGACAAGGAAGGACACTACATAATGATCAAGGGATAAACCCAAGGAAAAGATATAACAATTGAAAATATATATGCACCCAACATAGGAGCACCTCACTACACAAGGCAAACGCTAGAGCACCTCACTACACAAGGCAAACGCTAACAGCCATAAAAGGGAAAATCGACAGTAACACAATAATAGTAGGGACTTTAACACCCCACTTTCACCAATGGACAGATCATCCAAACAGAAAATAAATGAGGAAACACAAGCTTTAAATGACACATTAGACCAAATGCACTTAATTAATATTTATATGACATTCCATCCCAAAACAACAGAATACATTTTCTTCTCAAGGAAACATGGAACATTTTCCAGGATAGATCACATCTTGTGTCACAAATCAAGCTTTGGTAAATTTAAGAAAATTGAAATCGTATCAAGCACCTTTTCTGACCACAACGCTATGAGACTAGATATCAATTACTGGGAAAAAAACCTGTAAAAATTAGAAACACATGGAGGCTAAACGATACGCTGCTAAACAACCAAGAGATCACTGAAGATATCAAAGAGGAAATAAAAAAATACATAGAAACAAATGACAGTGAAAACACGACAACACAAAACCTATGGGATGCAGCAAAAGCAGTTCTAAGAGGGAAGTTTATAGCATTACAATACTGCCTCAAGAAACAAGAAAAATCTCAAATAAACAACCTAACCTTACACCTAAAGCAATTAGAGAAAGTAGAACAAAAAACCCCCAAAAGTAGCAGAAGGAAAGAAATCATAAAAATCAGAGCAGCAATTAAAAAAAAAAAAGAATTGAAGAAAACAATAGCAAAGATCAATGAAACTAGAAGCTGGTTCTTTGAGAAGATAAACAAAATTGATAAACCATTAGCCAGACTCATCAAGAAAACAAGGGAGAGGACTCGAGTCAATAAAATTGGAAATGAAACAGGAGAAATTACATCTGACACAGCAGAAATACAAAGGATCATGAGAGGCTACTACAAATAACTATATGCCAACAAAATGGACAACCATGAAGAAATGAACAAGTTCTTAGAAAGGTATAACCTTCCAAGACTGAACCACGAAGAAACAGAAAATATGAACAGACCAATCACAAGCACAGAAATTGAAACTGTGATAAAAAATCTTCCAACAAACAAAAGCCCAGGGCCAGATGGCTTCACAGGCGAATTCTACCAAACATTTAGAGAAGAGCTAATACCTATCCTTCTCAAACTCTTCCAAAATATAGCAGAGGGAAGAACATTCCCAAATTCATTCTATGAGGTCACCATCACCCTAATACCAAAACCAAACAAAGATGTCAGGACAAAAGAAAATTACAAGCCAGTATCACTGATGAACACAGATGCAAAAATCCTCAACAAAATACTAGCAAACAGAATCCCACAGCACATTAAAAGGATCATATAACATGATCAAGTGAGGTTTATCCCAGGAATGCAAGGATTCTTCAATATACGTAAATCAATCAATGTGATACACCATATTAGCAAATTGAAGGATAAAAACCATATGATCGGCTCAAGAGATGCAGAAAAGGCTTTTGACAAAATTCAACGCTGATTTATGATAAAAACTCCCTAGAAAGCAGGCATAGAGGGAACCTAACTCAACATAATAAAAGCCATATATGACAAACCCTCAGCCAACATCATTCTCAATGGTGAAAAAATGAAAGCATTTCCTCCAAGATCAGGAACAAGACAAAGATGCCCACTCTCACCACTATTATTCAACAGAGTTTTGGAAGTCCTAGGCATGGCAATCAGAGAAGAAAAAGAAATAAAAAGGATACAAATTGGAAAAGAAGAAGTAAAACTGTCACTGTTTGCAGATGACATGATACTATACATAGAAAATCCTAAAGATGCCACCAGAAAACTACTAGAGCTAATCAATGAATTTGGTAAAGTAGCAGGATACAAAATTAATGCACAGAAATCTCTGGCATTCCTATACACTAACAATGAAAAATCAGAAAGAGAAATTAAGGAAACACTCCCATTTACCACTGCAACAAAACGAATAAAATACCTAGGAATAAACCTACCTAAGGAGACAAAAGACCTGTATGCAGAAAACTATAAGACACTGATGAAAGAAATCAAAGACGATACAAACAGATGGAGAGATATACCATGTTCTTAGATTGGAAGGATCAATATTGTGAAAATGACTATACTACCCAAAGTAATCTACAGATTCAATGCAATCCCTATCAAACTACCAATGGCGTTTTTCACAGAACTAGAACAAAAATTTTACAATTTGTATGGAAACATAAAAGACCCTGAATAGCCAAAGCAATCTTGAGAAAGAAAAACAGAGCTGGAGGAATCAGGCTCCCTGACTTCAGACTATACTACAAAGCTACAGTAATCAACACAGTATCGTACTGGCATAAAAACATAAATATAGATCAATGGAACAGGATAGAAAGCCCAGAGATAAACCCACGCACATACAGTCACCTAATCTTTGATAAAGGAGGCAAGAATATACAATGGAGAAAAGACAGCTTCTTCAGTAAGTGCTGCTGGGAGAAATGGATAGCTATATGTAAAAGAATGAAATTAAAACACATGCTAACAACATACACAAAAATAAACTCAAAATGTATTAAAGACCTAAATGTAAGGCCAGACCCTATAAAACTCTTAGAGGAAAACACAGGCAGAACACTCTATGACATAAATCACAGCAAGATTTTTTTTGACCCTCCTCCTAGAGAAATGGAAATAAAAACAAAAATAAACAAATGGGGCCTAATGAAACTTAAAAGCTTTTGCACAGCAAAGGAAACCATAAACCAGACGAAAACACAACCCTCCAAATGGGAGAAAATATTGCAAACAAAGCAACAGATAAAGGATTAATCTGCAAAATATACAAACAGCTCATGCAGCTCAATATCAAAAAAACGAATGACCCAATACAAAAATCGGCAGAAGACCTAAACAGACATTTCTCCAAAGAAGACATACAGATTGTCGACCAACACATGAAAAGCTGCTCAACATCACTAATTATTGGAGAAATGCAAATCAAAACCACAATGAGGTATCACCTCACACTAGTCAGAATGGCCATCATCAAAAAATCTACAAACAATAAATGCTGGAGAGGGTGTGGAGAAAAGTTAACCCTCCTGCACTGTTGGTGGGAATGTAAATTGATACAGCTACTATGGAGAACAGTATGGAGGTTCCTTAAAAAAACTAAAAATAGAACTACCATATGACCCAGCAATCCCACTACTGGGCATATACCCTGAGAAAACCGTAATTCAAAAAGAGTCATGTACCAAAATGTTCATTGGAGCACTATTTACAATAGCTGGGACATGGAAGCAACCTAAGTGTCCACTGACAGATGAATGGATAAAGAAGATGATGCACATATATACAATGGAATATTACTCAGCCATAAAAAGAAACGAAATGGAGTTATTTGTAGTGAGGTGGATGGGCCTAGAGTCTGTCATACAGAGTGAAGTAAGTCAGGAACAGAGAAACAAATATTGTATGCTAACACATATATATGGAATTTTAAAAAGAAAAAAATGGTTCTGATGAACGCAGGGGCAGGAAAGGAATAAAGACATAGAGAATGGACTTGAGGATATGGGGAGGGGCAAGGGTAAGCTGGGACTAAGTGAGGGAACATTGACATATATACACTACCAAATGTAAAATAGATAGCTAGAGGGAAGCAGCTGCATCGTGCAGGGAGATCAGCTTGGTGTTTTGTGACCACCTAGAGGGGCGGGATAGGGAGGGTGGGAGGGAGACACAAGAGGGAGGGGATATGGGGATATATGTATGCATATGGCTGGTTCACTTTGTTGTACAGAAAAAACTAACACAACATTGTAAACCAATTATACTCCAATAAAGATGAAAAAAACAAAAAACAAAATCCTATAAAATATATAAAATAATCAGGATAAAATTCAAAATTACTCAACATATGAAGACAGAGGAATAGATGTTCCATTCTCCAGGGCAAAATGCAACCAGTGGAGACAAACCAAAGATGATACATATGTTGCAATAACTAGATAGGAATATTTTTATAACTATGCCTAAGGAAAGAAAGGATAATATGCTTGTTATAAATGAACAAATAGGAAATATCATCAGAAAGTTAATTTTTTAAAAACCAGAAAGAATCAAATGGAAATTCTAAAACTAATAACTTCAATATCTCTAATAAAAAATTTATTGGATGGCTTAATAGCGGGTGGCAAATAAGAGAAAAAAGTCGGTAAAATCATCCAATCTAAAGAACAGAGAGACTAAGATTGAAAAAAACTTTAAAAAGCCTCAAAGACTTGTGAGGAAATATCAGAAGGCCTAACATGTATACTTGGAGTCCAGAGAAAGAGCAGAAAGAGAGAAAGGGTAATAGGGTGGAAAAAGTTACCTGAAAACGCAATGACCAAAACTTTAGTAAATTTGGCAAAAGAAAAAAAAAACATATTCAAGAAGTTCAGCAAACCACAAGTAGGATAAATACAACCCCCCCACCCCCGCACACACATTTAGGTATCATACTCCATCTGGTGGTAAAAAACAAACAGAACGAGAAAATTTTGAAGTAGCCAGAGAAAATCATATTACATACATATAGGGAAATGCTGATAAAATTATTCTGAGGGACTTCCCTGGTGGTCCAGTGGTAAAGAATCTGCTTTACAATGCGGGGGATGTGGATTCGATCCCTGGTCAGAGAACTAAGATCCCACACGCTGCAGGGCAACTAAGCCCGTGAGCCACAACTACTGAGCTCACACGCTTCAACTACAGAGCCTGTGTGCCACAAAATACAGAGACCACGCGCTCTGGAGCCTGCATGCCATAACTAGAGAAGAGAAAACCCACACATTACCACTAGAAAGAAGCCCGCACGCCGCAACGAAAGATCCCGCATGCCTCAATGAAGATTCCACGTGCCGCAACTAAGACCCGAAGTAGCCAAAAATAAATAAATAATAAATATTTTTTAAAAATTATTTTGAGTTCTCTTTAGAAACTGTGGAGGGTAGAAGGCAGTGGAACAATATCTTTAAAGTGCTGTGATAGGCAAATAATTGTCTCCCAAAGATGTTAAAATCCTAATCCCCAGAGCCAGTGACTATGTTATGTGGCAAAGAGAATTAAGGCTGCAGATAGAATTAAGGGTGCTAATCAGCTGACCCTAAAATGGGGAGACTATCCTGCATTATCTAGCTCATCCCAATATTATCACAAGGGTCCTTATAAATGGAAGAAAGAGGCAGACAAGAAAGAAAAAGAAATGGCAATGATAAAGCGTCAGCCTGACATTGCTGGCTTGGATGATGGGGCCATGAGTCTAGAAATGCAGGCAGTCTCTAGAAGCTGGAGAAGCAAGGAAGCAGAGCTTCCCTTAGAACCTCCGGAAGGAACACAGCCCCTGCTGGCACCTTGATTTTAGTCTGCTGAGATCAATTTTGGACTTTTGACTTCTAGAACTGTAAGATAAAAAAATCTGTGTTGTTCTACGCCACTAAGTTTGTGGTAATTTGGTACAACAACAATAGAAAACTAAAACATGTGTTGAGAGGGGAAGAAAACCCTGTCACCCGTAATTCTATACCTAGCAAAAATATTATTCAAGAATAGAAATAAAGACATTTTCATATAAAAGAAAGCTAAGAGAGTTCATTGCCCGCAGACCTACAAACTATGAGAAGTGCTAAAGAAAGTCCTTCAGGCTGAAGGAAAATGGTATCAGATGGAAACTTCAAATTTCATGAAAAGTATTAGAAATGGTAGTTATGTGGATAAACATAAAGGACTTTTTCCCCCTCTATATTTCTTCAGAATACATATAACTATTTAAACAAAAAAGTAAAACATCGTATTGTGAGGTTTTTTGAAATATGCAAATACTAACAATTGTGAACATTTAAGCATGTGTATTGTAATCCTTAAAAGATAATTCAGAGGTATAGCCAGAAGGCCAAAGGATAATATTCAATAAATTTTTTATTTTCAATTAACCCAAGGAGGGCAGGAAAGGAGGGACAGGAGAGCAAAAAACAATAGGACAAACAGAAAAATACTGGTGAGATGGTACACCTAAAAGGTATAATAACCACAGTAAAATAAGGCAGCATTTCCCGAAGTAAGTTGGTATGGACTAAATGTTTCCGTGTCTGCTAAGTTCCTATGGTGAAGCCCTAATCACCAATGTGATGGTACTTGGAAGTGGGGCTTTGAGAGGCAACTAGGTCATGAAGGTGGAACCTTCTTAAATGGGATTAGTGCTTTTATAAGAGACACAAGAGAGAGAATCTCTTTCTCTACCATGTCAGGGTATGGCAAGAAGGCAGCCATCTGCAAACCAGGAAGTGGGCCCTCACCAGACACTGAATCCACCAGCTCCTAGATTTTGGACTTCTCAGTCACCAGAACTGTGACAATCACCAGAACTGTGACAAATAAATATTTGTTGTTTTGGCTCCCCAGTGTAGGGTAATTTGTTATAGTAGCCCAAGCTGACTAAGACATAAGTGATAAGTGAAAAAAGTGTTCTACCATTGTACAAGTTTAAGAAACATAGGGATAAACAAAGTTAAACAAGTTTTTTTTTTTTTTGAGCAGAACTTCTCATCCTTTAATATGCAAATATACACTGGCACTCTCCAGGGGTTATACCACCCAAGCCGTGTACCTTGATACCATCACTTAGGATTAGTTTTTCATGGAAAATACTTTTGGCAATGCCATAATAAAGTCTCAGCCAGCAATGATCTCATTCATCCATTCCTTGCCAATATGGTCATTTGCATAAGAAGTGGTATGAGACACACTGGCAGATTTAAACATGTACACAAACACATACATCCACTAAAATGTCTTAGTTCTCTACTTTTCATTAAATTAAAGAAGAATGAAACCATAGAAAGAGACACCAAAAGGCAAAATAGCAAATCCATCTCTAGTTCTGCTGTGTCCATTCAAAATTCCCACTTTTTCTTTGAAAAGGTGAAGAAAAGAAACTGAGCTGAGACTTCACGTCCTACATATGCAGCCAAGCAGTGTTTGTTTCTTCAGTGTAATCCACCCACTTACCCACACTGAAAACACCCAGGGCAGAGAAACACGAGGTTAGGTTTCAGTGTCTTTCTAATAGATCCCCTTTTATTCAGGGCAGAATCAAATTTGATTCAGTGTAACTCTTCTGGGTTTAAAACAAACTTCAAAATCTTAGACTTTACTGTATGGTTGATTACTATATAAACTAATAATTTAAGACCATAAATGGTATTGACTAAAATACTAAAAAATAAGCCAAGAGTATGTCAGTCACTTGCCCTTTTTGGCTCCTTTATTTGAACTGCTTCCACTACCATCTTATAATTTTTGCCATGGTCAAGGCAGATAAATGATTTGTCTTCCCTTCCGTCAAGGTAAAAACAGAAAAAAACACTATGCTTCATAGTGAGTCTGCATTTATTAAATGTATTTTTTGTAACACTATTTATTGGCAGGTAAGGACAGATCCACAGATGACTAAGACAGCCCTCATCCTCTAGGACTTAAGTGAAATGCCTAAGCTATATACGTAAACAGATAAAAAACAAGGCTGACTGTCATATGGAAGCAGATATGAGGAAACATTGTTTCCAGTCAGAGAATCAGGAGGAGCTGGTCCTTGATGAGTATTTCAGAGGTGAGATCAGAGTGGAGAACCTAAGGTAGAAATAAGAGAGCAGAGAAGTGTAGGGCATTTGAGCAAAAGGCAGGGGGGTAACCCAGTATGGCTGGAGTATACAGGGGACACAGGTGAACGCTGTGTGAGAGAGAAAATGCTGGATATGTAATTTTGCGTCTTGACGCCGAGCTAAAAAGCTCAGACCTTATTCGACAGGCAGTGGGGTTCACTGAAGATTTTTTTTTAACTATGAATTAGCATGCTTCTTCATTGACAACAAATATTCTTTGAGAGTCTATTGAGTATCCAAAACTGTGCTAACAAGTAAGAGTACAAAACTGAATGCCACAAAGTCCCTCAGGAAGACTACGGTCTAGTGTGGGAGCTAACTGTGTAAAGATAAATAATTTCCAAAGCAGCAGTGTGGAGAACAGACTGTAATATGGCTCTGCCCAGCAACTAAGCCAAGACTGGGATTGCCTTACCCAACTCATGCCCTCTGGGCGACATGTAACACAACATGCAAAACTGAGTAAAATAATAAAAAATAAAGGAGAGACTAGAGGAATGAATTTTTGCTGTAATCAGAATACCCATCATCTAGTAAAAGGTCATAAAATAGTGCAAAATAACACCACTAGCCTGAGACAAGAAAGAGTTTTTTTTGTGGCAAAAATTATTGCAGAAACCTCTTTTGCACATGCTCTGGTGTTCCCTTCTTGTTCTGGTGATATTCTCATTTAAAAAAAGGAAATAATGGTTTGTCAAATGAAAACAAAAACTAATGTTTTCCCTTCTTTAAAGTTTCAAAACTAGCTCAAATAAAAATCTATATTGCCAGTGCTCAATAAAAGTATATCTCGGCAGCTTCTTTTAAGTGTCCTCCATAAAACAAGCAGGAGATACACTCACAAACATACACACACACTTTTTTTTTACACTCACAAACATACACACACACTTTTTTTTTTAAATTTGAGATAATATAAGTTTTTTTTTTTTTTTTTTTTTTTTTGTTTGTTTTTTTTACTGTAAAGCATCTGGGCAACTTTTTTTTTTTTTTTTTTTTTTGCGGTACACAGACCCCTCACTGTTGTGGCCTCTCCCGCTGCGGAGCATAGGCTCTGGACGCGCAGGCCCAGAGGCCATGGCTCACGGGCCCAGCTGCTCCGTGGCACGTGGGAGCCTCCCGGACTGGGGCACGGACCCGCATCCCCTGCATCGGCAGGCAGACTCCCAACCACTGCACCACCAGGGAAGCCCTGGGCAACTTTTATGTGAGCCATTCAAATATTTTTTCCCCAAAACACTCCTTATTGGGCTATTGTTATCCCAATTTCACTCTTAGAAGACAAGGAGAAAAAAAAAAAAAAAAAAGGAATGAAATGAAATGACAGTGACTCAAATACCACACAGACCCAGATGCCCTCAATTCCCAGTGTTCCCTAAGACAGTCATAGTTCATTTCTAACAACAACAATAAAATGAACTCTTTTTTAGCTGGTTCCTCTCTACCCTACAACTATGATATTCTCTCACCTCTAATACTATTCAGTTCACTTTAGTCTTGAGAGTATATGAAGTCCATCCATCTGTTAAGTGGGACACTCAAGTCCTACTGAATTAGCCTTTCACTCATTCATTTAATGTTTATTGCACACTCTATGTCAGACCTATGTTTGCTTCTAAAGTTATAAAAAATTCATAAGATAGGGTCCCTGGCCTCAGAAAAATAAAAGAATACCAGGGGAGGCAGATAAGTAAACAGGCAATTTCAATACCATGGGATAAGCACTCTAATTAAAGAGAGAATCAGGACACTATGGGAGCATAAAAGTGTAGAAGCTTATTACCCAGACTGGAGAGTGCAAGGAAAGCTTCATAGAAAAGGAGCCAATGGGGGACTTCCTTGGTGGCGCAGCGGTTAAGAATCCGCCTGCCAATGCAGGGGACATGGGTTCAAGCCCTGGGCCGGGAAGATCCCACATGCCGCTTAGCAATTAAGCCCGTGCGCCACAACTACTGAGCCTGCGCTCTAGAGCCCACAGGCCACAACGACTAAGCCCGCGTGCCACAACTACTGAAGCCCGTGTGCCTAGAGCCCGTGCTCTGCAACAAAGAGAAGCCACCACTGTGAGAAGCCCGCGCACCACAACGAAAAGTAGCCCCCGCACACCGCAACTAGAGAAAGCCCACATGCAGCAACAAAGACCCAACACGGTCAAAAATAAATTAATAAATAAATTAATTAATTAATTTAAAAAAAAGAAAGAAAGAAAAGGAGCCAGTGGCCATTGTGGGTGTGATTTCAGACATGCTCCTGCATCACTGAGAACATGAGTTTTCTGAACTGTATCAAACTCAAGGATACCACCAGCTGTTCTCAAAACAGTATCTGCTAGCAGCTGCAACGTTATGGTCTCAAGGTCTCCCCTTCTAACTATGCAACCATTTCGGGCCCCAACCAATCCTTGCTTAACAAGCACCCTTACTTCTTGCCAGCTCCAATCCTAATTCTTGACAATTTATCTAACTTTGCGGTTTCTGCCTTTGTAATTCTCTCCCATTTTGTAATCCCATGGAACACAATTCAAGTGCTTCTTGAATCTGTGTTTTCCAGGGTATGGTCCTCAGTTTGGCTCAAATAAAACTCCTTTCTGTTCCTATTATAGATTGTTTATTGATTATTTCCACTGACAAATGTGGTCTCTAATGACTCACCACAGAGCAGTTTAATGCCCAAATAATTACAAAAGAATGAGAGAGGTAGAGTCAGGAAAGAGATGATCAAGTAAGGAAACAGACAGTTTGGGAGAGGGCCTTTTCAGACCTTTTGGGGCAATTTGGAATATTAGTGCTGCACAGGAAAACACAACTGCAATAATCCTTAAATTATCTTTTACTTTCTTCATCAACTCTTAAGTCAGTGCCCTAGCAGAACCTTTGTAGGAAAAGTCCTTTAAGAAAGCTGGGGGATCTAGAAGGAAAGAGAACTATTATAAAAAGAAAGATTATCAGGGACTCTTTTCTTCTTGCCACACAAAGGGGGAAATCCTTAAGATACCTTGAACTTAATGTCCAAGTTCAGTGTACTCTTTCGCTACATAGCACACACCTTTATTTTACCACGTTTCTTGTCTATCTCTCAACTAGAACGTGAACTCTGTAAGGACAGGGAGCTACAAAAGAGATAACATTTCTTACAAGCTTTAAGCACAGTTAAATATAGGACTATTTTTTTTTCCTAGCTTCTGTCTCTTAATTACTAGTCTGCCAGCTGAGAATTGAATACACCTTTCTCTTTGCTAGAAAAAATTTTAAATAGATATACTTCTCTCAAGTTGGCCTAAGGGCCAAATTGAGCTCCTGGATTTTTGAAGAGCTCCCTTCATACAGAATAAAAGCTCCAAACCAGTAACACAGCTGGTCTTGCTTACATTTCAGATTAAGTCAAAACTATTAGCCCTTTCTTACTGGGCTCCAAGTTCCACTCCTTGATCCAAACAGATAAACAAACAAAAAAACAGACAAAACACAAAGGTCACAATTTGGTATCTGCTTAAGAATCATATAATTCAATATAAATCAAAGCCAAACTAAACAAAAACCTTTGTTAGGAAAAATTATGAAAAACTTGGAAATAAGGATTCTTTTGTGTCCTTTCAATGTCAGACTGGATCACTGTCTCACAGGCCCAATCAAGGATTATTTAGCAGTGTAGGATACTGCACCTTTGTTTGGCTTACTATTTATTATCTATCAGGGTCCAGACTGCTGTTACTTGTTAACTTGTAGATTTTTGCCCATAGAGATGCAAATGATTGTTCTGTGGTAGAAAGATAACCTTAAAGATTACAGTTTCATTGCCCTATAAAATAATAACCCAGGGCCTCCCTGGTGGCGCAGTGGTTGAGAGTCCGCCTGCCGATGCAGGGGATACGGGTTTGTGCCCTGGTCCGGGAGGATCCCATATGCCGCGGAGCGGCTGGGCCCGTGAGCCATGGCCGCTGAACCTGTGCATCCGGAGCCTGTGCTCTGCAACGGGAGAGGCCACAACAGTGAGAGGCCCACGTACCGCCAAAAAAAAAAATATAATAATAATAATAATAACCCAATTTACTAATCTTACAAGCTTACTTTGGCATTCTGTAAGTGCTTATGTATACTTAGCCTCTGGATTTGGGGGAAATCAGCTTTACCATGCTGTTTGCCACACTCATTAGGCAAATGAATTTATGACGTGTTCACTTTGTATTTGTATGAGAATCTTATTTTCATGTATTTTTTTAAAAATACAGTTTGACATCTTAAAGTTTTGATATACTTTCTTCTCAGATGACTACAGAATATAGGAAAGGTAAATTGTTACTGCCCTATCAGTGGCAACAAAAGAATGTAAATCAATTGCATTATTCATTCTTCAGCAGGCTGATTATTGATCCTATAGTGCTACTGTTGAATTATTTACTTAAAAAGTCTAGTAAGTAATTACAAATTATCAGTGACTATCTGTATTCTTTAGTGTACACTATTTTACCCCTAAAGATGCACATTAATATTTTATGATTAGAGTACCCAGAAGAATACATAAAAGAGAGTACATATTGTTGCTAAATGCTGCGTCTACCTGTGTTTTCCTCCCAATGCAGCCTTAAGCTATATTTACGCTGTACTTACTAAAGAATACTGCATTTTCTCTTTTAAAACCACCCAATTTTATCTTCCAGCAAAGGCACTGTTACACTTTCTGTAGTAACTCTTAAGTACTTCAATACAGAAGTATCACAGTGTGATTTATGTTTTAGTGAGTTTCAATTCACACCCAAAAGGTATTAGTTAACATCTCAAGTACTTTAATGAGGAAATTACTCCAGAAGTGGTTAGTTACAATCTGACACGTTCACTATGCCTCAGAGCCAGAAGTAGCTACAAAAAGGTTTCAAATATCTTTGTCTCTGGTCAACCTTAAAAGGTATGTTAATTTGCATCAAAGATGATAGAAATAATTTTTCCTTGGTGGAAACAATGAGTGTTTAAGACATGCGTATGGATAAAAACAGTCTGTAAATAGGTATCTTTGCTTTGCATGAGCAGGGTATGAGAATCTAGCCTGTCCAATGCTAGGATAACCATAGGTTCCAATTTGCGTGGTATAGTCCCGGTTTACAACACTTATCCCAGAATAATTACTAATAGCTCCTCCTTTGGACAATAAATTATATGGACACTGTACAATATAGCATATGCTTCTTAAAGGCCCCCTCTATTTAAAAATACGTTGGGGGCTTCCCTGGTGGCACAGTGGTTGAGAGTCCACCTGCCGATGCAGGGGACACGGGTTCGTGCCCCGGTCCGGGAGGATCCCACATGCCGCGGGGCGGCTGGGCCCATGGGCCATGGCCGCTGAGCCTGTGCATCCGGAGCCTGTGCTCCGCAACGGGAGAGGCCACAGCAGTGAGGGGCCCGTGTACCGCAAAGGAAAAAAATAAAAAATAAAAAGTAAATAAAAATACGTTGGAACCTGAATGGACTTTTGTCAACCAACTAGGTTGAACAGCTGAGTCCCGAAGCTAAAATACCACTGCATCTGCCTCTGGTGAATGGTCGTTGCAAGGTGCTTGTTACAGTACTAAAAGGACAAACTTCAAGAAGTTTACAGAACAGGCAGTGTGACATTTTTTGTGCCTGCTTGATAATAAATGTACATATTTGTGCATGATCCCGTCTGAGACCTGTTTTCATTACAACACACTGCCTGGAACTGCCTGCAGGTGACAAGACCTTCAGTTCTCATTTACCTCTAACTGCTGGAGGCTACAGACATATTTCCAAATAATCAATAACAAATAAATTTGCTTAGGTCAGTTTGCAATAGATATATACCTTGAGGACGTCATGACGTTTGTCACTGCGCACATACCTCTGAAGACCCTGGAAAGAAAGCTGAATGGCAGAGATAGTGACGTGAGAGGACTGTACATTTACAAAAAAGTACAGCGAGGAAGGCAGTAAAATGCTTCAGTCCCTGAAACAACAATACGACAAGGACAAACAAAGGGAATTAAATACTTTAAAAACTCCAGCTCTGGGAATCAAATCAACCGCCGAGTTGGAAACCTTGTGATGAGCTGGATAATAACAGACTCAAATACAGCACAAATGAAACACAGCGGAACTACCGAGAAGGTTTATAAAAGGTCATCTAAGGAAATGGGGTTTTCTTTCATGTAGAGGCTGAAGTGCTTCTCTCCTTCCCTCCTAGGGCTGCAGAACACCTCAGAAGCAGTGCCAGCAGCATCATTCACTCACTTCTCTTTACTCTCCTCTTTGCTATTATTACCTATAAACATGAAACAGTTTGCACAGGTGTGTTTTAAAGGCAAAGGTACTTCAGTACTTTTACAGCTTTGGAGCACGACACAGAGAACCAAAATGCATCCAAAAATTCCTCAGTTCCATCAACTTTTAATCACATTCTGTTATGGAAAGTGTATTAAAGCTGTGTGCTGACACAAGGCCTAATCTTACATAAATAAATATGAATATGTGTCTGTGTATAAAATCATTAAGGATATTGCCAAATACAAGAAGAGGAATAATATAAATGCAACTTACTTTTAAAAAGCAAAAAACATCAGAGATATAGCCTAAGAGGCGTTATCACTGATTTTCTTTTAAGTAGATTCCAACCTATGGGAACAACTAAACACAACCTAAAATTCCTCTCAATACACTGATCTCTAGAGCTGAACTTTGAGGTAAAAATCTTGTTTACGACTGGCTTAGGCAATAATGACAAGCTCTGACAAGCTTTTTCTGGTCAGGACCCCAAGCAAAGCCTACCAGAGCTGCTTGCCAACTCCCACCCATGAGACTGGGATCAGCGTCCCCGGGACTGAGGCTGTGGGCACATCCAGACAAAAGTAACCAATCATGTGGAACTAAAACTAAAGGTAAATGGGGTTAGGGAATATATAAGATCCTAAATGGCAAAATATTTCCTATTAATATTTGAAAAGAAAAATTAAGCACTTTTGAGATCTCTCTTAGGAATACCTGCTCAGCACAGAATAGCACAATTTGATGTAACACACTGTATAAAACACCTTTTTTATCTATTTATATGAAAGGGAAAGAGAGATCAAGAAAAACTATGTAAGGAAAGAAGGAAAAGTTTATTGAGCATGTACACTTATTAGGCATCTTTAAAATATCTTCTTTAGTTTAATCTCATTTTAAATTAGCTACTTTTGTAACTTATTTCTCAGACAGGCAAATACCATTATCCTCAGCTCCCAAAGAAGGGATCATTAGCCAGAATACCTTAGAAAGATGTCTTTTTCTTTTTTTTTTTTTTTTTTTTAAAAGATGTTGGGGGAAGGAGTTTATTGACTAATTTATTTATTTTTGCTGTGTTGGGTCTTCGTTTCTGTGCAAGGGCTTTCTCCAGTTGTGGCAAGCGGGGGCCACTCTTCATTGCAGTGCGCGGGCCTCTCACTATCGCGGCCTCTCTTGTTGCGGAGCACAGGCTCCAGATGCGCAGGCTCAGTAGTTGTGGCTCACGGGCCCAGTTGCTCCGTGGCATGTGGGATCCTCCCAGACCAGGGCTCGAACCCGTGTCCCCTGCATTAGCAGGCAGATTCTCAACCACTGCGCCACCAGGGAAGCCCCAAGATGTCTTTTTCTTAAGAGTTAGTGCTTTCTATAGTGCACACGATGTCAATTTTAACCACTTTGCCAACTTCAAGATCATATAAGCTCTTGAAAATTTCTTATGACTCAAATGTTTTTAAGAAAGGGATAAATCCTCCACATATGTGCTAGAATAAACATAATAACTGAATGAAAATGGAGAGATCCTCAATATCAATACCCTCATATGAATGAAGAGTACGAATTTCTAAGAATATCTGTCTCCCCCTGCCGCGATCCAGACCTTCAGTGGACCTAGGGAAAAGGAAAACCACGTGACTGAGAAGCTCACATCCCCATCCATTCATGGACACCACTCTCAACTAGCCCTAAATTTTGTCTTGCAATTCTAGCCTCTCCATTCTCTCATGACTGTTTCAGGTCTTTCTGACTCTACTCAAACCCAAACTCCCCATTTACCCTGCCTGCAATTCTAGCCTCTCCATTCTCTCATGACTGTTTCAGGTCTTTCTGACTCTACTCAAACCCAAACTCCCCATTTACCCTGCCTGCAATTCCCAGCAGATGAAAGCTCGTCCTGTATCTCAGAGCAAATAGAGCTTTTGGCCAGAAGCACCCTCAAATTCTTGCCACCAAATCCACAAGTCCATTTGCCTATTTCCAGATGCATTCTTGTTTTAAGGGAATTAGAATCTTTTGCTACTTTTTATCACTTGTCCAATATCTTTTTTCCAACACTAGACTATAAGCTCCATAAAGTCAGTTGCGTTGCCTTTCTTAATCATCTCTATATCCCTGGATTCTAGCACATTTGGCAGGTACTGATTAGTCAATAAATATTTGTTGAATGAGTAAATAAAAGAAAGATTCCCTGGTTTCTCCTTTGGACTTCGATAGTTGCTTTTCTCCTTTTGAAACAATGGGAAAGCAATGGCAAGGGAAAAAATCTGAGGATAGAGGCTCTTAGAAAGGTTGCAAGGGAAAAAAGTTTAGATAGTAGTTGTTTTCTGTGGTACCCATGACACTTTTCTCTAAACAAGCAAAGGGTTTCTGTACAAGCTACTTTTACCCACTGACACAGCAACTCTACCTACAAATATGACATGACTGTACCTGCTTGTGCATCTTGATTTTAATTTTTAACATGTAAAACAAACAAACAAAAACCCTCAATTTGGCAAAGCCGAGTTCCAACATTGCTGTGACTGCAAGGTTAAAGTACCAATGATCAGGTCCACTCTGGATTCCACATGATGATTTAAACTGGAGTCCCTCCAAATGTTAATCAAAACAGACTCCCAACTCTGACTAGACTTACAGCAAGTAAATGTTTAAATTTAAACTTAAAAAATAAAGTATCGTTTCTAATCTGTTTCATACACTGACTTTCTAACTAATGCCATACTCTTGTTCCTCTATGGATCCCTTTGGTATATGAGCTGCCAATTCCTGAAACCTCCAATGCAGACTGTCCCTATCTAAGGGAGGGGCCATGCACATTTTCAGCAGGAAATGCACATCTGACAAAGCCCAGAAATGCCACAGGAATGTAACCCATGTAAAAGCACATAAATATGCATGCACACACATGTATTCTTCAGGAGTTCTCAAAAGTTGAGAGGAATGAGAGAGAAATTTCACAAAGTAATCTAGTTAAAATTTTATTTTACCCAAGAGGTAAGTCTGAGGAGACTGCTCATCTCCCATTTCTGTTTTGAGTACGACATCACAAAATGTTTTTTTTTTTTTTGCGGTACGCAGGCCTCTCACTGCTGTGGCCTCTCCCGTTGCGGAGCACAGGCTCCGGACATGCAGGCTCAGCGGCCATGGCTCACGGGCCCAGCCGCTTCGCGGCATGTGGGATCTTCCCGGACTGGGGCACGAACCCGTGTCCCCTGCATTGGCAGGCGGACTCTCAACCACTGCGCCACCAGGGAAGCCCACAAAATGTTTTGAAAAATTAGCTTTGTATAGGCCATAACATACTTCCTACATTGGATCCCATTTTAAAAATTTCAAAAAAGCTTATAATTTCTACAGAAAGGAGTCACATGTTTATTTATTTTATGAATATGATGACAAATTGAAATTCTAATGAGGCAATCATAGTTCAGGCATACAAAAATGGAGTCGGGTGGCCACTGAGGATCTGTTCTCAGACATGTCCCTGGGCCACTGGGAACCTGAATTTTCTCTGAACTGTATCAAATCAACCATACTTGGAACAACATCCGCCAACTGCAATTTTATGGTTTCAAGGTTGCCCCCTTGTAACTATGCAACCATTTCAGACCCCAACCAATCCTTGCTTAACAAGCACCCTTACTTCTTGCCAGCTCCAATTATAATTCTTGACAAACAACTTGCATAACTAACTGTGGCCTTGCAGGTTTTGCCTTTATAAGCTTCTTCCATTTTGTAGTCTGTATTCATGTGCTTCTTAAATCTGCGTCTCTTGGGCTATAGTCCTAGCAAACCCCAAATACGTTCCTCTTTATTGCAGTCAGGTCTCTCTTTCTGAAGTTTTGGTTAACAAATCTATATGTCTGTGTGCATTCATACTACATACATATATGCTATGTCCAGAAGAGCTTTAACCACATTGTTAGTTTCAGAGGTTTTTGAATCCTTGGACGACTGTGCGGGTAATTACCTGACCTTATTTGAAATTTCAGTGCATAAAGATTATATTTCCCTAGTACATTCCTTTCTCCTAGAACTAAACATGGGGCACCGGAAGTTACATTCTCCATGTCCATAAATAATATGATACTATATTTCCTGGTATGTATTTTAATTGTAAATATTTGATCCAGAGAATTATTATTTTAGAAAGGATGTATATCCAACTCATCCATATTTCTAGTTGGAATCACTTAAACTGCCCCAAATCACTTAAACTGTTCCTTTAAGGCCTCCAGAAAGGAATATTTCCAATCTTCATAAAACTTTCACAGAAGCTCATTGAAGTTATCAGCTTCCAAAAACATTCCCATTTCACCTGATCATGATGTTCACATCTTTTGTACACCCATGAAAACAGGCTTATGACTATTCAACCAAAGCCTCTGTAGAAAATGCCCCTTCATCTTCATTAGTAGTAAAGGTGTTGAGGAGTCCAGGAGATGAGTAGACACGATGATAGACTTTTACTGACCACCTGTTCCCACTCCAAATGCCAGTCACTCATACATACATTGTCTCATCCTCCAAATCGCTCAGAGTTTCTATGGTGCTGCTATTGAATACCTAACTCTGGATTAGTAGACTTTTTTTTTTGTGGGGGGATGATGTTTGTATAGGGAGATTGGGAGAAATGTGGGTAGGGAAAATTTTTAATTTCCAATTCCCAGTGGCTGAGACTAGAAAAAATCTAGTCTGTTTTTTCCCCTTGGTCCTATAGGAGCTGCACTCAGAGAGCCTACTGTTCCATCTATCACTGGATAAGGAATTATTTTCCCATCAAAGAAAAGGTGAAACTGTTTCAAATCAAGGCTTAAACTGCAGATTAATAAAATATTAAAGTTTAAAAATTTTAGAAAAATGCATACAAACTGAAAAACTGACCAACACACAAGCTTTTGCATGAGCACTGAATGTGTCCTAAAAGAAAGAGAAACCAGTTCTAGAAAAAAAGTTAATCACGTACAAGAGGCTCTTCTTTTCTAGTGCCTCAGCGACAGCTACAAGTTGGTCATTAAATGGGCACTGGGGAAACAGAGAGGATGCGTGCTCTTTCTGAAGGAAACCCTGACGTCAGCCAAGAACTAAAATCAGTTCTGGCTTCACACTGGGAAAATGTGCTTTTAATTTGGCTGTGGTTGTTTTCTCCAATGGTCAAGGAGAGTATGCTAGTGATTTGTGCTTTGGCATTTCCATTGCACACTGACAGGCAGCTCTTTTTGAACACATACTTGAGTGATTTAGACAAAGCTCTGTGTATGACTGTAGCTTCAGTAGAAATCCTAATAGTTCCTGGAAAAGCATGTGCTCACCGAGTGAGATATAGTGGCAGCAGGCATGAGTAATTAGCTTGGTGCTAACTCTGCATCAGGAATATTAATTTTGTGCTTCAAATGCTACTTTCATATATAATCTCAAGGGATATTTATATAAACATCGATGTTCATAATACCTGTAACCTTTCTATCGGGCATGGAAGACCAAACAGAGAAGAAAACAGGTGTTTTAACCAAGTTATCACTGTTCATCACCCACAAAGCTGGTAATAATCACAGAAACAGAGATACCTGGATACTTCCTCTAATCATTTAATACATTTTTTTCTTTAAAAGCATATACAGGGCTTCCCGGGTGGCGCAGTGGTTGAGAGTCCGCCTGCCGATGCAGGGGACACGAGTTCATGCCCTGGTCCGGGAAGATCCCAAATGCCGTGGAGTGGCTGGGCCCGTGAGTCATGGCCACTGAGCCTGCACGTCCGGAGCCTGTGGTCCGCAATGGGAGAGGCCACAGCAGTGAGAGGCCCGCGTACCACAAAAAAAAAAAAAAAAGCATATACAGTCATTACTCATCTATGTTATACAAAATTCTGTCCTAATTATGCATGTCATTTATTCAAATCTTACTTTAAGCATAAAAGATCAATTTAGATGAAAGGCCATGTGTGTACTATTATACTTTACTTATGATAAAATGTGATTAATTAAACTGCATAACTGTGGAGTTCATCTTACTTTTTTGGGGTTGCGGTCATTTTAAATGTTTATTTTTTTCCAAAAGAGAAAATGTTGAAATAACTTCAAAATCCTTACATGGCCCAGTGCAAACTTAAGCTGCTGTTTAAAATTATCCAAGACCCATCAGATAAGAGGAAACCACTGGAGAACCAGGAATAAACACATTCCTACTTTTTTGGGAAAAACCCCTGTACATTAAAAATTTGAAGTTTCTAACACTAGAAAACAGTACCTTTGAGCAACAGTTTTCTAGTTTATTTTTAAAATTCCAACAGAAATTATATCAGCATGAGGATAAAGTTCTAAAATGTTATTGGAGGACCCTGTGCCTATTTGGATTCATTTAAAATGTAAATAAATCTCATTTACTGGCATTTTCTCCTCCTCCCCCACCCCAAAATTTTTAAAAAAGAAGAAACACACCATCTATACAAATGTCTGGTTTATGTAAAGTATGTGTGGTGTGTGCCGTGTCACCCAACATACGTTCCCCATCAGGACAGGGGCAGGACCGTCAAAACACCAAAACCCACTTGACCACAAGGAAGGGAGCTTCCAACAGGTCGGTTCCCACTGGGGAGGAGCTGTATTCTCACAGCAGAGACTTCTCCAGCCCCCATCACAGGGGCAACTGCCTGGGAGAGAGAGACCCCTAGGAGTACACGGGGGTTTTAATAGTCATGCTCTTTCTGGCCACAGGAAAAATACTACCACGAAGGCTGGTGATAACCTTATAATGCAACCAAGAAAGAAAGAGAAAGGGACTCAGATGTCAGGCTCTGAGCTGGGGCTTTCCATACGCCGCATCCTTTAATCCCCAATCTAATCCCCACACTGACTCCATGCCGGGGTCACAGCTGTTGGTCCTAAGCAGCCTTCAATATGCTACGTAATGTTCCTAAGCTTACGTGGTAAGAAATGGCACAGTGAAGGCCGGAACACAGGTGTTTCTGCTCACCGCACAACACTGCACCACCTACATGTGCGTTAACTGTGACTTAGAGTACATGTCTGGATACTTGGGCTTCCCCAGGTCGATCCTCTAGAGAGGGTTTGCCCTCCCACAGTCTGTAACTTTCCATACTTTCAGACCTCTGGTTTGTCTGAGTTCAAAGAATCACCCTTCATGGCTCAGGCAGGTACACAAAGGTCCAGAGTAATTGTTTTTTCTTTTCCAAAACAAAACTTACAGAGCTATTTCTGGCTGTCCCTTGGAGCTTTAAAGTCATACACCACATGAGCCACACCACATTTCTTCAAGTCTAAGTATCCCCCCAGAAATACCAGAAATTTGTTAACATAGCTCACCGAACACATACCACGGTTCCCATTTTTCACATCTAATCAGCACCAAAATCGACTGAGTATATGTATCCCACCTCCACTCTGGTTCCTCCTTGCCGTACCCCACTCCCTGCCTTGGTTAGACCTTTCTCTTCTTTGGCCTCGGTGTATGCAGAAAGCGCCTTATTGGTGAGACCCCTCCCCCCATCAACGGCTTCTCCACACTACAGCCAATGATCCTCTTCTACTCAGGCACCACCCTCTCCAAACAGCCTTTTCTGGTCTCTCAGTCCTCCCCTGGCCTTCTAAAGCCCCCTGTACACATTATCCTATCACTGACACACAGTATTGTAATTTGATTCCTTGTCTGTCTCTCTGTACACCATGGGCTTCCCGGTGGCTAGCACAAACACAGCTTGACATGCCTGTCCTTAACAGGAAGAAAAAAAACTAAAAACATAGGTATGAGAAGAAGGAAGTACCCCACAATCACTTAGTATCTCTTAATCTTTCTTAGGCTTCAGCTATTTAATAGTTCATTTAACAAATACTTATTGAACTTATACTTTATGCCAGACGCTCTGCCAGGCACTATAAGTACAGAGATGATTAAGACACAGTGCCCTACAATATGTAAAGGAGTCAGACATGCAAACGTAATTGTAAGATGGTAAGGTAAGCACAAGGTTCTCTGAGAACACAGACTGAGAAGACAAGACAAATCATGCCTAAAGATTTGGAGAAGACTGCACAGAAACCTAGATGCCTGGGCTAATGACTGTCACACTGGTAGTTCACCAGCAAGAGACACAGGGAAGGGCATACCGTGAGACCAAAATCACTGGTCAAATCAATCAAGCCAATAACAGAGCCTTGGTGAACCAGCTCTGAAGGAGAAATGACCTGAAACATCAACTTCAATCCTATTGTTATTTTCATACATCCGGACCACCATTAAGACTCCTTTTAAATAAGCTAAACATTCAAAGATAGACACCTTCTATCAAACCATGATTATAGTAGTATTTCCCCAAACTTAGTGAAAATTATAAAATATTTTTCTATATGAATACTAGAAAGGCAATGCTGTGAGGATTGACTAAGCAAAACTTGTGGATATCAAACACAACCTTCTCTACAAATGAGAAGTAAGCGGAAGCATCTTCTGTATAAAAAAACACCCCAAAATGTTAAAAAATAATGTAGAATATATATATATGCACTCATGCTTATTTCTATTGGCTCAAGTGTCTAGAGCTGCTTTGTGTCTAGAGCTTGCTTTCTTCAATCAGCAAACTCTGAGCAAACAGAATAGACAATCTGAAACACTAAACCCTTAACTGGCCTTGCCAGAGGACTTAGCAGAAGCTCGATGGGGATGGCCTCTTATTACCCCCCGTCAAGGCCTCTTTGCTGGCAAAATGTGTAACTGAATAAACAGAGAGACAAGGTCTGCTATGCCTCAGCACTCAGAAAATTATGACAGCGGGAAGAATGAGGATCTGAGGTCTCAATACTTTAAACAGGAATAATCTTTGAGGAAATCTGGCAACCTCAGTCCACTGCATTTATGGGAGTGCTTTCTAGATACTCTGATTAATACGAGTACTCTGAAGTAGGACCACAAAGACCCAACTAGAATACGCTGTAAACCAGAGCCTCAGTCTCCAAATAAGTTAATAAGAGTCTACTGGCCTGAGAAAACAACGTATATGAAAAAGATACCAGAACCAGCTTTTGTTGAACAAAGGATTCATGGCTCTTGCAAGTGTTTATTGTCTAAACCGTACTTCCAATTACATGACAACAAACACAGGTTATGAGAAGAGACACTTATAATAACTGCCACATGACCTGTCCATCTTATCAAAGGCAAGAAAAAGATGGGCTCTCTGCTAGTGCATGAACACTTTTTATCCAAGTCTTTGATTTGTATGTGTTCAATCCATTTTCTCATGCATAATCCAGGAATCTAAGGAGTTTTATAAGTACCAAGCATAGATATACAATTTAAAGTCCCAAGCATAGATATACAATTTAAAGTCGCCCTACCGGGCCAGTTAAATGTTCTTGCATTACAAAGTATTCATTTCTTGAGTTCTTACATATGTGGGAAATTTATAAAACATACGAAAAGATAGTTTTTCAAACAAAGAAACATCATTCTGATCTTCTTCTGTTTTCTCCCCAGGAACAGAATTCATTTCAACCCATTTCCTTTAAACCCATTGTTTTCCTAATTTGTGCAAAGCACTGAGCAGAAGTTGGGAGGGGGTGTGAATTATGGTGATTCCCTGTAGTGGGCTGCACTCTGGGTGAGTCCAACCCTCTGAAGGGATAACAAAGGCAGGAAGTGCACAGCAAGCACCAGGCCTACCGAAATGGTTCCAAGCCAGCTCACACTGGGCCCCAGGGGAGCCTCTCCACTTTTCCCAGGCCACAGTTCTCTCCATGTAAGAAAGGTCCCCCATGTTGCCAATGTGCCTGTGCAAACTCTACTGGCCTGACCAGAGTCGGCTGGAGAAGCAACAGGTCTTTATAACTCCAGGGTTCTCAAACAGACATGTCTAACTCCCCATCACTCCTTTCTTCCAACCTTCAAATCCAACTCCCCCTGCACCACACCCCAGTTCCAACCACTACTTCCCACTGGGGGGGGGGGCTGTGCCACTCCACGGGATGCAGTCACACATCCCTCCCACTTGACCATCCACCTCCTGACCTAGCATATTAATATGAAGTGAAGAAATATTTGGAGTCCGAGACCTAGCTCACCTTCTTAGGCACCTGCACTGACCTTCCTTGGAGACAAGCCTAAGTCTAGTTGGCTTTCCTTAAGAACTTATTTCTTTTTCAAGTATGCTTCTGTGATTGTAATTATATGGAATCAGAATTTTAGTTTCTATTACATTTTATAGACACCGATTGGCATTAAGTTATACCTACTTGCTTTTCCACCATCCTTATAATTTTGTTTCTTTTTGTTATAATCTTGTTTTTCCTTCCTGTATCTACTTATTTCTAAATAAGCAGTGTTTGTTTCTTTTTGTTATAATCTTGTTTTTCCTTCCTGTGTCTACTTATTTCTAAATTACCATTAGACTCATTTTAATATTTTATTTGTACCAAAAATATGAATGTTACAAATATATGCCCTCAAAAAATAATAAGCAATTGGGGGAAAACTATATCTACACACACATCCAAACAGACAGTATAATTCAGTGCCAAGTTGTAAATCAAGAACAAGAAAGAAGATGGGATTAATTCTCAAACTACTGGTGTTCATATTCATTTGCTTGTTGCATGCCAATAAGCATATCTCAAATATTCGCTTACTGCCAACCTAAGTCCTAAGTTAAAAGCATTGTATGCATGACTTGAGTTCTTCCAGGTATCCTGCACATTCGAGAACTTACCATCTTAAGAGAGTTCATGAAGATCCAGAAACACCAACCATAGACTTTAGAAGAAAATACTTTCTATTTGTGAACTTAGAGCCCACTGTTTGAACATTCAAATCTTAAAAGCTAATAAATAAGGAGCTATTATTTTCTTTTTAAAATATCTCTTTTCAAATTGCCCTGGAATATTTTGTACGCCATTTACAAAATAATTATATGCTGAACACAAAATATTAGAAAAATTTTCATGTTGAGTGACTTATTTTATCGATATTTTTCTGAATTTTACATTAAGAAACAAAACTATGTTCATCACTTAGAATATAACACTGTATTTCTTTAAACACGTTCCCTTGTCCTATTAAAATAGTTTTTAAGTTATAAAAAATTTATTATACCCAACTTTTTAGAAACATTATTACATAAAGACAGGTATGTGTGTGTATACACACACATTTGAACTTGAACCCTCTGATTAAAACGTAAACACATACGCATAAGTCTTATACATAAAAACGTTAAAATATTGAAAAAAGTTCCAAAAATAACTAAAATGCCATTTGCCAAACTATTTCCAGGCAGTCTCTGAGCAAAGAAAAGTGGAATTCCAGCCAACGTCTTCCAACCAGTCTCAGTCTTCAAATAATACTAGAGATCAACAAAAATTTTCAACTAACAGATTTAGCTTGTCTGGTTTTGCGGGACTAGTGTGTTGAGAACAAAAGGCAGTAACTACACAGTTCGCATGCTGTGATACTCTGGAGACGGACACTGCCCTCGGACCCTCACTGGCCAACAGTCTCTAAACAAACGAGGTGGCACCAAGCCTTCGCTTATCAAAATGTCTGATAAACTACTTTTCAAGCTCTTCACTGATGTGAAAGAAAATCCATATTCATCATTCACTGCTTGGTAAAGTGTCTCAAAAAAGTATTGACAGAGCCTTAAACTGTGAATCTAGGTCCAAAACAAGTACTTGAAGACTTCAGCAAAAAGTAGTTCTTATTATTAATATCCTTGGATCGAATAGGCAAGTTATTTCCTCAGAATAACATTCAATTTGATCTTTATTTTGACACAAACAATTATTCCGTCCCACGGCTGGCTGTGAAATAAACATCTTTCTCTGAGTTATTGGTAAAGGGCTAGCAAAATTCGACCACGTCATCTCCCCATCTGCCTCTCTGTGGCAACAAACTGATCTACGTGCAACACATGACTACAGCAAAGCTGTCTGTTCAAAAGAACAGAACATGCCTCTAAGAAACAATGGAGCAACTACTGAAAATGAGCACTAAAAACTGTCACCAGTATCCACAATAATAAAGCTTTAAACCCAAAAAGATGTAAAGAAAACCTAAAGTGATTCTGGTTTGGTCCCTGTGGGGTTATGAAAAACTATTGTGTATTAAACACTGATTCACCAACAACTGGAGGGAAAAAAATATAAAAAATATAAATTCCAACAATTATGATGTTAATAATAATTTCATCTGCAGGAACATTCAGGAAGTTGATTAGATGATCCTAATGGGTGATTTAAAGTGAAAGGAAAAACACCCTTAGCATAATTTAATAAGTTCTTCAGACTGAAGCATCTTCAAGAGTTTCATGAAAGACCTTCTTTAATAGCTCTTTCCAAGTCCAATTAACTTGTTAAATGCCAATTCTCATTACCTCATCAGAAATCTAAAGCCAGCCCTTTCTGATTAAATCATTAAATAACCATTAACAGCACAATGTCTAGTACGTATTTATGGACAGTCCAACACAGATAACCAGCTTGTAATTTTTCATGCCAATAGAATAGAAAAGCTGGAGTTTTTCTCCAGTTAATTAAAAAAATCATAAATTTATCTTCAATTTTGGGATGCACTAGGTTACATTTACCTAACATGTCATGCTTCCTAACTGTTTAGATTAGCATAACCTTTTTGTAGACCCTCAATACACAGTGCAGAAATGTTGATTAACAGTTCATTTACATGAAAACCCAGGTTGGTACTGAAGAAATCAGAAGGCACTTGTCAAGTGTGAGCTGCCATACCTGCCAGTGTGATGAGTAAAGTCACCCCACTTATGAGTCACTCAAATGTCTGCAGACTTCTCTGCTGGGCAAGCACTACACTGACAAGGACTGCCAGCGTCAATCCTACATTAGCACTCACTGTCTCCACAAATCTGCCTGCAACCTTCGCTTCCCCACCTCCCAGGCTGCGTGCTGCCCCTGAGGACTGGATGCTGCGTGCTGCCCCTGAGGACTGGACAAGCCTGGCTCAAGGGACCAACAAGCACACCCAGGAGTCTGGTTCAAAGTTCAAGGTTGTGGGACTTCCCTGGTGGTCCAGTGGGTAAGACTCTGTGCTCCCAATGCAGGGGGCTGGGGTTCGATCCCTGATCAGGGAACTAGATCCCGCATGCATGCTGCAACTAAGAGTTCACGTGCTGCAACGAAGAGCCCAAACGCCGCAACTAAGACTCAGCACAGCCAAACAAACAACAAACAAAAAAACTAGTAAAAAAAAAAAAAAAGTTCAAGGTTGTGCCCACCCTCCCAAGACAGAGGACACCTACCCACTGGACTGTGAACAGGTCAGCTCTGCTGCATCCTCTTTCCTTGGACTTTGATTTCTTGTGTTTGTGAGTAACCTCAGACACTGACCCTCTGTGAGGCTGACTCTGAATCCGCAGAGGAGGATCCACAGGTACTCAAACCTCCTTTGCTTACAGTGTTATACACAGAACACTTCTAGTCTCTGTGTACCTTTTTTATCCCCATGAAGCCTTACAGATATTATCATTGAGAAAACAAAATAAAACAAGATCAATAAAAAGTACTATTTACCTTACACTGTAGGTCACTATGCTGAATGAAGCAAAGGAATTATTAAGTTTCAGTCTCTTCCAAAAACCAGATAAATTGATAAAACTTATTTCAATGAATATGGTACTAATAACATTTTGATTTTTTTAGTTGAAATAGAGTTGATTTACAATGTCAATTTCTACTGTACAACAAAGTGATTCAGATATACATATATTCTTTTTTAATATTCTTTTCCATTATGATATGTCACAGAATACTGAATGTAGTTCCCTGTGCTATACAGTAGAATCTTGTTGTTATACATTCCATATACATTTTGATATTTTTTATGGATTAAGAAGCTTGTAACGTGATGTCCTGTCAACTACTTCTTGAGATGCTAGGGTTGGTTCTGCTTAGAATTATACTTCTATTCAGAAGCAGTCAAAGATAAGACTGACTGTGAAAAAAAAAATAATTGCAGGGACTTCCCTGGTGGCACAGTGGATAAGACTCCGTGCTCCCAATGCAGGAGGCTTGGGTTCAATCCCTGGTCCGGGAACTAGATCCTACATGCATGCCACGCTAAGAGTTCGCATGCCACAACTAAGAAGCCCGTATGCCGCAACTAAGGAGCTGGTGAGCTGCAACTAAGGAGCCCATCTGCCACAGCTAAGGAGCCCACGTGCTACAACTAAGGAGCCCACGTGCTATAACTAAGGAGCCCACGTGCTGCAACTAAGGAGCTGGTGAGCCGCAACTATAGGCCTGCAAGCCACAACTAAGGAGCCTACGTGCTGCAACTAAGGAGCCAGAAAGCTGCAACTAAAGAGCCCGCAAGCCACAACTAAAGAGCCCACAAGCCACAACTTAGGAGCCCTCCTGCTGTGACTAAGACCTGGTGCAATCAAATAAATAAATATTTTAAAAATTGCAATGCCAGTATATCTCTATATCTTCCAATTAAGGGCTAACATCAACAAAACAGGAACAAATATAACAGTATCACACTCATATCAATGGTTTAGTGAAGGCAGGATATTATCCTTTAAAAATTGTTTTAAAAATATTACTGGACTCTGCCTATTTATCCCTACCTCTTCCAACATAGGACCTGAAACAAAGTGGGCTCCTTAAATCTCTGCCAATACCCATCCGCACATTCTACAAACTAGCAGGGAATTTCCCTGATTAAATGCTACTTGCAGTATTTTTAACTTACTCTAAATCATCATAGTACTTAAATGCTCAGTTTATAGCTGTATCTTTTCATATTTTAAAAATATGGCTTATATAATTTTCATAACGATATTTTATGTGTAAATATGTTAATATATTGTTCCTGTTCTCAAATTATTTCACACTTACTTTTTTTTTAAATAAATAAATAAATTTATTTATTTATTTGTTTGTTTTTTTTGGCTGCATTGGGTCTTCGCTGCTGTGCACGGGCTTCCTCTAGTTGCGGGAGCAGGGGTTACTCTTCATTGTGGTGCGTGGGCTTCTCATTGCGGTGGCTTCTCTTGTTGTGGAGCACGGACTCTAGGTACGCAGGCTTCAGTAGCTGTGGCACGCGAGCTCAGTAGTTGTGGCTCGCAAGCTCTAGAGCGCAGGCTCAGTAGTTGTGGCGCACGGGCATAGTTGTTCCGCAGCATGTGGGATCTTCCCGGACCAGGGATCGAATCCATGTCCCCTGCATTGGCAGGCGGATTCTTGACCACTGCGCCACTAGGGAAGTCCTCATGCTTACATTTAAAAAAATTTCTCTAACTGTACAGTCCAAGGGGGAACTGTACAGTCCCCCCTTTTATCCTTTAGCAGCTTTGCACTCCTCCTAGTAGATAAGCAAAAGATCAATACCAGCAGTTGCACTTATATTGGCTTCTTTTGTCTTTTGAGGTCAATTCCCTATAAATTTTAATTAAAGGATGGAGCAGTATGATGTTGTTTGACATTCCCGTAGCTCCGCCTGTGAAAACTCCTCCATTATCTACCTATTCCTACACGTTGGTGACTCCCCCCCACTCCCCCCCAAACCCTCGCTGGCTTCAATTTCTCCACAGTCCTCTCTCTGCACATGTATATCTAGCTTCTTGCAGACAGCTCCAGGTGTCCCACACAGTGTCTAAAGCTGAACTCATCGTCTTTCTCCTCAATATGATTGCCCCAGGCTCTTAGTGGTGGTCCCACCACTTACATAGCTCAAGATCGAACTTGTGTCATCTCATACTCCTTCCCTCTCTCTCACTTTCTGACCTGAATCAACCTCTATGTCCTGTCAATTCTCCTTCTCTTTCTCATATTAACTCCTTATTCTATCCCCAATACTGCCTATCTAGTTCAGATCCTGATCATTTCTCACTTGAGATACTGTAGTGTCTTGCAGCTTGTCTTCCTGATTCGGCCCTTGGAGGGTATAACTTACACCCCGCTCTCCACAGTGGCCAGCATACTCTATCTAAGCCTTAATTTGTTCAGTTAACTCCTCCACGTAAACGTTTCAAAGGTTCTTCCTCACCCAAGCATAAATTCCCACGTCATACTGGGTCTACAGGAATCTGGGCCCTGCCTACCTCTCCCTCTAACCTCTACATTCCAGTCTTCTTTTTTTTTTTTTGGTACGCGGGCCTCTCACTGCTGTGGCCTCTCCCGTTGCGGAGCACTGGCTCCGGACGTGCAGGCTCAGCGGCCATGGCTCACGGGCCCAACCGCTCCGCGGCATGTGAGATCCCCCCGGACCGGGGCACGAACCCACATCCCCTGCATCGGCAGGCAGACTCTCAACCACCGCGCCACCAGGGAAGCCCTACACTCCTGTCTTCTTGAAAAGTCCCTCTTACTTCTTTTCACCTAACATGAACTCATCTCTTAAGACTATGTTCAAAACTCATCTCTTCCAATGCCTTTCATGGTGCTCAGTCTTATTAGCAAGATTAGCCATCTCTCCTGTGAGCCTACTTGCCCAGACCATATTGCTGTCCCCACATTTATCCTGTGAGCTCCCTAAAGGCAGGGCTTACATCTTACATTTATATGCCCAGCTCATAATCCAATGCTTCTCACAAGGTAGCCTTCAATAAATACTGAAGAATGAATGAACATGTGGAACTCAAACTCAAACTCAAACTTGCGGAATAAAAGAATGACCTGCTTTTGGGTCAAACACACAGAATAGGTAAATGAGCTAATGTGAAATATTTGGAAAACATAAATATTTCCAAAATGATTTAAACACTCGTATTATGAAATATTTCTGGCGTACAAAGCCTAGAGTGTGCCATTGACTAGGAACACAGTTATGGGTCTACTGTGAGATAAGAACTGAAATAAATAATTGTTTAGAAACTTTTATAGCAACTTCACAAGGTTGACACATCCACATACACCATCCATGGGCTTGTCTTAAGGCACTGGCTGGCTCTCGTTGAACTTATGTGGTAAGTGGCACATACAGCAAGAGCTGAAGGCTAGCCACGGCTCAACAGGTCTGCATATCGGTCCGTGATGGATTGGAAGTGAAAGGAAAAAATGGTCTTTCACTAGAGACAGTTTGAAAAACATCAGCAAAGACAATAATGTAACAATGTCCCATGTACCACAACCAATTTATATTCACCTTCCATATTCGCTTGAAACCTTTTTCCCCGTGACATAAAATAACACAGACACAGTTGAAGCCTGCTCTATGACCTTCCCCAGTCCTTGTGTTCTCCTTTCCTCTCCAGAGACAGCCTCCAATATAACCTTTTAAATAGGCTACTAAATCCTGTTTAGTCATGTGAAATTTTCCTGCTGAGGTTTACAGCAGTGTTTCACTAAAAAAATTACTAATATTTACCAGTGATCGATGCTATTTTGAAGACTTCTGCCTATTTAATATCACTGTATGTGAAAACCTGTGTTGTGTCTCCTTATCTGTGATCCTCCAGCCACTGACAGACCTGAACTCCAAGTAAAGGGACATCTGCCACCTCAACCTTTAGAGAGAGAAAGACCTTCTTAAAACGCCCACAACTTGAAAGATTAAAGAGCACCGGGTAAGAGTATAGAAAGAAAGAAATCAGTGGGAACACTGATTTCCACTAATAAAACAGGCTTTCTGAGAACACTGGGCTGGTGAGACTTAACTATAAAAGATGCATCTTTCAATGTTAGAGGTTAGCCTGGAGAAGACACAAGAGAGAGAAAAGATGCCTGACACGACAGGTGGAAAACACGCGCTTTCCACGGTTAATCAAATGGGCACTGCAAAGCCAATACGCCTCCTGAAATTCAAACCTTTGATTTTTGCACGACTGCCAACTCATTTACAAAGCATCCACAGCTAATCAAACTTGTTTGGCTGCCTCCTTATCGAAACTTTACAAAACTTTAATTTCAGCCTCATGAGCCCTGCAGCTGTAAATTAATTGGATAAAATTTACAAACATTATGCAGTGAAATAAAACACTTTCAAAGTCTTTTCCCTGTTCAGGTGACTTAGCTGCCTAGCGCACCAGTTTTGCTTGACGTAAGTTCAGAGCCCCTGGAAACCTTCCCAATCCTGCTCTCTAGGCCTTGTGCCTATTCACGGAACCATTTTAATGCATATCTGGAAAATTAATAAACCTCAGATGGGTTTAAACACTCAGAAATATTCCGGATACTTCTTGCCATTCATTATATTTAGGCATCCTTTGCAATGGGAGAATCCTTCTCAAAAGACCACAGCAGCAGCAGATAAAATCCCTGAGGTTATTAGCATGCAACAAAATATCTCATTTAAGGTTTCTGTGGTCTAAAGCCGAGGCCAGGAATTAAATTTACTGAAGGTGAAATCGCTTATGCTTTGGTTTAATACAGATATTCTCAAAACTGTTTTCTGAAATCATCCATCTCACAATGAGAGTGCAAAAATTATCACGAGCTTTCAAACAGCAAAGGGAATAAAACTGCTCCCATGTCTGCCAACAGGCGAGCAGCTCACCAGTGCTTACATGACCCTACATCACACTGACAGAGAAGATAAAAGACTGTTGATTTCTTAAAATGTGCAGTCCTAATATACCAGGTACCATAATTAATTTATGATCTACACGGTTACCAAGAAAGAGTTGAAATGTCCCCCTCTGGTTGATTTTCACAGGACAACTGCCACCTCTTCCAAGGGAGGTCAAGTCTTTCAGCTTCTCAGAAGCTTCTGAGATAAGCTTCTCCCTCATGCATGAAGACTTGGGTTTGAAACAACCTCTGATAACTAACTGCTAAAGGAGTTTTGTAGATTTCGTAAGCTCTCTGAAACACTGTTCTGAACAGTAAAGTGAGGATAACAATAGTGCTCAAGCAGGGTTGGTGTGAATGTGAAATAAGAGAAAGTAATGCAAGAGCTGGGCAAAGAACAGGCTCTCAAAGAGAAAACTTTTGAAATGTAAATATATCTATTTTTCCCTTCTTTAGACAACAAACCAAAAACAGAGCCGATTTATCCAACTGGTGATTGTACTTTAAAAATATGGCCCTTGCCAAAGGGTAGGGAGGTGAGGGGGATGGATTGGGAGTTTGGGATTAGCAGATACAAACTATTATATCTAAGATGGATAAACAACAAGGCCGTACTGCATAACACAGGGAACTATATTCAATACCCTGTGATAAACCATAATGGAAAAGAATCTGAAGAAGAATGCCTATATATATAACTGAATCACTCTGCTGTAGAGATTAACACATTGTAAATCAACTATAATTCAATAAAATAACTTAAAAAAATACATAGCCTTATACCAGAATCAAGCAAGTACACAAATTCTTAAAATTTAGTCACAGAAAAGATCAAAATATCAGGTGTTTGATCGCCATAAAAGTGATACCCCTGCCTCTGCCCTGCCAAGCAAGAATTGGATAGAGTAATTCCTTGCAATAAATGCTCATGACTCCCCTCAGAATTCTGGACAGTGGGAAAATTAGCTAACTCAAACAAAGTTCGTTAAATAAATAAAATTCCAACACTTGTCTCTTTAGACAAGAAACAGATGGAAACAATACAAAAGACTGCTAATGCTTTGGCAAACTAATCATTCTTCCAAATGCCATTTACAAAAGCCCACCAGACCTCCAGCTGTGGCCATGCCATGGGAACCCCCTACAGCGATTATAAGTGTATTTAACTCAAGACCGTAAACACAAGACTGTTTTTTTAAAAAAAAACTCCCAAATAAACAAATCTAGAAAAGAATCAGTTTATATCACAGAGTCATGGGTTCAAGTAGCCAACATTAATGATGAAAAAATATATATATGTATATATTCACACATGTATATTTCAGGGAGAAGGAAATCCACCCCCCCATTCCACCTTTCTTGAGCTCTTGTGGCTAGACTAATAATAAAATTGACACAATACAGATTAACAGAAGAGAAACAAATTTTAATTCATGTGCATGAGGTCTCATGGAAATAGGACCTAAGATGTTGCCAAAGCAGGCAGTTTTTATACTTTTCAGACAAAGAAACATAAATTTATGAGGAATCAACAGGACAAAGAAACCTAGGCTTTGGATGCTTACTTAGTGAAGAATCTAAACAGAGTTTGGGCTTGGGGTAGTACATTAAAGAAGTAATAGGTTTGTTTATACAGGACTCTTGTTCCCAAATTCCCTGTATCTGGCAATAAGGGGTATCCTTCTACCTTCAGATGTCCAGAGTGTACCTTTCACATGACAGATTTATTTCCTGCTTTCAGGGGGACAGAGAGGAGGGTCAGTGTCCCTCTTGCATTGGCTGCTTCTTAAGTAACTCTAATTCAAAATAATCAATATGCCATTGAGGCATATTTTGGGGCTGCCTGTCCTGGGCCTCTATATATATATCTCCACTTTATCATGCAATCTCTAAACAATAAGAACTTTAGTGAGTTGTCAACAAGGAAACAGTCAGATCTAAGAAGCCTGGGCAGTTTCTGGAAAATGCAAGTCCAGAGAAACTGGCTCATAAACTGAAAATTATAACTGACTTTCAGAACTAGCTAGCCTTGTTTCTGACAAGAAACAAAAATCTTGGGCGAAGGAAGAATTCAAGAGAGGAATTCCTTACGCAGGCGGCTGATGCATCCATCAAAACATCCAAGTACTTACCAAGCACCTACTACACACCAAACACCGTACCAGGTGCTGCAGTAACAACAGCAACAACAAAGTGAAACTGGTCCCTAACCTCAAGCAGTTTATGGTCCAGGGGAACAACTGACGATGACAATACAAACAGCACAAGAGCTATGCCAAGGAGGGTCACAAGTTAGCTATGAATGCAGGAATCCCAGAAAACAACCTTAATTACAACCTCAACAATCACAGAGACTATGCCCTCCCATAATTAATGCCATCAACATTAACCTAGTCTCTAAAGTTCACCTCTTCTAAGTTCCTTGCTTTACTGAGTTCCAGATCTCCCTCTAAAACATCATCCAAACTGGTTCTGACATCGCAGCCACTGCCTGCTTCTTAACACATACCCTACACCTTCTGTTATAAATGCTTCTCCACCTGTGCCCTGACTTCCAGCAGACACACCCTTCGTTATTTACTAGTCAGCTACTAAAATATTTTCCACAAACAAGAATCTGATTTCACTCCCTTTCTTAAAAGCCTCCAACAGTTCCTGATGGGTAGAGGCTGAAGTTCAAACTAACTAGTACAGCTCAGCCCAACCAGCAAAGCAAATACTGGCTTTATTTCCCTCAAGCAAGCTGCCACAGAAGCAATCAGACTGAACTCAGTATTGACAGACCACCCCACACTCTATCAAGCAGCCAGTGCTTTGTACATGCTGTTCCCTCTCCTTAGAAGGCCCTTTCCCCTCGGCCTTGCCCAGCTAGTTCTTTCTCTTTCTTCTAATGTGCTGTCTTCTGTGTAGTCTCTTCTGTGTAGTCTTCCTTGGCTCCGGGCAGATTTAACATCTGGCCCTGTGCAGCTATAATACTCTGCATATGCCACAAAACTGTATTCAGTATATTGGCGTAATTTTATTTGTCTTTTCTCTTCCTAGAAAAAGGCCATTTCTTAGTCATCTCCCAGAACCTAGCACGATATGCGATACAAAGAATATATTTGATTACAATCTGATGAATACACTAGAAGAATTACTAATCCATCCTAAATACAAGTCTAATAAAGGAAATTACTGCCTATTAGCATGGTACTGTACCATGTTAGAAAGATAAAATTATCCTGGGCCTGATAAATACTGTTATAGTCCTGGAAACAGCCAGAATGGGAGGCTGTTTATAAATGGATTCTTTATGATTCACTGCATCAGCCTCTAGGGCTGGCTCCACAGCAGTCACTTTGCAGTTCGCAATGCATCTGAGGTTTGAAGTTAGCTCAAGGGAAAACAGGACTGGTTTCTGACAAACTTATTTTTAAGCTTAAGGTCAGATTTTATTATAAAAAAATAAATATAATGTGTTCTAAGAAGCAGAAGAATTTTTTTCAATCTCTCTCTTCAGCTGAAATCTCTGTATAGTCAAGAAAACATTAATTGTTTGCTTGCCTCCAGGAAAGTCATTAACCTACACTAAAAAAAATTCAGGTTTCATTGACAGCCTCACACATCCAGCTCTCAACAAAACATGAATAGAGCTCTCTTACCAAGTTCTTACTTACAACCTAACCACTGATTATAGATGCCCTGGTCTCCAAGTTTGTTTTCTTCACTAAAATAAATGTCTCCTGACGTTACAGATGCATACCAGGCTGCTGATCAGGTGGAAAGGGGCCGAGCCTCATGGTGAGGATGTCATTTTGCCACCTGGGAGCACGGAAGAGGAAGCAGAGCCTTGAGCGAGGGCACAGGAGTAAGTGCTTTCTTGCAAGGTCCCAGGACTCCCCATTAAATGCCACAGGACGGCAGCACTCTTAGGATAAGAGTAGGAACAGGACACAAAACAAGGGGTGGTGATGCGTTCATACAGTCAGAGCTCCACCTGCAGCCACAATAGGACACACATCCAAGCTGTTTCTCATTGGGCAATGCACACCTACTCCAGGGTAGACAGACTCTCAGAGGTGGCAGACCTCAGCAACAAGTAAACAGAAACTGCGAATCACACTCCACTGAGGAAGGGTCATGGGTCTAGAAATCAGAAGTCAGGTTCTGTCTTGGCTTAGTCTCTAGACGTGTGGCCTTGGACAAGTCAGTTAACGTTTGGGGGACTCAATCTCTTATCTGTAAAATAAGAGTCCAATCAGAGAATCGCTTAGGTTCCTTCCAGTTCTAAACTACTACAATTCCATGTAAGGATTCTAAACTATGAAAATTAAGATGTTATAATTTTAGATATTTTTCCAATACAAATTTAAGAAAGAACCTTTCATTAGGATGTTTCCTCTTTCATTGCCCAAGAGATAAATCGCCATATTCTCCCACAAAGAGAAACAAATATAAAATACAACAGAAATGACAATTAAGCCTCACCAAAGACCCTCACCCAGCATAGCATCTGAGCACAGCATCATATTCGAGCATGGTATTCATATGATAGAGACATGCCTGGAGCTTTCATACCGCCCTATTAGCTCATTAAGAAGTTTTAAACCCAAAAGAAGAGAATCTAGGTGTTTTCACCACTGATGCTCTCTCTAAGTGATCCCAGCCATAATAACGAGTGTTCTACCAGTGTTACACCATCTTAAGGTTTCCTAAGTTGAATGCCCTCCCTCCCTCTTATTTTGACTCAGGAGCAAATGACCTTGAAGGCAATCCACGTGGGCCAGTGCAGCTGGAAAAAGCCACACTGGGCAAGCAGAGGTTCCTTCCACACCACACAAACAAGGAATGCCTACGGTGACAGAATTCAGTGCAGCCTGAAGAATCTTTTGCTTTTCCTTAACACTCTTCTGGATAGCTTTGCTCAAGAACAAGTTTACTTGAGCTCCATATCTACCATTCCTCTATATAAGCTCCTCTACATCAGGAGGACTGGTTTCCTTCATGTGGGTAATGTCTCTATACAGCTCATGTGTGACCCTTCTTTCTGGGCTCCTCTTTTCTTTTCTTTTTTTTTTTTTTCTTTTTTTGCGTTACGCGGGCCTCTCACTGTCGCGGCCTCTCCCGTTGCGGAGCACAGGCTCCGGATGCGCAGGCTCATGGCTCAAGGGCCCAGCCGCTCCGTGGCATGTGGGATCTTCCCAGACCGGGGCACGAACCCGTGTCCCCTGCATCGGCAGGCGGACTCTCAACCACTGTGCCACCAGGGAAGCCCTCTGGGCTCCTCTTGACAAGGAGGAGTGCCCAACAGTCACCAAAACAGTGGCCTTTCTCTTTGCACCCACAGCATTCTGCTTGTTTATGTAATATCACAATCACAGCCATCTATCTGGAGGGGATCAATGACGGTACTTTTTCCCACATTATTTTACTATGTAGGGTGAACAGTATAGTTAGCAACATGTCTGCTCAGCTTATACAAGATAGGCCAACAAGGGCTGCTTATTAACCAGCTCTTAATTTATACATACTGCACAGAAGTTAGTTTTGGAGGAATATTACTTGTACTATACTATGCTTAGGAAAGGATTCTGTAGTCTTCAATAAGGAATGCTTTACCCTGGATACAGTGGGTGCATATTCCCTACACACTTAAAATTGCTAATTACTAAGTCATCCTAGGATTAAGGCTGTATTGCATTTATAAACACTGCCAAATTTACCCTTATGAGTTTATTTTTCAAAAGATAAGATAAATTACCAGGCAGAAAGAGGAGCCAACCCTCATTTCCTTGTTGTTGCCAAAATTTGAGCTGTTTTCTCTAGGATTTCCATTGACTATTGTGAAAAAATTCAAAATTGGTCAATTTTGGAAACAATTTAAAAGTGGCCAAATGTTCTAATAAATTTTTGGTTAAATTTTTGGTTCTACAATGACTGTACCATTGGATTACTTTATTTTGTTTCTCCCAAATCAATTCTTTACTAGAGTCTACGAAATTCGGTTAATAATTAGGTTTCTTTAAGAGAAATGATGATATACATAGATTGCTACCAAGAAAAGGATCAGAGCTAAATAGGTCCAGTGTTTCTTCCTTCATGTGCAACGTAAGACAAGGCTACTGAAAAATTTATATTGTGGATTATGTGTGTTTTGAAAACCCAAGCTTTGAGAAGTACTATTTTGTTTGTTTGTTTTGGTATCAAAAGACAAAACAAAGAAAATTAAAAGCTAGGTATACTAATGTACTTTTTCAAATATATCTGGAAAAGAAACTATTTCATTTAATAATATCCTGGAGAATAGCAATGCTTCTGTAATATATTTTTACAGAAATAATTCTCCTTCTTAAAGCACAGGTTAAAATACCAATGAAAACCCAACATCTCACAGTTGTTTTATAGAAAATAGAAGAGATTTAATAAAAAGAGACAGTCCTATTTTTTCCACTAGAATTGCTGCCAAAGGTAATACATATTGAAAGATCAAGGCTTAGAAATGCTCCACATGGTAAACAGAATAAAACTTGTCACCAATCTGAAAAATTATATAAACAAACAGCAAATTCTACATAGATGACTACAAATTAGTAAATTGATAAAAAAGTGTCACCCAGAGACAGTCTTGGTAAGAAGAAATGTTTAAAATATTTTTTTGCTCTTTGATGGTTTGTTGATAAATGATAAAATAGAGAACTTTGTTTTCACCAAGAAATCCAAAGTACATAAAAGCACCAGGATGGTTGGCATTGTTCAGCTTATGTTAAAATAGTGCAAGGAACGACAGAGACTGTTGCCTAGGTCTTTAAATAGAAAAGCCACAGCTTATCACATTTTATTACAATTTCCTATCTGCATATTTGTTTCTCCGATAGACAGAGCTTCCCATGGACTAGGACATCTGCTTCTCACTCACCCTGTATCTTCAGCACCTGTATGGTCAAGACTGGAACACAGAGAGACTTTAAAAGTACGGCAAATTACAATCTCATTCTTGAATGTTTTAAAAAGAGTCTGTGGGGAATAATAAACATATTTGCTTAGAAATGACCACCTCCTTCTGCTCTTTTTCAGAATGTCCACTCCATGCTGAGTCACCATCAATAGGCAGAGACTTGGCCATCCTCTTGGCACTCCCTGTAAACCTGTTTAGGAATCCACAAAAGGAAGAGAAGTCCACTAGGCAGCATGGGGTTGGGACTTCTTGAGGATCCCATGTAGTTTTCCATGGTGGGACCTATATCTTAAACTTATACCACTACTAACATAACTCCATTATCAAGAGGAGAGAAAAAACACTAAGTTCAGATGGGCTCTGAACAGGGGATGGCATTAAGAATTTAGATAGAGAAACTCCACCTACCAGCCCAGATGGAGTAATAAGAATTGGATCTGGGCTTCCCTGGTGGCGCAGTGGTTGAGAGTCCGCCTGCCAATGCAGGGGACACGGGTTCATGCCCCGGTCCGGGAGGATTCCACGTGCCATGGAGCGGCTGGGCCCGTGAGCCACGGCCGCTGAACCTACACGTCCGGTGCTCCACAACGGGAGAGGACACAACAGTGAGAGGCCAGCGTACCGCCAAAAGAAAAAACCAAAAGAATTGGATCTACCCTTCCACATGAAACAATAAAAAACCTGGACAAAGTATACGAAAAATATGAAAAAAAAAGTTTTCATGACACTGAACATTAGGAGACGAAGACCAGGATCACTGAGAGACGGGAAAAGAACAAAAAGATGGCCCCAGTTTACTGAAGAGAGTTATGGTGCAAGAAGAGGGAAGCCTGTTGGATTCCTTGAGATAAGATGATGAAGCTGAGTGTAGAAGGAGACCAAAAGGGCTAGACCTCCCAGGTCAGAACGCCAGAGAGGAAAAAACTGCACAGTGGGAAATCTACAAATCTGCCAGTGCTCACCCTTCAGGACTCAACACGGTACTGATCAGCACAGGCCCATGAGGACACTACCCTAGCCTGGGGACACACCAACTGAAAGGATTGGAGGTAACAGTACCAGGCAGTCAAACAAGGCCAAAAATCTGCTCCCATCAGCCCAAGGAGAAAACCTCAAGATTCATAGGGTACTGGAAAAGAGCTCAGAGAGTCTTGCTTCAGTAACTTAACCAAGACCAGACATTGCTCTGGTACCACCCTGTAAATCTTGAAAGCAAGACTCCTCAAAATCAGACTGTTTCTAGGTAACTTAACTATGTTCCAGAGAAACAGCTCAAGAATAATTTGAGGGAATACAAATATATCCAGCACTCCAAAAGGCAAAATAATGGATGTCTAGTCTGCATTCAAACATTATTAGGCATAGATAGAATCAGGAAGATACAATCCATGAGGAAGAAAAAAGCTATCAATTGAAATGGACCCAGAACCAACACAGATGTTAGCATGAACAGACAAGGACACTAAGAGATATTATAATTGTATTCCATATATTCAAGAAATTAGACACAAGGAAGCTATTAAAAAAAGACCCAAATCAAACTCCTAGAGATGAAAACCACAACGTCTGAGGTGAAAAATGCACTGGATGAGGGGGCTTCCCTGGGGGCGCAGTGGTTAAGAATCCGCCTGCCAATGCAGGGGACACGGGTTCGAGCCGTGGTCCGGGAAGATCCCACATGCCATGGAGCAACTAAGCCTGTGAGCCACAACTACTGAGCCCACCTGCCACAACTACTGAAGTCTGCGTGCCTAGAGCCCCAGTTCCTCAACAAGAAAAGCCACCGCAATGAGAAGCCCATGCACCGCAACAAAGAGTAGCCCCAGTTCGCTGCAACTAGAGAAAGCTGCGTGCAGCAACGAAGACCCAATGCAGCCAAAAAAATAATAATAAATAAATTTATTTTAAAAAAATGCACCGGATGAGATTCATGGAGGGTAACTTGAAGACACAGCAATAGAAAATATCCAAAATGGAACACAGACAGAAAAAATAATTTTAAAAAAACTAAAAAGGGAAAGAGCTCAGTGAGCTGTGACTTCAAGAGAGCAAATACACCTGAGAGGAAAGAGCAGTCTGGTGTCAGCACATTTGCACTAGACAGCTGTCCCATAATGTGGTCAAGGATGTGGTCTGGGGTCATAGATGACCACAAAGGTAACAACTGTTCCTTGATGAAGTCAGACCCATGACTTCTGAACACTTAGCTCTTACCAAATAACACCTTCCACACAGGGAGAGAATGAGAAGAACTGGGATCAAGAGGAGATGGACTGGGCTTCCCTGATGGCTCAGTGGTTGAGAGTCTGCCTGCCGATGCAGGGGACACAGGTTCACGCCCCAGTCCGGGAGAATCCCACATGCCGTGGAGTGGCTGGGCCACTGAGCCATGGCCGCTGAGCCTGCGCGTCTGGAGCCTGTGCTCCGCAACGGGAGAGGCCCGTGTACCGCGCAAAAAAAAAATAAAAAAATAAAAAAATAAAGAGGAGATGGACCAGATGAGCCACTAAGCACCGTCAGTAAGAATGAACTGTAAAAAAAAAAAAAAAAAAAAAAAAAAAAAGAATGACCTGTAAATCCTACGCATAAAGCACCTTGAGATTCAGACACACACACACCACAACACACACACACACACACACACTTTCTGTTTGACACTAGGCCATGGTATACATCATAACCTTTAGAGCACAACTAACACTTCTCAATTGAGGCCACTTCCTTCACAGTTTATCTTATAAAATAGGGCTGTAACAACGAAATCAATAGGTTAAATTTACCACAATATAAAAACAGCACACATAATAGATTTAGAACAGAACTGCAGCTTTATCTTCATTGGTTTCCTTGCAGAGGGAGATCCTGTAAAACTTTATGATTCCTCTTTTCACTTATAAACCAGAGAAAAGAAGTACTAGTTACTTGTTAAGCACTAGATGCTGTTCTTTATCTTAAACACAGAATGCATCAAAATACCAGAGTGATGGTATTTTGATGGTATATCTCTTCTTTCAGAGAGAAGCCCTTAGCTCTGCTGTTTTACTGTCCTTCATCATAGGGAAAAAATATCAAATATTAATGAGAAACAAGAATAGATTTCATACACAGTAAATAAAACTAGTTAGCCAGGCCCGTTGACAGGACTTAAGCCATCCTTTACAGAAAAATAGTATTGCTTCAATTAATTTGGTAACATATTTTCAAAGGTCAAGGGCATGAAAACAATCAGTCAGCTTAGACCTCATTCCCTGCAACAAATAGGAAAAAAAAATTTTATGCAGGCAATATTTTTTAAATAAAACAACAAAAAATTAGACCTCTAACTCTAAAAATCAAAATTTGGTCAAATGGCATTAAGTTCCCCTTTGTTTTAACAAGAAATGAAATGGTTTTCCACAGAAACTCTAACTCCAAAGGATAAACATATTAAAATAAACCACCAAAACCCATTGGAGCATCTGCTTTTCTATAAACACCCAGGATATCTTGTGGGAAACAAGCCTCATCGAAAGCAGGACTGCATTAAATAACACGCTCCACATTTGCTTGTCAGATTTTAGAACAACAACAAAACCCACAAATATTATATCTACTTTGCAACATCTGTATAACTAAGCTAAAATTGACAAGTAGAAATCTAAATCATGTTCTTTTAATTTTTCTAATAATTTTTAGGTTTAAATAAATAAAAGGTATTAATTTCAACATTCATTTCCTTTCAGCATATTTATATGGTACAACCACTTCTATTAGAAGGAAGCTAACCAGGCTGTTGACTTTCCAACTGATTTCTCTGCTGCCCCCTTCTGCTTCAACAGGACACAGGAAGCAGGTTCCCCAGATGACAAAAATATCTCGAAGCCAGGTTAACAGAATGCAAAATCCAGACTGGCATTAAGACTTGATTAACTCATTTTTTTTTAAAGGAGTTTTTCATTTTGCCACAGTACTCATTTCATGTACATCCTGAAATCTGATCCACGTGTCAGGTTATGCAAACCCAGTGATGACAAGGCACTTATTCTGTTAAGTAGGAAGCAACTTAGGAATCCATTCTGTTATGCATGCAGCTGGCAACTTCACACTTATAGTAAAAAAAATTACTCTTTAAAAATTGGGTTCCCTTATTCCTAAAAAACAGTGCAATAATAGTATTTCTCACCACTGGTCAAATGTATGTATTCTATGACAGGGTGTCTTTCTGTTAGGAACTTAGAAGCTAATAATTACGATATCATGATTACTTCAAAGGCATGGGGCATGTGTCCTCGTTCGCTTCTCTGCCTTCTTCAGTGCAGAAACAATGGCTGATGCTCCAGCAGCTGACTTGAAACATGTAGGACCTTCAAGAAGAAAGCCAGGTGCAGCACGGCCAAAAACAGACTCAGCCAGGACCTCTGAGGACTTTTTAAAGCTGTTACTCCAGCCCTGCAATACTTTTATGTGCCTACATCTATGTCACTGTAGTTGGGTCTCTGTTTCTTGCAGCTAAGTGTTTTAAGGAATACACTCCCTCCTGAATGACTCTCCATTACCCATCAGATGTCCCAAATCCTGCTCCACCTTCTGTCACATGATTTCCAACTTCACCTTCTGTCACATGCTACACCGTTTTTCCTAAGAATTCTATTCCCTATCATGCCCCAAATTTTCATAGATCAGATTCCTCTGCCTGAAACCAGACCCCTATCCACCCACTATTAGCTTACTAAATTCCTAGCCCCCATCCTAAGCTCAAGGGTCACTCCCATGTGGTCTTTGCTGGCCCTTTCTTCCCCAGCCCAAGTGAGGCTCTCCTTTTCTGTGTCTCTCTTCTCCCTCTGCCAGCATCCCACTCACAGCTCTCCTTGTTGAATTTTAATCATCTCTACATGTATCTGTCTTCTATAAATCCCTGTTTCTGAGAGCAGGGAGTATGTCATGTTCATCTCTATATCCTCAGCACCTGGCATAGTGTCTGGCTCATGACCCTGACTAGAGGACCAATATCTTGATTTATAAATAATGGGTGACAGGCCAGCCAAGCTTGAATGTGACTTGTTCTGTGAAATCATTATCCTCAACCCAACCTCTCCATCCTGTGTGCCTCCAGAACACTCTGTACACACTACTGAGTAATGAACTGTGGTTAGCTATTCACACATTTGCCTCTCCTGCCAGACTGGGAGAACCAGAAGGGCAGGGACCACGTATCACACAAGTTGGTACCAACACTGAGCACCGTGCCTGACTTACAACACTTCCTCAATAAATATTTACTCAGCATTGACACAGAATGACTAAAAAAAGAATGGCCTTCTTGAATCTCCAGTTCACAACACTACTACAGTAGGGATACAAAATAATCAGATAGAGTCCCTGCTTTGACTGAGCAGGGATCTCTGAACTGAGATTCCAACCTCACGTTTGTTTCTTTGACTTTACTTTCCAGCATTATCATAAATTTTGAAACCCCTCCCATTTTGTCAAGGACAACTGCTCTCCTAATTATTGTTCATTTTAATTGTAATCTTTTAAAAATGAAAGAGCACATCTCATTCCCTCTAGCAAGAACACCAGAATAAAAACTAGCTGCTGGAAAATCATCGACAGGAAGACACTGGAACTCACCAAAAGAGATACCCCACATCCAAAGACAAAGGAGAAGCCACAATGAGATGGTAGGAGGGGAGCAATGACAGTAAGATCAAATCCCATAACTGCTGGGTGTGTGACTCACAGACTGGAGAACACTTATACCACAGAAGTACACTGGAGTTAAGGTTTGGAGCCCCACGTCAGGCTTCCCAACCTGGGGGTCCAGCAATGGAAGGTGGAATTCCTAGAGAATCAGATTTTGAAGCCTAGTGGGAATTGATTGCAGGACTTCAACAGGACTGCGGGAAACGGAAACTCCACTCTGGGAGGGCACACACAAAGTAGTGTGTGCATCGGGACCCAGGGGAAGGAGCAGTGACCACAGGGGAGACTGAACCAGACCTACCTGCTAGTGTTGGAGGGTCTCCTGCAGAGGCTGGGGGTGGCTGTGGCTCACTGTGGGGACAAGGACACTGGCAGCAGAAGTTCTGGGAAGGACTCCTTGGTGTAAGCCCTCCCACTCTGCCATTAGTCCCACCAAAGAGCCCAGGTAGGCTCCAGTGTTGGGTTGCCTCAGGCCAAACAACAAACAGGGAGGGAACCCAGCCTCACCCATCAGCAGTCAAAAGGATTAGTTTTACTGAGCTCTGCCCACCAGAGCAACAGTCAGCTCTACCCACCACCAGTCCCTCCCATCAAGCCTCTTAGATAGCCTCATCCACCAGAGGGCAGACAGCAGAAGCAAGAAGAACTATAATCCTGCAGCCTGTGGAACAAAAACCACATTCACAGAAAGACAGACAAGATGAAAAGGCAGAGGGCTATGTACCAGATGAAGGAACAAGAGAAAACCCCAGTAAAACAACTAAATGAAGTGGAGATAGGCAACCTTCCAGAAAAAGAATTCAGAATAATGATAGTGAAGATGATCGAGGACCTTTGAAAAAGAATGGAGGCGAAGATCGAGAAGATACAAGAAATGTTTAACAAGACCTAGAAGAATTAAAGAACAAACAAACAGAGAAGAACAATACAATAACTGAAATGAAAAATACACTAGAAGAAATCAATAGCAGAATAACTGAGGCAGAAGAACGGATAAGTGACCTGTAAGAGAGAATGGTGGAATTCACTGCTGCAGAACAGAATAAAGAAAAAAAAATGAAAAGAAATGAAGACAGCCTAAGAGACCCCTGGGACAACATTAAACGCAACAACTTTCACATTATAGGGATCCCAGAAGGAGAAGAGAGAGAGAAAGCGCCAGAGAAAATATTTGAAGAGATTATAGTTGAAAACTTCCTTAACATGGGAAAGGAAATAGCCATCCAAGTCCAGGAAACGCAGCAAGTCCCATACAGGATAAAACCAAGGAGAAACACGCCGAGACACATAATAATCAAATTGACAAAATTTAAAGACAAAGAAAAATTACTGAAAGCAGCAAGGGAAAAACAAAAAATAACATACAAGGGAACTCCCATAAGGTTAACAGTTGATTTCTCAGCAGAAACTCTACAAGCCAGAAGGGAGTGACATGGTATACTTAAAGGGATGAAAGAGAAAAACCTACAACCAAGATTACTCTGCCCAGCAAGGATCTCATTCAGATTTAATGGACAAATCAAAAGCTTAACAGACAAGCAAAGGCTAAGAGAATTCAGCACCACAAAACCAGCTTAACAACAAATGCTAAAGAAACTTCTCTAGGCAGGAAACACAAGAGAAGGAAAAGACCTACAATAACAAATTAAAACAATTAAGAAAATAGTCATAGGAACATACATATCAATAATTACCTTAAACATGAATGGATTAAATGCTCCAACCAAAAGACACAGGCTTGCTGAATGCATACAAAAACAAGACCCACAAATATGCTGTCTACAAGAGGCCCACTTCAGACCTAGGGACACATACAGACTGAAAGTGAGGGGATGGAAAAAGATATTCCATGCAAATGGAAATCAAAATAAAGCTGGAGTAGCTATATGCATAGCAGATAAAATAGACTTTAAAATAAAGAATGTTACAAGAGACAAGGAAGGACACTACATAATGATCAAGGGATCAATTAAAGAAGAAGGTATATCAATTATAAATATATATGCACCCAACATAGGAGCATATCAATACACAAGACAACTGCTAACAGCTGTAAAAGAGGAAATCGACAGTAACACAATAATAGTGGGGGACTTTAACACCTCACTTACACCAATGGACAGATCATCCAAAATGAAAATAAATAAGGAAACAGAAGCTTTAAATGACACAATAGACCAGATAGATTTAATTAATATTTATACGACATTCCATCCGAAAACAGCAGATTACACTTTCTTCTCAAGTGCGCACGGAACATTCTCCAGGATAGACCAATCTTGGGTCACAAATTGAGCCTCAGTAAATTTAAGAAAATTGATATCATATCAAGCATCTTTTCTGACCACAACGCTATGAGATTAGAAATTAATTACAAGGAAAAAAGCATAAAAAACACAAACACATGGAGGCTAAATAATACATTACTAAATAACCAAGAGATCACTGAAGAAATCAAAGGGGAAATCAAAAAATACCTAGAGACAAATGACAATGAAAGCACGATGATCCAAAACCTACGGGATGCAGCAAAAGCAGTTCTAAGAGGGAAGTCTATAGCTATACAAGCCTACCTCAAGAAACAAGAACAATCTCAAATAAACAATCGAACCTTACATGTAAAGGAACTAGAGAAAGAAGAACAAACAAAACCCAAAGTTAGTAGAAGGAAAGAAATCATAAAAATCAGAGGAGAAATAAATGAAATACAAACGAAAACAATAGCAAAGATCAATAAAACTAAAAGCTGGTTCTTTGAGAAGATAAACAAAATTAATAAACCATTAGCCAGACTCATCAAGAAAAAGAGGGAGAGGACTCAAATCAATAAAATTAGAAATGAAAAAGGAGAAGTTACAACAGACACTGCAGAAATACAAAGCATCCTAAGAGACTACTACAAGCAACTCTATGCCAAAAAAATGGACAACCTGGAAGCAATGGACAAATTCTTAGAAAGGTATAAGCTTCCAAGACTGAACCAGGAAGAGATAGAAAATATGAACAGACCAATCACAAGTAATGAAATTGAAACTGATAAAAAATCTTCCAACAAACAAAAGTCCAGGACCAGATGGCTTCACAGGTGAATTCTATCAAACAATTAGAGAAGAGCTATCACCCATCCTTGTCAAACTCTTCCAAAAAATTGCAGAGGAAGGAACACTCCCAAACTCATTCTATGAGGCCACCATCACCCTGGTACCAAAACCAGACAAAGATACTACAAAAGAAGAATATTACAGACCAATATCACTGATGAATATAGATGCAAAAATCCTCAAAAAAATACTAGCAAACAGAATCCAACAACACATTAAAAGGATCATACACCATGATCAAGTGGGATTTATCCCAGGGATGCAAGGATTCTTCAATATATGCAAATCAATCAATGGGATACACCATATTAAGAAATTGAAGAAGAAAAACCATATGATCATCTCAATAGATGCAGAAGAAGCTTTTGACAAAATTCAACACCCATTTATGATAAAAACTCTCCAGAAAGTGGGCATAGAGGGAAACTACCTCAACATAATAAAGACCATATAAGACAAACCCACAGCAAACATCATTCTCAATGGTGAAAAACTGAAGGCATTTCCTCTAAGATCAGGAATGAGACAAGGATGTCCACTCTTACCACTATTTTTCAACATAGTTTTGGAAGTCCTAGCCACGGCAATCAGAGTAGAAAAAGAAATAAAATGAGTACAAATTGGAAAAGAAGAAGTAAAACTGTCACTGTCTGCAGATGACATGATACTATACATAGAGAATCCTATAGATGCCACCAGAAAACTACTAGAGCTAATCAATGAATTTGGTAAAGTTGCAGGATACAAAATTAATGCACAGAAATCTGTTGCATTCCTATACACTAATGATGAAAAATCTGAAAGAGAAATTATGGAAACACTCGCATTTACCACTGCAACAAAAAGAATAAAGTACCTAGTAATAAACCTACCTAGGGGGACTTCCCTGGTGGTCCAGTGGTTAAGAATCGGTCTTGCAATGCAGGGGATGCCAGTTCGATCCCTGGTCAGGGAACTGAGATCCCACATGCTGCAGGGCAACTAAGCCCGTGCCACAACTAATAAGCCTGGGTACTCTAGAGCCCGTGCACCGCAACTAAGACCTGATACAGCAAATAAATAAATAAACATTTAAAAAATAAATAAATAAATAAACCTACCTAGGGAAACAAAAGACCTGTATGCAGAAAACTATAAGACACTGATGAAAGAAATTAAAGATGATACGAACAGATGGAGAGATATACCATGTTCTTGGATTGGAAGACAATATTGTGAAAATGACTATACTACCCAAAGCAATCTGCAGATTCAAAGCAAACCTATCAAATTACCAATGGCATTTTTTATGGAACTAGAACAAATAATCTTAAAATTTGTATGGAGACACAAAAGACCCCACATAGCCAAAGCAGTCCTGAGGGGAAAAAACGGAGCTGGAGGAATCAGATTCCCTGACTTCAGACTATACTACAAAGCTACAGTAATCAAGAGAATATGGTACTGGCACAAAAACAGAAACACAGATCAATGGAACAAGATAGAAAGCCCAGAGATAAACCCACACACCTATGGTCAACTAATCTATGACAAAGGAGGCAAAGATATACAATGGAGAGAAGACAGCCTCTTTAATAAGTGGTGCTGGGAAAACTAGACAGTTACATGTAAAAGAATGAACTTAGAACACTCCCTAACACCATACACAAAAATAAACTCAAAATGGATTCGAGACCTAAATGTAAGATCGGACACTATAAAACTCTTAGAGGAAAACATAGGAAGAACACTCTTTGACATAAATCACAGCAAGATCTTTTTTGATCCACCTCCTAGAGTAATGGAAATAAAAACAAAAATAAACAAATGGGACCTAATGAAACTTCAAAGCTTTTGTACAGCAAAGGAAACCATAAACAAGATGAAAAGAAAACCCTCAGAATGGGAGAAAATATTTGCAAACGAATCAACGGACAAAGGATTAATCTCCAAAATATATAAACAGCTCATGCAGCTCAATGTTAAAGAAACAAACAACCCAATCCAAAAATGCTCAGAAGACCTAATATTTCTCCAAAGAAGACATACAGATGGCCAAGAAGCACATGAAAAGCTGCTCAATATCACTAATTATTAGAGAAATGCAAATCAAAACTACAATGAGGTATCACCTCACACCAGCTAGAATGGGCATCATCAGAAAATCTACAAACAACAAATGCTGGAGAGGGTGTGGAGCAAAGGGAACCCTCTTGCACTGTTGGTGGGAATGTAAATTGATACAGCCACTATGGAGAACAGTATGGAGGTTCCTTAATAAACTAAAAATAGAATTACCATATGATCCAGCAATCCCACTACTGGGCATATACCCTGAAAAAAACACAATTCAAAAAGACACAGGCACCCCAATGTTCATTGCAGCATTATTTACAATAGCCAGGTCATGGAAGCAACCTAAATGCCCATCGACAGACGAATGGATAAAGAAGTTGTGGTACATATATACTATGGAATATTACTCAGCCATAAAAAGGAATGAAATTGAGTCATTTGTAGAGACGTGGATGGATCTAGAGACTGTCATACAGAGTGAAGTAAGTCTGAAAGAGAAAAACAAATATCGTATATTAATGCATGTATGTGGTACCTAGAAAAATGGTGCAGATGAACCGGTTTGCAGGGCAGAAGTTGAGACACAGATGTAGAGAACAAATGTATGGACACCAAGGGGGGATATCCATGGTGGGGTGGGGGTGGTGGTGTGCTGAATTGGGCGATTGGGATTGACATGTATACACTGATGTGTATAAAGCTGGTGACTAATAAGAAACTGCAGTATAAAAAAACAAACAAAGAAAACAACTAGCACTAAACTTTCTTTGGGTTATTTGTATGGAAATATGTTAATATAAATGTTTCAGACATTACATGAAATTTCTAAAAATCTTGCATGTTCTGGTATAATTTTATAAGTCATAATTCTAGTTATTACTTTAAACTGTATATCTCAGAAATAACTAAATTTCCTTGTCAATTGCATTATTATGAACTTTCATCAAATCTTTAACTGTAGTCATTTTTAAGTCTTTTGTTCTGGGTGTACTCTGATGCTTTTGCAAAAATGTTTCTACAAAAGGGTGTCATCTTCAAGGAATTCATGAAAAAGACTCTGACAAGTACAGGTTTCTGGTAACTGACTATACTGCTGAACTGAGTGAATAAGCATTTTCAGAACTCTAATGGAAAACTGATGAATTCATAAAAATGCTAACAAAAGATCAAGATGAATAAAAGATTAATTACATGGGACTGAGTGAACTGATGAGGATGATTATAATTTTTGTGACTCTGTGTTTGAATAAAACAAAAAAAAATCCCCCCCCGCAAAAAATGAAAGAGCACAAAATTCATCTAATTATGTCTATTAAAAGAAACAGAGGTTGACTTGAGATACAATGTACTTTTTAGTCTAGATAGTTACTTTTCAGTTTATTCCCAGACAAGTAATATTGTTGATTATTTTTCTTTCTTTCTATCTATCTATCTATCTATCTATTTATTTATTTATTTATTTAGGGGTGTGTTGGGTCTTCGTTGCTGCACATGGTCTTTCTCTAGTTGTGGCGAGCGGGGGCTACTCTTCGTTGCAGTGCATGGGCTTCTCATTGCGGTGGCTCCTCTTTGTTGCTGAGCACAGGCTCTAGGCGTGCGGGCTTCAGTAGCTGTAGCACGAGGCCTCAGTAGTTGCGGCACATGGGCTTAGTTGCTCTGCAGCATGTGGGATCCTCCTGGACCAGGGATTGAACCCGTGTCCCCTGCATTGGCAGGCAGAATCTTAACCACTGTGCCACCAGGGAAGTCCCAATTATTTTTCTTTCACTTCCTAAAATTAACTGCAGCTAACACCAGACTCTTTTAATAGATGGAAAAAGACTTGCCCTATAGGGCAGTAACTACAAAATGACTGCTGTGGAAAGGAGGAAGTATGCCTTCTGGAACTGGCCCTTAAATGAGTATTCAGTGATATCACTCTGGGATAAAGAAGATAGTGTTAATGGCATCTGGGAACATTACCCATGACAGGAGCATCACAGCATAACAAAGAGATTTACTAAAAGATTTCTAATCAAACAAAATATCATAAGCAAATTAAAAATGTCCATGCTCAGAATAAGATACCAGTTAATACAATACCTATATCCTCTTTTACAGTAACGTATATCACCTCCAGTGAGCTACCGTGATACTCGAAAATACTGAATATTTCCATTTCCAAGGGAAAATCCCCCTTTATCCTCTCAAATTTTAAAAAGAAACATATTTTTATAGCATGTTTGGGAAGGAAAAACTGATACCACAGAAAGGAAGAAAAGAAAAAAAGAATTTCCAGTATTTTATGGAGCCAAGGAGACACAATATAGAGAATGTACATGTTCATCTCAATCACACACATCTACATCCTTGTGAAAATGTATTCATGTAAGATGTTCCTAAGAATTCTGAAAACTACTCCTTACTGCCAAATGATAAACTGCTAAAGCCCCAAACATCTGTCATGTATTTCAAAAATGACTCACTAAATCCTATTACATGTTAATGAAATATCCCCAGTTGCCAAGTAATTTTCAAAAATGAACCAACTCATTACAGAAAAAAATCACATACTTGACTAAAGGGCATATTTCATTTAACTCTTACTGAACCTTGTCAACGAACTCTAGGTGGTCATTCTGATAAATCCAGCTTTATGACAGAGCTGGAACGCAACAACCAAATGCAAGATGGCAGCGTGTGCTGTGACAGACCAAACTCAGCTGATGTCCTAACCAAGGAAATCAAGCAAACATTCTTCCTGCTATCCAGGACTATTTTCATATCTGTACTAAAAAAACACAGTGTGGAATATAGCAACTACTAACTTCAGGCAAATCCTATGGTTCCCAAAGGAGGCATAATTTTAAATCCATGGTTCATGGAATTTATTCACAGGAAGTTTCTGTCAAGAGAAAACACACTTCGAGTTTTTTGGTTTTTACTGTGATTTCCAGGGAACATAATAATACTCAGTGAAATGAAGTTAAAGAGAAAGATTAAAGGGGAGATATGAGACTATCCTCCACAATGAATTCTCCTCCTTTTTTATACTGCTCTCCCACCAAAAACTGAATAACTTTAGTCAACTATGGAGTTCAGAACCACAGAAATCCAAAACTCTGAAGTACCAGAACACCCGCCAGATGATAACTGGAGCTGAATATGTTCAAAGCAATTCAAAACTAAGGAGAACTTCATGCTGCAGGCATTTGAGAGCCCAAACAGAAGAAGAGCCATAGATGCCAGTCTGGGCTGTAAAATAATACTTTTCCTAATGGTGGCAGTCCTTGGTTTGCATCTTTATATTTTTGTTCTAATAAAACTAAAGCTATTAAAATTGTATTACATGCTTTTATTGTTTTACATAAGGTAGTATATATACTAAGTCCAAAAGACCTAATAAAACCATCACACAGAACTGTGTGCTGTCAAAGGTTCCCAGTTTTTTTTCTTCTGAGAAATGTGTGATTTCAGACAGGAACCATCAAGGTAATAGCAGCCCCAGCACCAAAGGGTGGGCCTAGTTCTCCATCTGCCTTCATCAGCCGTTCTTCCCATCAATGACTCATGCAGGTCATCTCAGCCACCCCTCTCACTACCCCCTCTGTCACTGTCCATCTATAAATGCATTATGTTTTCTTTATTTTTAAATCTCTCCATTTAAGATCCTTCTTAGAATACAATTTTTGTCTCTGTATATACCTCACTGCTAAAGCCTAATACCATATTTTGTTCATAAAAATGGTCAATACATATTTGTTGAATTAATGATGAACTAGCCTACAACTGTCACTGTGAAAGCAGCAGTCAGTTTTAATAAGTGAAAAATAATGTCTTTCTGAAGAACTTTAACCTATATTCTTGACTTAGTCCTGTTACTAACTGGCTAATGATTTAGGGCAAGTCACTAACCTCCCTAGTTTTCTGTTTCCCCATCTGTTAAACATGAAGTTGGCCAAGGTAATTTCTTTAAGAAATTCTTTCCAGCAATAAAAGTCTACAATTCTATAATTTTTTTAAAGGCTACATTAACTGAACCAATGTCTAAAAGTCTTTGAAAGTGATTAAAGAAACAGTGTAAAATTCAAAGATGCTGTGCTCTAATAAGAAGACGAAGTGGGAGCAGAGGCGATTTCCTAACGTGTACTGATCACTGATTAAGTGTAACACACTGTGCTAGACAATATGAGTGCACAACACTGCATAAGACGATCTCTAGGGCTTCCTATCTAAAGGGGGAATGAATAAGTAAAAGACTAACTGTAATATAAGGCAGATGTCCTAAGGCTAGAGAGACACACAAATAGCATAATTTTAAAAAGAAAACAACTGGCTATGATGTCTCAAGCTAGAATACGTCTCATGGTCACACACAGAGACCTGGATAGGTCTCATCCCAGGCCACCCATGACACTGCAGTGGAGTGTGATCTTCTACTTAAAACAAAATCTGATCCTATTTCCTTTAATGGATTTCTGATGTGTCAACAATTATGAAAATTTACTCTAGTTGGTAAAGATGATGATAACAGCATATGTAAAACCTTGAATGATTTTCCTTAGTGTTCCATATATTGAAGTAGAATCAACATCCAATTTTTCTCAAAAAAAAAAAATCCACAAAAAAACCCCTTCAGAATGAATACAATTTAAGTCATTAGAATATAACTTTCATCATTTCACTCATCTCAGGAACATGTACTGACTCTATTGTCTGTCATATCAAATGAAAGACAAGGTCCTGCTGTGCCCATGTGGTAAATGTGATAACCATTACATACTAGAGGTTTCTATGACAAAGAAACTAGGGCTTGCTAGATCAACTCTTTTAGGTACTTCTTATTCTGGTATAGATAGAATAAAAGAGGAGAAAACAAAAAACAAAATGAATTTTAAAAAACTAATATTAGGGCTTCCCTGGTGGCACAGTGGTTGAGAATCTGCCTGCCAATGCAGGGGACACGGGTTCGAGCCCTGGTCTGGGAAGATCCCACATGCCGCGGAGCAACTAGGCCCGTGAGCCACAAGTACTGATCCTGCACGTCTGGAGCCTGTGCTCCACAACAAGAGAGACCGCGATAGAGGCCCGCGCATCGCGATGAAGAGTGGCCCCCACTTGCCGCAACTAGAGAAAGCCCTCACACAGAAATGAAGACCCAACACAGCCAAAAATAAATAATAAATAAATTAAATAAAAATACTATGATCAGACAGAAAATATTTTAAAAAATAACAAAAACTAATATTAAAGAAGCGACCCCCAAGTTTACAGCAATGTAAAGAGTACGGCTGAGGACCATGATATTGATGAGTTGTAAGAAAAGAAATACTCTGATGGAGTGGAAACATATCATAAAAGATGCTTTAGTAAAGTTAAGAGGAACGAAAGAAAGAGAACAGCAACAGTGACGACGATCATGATCAGAAGTGGTGACAGGGATACTGAGCAACAGACAAATGTCAGTACATGGCTGTGAAACTGAGATGACAACGGAAAGAAAAACAGCCAATCGGTCAATAAATCCTCAACAACAACCACCACCAGTTCTGTAATCAGAAAGGTGGTGAAAAGGAGTGAAAACTGCCTTTCCGTTCTATTCCTTTTATATAAAATAACTTTTGAAGAATCTGTAAAATGTATCTGAAGAAAGGGGCTGGGGAATCAGGAGAATTAGAAGCCACCTGAACAGATTTCAGCATGCCCAGAAGCTATCAGCCAGCCATCTGGAAAGTGCTTCAAGCAGAACAGTTCCAGAGCACAAAGGGGCACTCACACATGATGCAGCACGGTGCCAAGCTAAGTCATGAAGAAAAGAGCACTGTAGCTTGGGTAGGATCCCACGTAGCACAAGAAGTGCAGAACAGCTTTAGACCAGTAGTTCTCACTGGGAGTGGTACCACCCCAGGGGCCATTTTGGGTGTTTTCAATTATCACAGTGGCATTTGGTCAACTGGAGCCAGGCACGCTAGACAGGACAGTCTTCAATAACAGAGAATTACCCTGCATCCTGCAAGTCTTTCAAATGTCCCACTGGACTTTCTCGTAGAAGAAAAAGTCCTGTTTATAATTATCTAAATTTAGAGCCCAACCCCAATTTACTTATAGACACAAAGTTTCTTGCACATTTTAATATCTACTAAATTTTCAAAGACTACAATTTCCTTGAATCTAAATTGAGGAAGGATGGTACTTTGTTTTGTTTGAGGGACGTGTGTCAAGGGACTCACTAGAGGTTACATGAAGGGGCTGCCAGGAGAGGACTCATCTGTTCACACAAGAGGAATAATTTCTCCATCAGGGTTGAGGAAGTTCTGAACACATTTCTTTCTCTCTTTTTTGGACTGAAAATAGAGATAATTCCACAGTACCTGTTAGCTGGTAAGGCAAAGACTGTACTAAACTCTTGACATATAAATATTCATGACCCCATAACAGTAAATTCTTCTTTGGTATGCCCTTCACTGAATTATCTCAAGTATTTCTAAAACTTAAAGTTCTGATGAACCACGTATGTGATTGTAGCTATGTCTACTCCTATTTAAAGGCACAGAGACTAGGAAACTAAGAACATTAAGTGATGCCACAATTCGAAGACAAGTTAAAAAAGCAAAAAAAAAAAAAAAAGAAAGAGTAGCCCCAAGAAGATAGGTTCTCCAGAAGCAGGTGACCACAGCAAGTTACCTGCAGAATGACTCATGTGGTATTCGGTTTTTCTAGTACCAGAGAATTCATCACATCACTTTGGGATCCTCAACCACTGTGCCACCAGGGAAGTCTAATGCACTGATTCTCATAGAGTGGTTGCCCTTTCAAAATCAAAACTGCATCACTCAAAGAAAATTACAACCTATATTTATTATTTATAAAGCAGCTAGAAATTTTAAGTAAAAACGATGCATTTTTGTTTTCAAAAATCCAATTTTTACTCTCCTTATAGAACAGAGAACTTGAATCTCCTCCTAATCACAAGGAGAAAATGCTGTTTGGATTAAACAGCAATTACGTGCCACTCACTGCACTTCAGATGGTTCTGAACTTTTTGAAAGAGACCAGTTTTGCATTTCCATTTCTCCTGCCTAAACCATTGCAAGGGCTTAATAGCTGGGCTCCTTCCCTCCAGCCCCTTGACTTTCTAATCTATCTTTGACACTACTACCAGAATTATCTTACTAAATCATCATAATCATGTTATTCTCCTGCTTAGAAACTTTAAATAGCTCCCTATTTACTAAAGAATAAAGTCCAAACTTCATAAAAGAGCATTCAAGAACCCCACAATCAAAGCTGGTTTCACCTTTCCAGTCCCCTGTATCACAACAAAGCTCAACAGCCCCAGGGCTCCAAGGACTGGGTGCACACCGAGTCCTTTCATGGGTCCCTCCACTGGTCTGCCGCTGAAATTTAACATCAACCTTACTCCACACATATTCTACTTCTTTCATGAAGATGTTCCTGACCCTCATGGTCAAAATTACTTGTTTCTTCCTTTGCATTCCTACCACACACAGGGTTCATCTCTAGAATGATGCTTAGTTTATCATGATTAGCATTATAGGTGGCTGCCTGCATTGCCCTCTTTCTTGCTCCTGTATGAGATCAAAGATCCTGTCTAGTTTAACTGCAGATCATCAGAGGTATCTAACAAAGAACCATGTACATGGTGGTTGCCGTGCAGTGAATGCTTACTGAATGAAAGAATGAATGAATCATGCAATCACCCAATCAATCAGTAAGAAGGGGAAAAGATGAAGCTTTGAGTCAAAGACAGGGCTTTGAACACCTGCACTTACACATGTCATTACCACAGGTTTTTCAGGATGTAAGGTAAACTTACCAAAATCAAGTAAGAGTGTGTGTGTGTGTGTGTGTTTGTGTGCATGCATGTACGCAAGAACACATGGACACACAAAATTTTAAAATCAATACCATTTATAATTGCTCAAAAATGAAATACTTAGTTATAAATCTAGCAAAACATATATAGAAGTTGTATGATGAAAACTACAAATTGATAAAGGACATCATAGAAAATCTAAATAAATGGAGGGACATATCATATATCACGTTCACGGATTGGAAAACTCAACATAGTAAAAAATGTAAATTCTCCCCAAACTGCTACACAGGTGTAATGTAATTAGCATCAAAATCCCAGCAAGATATACACAAGATTATTCTAAAATGTATTTGGGGGATTTCCCTGGAGGTCCAGTGGTTAAGACTCTGCGCTTCTACTGCAGGGGGTGCGGGTTCAATCCCTGATCGGGGAACTAGGATCCTACATGCCACGTGGCACGGCCAAAAAAAAGAAAAAAATTTATTTGGAAAGGCAAAGGAGCTAGAATAGCTAAAACAATAATGAAAAAGAATAAAGGGAGAAGTATCAGTCTACATGATTTCAAGACACTACACAGCTTACAGTGACTGAGACTGTGTGGTATTGGTAAAGGGATAGACACACAGATCAATGAAACAGAACTGAAAGTCCAGAAATAATGATAAAGTCTCTTGGATCTAGGACTAGGCAAAGAGCTCTTAGACTCAACACCAAAAGCACTATCCAAAAAAATAAAATACTACCGATAAACTAGACTTCAACAAAATAAAAAGATCAGTTACATACTAGGAGAAACTACTTGCAAACCATGTATCTGATAAAGAACTAGAATCTAGAATACATAAAGAACACTCAAATCTCAACAGTTTGAAAAATTGAACATTTGATTTAATGCAGAAAAGGTAACTTTCCCAAAACATGTCAATTAAGTCAACTTATGTAACCTGACTGAGGGAAAAGCAGCATGAGCATTATGCTCCCAGGCTCTGCAGTTACTGAAAATGTCAGTTGGTCCAATTCCTACAAAATCAGGAAAGGATGAGAGTGTTTTCCATAGCATATCTCCATACTTTACTAAATGGAGAAGCTAGAAAGCTTTAAAAAAATAAAGAAAAGAAAAGAAATACCTTCAAAAGGCCTGAATGTTATTAAACTTGCTATCTGATGATAATAGCTCATTGCCCTTCAATAGTTTTCAATTTTGTTTCCCTTAGTTCAGAATTTCTACAAAAAGAAGGGCCTAAGGGGCCCATCTGTTATAACCACTTACCTGGTCTAAAACCTGATACTTGACTCATGTCATCGTTATTGGCAGCTACCAATAGAGGAGTGTACTATACTGGGAGCAGCATGAGGAAACATCTGCTTAAAGAAATTAAAACTTTCTCTCTTTCATGAATATATTTTTTAAGAAAACAGCAGAGAGAGCGAGAGCGAAATAAACTCAACTGCTATCAAAATAATACTTGAGGGCTTCCCTGGTGGCGCAGTGGTTGAGAGTCCGCCTGCCGATGCCAGGGGACACGGGTTCGTGCCCCGGTCCGGGAAGATCCCACGTGCCACGGAGCAGCTGGGCCGTGAGCCATGGCCGCTGAGCCTGAGCGTCCAGAGCCTGTGCTCCGCAAGGGAGAGGCCACAACAGTGAGAGGCCCGCGTACCGCAAAAAAAAAAAAAAAAAAAAAAAATACTTGAAAACATTTCATTATTTTAAAAACAGCCAAAGCTAAGTTAGCAATTGACACCACTATGGCTATTGTTATTATAATTAAAATTATACCCTAAGTTTTCATTTTAAACTCCATAAACCATTGCCATCTATAGGCTAAAAGTACTTCAAAAGGAACATATTATTGTTATGATCAACTATTTAAAAATGCATGCTATTTGCACCAGAAGAACACATTTCCATACACACGCAAAGATAGCCCTGGGGAAATGACTAGTGAACCTTCAGATAAAATGACATTTTAATCTTCCTTTATAAACCACATTTCCTACCTGGCTTCATAAGCATGTCAGCTCACTTTGTCACTTGCTGTATTACATTAATAAAAATGTTTTTATTTTCTCACCTTTCCTTCTAGAAGTGGCATATGACTGACATTTCAAGAGGAACAGCCTTTACTTGGAAATATTTTCCTTTAGAAATAGTACTCCAGGGCCTCCCTGGTGGCGCAGTGGTTGAGAGTCCGCCTGCCGATGCAGGGGATACGGGTTCGTGCCCCGGTCTGGGAGGATCCCATATGCCGCGGAGCGGCTGGGCCCGTGAGCCATGGCCGCTGGGCCTGCGCGTCCGGAGCCTGTGCTCCGCAACAGGAGAGGCCACAACAGTGAGAGGCCCGCATACCGCAAAAAAAAAAAAAAAAAAAAAAGAAATAGTACTCCAAAAGTATACTCCAACCTAAACTCCATTAAGACATAATTTAAATTGGGGCTTTTCATAAAAGCATTTAATAAACATGTATATATTCAGCTCAGCTAGATCATTTATATAATTTATAAATAATCTAGATAATTTATAAATGTAGGCAAATTTTAAATTATATATTTATAACATAATTTTCATAAGATAAAGTAATACATACTATTTATATGCTCCTAGCAGGTCCACTAACGTGCTTCAGGATCCATGAACTCCTTGAAATTATATGCAAATTTTGTATGTGTGCTTAGTTTTCAACAGTTTCTCAAAAGAATCTGTGAATCACTGGTTTATTCCCAAATGACCATTATATTATTTAACTATAAGTAGCATCTCTGAACAGGAGACATAACACCCTCTGACTTTTAGAGGACTTAAATCATGTAGCTTTCCATTTACTTCTACACTTACATGCAATTGAAATGAGTTTGGATTTACCAAATTTTCTTTTTTTTTCACTCCTTTTTAATGACTCATTTTTAATTTCCACTCAAGCACTAAATAATAGCTACTTTTAAAAGATGCTTGTTTGTAAATTAAGCCGACCTAAAAATCGTGTCCCCTAGAAAACGTTCATAGTCAAATCACAAAGAAAACCGGGCACATATACTGGAGGGGTTATTTGGTCCCTGGGTAAGTGCTGAAGTAGGCAGTAAGAACTAGAAACGAGGAAGAGCTTCTCTGACTTAAAACTACATCAGTATTTGAGTGCAAAAACTTACTATCATTTAAAACTCTAATACGCTCATTAAAATCAAAAAGTACATCTTTCTTCTGCCGTGATATATTGAAGAGCTACAACAGTTCGGTAGTCTAACTGAAAGTTTCTCAATTCAAACCTTTTAAAATAGGTCTGTCGGGGCTTCCCCGGTGGCGCAGTGGTTGAGAGTCCGCCTGCCAATGCAGGACACACGGGTCCGAGCCCTGGTCTGGGAGGATCCCACATGCCACGGAGCAGCTGGCCCCGTGAGCCACAATTACTGAGCCTGCGCGTCTGAAGCCTGTGCTCCGCAACAAGAGAGGCCGCGATAGTGAGAGGCCCGCGCACCGCGATGAGGAGTGGCCCCCACTTGCCGCAACTGGAAAAAGCCCTCGCACAGAAACGAAAACCCAACACAGCCATAAATAAATAAATAAATTTTTTAAAAAATAGGTCTGTCTACGCTACTCCTCCATGTGCTGCTTAGAGTAGGACCTTTGTCTCATTCATCTTTCTATATCTAGTGTCAGACATAGGGGCTGGCTAACACAGGCAATTAAAATAGTTTTTTTTGTTTGTTTTTTTTCTTGCGGTACGTGGGCCTCTCACTGTTGTGGTCTCTCCCGTTGCGGAGCACAGGCTCCGGACGCGCAGGCTCAGCGGCCATGGCTCACGGGCCCACCGCTCCACGGCATGTGGGATCTTCCCGGACCGGGGCAAGAACCCATGTCCCCTGCATCGGCAGGCAGACCCTCAACCACTGCACCACCAGGTAAGCCCTGTTCAATAGACTTTTATTTTCACAAAGGGTGCTTCTTTGCCTGGCATATGATAAGAATGTTACAAGTGTTTGTCAATTAGCACGTTAACAGACCATCAATTCATCAATTGTTTAATTAATAACTTAATGAAAGTTATTAATTTTTATTTATTTATTTATTTTTTTGCGGTACGCGGGCCTCTCACTGTTGTGGCCTCTCCCGTTGCGGAGCACAGGCTCCGGACGCGCAGGCTCAGCGGCCATGGCCCATGGGCCCAGCCGCTCCGCGGCATGTGAGATCTTCCCGGACCAGGGCACGAACCTGTGTCCCCTGCATCAGCAGGCCAACTCTCAACCACTGTGCCACCAGGGGAGCCTAAAATAGTTTTTGATTAACTATAATACTGCATGACCTGATTAAATCTTATAATTTGAACTTTTGAAAGCTATCCAAATTTAGACAGCTTCAGTATGCTCTAAAATAATGGGAGAGTCATACATAAAATAAGTCATACTAGGGACATGTGTCAATTTCTTCCATAGAACTATCACTTCTGGTAGCATTCCTTGAGTCATTTCATAACAAGTCAGTGGTGGTAAACATAGAAGTAATTGGGCAAAGAACATAAACTTGCTTAAAATACAGAGACAATAAGTGATTCCAATATCAATCACCCTAAAGCTTCTTAGTTAAATGAATGTGGGAATTTTCACCAAAATAATATATGTAAAAACAGAGTAGAAATACACAGTTGAAATTCTTTTCATGTTCAAGCCAAAGTGAAATCCTAAATAAAAGAGACACATATGAGATCACACAAGTAGAAGGAATTGCTAGGAGTTATCTCACTCAAAAGGTGTAAAGCTTTCCAAAATCATCCTTTGTTCACTTATGCAACCAGGGAAGAAAACTGGATGAGAAAAGCAGAGGGTTCTCAAATCTGGCAGTGCCCACTGATAATAGTACTTGGGATTGTTAGATCAGTCACTGGTACTGGTTCCTCTATCATTCATATCCTTAAATCCTCTCAAATATGTCAGGAGTTACACATGTTCCCAAACTATCATTTCAACATAGGTCCGACAGATTGGAGTTAAGCATATACAGAACACTGCAGAGTTGAAAGCTTATGCCAACTCTGATAAATATGCAGATCTTCCTTGATTTGTAGTTACCATCCAGCAATAGCAAAAAACCCAGGTGAAGAGTAGCTCTTCATTTTTTAGTTTGATGTCTGTTATCGATTCTAAAAGCATAGGTTCGTCATGCTCAGATCTGAAAGTTGAAAGAAAGGCAAATATTTGAGGTCCCTCATGGAGGAGTCTAGAGACAGCTGTGAAGAATGAATCTCCTGCTGTCTTCATTCCTACTTTGAGATAGAATCTTCTTTTGTTATTTATTGGACACCTTACACAGAAGAAACACTGACTCTACAGTGGTAAAGAAAAGTAGCAGAGAAGTGGTGGGATGTAAGGAGGGCCTTGAGAATGCCTAGGAGTGAAGAAAAAAGATGGGAAGAGGGCTGGGATGAAGAAAAGAATGGGCTCTGCATCTCAGGCAGAGTGAATATACCAACTAGCAGGCAATTTTAAGATAAGGAATATAGTTTATTGAATGAATGAGTGAGTGAATGAATGAATGAACCAACCAACAAAGCAACCAATGAACTAATAAAATAAATAAGTGAATAAGTGAACCCATAAGTGAATGAGGTTGATGAATGGTAGGCTGGAACTAAGATACAGCTAGTCCTAAAGCAATGAGTTTGAATCTACCCTAAAAAGCAGGTAAGAAAGGCACTCCTTAGAGCTGTACAGTACACAGTCTGCCCAACTGTATGCAGACTTGCCAAAACCAAAGAGAGTTCACTGAAAGTTTTTATCACTATGAAATAAGTGATTGAGGAAGATTAATTAGGAAGCAGTAGGTAAAATATAAGAAACAGAAGACTTACTACAGGTATAATAACTACAAGCTAAGCCACTACTTTGACTACACAAAACCAACATATGACATGCACATGATAACTAGAAATTTAGCATTAATAATCTCTTTAAAAATTGAGATATAATTCATATAGTGTATCTTCAAAGTTATGCAACCTTACCACTATCTAATTCGAGAAAATTTCATCACTGTACCTATTAGCAGTCACTCCCCATTCTCCCTCCCTCCAGCCCATGGAATTAACATGGTGTAATCTCGATATGAATTTCTGTTTTTTTATATCTCCTCAAAGTGCATATATGGAGATTTGTACTTAAGAGTCTCAGTAGAAGATAAATGATTATTTACTAAAGAAATACTGTCACAACTGAGGAAGTATCAAAGAAGAAAATTTTCTTTTCTATCTACCTGATGTGGCATTTTTACTTTCACTTGGTAAATAACAATTTTCAAGGTTCATTAAGGTTTTTAAAGTATCATTTGGTTTCCCAATTGCAAAAATTTAAGGGTTTTTTCTCCCCTTTGGATATCATAACAATTTAAATATAGTGGCCAGATCAAAAGATGGTTAAAGTAGATGGTGTACAACTAATCACCCACTTCAGCAACCACAGCCTTAGATCATAATTGATTTTTCCTCCAAGCCCCAGAATGAAACTGAAGTTCGTCCAAGAATGCACCCATATTTCTCTGCAAGTCCCTAGATGGAATCAGTGGGTTATAATGTAACCGAGCAGGACCCTATGGGGCCTTCCCGGGACAGGCCTTTCCCCATATCCTCTGCTTTAGCTCCTTTCTGAAGTACCTAGATAACAGTATTTGATGCATGTCTCCTGAGTTGTTTTACAGATGTGAAAAACCCCCACCAAATGGAAGATGTTAAATACTTGATGACCAGGAGCATGCAGCCCCCAGGCCTCCTGGAGCCTAAGGGCTGATAACATTAACCCCATTGATACCGCCCTGTTACCTCACCATCAGCCAATCAGAGAACTGTGCACGAGCTGATCACATACCCTGAGACCCGCCCCCTCCCCCCCACCCCGCCCTTTTTAAAAGCGACCTGGCTTTTAAAAACCCTTGGAGGAAACCCTTCGGGGAGCTCGGGGTTTTTTAGGGCCTGAGCCACCCGTCTCCTTGTGTGGCCCTAAAATAAATCTTTCTCTGCTCCAAACTCCAGCGTTTTGGTGTTTATGGCCTCACTGTGCATCGGGCACACGAACTTGCGCTAACAGTAAGTTTAGCTGAATTCTTTTTTTCCATTTTAAGGTCAACTAAGAATGAACCTCCATTAAATTTTGTACTTATAATTCTACTATTGGGTTTTGGGATTGTTCTTTAGTAGCACATTTTAAAATAAGCAAATCTCCGAATTTATCTCAGAGATTATTACCATGAATTTTAGAAGAAACCTCATTTGCCTTTATATGCCCCCGACACACATTCTTTTAAAAATGCAAAATATTTTCATTTAAAAAATATTCCTCAAGTTAATGAAATCAGGCTGAACAAAAATAATATGGGGTTTTACTTATTTTCCTCATTCTATGAATATGGCCCAAGAGACTGAATTTACAAACAAGACAGGAGTTGTACACAGTTCTCATCTGCCCCATTCCCACCCTGCCTCCAGCTGGTGCCCTCTGAGGACCCACACCCCCTTTACACATGTGCACACACCAGTTGTAAAAGACATTAATATTAAAACAACGGTTTTAATGATATTTGCTTCTGGGACTGAAAAAGTAAAACCCAAGCCAAAAAAATATAAAGAATGTGTTTTGGTCAGTTCACTTTTCCTATCAACCATTAGAAAAAAACTATTTTCTTTTTTCTAAAGTTTAGATACTTCCTACATGCCTACATTTCTTTGAACAGCTCTCTATAAACGAGCATACGTGAAACATTTTTTCAAAAGTGGTCAGGTCCATTATGTTTGCTGGGCACAGTCTAACCCTTTATGTCTCTTCCTGGCAACTCCAGATTTTGTAGGCTGCAGGGTGGCTGAGAAAGCAGGGAGCCAGGGGAGGTGGCCTCCACAGGCACTGCGACCACCAAGCCCTCGTCTGAGCATTCAAGGCATGAGATTTTATTTTCTCCCTTCACAGTGCCTGAATACCCTGAGGGGATCTTCCATCAATAATTCATGAGCAGCAAAAAGAACATGCTCTAATCAATAAGGAGTAATGGTGAAACTCACAGCAGGTTCCACAGGACTGATGGGGTGTTATATTAATAACTGATTAAACTTCCCAGGAAGTTTAATTTTTCATAAACCAAAGACCTAAAATTAACCTTTTAACCTTATGTTTATAAAGGATCTTCCCCAAGAGCACAAAAAAATGTTTTAAAAACATATCTTAATGAAAGCAGGAGGCTAAAAAGAGTATTTCAATACCTAGGAGATTTGCTCAGGATCACACAGAAGAAGAGAATTAGAACTTAGTTTACGTCATACTTACCTAAAACATGCTTAATTGGAGTATTTTTACACACCTTTAATGATTATTTTCAAATGCATGCTATAGGGGCTTTAAAATCCACTCGAATTTTTCTATCACCACTTCCCTACATGCAAGAAAAGGGCTTTGGAGCACTCTGCACCTTATTCCTCCTTTTCTAATAACTTCCCTGTCCGTTCATGGCAAAACAATCAAATCACATGCCTATGTGAACTGTCATGAAGTCAAATTAGTAAAAGTCTAACTATGTATAAAATGAATAAACTACAAGGATCTATTGTACAGCACAGCAAATATAGCTGGTATTTTATAATAACTATAAATGGAGTATAACCTTTAAAAACTGTAAATCACCATGTTGTACACCTGAAACTTATATTTTAAATCAACTGTACTTCAAAAAAAAATTAGTTAAAGTCTAAATTCTCCAGATTTTGCTTATTTATGTTTGGGACCCCATAAGAAACTTCTCCCTGGGCACAATACTTCTCAAAGTTGCCCTGGATCCCCCCATGAGGTAAGTCAATATCATTTATCTGCTCGTCTGGAGGAACACCCCACTACATAACCCCACAGAAGGCACTGGATGAAGATAATGAAATTTGATTTATTGCAGAAAAGGTAACTTTCCCAAAGCTTTCGCAGTGGGCAGGCAGATGTTTTCATCCTCACAGAGCAGCAGCATGGTGAATAAATTGCTTCTAGAAGCTCCTGTAAAGATTTATAACTTTAGCTGGAAGAAAAGCTGGATATTTCTTTTCCATTCCCTGACTGTACTTATAAACTACTTACTGCAGCCCAGCAAAGCTCTCCTTGTCCAGATCGACAGCATCCTTGTAGAGCTGACAAGTGGTGATGGATATACCCACCGGAGTATTACTGAGGATTTGAGAGGCTGTTACTGCCATGTGTAACAGAGGCTGTTACTCTTTGATGCAATCCTGTGGACTACAATGTTTCCCCTCAGATACTCAAAATTCTGAGATGAAACCAGCCTTAAAATTCTAACCCAGCCCCATCTCAATTCAATTTCTTCTCTGGGTAACACTGAAGAAGCAATGTGTTTTTAGTATCTGAAGCTCATTTTTATGTTTGCAATAGTGTCAGTTTGGCTGACCCATTATTATTAAACTACAGTTTTTAATGAAACTCCATTTCACCATAGCATCTAAAATACTACAACTGAAATTAATTATACCCTAGAAGAGAGTAGTAACAGACTTCCCTATTTGAAATGCATAATGGAAAGCTGCTGTTTTATTTATTCTTCTAATTATATAAGAATGGACAAAGTAATACACCCTCCCTATCAACAAATTTCAAGAATCTGCTTTTAACTTTTTCTTTTTTGTCTCCAGTCAGAATTGCTGTTAATGACAGGAGCATATCATAATTTAATTAGCTGACACTGACTGGCAATCTATCCATTTCTTTTTAATTGGAACCATTTCACAGAACTATCCATAAAGGCAGATTCTGCATAACTAATAACCTTCATAAGTAAGACCTTTAGAAATCTCATAGAAAGATATAAAATATTTGGACATAGTCACTATGTTCCCACATCACTGAAGACTAGGGGCACAGAATTTCCCCACAGCATACCTACATGGCTAGTTGTGAAAGCAAGAAACAGGTGCCCTGGGTAGCACAAAACTGCCAAAAAGTCAACTTGGCCACCACCTTACATAAGCATCACTTAACAATATACAGTGACTCAGAGGTGTGGCTGTTTGTGAGTGCCATGGAACGCATTTCAGGAGACTGAGTCTCACTAACCTGTCAAATCGAATTAAAGGGGGAGTAGCTGCATCTTAAAAACATGATGGGAAATGTGGTTGCAGCCAAATGTCATTTTCACGGCCTTAAGATAAAATATACACTTAATCTGCCTGAAAATAGTTTGGAGACAATCTCTAGAACACATTATTCTGGGTAACTGGTGTTAGGAAAGCATGGGTGTGTGGTGTGTGTGGATACGTGACTCCTGAAAATTGTGCAAGTATTTTCTTTTAGGAAACAAAGCCTGTGGAACTGAAAAATGATAAAATAATTTTTAGGTTTAGGCTCACTCCTTTTATAAAATGTCAGGCTCCTTGGAAGTAGATTTTTTTAAACACAAATATCAATAAAATAATTGTTTAAAACATGATTCCATTCTCAATTCACAACATTTTCATCCATCCACAACTTTGTAGGAATTGGACTAAGTCAAACTGAAGTCACCCTAGGCAATAGGGTTTTTCCCTTTATAGGATTATGGTAGTTTCACTGAGAAAGCTCCACACGCGGTCAAATAGGCTGGCTCTCCAGTAACAGTCCTAATTAATTAGGTGTGTGTAGTGGAAAGAACATGGACTTGGGAATCAGATCTGAGTTTCAACCTGCGCTGTGCCACTGTAGCTACAATGTGACCTTGATCACTTTTGTTGACTTCTCTGAGCTTCAGGTTCTTATTTGTAAAATGAGTCATGCTATGAACACCTAACGCACAAGGTTGTCATGAAAATTAGTTAAGTATGTAAAGTGCTCTGCAGTGAGTAGCTGCTCAATAAATAGCAACTTTTATTCTCACAATGATAATACATCAATTTTGGCTAATAATACTGAGTTGTTTAGGATCACAGTAAATAATTTTGTGTAAGTGCTTAGACAATTAAAGATACTGTAGGTATCTCAGCTTCACTGGATCAAGGACTATTTTTAAAGTGTAGTTCCTGCCCTTCATTTGTTTTGATTAGCAAAGTGTGGTTACTAAGTAACTGCTATATTCTTACCAAACATTCCTACCTCTAAGGAACCTGCAAGCTAAGGAGCACAGGCTCTCGAGTCAGATGACCGAGTATTAGCTTCAAGCTTGGCCACCTCCTAGCTGTGTAACCTTGAGTGAGTAACTTAAACTTCTTAAAGCCTTGTCTTTCTCGTCTAAAAATAGCAGGTAAAAGGAAAACAGTATGGAGGTTTCTCAAAAAACTAAACATAGAGCTACCATACGACCCAGCAAGTCCACTCCTGGGTATATATCCAAAAAATAAAAAACACTAATTAGAAAAGATATATGCACCCCAATGTTCATAGCCACACTATTTACAATTGTCAAGGTATGGAAGCAACCTAAATGTCCATCAACCTAAGATGAACGGGTAAAGAAGAAATGTGTGTGTGTGTGTGTGTGTGTGTGTGTGTGTACACACACACACAATAGAATAATACTCAGCCATAAAAAAGAACAAAATTTTGCTCTGAAGCAACATGGATGGACTTGGAGGACATTATGCTAAGTGAAATAAGTCAGATGGAGAAAGACAAATACTATATGATATCACTTATATGTGGAATCTAAAAAGTACAACAAACTAGTGAATAAAACAAAAAAGAAACAGAGTCGCAGATATAGAGAACAAACTATTGCTTACCAGTGAGGGGAGGAAGGGGAGGGGCAATATAGAAGTGGGGGAGAAAAAAGGGTTATTATTGGATTATATGAAATCATGTGTATGAAACTTCTGAAAATTGTAAAGCACTACAGAATTTAAAGAATCATTCAGTTAAAAAAATAAAAAATAAAGTGCTGAACTTATGACTATACAGACGTATCTATTTTAAAATGGGCATACTGAACATAGATAAATGCTAGCAATTCTCTTATTCTTTTCATCATTGTAAATAAACGTATCTTTCCCACAAACAGACAAAAACAAAAACAAAAACAGCAGGTAATAATAACAGTACTCACTTCACAGACATTGTGAGGGTTGAATGAAACAATCCCTGTAGATTCCTTAGTACAAGGCCTGGCACGTAGTAAGTACCCCGTATATGTCAGCCGTTACTATCCAATTAGTGACAATTCGGGATTATATCTGCTATAGAGGCTTAGAAAGGTCCAAGAGTCTTGCTGCTGCTAAGGAGTAGAGGTGGGAATTTTACTGCAGGTCTGTCTGACTTATTATGATAATGAACAAGATGAAGGGTATACCTGGTATCCGGGAGAAACAGATAAGAGACTGGACGTTACAAGATAGGGTGCCCTGCGATCTGACAGGAAAAATACACAGGGCTCAGGGAGCACCACAGGGGAGAGACAGGGAAGTGAATAAACACGGGACTTTTTAGGAGACAAGAATACAGGTAATAAAAATGCTTACATGAACTCACACTTGACCTTTTCTTTTTTTTTTTTTTTTTCCCGGTACGCAGGCCTCTCATTGCTGTGGCCTCTCCTGTTGCGGAGCACAGGCTCTGGACGCGCAGGCTCAGCGGCCATGGCTCATAGGCCCAGCTGCTCTGCGGCATGTGGGATCTTCCTGGACCGGGGCACGAACCCATGTCCCCTGCATCGGCAGGTGGACTCTCAACCACTGCGCCACCAGGGAAGCCCTTGACCTTTTCTTAAAACCAAAATTTCCAGAGATGTCCAGCAGCTCAGGATGTTTGAGTATCAAGGATTCAAGCTGCAGGTGTGCAAAGGTGCCAAAAAGAAGGAAAATGCTTATGGATTGAACTCAGTAGGGCAAGTATATGCAGGGTAACATCAGGGTTTGAGAAAGAGTTCCCTGCCAACCTTTTCAAACAAAGGGCAAAACAACTTCTACAACTAAGGAAAAATGTAACAGCACACAGACCTGAGGCATGGTGAGGCATGAATGACTGATAGGAGACCTTTCCGAAAGGTGAGTTTTGAGGAGGTCAGAATCAAAGGGCCTGGAAGGGAAGCCGTGTAAAGAGAACTGGAGTGGGAAACAGGATTAACAGAAAGGAGGTAAACTAGCTGAGGAATCTAAACAATGGAGCCTCTACAGCAGAGCCCCAGACCTATAATTAACCTATAATTAACAAGACAGAAAAATGCATTCTGAGAGGAGGAGAAAGAAGGATTGAGAACGGGAGAAAAGCAAAAAGAGGCAGCTTAACATCTCAAGCTCCAAACTGTTCCTAATCTAGTGAAGATTCATGGTGTTGTCCATCTATTCACTGAGGTAAACACACAGAGAACCCACAGATGGCCCTGTGTGGTTTTCAAGTTAGATTCGGGCCACTTTCTTGTTAATCTGCACACAAGGATGACAGTGCTTGGCACAGGACAATCTGTTCAAGAATAATTAGATTCCCCCTCACTTCTTGCCTTGGTGGCAGAAGCAACTGGTATATTTACAATATCCCATTTTGCTTCCATGTGAATCCACATGTTCACTGGTGAGGTTAAAGCTGGAGCTGCATGGCACATTTTTCACTATAAACAAACTTTGCTTCGGCAAACCCTAAGGGAAAGTAGGGGATCCTGCTCTATTAATTTCCCAGGCCTAGGAAAGGCTCACCTCCAGGAATAGGGGCAGCTCTGCTGATTTATTGCTGGAAAAAGGCCATGCCTCAGAGGATTCATGTCATGAGCTGCAGGTACAGCCAGGGGAGCAGCCCTCATTTACGGTGAGACAGGAGAGAAAAGCAGGGAAACAGCCCCCATGAAGAATATGCCTTTATCGCATGTTGAAAGCAATGTGAATCAGGATGTGCTCCGTGGTTATAATTCCACGCTATGATTTAGAGGCCAAGACTAAAGGGTGGAGGAAAGATGGAAGGAGGAAAAAAAGATGGAGAAAAATCTTACAGGTATAGAGTGCCTGCTGTTCAACTGCACAGTTCTAGGCACGCTACACAGGTGATCTCAAAGAACAGGTTACTTCATGACATCTAAAGTTAAAAGCACAATTCCCATTCTAGCCTCCAACAACCTCCTGGGATCAGCCCTTTACTTGTGCAGTAAGTGAAAACTTATCTGTCACAACTCTGTCATCAGGATGACGCTATGGCAGAGACCCGTACCACCTAAGCAGCCAAGGGCACTTGAAGGCTTAGTCTAGTGTTCTCAGGTGGGTGCGTAGCAAGGAAACCCTACATCCCATGGCCGGTCCTAGGACAAATGAGTTGGGTTTAGCAACGTGGTTAGCTTGACAGGAAGTCTCAGTAGAGTGGTAGGGACCAAAGGGTGATGAAGTGAGTTTAAGAAAAAATGGGAGGACAAGAAGTAGACCAAGGAGTAGAGACATCTCCTTTGAGACATGTTTCTGTAAAGGAAACTAGGGGTAGTAGCTGGTCAAAGGTGTGGGGTCAGAAGAGTTATGAAAATTAAACAAGGTGGAATTGAACAAAATACCTCCTGTTGCATTTGGATTGAATTATAAAAACAATTAGCACTAAAAAGAACCTAAGAGATCTAAATCGAAGCCCTTCTTTCTATATGAAGAAACCGAGACTCAGAGAGTATATATGACTTTTTGTTCAGAACACAGCCCTGATGAACATTCAGAATTTGGGAGTCCATCAGCATCACTTAGTCTCTGCTCCATCCACCACTAGGCCATGCAGGCTAAGTCCCTCCCTCTGCTGTGATTTTAGTTTTGGTTTTGTTTTCACTAAGATGTTTCAAAAGAGCTTGAAGACAAAGGCATCAGATTAACTAGAAGAAGTGAATGTTTTTCCTTTCAGAAGGGAAATTTTAACTCCCTTCACCAATAAAGGGATTAAGTCTGCTCTATGACAGAACTGCATTAAAAATAATGAGGCAGATAAAGAAAAGCTTTTATTATTTTAATGAATTCAAAAGCTGGAAGCATTATTGAGATGAGCAATGTGTTCATTGCCCTAATCCAATGTAATCATATTTAAAAAATTATTCTGCTTAGGAATTTTTCTGCTACATCAGGCAAAATCCAAAATGTGCCAAGTAGACAGAATATCAGAATTAACTTTAGATCCTGAGTGCCTTCAAAACAGAGATCAGTATTCTAAGGGCCATCTTTGAAAGTACCACATAGAAGACATGAAGCTCCTTGATATTCCAAGATGGTCCTACTGTCCACAATTTAACCCAAAGATTTCTCTGTCTACCATTTAACTCATGTCCTGAGAAATGTATGACTCTATACATTTTTTAAATCTGAATCAACCATTTACTTCTGTGTATAAGGGAGCCCATGTAACCTCTCTGTTCTTTTGCATCCACAGCTATCGAAAAAGAAATTCAGTTTTCTGACTCACCTTATCACTGGGATTGATTCTAAAGAAGAAAACACCATAGTAACTTTCAGCATAAACATAAATTTGCTACACAAACGTTTTAATCTTTTAAGTCGCAGAAGAAAACATCAAAATCTTTTCTTTCCCAAACAACTTGAATGCCCAAAGAAATGTTACCCAAAGAAAGTATAACATATAGGATAACTATAATAATACTCCCTTCTTTCTCAAAATACATCACATTTCTTAGCTATTAGGTTCTGCTACAATCCTGACTGAGCTTAGATATTAGTACTCAGGTAACTGGGGCAAAAATGACTTTGATGAAGCAAAGTTAATTGCATTTCACTTATTTTGAGGTTTTGTATTTTTTACTATAGCTTACTCATGCTGAACGTATCATTTCAACAAAAAAAGTGAGTCACTAATCTCAGGTTCAGCTTTGATTTCAGCAAGAGCACAGCAGTAGTTATAATTAAACTTGGAAGAAGAGTTCAATTCATCTTCCTACAGATTTGTGATTAAAACCACTTATTGCAAATTATTCTGTCCCAGCTATCATAAAAGGATTATACCATGTTCAACAACCCCCAAAACCCCACTAAAAATCCAAGCTAGAATACAGCACATCAATCAGGCAAAATTCTCTGTACCCAAAATTTGTAACAGAATATAATATAAACTTCAAAATTAATATAAATATTAAATGAATGCGTGAATTTGTAATTCAGATTTTGTAATTAGGGGTCAACTACCTGGTTTATCATTTCCTAGAATCTCCCATTAACATCTTAACTGCCTACAGTCTGCTAATGCTGTTGGTCTGAGTTTCCACAGGAATAAGGGAAACAGACTATCCCCACCCTCCAAGTAGCCTCTAAGTAGGGCTAGTAGGAAGGTCTGATGAAACATGTTTTACATCTATTGGTTAAAATAATGTAATACTATATTGCTAATTCTAGACATACTAATGTTTCTATCTGCATAAAGCATACGAACCTATGTGGATAGACTGGGACCCAAACCAAGGATTTCTCCTCTGCAGCCATGGAGGGGACAGACTGAGACTGCTTGTCCAAGAAAGGAAAGGCCTGACCCAACCATGAAAGACAGCAGAGGTGGGGACACAGGGAAGAGGCCACAGGGAGACAGAACCAATAAAACCCTGTCCATGTTACCATGGTTATACCCCAATGGCTTATTTTCCTATCTAGAACCCTGCCAAAAAACCTAAAGATTTGGAAAATAATGTCCCCAGTTTACCAACCTGAAGGATATTGGAGAAAAAAGGCTGGTTTAGAAGCTTGGCTCAGGCTGAAATGAAATTCCACAGAAGTTACAATTTAAAATACTCTTTAAGGGAAAATAATAGCCCTATAACTCCCTATTTTCCATATGTCATTATGTCCTTCTCCATGCAGGATGGAGTTTCTATTTGCTGGTGAGTCTTTCTGAGACAGCAGGAAAAACACAGGGTTTGAGGCCAAACTGTTTAAAATCCTGGCTCTGCTACTTACTAAATACAGTGCAACGAACAAGTAACTTTAATCTCTGATCTTCAGTTTCCCAATTTGTGAAATGGAGATAATAAACCTGCTTTGAAAGACTACTGAAAGAATGAAAAAGTAAAATGAAAAGGACCTAGTCTAAGGCCTACATTCAACAGACACTCAATAAATAATTATTTGTTCATCTTTTTTCCACAATCTCCATTCTACCAAGAGACAGGTTCAAACATCACTTGATTAGATAAGCAAATATGTGGCTAGTTAAGAAAAATTATCCTTAAGGTCCATTTTAGCCCTGGGAGTATATTCAATACAATACAAAGATATTTTAAGAGCCTACACTGTGTTTACCCAAGGATTGAGATACATCTAGGCAGGTTTCACATTCTAGTAGACTTCCTCTCCAACAATCTGCCAGTGAGAAGAACCTAGAATCTTCTGAAAAAAAGTAGTCATCCTAAGGGGAAAAGCAGATGTTTATAAATTTGGTCAGAGAAGAGTGGAGGAGTAAAGAGAGGAAGAAGAAGAAAATTCTCAGACCTCCAGGTCTGAGGTCAATGCCCTCAGATGTTGGGGGGAAACAACAATAAATGAAGAACTGCTTTACTGAAGTGGCTGTTTCTGGGTGCACAATACAGCATGACTTCCTTTTGAGCCTACAAAGCAGAATATAATCACCTGAGGTGAAGGGTTAAGCCTAATGGCTGCTGGAGCAGGACATGAAGATAAGAGAGCGTGGGTGATGGAGAGAAGAGGCTCCCAGCAGGTGGCCCACATCTTGACTAGAGAAAAGATAGCTGAGGATGCCCTGCACCTAGAAGCAAGGATGATGAAGCAAGAGAAGTGGAGGGAAGAGAGTGTCGATGAGCACATCCCGCAGGCATGGTGCACTTGACAGCCACAGGACTTGCAGAACTGATGTGGAGGGAGGAACCTGCAGTTGGGTATGTGGAGACAGAGCATCGCATTTTGTTGCTATTTTCATCCTTAACTAGTATAACCTGGTAAACCCAGAGTTACATGCCTTTAATGTCATCTCAAACTAGGTGCTTATTAAGAGGGGAGTGGGGAGCAGAGGAAGGCAACCAATACTTTCTATGCACTTACTATGTTTAAGCAGAGTGAGGCTTTTTCTCATTTAATTCCATGTAATTTCATTCTAAAGAACTGAATGTCAATTTTATTTGCTTAGATATACTTCTACCATAAAGGGTTTTGAAAGAAAGCAGGTTTAATTTTGATGCTCAGGCTATATTCTTTGAATGCTATTACCAAAAAGATGACTTACCCTGGAACCCACATCAAGGATTTTTATTGATTTATTGGAAAAACATACCTACTACGTACACCAGTGGTTCTCAAAGCAGCTCTCAAAGACCCTTTCAGAGGATCTGAGAGGTCAAAACTATTTTCATAATAATACTAAGATACTATTTGCCTTCTTCACACTTATTATCTCGTGAGTGGACAGAGGAGTTTTCCAGAGGCCACATGTTATGGGAGATCACAGGGACTGAATGTGTAAGTAGACGTAAGAACTCAACTGTTGTCTATTCAGCCAGACATTAAAGAGATTTGCAAAACCATAAAACAATGTCAATCTTCTCACTCATTTTTTGTTTTTGAAAAGTTATTTTCCATAAAAATATTTTTATTAACATTTAATGGATTTATTATTTTAAATGAATTAATAAATGCTTTAAATTTCTCAGTTTTAAATTCTAACATGGTAAAAATTGATAGATACAACCCATATAAAAATGTATCTTAGGGGTCCTCAATAATTTTGAAGAGTATAAAGGGATCCTGAGATCGAAAGTTTGACAATCACTAGTGTATATCATAGTTCATCTTTTTTTTTTTTTTTTGCCAATGGTAATGGATATGTAAGGATACTGACAACAACACTGGAATAGCAGAGGAATTGAAAATGCTATACATTGATCAATGGGGAACTAGCTAAATTAATTATATTGCATATACACAATAAAATACCATGAAGAAAGCAAACACATATATAGTCTTTGGTTGAACCATACACCATTCTAAGTGCTCTACATTACATATAGTATTGCACATAATTTCCCAACAATACTACTACTATCCCATTTTACATATGAGACAAGAAGTTAAGTAACATGCCCAAGATGACACATATATATATATATATTTTTTTCTATATCATAATATTGACATTCAGTCCAGTAATCCTCCACTGTAACAACTCCTTTACTTTGCAGTGAAAATTGATTTGTATATTTTTTGCCTCTGAGTCCTTGTGGGATTTTTTTCTTTTTAATTCAAACAGAAAGTCACAAAAATTATAATCATCCTCATCAGTTCACTCAGTCCCATGTAATTAATTTTTTTTTCACCTTGATCTTTTGTTAGCACTTTTATGAATTCATCAGTTTTCCATAAGAGTTCTGAAAATGCTTATTCATTCAGTTCAGCAGTACAGTCAGTTACCAGAAACCTGCACTTGTCAGAGTCTTTTCCATGAATTCCTTGAAGATGAAACCCTTTTACAGGAACATTTTTGCAAAAGCATCAGAGTACACCCAGAACTGTCTGTAAATGACAAAAGACTTAAAAATGACCACGGTTAAAGATTTGATGAAAGTTCATAAAAATGCAATTGACAAGGAAATTTAGTTATTTCTGAGATATACATTTTAAATTAATAACTAGAATTATGACTTATAACATTATACCAGAACATATAAGATTTTTAGAAATTCATGTAATGTCTAAAACATTTATATTAACATATTTCCATACAAATAACCCAAAGAAAGTTTAGTATTAGTTATTTTTTATTTGTCTTTTTTTATACTGCAGGTTCTTATTAGTCATCAAGTTTGACAATCACTAGTGTATATCATAGTTCATCTTTCTCCACCCTATCCTAACTACAGGAAATCAAGAAATGGTATGATTCTACCTCAAATCATGCTGACCTTGCCTGGGATGATTTGAAATCCAATTTTCTACAAAGAACAAGGAACACATGTCCTTTCTTCTTCTGCTCTTCCCAACCAAGCTGTATTTCTTTCTGAGTTATGTAGAAAGCATTTTTTAAATGAACAAGCTGTTAGATGTTGAGGGGGCTATATTTTTGCTATGAACTTCCAGAGCTTTTGTGCTGTAGTTATTGAGATTTTCTTTGGCCTAATGCATAATCAAATTTTGTAATTAGTTTTATGATCATGTAAAAGAACAAATGAACTCCTAAATGTTCCTTACTCAAAGCTGTTTTCTCTTTCTCTATAGATGCAATGTACTCTTGAATCTCACGGAGAAACAGTTTTAAAGTTTTCTCCTGTTTCCTCAGTTGCTTTGGAGTGAGTCTGAGGGCTGCCAAGTCTCTTTATATGTAAAAAGACTTTTAAAAAATGTTGGCCTGTATTGTTTCGTATCCATATGCCCTTACAAACCATGTAAATCACCGTTCAGTGTTCATACACTGTCCCCAGTAGGGATTCCCTGTCTATAATGGGTGGGTGAAGAAGTCAGCCAATGCATTTCACTCTGGGGGATCTAAAGGCCAAAAAGTTTTAATAAATTCATCACAGTCCACTGTGCAACAGACCACATGAAGCAATGTTATTGCTTACAGTTTGTATTTCCCAATAGAGTGGTATTAGTGCCAGTACATTTCCTCCCTGTTAATGCTGATACTCAGTTCCAAGTCTTTCGGATGGAACTTGAAATATCTCAAGTACTAAGCTCTACTTTACGGTAGCAAATTGTGTAGTGACTGATTAGTCAAAAATAGTGCCCACAAGAACACCTAACATGGCCAAAACTTTTTAAAGAAAACAGAATACTTCAGGAAAAGTAAACTTCCAAATGTATATTTTGGATGAAAACCTTACCCCACCCTCCAGACCCACTGTGACCCCCCTCCTATTATGTAACCACTCCCCTTGCACTCTGGTCCCTTGGGTACTCTGTTCTCCAAAGACACTAAACTCCTAAACCCACTCCAGCTCTACCCTCTTTCCCACCCTCCCAGACCCCAAGGGGCATCATTTAATTCCACATAACTTCAACCCTTCTATCACCAGCATCATCAGCTCCTTTGCTTTTTGCATTTGTGTCTCATCTACCCAGCAGAATGCAACACGGAGTAGTCCACTGTGCACTTTTCTGCTCTAAGCCAGGAAAGCCCAAGCGAGTGCAGGCTCCAGAACAGCACTGCCTGCACTTGGACATCAGCCCTGCTACTTATTAACTGTAGAACATTGAGCAATGTATTTAACTTTCCAGTCCCATCTGCAAAATGCAGATGGTAAAAACAGGAGCTTATTTTATAGCATCATTGTGAGGACTGAGTGAGTTACTACAATAAGGTGCCCGGCACAAAGTAAGCACTCAATAAATGTTTGCTATTTTTATTTGCTATAACACCTGGTTACTAAGCTGTGATGGAGAGACTCGTGGAACTCTGTGGATTGGTGCTTCGACACATGGATGGTGCCTGGTTTACCCTCATAACTTGCATGTGACCCCGGAATCCTATCACAGGGTCCAGATTCATTCCCTCAGAAGTTCTCTCAAATCTTCAACCCTCCGCTCAAGCCCCAATCCTCTGTGTCTGCTCTTCCTCAAATGACAATCTTGCTCCCAATTTTACAACCTGCTATCAACTTCCTACCCAGCCCCCGTGAACAGCATGTGTGCCCATCCTTTAAATTCTCCCCCTTTGAGTGAAACAGTCCTCCTCCTACTCAGACAACCCATTCTCCCGTGTTCTACACTTCATCCTTCCTGCCTCCTTCCTGCTCCAGCAGTTATAACTTCTACTTCCTACCCTTTAGTTTCTTTCTCTCTCCACTGACTACTTCTCCTAAGCCTAGAAACCTACTCAGAGCCTTCCATCTTAAAACAAAGTAAAATAAGGCCCTCCTCAACTCCATTCACCTCTAGCTACACTTTATTTCTCCCTTGATAGCCAAGTTGCTAGAAAAAATCTCTACACTTGTTATCTCCATTACCCAAATTTTCAATATTTTATAATATGTACCGTGACATCATTAAGCCCTCACTCTAATCTTGGTTTGGTTTCCAATGACCTCTTATATGCAAAGTCAGAGGATTTTAAAATTTGTACTTTTTGCTTACTCTCCCACCCTTGAATCATTCTTGTATATTTTGGGGGCTTCACTATACTGTAAGTTCACTTGGCAAAGTGAACAATGGCAAACAACGGCATGGTTTTGTCTCTATATCCAAGCGTACAATACGGTCCCCAGACAGTACTGAATGAATCAATGAAAATAATCAGAGTCTTGGTGGCTCCAAAGCCTTCAGTGTGCTGTCTCTGCTGATTCCATCTCCAGTTAAAACTTAAAAAGTGATTCAGTAAATGACTTTGTCGGCAAAGTGAGATATCAAGGAACCAAGGTTCTGCCTGATGCTACTCTGTTCAGCTCTTGGTTTTTTCCTGGTGGGAAATATGTTTACTGGTATAGTGAGTGAGCCAGGGCTTAAGTCTTCAAAGCCTTACGCTGGCTCACCGCACAGCAGGATGCCCAATACAAACTTCAAGGCCATATAGCTTTATCAGTAGTGTTACAATGATCTTGGAAGCTGAAACCAGTACCCCTCCTAGTTAATCTTTCTTTTAATACAGTCTCAGACCTAATGTTTTCTCCTCTCCTGTCTTTTAAAAACAGTAGGATGGTACCTAACAAAATTTTGCAAGAAGCACTACAACACAGAAAGAGCTCTTCCTTTATTTTTTTTTAACGTTTTTAGACTTTATATTTTTAGAGCAGTTGTAGGTTAACAGCAAAATTGAGGAGAAGGTACAGAAATTTCCCATATATCCCCCCCACACACACACAGGCACAGCCTCCACCATTATCAACATCCCCCATCAGAGTGGTACATTTGTTACAATTGATGAACCCACATTGGCATCATAATCACCCAAAGTCTGTAGTTTCCATTACTCTTGGTGTGGTACATTCTATGGGTTTGGATAAATGTACAATGACATGTATCCATCATTACAGTATCATACAGAGTATTTTCACTGCCCTAAAAACCCTCTGTGCTTTCTCCATTCACCTCTCCTCAATCCCTCCAACCTCTGGCATCCTACTTAATTTATGACAATGACAGTGTATTAAAGAAATGAAGTTACTACAAAATGAACATTACGCTAGCCAATGAAATGAATGAATGAATTAGTATTCTTGATTCCCAAACTCCTTTACCCTAAACAAACCATGCATCTGATGAAGAGAGTGAAAGGAACTAAGAAATTTATTTTATTATTATTATTGCAAATAGTCTGGCATTACTTTAAAAAGGAAAAGATTATTGCTTGATATTCAGCTTTTTCTCTGTGGCAAATTCCAGTTCTTTGAAGATAATAAAAAACACAAAGCAGATAATCTCCATCCCTTTCATTCTATAATTTTCTTGATTCAAAACAGCAACCCAGTAGGAATAATCCACTGTTTCTATATGTTTTGATTAAATAAAAATATAAAGCTTTGAGCCCATCAATCAGCTCTTCTCTATAGTAATCAAAACCTACCTTCACTATAAAGAAAAAAGTTATCAAACCAAATAGCTTGATCAAATAATCTCTCATCAAAGCTGAGAAGGAAATATAATCATTCATTTACTGATTCATCTCTCACTAAACATTCATTACGCTAGATGCTGGCAATATAATGAATAAGATCCACTTCCTGCCCTCAAGATTGTCAAGAGTCAGCGGGAGAAGTAGAACCCAAACTACAACATGGCAAGAATCTTACCTATCCTCAGCTATGACAGTTCTGAGGACAGAATTTTTTTAAATTAATATTAAGTTCTGGGAGGTTTGCCTTGGCACTTAACTTCAAATACTTAATTTGACTATTTTGTGTTTACTATGTGCAAAAAGACTTCCTTAGGTGTGCTCATCATTTCAAGTAAATTTAGCTAAGACCCTTTCCTCAGACAGTCCTTACCCTTGGTCCCAGAAATCCAAGAATTGGTCACAAAAAAGTGAAAGGAAATAAAACAACAACATGAAAAGGACTGTGAAAATCCTGCCACTGGGATGTCGTTGATGAAGGCGACTGGCAATTCACCAGCACACAGAATCAAAATTTTTAAACAGTTTAGATGCTAAACTTAACAAAGGAACTTTTAGAATGCCATCTGCTAATACTGTAAAGCTTGTAAACCTAAGTTATTTTATTTTCCCATGAAGGTAAGTTCTACATCATGGTTAGGATCCCAGGTTAACTCACAAAGACCTATTTCTCTGATTCCTTCAATAAACATTAAATGCCTATGAGGTACTGTGTCAAGAATTAGGAATATAAAGTCAAATAAGGCCCAATCTCTGCCCCAACGAACTTAGAGTCCAGCAGAGGAAATAAATGCTTCCGGAAGAATGCTCAAAGTGTGTTCTAGAATATTCACAAGGCGTTTTGAAGAAAAGGGCCACCGAAATCAGACTGAAGAGGGAGAGCCCCAGAACACTTCCCTATCAGAGGTCATGTTTGAGCTGAATTTGAAGGCTGAAAAGGAATTAGCTAGTAGGTAAAGACAGAGAACACACCAGACTGGTGGCTGATTGCATGATGGAGGTGGGTGACACAAAGGAGCCTGGAATGACCCAGGTGTCTGGTTTGGGTAACTGATTCATAGTGGGCACCCTTCATGGAGAAAGGAGTCACAGGAAAGATGAGGGCAAGGATGAAAAGTTCACATGCAGACCATGCAAAGTTTAAACCTCTGCCTTACATCTGTTTGGAACAGGAGGGAGTTTCTATTTAGGGCTTATATCAGCAAAGCTGAGGAGTCACATGGTATGAGACAAAAGACAAGAGCTGCCCCAGGCACCCCTGCAGTGACAGTGCACAGGTGTTACCTGCCCTCTCCCCCAACGTGGCATTATGGACTCCACTTTTTTTTGCCTGTTTGCGGCTTGTATCTTGGCCTTGGCAGTAAAGCATGCCTCAGGAAGCTTTGGCTAGCCACAGTGCACAGATGAGAAAACTGAGGCACAGAGATAGTCAATAACTTGCTCAAGAGCAGGCATGTGGCCCTCTAGCCTCAGGGCCCAAGCTCCTCCCTAGGACACTATACTGCCTGGTTTCAGAAATAGCAGCAATTCCTTCTCTTACAAACTCATGTTTTCAGAAGACGGGCTCTCAGCCACTAAGACACCATGTGTAGTCATCAAGGAAAGAGATGCTAAGAGGCATTCCCTTTCAAACGGTTCCTTTTGATCTCGTTCTTTGCTGTGTGCGAAAGGCCTGCGTGAAGACCAGGACTCCTCTTTAGCCTTACAGGGTCATCTGGGCCACCCATCCCAAAGGGCTGCGGTCTCTGGTGCCACAACAATAAGCTTGTCTTCTTTTCACAGGTCCTGCTTCCTTTTTTTGTGTTCTGCTACGATCTGCTGTCCTGTTTAATCACACAAGAGATCAGCAACTATATCAATCCCTACTGAAACTGCTTTGAGAATCTGCAAATCAGGCCACCTATTACAGGGCTTCTAACTTCTCGGTTGCCACAGAACCACATGCTTCCAATCACTGCGTTAAGGATCTGGACCCACGGTTCATATAAAAGATGAGCTTTATAAAACAGACATGTTGCCAGTGAGATCCCAGTAGTTGAAGACTGCAGGAAACTGAGATGCTTAAATTATTCTGGTTAATGGGCTTATTCTCCACTGGTTATACACGGTAGATTGAACAGACAGTTGCAGGTGCAAACCGAGAGGTAAACAGACTTCTAAATAAGTAAAGAGCCAGGGAGCACTGGCCCAGGAAGCACAGGTTTCAGAATGAATTATTAATACTTGCACTGGTTCACAGTCAAGGGTACGACTGATTTCTCAGTGAGGACATCTTCCCCTGAATGCTGCGACTTTAAGGTAAAAATAGACTCATAATTCCCTTCGCTCCCTCTCTCTGTCATTGGTGAAAAATGAAATAGCTCCGTTGGTTTCTAATTGATGCGTCTGACACTAAAATTTCAGTCTCTGTACTGCCATCCTTTGCAACGCACAGTAAGGGAAGAAGAGTGTCTTGACGTGCAAAATAGCACGTTTGTGACACAAAGCCATTGAGATATATGTGAAAGCGCATTTTCTACCGGGACAGAAATGCAGTTCTATTTCAAAGTTCACCACAGATCTCAAACTTCACTTTAAGCAAACACTTTAGAATAAACAAATATACAGTGGTGAAAAGAGGAAACTGGCTTTACTTTTGCTTTTTAGAAATACCCAGGAAAGGCAGAGTAAGGTGTAAATTTTTATATTTTCTTTTTTTATACAAACTATTTATTGAAAAATATGAAAAGCTAGAAGGCGCTTTAGATTCCCAACCACATAACAAGTGCCCAATTTATTGATCTGAATTACATAAAGATACGCACAAGCACAGACTATATAAATATATAGATATATAATCAGTCCAATGCCATTCATTCTACCTCAATTTATTTTTCCTCTTCCCAACAAACTGACTAAATCAAAAAAGTTGCTCTTTAATCCACATAATACATTTTATATTCATTTAAGAAATATTTACTAGAATCTACTTTGTATCAGACACAGTTCTTCATGCAGACAGAGCAGTGAATAAGATACACTAGGTCTTTATTCTAATGCAGCTTAATTCTACACAAAATGAGGTATACAGTACCAAGAAGTAAAGAAACAAGATAATGCCACGTAATGTTAACAATGTGATGATAATAAAACAGTGATGTAACAGGAATGTGAAAGGAAGAGCTATTGATGGGAGGACCAGGGAAGGCCTCTTTGTGGAGGTCATTTTTAACTGAATCCCAAATGACGGGAAGGAGCTGGCCATACAAATTAAAAAAAAAAAAAAAAAAAGTGTTGGCGAAGAACACATGTAACAGTCAATTAAATTCAGCTGCTTACAACAGTAAAACAAATAAAATAGTTTACCCAAAGAGGCAGTTCTTTTTCTCATAGCTTGGGCCTGCCATTGGAGACCCAAGCTCCCTTTAATGTTTCCTTTGCCACCCCCTGGTGTACATCTTTCCACCTTATGCTCACCCAGAGGGCCATTCTACCACTTCGCAGGAAATCAGCATCCTGCTGGGGAAGAAAGGAGAAGGGTGAAGGGTGAAAGGCCCAGCCAGCCTAGTCAGTCCCTTCATATGGGAAAATAATAGCTTTCTCAGAAGCCCTGCCCGTAAGCCTCAACTTACATCTGCTCTGAACACTGTACCACAGCTACTGCAAAGCAGCTTGGAAAGCTGCATGCCTTTAACTGGCCTGGGCCTTTTGCAGCTCCCAAACCTAGAACTTTGTTAGTAAGAAGAAAGCATGAATGGGTATTGGCCTGCGAGGAGCTGTGTCTGCTGCGCCTTGCTAGACAGGGCAGTGGCAGATGCAAAGCCCCTGATATGACAACAGGCTTGGATTGTGACATAGAAGACCAGTGTTCAGGAGTGTAGGGAACACCAGAGTGCAGCCCAGGAACACGGTTAGTGAGCTGACAGCCACTGGTACTGAGGGCCCTTAGGTCTTAGATGTGGTGAACTAGAGAAATGTTTTTCATACACCATCTCATTTAAGTCTCCCCACAACCCCATGGGATGGGTATCACCTTTGTTTTACAAATAAGGAAGCAAACTCTAAGGTTAAGTGACTCACTTCAATTCACAAAGTTACGAAGGAGAGGAGACACAACTGTAACTCCTAAATTCACGCTCATAACCCCTGTCCTCTTCCTCCGCCTTCATTTCCCTGCTTTAACTATGCCTCTGAATACATTGAACTGACAGAATTCATTCTTCCAAATCCATTCTGGTTATTACCACTGTTCTATTCACTCACATTTATGAGAAGTGCTTCTTTATTTGTTCTAATATTTTCATTTATTTGGAATTCTAGATAGATTTCCATGTGATTCTTTACCTATCTAATATGTATGGGAAGAAAAAAATTCTTAAAAATCAAAATTGATTGGATCTCTTTCTGACATTGAGGTTTACGGGTATGAAACTCATATTAGTGGGAAAGTAAATCTCTATACTGCTCCTTTTAACTCTGAGATACACGGGGAGGCAAAAAGAAAAGAGTGAAATTTCAAAGCTCTTGCCAGCTCTTCAGCGCTGTGAAACATTAATGAGCTTCTAGATTTGCAAAGGTGGGCCCAGAGCCTAAGGATGTTTGAGAGTTAAATTGCTCTGCATAATGAAATAAAGGTAATTGAGTTTCCCGAGGAAATGGAGAATGAAGAGTTCTAGGAAAATGGAGAGAGCAGGGAGCTAGGGAGGCACCTGTTGTCCAACCTCACATTACACCTTGCAGGATTCCAGCACGACCCGAGTTTCCACAGGAGGGAAGTGGCAGCAGAAAGTGAGGATTCTGCAGGTGAATCCTGTGGGCAGGCACTGGGCAAATGCACAGAGATCACATCACACCTAGGACAAGCCATTATTTAAAAATTTGGGAAGATTAAAAGGAGATGGTGAGTCTTAAAGAAGGGCACGAGGCTGGCAGAGCTCCTCTGGTTTCTCCAGGGCAGAGACACACGGAAGGGGGGCTGTTTGCTTACACCACTCGCCCAGAATGTTACTGCCCTGAACCCTGAGACCAAAAGATAATAACATCAGACAAGCCCCGTGTTCTAGCAATCGCTTTAGGTGAACCTCATTCCTTCCCCCCACCCCCACCCCCGCCGCCGGCACCGTACCTCCATCCAGCGCCTCCAAGCACAGTCCTCTGCAAATGCAAATGCATCTGGCAGGGCACCTGGTGTAGTTGAACCCTGGCGGCCAAGCATGACAGACTGTTTTCACTGTAGTGCTTAAAAAGGTCTGTTTTCCTCCAGAGACTACTTCTTCTCTGGGCCCAATGGCTTTCATTGTAAACCTCAAATTTATGTAACTGTGTATTAAAATGCTTCTGAGCGGCCCTGCCTATGCTCCGGCCTCACCTTTTGCTGCTCCCCCCCCATCCCTGAGCACCAGGGAGACTGAGCGCCTTCTGTCTCCTCTGTGTCAGGTTACATGCTCTCCCACCCTCACACACACAGGCTGTTCCCGCTCTTCCACGCTGCACCTGCTTTCATAAAACTATCTTCTATGGGCACGTCAAAACCCAATTCAGGCATCACTGCCTCCAGCAAGCCTCCCCCAGCCTCCACATCTGACTCAGGTGGCCTCCTTCACCTCCCCTCCCCAACGCCCCCCACCACCCTTAGGTTACTCTATCCCAGCACATCACGCTCTCCTAAAGTCATTAATTTACTTCCATGCCTCCCAATAGTGGTATTCAGAGCCTAGTACTGTGCCTACAACATAGCAATTGTTCAATAAATTCTTGATGAAAAATGTATGACCTAAAAGCTTTCATTCCAAAGCCTAAAAAGATAATCAGATACAGATCTGCCCTAGAAGAGTACATTTCAAATGGCTGTCAGGCAGGAATATGTCTTCCCAAATCCTGATTTTTCCTTCAACACATAGCTATGACTCTTCTGGCCTCTCTCCAGATCCTTGTATTACTGTTCCCTAGTTAAACCAATAGCAGTCTTCAAACCAAAAGTATGAATGCTATTTATGAAATGGTAATATTCTTTCATTCAACAAGCGTGTATCATGTGCTTCACACAGGAAGCTCTGGGAATACACTAGCAAACAAAACCGACATTAATCCCACCTCAATGGAATTAAAGCAATGAATAAATGTCTACAATATTACAATTGTGATAAATGCTTTATGATGAAAACAACAAGGTTATTATGAAGAGTGTTAACAGCTTAGTAGGGGAAGCTAATCTAGTCTGCGTCAAGAGGTGAGAGGTTTGCCAGTTATATGGATTAGGGTAGGCTTCCTTTCGAAGTAGGAGTTTGCCATCAACAGTGTGTGTGTGTGTGTGTGTGTGTGTGTGTGTGCATCTGTGAAAAGATGGTTATTACAGAGGTAAAAGCCTGTGTGCAGCCTGGAGGAGCTTAGAAAGTTTCGGGAATGGAGAAGAGGACAGTGTGGCTGGAGCCGTGAGCTCCTGGTATAAGTGAGTGAGGTTGAAACAAGCTGCAGCGTATCCAGCTGGCTAAGCTAAATTAGTTTTTCCTTGCTGAATCTGTCAGAGAAAGACTAACTGTTCAGGCTACATCTGTAGGAGCAATGTATCTAAAGTGAAAAACAAGCATAATAGTGAAGTAACGCCGGACTGAAAAGATCATCAATTTAAGAGGCAGCATCTCCAAATTGCCTAAATGAAGGGAGAGTCTTACCTCAATTACTCCAAGAGAACCCTCCAGAACTAGGTTAAGCTAATAAGAATAAGTATATGGGGTTGGGGGTGTTTCTGGGAAAAGGAGTCTGTCGGACCCTGGCACAAGTAACGCTCAAGTTGCCTCAGACACAGCGTGGGCTAAAGCCCTATACAGACAGAAGTATTTCTGAAGATTGTAGCCAACTGATCGGAATGCTACTGCCACTCCAGGCACATTAATTCTTTTTAAACTAATAGAATGGTGTGAATGCTGTTGGATCATTTAAAATTCTTATCTTCTACTTATAAGGATCTGGAATTTTGTTTGTGTTACCTCTGTATTCAAATTTATACAAGGCTGAGGAGTCCATGATTTTCAGGCATAATTACAAAATAAACAGCACTTCCTAACAGCTGGTGGCAGCAAAAATCTGAATCTTGAGATCAGATTTCTTAGTTATGATGCCTAGCTATGAATCACTTCAAACGCTCAAGCACAATAACATGTGAGGATTATTGCAGATGTAGAGATTACTAGTATGTCAGGATTCCCTAAAAGGATATGAACTATACCATATACCTACATAACGAACGAATTCAACTTCCTATTTAAGTGTTATAATTGCAACTCATGTTGAAGATCTTATGTTACTAGTATTTGCTTTATGCAAGGAAAAATTATTTTCAGCTAAAGTGGTAGGGTGCCAGCAGCTTACTTAATATTATATATATCCTAAATGGCTTAGGGGCTAAGTACATAATCCTTTCAGCTGGATGCCTCAATTACATTTATCTTATTGTAGTGACCTATTGCACAGTTAATCACCTTCATCTGTATTGTTAACCTGATGCTTTAAATATTCATACTCTCAAAACACATCAATTATTTTTTTGCCATTCTTTCATTTGAAAAGATGCCTGGAACATTAATGGTTGGTGAGATAATAGATGCCATGTTCCTGATATTATAAATTATTGTGACTTTTATACTCAGTGACTGGTTGTAAGTTAGAAATTCAAAACCACAACTATATATGACTATAAAATGAAAATGAAAATAGGAGTTCATTCTATACTTATAGGCTGCTTGACATTTTCCAGCTTGCCCTGATTTTATAAAAAGCAATGACCTTGAAAATAATTAAGCATATCAAGTGGTAAGGCTGCAGCTCACTGAAATATGACAATATGTTCATGTCTTTATAATGCTGCTAAGCATTCATGAAATAGAAAAAAATTTTATTGCTCTTTAACCAATTTATGCTTGTATTTTATAGGCTTATGCATATTCACCACAAGGCCATTCTAATCTTTGTTTACCTATATCCCTCTGAGCTTGGAAATAAAGGCAATCAGGTCTCAGCCTACTAGACTGGGAAAAAGATCAGATTTTCCAAGAGGCATAAGGGTCTGGCTGATGTTTTATAAGCCTGTGTTTAATTAGAGTGCTCTCAGTAAAAACACAAATTCAGATTAGCTGCCTTTGCTCAATGTTTATTAATTTAGACACCCTTTAAAAGGGAACACGTAAGCATCTCGATAAATAAATTCAGCTGCTGTCACTTTATAAAAGGAACAAGTGCAACAATAAGAACAAGAAAAAATGACAGTGAGATGGAAAGAAAAGACCTATGAGACCTGGATGTTATCAGGCCCACTGTGTCCGACTGAGAGTGCCCCCTGCAGTGCCGGGACGGGCTCAGGGAAGTCACCTTCAGCCACGTCAGGACCTCAGGGTAGAGGGTACTGACAGAAGGTCCTAGGAAAGTCAGAATCTCCAAGAATGGAAGACCAAATACTCAGAGATCTAAAGAAGAGATCCTCCAAATAAAAGGAAGACTCAGGAGAGAAGGTACTTTCCCTAATTTAGTTCAAGTTCTCTTCGGGGGCCTCCTCTTCTACTCCCACCCTAGCAGAGTCAATTCAGAGCACAAAGTTTAAATGTGCACAGAGTGTTGAGCTCGTTTTTCCCAACGGGTCCCTTTGAAAAGGGCTTGAAGGAGGATGGTGTAAAAATAAGGCTGTTCTCTTGAGGTGAGGGGCTATTTTAGAGATTTTGTGAACAGATATGGTAGGAGGTCCCCAGAGAAAGAGAATCAGGCATGGCTCTCTTGACAGAAGAGAAGCCATTTTTGGCCTAAGCCATTCTGTGATCTAAGCCTGGCCACCATGCTTGCCCTTGAACAGGTCTCAGTAATTAATGGTCTTAAGGGAAGTGAGGGAATGCAGGAACAAAGGAAAAGCAGCCAAGAAACAATAGTTCAGCAGTAAAAGATAAAACAGAGTCCTAGTTCCTCCTCAAGGGGTATACATAACAATCCGATACCTATCTTGAGCTCTGCAGGATCTAAGGCCCCCATCCAGGTGCAGGATGGTAACTACATGCTGAGACCCCAGACTGGTCAGAACCCAAGGAATGATGATTGTTTCTAACCTTCAATGACTTTAATCAAGTAAAGCTTGGACTCTGGCAACCTTTGCCTCAATTCAATGCTGAATTCTCCTCTGCTCAGCCCCTTCATGACTATGCATACACCCTTAGCTTAAAGCTTCCCCAATCTTGCTGTTCTGGGAGACGTTGCTTTGGGAAAGATCTCTGGTGCTCTCCTTATTGCTGCAAGTAGTAAATCCTTCCTTCTCCTGCTCTTTGGTTTGGTTCTGTCTTTTGGCTTGACACCCACCAAGAGGGGAACCCAGTTTTCAGGTAACAATCTGACATTTTCAAGTGCCATGCTGTCCAGGCCCAGTAAGCCAAACCCTTTATGCTTAATCCTTTCCTCTTTCCATGTGAAAAAAGTCAGGGGGGTGGGGCGGGGAGGGGGCGGGAGAAAGAGAAGGAAAGTTTCTTAGAGAACGTTCTGACTTTCTACTTAACATAGGCAGGAGCAGCACTAATGGGACTGGGATGAAAAAAGAGTTCAGGGCTTCCCTGGTGGTGCAGTGGTTGAGAGTCCGCCTGCCGATGCAGGGGACGTGGGTTCGTGCCCCGGTCTGGGAAGATCCCACATGCCGCGGAGCGGCTGAGCCCGTGAGCCGTGGCTGCTGAGCCTGTGCTCCACAACGGGAGAGGCCACAACAGTGAGAGGCCCGCGTACCACAAAAACAAAAAAGAGTTCAGTAACCACAGTTCTCAGTGATGTCCATGAGGAATGCACATGGATGGAGAAAAAGTAACTGAGGAAGCCAGGCCCACAGAGGAGTTGTTCCCAGAACCACGATCTTCCTGGGGGACCCACTCATTCACTTGCTTATACTGAATGAGTATCTACCACGTGCCAAGCATACCATCCTTGCAGTGAACAAGACTGCCAACGTCTCTGCTCACATGAGGTTTATATTGTTATTAGATGGTGACTAGCAATAATAATAATAATAACAACAACAACAACAAATATCTTTGGGAGAGAAATCAGTGCTATTAGGAAAACATCTATCCATCAGTCTATTCATTCACTCAGAAAAGACTGACTGCCTGCTGTGCTGCCTGCTGGGAGTATACAAAGGGAATTAAAACACAGGCGAACTTTGGGGATCAGTCACACTTAGACAGTAAATGCGAATTAATGAGGTCGCCCAGAAAGAGTGTGTAGAGAACAAGGGAAGAGTGGAAAGGAGCCCACAAACGTGGAAGGTGGTGATGTAGGAAGTAAACTGGGAGAGTATGGTGTCTCTTAAACCAGGAAAAAGCATTTTGAGAAGAAGCCATCCATAGTACACACACAGTCACAAAGTTAAATACAAAGAGGACCCAGTACTCATTGGATTGAGCAACATGAAGACTGTTGGTGACATCAACTAGAGCGGTTTCAATGGAATTAACGGACCTGAACATCAGACTGCACTGGGCAGGTGGGCCAGTGAGAAGTGAAGGCTAAGAGTGCAGACAATTTCAGTTTTGATTGTGAAAGAAGAGACTGATTCAAAGATACGTAGAGAAAGAGGTGGGGCAGAGGAGCTTTTCTTTTTCCCTCCCTTCCTTCCTCTCTCTCTTCCTCCCTTCCTAAAATAACCACATGTAAAGGCTGAAAAGAGAAAATAATGGAGAATAACTTGGTGGAGTGAGGTCTTTGAAAGAATAAAAAAGAGTGGAATCTGGAAAGCAGGAGGAGACATCCTTTCCCCTGGGAATTGAGGGACAGGAGGAGGAAAGATGCTGATGGGAGCAACGGTGGGATGCGGAGCAGCAGTAGACAATTAAAAGTTGAAAGAATCTCCTACCTAATGCCTAAGGCCAGGTAAATTCTCAGGCAAGATTCACTGCAAAGATAAGAGGCCCCCAGAGATAGGAACATGTACTTTAGGTTAGGTTACTTAACAATTGGTAACAGTGAATGGGAACTTCGAGAGAGGAGAAGGTGGGTTATAGTTTGATTAATAAATTTACTTAACAGAGGGACATATAAAATTTGTCCAACTAGGCAGAAATACTTGGGTAACACAATGATTGGCACATTTTTAAATAAACATTTCCATTTATAACTCCAAGTGTGGGGTAAAAAACCTGGAAATGTAGATACTGCCGAATCAACAAGTTCAGTAACCAAAGAGGACATCCACACACGTACATCTGAACTGAAGAGGTGAGGAATTCAGCGAGACCAGGTTCCTGCACTGCAAGGCGCAGCCCAGTTACCTAACCTCAGGCAAGCGGTTTCCCCTCGCTGTGTCCCAAGTTGTCCCTCTATTTTTTTTTTTTAGGAAAAGTACTATCTATTTTCTTTCAACTCCTCAGGGATACTGTGGAGATGAATACAGAGTATATTTAAAGCTTCTGGGCAACTTAGCAAAGCACCTGAGAACATCAAAGGCCTTCACTGAACAGGAAGGATCTCTGGGCACAAGCTACCCCGGGCCACACACCGGTAGGCTCCCTTCACACTCAGGAAGATAAAGGTACAGATGTGCATAGGGTCATTTCAGGAGCATTTCTCTCACCTGAATCATTTGTCCCAGTATGCATGACTGAAACCTACCCTAATTAGAAGAAAGATAACATCACGCTGTCTGAACATGCTTGAAGCCCTGTGACTCCCTTCTTACTTCTCACTGTGCGAAAAGGCATATTAGTTCTTTGCTTACCCCAAATGTAAGCCCTTTATTGACCGAGTGTCAGCTCAATAAACGCAGAGTCTTCCTATTTGTCTGCCCCTCTGTTAATTCTTGGAGATGGTAGGATCCTAGAGCCTGGGAACCATGTCAATCACTGTGCCCTGCACATGTTAAGTACTCAACACAATGTTTGCTGCTGACAGTGCTTGCCTGCCTTGCTCCTCCACAGAACATGTGAGCATGTGCTCCATAAAAGCAGCAATAACTGCAGGCCAGGAGATGCAGGACAGCTTAGTCATTTTCATTTAATTTCTTATTAAGGTGAAATCCATATCACAAAAAATTAACATTTTAAAATGAACAAATCAGTAGCATTTAGTGCATTCACAATGTTGTACAAGCACCACCTCTACCTAGTTCTAAAACATTTTCATCACCCCAGAAGGACACCCTGTACCCATTAAGCAGTTGCTCCCGATTCCTCCTTCCCACAAATCCTGGCAACCACCAATCTGATTTCTATCTCTGTAGATTTATCTATTTTGAACATTTCATATAAATGGAATCATACAATATGTGGGCTTTTGTGTCTGGCTTCTTTTATTTAGCATAATGTTTTTGAGATTCATCCATGTTGTAGCATGCATCAGCACTTCTTCCTTTTCATGGCTGAAAAATATTCCATTGTATGGATATAACACAACTGATTTACCCATTCATCCATTAATGAACACCTGGGATGTTTCTATCTTTTGGGAATAGTGCTGCTACGGACATATGTGTAAATATATTTGTTAAGTATTGTTTTTCAGATCTTTTGGGTATATACCTAGGAGTGGAATCACTTAGTCACATGATAATTCTATGTTTAATTTTTTTAGAGGAACTGTTTTCCACAGTGGCTGCACCACTTTGCATTCCTACCAGGAAATGTACAAGGGTTCTAATTTCTCCATATCCTCACCAACACTTGTGATTTTCCATTGTTTTGATTATAGCCATCCTAGCGAATGTTAAGTGGTACCCCACCGCAGTTTTGATTTGCATTTCCCTAATGACTAATGATGTTGAGCATCTTTTCATGTGTTCATTGGCCATTTGTATAACTTCCCTGTAGAAATGTCTATTCAAGCCCTTTGCCCTTTTTTGTTTGTTTGTTTTTTTGCGGTACGCGGGCCTCTCACGCTGCGGCCTCTCCCGTTGCGGAGCACAGGCTCCAGACGCGCAGGCTCAGCGGCCATGGCTCACAGGCCCAGCCGCTCCGCGGCATGTGGGATCTTCCCGGACTGGGGCACGAACACGCATCCCCTGCATCGGCAGGCGGACTCAACCACTGCGCTACCAGGGAAGCCCTGCCCATTTTTTAACTGGATTGTTTGTCTTTTAGTCATTTTTACGCAAGGCACTCCAATACTTGTCTCTAAACATACTGCTTTAAGCAGACAAGATGCAAAACAAGACATTAGCAGTGTAGTAGTTAAGAGGTTATGTTCTGAAATTGGATTGCTTGGGTTCACTCTGCAACTTACTACCTATGTGACCTTGACAAAGCTAGCTACCTCTCTGAGCCACAGATTCTCATCTGTAAGACGGAGACAGTAATATTAAACTTCATGGATGTGTGGTGAGCAGTAAATAATGGAATCAATGTAATATGCTTAACAATAGTGTCCAACACAGAGTAAGAACAAAATGTATCAATAATCAATATAGTTTGTAGGGATAGCACCTCCATGTAATTACATATGTATTCCCATAGAGTTGGGGGAAATGCATGAACCTCTTCCACATTCAGCCATGCAAGGGGAAGATGAACTCCAGGGAGGAAGTCGCAGTATTTTCCCTCCATGTTAAGTATAAAATAGTCTCAAAATAATGAAAAGCGTTAGACAAAATATTGTTCTTTACACTTTTTTAACAACATAGGAAAAGCATTCTTACACTGTGGCACAGAAGGCAGAACCCACATCTGTGAAGACAGTTTAGTGACACAAACAGTAAACAAGGAGCAAACCTTCTGTCCCATCATACATTCCTTAGAACAGAAAAGATGGAGAAAGTTTGCAGGCTGCTGTATTTTACAACTGTGATTTCTTTGAAATGTCTATCCATCACTGTGAGCGAGAACAATAAACCATCATAGATGGTTGAGAAGCATCAAGACTCTCTCCTTTCCATACAAAGAAAAACGTCATCGCACCCAGAGGAATCATGTCAAGCAATGCACCTGCTCACATCCAAAAGTCATATGCGTCTTTCTGCCAAGTCTATGTTACTGCTATTATGCTTTGCACATCTTTAGAAAGGAGCATTCAGTATAACATGTGACACCAATCCAAAGTCAATGTACAGGGCTTCCCTGGTGGCACAGTGGATAAGAATCTGCCTGCCAATGCGGGGGACATGGGTTCGAGCCCTGGTCGGGGAAGATCCCACATGCCGCGGAGCAACTAAGCCCGTGCGCCCCAACTACTGCGCCTGCGCTCTAGAGCCTGCAAGCCATAACTACTGAAGCCCGTGTGCCTAAAGCCCGTGCTCCACAAGAGAAGCCACTGCAATGAGAAGCCCACACACCGCAACCAAGAGTAGCCTCCACTCGCCGCAATTAGAGAAAGCCCACGCACAGCAACGAAGACCCAACACAGCCAAAAAAAAAAAAAAAAAAAAAAAATTCAAAGTCAATGTACAAAGGTCTCTATGCTCCAGTTCTATCCTAGATTTGATAAATAACAGTTCTTCCAGGATAGGGGTTCAATATCACCTACTACATACTCTGGTCCAATTTCAACTTGTAATATACAATTTCTTTTTTGTTTCTTTGTTTTTATTTTTGAAATTTATTTATTTATTTTTATATCTTTATTGGAGTATAATTGCTTTACAGTGGTGTGTTAGTCTCTGCTTTATAACAAAGTGAATCAGTTATACATATACATATGTTCCCATATCTCTTCCCTCTTGCGTCTCCCTCCCTCCCACCCTCCCTATCCCGCCCCTCTAGGTGGTCACAAAGCACCGAGCTGATCTCCCTGTGCTATGCAATTTCATACCTGCAATTTTTCCTATCATTTTACATTGCTTTAGTACGGAATGGAGTCCTGACTTCACCTGAATTCTTTAGGGAGCCCAGGTTTTCTAAAAGCTTATGTATGTCCTTCCCCACATCCCCTGCACCAGCAAATTAAAACCTTGACCTACTAATTAACTTGGATTTCAATCCATGAACCCTGCAAAGGACAGATGCCAAGGAATTAAAGTCATGGGAAAGTTCATATTTATTCACAATACTAGACAAATGAATAGGAAGGAAGGAGTGGTCAGAAATTAGTAACTCAAGAGGCAAAATGCCAAAATTAATTTACCAAGTAGAGAGAAGAGAAATTAGTGAAAGTCTGCAAAAAACTTTCTTTCTTTGAAAAACCTCTAGCAATATGACATAAGAAATGGGCAAGCTTAATAAGTGAAACTACTCTAGAAAATTATGTTCCTGGAAAAGCAAATAAATAACAATAAGTCCTGGATTAGACAACAAAATATTCTTGCCTGTCCCAGATCACAGTTAAAAAAAAACAGAATAGTACAATGCACAGTCCTGGGAGTCCCAGGTTTGAGCTCCAGCTCTAAAGATATGACAGGTTACTTAAGGTCTAAAATGTACCTAGTAAGCTCATTTTTCACAGATTATTGAAATGATTTTGATTTTCAAGTTTGATGACAACCAGAATTTGTTGCAGCTTGATTCTGGGTACTGCATTTTGTTTGTTTGTTTGTTTTCTAACCATTACAGAAGATATAGAAATCACAGAATAATATAAAGAAGAAAAAAGAGAATCTATATATACTACATATTATAATATATAGTATATATACTTTATCTTTTCCCTCTAATGCTATTTTTAATTGAGTTATAATCCACAAACAGCAACATGTATAGATTTAGATATAATTTGACTATATTTGAATACTGATAGGTATTCATGTAACCTACACTCCCATCAGTACATAAAGTATTTTCATGACCACAGAAAGTGTTATAATATTTTAATTTATAATACTATAATATGCCTAATTTTAAGATTAGCAGAGAACCATGGTGTAGCAATCAGAGAAAACCACATTTCAGTTTATTAGGTATTTACAACTTAAGAAAAGGAATATTTGGGGTATATTTCCTAATTATCAAAGGCGATGATTAATTATTTTGTGCCATCCTAAATTAAGAATTTACATACTATGATTTCCTCCCTCTCAGAAGTACCTCTGATAACAAAATATCAGAATGATGTTATATATATGTCATTCAACTAATATTGCACCGTGGTTAGTTTCCCATGTTATTAACTAAGCTTAACAGTTTAAGTAACTTCTTTTTAATTTTATTTATAATTCATTTAATCACTTCCACATTGCTGGACTTTTTCTTGTTTTGCCATTAAAAAAAAAAGTACAATTACTAGTTGCACCAAATAGGATCATTATGAATTAATAATTTTAGACTCAATATCTAAATTTGCTTTGTACCAATTATAAACCAATGTACAGAATAATAGTAGTAATATGGAAGTGACTGCCTTACTAAGCTCTTGCTAACATTTCAGCATTAACATTTCTTGTTAATTTCTGCCAAATGGTATCTCGCTGTTTGTCTTTCTTTGACTATTAATAAGATTAATTTTTTTCACATCTTCATAGGCTAATTTTTTTGTGGATTCTCTGTACAGTACACTATCTTGTCTATTCATTCTTCCACGTGAACACTAAATAATCATCTGGAAAAATGTCTCAAAAACATTTAGTTTGGAAAGACTGCCAACTTTATAATGCTTCGTCCTTCATCTATGAACATGTTATGTTTCTCTAATTAATCTCCTTCTATCATTTCTTAAAGTTTGCAGATTTCTTTATATTTTCCTTGTGGTACTTGTGGCCTCTAACGAGCTTATTGAATGACTTCTCAGAGTTTTTTTGTAAGCAAAGTATATAGTATTTTCCATATCACCCCCCAATCTTGTTTCTTTAAACCAGAAAATTTTTATGGCTGTGACATGAGAATGACTATTTTTAAATTATGAATTTCTGAGTACAATTTTGCCTGTTTTCTATAAGGGTTATGATTCTCTATTCTTATTTTCCAAAAACTTTTGATTTCCACTTTGGTCCAATAGTTACATTTTCTTAGTTCCCAAGCAATGGGTGTGGTTGAACTAACGTTTAATGCTACCTATGTTGAAAGAACAATCAATTTTAATAAATGTTTCAAGGATAACTGAATAAACAGTATATTTCCTTTTTTGGGGAATATAGTTGACAAACAATATTATGTTAGTTTCAGGTGTACTAAGTAATGATTTGACATTTGCATACCTTAATGTGACATTGCATAAATCTAGTAGCCATCTGTCCCCATACAAAGTTATTACCATATTACTGACCATATTCCTTATGCTGGATATTACAACCCCGTGGCTTATTTACTATATAACTGGGGGTGTGTGCCTCTTAAATACTTTCAAGGATTTCACCCAACCCCCCAACTCCCTCCCTCCTGGCAGCCACCCAGATTTATTTCCTTTATGAAAGATATAAAGTTTATTCCATTTAATTCTTTTTATCTTGAATTCTATTTATATGACATTGATATTGTACTCCCTTTCTTTTAGTTTAATGTACCTGATTCACCTTGCCTATCATTTTACTTTAATCACAAATTTTGGGGGGGGGGGTGTAGGCACCTGTAAATATCTTAAACTTTAGAGTATTTTTTTATTAATAGCAGATCTATTCTAGGAGCTAAAAGAACACCTGCAAAGAACAGAGCCTCAACAACTATTAAGTTATTAATTTTAATACATCTGTTTTTTCCCATCATGCTTTCCTCTGGTAAGTACCTAATAAACTGAAATGAGGTTTTCTCTGATCACTACTCCAGGGTTCTCTGCTAATTTTAAAATAGGAATACTATAATTTTACAAATTAAAATATTATAATACTTTCTATGCTCAAGGAAATGCTTTATGTACTGATGGGAGTGTGAGTTATATGAATACCTACACATCAATATTCAAATCTCATCAAATTATATCTAAATCTATATACCTTATTGTTTGTGAATTATAACTCAATTTAAAAAAAGAGTATGGGAAAAAATATGAGTATGATTCAAGGAGTCATATAACTAGTGTAGAAGAGACACTGGTGATACAGACATAAACATCAATTTTATATATAAAATCATATTTGAGTAAAAAATACCATGTCATGGTATTTTGTGACAGGAAAACTATCCCTTTGTTGCATCAAAACTTAAAGTTAGGTTTCAAGATGAATTATGATAATAAAATTAGTATTTTTTGACTGATACATGACAGTATCACAAACAAAATAAAAAGCATCCATGAGAGAAGTTTATGAATCAAGCAAAATAATTGCTTTGGTCTTTGAGATTTAGAAGAACAATTATTCATGTATTAAAAAAAAAAAAAGGTTAGTTTTTTTTTTTAAGCAACCTTTACACTGTAGACTTACCCTAAACTCTAGATTAAAACGCTATAAATATTCACGTCTACCTACTTAAGTTGAACCACACTTTCCATCACAGATCCGGAAGTACTTCATAAACCATCCAGGAAGACAGGGCATTACAGCATGAGCATTCATTCAATTTGTGGAAATAAAGTATCCTTCAGTCCCTTATAATTTTGCTGAATAACAATTGCTAAGGGAAGTTTCAAATATTTGTTGGAGATACTCCTGGAAAATAGAGGGCAATTTACTGGTGTGTGTGATTGTCAAGTGGGAGAATATGTCAATCACATAATTACCAACTATTCATTGAGGAAGGCTTTTAAATACATTGCAAATGAAACGTGTAAATTAGCCACAAATTCCAAATGTATTATACTGTATAAAACACAGAATAGAAACCTTTTTCAAATATGTAATTTATTCAAAGGAGTTTCCATCTTAAATACATTCTCCGTGAAAAGCAGTCTGCATTGACCCAAGTTACTACATCTTCCATGATCCTTTTAGAATAGATATTTATTCAAAAGCAGCACGATAATGGGAAACAAGTCTTCCAGTCCAAGCTAATGTTAGGCAAAGACACTAAGGAGATCATTTTTTATTCCACTCCAGTACCCTTTCCTTTCAATTGCCTCCTCCAGGACCCTGCACAACCTCCATTACCAGTAACCACAAAATAATTCTTATTTTTTACATGACCCTTAGTCTCAGAAACAAAGTGCAGAGTTGCAAAATTGGAGATCAGTAAACAAAATGAGCCTCCCTCAACCACACTGATGAGTGCCAGTGTATCAAAGTCATTCCTAATTCCTCCCACTGCTATCCAGATCCAAAAAGGTAATCAAAATTTGGGGCCGTATTTGGCTTTTCAGAGCCCTTGGCAGAAAGAGAAAACATTATTAAAAAAAAAGAAAAAGCAGCATTTAAAACCGAACTGGGGACTTCCCTGGTGGCGCAGTGGTTAAGAATCCGCCTGCCAATGCAGGGGACATGGGTTCGAGCCCTGGTCCAGGAAGATGCCACATGCTCCGGAGCAACTAAGCCCATGCACCACAACTACTGAGCCTGCACTCTGGAGCCCACATGCCACAACTACTGAGCCCGCACACCTACAGCCTGTGCTCCACAACAAGAGAACCACCGCAATGAGAAGCCTGCGCACCACAACAAAGAGTAGCCCCAGCTTGCCGCAACTAGAGAAAGCCCACACACAGCAATGAAGACCCAACGCAGCCAAAAAATAAATAAATTTATAAAAAAACAAAACAAAACAAAAAAACTAAACTGATACTGTGACCAAAAAGTAATTTTTTGTTATTTAAAGCAGAAATTACATACATGGTCTAAAATCAGCAACAGGAAAACATTTTCAAAGCAATGAGAATAACACTTATATTGGGCTTTTGTCAATGATGCTGGTAAATGCTGGCTCTTCCCCTTAAGTGGTGAGGTTAGCCACTCTTGAGCTAAAAGAACACACAACATGGACTTGCCATATCGCACAGGGAACAACTATATTCAGTATCTTGTAATAACCTATAATGGAAAAGAATCTGAAAAAAAAATGTGTATGTGTGCATATACGTGTGTGTGTGCATACATATATATAACTGAATCACTTTGCTGTACACCTGAAACTAACACAACATTATAAATTAACTATACTTCAAGCTAAAAACAGAAAAAAAAGAACACACACATAACAGACGAACATAAGGTATGAATCCCCAAATTACATACTTTAACCAAAATTGGTGGAAATACATAATATTTCTATTTAAATATAAAGTAAAAGGAAGAGAAGTTTTGAAATTTTTGTCAGGCTTATGCTTCGCATATTGTAGGAACTGCTGTGATTCATATTTGGCCTGAGGGTACAAAGATCTCTGCTTATATCCATGACTTAGTCAAATCTTTCATAACATCAGATATACCTATTTATGATATTAAGATATTAAGATCACTGCTTTCTTAAATTAGATCCCATTGCTTACAATCCTTATATCATTTAAGAGTCTGTAAACTTCAAAAAGAACAAGAACAAAAATGATAACAATTCATTATTATCATTATTATCAAAGGCAGAGTTGTGCCCAGAGGCATGGTGTCAGTTTTCTAAATAAATTCTAGACTTATTAGTAGTCTATTGAATAAATAAAAGCAATTCATAATCCCAACTACTAACAACAGACTAAAATGATCTTCCCAAACCTTGCTGAGTTTTAACTGCCCACACACTACTCACCAAATGAGGTTAAAAGCAGCTAAAAAAGATAGCTAGTGGGAAGCAGCCACATAACACAGGGAGATCAGCTCAGTGCTTTGTGACCACCTAGAAGGGTGGGATAGGAGGGTGGGAGGGAGATGCAAGAGGGAGGGGATATGGGGATATATGTCTACGTATAGCTGATTCACTTTGTTATACAGCAGAAACTAACACACCACTGTAAAACATTTATACTCCAATAAATATGTGAAAAAAAAAAGCAGCTACAGACCATCTAGTACTAGCTCTGTTCGCCATTACTACATAATTTAAAAGGCATTCCTCCTATACTCTTTGAATTTACAACTTCAGTACTGCCATTAGGAATTTCTAAATACTAGACATGATAATGCCAGGCTAGACGCTGTATTGAGCAAGAAAAGTACGTTCACTCTTTAGTGGAGCTCAAAGGCACAACGTAAAATCAAGAGACCACTCAGGAGAAGAATAAACATTTTCATGGCAGAAGCGCATTGAATAATAGGTAAGGAGTGCACATGGAATTGCCGAAAATTAGATTCTGAAAAGGCTGTGAGTTGCATTCCAAGCAAAGTCTAGCACACAAAATGTCTTGTGACCAGACTGGTGTCCAGTCCTACTTGAAATATGGGGGAAAAAAAAGAGATAAGAAAAATATGTAGGGCCATGAGGAGAAAGTAGATGATGATAAATGCAGAGGAAAGTTGCTATTTCTAAGGATTTAGATTAAAATGGGGCAATTCAGAAATCAATCTCTCCAATTACATCAATCTCATCCAGACAGATATTCTAAACTTTCAACCTAGCAACTCTCCCAGACCTGGCACCAGGCTTCAGGGAGGGAGCACCCTCTTGTTTCCTGCTTTCAAAAGGGGTGCTGCCTCCACTTGGTGATGTTTATAAAAATGGCAGCAGTTTCCTATTTGAATGTTAATTACTGTTATGACACACAAGATAATTTAACTTGCTTCAGTAATTTATTCTTCCTTGTAATTAGATGTAGTAATTGGAAAATCTTCCAGAGTGTAACAACAGTTCCAAAGGTGAAATGGCAGGGGGAGGGAGCTTTCCCATAGGATCTCAACTATAAATCTGAAGCTGGCTGTTCAATGAGCAGTCACTGGATGAACCAGGCCAGGAATCAGAGAGGGTCCTTCTGGAATCAAGCAGGGGGCACCCACAACCTTTAGGAACTGGATGATTCAAGAGGAAGGCAAAGCCCCAGCAGATGGTTAGAGCTACCCTGTGAAGAATATTAACGACTAAACTTGAAAGAGTCCAGGCATGATACCACACAGTGCCTTTTTAAACCCTCCGGTCTGGGAGCTATTCACATTCAGTTCAGAGACTCTGTAGAATGAGTACAGGCCAAAAATACCACTGGGGTGTGATGGGCTCTATTCGTTTTACTTGATTTACAGAAGTATTTTAGCACTTACCACATCATACATGCTCAATAAATATTTACTGAAATAAGCAACAGATTGGATAAATGAATGGGTACATGCATGGCTTAGAAATAATTATAGCCAATACTTATTCAATACATAGAACATACCAGGTAACATATTAAGCACTTCATATCTCTTTTCCTCCTCTCCCAATTTCCTTTTCATTGTACCCAAAGCTTTACTACATATCTTGACCTAAAATTCTTTTTTTTTGTTTGTTTGGTTTTTGTCTTGTCTTGTTTTGTTTTGTTTGGCTGTGCTGCGTTGTGTGGGCATGCGGAATCTTAGTTCCCCGACCAGGGATCGAACCCATACCCCCTGCAGTGGAAGCACGGAGTCTTAACCACTGGACCGCCAGGGAAGTCCCTGACCTCAAATCCTTTTTTAACAATATTCTATGACAGATTACTTCAAACATATACATAATTAGAGAGAATAACCCATGTACTCATCTTCCAGCTTTAATAATATTGACCAATCTTTCTTCATTTACACCCTGTATTATTAGTCTTCCTGTATTATTTTGAAGCAAATCCCAAATATCATATCATCTGTCAATAGTTATAGGGTTCATTTTTTAAAACTTCGATGTAATAATTCCTTAAGTATATTAACAAGAATTCCTTAATACCAGTCAGGCATTGTACCTTTTCCCCAACTGTATTATAATCTTTTACAGTTTGTATAAAATGACATCCAAGAAAGATCTAGACATTAGGATTAGTTGACATATCCCATAAACCCTTTTAATCTATAGATTTCCTCTCCATCTCTTTTTTAATTCTGTTGCATTTTTGCTGTTGTTGTTGTTAATGAAACAAAGTCATTTGTCCTGGAGAGCTGCCCAGTCTAGATTTTTTAAATCGTATTTCCATGTTATTTAATTCACTCTGTTCCCCTGCCCTCTGTATTTCCTGTTAATTAGTAGTCAGAGAAAGAGGTCAGATCCGATTACAGTTTGAAATTTTGGCAAGAACACTTTATAAGCTGTGTACTTCATTAGCTCAGATATAATCTTGGGTTGCCTTTCTTTGTGCTGTCTATAGCAAGGGCTGCTCACCACTTGGATTCATCAACTCACTGGGGTTTGCAAAATAATGAATTCCGACTTTCTGAATCCTTCCTCTGTTGAGTGGGACTAAGTCTCTCTAAAGAGAGACTGTCTCATCAACTATTCGGTTAATACGAGGTACAATTTGTTAAGGAAAGCAAGTTACATACTTGATTCTTTCCTTTTATTTGTCAGTTTTCAAAATAAGGATCTGACTCCCTAATATCACTACAAAAAAAAAAATAAATAAGGGTTTTATTTTTAACCCTGAAATTTCCTTGAGGGGAACATTCCCCGTAGCTGTGTCAGAAATCTAAAACTGTCCATTACCTAAGTATTTCTAGGGGTTGGAGTAGATAAAGATATAACCTGCTTTAGAACGGTCTGTTTCATTAGGTCCTCTACAGCAAGCAGATCTTTTTTCTTAATTTGAACACCTCCAAGTAAGAAAGTTAAAAAATTCTGCGCCTTTATTTAAGAATATTAAATATCTAACACCTTCCTCTCAAAGTCATGATGCAGACGCTTGCCACCTGATTATAGAACCCCAAAGGGCAGAAGAGAATAGGGAGCAATCAATATACAGTTGTCCCTGGTATCTGCGAGAGACTGCTTTCGGGACCCCCGTAGATACTAAAATCCGGGGACGCTTAAGAGTCCCTTATATAAAATGGTGTAGTATTTGCATAGAACTTACACACATCTTCCAGTATACTTTAAGTCATCTCTAGATTACTTATAATACCTAAGACAATGTAAATGCTATGCAAATAGTTGCTGGCATGCGGAAAATTACACTTTTACTTTTTGGAACTTTCTGGAATTAAAAAAAAATTTTTTTTGATCCTCAGTTGAATTTGTGGACATGGAATCTGCAGATATGGAACCCATGGATAGGGAAGGCTGACTGCAGCTAGTTTCCAGCAAGAGATGCCTCCCTTTGCAAACATTCCTCAGAAGTGATATAAACAGAGTCTGTGATGTAAGGAGCCATAAAGAGACGTGATAAAAGCAACCAAATGCCACGCAAGGAACATATTCTACTATGGTATGTACATCACATGGGTTCTATTTTTTCCCTAGAGATAAAGTGATCACTTAAACTATGACAATTACTATCGTCTCTCTCCCCACAAGCATTTCCACACTTGAGAAGTGGTAGGAACTATGGGCCTACATGGTGTGCAAACAAATGCTCCTGTGAACAGAGGAGAACTCGTTCCTAGAAGTTCCATTCCACGCAGAGGAATAACTATGCAAAACAGTGCCTCAAGAGAGCAAGGCCGATGGAGGTTCACCGAGAGTACACTATAAACAATTAAAATACAGCTGACTGAAATGGAGGAAAATGTTTTTCCTGTATCCTTCCTACATCCCACCTTCAAACTGACAGCCTCCACTTCAGTGGAAAGGAGAGGTGTCCTTGAAATTATATGCCGATGTGATGTAAGCAGTCTCTCTACTTATAAAATTAATGAAAAGCATTTCAGACTATCAACTGACATTCTCTCCACCCCTCAAAGCTGATACTGCTCAGGAACAGCAGTACATCTGACATCTTATTTGCCACACACAGGACTCAGGAAATTCAAGAAAATGTTCTGAATTATATCAATTCATGAATGGCACTATGGGCAACCAAAGATCCTCTCTAAACACAAACACAGGAAATCTCAGTATTTCTGTTCCCCGGGGTAGAGATATTTTCTTAATTTGTATAATTTTATTTATAAGAGACAGAATTCAAGTTACAGTAAGTCCCCTACATACGAACGAGTTCCATTTTGAGAGTGCGTTTCATAAGTCCAATTTGTTCATAAGTCCAACATAGTTAGCCTACGTACCCAACTAACACAATCAGCTATATAGTACTGTACTGTAACAGGTTTATAATACTTTTCACACAAATAATACATAAAAAACAAACACAAAAAATAAAGAAAACATTTTTAATCTTACAGTACAGTACCTTGAAAAGTACAGTAGTACAGTACAACAGCTGGCATACAGGGGCTGGCATCGAGTGAACAGGCAAGAAGAGTTACTGACTGGAGGAGGGAGGGGAGGTGGGAGATGGCAGAGATGAAGATCGTCAGCAATAGGAGACGGAGGGCAAGCTGCGATTTCACTCACACCTGACGTTGACGGCACAGGTTCTGGTTCCTTGCTGGATTCAATTCTATCTACGCTCTTGAAAAAATGATCCAGTGATGTCTGGGTAGGAGAGCATTCACATCTTGGAAAGTTGGCAACTTGAAGGTTCATATATAGGGGACTTACTGTACTGGATTATGAAACAAGGACATAGACTAAGGTGGTCTGGTTTGGGATCCATTCCCAACTATGAGTTCAAGAGGATGAAGGGCTATCTTTATTTATTATTTATTTATTTTTGCAGTACGCGGGCCTCTCACTGTTGTGGCCTCTCCCGTTGCGGAGCACAGGCTCCGGACGCGCAGGCTCAGCGGCCATGGCTCACGGGCCCAGCTGCTCCGCAGCACGTGGGATCCTCCCGGACTGGGGCACGAACCTGTGTCCCCTGCATCGGCAGGCGGACTCTCAATCACTGCGCCACCAGGGAAGCCCCAGGGCTCCTATCTTTGAGGTATAGTATTACTTCTGCTACCTGTGTGCCAAGCACCGGTTGTCTAAATAATATATCCTCCAGATACCCACACACAGCTGAAAGCAGAGAAGCCTCATAGAGAGAGCTGAAAAATTGGATTCTAGCACTAGCATATTATTTCCTAAATAAATCACTTAGCCACCTTACACCTTCATTTCTCCCCTTTACGGAGATAACTATTGATACGTTTGCTTATTTTGCAGGGGTATTTTTGAATAACAACAACAAAGAAAGGGCACAACTTTAATCTAATTATGAAGGAAACAGAAAGAAAACCTTGAACAAACAGTCTCAAATCCTGCCCTATTAATCCAATTAAAGAGAGAGAGAGATCAACTTCTAAGACTAGGAAGAACCCATTATCGGTGGCCATGGCCATAAACTGTCTTCTTATCAATTCCTTACTGAAATTAAAACCTCCTTACCTCGCCTTTCCATCTCCTTCCTTCCTCCTTCTCCTACCACCACAGCCTTTCCCCAGGTACTCCTGCTATCTCTGGGACCCCATATCATTTCCATCTCCCCTATTTTAGCCCCTCAGCAATTATAACCTCCCTCCCACTGTCACCCATCAGAGTGAGCTGAAAAGAATCTGAACATTCTAATCAAGCTCACACACAGTAAAAATGGAAAGGTGAGGCCTGAAGTGATGAAGGCACAGGCTCAGCGTCAGGTAGCTGATCATTTGCAAAGCTGGGTCCTCATCCAGAGATCTGCCTCCTGGTATAAGTGTTCTTTCCACTGCACCACACTACCTTCTACCTGGCACTATTGACTCTTACCCAAGAAAGGGATTTGAGGAATCAGTTGATGCATCCCATTGTTTTCTACCATAAGAAGGGCTTCCAGTCACAATTAGAAAAGTAAGATAAAACTGATCACATCAATCAGATTAGAATCCTCTATCTAGAAGAATCCTCCAAAGTTCAGATTTCTTCACCCTTAATCCACCTCATCCAGGGAGTAAGATTTGAGGGCCAATTCCACAGTGACTCTCTCCCAATGGTTCTTTCCACTGTTCAACATGGCTGGAAGGATATCTACTACAGGTCAAACCTAAATCCTTCCTGAATGAAGAAACAGCCCTTCGAACTATATTCAATATCCTGTGATAAACAATAATGGAAAAGAATATTTAAAAAAAGAATGTCTATATGTGTATAAGTGAGTCACTTTGCTGTACAGCAGAGATTGACACAACATTGTAAATCAACTATACGTCAATTAAAAAAGAAATTTTTTTTAAAGGAAGAAAGAAACAGCCCTTGATTCTTAAATGTGATATTGAAGCACAGTCACCATGAAAGGTTGAAAAGGCACTCGACGCAAGCCCCGAAGTGCAAGTGGGCATGATTAACAGAGAGAATACAAGGAACTTTTGTAACAACAATAGCTAAACTTCTCCACAGCCTTACCTTTAGCAGGTTAAATAATCTTAGTCCCTTTAACTTTATCAATCTTTTAGTGATATATTTGGCTTTCGTCTAAGGTCGCTTCAAATTGAATATGTTGCTTTTTGGAAGCTAGACTCTTGAACCAAGAACAGGTTAATATAAGGACCAAGGACATCCTTAATATCAGAGAAAAGCCATCAACAAAAGTATTAGAAAATTTGTATAAGTCCAGGGCAACTGATGGCACCTCCACGCAAAAGAGGCAGAATTCAAGACAATAGCACTTTTTGGATAGACTAACTTGTGAACTTAAGGAACAACCAGAAACTAAGGAGAAAACATTACATGAGCCTTAAAAATATTTCCAAGCACAAACTCAAATACAGTCATTCCATCAGATATTATTTAATCTGACAGCTCTAACCATGTAGCTAAATATGAGAAGGTTAGTCTAAGAGATGAAAGCCAGAAATGTCCTAGCTAAATCCCTTAAATAGTTACAGAACAAAGTTAGGAAGCAGCAAGGTGAAGAAACTAGGGAAAATGCAAATAGAAATTCCATTTCCTACAAGGAAATAAACAAACAAACAAATAAATATATAAAATTCCTGATTGAGCTAGGGAAGTGTGTTCAGAAAAAAATAAAATAGTATGTATACTCCTGGTCTTGAGAATAATAAGTCTGCTAAATTGCAAGCATCAAGGAAGTGAAGTACTAGCTCAAAAGACTGTGAAAATTTAGCTTTCCAAACTGAATTTGAAAAGGAAACAGGTAAAAAGAGGTCAGTGCATCATAGGCAGGAAGGAGTTTCTATTATTTAGCTGGCTGTTTCAAATTAATATCCTGGAACATTAGCAGGCTAAAGAGCCCTATAAAAACAACAGAAAGAGAGAAGCAAATGGTGTAGAAACAACAGCATTTACACCTTAGTAATAGAAAGGTATTACTAGAAGGATTTACAAGATACGAACATGACATATATCAAAGTCCAAAAGGCAAGCTTTAATAAATGATGAGAAAAGGCATTAGGCATGGAAGTAAAGCCTGAGGACTTGAAATAACTCTATCTACACACATACTAGATTATTTTAAACCAAGTAAGCCACCCCCAGATCCATGAAAGATCATACTTTATTATTCTCTAAGAGGCAGTATTCCCACTGCATCAAACCAGTAAAGGCAGTTAGGTGGAAAAACTAAGAATGAGAAGAATATAAAACACTTGTCCTTTCCCAGAACCTGTTACAAATGCTGAAAGAATCTGAAGAAATACCTTGACCCAAAGAGGTCCCAGCTTTTAAATTAAAAATGAAAGAAAAACAACTGCATTGCCCTTTTTTTTCTATTGGGAAATACTTGGAAGATAACAGTTGAAAAAACAGATGAGTAGTAATAGGTCAGTATGACTAACAGTTTTCAAGTCAGCACACACACTGGCAGCACCAAACTCATCAAGGCTTGGCTGATGTCCTCAACACTAACCTGGTCACCTCTGAGGACAGTACTTCCTGTCATCTCCCAATCTGTACCTTAGATGTGTGATTTCTGCTTCTAAAAGTATCACACCTTGTGATGTTTGTGGCCTTGCAAAAGTCATATGTGGAAGCCTTGACTCCTAATGTGGCTATATTTAGAGAAGGTGCCTCTAAGGAAGTAATTAAGGTTAAATGAGGTCATATGGATAGGGCCCTGATCCAATAAAATTAGTGTCCTTTTAAGAAGAGACAGCAGAGAGCCTGTCCTCTCTCACCACAAGTACACACAAAGGAAAGGCCATGTGAGGACACAGCAAGAAGGCAGCCATTTGCAAGCCACAAAGAGAGTCCTCAGCAAAAATCAAATCAGCCAGAACCTTGATCTTGGACATCTAGGCTCCAGAACATGAGAAAATTAATCTCTATTGTTTAAGCCACCCAGTCTGTGGTATTTTGTTGTAGCAACCTGAGTTAAGACACACCTATTCTATCGATGTTACTTAGTGACTTCCTAGAAAGCAGGAATGAAATCTTAAATTTATTTCTTATATTTCATAATGCAATGTTCTGTGAGGCTGAGTGCTTCAGAAATGCTTTTTTAAATATAATAATGGTTAAAAAATGCCACTGACTACAATAACACCCACAGTTTTCCATAAGCACTGACAGTAATATAAGCCAAGATATCATTTTCACAAGCAAACAAATGTTTCTCCTACTAAAAACATTGTGGAACACTCACCCTTTATTTACTCACTACTGAAAACTGTCAATAGCAATTCAAGTACTATAATTCCTTGACAAGAAATATAAACAGCAAAATAAAGTATCTTCTGTAATGCTAATTTATATGCACATGTGTGCTAAAAATAAAACAAAGAATTTCTGTTGCAGTTTTTACATAAGTAAGATACTTAAGTTCCTTGATTTTTATGCCAATTCACCTAGACATTATCAAACTTAGGACAGTGCACTTCGGGCTTACAGAACATGAAATCATAAAATCACAAAATCATAGAATCATAGACTAGAGATCATATAGGTCAGCTTCATTTTTTTTTTAAATAAGAAAACCATACCTCAGTGACACGAGTGCCTTATTCAAGGGGACATAAATAGATCCTTTAATTCCCAGAATTGTGTTCTTCTACTATATTGTTAAGGAGTAATTTTTTAAAAGTTAAAATCATGAATCTTAAAATAAAGTGTGAAAGATTTTATTTAATTCTTTAATTGGGGAACCAGTAAGATGTTATAACCTGTTCAAAAGAATCCAAAGAGCAAACAAATATATAAGCATCAGTAGTTCTAGAAAAAAAGGCAAGGAAAAACTGATCACTATACATAAGGGCAATAATCTATTGCATTTACTGATCACAATTAGCTTGTCATGGACAAGATCATTTGCTTTACTATCTGAATTCTACAATATGCAGAGTTATAAAACAGCCCAAAGACAATGAAAGGCAGAGAGAACTAGGTGAGCTAGACAGAACACACACTAAATTTTTTATAATTTCAAAGTCTTTCACAATTTTTCCTCACAGTCTCTTACCATCTATAAATATTATAAAACTAGAGAACAGCATGGTGGTTATGCCAAGAGATAGAATTCTTGTTTAGCTGTTTAGTCAAAAAAAGGTCCACATTCATTTCACGTCAGCACAAAGACTTAGAGACAACAACATCTCTACCAGGTTGGCCCAGCATTGTCCACGCTCAGAACTCCTCCCCACAATGATCCCTGTTAATACAGGCAATAATTCCATGAGGGCAACAGATTCAGAACAGAAGTTCCTTACCCAAGTAATGGTAAGGCCTGTATGTAAACTCAGGTCTTCTGCTTCCGAGTCCCACTCTCTTTCCACAACATCACAGGTCTCCAAAGCCCCTTAAAGTCTATGAAAAGGAGGTCTAGGAGACCAAATTTTTATTGTTCTTCAGATAAAATATAAAATGAGAAAAGACATGAGAAGAAATAATCTGCTACACAAACATACAAGGAATGTATAATAGGATAAATAAACAAGTAACATGCTGATCAAGTTTAACTGTGACCCCAATTCCACAGCTCTGGTCAGAAAATCTACATTTAAGAAAGGGGAAATAAATGGGGATGAAGAGTAGAAAAAGTATAACATGAGGACTCAAAAGTGCAGTGAGGAACAATGAGAAACAATAGGTATTGTTCTTGTGTGTTGTATCTAGGCAAAGAATCACAGGACATGGACAGGAGGAGAAAGGGAATCAAGGGATAATTTCTTTTTTTAATTTGGCGCAATTTTTTTTTTCAAAATACTCAAGAGGATCACTGCAGAAAACATTCAGAAGACCAACAATAACATAAGTAACTGAAGAGATTTTTCAATAGCTCCACTGTGAAAAAACCAAACACATCTTAAAATTGCAAGCTTTGAAATCTTTAAATATCTTAATTAAAAGGTTTCTGGATTCAGTTCATTCTTAAGCAGTACTGATGCTCTAAAGGCACTACCAAATTTCTATCCATTTTTCTTGAAACAAACATGCTTACATTCATTGTTTGAATAGCAAACTATGAATTAAAAGAAAAAAAAGCAAGCAAGCAAACAAACAAAACACCATAATGGAACCCATTCCCTGGAGATAATAATAGTGCAAAGTCAAAGGGGAAAAAATGAAAGAATATTCAATTAAGTATTAATCTCACTGAAGACCTATTGATAGAAATATTGCTGGTAAGTCTTCTTAAAAAGTCTTTTGCACACATTCCTCACATGCACTAAGGATGGCCATGGTAAAAATCATCTAGTAGACCTCAGAGTTCAGTCGTAAACCTTTAACTCATTTCAATATTTTTAAGAATGTTTAATAAATAATAATTTATTCATTTACAATGAAAAGATAATGAGTGAAAGGTTCAGATAGTCATCTTCTGACCAGCTTGTTCTCTCCCTGCGTTAGAAGCCAAATTACAATCGGAATATTGTTTTGTCTGACACTACAGCGAGAGCAGTAAGTTGCATACATAAAATGTTGAATAAGAGGCTATTCATTCATTCAGCAGGTGCCTGCCTAGCAGTGAACAAGAGAGCAGATTCCTGGCCTTGTGGAGCTTACAATCTCTGGACTGAACGGCACAAAGAGGGTCTACTTTGCACTGGATCTGTGCAGCATGATACTAATTCCAGCTTTCCTTGGACTGGACTACACCCAAAGGAACACTGTGAATATTCACCTCATTGACTTTTTTAAATAACAAAATTTGTCATTTTAACCATTCCTAAGTGTTTAATTCAGTGGCATTACCACTATTTCCCAGACTTTTTTATCACCCCAGATGGAAACTCTGCAATAATTCTGCTTTTTTAAAGGGCCACAGGTTACTAACATTTCTGGTTGACATATTTCTTTTAAAGATATCTATCTTATTAGTTAGATTATAGGACTGCCTAAAATCTGTCCCTTTAGCCTATGTGATACTTCAGCCATTGTGCTTTGATTTTATAATCATTCTCCAGAAGCAAACATAAATTTCTGGGGAAGAGAGGCACCTCATTGCCATGCCATTTCCCCACCCAGACACTGCAGAGATGCACTTTCTTGTGTGGTGTACACTATCTTACCCAAGTCTTACCAATATCTACAGAGACATTATTATCACATTTTCACGGATAAGGAAGCTGAGGCTCAAAGGAATGAAAAAATTTTCTCAAGGCTACTCAGCTAGTAAGGGAAAAATTCAAGAATCAATACCAGTTATTCTATATTGGAGCAATGATGAAAGAAAGCAAAGCGGAGCAGAAAGAGAAGGAAGAAGGGAGGAAGCGATGGAGAGACGAAAAAAGGAGAGAGGGAGGGAAGACATATGGTTGGTTTGGGTACAGAGTTACCATTAATAATAAATATTCGCTAAACCCTGATTCTAAATCTGAATGCTGTATTATATCTGTTATTAAAATACATATTCATACAAGAAGAGACACATAAGAAAAAACAGGAAAGATGAAAATGATTTTTTCAAAGATACAGGAGAGGCTAAGGAAGGATTTTAAATGGATATGCTTTGGGAGATATTCCCAACTACCTCCCTATAAATGGGTCACCTCAATCACTTAGGGTGGCTGTCTTTTTCTAACAGCTGCCAAATATTTCAAGGGCAAAATAAAGAAAAAGAGCCTCATGTACCCTCGCAGTTTACTGTTGTTTGTATCATGGTAGCACTCTGTGGTTTTAAGACAAATTGAAAACTCCATCACACACTGCTTTAAAGACCAAATGACTAGAATAAAAACTCTCAGGAACAGCAAAGGCAAGATACTGCCAACTTTGTGTGCTTAAGGGAGAGGGAAATATAGCTGAAAAAGGTAGTATTCTTTCCTTCTCTTTACAATAATTTAGAAAAAAAAAAGAACTGACAAATAAGAGGAAACATGGAGACAAATTTAAAGTCAGGATGTTGTTTTTTGTGGAGCCTAATTTATTTCAAGAAATCTAGATTATTAAATTCAACTATCTCATCTGAGTAATGGTCTCAAATGGGAAGTAATACAAACTAGTCCTTAAATGCATAAGCTCTGGAGTCCAAAAGACCTGATTTCAAGATCCAGCTCTACCACATGCTAAGTGTGACATCTTGGCCAACTTACATAACCTCTATGACTCTATTTCCTCAAAATTATACCTCATAAGGTCGATGTGAGGATTAAGTATCAATAAAATGGTGCATATAAAGCACCACACAGAGCCTGCCACACATTAAGGCTTAATATAAGTTTTAAGAAGAGTGGAAAGAGGGGAGGAGCAGCTGAAGAACAGAATGAGTTTCAGGTCTGAAAGCACAGTGATTTAAATTAATAGTCAATAAGACTAAGTAAAATATATCAAATCTTCCTCTGTCCTACAGGAAAAAAAAAAGACAACAGCAAAATAATAATAATAGAAGACAGTCAGGGTCATGATTTTCAATTTGTTCTCCTTCCATTATTTTTCTCTACTCTTTTTTTTTTTTTTTGGATTACAAGGGTCCAAGGTCAAAGTAGAACAAAAGGAGGAAAGCAAGAGAACACAGAAGGTAGGAACTAGAAAAAACAGTATCAGAAAAGTGCACCAACATTTGCCGCATAATATTAGAAAAGATCACTAGGCAACATTCAAAAGGCAAGCTCCAAATACTGGGTGACACTAGGTTTGAGTTATCATTCTACAAACATATGCTGAATACCCTGAACCAGTTCAGACAGAAATTGTGAGGAAGGGGGAGAAAGCACATGTCATAGTTCATTCTGGATGCCACTGTTTTGCACACAAGAGTTGTGATTTTAAGATTTCTTGTTCTGGATCATTCATGATCCATCCTCATTTGCTACACCCACAAATAGTCGTTCTGCCTAGAACCATCACCTCAAATTAGAGTGAAAAAATGCCAGAGCACTAGGCTAGTGGATAAAAAATTCAACATCTTTCCTTATGATTAAGGGAAGGCCTTAACAAGTTATATCAGCTTGGGTGGCCTTAACAAGTTACATAAGCTTTTTGTTTCTACAGAAGGACTAGCATTTTTAGAACATCTTGAGGCACAAAAATCAGTTATATCTTTAAAGGGGAAGACTATTTTAAACACATATTTATTAAATGTGAATACCAGGGGAGGACATATCTACATAGAAAAATGGGTCTGTATAGAATGCAACAAAAATATCAAACATCTGAAATCAAGAGAGATTTTGGGGGGGAACTGAACTCTTGTCCTGAGCAGGAGGACAACTGAAAGGTCCTCATGGGTTCTCATCTTTAGTCAACCACTAATTCATTACGCGCCACTGGGAAAATCATGAATTTCTACAAGTCTCAGGTTCCTCATCTATATCTGCCCAACACCACACTGGGTTCTTGTAAGGACCAAATATACTAACACAGTCATTCTTGAATCGTGGTCCGTTACCAGCAGCATCAGGAACCTGGGAACTTCTTCAAATTGCAAAATCTCAAGCCCTACCCTAGACCTACTAAATCAGAAACTCCAATAATCTGCAATTCTAATGCACTAAAAAGTTTGAGAATCACCACAAAAATATATATGAAAATAATCATGAAATCTTAAAACATTAAAGTTACAGTGGAAAAATGAAGAATGTTACATTTGTTCAAAGTTTTAAGGACTTTCATTTACATGTAGTTGGATATAGATAAGGTGTGTGTGTGTTACACCCAGATTCACATTCCAACAGCTTCTTTAGTAAATGTCACTATAAAATGAAATCTGAAATTATGAAACACCTATCAATGTTAAAATGTATATTATTTAGTCCTAACGTTAAAAGGACTGGGGAAAAAGAAATCAAATTAATAATCACATTTTCTTTAAAAGAGTAACCATTAGGCTGAATTGACTTAAATCCAGTTATTAATAAATTAAAGAATGAATTTGAAACTAGATCTCTCTTGGGGAAGGAAAAAAAAATCTTACTGAGATCTTTACATTTTCTTGGTAACAGTAATGCATTCGTTATTTTTTAAAAAGGTAAAATGTGAAGTCAAAATAAAAAGAATGTGGTTGCAAAGGATGCATTTCAAAGACAATGTAGGCTTTTCATGTAATAATTATAGGAAGTCTTTGAGGAATTCTAATAAGTAGAACTAAACTAAGAACAAAATATGCTAAGAAAACTGAGAGGTGGTATGAAGATTATTTTTTCATTCTACATTCTAGTTAAGCCCAATAAAACATGTTAAACAAAAATATTCCATATTAGAAATATTCTTAGCTTATTTTCATCTTCATATCCCATTTATTACTTCTAGTTAAGGGAATCCAGGACTGCAGGCCCTGACATATTGGAGACAACTTGACAGTCACATTGCTAACAATATACGTTTCTGAAGTAAATGAGATGGAAAAGTAAAGAAGGAGAGGGGTGAAGAATAAATTAACATTTAAAATACAATAAGAAATAGGACTAACTAATGAAAAGCTTTGTCTGAAAAGGTGAAATTACCAACTATTTGGAGCTTAGAACCGAACCATACTGATCTATGTACCTTTAGAACATGTTTATTTGTAAGACATTTTTTAATGTGCCCACAGATAAAAATCTAGGTTATGCAACGTACTGGGTGAGGTGCCTGGACAAGAAAAAAAGCACAGGCCCAGCAGTGGCCTTGTGGTTTGACCCACTATACAGAGACAGCAAAGCTCCCCAGGCACCCTGCCCACCACTATCACATTTGTCCTTTTCACACTTCTCGCCAGCCCTCTTTCGCACAGTATAGAGCAGATCCAAGTCAACTGCTAATCACGGTCCACCAAAAAAAGCAAGGAGGACCTCCATTTACACTAGACACATCCCTCATCACCTCCAGAAGAGAGCCTCCACAATCAGGCTGTTGGTACCCTTAGCTCCGCAGATACTTCTCTTTCTTTTTCTCTTTCTTTAATTCTAGGCCCGTTTTCTTTCCTTCCTGCCTCTGTACCCCCTTTCAAACTTCTCCTTTTATTCAAGGAGGGGAAATATATGGCAAAACTAGCAAAGCATCCTACATCATGCTCACCCAGTCCCAAGCTGGGGAACAAAATGGATACAAATTTATCATCTATGTTCTCTTTCATTCTGGGACACACAGGATTAAGAGAGGTGTATTCTTTTCAGGTATATTTCTCTATAGTTCCAAAGTTCTAAGGGTTCCTGATTCTGTCTTGAAATATATGAGATATATGTGCAATGGTGTTATATTTGGAAAGTTAAAATAAGAGATTTATTCTCTTCTAGGATGTCATTTAAAAGAAGTATCATATGGGTCTACACACTTCCTAAAGGGAAATTTAACATTTTTTGTGTTCTCTACTGTGCCACAGTTTTTGGACATTATCTGATGAAAAGACGTGACAAACATAACCCTATAGAGCTGTGCTATTTAAATTAAAAATTAAATTAAATTAAAAATTCAGTTCCTCAGGCACGTTCGCCACATTTCAAGAGCACAAAAGATGCAAGTGGCTAGTGACCACCATATTGTCCTGATACAGGTCATTTACATCATCGCAGAAAGTTCTATTGGACAGCATTGTTGTCCTTTCTCCTTACTGAAGATTTTCCACAAAAATATCTGTAGAATTACACTTGGTCCCTCTGGCACAATGAAGATGAATTCTCTCACTCCAAAGCTCTTACTAGAACCCTTCAGGCTTCTGCATGAGCTCTCTTAAACTGCCTCGTTTTTCACCACTGCAATTTTCTACACTCTACCTGGCCCATAGAGAGCGTGAGTCTTCCAATTCTGACTATATTCTAACCTCTCCTGAATGTCTAGCAAAGGTTTGGGCCAAAAAAGACATCAAACTGTTGCACATATTATTGCACATATATTACCAGGGTAGTGGCAGAAGTCAATTTTATGCTGCTGAAGTTTTGCTTCGGCCCAGGAGATCGAAAGGACTTGTGCTGCTGTGAAGTAAGTAACAGTAAATAACTTAATGGGCTTTTAAATGAACGTAAAAAAAATTTTAATGGGTATAATGTCACTTTCAAATAACAAAAGCTATATTTGAAATAGACCTCAATTTTAGTTAGATTTCCTTTAAAGTCTGAGAGCAATCCTGTAGTACAGGCCCACATAATGTAATGTGACATTGGGCCTCTGTGACAATACGTAAATTTTCACAAACACTTAAGCGCATCTGGACTCTATTCCAGTGACCTACAAAGTAATACATCATTCTGTCAGTTGTACAGTATATTCATAAACCCAAAAGGATCCAGGAATTCTTAGACCATATGACACACACACACACACACACACACACACTGAAACAGCATTATAATAGTTCACCTTTCTTCTAAATTTTACCTTCTGTGATTCAGTCTTTCCCTATTCTGATAAAGAACACCTCTCACTAAGTTATTACTTTGCAGGTTACTAGAATATATATCATCACATGCTTGGATTATTAAAATGGGTGGATAGTTCTTCCATGTAGCTCTGCAGCAGGCTGGGAAACTCTATAAAAATTCTGATTTTGCTAAATTTTTAACCAAAGGATTCAGAGACTTTGTCGATATCAGTTGTTGCAGTGGTTGGCTGCCTGTGATAATAGGCTACTTTTTACCTTGAAAGAATGAAGATTTTCTCAGAATAATATATTACCATACAGAGGACAGCAATGTCTTAAAAGCTAGCAAAAATAACTTTTACTGTCATTTCTGGATCTAAAAACAAAAACAACATACTTTTAGAAATATCACTGAAATTTAAAAGATTGTTACTTCGTAACATTTAAAAGCCACAAGATCTCAGACCTTTGGCAGTTCTTTAGGCTTGGGCAGGGGTGAAATTTGCCCAGAATACACCTGACGTGATCTCCTTGTTTCTGGCTATCCTGTTCTCACCGATCAATCAGTGCTAGCTATTAAATACTCTGAAAATTACTCTGGGGCACAGATACTGAAGTTTGTCTTTTTTTTCCATTATGTAACTAAGATAGTAAATCTCCAGCTTCCAAGTGCTAAATTCAATTGCTGACCTATTTGCATTTCTAATTCTAATCCAAATTAAATAAATGGAAATTCCACTGTAAAAGAAAAGCACAGATGGTACTCTTCACAGTCACTATCCAGGGAACCATTGTTTTAAAAAAATATCTTAAAAACTATAAAGGCAAATTTAAGGAGACAGTTACACAATTCTAAGACAAGAGTGCAAGTTCTTATAAAGTATGTTTTCTTTTTTAATTTTATTTTTGGCAATTTTTGACTGTAGCTATAATAGAACATTCTTTCTACAAGGAACAACAAATTAAAACATTTAACATTTTTGGTAACCAACGTTTAAAAGTACTGCTCAGTATAGAAGCTCAGGCAGCTTAAAAAGCTAGAGTTAAAAACTTTTTATAGGCCCTAGCAGCAAAGACATCCCAGTAGCAATAAACACGACTAGCATCCAGCTCTTGGTTTCTAACACCATTCCACGACAAAAGAAACCAGGGCTCATTGAAGAAATGGTGGATTCAGGGAGTAGAGTGGGAAATATACAAGATAAGCGTGGAGCATTTTGTGATGCCAGAAAGTAAGGAAATGCTAAAAAGAAACAAACAGAACTCCACAAAGGTGGGGATATGTCAAAGGGACACGGGAGGACTCAACTGAAAGAGCTCCCAATGACCAAAGATGGAACAATTTGAGCAACAGCATAAAAGAAGCAGTACTGAATTATGACCCAAAGTGTAAAATAAATACCCATGAGTCTATGTATGAATAAATAAATAAATAAAATAAGGGAGAAGAGACAACATTCCTTTGCAGAAGAATCCCAAGCAATTTATGTAAATACTCCCCCTTCAAGGAGATGGGCCATAACTCTCCACTCAAGTGTGAACTGCACATAGTGACTTCCTTTCAAAGAGGACAAAGTGGAAGGGGGAAATGTAAATTTGCAGTGGAGAAACTTCACAAACACTACACTCAGCCAAGTGATCAAGGCCGACATCAACAGTAAGTCATTTCATTTTTCTAAAGAAGACATACAGATGGCCAACAGGCACATGAAAAGATGTTTAACATCACTCATTATCAGGGAAATGCAAATCAAAACCACAAGGAGATACCACCTCATACTCGCTGGAATGTCTAATATCAAAAAAACAAGAAATAATAAGTGTTGGCTAGGATGCACTTGATGGGAATATAAATTGGTGCAGCCACTGTGGAGTAGGGAGAATCTTCAAAGAATTAAGAAATTGAACTACATATAATCCAGCTATTGCACTTCTGGGTATTTACCCAAAGAGTACAAAACACTAATTCAAAGAGATATATGCACCCTAAAGTTAACAGCAGCATTACTTACAATAGCCAAGATATGGAACAACCTAAGTGCCCATCAACAGGTGAAGGGATAAAGATGATGTTGTACATATATACAATGGAATACTCTTCAGCCACTTAAAAAAAAAAAAAGATGAAATCTTGGTATTTGCAACAACATGGATGGACCTTGAGGGTATCATGCTAAGTAAAATAAGTCAGATGGAGAATGGCAAATACTAGATGATTTCAATCATAGGTGGAAGATAGATAGATAGATAGATAGACAGATAGACAAGCAAACCAAAACACACACACAGATACAGAGAAAAGAGTAGTGAGCACACTGTACTATATATAGAAGTCAAAATATAATGCCATACACATGAAATTTATATAATGTTATAATCAAATGTTACCACAATAAATTAAAAAACAAAAACACAATGTCATGTTAAAAGTACATACCCCGATACAGTGTGATGAAAGCACTTTACCTCTGTAGTCTTCCTCTCCAAAACCCAAAACTCCACACTAATCATGAGAAAACTTCAGACAAATCTTACTTTCTTTCCATTTAAGCACCATTCTACAAAAACCTGACCGGTACTTCTCAAAACTGTCAAGATCATCAAAAACAAAGTCTGAGAAACCGTCGCAGAGGAGCCTAAGGCAACATGACGATGAAGGGTAATGTGGTAATGCGTGTGGGATCCTGGTACAGAAAAGGGACATTAGGTACAAACAAAGGAAATCTGCATAAAGTATGGAAGTTAGTTAATAACAGCGTATCAGTATTGGTCCACTGACTGTAACGAATGTACCATACTAATGTAAAGTGTTAACAACAGGGAAAACAGTGCAGGAGATAGTGGAATTGTGTACGATCTTCACAATTTTGCTGTAAATCCAAACTGCTCTAAAATTAAAAGTTTGGGACTTCCCTGGCGGTCCAGTGGTTAGGACTCCATGCTTCCACTGCAGAGGGCCTGGGTTCAATCCCTGATCGGGGAATTAAGATACCACAAAAAATTTAAAAATTAAAATTTAAAAAGATTTTTAATAAAAAAATTTAAATTAAAAGTTTATTTTGAAATTTATACTATCTTTTCAACACTAAATCATATTACATACCATTTTTGGTTTGTTTTTACAGTATTTATTTGACATTGCAATTGTGGTGAAGAGTATCAAACTGCTAGTATTTGAATACAGCTCAACTGTCTAGATTGATTTTTACTAGCTATGTGCTTGCCTTGAACACAGTAATATATAGCTAACTACGGGGCCCAGCCTGACTTCAGTTATATTCAGCACAATCTCTGCTTTCCCAACGAGAGAAAATAAGATAAGTAAAGCCCAATCAGCCATGACCTTCTTACCACGGGGTAACCATGTCTAGCAATGACCCAGGCCAATGTGTTGCTCTGAATAACACTGGGAATAAGCAGATGGCAACCTCATCCCCATTCACAGTCAAGGCAGGTTCTCTTTCCCAAGAACAGATGTAACCAGCAAAGTGATTAATGCCTCTCAGCAAAGTGCAGGGCTGATTTTAAGAACTATCAGCAATTTCACATGATATGAACATTACTTCTAATATTCAGATGAGGCTAATGAAATCTTATTTTCTTTCCACAAGCAAAGCTTATTCTAAGAAAAAGGAGCAAAATGAATTTGCTGAAAATATCTGAAGATACTTTGAATAAAAAATGGCCAGGGTTCATAGTGTTGTTTATAAAAAAGTTTACATGTTATTAAGATTTACAACTTTCCTACAAATGAATGCTTCTCAAATGAATATTCATGCAGCAATTATACTGGCTTTTGCCAGTTAAGATAGTCATTAAAGGCTTGTCATCTTGGTCCAACAATGCCTCTGGTGCTTCCAAATTATTAGATCTTAGTCTACTGCTTTGAATGTTATAATAGTAACATAAAACAGAAATGAATTACCAGTGTGAATAATCAAAGGTCACAATTTTCAGCAAAAGCTCAGAATTTTCTAGTGTCACCTACTTTTTAATATAAAACTATTAAGACACTTTTTCTTCATCAGATTAAATAAGTAAAAAGATGAAGTTAAGTGAAACTAATGAAAAGGCTGAGTAATAGCTATTCTGTAAAAAGACTATAATTAATGGGAATTAGAGGGTTTTTGTTTTTTTTTTTTTTTTTTTTTTTTGCGGTACGCGGGGCTCTCACTGTTGTGGCCTCTCCCATTGCGGAGCACAGGCTCCAGACGCGCAGGCTCATCGGCCATGGCTCACAGGCCCAGCTGCTCCACGGCATGTGGGATCTTCCCGGACCGGGGCACGAACCCGTGTCCCCTGCATCAGCAGGCGGACTCTCAACCACTGCGCCACCAGGGAAGCCCCTAGAGGGTTTTTTTTAACTTAAAACTTCTTAATTAACTTTATTACAGTTAGATTAACTGTCACTATCCCTAATACTAAATTTAATTTGGGGTTATGCCTCAGACTGTGCGCCACATGAGCTACTGTGCTAGAACCAAATGCCCTCTGTGAAACCACTGAATTAAGAGCACCGAGGGAGCAGAAACCCAATCTTTGAATACACTCCAGCACCTAGCACCAGACGGATAAAGAGGAAGGTAATCAGTACACAAATGAATGTACCTGCTTGGGAAATTATTCCCAGTCAAATGTACCCGTCAGGGGACTTTGGGTATAAGTGATACAAACAAAACAACCCAGGTAATTTATGTTTAAAAAAAAAAAGTATTTACTCTAAGGGATCAGAGCAGTTGCGGGGCTCTAAACAGTAGAAACTACTGGTCTAAACAGTAGAAACTACTGGTCAGTCACTCCCTTCAGGACACTATTCTACTCATTTGCAGAATCATGCCACATAGCTCAAGAATCTGAAGAGCACAACTGATTGGATGGCTTGGGTTGTATGTTCACCAGGGATTTTGACTGACAGTTGTATCAAGGCTTTATGCAAAGGCGGAGGAGAAGTTATCCAAAGCAAATGTAGGGGTGCTGTTCCCAGAAGAGGGAGATACGGATGCTAGGCAGGCATGAACCCGGACATCCCCTGTGATAGAGAAGGAGCAGGGTACGGGAATAACCAGCTAACCTCTAGGAACTGTAGGAAGCATTCTGCTTTCACACATCTAATTTAATTCTCCAAATAACCTTGTAAGGTAGGTATTATCAGCCTCATTTTACTAGAGTTGAAGTTCACAGAGTTTTAAGTTACTTAGCTGAATTTCCCAAGTTTTATATGCTGGTGACAAAAACAAACAAAAAAACTCTAGGTGGGCCAAATAAAGTAGGCCCCAAATCTTTTTTTTTTTTTTTTTTGCGGTATGCGGGCCTCTCACTGTTGTGGCCTCTCCCGTTGCAGAGCACAGGCTCCGGACGCGCAGGCCCAGCGGCCATGGCTCACGGGCCCAGCCGCTCCACGGCATGTGGGATCTTCCCAGACCGGGGCACGAACCCGTGTCCCCTGCATCGGCAGGCGGACTCTCAACCACTGCGCCACCAGGGAAGCCCGGCCCCAAATCTTTTTTCCCTTATTCTTTCCTTTAATCTCTTACCTTCCCCGTTTCCTACCTGTCATTCATTTCTTCCATTTCTGAAATCAGGTTTCTTTGCACCAAGTCCTTTCCACAAATTCCACTCTGAAGTCCCCACAGCTTTCCTGTCATCCTCCCCATCTCGAATGTGAGCTCCTTGAAGGCAGACTGTGTATATTTTATCTCCATATTTCAAATGCTTAACACTGAGTCCTCAGTAAATGATTACCGAGTAAAGGACTGGCTTATCCCTTTGGAACAACCAAAATGCATGGAGGAACTGTAAATCAAAGAATTCCACCTTGAATAATTTTGTAAAGGCTCACCATTTATTTTATTTACCTATTCGCTTCATTGTTTTAGCAAGATTCCTGCCTATCATGTCATGTATCTACTCCTACATGTCACGAGAGCTTAAATGCCCACTTTTCTTCCAAATGGCAAATTTTAGCTTCTTGAGAGGAAAATTCTGATATAATTCTCTCATTTATTCACAAGGTCAATAATCTATGTGCTTAACATTTTAGAACATAGTCAAGCATCAGGAGATAAGGAGAAATTCTATGAGATGTCAGAATAGATAGTTAATGTTCATTAATTTCACTCATATGGGAACGATTCAGGCCTTCATTTGGAACCCACTGGCTTTTAGTTTTTAAACATAACTTTATTTGGAGGGGAAATATATCTGGCCAGAAGTATGTTCTATTACATTAGCTTGAAATTCAGACTTAATTCCTGAGGTATTGGTTTACTGTTCTGTAGAGGTGTCTTTCGAGCCCACTCAGGACTAGACTGAATTTACTCCCTCTCGTCTGCCTCTCTGACAAATGGTCTAAGTGCTCCAGAAGGGTGGGCTCTATGAAGATTACAATAAAGAGGTTTTTTTATTTAAAAGAAGGTGGTGACTTTGGTGGACATCCAGTCCACTAATGCTCAACCTAACCATATCTCTCTGTAGGAAAAGGGGAATGTGAGTGACCCTACACACTCTCATACAGCTCTGCTTTTGTTCAATTCCTGCATAACAGGAATCAGACAAAAATGGATTAAAATACCAGCTCCAGTACTATGTTAAGCCAAGTCACTTAACTTTTCTACATCTTAGCTTCCTCCACTGCAAAACGGGGATCTCAATGTTAAAACCTAGGAAGGTTGAGAAAATATTCAATTTAAGTGATGTGATGAAATACATAACATCCTATCTTCACTTTAATTTCAAAAGGAGAACTAAGGCTCCACATATTAGAATTACCATTTCAGCTGAGGTTTTCATATCAGACTTGGAAAACTGCCCTCATTTATCCCTGATGTGGCTTCCAGGTTAAGAGTCAGATTTTCTATTGAAAATCTTGCATGAAATAATATTCTTTATTCTTAGGACAATTTCAATCACATATGGAAGTAACAGGAAAAAAATACAACACTGTGAAAATACATTTTGTTGAAAACTAGAAACCATTTAAACCTAAAATGAATAAAAAGAAAAAGCTATAAAATGGCAAAAAAAAAAAATAGCAAAAAACAAACAAAAAAAACACCTAATTTTATTGGTATTTCTTTCTTTCTTTTTTTTTTTTTTTAAATGTTAGGCCTTCCTGGAAATCTGAATTGTGTGTCCTGTAATGTTTACATACTCTCAAAAAAATCAGAAAACTATTTTGGACCCAACTTACCATAAAACAACTATCATAAATTAAAAACCAAAAAATTGGTCTAGATGATAGATGAATAAAGATCAAAATAGGGGGTGAAATCTATATTGAAGTCAATATTCCACCATAAAACAACGTGAAATCTTCTTATAAGAAGAAGATAAAAGGAATTTTGAACTTCTCTTGGGTAAAAGCAATATGAATTCTGTGGGTAAATGAAGCAGCTGAATATATTAAACAGGCATTTGAGCATGCTGAATGTCAAATACAAGAGAGAAACTGAGTTAGTATCACACGGGAAGTTTCAGTGATACCAAAAAACCCCACACAAAACCAACAGAGAAAAACTGCACAGAACTGGAATGCTTGAATGAAAGATTGCAAGTATTATTTTTCTCTTGCTACAAATGCAAAACAAGCGAAATCAATAACCAATTTTATTTCTAGATTTGTATCCATTGTAGTGCATAAAGGCAATTTGGGCATGCCTAAACAGAACTCCTAACTCAGCATCTTCTCAGACAAGTAAATTTGTCACTCTGACCAATACATAACTAATCATACAGTGGCAAAGAGAGCACTTTGTATTGTATTTAATGTTTTAATAAAACTCAGAAAAGGTTGGGGGAAACTTAAAACAGTGGCTACTTTAGAATAAGTATATTACATTTTAATATAGTTTTAGAAACTATATAATTTCAGCTGATTTAACAACTCTAAAAAGCCAAATTCATAGTATATAATCTATATTAACTTTTTCAATTCAATCACAGAAATAGTGATTTGCCAAAAGTGCTAAAAGACTCAGAAGATTTCTAAAAAAAAAAAACAAAAAATTGATTTTCCCAAACATTTCATTGCTGGGCATTAGCAGGGAATGCCATTCTATGCCACAGCATATAAGGCAGATATGAGGACTTCCGATTACCTAAAATGAACATCATAAGAGCTCATTTCTGTATAGATAATGGATACTGGACATAAAAATTAGATTGGAATTGTCATACCCAAGCTATATAAAATAAATACTTCACATGAAACATCACAAAATCTGAATTCCTGGGTATGAATCATTCCTACATCTACTCTTCCCTTTTAAATTATTCTTCATCACCATCATATTCTCATACCTATTACCTGGATGTATGTTTCTCTTACTTATTTACATTGCATCTTCTTCCATGTTTTCATGTTTACCCTTGGCCCATGCTATTATGTTAATCTTATTCTATAAGCCTTAAGATCTCCCAGAGCTCCAAGATGGAATATTGTGTCCTCTTGTTTCCATCTAAAATACAGAATAAGGAATAGAAAAGGACAATGGTGTGGGTGCTACTAAGCAAAGATCATGGGAAAACAAACCATGTCACAAGGAATGTAACCCATGGGAAAGTGCCATTTATGGTAATATTTATCAGGGACACTTGTATGAAGAGTAAAAAGCTGAAAAAGCAATCCAAAGAAAGGTTGAAGAATATAACAAGACAATAAGATAACCCTCAGAACCAGAGAAAATATTTGCAAATGAAACAACAGACAAAGGATTAATCTCCAAAATATACAAACAGCTCATTGAGCTCAATATCAAAAAAACAAACAACCCAATTAAAAAATGGGCGGAAGACCTAAATAGACATGTCACCAAAGAAGACATACAGACAGCCAACAAACACATGAAACGATGCTCCACATCACTAATTATTAGAGAAATGTAAATCAAAACTACAATGAGGCATCACCTCATGACAGTCAGAATGGCCATTATCAAAAAATCTAGAAACAATAAATGTTGCAGACAGTGCGGAGAAAAAGGAGCCCTCCTGCACTGTTGGTGGGAATGTAAATTGATACAGCTACCATGGAGAACAGTACGGAGGTTCCTTAAAAAACTGAAAATAGAACTACCATATGACCCAGCAATCCCACTACTGGGCATATACCCTGAGAATACCATAATTCAAAAAGAGTCATGCACCACAATGTTCACTGCAGCTCTATTTACAATAGCCAGGACATGGAAGCAACCTAAGTGCCCATCAACAGATGAATGGATAAAGAAGATGTGGCAATATATACAATGGAATATTACTCAGCCATAAAAAGAAACGAAATTGAGTTATTTGTAGTGAGGTGGGTGGACCTAGAGTCTGTCATACAGAGTGAAGTAAGTCAGAAAGAGAAAAACAAATACCGTATGCTAACACATATATATGGAATCTAAAAAAAAAATGGTATTGATGAATCTAGTGGCAGGGCAGGAATAAAGACACAGACATAGAGAATGGACTTGAGGACACAGTGTGGGGGAGGGGAAAGCTGGGTGAAGTTAGAGTAGCATCGAAATATATACACTACCGAATGTAAAATAGATAGCTAGTGGGAAGCAGCTGCATAGCACAGGGAGATCAGCTCGGTGCTTCGTGACCACCTAGAGGGGTGGGATAGCGAGGGTGGGAGGGAGATGCAAGAGGGAAGGGGTATGGGGATATATGTATATGTATAACTGATTCACTTTGTTATACAGCAGAAACTAACAGCATTGTGAAGGAATTATACTCCAATAAAGATGTATAAAAAATAAAAAGAAATAAGTAGCAGTTCAGCTGCTCCTGACTTACCATGTGAGTGTAAGAAAAAAAAAAGAAGCTTTAAAGTCTACAAATTTACAACTATGGGCTATGAAGCACATTTTTCATTTCTAACTAGAAGAAAGAAAAATAAATGACATGTACCTGGTAGGGGAGGATTTGCTTAAGAAAGGTTTTAATTTTAAATTTGCTTTTTTTGTGTTGACAGGCACTTTTAACCATACCTATTATTGAATCTCAGTTTTTCACAGGAACCACATTAATACAACTGAGGCAAGGATAGGACACCGAAGAGCCTAGGAAGCAGCATACTTTGGGTGGTATAGTTAAATAAGATATGCAAATTACCTCTGATGATATAGATGTAAACTTGCATTCTCAAAATTGTGTCAAACGAAGAGTGATGGGAAAGAATATTCCTCATTCTAACAAAGTCACACTAGGAGAAAGAGTTGAGAAAATGAGTGAGAAGCTAGGTGAAACAACACACTCTTGGCTTAAAATATGAGAAGGATACATAAATAGTGAGAGAACAAAGGGCAAGCCACCTATCTGTTTGTTTAGATTTTGAGATAGACTGTGCTTAAATATTTCCTTATGAAAAAACAAATATAAAGTAGGAAGCATAGCATGAGCGTAAGAAAATTGCAAGCTTTAGGATAAGGTTCACATTCCTTTGGAGGTACATAGGAAATCATCTTGAAAATGAATTAGTGTGACTTCTGTTTTGTATTCCCAAGGAAACACAAAAACCATGGCTTCAAAAAGAACAACAAACAGAGATGAATATGATATGAAAGGGCCTCCTTGGTGGCGCAGTGGTTAAGAATCCGCCTGCCAGTGCAGGGTACACGAGTTCAAGCCCTGGTCCGGGAAGATCCCACATGCTGCGGAGCAACTAAGCCTGTGCACCACAGCTACTGAGCCTGTGCTCTAGAGCCCGTGAGCCACAACTACTGAAGCCTGCATGCCAAGAGCCCGTGCTCCGCAACAAGAGAGGCCACGACAATGAGAAACACATGCACCACAACGAAGAGTAGTCCCCGCTCGCCGCAACTAGAGAAAGCCCAGGCGCAGCAACAAAGACCTAACACAGCCAAAAATAAAATAATAAATAAATAAATAAATAAATTTTAAAAATATGATATGAAAAGTCAACAGGCTGAGATGTAAAAGGGAAGGTAAGGAAATGGCTAAGATTTTAGAAGAACAAATGGAAGCTTAAAATATGCATCCAAGGCAATAAAAAGCCAAACTAACAATACAGAAAATCAATTCTGAAGAACAGAAGACAAGTCTGAGAAATTCTCCAAGACGTCAGAACAGAGGTCAGTAAACTATAGCCTGAAAGCTAAATCTGGCTTGCACTCTGTTTTTTTAAGTCCTGTGAGCTAACAATTGTTTTGACATATGAACCTTTGCAATCAATTAATGATAAGAACTTTGAACCCCAATTAACCGAAAGGCTATCTATCCCCAAAAGAATGATATTCTTCTCATTAGATCTATATTATAACAAAACAAAATGAAATAAACTCTACTCAATTATTATTATATTCATCAATAAAAAATTTATAGAAATTTGTTTTCTCTCTTGTTATAGTAGCTACATAATATCCTCAATTTTGCCTCTTTGTCCACAAAGTGTAAAATATTTACTGTCTGGCTCTTTACAGAAAAAGTTTTCCAACTTCTGCTTTAGGGGAAAGAGAAAAAGAGATCTACATGCTGGGAAAAAGATAATGCCTATGGGGTCAGGGACACGAAAGCCAACCAATGAATAACGTGTATCTCCAAAGAAGAACCAAAGCAAATGAAAGTAATAAACAACTATATAATTCAAGAACGTTTCCTGATCTAAAGAAATATCTCAACTTGACATCAAAATTCAGAATTTTAGGCAAAATTAACTCAAAGTGATTGAGCCCTGGACAAACCTTAGTAGAATTTTGGAATTTTAAGGTTAAAGAAAAGAATTCTAAGAACATACAGGCAGGTTTGGGGCAGGGAGGAGAGTACAGGTTGCCTATGAAGAAACAAAACTCAGGGTGGCCACACACTTTCCCTCTGCAACCGGAAAATGATGACATGATGGAGACAGTTGTACTTTTGTCTTGAAGAAAAAAGGTTGTGACTCAAGAATTTCATATTGAACTAAACTGATGTTTTATGTCTAAAGGTTGTAGACACACTCTCACATGCAAAGGTTCAGAAAATTTATCACCCACCCCAAAGATTCTTAAAAATGTATGAGTGTGTATATTTTTCTGGGCAACAGAGGTGAGGCAGCAGGAGTGCAATGTTTCAGAGCATGGACTCTGGAAAGAGACAAAGACAGAGACAGACAGAGACAGAGACAGAGAGAGGAATTTATCCGGAGTCCTGGCTCCAGAAGATCTGTGACCATGGACAAATTATTTCACCTTTCAGTGTCTCGACTTCTTCATCTGTACGGTGGAGATATTAATGGATCTACCTCAGAAAAATGTGCAGAAGATTAAATATAAGTTAGCTCACTGATACAAAAGGCTGAGCACAGTGCCTGTGGCACTTTGTAAACACTTAATAAACTTTGGCTGTTGTTGGCTGCTGTTATTATCCTGCTGACTACCAGATGAAAAGAAATTAAGAACCAGAAAAATTGGGAATTTAAAATATTATAGCACTGATGAACAACATGACAGTTAAACAGTCAAGTCTAGATAATAATTGTAAATGTGTTAAAGTAAAAACCAATTATTGAAGGAGAAAATATATTAAAAAAATTAAAATCCACTAATGATAAGTTTTAGAAGACTAGTTTTAGAAACTGGGGGCAGAAAAGTCATAAGAAAATACATTGGTTTTGAAATATAAATTGAAAAAGTAAATTTAATTCTTAGATTTTGTAATTAGATTTAACTTCCAATCATAGTAGAACATAAAAGCAAACAAAACAAAGTTCAGGTTGCAAAATAAGCAAGGAAGCATGGAGTACAGAAAACATACAACACCCGTCAGTTGGTAAAATACATGTAAATAATTTTAACTCTCCTTAACCAGGACAAAGAACTTAAAAAAGGGTCAAGAAACAAAATGAAACAGAAAGATTAAAAATTAGAGAGCAGGCAAAGATATGTCAATCATAATTGAATGCAGAGTTAACAAATTAAAATCAGATTACACTGGAAATGAATCTAAAAAAGCATATATATGTATAACTGAATCACTTTGCTATACACCTGAAATACTGTAAATCAACTATACATCAATGAAATAAAATAAGATAAAATAAAATAAATCAGATTACAAAAAATTCAGGGCAAAAACCAAGCCTGTAAGTCAATTTATACTGATATCAATCCTATAATGAAACAATTGTGAACCTTTTTTCACTCAGACATGTAATATCAAAATATGAACATCAAAAGCCATTAAAAATGAATAAGAACAAAAGCAAAATTATAGGGGAAGACTGAAACACAATGACCAATCCACAAATACTGTTGCGGAAGATTTTACCTACAAGACTGGATTATTAACTACACCAACTCTGTATCTCCAAATAATATTGTACTTTTTGAAAAATGTCCATGAAAGAGTCTGAACAACTAATCATCTATAAAACAAAACAGTAATAAATACATTGAACAAATTCTGAAAACTAGAAATTACTGAATGTAAATACAAAAATTCCATTCATCTGAAAACTCAAAAAGCAGATGTACAATAACATATTTCTTAGAAAGTAAAAAAAGAAAGTGTGGAGAAAAGAGAACCCTCTTGCACTGTTGATGGGAATGTAAATTGATACAGCCACTATGGAGAACAGCATGGAGGTTCCTTAAAGAACTAAAAATAGAATTACCATATGACCCAGCAATCCCACTACTGGCATATATCCAGAAAAAATGACAATTCAAAAAGACACATGCACCCCAATGTTCATTGCAGCACTATTTACAATAGCCAGGTCATGGAAGCAACCTAAATGCCCATCAACAGGTGAATGGATAAAGAAGATGTGGTACATATATACAATGGAATATTACTCAGCCATAAAAAGGAACGAAATTGGGTCATTTGTAGAGATGTGGATGGATCTAGAGACTGTCATACAGAGTGAAGTAAGTCAGAAATAGAAAAACAAATATCGTATATTAACGCATATATGTGGAACCTAGAAAAATGGTACAGATGAACTGGTTTGCAGGGCAGAAATTGAAACACAGATGTGGAGAACAAACGTATGGACACCAAGGGGGGAAAGTGGCGGGGGTGGTGGTGGTGGGATGAATTGGGAGATTGGTATTGACATATACACACTAATATGTATAAAATAGAAAACTAATAAGAGCCTGCTGTATAAAAAAATTAATTAAATAAAATTCAGAAATAAAATAGAAAGTAACAATAAAGAACTCATGGTACAGGTTGCAGCCAACACTGTGCTTATAATTAAATTCATACCCTTAAAGACTTTCATTATTAATTTACAAAGAAAAGAGGGGCTTCCCTGGTGGCACAGTGGTTAAGAATCCTCCTGCCAATGCAGGAGACACGGGTTCGAGCCCTGGTCCGGGAAGATCCCACATGCCGCGGAGCAACAAAGCCCGTGCCCCACAACTACTGAGCCTGCACTCTAGAGACCGCAAACCACAACTACTGAAGCCCGCGTGCCTGGAGCCTGTGCTCTGCAACAAGGGAAGCCACCGCGATGAGAAGCCCACGCACCGCAATGAAGAGTAGCCCCTGCTCACCACAACTAGAGAAAAAGCCCACACACAGCAGGGAAGGCCCAAAGCAGCCAAAAATAAGTAAATAAATAATAAAGGGAAAGAAAAGAAAAGCAAATATACCAAAAACATTGAAGTTAGCAAGAGGAGGGTGTCTTAAGGAAATCTTTTCGTTCTTTTGGCTGTGCAGCATGTGGGATCTTTGCTCCCTGACCAGGTCTCAAACTGGTGCCCCCTGCATTGGCAGCGTGGAGTCTTAGCCACTGGACTGCCAGGGAAGTCCCAAGGAAATCTTGAGTAAAGAGAAAAGAAAATGTACACTAAATAATGGAACAGGCAGCAAAAAAAAAAAAAAAAAAAAAAATCATAACTTTATTGCAATGGTACTTCTATTGGCAAAAATTTAGATATAACCTAAACAATAGAGAACTATATTAATTTTAGCATATCTTTTCTTTTTTTAAAAATTGGGGTATAATTGCTTTACAATGTTGTATTAGTTTCTGCTGTACAACGAAGTGAATCAGCTATCTGTATACATATACTCCCTCCCTCTTGGACCTCCCTCACCCCCATGGCACCTAGGTCACCACAGAGCATCAAGCTGAACTCCCTGTGCTATATACAACAGGTTCCCACTGGTGATCTCTTCTACACATGGTAGTGTATATATGTAAATCCCAATCTCCCAGTTCATCCCACCCCCTCCTTCCCCCCCACCCCGTGTCCACACATCCATTCTCTTACGTCTGTATCTCTGTTCCTGCCCCGCAAGTAGGTTCATCTGTACCATTTTTCTAGATTCCACACATTTGCGTTAATATACAATATAGCATATCTTTTCACTAGGATTTCTTTTGCTTTCTAAAAACCATATCTACAAAGAATTTAATGAAATGCAACGTCTTTAATATAATAATAAACAAAAATGCAGCATATAAAATTTCATATACAACGTAATACCAACTGTGTAATAACAAAAAGAAAAAACACATAAACATAGAAGAACAACTGCAGTTACCTCTACAGGTTAAAACATGGGTAACATTTAAAAATAGGTTTTGGTATCCTTGGAAGGTCCTGGAACAAAATCCCCCGTGGATTTTCTGTTGCACCAGGGTGGGCACCCCTAACCATCACATGGTTCAACCTTCAACTGCACCATGAAACGATTACCATGAGAAGTCTAGTTAACATCAATCATCGTACATAGTTAGCAACATTTTTTTTTTTCTTGTGATGAGGACTTTTAAGATCTATTCTGTTAGCAACTTTCAAATATGCAATACAATATTAGTAACTATAATCAGCATGCTGTACATAACATTCCCAGGACTTATTTTTTTAATAACTGGAAGTTTATACCTTTGACCCTTCACCCATTTCAGCCACCCCTAACCCCTACCTGTGGCAGCCACCTTATATATCTGTTCTCTATGTCCATGCAGTTCACACCCTTCATATGAACTCTATTCAAGTTCAAATTTCTTTTTTGAGTACTATTAATTATACTTGTACATTTAGGAAAATTGTGAGATTTTTATAAGCACTGAATTAGACAGAAAATTGAACTTGAATAATTTACAGAGCAAGAAACACATAACTTTCAAGTTTTCTGACTTGAGTGATCAATAATTGCCCTGTACCTATTTGTTAAGTCAATGCTACATTTTAAACCACTGTCTCATGTAAACAGTTAAACCTGTACATTGCTGCATGACATGGGCTCTCAACTGTGTATGAGACTTCCCAGGTGCCTCTCCAAAACAGCTCACGGACGCATTTTTCCTTCAGGACACCAAATGTAAAAATAAGCACAGCTATTTGGGAGCTGTCATATTTTATTAGAAAAATTATTATTTCCCTATAAATCTGTGATTTCTAAAGTCTTAAGAGACTTGAAACCTTCTTAAATTGCCTATATCTTGATGCAATGTCTTTTCGCCTAGATGAATATCTATCTATATAAAGAAAATATAAAGAAATATTTATAGAAAAATATTTATACAAAATATTTATAGAAAATATTTATACAAAAATTCAGGTGACAGGGAACTTTTTAGATGCATCTATTCTATAAAGTAAAATTATACATTTTTGCTTTGTGCCTATATGACATAAAATAAATCTAGAATGATAGTCATCCTTACCTCATAGGTTAATTGAAAGCACAGCTAGTTCTCTGTGTGCACCTTTTGTTTCTGCAACAGAGCTGCTGCAAGAGCCATTATAATGGCTGCAGATTCAACAAGGGGAGTTGAGAGACCACAGCTTTGTGCACAAGGCTGAGACTATTCCACTGACTTCGTGTGGTGAAGTGCATTACCAGGGAGCTGATATGACTGCAAAATGGACATATATACTATTAGGCCGAAATGAATCTAAAGATGTGGATAGTTCCCTTCTCCTAACACTTCATTGATAATAGAGTTAAATATTCTGAATAGTTCATTTCTAAGGGATTACCACACTTCCCCAGTACTCAAAGTCATTTATATCTTTCAACTTATTTGGAAGGTTAAGTAATAACTCCCCAAATATTCATTGCTTGTCATATTCTAAAAACTGAATTTCTGGAGGCAAACACACAGGTCCTATTAGTGATAATAGAAGTTATATATTTGTACCTAGGAAAGAACATACATCTAGAAACCTGTTCTCTGCTGCTTAGAGGCAATTGCGCTACATTTTCTCTTGTGGACAAAATGAAAAGGCATCGCTATTTATGTGGAACCACTCAGGTGTTACAGGCACTTCTATAACATCCAAGAATGCATTAGCCAAAAACAACTAGAGTCATTTTTTTGTCTCATCATCACTCAAGCTGAATTAATAATATTAAACAGCATGTGGGATGAGGAAAAATGCATTGCAGAGCAACATTAAAATCCCTTTCCACTCAAGCATAATTCATTTTGATCTTTACTACTTGATTCAGCTAAAGGTCAAACCATATACAATGGTTTAAATGCAGAAAATATATTATTTCACTGTTGAGTATGGTCCAAGATGAAGGCAACTAATTTTAAAATGGAAGCAATTTAGAAAATATAAGTGTAATGAAAAATGTCTCTATTACAAAGCATACAGTAATCTATTTGATTACTGCCAACATTTTAAACCTCCCCACACATATTGGTGATGCCTTTACTGCAACTTAATTTTCTTCCTATTGTGTTGTATACATTCAATGAACATCATTTTGGTAAGGGATCAAGAATAAGGTCAGAAATGTTAGTGATGATAAATTACAGACCTTAATAACTTTTGAACAGATTTAAATGTCCAAGTCATCTGTAAATCATTTACCTTGATAGATGAATGGTTAACAAACTACATAAACTAATAAGAACCACGTGTTACTAGTCTATACTACTACATGGCATGAAGCCAAGATCGCAAACATGGTCTAATTAAGGCCAAAACTGTGTTTCGGAGCATACATAACTGAAGAAAGAAAAAAAAAAGAATTATCCTATTAAAAGACTGTATAAACAATAATTACTCATTAGTTTATGGAAATATAAGCACACAAGATTTTATTAAAAGACTGGCCAGATTCACAATTGACAGACCCTGTAATGTTATCAGCTTTGGGGTTAAAAAAAACAATAGGTGACCAGTCAGTTCAGGTGTTTGCTTGTTCATTTGTTTTTTGCTTTCAATGAAAGGCAGTTTGAAAATTTAGTCTTTGGGGTCTGTATTGCAGATTTATACAAAGCACTGCTTGTGTACGTTATATATATACTCCCATTTCTTGCTCAGGTGTGAGTCACAAGCAGTCTAACTCTACTGAATCAAAAGCAGTTCTAATATGGAGAGACTTAAGAACCGAGCTGGAAGAGGCACAGATTGAACAAGTAAAACCACAACAGGTAGTTTCCATTATTGAATTAAAACTGACAGATGACATCTTGCCCTGTAACAGTGATAAAATCTTCACTAATCCATCTACTTTGGTATTTCTTAAGAGTGGGGCCCCTAGCACCAGTATCGGAATCACTCACAGAGCTTGTTTAAAATGCATATTCCTAGTGGAAGCAAGAAGAACTACAATCCTGCAGCCTGTGGAACAAAAACTACATTCACAGAAAGACGGACAAGATGAAAAGGCAGAGGGCTATGTACCAGATGAAGGAACAAGAGAAAACCCCAGAAAAACAACTAAATGAAGCGGAGATAGGCAAGCTTCCAGAAAAAGAACTCAGAATAATGAGAGTGAAGATGATCCAGGACCTCGGAAAAAGAATGGAGGCAAAGATCGAGAAGATGCAAGAAATGTTTAACAAAGATGTAGAAGAATTAAAGAACAAACACCTAGAAGAATTAAAGAACAAACAAACAGAGATGAACAGTACAATAACTGAAATGAAAAATACACTAGAAGGAATCAATAGCAGAATAACAGATAAGTGACCTGGAAGACAATGGTGGAACTCACTGCCGCGGAACAGAATAAAGAAAAAAAAGAATGAAAAGAAATGAAGACAGCCTAAGAGACCTCTGGGACAACATTAAATGCAACAACATTTGCATTATAGGGGTCCCAGAAGGAGAAGACAGAGAGAAAGGACCCAAGAAAATATTTGAAGAGATTATAGTCGAAACTTCCCTAACATGGGAAAGGAAATAGCCACCCAAGTCCAGGAAGCGCAGACAGTCCCAGGCAGGATAAACCCAAGGAGTAACACACTGAGACACACAGTAATCAAATTGACAAAAATTAAAGACAAAGAAAAATCATTGAAAGCAACAAGGGAAAAACGACAAATAACATACAAGGGAACTCCCATAAGGTTAACAGCTAATTTCTCAGCAGAAACTCTACAACCCAGAAGGGAGTGGCACATATATTTAAAGTGATGAAAGGGAAGAACCTACAACTAAGATTACTCTACCCGGCAAGGACCTTATTCAGATTCAATGGAGAAGTCAAAAGCTTTACCAACAAACAAAAGCTAAGAGAATTCAGCACCACCAAAGCAGCTCTACAACAAATGCTAAAGGAACTTCTCTAAGTGGGAAATGCAAGAGAAGAAAAGGACTTACAAAAACAAACCCATAACAATTAAGAAAATGGTAATAGGAACATACATGTCGATAATTACCTCAAACGTGAATGGATTAAATGCTCCAACCAAAAGACACAGGCTCCCTGAATGGATACAAAAACAAGACCCATATATATGCTGTCTACAAGACATAATTCAACCATAATTCAAAAAGAAACATGCGGGGGCTTCCCTGGTGGCGCAGTGGTTGAGAGTCCACCTGCCGATGCAGGGGACACGGGTTCATGCCCCAGTCCGGGAAGATCCCACATGCCGCGGAGCGGCTGGGCCCGTGAGCCATGGCTGCTGGGCCTGCGTGTCCGGAGCCTGTGCTCTGCAACGGGAGAGGCCACAACAGTGAGAGGTCTGCGTACCGCAAAAAAAAAAAAAAGAAACATACACCCCAATATTCATTGCAGCACTATTTACAATAGCCAGGACATGGTAGCAACCTAAATGCCCATCAACAGATGAATGGATAAAGAAGATGTGGTACATATATACAATGGAATATTACTCAGCCATAAAAAGGAATGAAACTGGGTCATTTGTCGAGATGTGGATGGATCAAGAGACTGTCATACGGAGTGAATTAAGTCAGAAAGAGAAAAACAAATGTATATTAACGCATATATGTGGAACCTAGTAAAATGGTACAGATGAACCTGTTTGCAGGGCAGAAATAGAGACACAGACGTAGAGAACAAATGTATGGACACCAAGTAGGGAAAGTGATAGTGGGCAGGTGGTGGTGGTGTGATGAATTGGGAGATTGGGATTGACATATATACATTAATATGTATAAAATGGATAACTAATAAGAACTTGCTGTATAAAAAAATAAAATAAAATTCAAAATAAATAAATAAATAAAATGCATATTCCTAAATTACCTTCCAGACCTCTGGTAATAGGATCACCAGGAACAGGGCCGAGAAATCTTTTAACAAGCTGCCCAGGAGATTTTCACGTGCCCTAAAGCTTGAGCAGTACAGTCCTATGAAGAAGGCCCAAGAGGCTCTTCATTATACCACATCTGCACTGCTGCAATGCCACCTCTAATTTCCTACCATCATAACTACTGTGTTAACTGTCAGCAATACAAGACATACCAGACTCTTAAGAGTAGGATAGTGCCTTGAATATCAAGCTAAATGAATGTGTGAACATATGCATGGATGAATGGATAAATGCATGAATGGGAAAACTGACAGTATTTCTGAAATAAAATAGGAATTCTGATTCCTTTAGAGTTGGCTCGAACAAATCTATTTACAGCTAGCTCTCTAAAAATTCCAAAAGTGTTCCAAATTTTTCAGTCTATATATTTGACAATATGATCTTAATGTCTCAAATACTGATCACAGAAAATTGTGCAGAAAGAGGAAATGCAGGGCCCTGATTCTGATTCCTCAGAAACGTCACAGTGCTGCACTGCTTTCTAGCCTGCATAGTGTGCTGGCAGACACCACCACTGTCCCCAGCACATCTGCAGTGAAAGCTGTTGCTTAGCAACAGCAATCAATGCTGTATTTCCCCTTCACAAATTTTCTGAAGATTGAGACAGTGCTCCAAGGTATTATTTTCAAATACCTTCTGTTTCACTGACCAAACATGTTTGTTAATTTTTCTATTATGAAAAGAAAAAAAAAGAAAAAGCCATGAATCAAATCAACATAAGGATCCAAGAAAGAAGAGTGAAGGAAGGTCAGTATAACACACTGTGCTTTGGGGCTTGTTTGATGAAGAAAAATTCTTTGACAGCTCATTGATTTTATTTGCTATATCCTTTCATTCTGCCATTTTAGAATTGATTTCTGCTACCTCATGGGAGATGAAAGACATTAGCATGAATTATCATTCTAAAAGCAGATCGACAAGGTACTGCCATAAAATACAAAAAGCAAATGATTTCCAGAAACTGGTTTAATACACATCTCACATCTCTGTTAAAGCTCACATCTTGGTTACATTCTTACTAGCCACTGGCTACACATTCCAGTGTCTCTCCACTGACAGTACAGCATAAGATTCTTTCAGATGGGCACTGCTTACAAGTGAAATTACTTGGCGCTTATGATGCAATATACAAGTTAATTACAAATACTCAATACTAACACTGACTTTGGGAGGAGGCGATAAGAATTCTTATTTTAAATATATCATTACAGGCTACCAATGAATGGATTCTTCATACAAAAACAAGAATGACACCCAGGAACTTTATGTGATGTTTTCCAATAAAAAGAGTTGATATTTGCTGAAAGTGTATGCACAGATATGTTAGTAGGTGGTGGAATCCATCGAGGTGGGTATTATGTGATAATTATTTTCCATGTTTATTGAGCACCTAATATATGCTCACATCTTTATGGGCAGCATAAAGATAAGTAAAATCTGATCCCTGTACAATCTCGTGGTAGAAACAGTCACATCAGTAAGTAATGCAGGAGCTTCCCTGGTGGCGCAGTGGTTAAGAATCCGCCTGCCAATGCAGGGGACATGGGTTCAAACCCTGGTCCGGGAAGATCCCACATGCCACAGAGCAACTAAGCCTGTGCACCACAACTACTGAGCCTGCGATCTAGAGCCCGAGCTCTAGAGCCCGTGAGCCACAACTACTGAAGCCCGCGAGCCTAGAGCCTGTGCTCGGCAACAAGAGAAACCACCACAATGAGAAGCCCGCGCACCACAACGAAGAGTAGCTTCAGCTCACCACAACTAGAGAAGGCCCGCATGCAGCAACGAAGACCGAACGCAGCCAAAAATAAATAAATAAATTTTTTTTTTAAAAAAAAAGTAATGCAGGGCTTCCCTGGTGGCGCAGTGGTTGAGAGTCCGCCTGCCGATGCAGGGGACACGGGTTCGTGCCCCGGTCTGGGAAGATCCCACATGCCGCAGAGCGGCTAGGCCCGTGAGCCATGGCCACTGAGCCTGTGCTCCGGAGCCTGTGCTCCGCAAGGGGAGAGGCCACAACGGTGAGAGGCCCGCCTACCGCAAAAAAAAAAAAAGTAATGCAGAAGTAATACAGAAGAATAGAGGTATTACCTCTATTCTCTATTCTCGCTGAGCCTGCGCGTCTGGAGCCTGTGCTCCGCAACGGGAGAGGCCACAACTGTGAGAGGCCCGCGTACCGCAAAAAAAAAAAAAAATTAATTAATTAATTAAGAAACAGAACCTTCTGATTACTGAGGAATGATAATTTAAAAACACAAACAAAGAAGGATGAAGAAAAGTCATTTTGCAGCTAAACTAACTGAATCCCCAAAATTATATGCTCATGTTTATGTCAGCAGTATTATAAAAGCATATATATTATCTAAGTCATTTTTCCACTATCTAGTAAGTTAAAATTCATGGATATACCTTATTTTCTTTTTCTCTCTCTTTTTTTAAAGATTTTTTTGACCTCTCTAATGAATGCTTCTGCTGAGCTTTCTATTTTTTATTCATTCAAATTAAAATGCAATGATTCATCAGTTATTACCAGAATAGCCATACACATGTTGAAGAGAAGCTCATGATTATAATCAGCACAATTACTGACTGCTAGACAGCATGCCTAAACAGTGTTTGAAAAAGCAGCTTCATTTCCGATTGAGATCAGGACAGTAATAAAACAGTTTCACAATCTCTTCACTAAATACATCTTTGTTTGCATGGTCTATGTATATTGTCATGGGGCAGGTGTTGGAAAATATAAAATATAAATATTTAAAATCCTACTGAGCTGCTGTGAAGTCAGTGGCAAAGAAAAATACAAACACGGGGGCTTCATGTACGTAGCTAAATACATAAATAACTATGAAATCATCAAAAAGAAGCAGCACAGCCATATTTCTTACTTGATGCTTATTATTATTCAACTGAGATACATATTTTTTAATCCTGAGCCATTAAAAAATATGTCAGGCAACACTAAATTCATCAAGTCTTAAGCCCTAAAGAAAGCTACCAGTAATGAGCAGCAACATTAGGTTAGATTTATATTTAAGAAGAAATCTTTATCCATCTGTCTTCTCCCCATAAAGTAACTTGGATCACTCTTCGTCTTCATCACTCTCTGGCCATCTTCATGCAGCTGGGTTGACCAGCAGCAGGACACAATAGGGTTCAGCAGAATTCAGTTGCCCAAAGAAAAGTCCAATGACAAACTGGTTTTGTTGTATAAAGCCAAATGTCTTTTTTTAAAGCACACCCAGGGATGAAATCCTGGGTGAGGTCAGTCCACTTACCTGACAAAACTTAAACCTTATAACTATTTGCATGAAAGTCAGTGAGCTAACCACCTCTGTATCTTCGATTTGAAAGGCGAAGCTCTTTAAAAAGGACATAAAAATATTTTTTTCAACTAAGTTATAGTTCTTTAACTGCATGTCCAAATAATCAGCAACTCAAAGGAAAGTGAATAGAGAGCAAAAGATGTAGCACTTCTGGCTACTTGAAAAACAAAAGTCAAGAGCAAACTTCAGAAGAGGGCAAACAATAAAACGTATTTCCACATCTGAAAACACAGTGAACCAAATAACCCAAATAGCCCTACTGAAAAATAAATGCATCACTACATTATTTGTATTCTCATTTTAGAGGAAAAAATATACTAAACATATTTAGGGACAACTGGGGAATTTGAACACGGACTAGGTATTAGATAAAATATTAGAGACTTCTTATTCATTTTCTAAGGTGTGATATGGTACTGGGACTATAAAGGAGAATGTCCTTATTTTCAGAAGATGCACAGCAAAACATCCAGGGTCAAGTGTCATGATATCTGCAACTGACTTCCAAATGGTTCATCATACACACACACACACACACAGCAAATATGACAAAATACTAACAATTAATGAATCTAGGTAATACACTTCTTACTTTATCCCTTCATCTTTTCTGCATGATTGAAAGTTTTTATAATTAAAGAAATAAAGAAAAGTTAAGGCATATAAGAAGTTCCATTAAAAAAGAGAAAATTGAAAAATAAAATTCATCATTCAGATGACAAGAAAGAAAAATATCATTAGATGACTGCAGTGGAGCCAAAGCAGCAAACCAGAGAGGTAAGTAAACTCTGAGGCTGGCTCTCTCACTGGGGACATTTGACTAACACAGGGACTCTGAACTTCCATTTTGACAGCAGCCAGGGTTACAAAGCACTAGGAACTGTGCCTGGGCCAAACTCCTGAATAGACCTGGGTTCCCAAGGGTCATACCCTTAGAGTGAATTCGAATAAGCCTATCCCAAAAAAGGGACAGCAAGGAAGTTGCCAATCTAGACGTTAGCACTGGATAGAGTGGGATAATTTTTTGCTGGAGAGCTCATAGCCATAACTTGACAACTGGCCAAGTATGAAGCCTAAATTAACATTATAATTCTGGCCCAAGAAGCCTCAAACACAGAAATTAACCTTAGAGGGATCCAGGGCTGTTATTGCCCTAGTGAGCGACCAGAAAAAAAGCAAATTCACTCTGGATGAAAACACCTTCAACACAGACCTCAAAGAATTTCAAAAGCACATGAGCTTACAGTTAAAAAAAAAAAAAATCACAAAACAAAGAAACAAAAACTAGTGAGGAAGACTCGGCAGAAATATCATATAGCTGAATTAAACTCACAAAGATCTCATAATTGGGGTTGTCAGAATTTAAAGTAAATGTTTAACATGTTTTAAAAATAAAAGATTACAAAAAAATTTAAATTTTAAAAAAGATTACAAATATGAGGAAAGATAAAAACATTCTTTAATGTCTAAACCAAAAAATGTCTAGAACTGCAAATTATAATTAAAATGATAATTAAAAATTGGCAGCAATCCTTAAATCCTACAATGGTTAATGTTAGCAAAGATTTGAAACAACACGAACTCTGATACACAGATGGTTAAGTATAAATGTATACAGTCCCCTTGGAAAATAATTTGACAGTATCTAGTGAAGCTGAGATAAGCATACTCATGGCCCAACAATTCCATTACAAGTTATATACCCTAGAAAAACTCCTGTATACGTTCAACAGGAGATAAGTTTATAAATGTTCATGGCAATGGAGTGTGTAATTGTTAAAAACAGAAAGCAAATAAACTATGATAAACTCACATAATAGAAAACTATACAGTAGTGAAATTGAATGAGCTACAGCTACATTCATCATCATGGATAAATCTCAGAATACCGGGCCAAAAAAGAAAGTAGAAAAAAAATTAAATAAGGTTAAAAACATATAAAACTAAACTAAAATATCAATTGTAATACATATGCAAAAAACTATAAAGAGAAGCCAGTGAATGATACATAAGATCTGAGGTAGTGGTTATATCATAGGACAGAGAGGGCATTAAGATAAAGGAAGTACAGGGAACTTCAAAGGTAGTGGGAACATTCTATTTCTTAGGCTGATTGATTGCTATACAAGTTTTTGCTTACTATTATTTGTGCCTTATACTTGTGTTATAAACATTTGTGCTATGTGTTTAGTAATAAAAATTACTTAACAAAACAAAAAAAGCAATAATATGCATGGGCATCCTGGCCAAAAGCACAAAGTTATACTAGTACTGCATGCGAGAAACATGCCTTAGAAAAGAGGAAAATAATAACGTTCTTCAAGATGATCATGGCAAACATCCATGTGCTTCAAGAATATATTGGATACTGAGGTGAGTATATGACCAATCTACTCAAGTAGACCTCCATCCTATGGAGTGCCAACAGCCTTCCTTGAGTGCCTAGGAGATGTCAAGTCTATCTGTAATAGAGGCTTGGCTTAAGCTAACTAATTTAGTCTTTTGTTTTCCCCTCTATTTCTGTTCATTCAGTTTCAACTCTAATGCTATCTGTAGGTGTAATTTTTGGCATTTGCTATGTTCTTCTAAACCTAGCCTTACCCTTATATGATGGGTATCCTAAAATACCATCTTTCATCTTATATGATGAAAATCTTAAAATTTCCTAGGTGGACACTACCTCTTTCCACATTTGTTGATGAGGATATGACTTATATTCTGTGTGACAATGTCTCATCATAATTCATGTTAGAGCTGAATCTGCTATTTTGACTGTGATGTTTTGGCTAGCAGCTGAACAGATGGATAGTTTTTCCCCAGTATGAATATTTGCCAACAATTGGAAGGGTGTAAAACTCATTCTCAAAGAAACCCAAACATAACCATGAGGAGTCTAACAAATAATTAAAATATCCACTGTTGCAGATAGAAGTCTTCAAAGAATCACGATGTGTATTCAGAAATGGTGGTATAAAATGACAGTTAATTAAAAGACCACTTTGGTATTGTTAAATTAATGCTACTAATAGTCATAATAGACCTTGGAATTTGTATGGGTACTACATTCATATTCATCTGGTTCTCATGGTTTTACAAAATAGATATGGAGGTATTATTAGCCTGACTTTATACAGACAAGGAATAAAGCATAGGGAGACACCCATGTTATCACAGAAAATGGGCTGACTTCAGAAATTAGACCTGGGATTTGAGCTCATCTGTGCCTCATTAGCTGCATAACTTTGGGCAAGAATTTAATTTCTCAGAGCTTCCATCTCCTTGTTTGTAAAATAGGTGCAATAATAGCTAATTCACAAGGTTCCTATGAGAATTACATAAAATTTATAAAAGTCCCAAACAAGAGTACCTGTCATTGAGTAGGTTCTTAATAAATATATCCTTCCATTTAATAATGAAGTCCCAGTTGACAAGAAAAGGGCCAAATTTTCATCTTTACTCCCTTCAAAAGAAGTCTGAGGTACCTGAGATTTAGGACAAGACAAAGTTTATACCTAAAACATCAATATAAACTGAAGGTTGCAAGGAACTCTAAACTTTCTATAATCATACTTCAGTGGCTTCTCACAGACATCCTGAAGGAATAGACAGAATCTAATAAGTGGGTCATTAAGTAGTTTCCAAGGGACACAATTGCCCTATTAGTAATAATCATGATTCATCTGATACTAAATCATACATGCTCTAATATTGTTATTTGACATTAATATATGCATATCTTTTCTATACAGTTAAATAGTATACTCCATATCACATACAGACAGCCCTTGACATTCATTCATAGACTCCCTGTTTCTGATATTGGGGATTTGTAATTTGTAGAATCCTCCCTGAGCTTCAAGCAAACACCCCTCTGCCCAACTCCTCTGGTTCCCAGCAGGGGATGGCAGGCAGCAAGGGTTCAGAAAAGAGAGTCCCCTGTAGCCAGGGATGAGGAGAGAGGTAGGCACAGGGAAGCAAGAGTCTGCAGATGCATATCCACCCACAAATGTCTCACCAGGCAAAGAAGAAAGAAGTGTAGCCAGGGAGTGAGACTGGGGGTGTTCTCAGATCAACTATGCAGCCTGAGTTTCCTGTAAATAGCTCAGAAACCTTCCAATCTCCAAGATTTAAATTTCTTGTCCCTATATTTTCCTGCTTGAGGGTGACATACAACACTTATTTATTTGCTCATTCTGACATTTTGAAGAAATACTGAAAAGGGAGTCACAGTTATTAGAGAGGATGTCCAGCACCCTCTTGCTTCTCTTACTGACCTAAACCTATGCTGGAGCTACTGAAGGCACTCAAAGATCTCACCTAACCTTGATGTCACTTTAGCAGGCCTGCCCCATCTATGTCCCCCTTTTCCTCCGTGCAGCATACCATTTCCTCTTACCTGATAGGCACACTTGATTGGAACTGTGCATTCTGATTGGTCCTTTAGTATATGGAAAACTTCAGTATTTATAATATGCTGGAATTGCTAAATTCTATAATTTCATTAGATGAACTTAATCAAATCATAGCATTCAGTTTGACTTGTTTCCAAAATCACTTTTGATTATAACCTGAAAAGAACTGAAAAATTCTTTTAGTTGTAAAGACCTCTCATTTGTAAGACGATTTTAATCCTTTTATTTCTAGAGCGTTTATTCAAGCATCTTTCACTGAATACACAGGGTTTCTTTTTGTACACTGCTACTAGAGTACTAGTAGCTAGAGTGAACCAGGCCAGCAAGGGCCCTGTCCTCATGCAGCAGAAAGACAATAAACAAATAAATAAGTGGACAACACTTTAGACAATGCTATTGCTCCAAAGAGAATAAGATACAGTAGATTTAATAGGGAGCTCCTTTAAATGGAGTGGTCAAGGAGGCTTTTCTGAGGGGGTGACATCTATACTGAGACCCATAGACTTAAAACCATCCCAACCAGAGAACTAGCAGTTACAAGGGCCTTGAGTCAAAAATAGCTTGGTATGTTAGAAGGACAGAAAGAAGGCCAGTGTGGCTGAGGTCAGTGATTTAGGAAGGGTGCGGAGCAGTATGTCAGAGAGGTAAGCTGGGGTTATATATGTTAGTACTGACTGGCATGAGGAATTCAAATTGTATTCTAAGTGTAATGAGGATTAATGAAAGGTTTGGGGAGGAAGGAGCAAGTACAGCCTAATTTACTTTTTAAAAGATCACTCTGGTTGCTGTGTGGAAAGGTCATAAAGGAGCAGGAAAGGAAGAAAGAAGAGCAGTGAAATCTGGAAAATAACAGATTTTAGTTGTATTCTGAAGGAAGTGCTAACAGGACTCACTGATGGATTAGAACGGGGGTGGATAGTGATAGAATTAATCAAAAGTGATGACGACATATTTGTCCTGAGCAACTGAATGGAGGGTAATATTAATTACTGAGGTGAGAAAGAGACAAAGAGAGGTAGGCGGGAGAGGAGGTGGGGGGAATAAAGAGTTCTGCTCTGGTTCTTTCAGATATCCAAGTGGAGCTTTCCAGTAGGAAGCTGGATACACAAATCCAAAGTTCAGTGTAGAGGTCAGGGCTGGAGATACAAATTTTGGAGTATATTCACTAAAAGACAGCATTTAAAGCCATGGAACTAAATGAGAACCCTTAAAGGAGACAGTTTAGTTAGAAAGAAAGGGAGAAGAATGCCCAGAACCAAGCCTTTGGAAATTCCAATATTTAAAGGTTGATAACAGCAGAAAAACCATCAAAAGTTGTTGAAAAGAAATGGCTATCCAGTGACAGAAAACGAGGAGAGTGTGGGATGCTGGGAGCCAAGATGTGAGAGTCTATTAAAGAAAAGGGAGTGGTCAGTTATGTGGAAGGCTGCTGAAAAGTCAAGAGGGCAGAGATAAGACACTAGATTTGGCAAGGTTAAAGTCTTTGGTAACCTTATTATTAGTAGAGTTTCAGTGAAGTATGAGGAATGAAAGGTCCCCTTAGAATGAGCTGATAAGAGCATGGAAGGTGAGGAAAAATTTCACTACATTGGCCCAAACATTCATATTCCCTTTGAGTAAGTTGCTAAGTTATCTGAATTTATTCACCCAAACTTTACCCAAGAGTTACCTAAAAACAAAAGGTTCTAGGGCTCCACGTATCTACACTTCATGCTTTTGACAAAGGAAGGCAGAGAGAGAAAGAAGAGAGGCAGATGCTCTGAAAGCCAGGAAAGAATCAGAAATGATAAAATAAAGGCATTTGTGTCTCTTTGCAAAAGCAAGATCTGTTGCAGCAAAACATATCTTTCTTTGGGATGGGAAGGCTGCTCTCATCTTCATATACACAGTTCTTTGTTACCGTATTAAGAGCAATAGGGAAGATGGCGGAAGAGTAAGACGCGGAGATCACCTTCCTCCCCACGGATACACCAGAAGTACAGCTACACGTGGAACAACTCCTACAGAACACCTACTGAACGCTGGCAGAAGACCCCAGACCTCCCAAAAGGCAAGAAACTCCCCACATACCTGGGTAGGGCAAAGCGGAGAGATTCCCGCACAAAGGATCGGTGCCGAGCGGCAGTCACCAGCCTGAGAGGCTTGTCTGCTCGCCCGCCGGGGCAGGCGGCGCTGGAAGCTGAGGCTCGGGCTTCGGTCAGAGCGCAGGGAGAGGACTGGGGCTGGCGGCGAGAACTCAGCCTGAAGGGGGCTAATACGCCACAGCTAGCCGGGAGGGAGTCCGGGAAAACTCTGGAGCTGCCGAAGAGGCAAGAGACTTTTTCTTCCCTCTTGGTTTCCTGGTGCGCGAGGAGAGGGGATTAAGAGCGCTGCTTAAAGGGGCTCCACAGACGGGCGCGAGTCAGGACTGAAAGCGCGGAGCCCAGTGACGGGCGTGGGACGCTGGGGCTGCTGCTGCCGCCGCCAAGAAGCCTGTGTGCGAGCGCAGGTCACTGTCCACACCGCCCATCCGGGAGCCTGTGCAGCCCGCCACTGCCGGGGTCCCGGGATCCAGGGGCTGCTTCCCTGGGAGAACGCACGGCGCGCCTCGGGCTGGTGCAACGTCTCGCCGGCCTCCGCCGACGCACGCTCGCCCCGCACTCCGTGCCCCTCCCTCCCGCCCGGCCTGAGTGAGCCAGAGTCCCCGAAGAGGCTGCTCCTTTAACCCTGTCCTGTCTGAGCGAAGAACAGACGCCCTCCGGCGACCTACACGCAGAGGCGGGGCCAAATCCAAAGCTGAGACCCAGGTGCTGTGAGAACAAAGAAGAGAAAGGGAAATCTCTCCCAGCAGCCTCAGAAGCAGCGGATTAAAGCTCCATAATCAACTTGATGTACCCTGCATCTGTGGAATACATGAACAGACAACAAATCATCCCAAATTGAGGAGCCAGGAGTCAGTGCTGTGCCTCTGAGGTGGAAGAGCCAACCTCAGGACACTGGTCCACAAGAGACCTCCCAGCTCCACATAATATCAAACGGCGAAAATCTTCCAGAGATCTCCATCTTAACACCAGCACCCAGCTTCACTCAACGACCAGCAAGCTACAGTGCTGGACACCCTATGCCAAACAACTAGCAAGACAGGAACACAACACCACCCATTAGCAGAGAGGTGGCCTAAAATCATAAAAAGTCTGCAGACACCCCAAAACACGCCACCAGACGTGGACCTGCCCACCAGAAAGACAAGATCCAGCCTCATCCACCAGAACACAGGCACTAGTCCCCTCCACCAGGAAGCCTACACAACCCACTAAACCAACCTTAGCCACTGGGGACAGACACCAAAAACAACGGGAACTACGAACCTGCAGCCGGCAAAAAGGAGACCCCAAACACAGTAACATAAGCAAAATGAGAAAGCAGAAAAACACACAGCAGGAGAAGGAGCAAGATAAAAACCCACCAGACCTAACAAATGAAGAGGTAATAGGCAGTCTACCTGAAAAAGAATTCAGAATAATGATGGTAAAGATGATCCAAGATTCTATTTCCCAGATCCAAAATCTTGGAAATAGAATAGACAAAATGCAAGAAACAGTTAACAAGGACCTAGAAGAACTAAATATGAATCAAGCATCGATTAAAAACACAATAAATGAAATAAAAAATACTCTAGATGGGATCAATAGCAGAATAACTGAGGCAGAAGAACGGATAAGTGAGGTGGAAGATAAAATAGTGGAAATAACTGCTGCAGAGCAAAATAAAGAAAAAAGAATGAAAAGAACAGAGGACAGTCTCAGAGACCTCTGGGACAACATTAAACGCACCAACATTCGAATTATAGGGGTTCCAGAAGAAGAAGAGAAAAGGAAAGGGACTGAGAAAATATTTGAAGAGATTATAGTTGAAAACTTCCCTAATATGGGAAAGGAAATAGTTAATCAAGTCCAGGAGGCACAGAGAGTCCCATACAGAATAAATCCAAGGAGAAATACGCCAAGACACATATTAATCAAACTGTCAAAAATTAAACACAAAGAAATCATATTAAAAGCAGCAAGGCAAAAACAACAAATAACACACAAGGGAATCCCCATCAGGATAACAGCTGATCTCTCAGCAGAAACTCTACAAGCCAGAAGGGAGTGGCAGGACATAATTGAAGTGATGAAGGAGAAAAACCTGCAACCAAGACTACTCTACCCAGCAAGGATCTCATTCAGATTTGATGGAGAAATTAAAACGTTTACAGACAAGCAAAAGCTGAGAGAGTTCAGCACCACCAAACCAGCTTTACAACAAATGCTAAAGGAACTTCTCTAGGCAAGAAACACAACAGAAGGAAAAGACCTACAATAACGAACCCAAAACAATTAAGAAAATGGGAATAGGAACATACATATCGATCTTTACCTTAAATGTAAATGGACTAAATGCTCCCATCAAAAGACACAGATTGGCTGAATGGATACAAAAACAAGACCCATATATATGCTGTCTACAAGAGACCCACTTCAGACCTAGAGACACATACAGACTGAAAGTAAGGGGATGGAAAAAGATATTCCATGCAAATGGAAACCAAAAGAAAGCTGGAGTAGCAATTCTCATATCAGACAAAATAGACTTTAAAATAAAGACTACTAGAAGAGACAAAGAAGGACACTACATAATGATCAAGGGATCGATCCAAGAAGAAGATATAACAATTGTAAATATTTATGCACCCAACATAGTAGCATCTCAATACATAAGGCAAATACTAACAGCCATAAAAGGAGAAATCGACAGTAACACAATCATAGTAGGGGACTTTAACACCCCACTTTCACCAATGGACAGATCATCCAAAATGAAAATAAATAAGGAAACACAAGCTTTAAATGATACATTAAACAAGATGGACTTAATTGATATTTATAGGACATTCCATCCAAAAACAACAGAATACACATTTTTCTCAAGTGCTCATGGAACATTCTCAAGGATAGATCATATCTTGGGTCACAAATCAAGCCTTGGTAAATTTAAGAAAATTGGAATTGTATCAAGTATCTTTTCCGACCACAATGCTATGAGACTAGATATCAATTACAGGAAAAGATCTGTAAAAAATACAAACACATGGAGGCTAAACAATACACTACTTAATAACGAAGTGACCACTGAAGAAATCAAAGAGGAAATTAAAAAATACCTAGAAACAAATGACAATGGAGACACGACGACCCAAAACCTATGGGATGCAGCAAAAGCAGTTCTAAGAGGGAAGTTTATAGCAATACAAGCTCACCTTAAGAAACAGGAAACATCTCGAATAAACAACCTAACCTTGCACCTAAAGCAATTAGAGAAAGAAGAACAAAAACATCCCAAAGTTAGCAGAAGGAAAGAAATCATAAAAATCAGATCAGAAATAAATGAAAAAGAAATGAAGGAAACGATAGCAAAGATCAATAAAACTAAAAGCTGGTTCTTTGAGAAGATAAACAAAATTGACAAACCATTAGCCAGACTCATCAAAAAAAAAAGGGAGAAGACTCAAATCAATAGAATTAGAAATGAAAAAGGAGAAGTAACAACTGACACTGCAGAAATACAAAAGGTCATGAGAGATTACTATAAGCAACTCTATGCCAATAAAATGGACAACCTGGAAGAAATGGACAAATTCTTAGAAATGCACAACCTGCCAAGACTGAATCAGGAAGAAATAGAAAATATGAACAGACCAATCACAAGCACTGAAATTGAAACTGTGATAAAAAATCTTCCAACAAACAAGAGCCCAGGACCAGATGGCTTCACAGGCGAATTCTATCAAGCATTTAGAGAAGAGCTAACACCTATCCTTCTCAAACTCTTCCAAAATATAGCAGAGGGAGGAACACTCCCAAACTCATTCTACGAGGCCACCATCACCTTGATACCAAAACCAGACAAGGATGTCACAAAGAAAGAAAACTACAGGCCAATATCACTGATGAACATAGATGCAAAAATCCTCAACAAAATACTAGCAAACAGAATCCAACAGCACATTAAAAGGATCATACACCATGATCAAGTGGGGTTTATTCCAGGAATGCAAGGATTCTTCAATATACGCAAATCAATCAACGTGATACACCATATTAACAAATTGAAGGAGAAAAACCATATGATCATCTCAATAGATGCAGAGAAAGCTTTTGACAAAATTCAACACCCATTTATGATAAAAACCCTGCAGAAAGTAGGCATAGAGGGAACTCTCCTCAACATAATAAAGGCCATATATGACAAACCCACAGCCAGCATCGTCCTCAATGGTGAAAAACTGAAACCATTTCCACTAAGATCAGGAACAAGACAAGGTTGCCCACTCTCACCACTCTTATTCAACCTAGTTTTGGAAGTTTTAGCCACAGCAATCAGAGAAGAAAAGGAAATAAAAGGAATCCAAATCGGAAAAGAAGAAGTAAAGCTGTCACTGTTTGCAGATGACATGATACTCTACATAGAGAATCCTAAAGATGCTACCAGAAAACTACTAGAGCTAATCAATGAATTTTGTGAAGTAGCAGGATACAAATTTAATGCACAGAAATCTCTGGCATTCCTATATACTAATGATGAAAAATCTGAAAGTGAAATCAAGGAAACACTCCCATTTACCATTGCAACAAAAAGAATAAAATATCTAGGAATAAACCTACCTAAGGAGACAAAAGACCTGTATGCAGAAAATTATAAGACACTGATGAAAGAAATTAAAGATGATACAAATAGATGGAGAGATGTACCATGTTCTTGGATTGGAAGAATCAACATTGTGAAAATGACTCTACTACCCAAAGCAATCTACAGATTCAATGCAGTCCCTATCAAACTACCACTGGCATTTTTCACAGAACTAGAGCAAAAAATTTCACAATTTGTTTGGAAAAACAAAAGACCCCGAATAGCCAAAGCAATCTTGAGAACGAAAAACGGAGCTGGAGGAATCAGGCTCCCTGACTTCAGACTATACTACAAAGCTACAGTAATTAAGACAGTGTGGTACTGGCATAAAAACAGAAAGATAGATCAGTGGATCAGGATAGAAAGCCCAGAGATAAACCCACGCACATATGGACAACTTATCTTTGATAAAGGAGGCAGGAATGTACAGTGGAGAAAGGACAGCCTCTTCAATAAGTGGTGCTGGGGGCTTCCCTGGTGGCGCAGTGGTTGAGAGTCCGCCTGCCGATGCAGGGGACGCGGGTTCGTGCCCCGGTCTGGGAGGATCCCACATGCCGCGGAGCGGCTGGGCCTGCGAGCCATGGCTGCCGAGCCTGCGCGTCCGGAGCCTGTGCTCCGCAGCGGGAGAGGCCACAACAGTGAGAGGCCCACATACCGCAAAAAAAAAAAAAAAAAAAAAAAAAAAAAAAAAAAGTGGTGCTGGGAAAACTGGACAGGGACATGTAAAAGTATGAGATTAGATCATTCCCTAACACCATACACAAAAATAAGCTGAAAATGGATTAAAGACCTAAATGTAAGGCCAGAAACTATCAAACTCTTAGAGGAAAACATAGGTAGAACACTCTATGACATAAATCACAGCAAGATCCTTTTGGACCCACCTCCTAGAGAAATGGAACTAAAAACAAAGATAAACAAATGGGACCTAATGAAACTTCAAAGCTTTTGCACAGCAAAGGAAACCATAAACAAGACCAAAAGACAACCCTCAGAATGGGAGAAAATATTTGCAAATGAAGCAACTGACAAAGGATTAATCTCCAAAATTTATAAACAGCTCATGCAGCTCAATAGCAAAAAAACAAACAACCCAATCCAAAAATGGGCAGAAGACTTAAATAGGCATTTCTCCAAAGAAGATATACAGACTGCCAACAAACACATGAAAGAAGGCCTCTTTTTAACTATGGATATTATTTCAGATTCCTCCATTGCTTTTAGAAGTTCCCATTATCCTTGGAAATACCCATAATAAAACCAAAAATGAATGAATTAATGAAGTGGGATTTTTGAGCCAGATTTTAGATTTTCAGATAAATTTAGAAACTATATTAACATCATATAGAAACTACAGTAACATCATTTAGATTAAGAAGAACAATTTAGTGGCCTGAAATAATTTCCACAAGTAAAGCACCAATATTCTTTTTTATATTCATTAATAATGACAATTATTCTAAGTCTACAATTAGTAGTTCATTAATTTAAAAGTAAAAGTCATTATAGGAATAATGTTAGAACATCTCCTAATAAATTATCTTTGCTTATACCCAAAAATTCTACACTATCTATTTACTGAGAAACTCTTCATGTGGTTTTTGTTCATCTTATCGTCCTGCTAAAATTCTTTTAAATAAATTTCTCTCACTAATTAAAAATAAAAGGGATTAGTGTCAATTTAAATGAAATAACTAGCAATAACCTGCTGAGTAATTAGCTTAGGTTAATAATAGGTGTTACATTGCTTCAGTCTATCTGCCACAGAACAAAATAATACCAATAATGTATTTAATCCTAAAAATTTTTTAATGTTAAATCTATAGAAAAATGATTAAAATTGCCCCTTATCCATTTCATAGAGACGGTGCAAAGTTACATAACACACCTTTCAATTATTGTGAGCTTCTGAGAAATTTCCGTAATATTGAAACTATCTCAATGTCTATGAATACCTACAACAAACTTATATATATTTTTAGTCCTAAAAATCTGGGTCTGGGTTTTTCCAGGTATTCAAACAGATGAACCCCCCAAAATGAGGCATTCACATCAAAGTCACTGTCTAGATACATAAAATAATTGCAATATCATAGAATTTAAACAATAATTTGAGAAATTTCTTAGGATTTTTAAATTTGAAAATGCGCCAAGCCTTTAAGAACCATTGCTTTTCCTACATGATGTTTTCCAAATATCCATGCCACTCTGCATATAATGTTTTGCATTTTTCCAATTGTTCCCAATGATCAATTCATTAATTCTCACACTATTATGATCTGTGGGTTAGTAATATCAATTCTTTTTTAACAAGTAGAAAAACCAAGCTTGAAAGAGAAAGAAAGGGTCATTTATTTCTAATTCGTACCCCCCTAGAAAGATTTAAAGTGCTTTGCATAAACACAATTAATACAATAAGTTAACAATTTTTTTAAAGGTACACAAAGAAATCATAACCTGGAGGGAGGTCCAGATCAACATGGTGAGTAAGAAGATTCTGAGCTCACTTCTTCCCACAGACATGTCAAAGCTACAACTACATATGGGACAACTATCTCTGAGAACAACCTGAAGACTAGCAGAAGATTCTCTACAACTAAGGACATAAAGAAAAGGCCACATTGAGACAGATGGGAGGAGTCTCCCGCCTACAATATGACACAGTCTAGTCAGAACCCACAACCCTGGTGTGGCAACACAAAAGCAGGAGGGATACCACAACCACAGAGGTCCCCCCTGGGAAGTGAGGGGTCTAAGCCCCAGACTGGTCTCTTTGACATCAGTCTTGGCTATATTTTTTGGATCTGTCTCCTCAAGCAAGGGCAACAAAAGCAAAATTAAACAAATGGAACTACATCAAACTAAAAAGCTTTTGCTGAGAGAAGGAAATCATTAACAAAAAGAAAAGGCAACCTACTGAATTAGAAAAGATATTTTAAAATCCTATATGCAATAAGGGGTTAATATAAAAAAATATGAAGAATTCTTACAACTCATATAAAAAAAATCTAATTAAAAAATGGGCAGAGAACCTGAATAGACATTTTTCCAAGGAAGACATACAGATGGCCAAGATAAACATGAAAAGATATTCAACACCACAAATCATTAGGGAAATGCAAATAAAAATTTATTACCTCACACCTGTAAGAATGGCTATTCCCCCCCCCAAAAAAACAAGAAATAACAAGTGATGGAAAGGATGTGGAAAAAAAGGGGACCCTTCTGCACTGTTGGTGGGAATGTAAATTGGTGCAGCCACAATAGAAAACAATATGGAAGTTTTTAAAAATTAAAAATAGAACTACCATATGATCCAGTCATTCCACTTCCAGGTATTTATCCAAAGAAAACAAAACACTAATTTGGAAAGATATCTGCACCCTTATGTTCACTGCAGCATCATTCACAATAGTGAAGATATGGAAGCAACTTAAGTGTCCACTGATAGATGAATGGATAAAAATTATGCAAATTATATATATATATATAATGGAATATTACTCAGCCATATAAAATAATGAAATCTTGCCATTTGAGACAACATGATGCATCTAGAGGATATTATGCTAAGGGAAGTAAGTGAGAGAAAGACAAATATTGTATGATTTCACTTCTATGTGGAATCTAAAAAACAAAACACAAGAACAAACAAAATGAAACAGAAACACAGACTCATAGAAAGAACAAACTGGTGGTTGTCAGAAGACAGGCAAGTAAGGAGTTGGCTGAAATAGCCTGAAGGAATTATGAGGCATAGCTTCCAGTTATAAAATAAATAAGTCATGGGGATATAATGCCCAGCACAGGGAATACAGTCAATAATACTGCAATAACTTTGCATGGTCACAGATGGTTACTAGACTCATTGTGGTGATCAATTTGTAATGTATATAAATGTTGAATTACTACACGGTACACCTGAAACTAATACAATATTGCATGTCAACTATACTTCAACTTAAAAAAAGAAAGAGAAAAAAAAAAGAAATCATAAGCTAAAGAAAATGAGAGAGGGAACAGCAAACCAGGAGTTAGGCTGGAATACAAAACACATGCAAGGCAGGTTCAAGTTTGGAAAGATACAATAATAGGTCCGAGACACCACAGAGAAGTTTTAGAGCAGAGCTGGGGATAGCTTCATTGTTTATGATTCTCAGGTTACCATTACGTCCCCAGGCAAAGTCACCTGCAAAATATATCCTCACTCTTACACCGTTTGGCTTATTTTTATCATTAAAGAACAATATCATGATCCTTGTACCTTTCTTGATTAAGAAGAAATTCTTCTAGAGCAGCATTATCCTAGATAACTTTCTGCAATAATAGCAATGTTCTATGCCTGCGCCATTAAATATGGTAGCCAGTAGCCACATGTGGCTATTTAACACTTGAAATATGGGTAGTGCAGTGGAAAAACCTGATTTTAAATCTGATTTTATTTTAATTAATTTAAACTTAAGTAGCCAAATGTAGCTAGTGGCTGTTGTATTTGACAGTTTAGTTCTAACGCATATATGCATGGGTATAAATTTCTTTGTCATGGTAGTATCTTTCTCAGTCACTTAGCTTCCCAACTCAGAAGTATTTTTCATATGAGGTATATTTTCACCTAAATAATTTAATTACTTGTCTAACTAATGCATTTTATTCAAGAGAATTTTTTCAAAGTATGAACTCAGTATTCTCTTGCCTCATGAGTTCCCTGGGTTATTGCTAAGCACGATTTTGAAGCACTCAGATTCTGGTCCTCATTCATTCCTGAAAGCAGTCTTTCATTCTCTTAAACTATCAGTCATTCGTACCCTTCTCTCACTCCAGCTGACATTCCACTTTCAAAGAGGTGTGCTTTCTCTCCTGTTTCTTGCTTTTTTGATATGCCTTGTGGACACTTGCAGAGTGTAATAAAGATGCTGTCCAGAAAGCAGCTTCTGTGGTCACTGGGCAGTTGACAGCAGCAGCAACACATGGACCTATTTTAAAAAGCAAATACATATCCCTACTACAGGGAACAATATAGGATACAAAATGCAGCTGTAGTATTTTTACAGTGCTCAGACAAGCATCAACGTCATAATTCTAAACTCCACATTAAAAATTGATTTTGGGGGGTTTTACTAAAATGCACGTCCACACACATTGATATACAGAAAAAAGAAAGCACACTTTAAATGGCAAGGGAAAAAATCAAAATAAAATCTTAACATATTTCATAAATATCCTGGAGATAATATCCCCTACATTTCAAAACTGCCTTAGTCATCTAGGGCACCAGTTGTTCATCAGATACAGCACTTGACACATAAAGGCATGGCATGAATGACAATTACTGTTTTGGGTACAAATCTGTACAGATCACACACATGATCCAATACCATACCAACTTTCCATAGCAAATCAATTTTTTCAAAATAAAGGGTACATTCAATGTTTATTTTGTGTTAAGGATGGGAAATTAAATGAAAGGGGAACAAGTGACATTAAAATCCTTATGCCCTAGTTTAGATTTTCCATGGGAGCAATGAACAGATTTTATTAAATTTAACCTAATTTTGCTATGGCAACAGTTGTATCATATGAGATCATAGTCCAGGAGAAACACAGCATTTACTCTCTTATTCTAGCAATTTGATCTTTCATAGTTTGACTTAAAAGCCATAGTTTTTAATGTCAATGAGAAAAATATAGGAAGAGAGAGAGAGACATTTAGGATGATTAGAACATTTACATTTATAATAAATGTAATTTATGCATCTTCCTTTGGAAGCCCTTTTGTGACACAAAACTTACTCAGTGGTTAGGGGGTTAATGAACGAAATGGATCACTGGATTAAAAATAAAAATCACTATTAAAAAAATGCAACACCAAGAGAATTAGACACTACATAATACTGTAACCACTGAGAATTCTCAACAGTAAAATAAACCCTTGTAGTCCCAGCATTTTCATTAGTTTTCCAGTAGCGCTGGATGCAGTGTGAATTACAATGAGGAAGAAAGCAATGGCTGCTGCCTTTAAAGAACATACACTGTACAGAGGGAAAGCACTCCTTCAAGACACACTGCGATGGTTATTGGCCTCTCTTACCATATGTGTCTTAAGTTTTAACACCTTAAATTATCTCATGTGAGGGAATATTGCATTTATTCTGCAAGATGATAAATGCTAAATAGCTAACATAGTGAACCATGCTGCAATGTACATTTTAACTTAAGAATATCGAGTTCTATATACCAGTTAAAACTTGTGCACAATTTGGAAACAGAATTATGTTTAAATTATGTGTCTACTTAAGCAGATGCAAAAGTAACATAAAGAGTGATTGAAACTCATACAAAGGAAAAAAAATCAGGTTATATTACCTATGAGACCATTTCAGTTCAAAAGGAGAAAGGTAGGGGGTGCAGAGATGCACCGACTACTGAAAAATGAAACGTGACACTAAATCAGATTTTACAGAACAGATTTATATTTTACCCTGCATAGGTTTCTATTCACCCAGTACTAAAAATAGGACTACTTTTGAACTACTAACTTGGAAAAAAATTAAAGGTCAAATATCTCATTAACAGATCTTCTCTTAAGTGTTAAGGCTCAGACAGGAAGATCACAGAAGAAAAAAACAAGAGTTAACACTTTAATCCACTGTAATTAGAAAGTGTGGAGCCCATAACCACACTCCCAGTTTGTGAGTCACCCACAAACCCAGTTTGTGGATGACTCACAAACTGGAGAACAATTATACCACAGAAGTCCACCCACTGGAGTGAAGGTTCTGAGCCCCATATCAGGCTTCCCAAGCTGGGGGTCCGGCAATGGGAGGAGGAATTCTCAAAGAGTCAGACTTTGAAGGCTAGCGGGATTTGACTGCAGGACTTCGACAGGACTGCTGGAAACAGAGACTCCACTCTTGGAGGGCACACACAAAGTAGTGTGCACATCAGGACCCAGGGGGAAGGAGCAGTGGCCGCAAAGGAAACTGAACCAGAACAACCTGCTAGTGCTGGAGGGTCTCCTGCAGAGACAGGGGGTGGCTGTGGCTCACTGCAGGGACAAGGACACTAGCAGCAGAAGTTCTGGGAAGTACTCCTTGGAATGAGCCCTCCCAGACTTTGCCATTAGCACCACCAAAGAGCCTGTAGCCTCCAGTACTGGGTTGCCTCAGGCCAAACAACCTACAGGGAAGGAACTCTGTCCCACCCATCAGCAGACAAGTGGATTAACGTTTTACTGAGCTCTACATACCAGAGCAACATGCAGCTCTACCCACCACCAGTCCCTCCCATAAGGAAGTTTGCATGAGCCTCTTAGATAGCCTCATCCACCAGAGGGCTGACAGCAGAAGCAAGAAAACTACAATGCTGCAGCCTGTAGAATGAAAACCACATTCACAGAAAGACAGACAAATTGAAAAGGCAGAAGACTATGTACCAGATGAAGGAACAAGATAAAACCCCAGAAAAACAACTAAATGAAGTGGAGATAGGCAACCTTCCAGAAAAAGAATTCAGAATAATGAGAGTGAAGATGATCCAGGACCTCGGAAAAAGAGTGGAGGCAAAGGTTGAGAAGATACAAGAAATGTTTAACACTGACCTAGAAGAATTAAAGAACAAACAACCAGAGATGAACAATACAATAACTGAAATGAAAAATACACTAGAAGGAATCAATAGCAGAATAACTGAGGCAGAAGAACGGTTAAGTGACCTAGAAGACAGAATGGTAGAAATCACTGCTATGGAACAGAATAAAGAAAAAAGAATGAAAAGAAATGAGGAAAACCTAAGAGACCTCTGGGACAACATTAAATGCAGCAAAATTCACATTATGGGGATCCCAGAAGAAGAAGAGAAAGACAAAGGACCCGTGAAAATATTTGAAGAGATTATAGTTGACACCTTTCCTAACATGGGAAATGAAACAGCCACCCAAGTCCAGGAAGTACAGAGAGTCCCAGGCAGGATAAAACCAAGGAGAAACATGCCAGACACATACTAATCAAATTGACAAAAATTAAAGACAAAGAAAAATTATTAAAAGCAACAAGGGAAAAATGACAAATAACATACAAAGGAACTCCCATAAGGTTAACAGCTGATTTCTCAGCAGAAACTCTACAAGCCAGAAGGGAGTGGCATGATATATTTAAAATAATGAAAGGGAAGAACCTACAACCAAGATTACTCTACCTGGCAAGGGTCTCATTCAGATTCGACAGAGATATCAAAAGCTTTACAGACAAGCAAAAGCTAAGACAATTCATTGCCACCAAACCAGCTCTACCACAAATGCTAAAGGAACTTCTCTAAGTGGGAAACACAAGAGAAGAAAAGGACCTACAAAAATATACCCCCCAAAATTAAGAAAATGGTAATAGGAACATACATATTGATAACTACCTTAAATGTGAATGGATTAAATGATCCAACCAAAAGACACAGGCTCACTGAATGGATAAAAAACAAGACCCATATATATGTAGTCTATAAGAGACCCACTTCAGACCTAGGGACACATAACAGCCTGAAAGTGAGGGGATGGAAAAAGATATTCCATGCAAATGGAAGTCAGAAGAAAGGTGGAGCAGCAATACTCATATCAGATAAAATAGACTTTAAAATAAAGAATGTTACAAGAGACAAGGAAGGACACTACATAATGATCAGGGCATCAATCCAAGAAGAAGATATAATAATTATATATATACACACCCAACATAGGAGCACCTCAGTACATAAGGCAAATGCTAAGAGCTATAAAAGAGGAAATCAACAGTTAACACAATAATGGTGGGGGAATTTAACAACTCACTTACACCAATGGACAGATTATCCAGACAGAAAATGAATAAGGAAACACAAGCTTTAAATGACACAATAGACCAGATAGACTTAATTGTTATTTATAGGACATTCTATCCAAAAACAGCAGATTACACTTTCTTCTCAAGTGCACAGAGAACATCTTCCAGGATAGATCACATCTTGGGTCACAAATCAAGCCTCAGTAAATTTAAGAAAATTGAAATCATATCAAGCATCTTTTCTGACCACAATGCTATGAGATTAGAAATAAATTACAGGGGAAAAAACGTAAAAAAACACAAACACATGGAGGCTAAACAATACGTTACTAAATAACCAGGAGATCACTGAAGAAATCAAAGAGGAAATCAAAAAATACCTAGAGACAAATGACAACAAAAACACAATCCAAAACCTGAGGTATGCAGCAAAAGCAGTGCTAAGGGGGGAATTTATAGCAATACAATCTTACCTCAAGAAACAAGAAAATTCTTAAATACACAACCTAAACTTACACCTAAAGGAACTACAGAATGAAGAACAAACAAAACCCAAAGTTAGTAGAAGGAAAGAAATCATAAAGATCAGAGCAGAAATAAATGAAATAGAAACAAAGAAAACAAGAGCAAAGATCAATAAAACTAAAAGCTGGTTCTTCGAGAAGATAAACAAAATTGATAAACCATTAGCCAGACTCATTAAGAAAAAGAGGGAGAGTACTCAAATCAATAAAATCAGAAATGAAAAAGGAGAAGTTGCAATGGACATGGCAAATACAAAGCATCATAAAAGACTACTACAAGCAACTCTATGCCAAAAAAATGGACAACCTGGAAGAAATGGAGAAATGCTTAGAAAGGTATAACCTTCCAAGACTGAACCAGGAAGAAATAGAAAATATGAACAGACCAATCACAAGTACTGAAATTGAAACTGTGATTTAAAATCTTCCAACAAACAAAAGTCCAGGACCATATGGTTTCAGAGGTGAATTCTATCAAACATTTAGAGAAGAGCTATCACCCATCCTTCTCAAACTCTTCCAAAAAATAACAGAAGAAGGAACACTCCCAAACTCCTTCTACGAGGCCACCATCACCCTGACAATGAAACCAGACAAAGATACTACAAAAAGAAAATTATAGACCAATATCACTGATTAATATAGATTCAAAAATCCTGAACAAAATACTAGCAAAGAGAATCCAACAACACATTAAAAGGATCATACACTATGATCAAGTAGGATTTATCCCAGGGATGCAAGGATTTTTCAATATATGCAAATCATTCAGTGTGATACACCATATTAGCAAATTGAAGAATAAAAGCTATATGATCAGCTCCATAGATGCAGAAAAAGCTTTTGACAAAATTCAAAATCCATTTATGACAAAAACTCTCCAGAAAGTGGGCATAAAGTGAACCTACCTCAACATAATAAAGGCCATATACAACAAATTCACAGCCAACATCATTCTCAACGGTGAAAAACTGAAAGCATTTCCTCTAAGATCAGGAACAAGATGAGGATGTCCACTTTCACCACCATTATTCAACATAGTTTTAGAAGTCACAGCCATGGCAATCAGAGAAGAAAAAGAAATAAAAGGAATACAAATTGGAAAAGAAGAAGTAAAACTGTCACTGTTTGCAGATGACATGATACTATACATGGAAAATCCTAAAGATGCCACCAGAAAACTACTAGAGCTAATCAATGAATCTGGTAAAGTTGCAGGATACAAAATTAATGCACAGAAATCTCTTGCATTCCTATACACTAACAATGAAAGGTCAGAAAGAGAAATCAAGGAAACAATCCCATTCACCATTGCAACAAAAAGAATAAAATACCTGGGAATAAACCTACATAAGGAAGTAAAAGACCTGTACTCAGGAAACTATAAGACACTGTTGAAAGAAACTAAAGATGACACAAATGGATGGAGAGATATACCATGTTCTTGGATTGGAAGAATCAATATTGTGCAAATGACTATACTACTCAAAGCAATCTACAGATTCAGTGCAATCCTTATCAAACTACCAATGGCATTTTTTACAGAACTAGAACAAAAAATCTTAAAATTTGTATGGAGACACAAAAGACCCCGAATACCCAAAGCAATCTTGAGGGAAAAAAATGGAGCTGGAGGAATCAGACTTCTTGACTTAAGACTATACTACAAAGCTATAGTAATCAAGACAACATGGTACTGGCACAAAAACAGAAATATAGATCAATGGAACAGGATAGATAGCCCAAAGATAAACCCCCACACCTATGGTCAACTAATCTATGACAAAGGAGACAAGGATATACAATGGAGAAAAGACAGTCTCTTCAATAAGTGGTGCTGGGAAAACTGGACAACTACATGTAAAAGAATGAAATTAGAAAACTCCCTAGCACCATACACAAAAATAAACTCAAAATGGATGAAAGACCTAAATGTAAGACCAGACACTATAAAACTCTTAGAGGATAACACAGGAAGAACACTCTGACATATATCACAGCAACATCTTTTTTGATCCACCTCCTAGAGTAATGGAAATAAAAACAAAAATAAGCAATTGGGACCTAATGAAACTTAAAAGCTTTTGCACAGCAAAGGAAACTATAAAACGACGAAAAGACAACCCTCAGAATGGGAGAAAGTATTTGCAAATTAATCAATGGACAAAGGATTAATCTCCAAAATATATAAACAGCCCATGCAGCTCAATATTAAAGAAACAAACAACCCAATCAAAAAATGGGCAGAAGTCCTAAATAGACAGTTCACCAAAGAAGACATACAGATGGCCAACAAACACATGAAAAGATGCTCAACATCACTAATTATTAGAGAAATGCAAATCGAAACTACAATGAGGTATCACCTCACACTGGTTAGAATAGGCATCATCAGAAAATCTACAAACAACAAATGCTGAAGAGGGTGTGGAGAAAAGGGAACACTCTTGCACTGTTGGTGGGAATGTAAATTGATACAGCCACTATGGAGAACAGTATGGAGGTTCCTTAAAAAGTAAAAATAGAATTACCATATGACCCATCAATCCCACTACTGGGCATATGCCCAGAGGAAACCATAATTCAAAAAGAAAACATGTACCGTAATGTTCATTGCAGCACTATTTACAATAGCCAGGTCATGGAAGCAACCTAAATGCCCATCGACAGACAAATGGATAAAGAAGATGTGGTACATATTTGCAATGGAATATTACTCAGCCATAAAAAGAAACGAAATTGAGCTATTTGTAATGAGGTGGATGGACCTAGAGTCTGTCATACAGAGTGAAGTAAGTCAGAAAGAGAAAGACAAATACCGTATGCTAACACATATATATATAGAATTTAAGAAAAAAAATGTCATGAAGAACCTAGGGGTAAGACAGGAATAAAGACACAGACCTACTAGAGAATGGACTTGGGGATATGGGGAGGGGGAAGGGTAAGCTGTGACAAAGCGAGAGAGTGGCATGGACATATATACACTACCAAATGTAAAACAGATAGCTAGTGGGAAGCAGACGCATAGCACAGGGAGATCAGCTTAGTGCTTTGTGACCACCTAGAGGGGTGGGATAGGAAGGGTGGGAGGGAGGGAGATGCAAGAGGGAAGAGATATGGGAACATATGTATATGTATAACTGATTCACTTTGTTATAAAGCAGAAACTAACACACCATTGTAAAGCAATTATACTGCAATAAAGATGTAAAAAAAAAAAGATGTGGTACATATTTGCAATGGAATATTACTCAGCCATAAAAAGGAACAAAACTAGGTCACTTGTAGAGACATGGATGGACCTAGGGTCTGTCATACAGACTGAACTAAGTCAGAAAGAGAAAAACAAATATCGTATATTAACGCATATATGTGGAATCTAGAAAAACAGTATAGATGAACCAGTTTGCAAGGCAGAAACAGAGACACAGATGTAGAGAACAAACATATGGACACCAAGGTGGGAAAGCAAGGGGGGGGTGTGAATTGGGAGATTGGGATTGACATATATTCACTAATATGTATAAAATAGATAATAAGAAACTGCTGTATAAAAAAATGAAATAAGATAAACTGCTACAAAAAAATTTTTTTAGGAAAAAATAAAGAAAGTGTCATAAGCCCTACACTAGTTTCTGTCCTAATCATCCTATATTTAACACCTTCCAGTTCACTGAAATTGAAGAATCATTATCAATTTCTGCTGGAATATGAATAACACATTGTCTTCAAACCAGATTACAATGCCCTACTTATATACTTACTAATGTGTTATTCACTGAGGAAGATGCAGAATTATAAAATATAATCCCTGCTCTCAAGTTACTTATAGTCTGCTTAGGGATACATAACCATACATGTCTATATAGGTAAATTAACTACAATTGTGGTCCTCAGATGGGGAACAGCAAGGCTCTGGGGGAAATATACATATAGAGGGAGCCATCTCCACTCATCAGGTTCATGGCAGTGCCACATCCTATCAGAGCTCCCCACCAAGGAAGGAAGTGAAATCACTGTTTGGTTGTAGTCAACATCGAAGTTTATCAGAAGAACAAAATATTTGCTTAACTTAAGGTCCTGAGTCTTTGTGTCTTGGGGTTTGTTCTGGTCTTGGTTTCCTATTTAAATTTTGTTTTCCTGTCCCGGATATTTTTAATGTAACAAATGTACTTTTACTGTAGGCTTTCTCAAACCCTCTATGGAACAGACTGGAGCACAAATATGATTAAACAACCAAATGAAAAACAAATAAATGAGTACATTTTTAAAATTTTGTTATTACCATCACCAAAAACAAATGAATATCTGGGCAGGAAAACATGGCTAAATTAGTAATTGACTGAGACCTTGGCCTTCTATGTTATCTATGATTACATGGTTGAACTTGCACTTACAGAGTTGGAAAAACTGTAGCTGTAACTTTTCATACAGCATTCAGAGTAAAGTCTGACCATGAAAGAATCACCTTTGCAATACTGAGAAATAAGGTCCTCAGTGGGGATGAGTACCACCACTCAAGGGTGGTGTAGAAATGTCATAAGGCTTACTCAGAATCACATTTTTCAAACATTTCCTACTTTAAATCTCAAGTTTTTACCTCTTAGATACAAGTTGCTATTATTTTGATGAGATGTTTCATTTATAAAATGTTTCACTTCTCTCTCCCTTTGGGGGCTGGGGATTATCCCGAGGGTGTTGAGTGTCTGCTCTTTTCTTAATATAGTAGAAAGTATATACTTTAGCATGTTCCAAAGTATTTTTGTTCCCAATCTTTATTCTAATTTTTAAGTTTCACTTTATTTGGAGATGAAACCATAAGGAAAAAATAAAAGCTAGTAGCTGTTTAATTCCTTCAGCACTTTATAGATTCCAGGTTCCTGGTCTGTTTGGCCATAGCAGAATTTATGAAAATCTAAAACATTAACGATGCCTGAAAGGCAGGCTGCCACACAGAGATGAACACATTGCCTGGTCTGATAGCAGAATTATAGAAACTTGAAACCTCAGCATTTTGAAGATCATTAAGCTATCATTTTTGTATGCGTTCAGAATATTTCACAAATAACGTTTAGATGGAGTTCATATAAACCCAATTCATATTAGAACTGAAATATTTTTTCTGTATAGAAAACTGTTGTAACTAGACAGTAAAAATAGATGTTTAAATGTTTATAGTAGGCAACAGAAAACACTGTGGAAAAATTCAGTAAAAGCAGTGTTAGTAGTGCTTCCTGTCCCTTTTTATAGTACGGAAAAATATGAAACACAAAGAATGTGATTATATATGCAGAAGATCAGCTCTTATGGTGTATATTTTATATCTGCCTTTACGGACCAACATAGCATCTTTCACTGTCAAATTGAGTTAGCTGTGGAGCATATCATGGATGGCTTTAAAGTTACTTTCCATTAATAATAAGGCATTTAAAAATATGAAAATAAATTATTACCACTGGTGCTTTCAGTGTGCTGTTTTGCGTGAATTAAATCCTATTTATAAGGTAGCATTATTGAAAGTGAATGGAGGAAAATGATCCAGAAAATCAGGACTTCTTTCAGATTCACAAATTGGAAGTCTCATTCTCTCCAATGAAGTGAGTCAGCACCTCAGAATTAAAAATTCTACTCTGCAGCTAGTCTCAAGGTGCATTTTAAATGGGGTCACTCAAGAAAGTGAAAAGTGCAATGCAATTGCATTTAAGTTCCTTGGACTCTTTCAGGTGTGGGAGTTGAGTGATGAGTAGCTGATTCGTGAACTGTAGCTAACCCCTTTTATAGCGTATTTTAGAGTTCAATAAAATAAAGGAGGGAGGTGTTTTATGTTAATGTTTCCTGTGTATAAGAGATGATAAGAAAATATTTTTTTACATGGAAACTAATTTAGCAGAGATTCTCTTAATATATATTTTCCTTTTTATCTATTATTATCCTTCTCCTAAACCACAAGGCTAGGCAAAATCTGTAACAGTGGTCGATTGAATCTGCGGTTGCCTGGACATATGTTTTAAATTTGACCCAAATTATGCATACGACCCAAAAGTATGCATGGACAGAGTATAAAGTTTTTATTGATGATAGGCTACATTTCAGGTTGTATTTCACATTAGATTGAGAGGTGAGTTGGCTTTTACCCTTAAAATAATCACCTTTTACCTCCAAATAAGAGGGGAAAAAAAATGTTTAAACCTTGAAAATGTTTCTTTCTGACTTAACGCTCAATCTGTTGTGTTCTCTGTCCATGAATTAATAATTCTTTCTGCACCAACTTTTCAAGGTAGGAATCAAAACAATATTGAAATAGTTAAACTTTTTCCTTAGAATTGCCCCATGATTTAAAAAAGAAAAAATTCAATATATGGACAAACTAATAGAATAAATATAGCCAAAGACTGACTTTGAAAGTAAGGTTCAGAAAAACTCCCAGAATATGTATGAAAAAAGACTAAGTAATGGCTAATTTTGGAAATAAGACTTTGAGGTTAACATCTAGGAAGATCAAGATCTTTTTATTAGGATTTTCAGAAGCAGATAATAGTCAAAACAGAGGGGAGAAGATAATAAATGAAATCATAGAAGAATTCTACACAAAGCCGATAAAAGCTATACCAGTCTTCAGATTGAAAAAAACTCACTATGTGTTGGGTCAGATTAAAAAAAAAAATCTAATAGTCAGATATTACTATTCTCAGTTATAATTCCATGGATTAAAAAATGTGTGTGTGTGTGTGTGTGTGTGTGTGTGTGTGTATCCCTACATGCTTCTAGAGAGAAAACAGTAAGTTGCAAAACATACAAGAACTACACTAAAATTACATTTCTCACGAGCCACACTGGATTCTAGAAGATAATGGAGCAATATTTTCAAAGTTCTCAGGGAAAAAAACTTTAGCCAAAAATCTTTTGTCGTCAAAACTATCTATTAATTAAGGCAACAATAAAAATATTCAAATATGCATGGATATAAGCCATTTAATACTATCCATGATTCCTATATGAAAAATAAATATTTGGAGAGTTACTTAAATGAAATGACAAAGAATCTAAGAAAAAAGATAACTTGAGATGCCAGAAACAACAGCAGCAGATTGAATCCACTTGACCTTGATTCTTGGAATATTTTCCTTTAAAGAAGACAGGATTAATGGCATTCCCTCTTCTGTGGGTCTGTTCACCTTGCCACCATACTTAGTTCTATGCTTAATAATATTTATATAATTAGAATATTGTAAATGCTGTCTATTGGTTTTTTAGCCTCCTAAACTCAACTAATGAGAAAGTACAGAGGACTGAGTTCTAGTTATGGAAAAGAATTTAATAGTTTATGGCAATGTAAAATAATACTATAATAAAAATCAAGAAATGTAGGAACGTATTATTTAAAACTATGATGGTAGCCATCAGAAGAACAAAAAATAATACATTTTAGAAGTGTTTTTTTTTTCAGAGAGAGTGATGTTGGAAGAAGGAACATTTTCATTTTATACTTAAAAAAAACTATGTGCATATATTACTTTCCTAGTTTTAAGAAAAGCTTAAAATTTAAAGGGCACTTTCATCAATAGGGGATTGTTAGACTATAGTTCTTCTTTATAATGCAGCAGATAAAACAAATGATAGATACTAATGTATTGCTGAAATCAGTATTTTTAAGGGAATAAAATAAATTAAGTTGCCATATGGTATGGACGGCATGACATAATCTAGGTTAAAATGCTTTGATGTTTACATATATTCACGTGAAAAAAAGTCTAGGAGGCTACAGAGCTGCTCTCACTTCTTCTTCTACTTCTACAGATATTTAAAGGTTTACAGGGGCTTTTAATAATCACCTTTGCAGTTGTAACACTCAATAAAGACATTTTGAAAAATGAAATTATTTGAAGCCCAGAGAAGGGGAATTACTTGACCCTGACCAGATCAGCCAGGAAGCAAGTGGCAGAATCAAAACTAAAATCCAGTCAGTACTGGGGTTGCCAAGGCTTGGGAAATTTTAGCCCACCTCTCCAAATTTCCATCAGCCTTCCTAAGCCACCCCTAATAAAAATGTTAACAAAAACATCAACAATAATAATGACAAATATATGTGTTAAGTTTTATGTAAAATGTGAATAAAAGTATCGTCAGGGGAAAAATAAGTCTATATCTCTGCCATCTGGTGTGGGATCGGGATGATAAGGAAAGGCTTAATAAAGGAGGTGACAGCTGGGTAAAGCCTTGGACAATGGGCATAGTTTGTGACAGACCAAGGTGAGAGCAGAGCTGTGGTCAGTTATTCCAGGTACTGCGAGGGCACCAAAAAAGAACTTGTGTGACAAATGCAGTCTTTTCTGTTACTATTCATGTTTCTTGTGAAATAAAACCGCAGGTACCATAAGATCAAGGATCCCACCACAAGGACAAAGACAAAAGCCAGGTGGTAAAGGGGAAGAGAAGAGAAAGATCATATTAAAAATTTTTTTTGACTAAAGAAAGCCATAGTAATTGAGTGTAAACCTTAGCCCTGGCTTTCCTAGAAGCTGGAAAGAAAGTGAAATCATTGTCTGGTAGCAGTCAACATCTCAGTTTATCAGAAGAACAAAATAATGGTGTGTGCTAAATCAAAGACATTAGTAATATGCTGTGGGAAAGCAGGAGAATGCTGTAATTCTGACTAGATGGTCAGAAAAGGCATCACAAAGGAGGCAGACCGTGAACTGCATTGAGAAGATTTTGCCTGGCAGAGGGGACAAGTAGAAAGAACATCATAAATACAGAAATGAAGACTGGACAGCAGCTAGATTATGGAGCAGTCATGTCATGGGATAACTTAGTTTAACAATCTCCCCTTTTCTAGAAACTTTTACCAAATGCTCATTTCTGAGCTATATGGCCCTGCTGACTGATGCCTAATCCAAACCAGTCCAAACAGTTTCCCATTCTAGGGTACAAAGGTTTGAAACAGAGACACTCAGAGACAGGACACTGTTGGAGTGGTCGTATCTAAGGGAGCATTCCAGAGGATGTGCAGGTCCATGAGTTCTGACTTGGCTACCAAGGAATTTGTTTGATCTCATGAAATAATCCAAGGTTCTGTCAACTAATTCCCCTTTGACCTAAGCTAGCCAGAGTTGGTTTCTGTTACACTCAATACCAAGTCTCTTAATTAACATACTATCTTGGGGAAATGGCTGTGGCTGCACAGGAAGGAGAGTGAAGTCATGTGGTAGGAACTGCTCGAGGCCTTGAATGCTGGATCAAGGTGAGCCGTTAGTCCAAAGGGCAGAACTTAGGTCTGGTTTATGAGCCAAGTTTTAATGTAATATGGATCCAGGAACACAGGGTCTTTTGGTTCCACTAAGCCTACAGCATGTATCTTGACTGCAAAAAAAAATATCTTGCATCGCTTTTTTTTTTTTATAGTGAAAACTTTTATATTTAGAATTAGTCAGCTGGACTCAGTTTAGATGATCCCAATTTTGTTGGCAACATCCAAAGCGTCATAGTCAGGAGCCAGTCGAACATATGCCTTCTTCTCTCCATCAGGCCTGATCAGGGTGTTGACCTTAGCCATGTCAATGTCATAAAGCTTCTTCACAGCCTGTTTAATTTGGTGCTTGTTGGCCTTGACATCCACAATGAACACCAGTGTGCTGCTGTCTTCTATTTTCTTTATGGCTGACTCAGTGGTGCGGGGGAACTTGATGATGGCACAGTGGTCAAGCTTGTTTCTCCTAGGGGCGCTCTTCCGAGGATATTTGGGCTGCCTCCTGAGCCGCAGTGTTTTGGGCCGTTGGAAGGTGGGTGGCGTCCGGATCTTCTTTTTTTTTTTTTTTTGTGGCTGTGTACGCCTTTCAACACTGCTTTCTTGGCCTTCAAAGCCTTTGCTTTGGCTTCGGCTTTGGGAGGGGCAGGGACTTTCTTCTTCGCCTTCGGCGCCATCTTCCTGCATCGCTTTTTAACCAAAATTCAAGTGTGCCAGATTAGAGCTGTGCAGCTCTGGGATGATCCCAGTCATACCATACTGTACGGTAGATCTTTTCACACTTCCCTTTCCTTTACCCTTTCCTTTTCTCCCCTTCCTTTCCCTTCCCTTCATTGACTGAAACATCTAAGTTTCAGTAAGGTTTCTGATTTAAAGGAACACTGTGGTGCATCCTCCTGTATCACAAATAATTACATCCTTAATTTATTTTGTAAGTCAAGGACATTTGTGAATGAGAATTTTCTCTAGCCAGACATACATATGGAAATTTATACATACCGAAGTCCTACATCTAATGAACTCATTACTGGGACTGTGCTGTGAAGAAAAGAGAAATAATGGCCATCTCTCCCTCTGATTATGTGTGGTTATCACAAGATCTATAATTTGTAACAAAGGTTTACTCCAGGGAAGTCAGTGGCCATGAGCCTGGCTGACCCAGTTCACATGGGAACCAACCACTGATATGGCATGTAAAAAAAGACAAGCAATTCAAGAGATGACAAAGCCTGAGAGGTTACCAGAAAATGAAATTGGAGAGTGGGAGGTGACAGCCAAGTTACTATGCTGCCCTTACCAATTTAGTATACAAATGAGAAAAGAGTCAAACATACAGCTTCATCCATGACAAAACTGGGTAATGAGCTTTTCATCAAATGTAAGGGACCAGACTGAATTAAAGAGCAATCTTTTTCACTATGCAGGCAACAAATGGCTAAATAATTAGGGAATGGGAGGGTTTCTACTTAATAACCTAAGGGATTTAGGGCCTTCACCTTCTTAAGATCATGTCACCACCTGTGCAGAGTATGAATTACACACTAGTACAGCATTCTCATTTGAGTTGGAGCATTAATGTTGACGAGATGTTCTGACCCAAGAGAGAAATGTGACATGAAATCAAAGGAATTTATTTTCCAACAGCTTAAAAAAATAAAACTAAAAAAAGACAATAAATCAGGGTGTGATGCTCACTTGAGATGGAGTTTGGGTGGGGACTACAGAGGGTAAATAGGCACTTTTATTTCTTCCTGATAAAATTACCTTCTTGATGTTAGCACCCAGGGTGGTACCAGGCTGACAGCGGTATACCCAAAATGAACATGCCAAGAACCAGGCAGCTGCCAACAAAGGAGAAGAGGCCAAGACCAAGACTCCAGTTAGCTAGGAGATGTGGAACTTGAAGAAGTCCCATTGATTTAGTGAAAAGAAGGTGATTTCCTGTGATAACAATGGCACTTCCAAAACGGTACATCTCCAATTCATAAGCTCCAGCCTACAATTACGATTACCAATGCTGTTTATTAAAAAAAAAAATTTAAATTATAAAGATATTCAAGTATACTTATTACATATAATGTACAAATAAAGGAAAATAGAGAATTTTAAGTATAGTCTATAAAATTTATTGTTCAAAGGTATTCTTTACATTGAATAAATATAAATGTGCTTATTATATTGAATTGGACATTGCTCTAGTTATTCAAATGAGATCCTACCTGGAATACAAATATACATTTTTCTACTGGACAGTCCAACTGAGTCTATTTGAGTAGCTACGGTTCCTGTCATAGTGGAAAGAGCACCAATCCCAAGTAATGAGGTTTCCAAGTGGAGTCATTATCATAAGTGGAGAAATTCAATCCATGCTCCATATTACTTCAGAGCCAGTATAACTTATGAAGAGTGAATTATTCATGTTATATATTATATATTTGTTATGATCAAAAAAGCTTCATATTCATAAATGAATTCTATCAAATGAAATAAATGGCACTTACTAGGCACTTTATAACAGGCATTAATAGTATAACTATAATTTTTATTTAATACCCACAAGAGCCCTATGAAGTTGCTATTTTTAGCATCCTCATTTTACAGATGTGGAAACTAAGGCATAGAGAAGACGTCCAAATGACACAGTGTTTCTGCCAAAATTCAAGCCCAACTTGCCTGATTCCAACATTTTTGAATATTCAACACTGTTGAATATGATTATAGTATCTGAAGTAGGGATGAAGACATCTGAATTCCAATTATTCAGATAAGTAAATGCTTTTATGGAGAAAATAACATTCAGCATATGTCTTGGTTAGTTACAGATGTCAAATACCCAGATTGCACATCCAACCACTAAATGTACTAATAGGCCAAATGCTAAAACAACTTCCTTATTAGGCTTGAAGGTTATAGAGTTGTAAATACACTTGGCTCCTGATCTGAATTCAGGCTGCTACTCCGCTATGTCAGTTGTGTTGTATGACTTTGCACTGAGCCCCCAGAGGAACTGCAATGAAAAATTAGCTGCTCTGTATAACAAATTGCCAGATGCTGGACTCCAGCAGGTTATGGCATTTCAAAGTACTTGTGCAACTTGGGAGAAAATATCTCGAGCCCCAGATCTCGAACTTCATGTGTTACAAGCACAATGCTAAAAACTCAAGTTTCATTTCTTGTGATTAAATACATGACCTTAAAAGGCTTTTTAAAGAAAACAAAAACTACTGTAACACTTTTTATTTTCTAGCTAAGTGTCACCTATTTTCTTCACAGGGATAAATTCAAGTGGGTTACAATGTCTGCTTTGAAAATTTTTAGTAGTCTTTTGTCTTTTCCTCCTAAAAGAATCCAGGGGGACTTCCCTGGCAGTCCAGTAGTTAAGACTCTGTGCTTCCAATGCAGGGAGTGCGGGTTCAATCCCTGGTCATGGAACTAAGATCCCACATGCTGCGTGGCACGGCCAAAAAGTAAAATAAAAATAAGACGTTTTAAAAAAAAACGAATCCAGGTATTCTAGAATCTGGATGATTATTACCTGGGTTGGGTAGCTGCTATGGATAAATGCTACCTCAGAACTATACTGTTTTCATGAGCAAAGGGAACACACCCTTTCCTGCTTTTACTCTGCCTAATCGCCAAAATCCCTCCCGCCAATTTGCTGAAACCCAAAATTGCAGGAAGATTCATTCTCTTGACATAAGGTTTGGGTCTCAATTTAAATAGTTATCAGGGAGTGAGGGTATCTCTTCTGATAACAAATTCTGAAGTAAAAGATTAGGACATTGAGTCACTGAGAAAGTGTTTGGGAGTAAACTGTTTCATAAAACTGAAAAATAACCACAAGAAAGCGACGCTGGGGCCAGTAAGACAAAGACTGATGATTTAACAATTCTGCCCAGACTGTTCCCTGACCACATAATCAAATCATGCCCTCTAACCAATGTAATATACACAGAAAAAGTCTGGTCACAAAACAGAAGCTGGGCTCTGACACATTGATTTTGGATTTTGAAAAGATTTCACAAGATTTAAAATCTTCCTGTCTCATCCAAAAGTTGCTCTTCTTTCCAACTCAAAACTTCTACAGAGATAATATTTTATTGGAAAGTAATTTTGACGAAATCAGGCCAATTAGTACACACAAACTAATTTCTCTAAGTCTGGAAACTTAACTTCAATTCAGATCTAAGTGCCTGCTTTCACTAGTTCACAAAGGCTGCTTCTTCTGCACGGTTTTCCTGATAAAGCTTAGTCTGAGTCATTTGTTCCACCATCAACTACTGATCAGTATTTAAATACTTCTTTTCCTAAACCAAAGCTGCTCCTGGGCTTCTGGTGCTTATGTTCTAATCCTCACGTGATAGCTCTGCATTCAAGCTCCGAAAGCCTGGATTGTAGACCCACATCTCTGGGCAAATCATGTAACCAATCTGGCCTCACCTTCCTCAGCTAAAGAATGAGGAAACCATCTATCTGCTTCACAGTGTTCTTCTGAGGATCAACTGAGATCATGAACAAGATGTGAAAATTGTAAGGGCAACAAAACATAGGATGATATCACTATTATTGTTATGCAACATTCCACACAAGATGTAGAAAAGACATAAAATTTACATGAATTTTTCCTCAGGTTTTAATTCATGAAAAAGTGCCCAGAATGGACACTTATGCAGTGTTGTTGTTGTTGTTGTTTTGATTTCCTCAATGCACTGGAAAAAATATTCCTGAAAAAAATGATACGTTCTGTAAAAGTCTTCATTTAAAGTTATATTTGAGAATCATGGTGCAGCATGATTAAACAGTTTTTATCTAAAGCAACATCAAAATACAGCTTCTCTTTCCCCTTTAAAAAAAAGTCTGTCTCTGTGTGTGTGTGTGTGTGTGTGTGTGTGTGTGTGTTGTGTGTCGTGTGCATGTGTGTTTATGTACTTTGAAAACTTGTTTTCCTTATCAGTTAATAATATAAGGTCACATTAAATCTATTGCCCTTACCTTTCACTGCAATATATCTGCTTTGGCAACTGTTTCTTAGATAGGATATTCTATGAACTTGCAAGTTACTTCCCCCTCAGATCAGTGATTTTGTCCTTTTTATATTAAACTTTGTCTCTTTTCTGCTGATAGTAGTTCCCCCGGGTAGTCAAATCTGGTCCATGTTAACTTGCCTCCAAACTGAGTTGCTTGTGGCAGTGTGCCATTATGGAGTCCACTAGTAATTTTAAGTGCTTGCAGGGTAAATTCAAACGCATTCCTTTCCATCCTCCTTTTTTTCTTCATTCTCCCACCAACTCTACTTTCCCCTTTCTCTTTCTCTTGAAACACAGCTGCAAAATTGTCTCAAAAACTCTTGCTATGAAATCTACATTTAAAAAACGGACTTCTCTATATTCACATGGTATACTGAGTCTACTGATTCTCCAGTCTAACACTTCTCTACAAATTTGGCAACACTATCTAATCTATCCTCACCTTGTGTCTACTGTGACTCCTTTGAAATTTCGTTTTCATAGTCCAATACTCACATCTTCAACTATTTCTTGAGAAATCTGGTTGTCATGGAATGTCTATTTAAAGAAAAGCAACTAAGTTCAGAACACTATTTTCAGTGACTGCAAAACTACAGCACGCAATGCAGATAATTTTTCTCATAAGCTAGGTGTAAAGACATATAATGTTCAAATTTCATAAGAGAATATTTTATTTTGAAAAATAAATCTTCACCAGACCAAACACATAAGTTTACAGAAAACCAGTAAGACATCATTACACTTATGTAACACCTTGAATAATCCAAAAGGAGCCCGCTGGTAACATCAGAAATAGTCAATAGGGTTGTAACACTGACAAAATGGTAGCATGTGTCTAATGGAATCAGAAATTAAATTACAATTGAAGTTCCATTTCTTAAGGCTATTTTCATGCATTTATAATTTTACCAAGCAAAACAAGAAAAAAGTAACTTTGACAGATACTTTTAAAGATGACTATGAAACTTTAGACTGTAAATACAACTGTCCTAAATCAAACTTTAAAAAGGCAGCCAACCATCTGGCACCAAAAGCAAAGGCAACAAAAGCAAAAATAAACAACTGGACCACATCAAGCTAAAAAGCTACTTCACAGCAAAGAAAATCATGAACAAAATGAAAAGGCAACCTACCATATGGGAGACAATATTTGCAAATCATGTATCAGATAAGGGGTTAATATTCAAAATATATAAAGAGCTCCAACAACTTAACAGTAAAACAACAAACAATCTAATTAAAAAATGGGCAGAGGATACAAATAGACATTTTTCCAAAGAAGATGTAAACAGACAGAGATGGCCAACAGACACATGAAAAGGTACTCAACACCACAAATTATGAGAGAAATACAAATCAAAGCCACAGAAAGATATCTCACACCTGTCAGAATGACTATTATCAAAGAGACAAGGAATAGGGCTTCCCTGGTGGCGCAGTGGTTGAAAGTCTGCCTGCCGATGCAGGGGACACAGGTTCGTGCCCTGGTCCGGGAAGATCCCACATGCCATGGAGCGGCTGGACCCGTGAGTCATGGCCGCTGAGCCTGTGCATCTGGAGCCTGTGCTCCGCAACGGGAGAGGCCACAACAGTGAGAGGTCCGTGTACCGCAAAAAAAAAAAAAAAAAAAAAAGACAAGAAATAACAAGTGTTGGTGAGAATAAATAATTACACATATATATATTGGAATGTTATTCAGCCATGAAAAAGAAAGAAATCTTACCATTTGAGACAACAGGGATGGACCTTGAGAGCATTATGCTAAGTGAAATAAATCAGACAGAAAAAGATAAATACTTTACGATCTCACTTATATGTGGAATCTTAAAAGAAAAAAACAACTGAGCTCATACATACAGAGAACACATTGGTGGTTGCCAGAGGTGGAGGGTTGGGGGACGACAAAATGGGTTAAGGGGGCCAAAAGGTACAAACTTCCAGTTATAATATAAATAAGTCAAGGGGATGTAATGAACAGCCTGGTGACTACAATTAGTAATGCTGTATTGCGTATTTGCAAGTTGCTAAGAGAGAAAATCTTGAAAGTTCTCATAAAGAAAAAGTCTATAAGGATGTACAGTGACAGATGTTAACTAGACTTATTGTGGTGATAATCTGCAATACCCACAAATATTGAATCATTATGTTGTACACCTGAAACGAATATAGTGTTGTATATCATTTATACCTCAATAAAAACCAAAAAAGGTAGCCATCTTTGAATAATAGTTAATAGCTTTAAGAGATCAATAAACTAAAATGAAAACCTGAATGCCAACTACTTTAAGCTCTTCTAAAAATTAAAGTCACCCTACATGTAGTTCTGGAAGTTTGTTTCAGATGTGATTTCTTAATTCAAAGAAAATCAATAGGTAGAACCAACACAGATTTGAGTTGGGAGTGGGTAGTCTATTTGAGTTGGAGGTGAGGATTGTGTTGCTGGATTTGAGGTTTAGGGGTGAGGGAAAGGAACTTCACAGAGGAACAATTTTTTTCTCATAATAGAAAGTAACCTGAGCTGACTGCAAATAGTAGTGCCTTCCTTGAGATATTTATAGGTAGGTTGTAGATATAAGACACATCCATAGAATGTTATCACTTTGTGATTGGAGCTCATCTCAAGTGCAACAAGAGCCAGCCTGCATCCCTAAAAGGGCCCTTGACACTGTACTATTTCAGTTGACTTTGAAGGGTTTCATCCTTTATTCCCATTTCCTTACCCTACTCTACATATCACACAATAACAAAAGATAACACTTACACAGTGTTTGCTAAGTGCCAGGCACAATTCCAGGTATACTATATCAGGCAGGAACTATTATTATACCCATTTTTCAGGTAAAGAAACTGAAGCACAGAGAAATCAGTAACTTGCCCAAGGTCATACATTCAGTGGTAGGAACAAATCATATGTATAATTACATTGACTCCAAAATATAATGAAATAAATTTGTTCTCTGTTAAAGATTTCTGTTTAATTCTGCTCTAAGTAGTACATTCTATTGTTTTAGATTCATTTCCTTTACTGAAAGCAGATTTCTTTTCAGATTCATTTAGTCAGATTTTACTACCTACATTAAACCTATCACTGGGTACAAAGCAACTGGTTTTAATGAGGACTTGGTTACTGTAAGCAATGTAGTGTATAAGGTAGAGGCATCTTTTCATAAATACTCCTTTCACAGAAGAAACAAAGGCATATTTCAAAAGAGAGAATTTGTGGATTTCAGTTATAGAGTGTGTCTGAAATAAGTATATTCATACATGACTTATAAATCATATTTAAGTATGTACTAGCAGAACAAAGCCTATTAATCCATAGTAAATAAACACTCAGTTCTATTACAAGACATGGAAGTCATCAAGCAGACAATACTTTTTTCATTAAACCCTGAATCATTGTGTCCTGCCAGCAGCATGAAATAAATTAATGTTTAATATTTAATACTATATGATGGTAATAATGAACCAAATATGTATTTTAAATTTTATGTTATTTGACATTTCAATTTTAACTCAAAAGAATTTCTAAAAGGGTTGAAAATCTGTGCCTGAAAGTAACAGTTTAAATTTAATAAGTGTTTCTGGCTTTTTAATGCCACCTTACAGTCATAGCATTCTATCCTTTCATGATGATTCAAATCCAATTTCAGAAAACGTGAGGCATTTTTAGCATTAAAGATATGATAATCTTCAAACAAAGACATCCATAAAATCAAAAAACATCATCAAATGACCTATGGGATTTAAAAAATTATGTATAAAATGATCAGTTTAGCAATCAAAATTTTTAAATGGTTAAATCTAAAGATAGACAAAGCACAAAACACATTATTAAAATATGAATTGAACTTAAGCGAAAACACAGCTTTGCATTTAGTATATTTCACACTAGCAATTCTTCTTAAAAACAGCAATAGGGACCAAAACAAATCAGTTCACTGTTGTCTAAAAGGAAAAACAGATCATTTTCTCTTCCTATTAAGAAAGAGAGTTAAAAGTTCTTTAAAATATGTGGCATTCTGTGCAGATGGGCACAAACAGCAGCCTGTGTCACACATACATCACATCCCTTTGGCATCACTAGGCTTTATTTCTGTCGATTTTCAATCACGAGGAAAAAATGCAATAAATCTGTTCATAAGAACCATAAAATGTGTAGAAGTGAGGAAAAAATAAGCTGTTGAAATTTCAATGCCTACACGTCTCTTTCTGTATCCCAATTTTAATCTAATAATGCAATTCTGCTGCTTCTGCTCATTTCCCATGTTTTTTTGTTATTATAGAGGACATCTAAATGTAAAAATATTTCATGGGTTTAAGCAATAAATTTGTGAACAAGAGAAGGAGAATTAAGTATGAGGTCAGAAGCGGGGGAGTGTGTGGGTGTGTTTGCATGTGTTTTCTTCTTAGAGTCCAAAATCCCTTTGGATTATTAGTGAAGCTCAGACAGAACTTTAAAGCAAATACAAGGAAATGACAACTAAAGTCCAACTTCATAATGTACAAGAATCCCCTGTCCTAAACCTTGACACGCCTCGAGAAGAGGGAAAGGTGTTCTTTATTTTTCACTATTTTACTAACAATTATTAACCATCTGATATGTGTCAGACACACTCCTGGACACACTTCCATATTTCACCTCATTTAATCTTTTTTTAAAAAAATTTTTTAAACATTTTATGTAATTTTTAAAGTCTACTTTCCATTTACAGTTATTACAAAATATTGGCTATGTTCAATGTGCTGTACAGTAAATCCTTGAGCAATTTTACACCCAATAGTTTGTATTAGGTTGGCGCAAAAGTTCGTTCGGGTTCTTCCAAAAGACTGTATGGAAAAACCTGAACGAGCTCTTTGGCCAACCCAATACCTCCCACTCCACCACCCCTACACTGAGCCCCCCAACACTGGTAACCACTAGTTTGTTCTTTATTTGTGAATCTGCTTCTTTTTTGTTACATTTACTAGTTTGTTATATTTTTTTAGATTCCAAATATAAGTGATATCATACAGTATTTGTCGTTCTCTGTCCGACTTAATACTTAGCATAATGTCTTCCAAAGTCCATCCATGCTGCTACAAATGGCAAAATTAGGGTTTTTTTTATGGCTGAGTAGTATTCTATTGTGTATATTAACCACATCTTCTTTATCCATTCATCTGTGGATGGCCACTTAGGTTGCTTCTGTACCTTGGAAAATGTAAATAATTCTGCTTTGAACTTTTTCGAATTAGTGTTTTTGTTTTGAATATATACTCAGAAGTAGAACTGCTGGGTCATATGGTAGTTTTATTTTTAGATTTTGAGGAACCTCCATACTGTTTTCCACAGTGGCTGTACCAATTTACATTGCACCAAGAATGACAAGGGTTCCCTTTTCTCCACATCCTTGCCAGCATTTGTTATTTGGGTTCTTTTTGATTATAACCATTTTGACAAGTGTGAGGTGATATCTCATTGTGGTTTTGATTTGCATTTCCCTCATGATTAGCAATGTTGAGCATCTTCTCACGTGCCTGTTGGCCATCTCCATTTCCTCTTTGGAAAAACGTCTATTCACTTCTCCTGCTCATTTTTTAATCAAGTTGTTTGTTTTTTTGATGTTGAGTTGTATGAGCTGTTATATATCTTGAATATTATTCCCTTATCGGTCATATAATTTGCAAATATTTTCTTCCATTCAGTAGGCTGTCTTTTCGTTTTGTCGATTAACTCATTTAATCTTGACAACAATCCTTCTAATGTGGATTTTATTACCCTTTATTTCTGATGAAGAAACAAACTAAGAACACTAACTAATTTGCTCATTTTAGATAGACCACAATTTCAACTCTGGCTTTCCTTTCAGTTAATAAACATTTCTTAGTACTTTCTGTACGTACCAGGCCCTATGTTTAGCTCAGTAACTATCCTACAAATCCATCTCTCTTTTACTGCCCCACATAGCCAGTCCCTGACATCCAGCATGGTACCTAGCCCACATTAGGTTCTTAGTGAAGGTTCACTGAATTATTTGGTTAAGTAAGTTACTTGTCTCTACAACACAGCATTTAAATAGATATCTGGATCCAGGGTGATTTTACCTTAAAATAGCTTGCTATTCAACACTAAAATACATATTTTAAAAATAATTTTTAAGAAGAGGAATTATTTCACTGATTATGAGCATCCAGGCAACCCACATCAGATGGCAAATACTTGTACTTCAAACTTAGACGGAGAAGGAAGTGTGGTGCAGTGTGATATGTACAGCATGATGCACATGACCTCAAACTAGTGTATAAATAAACCATCACACAGTCATCATCTAATTATTTCAAGAGTGTGTGATTTGCATACTCAATTCAGTTACAAACATTACATGGGCATAGTCTTCTAATGCATTTTCATAGACTCAAGGCATAATGCATAGTGTTGGCCAAAAAAGCAACATCAGGAAACCACACAACGTGAAGATTACTTTGTAGTCGGACATCAAGGAGTTTGAATGCTACCTCTGCCATTTACAAACTACCTCATCTTGGGCAAGTTACTTTACTTCTAAGCCTCAGTTTCTACATTGTAAAATGCAGATGATTACAACCGCACCTAGCTTACCCTTCAGAGATTATTGAGGACTAAATGACATGACGTACATAAAATATTTAGCACATGCCCAGGTCAGAGTTACAGTTCATTAAATGTTAGCTTTATATGAGAATAAGAATTAAGCTGGGATGAAGTGAGAGAGTGGCATGGACATATATACACTACCAAATGTAAAATGGATAGCTAGTGGGAAGCAGCTGCATAGCACAGGGAGATCAGCTTGGTGCTTTGTGACCACCTAGAGGGACGGGATAGGGAGGGTGGGAGGGAGGCACAAGAGGGAAGAGATATGGGGATATATGTATATGTACAGCTGATTCACTTTGTTATACAGCAGAAACTAACACACCATTGTAAAGCAATTATACTCCAAAAAGGATGTTTTAAAAAAAAAAAGAATTAAGGAAGCTGGGAAATAAATTTTCTGGTAGGTCTGGGGTTGAACAGACTACACACCTTTCTACTCTCTGACCTTTAAAGCTTCGTAGTAGGTAGGAAAATGCCTGTTCCTGAATCAGCTGATCTCTATAATATAGGATTCCAGAAAAATCACCTCATTTATTTTTCTTAACTTAACAGCATCCTGCTTAAAACACAAACACACACCTTTTCATACTACCGTTCAAAATAACTGCTTATAACTTAATAGTAAAAATGGGAAAAATTACTGATTTCTTTCTAAATTATCTTATACTCTCTCAACAAATTTTACCTTTTAATTCTATAAAGAAAACACTAATTCCTTCCAAAGGCATGATCAAACCCAAAGATTAGTGATAAATCTGAACATTTAAAAAAAATATGTCTCAGAAAAAGAAATCATATTAGCCACTTATTCATGTATTAAATGAAAAATGTGTAAGATTGTAACTGGCTTAGATAATTATATTCCTCCTTATTAGGTGGTACACAATTAATCTTTTATCTCCAAATTACTAATTACTTTGATGTAAGATGTCTATACAACCAACAGATAGATATATTAAGCTTTTAATTTCTAAGTCTTAGCCAAAAGACCATATTGCCCCAGTAGAATAAAAATAAATGTTTTGTTTTGTTTTTTAAATTTTATAACCTACATATAGGTATGAGGAAACTCAGGTTTAGAATACAGTCCTCTGAGGGAAGCCAGATAGATGGAAACTTTTCCTGTTAAAAGCAAAACCCATTGTATCTTAACTAATCACTCATTTTATTCTATTACTTGGGTATTCATCTCCTTTTAAATTAGTATATAATTATTCTGGATACAATAATTCAATACAATCATCTTCCAAGGGCCCACTTTAACTATGTTTTTGAACAAGCAGTAGAAGACAGGAACAAAGCACAAGCTATAGCAGGGCTAAAAACTAATATTATTGCCTACAAAAAAACCCAAAAACCTGCCCAAACGTGGCACAGGTACACTAAATAAGCAGAAGTGATAGGTCTTGACAGCCTGGGAAAGATTTAGTTAGTAAAGTCAGACATCTAGGCATTCAGCTCAGTCACCAGTGTGAAGATTAGTAAAACTGAGACAACAGCTCTGCAAGAAGTTGAGAGAGCACACAGTAGGAAAAACTGTTCAACAGGATAATCCTTGAAGACTGGCAGTTATTCTGAGGTAGTACAGAAAGAAAATGAAGCAATTAAAAAGGAAATCAAACACCTCCTCTCCAATCTATCTTTCACATTGTTACCAGACGTGAAGCATAATTCCCATCATGTCATTCTCCTGCACAAGAAGGTACCAACCTAATCTGTAATACACTGATTTTCAAACCTTACTTCATGAAACTCCGACTGTTCTGCTGAGGAGCAAACATGATGTTAATGGGGGAGAGGATCCGCAGGGAGGGTGGGAAGCCAGTGTCTCTATCAACCAAAGCAACTCCATTTTTCTCTTTCGTATACACTGGGGTTTTGTTGTAAAAATGTGAGAAGAAAATTCTGCTGGTAAATAACAATTGAAAATGGTTGTCTTGATACAGTTCCATCTTCTCTGGCTGGTGTTGGGGACATCCATAAACAGATGCTACTCTACCTTTCAAAACTTCTTTCTCACAACTTTCCCAAACACTCCAGCCATTCCAGTCAACACGACTGGGTTCTACAAGTTCCATGTACATTGCCTCTTCAGCCATTAACCCCGTTGTCAAGAATGCCTTTGTGCTTGCCTTCGTGTACCTTGTTCAATTCAACATATTCTACACAATTTCTGTTAAATTAGACATGTCCCTACCTTTCAGTAGCTTTCATTCTAGTGGACAAGAAAACAGACAAAACAATTAATATAATATAAATAAAAAGAGGGCTTCCCTGGCGGCGCAGGGGACACGGGCTCGAGCCCTGGTCCGGGAAGATCCCACATCCCGCGGAGCAACTAAGCCTGTGGCCACAACTACTGAGCCTGCACTCTAGAGCCCACGAGCCACAACTACTGAGCCCGTGTGCCACAGCTACTGAAGCCCACACACCTAGAGCCCGTGCTCCACAACAAGAGAAGCCACCGCAATGAGAAGCCCGTGCACTGCAACGAAGAGTAGCTCCTGCTCACCGCAACTAGAGAAGGCCTACGTGCAGCAACAAAGACCCAACACAGCCAAAAATAAATGAAAAAAAAATTTTTTAATATATAAATCAGAATAAAATCAACATTAAAAAGAAGGCCAAACTCCTACCGCTTCTGAGGGAAAATGGGAAAAAGCAAATTTTTTTCTAGTAGAATCAGAAAAGTTAAGGATATTTGAACTGGACGTTACTGGATGTGGATACAGAATATAGTGAAGAGTAAAATTCCTATAGCATAAACATACAGAACAAAGTTTGTCAAAGTACCTGGCGTATTCTGGGGATGTACAGGAAGGTATGTGACTGGAATAGACTGGAGTACACTAAACTGGAAAGAAACCCTGGAATGAGTTCCTTAAAGGCCTAGAATGCTTTGGTAAAAACGATCCTTAATTTGACAAAGCATTTTATAGTTTATAAAATAGTAATTTAAAGCATAAAAATGTAATAATTTTAAACATAAAAATAATTTATGCTTTCATGTAAATTATTTCCATCAATCGTCAGAGCAATCCGACAAAGTTAGCAGGGAAAAAATTATCAACCCTATTTTGCAGATGAGGAAACTGAGTTAAGCAAGAACACTAATATTTACTAAACACCTACTATGTACCAAGCCCTTTGCAAGGTAAATAGCAAAATTATGATCTTCTGAGATAAAGAATTGTTATCACCCCAATCTTATAATTAGGAAAACCAGTTCAGAGAGGCTGACAACCTTGCCCAGGGACATGTGACTAGTATGTGACAGATTCAGGACTGCGACCAGGTCATGCTTCCAACTTGTGCTGTGCCATCACGGGAGGCCAATTTTTAGAGGCTGTTGAAGACAGTGGTATCAAGACCTGACTGTTTTTAAAAGGACTCTTAGAGCATTTCAAAGGGTAGGTTAGAGAAGAAGGACAGAGGGAGATTATCAAATTGATCCAGATGAGAAACCTGGACCTGAAATAACACAGAAGCAGTTAGGATGGCACAGCAGATGAATGTAAACATTAGCCGCAAAGTGGCAGTGAAGCCAGAGGGTTTGACTGACCCCAGTCAGATACACGGATTACACCCAAGTCCCACGACTGCCTCCTAAGGTCTGGTCTTGCCTGTTCTTTTTCTAGATTCTTACTACCCTTCTCGTGAGTACCACATGGCTAAGCATTTGTAAGATGTCATCAAATCTAAAATGCCAATGATTTTAAGATGCATTATTATCTATGTTAAAAGAAAAAATGCTGTCGAAGTATAACATGACATTTACTTTAAAATGCACACTGATTTCAGGCAAAACAAAATGCGAAAAAAGATCTGAATCTTAGAATTAATGAAACATGGTAACTTTTCTATATTTTTTCAGTATGACTTTATTCTCACACCTCAACAAGACCACGCCTTTCAAGGAATAGTTTCTTAATGCCAAGGCCTTAAATGCAATGCAGTGCTTTGTAATCATTCTGTGGGGACTGCAGGCACTGTCTTCACAGACAAAGAGCATGCAGTCTAGACCAAATCCTTCTTGGTCCACAACGTTTATGGGCTTCCTGAATTCCTGAGATCTGAGACCTAACTGGTTATTCCTCATTATCTGTCAGTGACTCTGCAGTTAACAGATAACATGAGAGTAAGCATTTACCAAGAATGATGAAGATGGTGGGAGTGGTGGAGGTCCTGGTAGTAGTGACCACAAGAATGATAACTGCTATTTATTCAGTGCTTGCTATGTGCCAAACATTCTACATGGACTCTGTTGCTTAATTCTTGCAATTCTATGATGCATATAGTACCAGCAATCTTATTACTATAAGAAGAAAGTCACTTTCCAACTGGTAATCTTGAAGAAATAAAAACCTAGAGGAGAGTGATTTTTAAATCAAAGGTACATATGAAGAGAAATATGCCTAAGAAAGAATCCTGCTAGCTTTTGTTTATCCTGATTTTGTGAAACATTAACTCAACTCTTTAATTGTTCTTGCATGGTACTTTATTGACGATGGATCAGACTGACATTACTGGTCAGCATATATTTCTTTCTTCTTTTTTTTTTTAAAGAATAAACCCTCATTTCATGAATATGAGCCAGCAGAAAGAGACAACGTAGACTCCAGAGAACCTGCAGTCCTCATTCTTAAAGAACACATATTTCAGGGATGATAGCTCTTAGGATATTCACATGTTCAGCAGACCTCAATATAAACATGAAACAACAATGAAAAGTCAGCAAATCAGCAGGAGGAATAAACATGTCAGAAACATGATGGCATTCAGTGACCATCACATATCTTAATAAATGAGCTCATCGTCCAGCTTGTGTAAGTGTTCTCCTGTGGGGCATCTTGATAAACCAAAGACTCAACAGAAAATACTCCCACAGTGCTTGCTATTTTTTTTTTTTTTTTGCTGTATGTGGGCCTCTCACTGTTGTGGCCTCTCCCGTTGTGGAGCACAGGCTCTGGACGCACAGGCTCAGCGGCCATGGCTCACGGGCCCAGCCGCTCCGCGGCATGTGGGACCTTCCCGGACCGTGGCACAAACCCGTGTCCCCTGCATCGGCAGGCGGACTCTCAACCACTGCGCCACCAGGGAAGCCCAGTGCTTGCTTTTTAAAGTAGAATTATGTGAAAGTAACTGAGAATTACTGCCATCCCTTTACATTGACAATCTTCCAATTAATGAGAAAATGGATTTTTTCCTCAAAGTATTGGGTTTGAGAATCTTCTGTTCTCCATTAACTAATTTTTCGCAAATGTTTTTAATGCTTAAGGTACACGTATTTGCTATTTATAAAAACGCAGATGCAGTTGACTCACCTCCTTACAATTTTGAGTTTGTTCCTCAAGACACCACTAACTTTTCAGTTCTCCTGTGTGCTGAAAACCTGATTTCAAAAGGGAATCATGCAGATCCCCCTGAACAACTCTTCCATTTTAGTCATCCTTAACAGTCATCTCATAAACTTTTTTTGCTCACCATATATCAACGCTTAAGATTCCTAAAAAGTTCACATTTTTTTTTAAAGGACAAGGAGACAACTCTACTGGGAATGCCATGCCTTTCCCTCCCCACCCCTTCTTCTTTTCAACATCAGGCAAGTTTATATTCATCCTACCAGGACGAGCTCAAATATCATTTCCAAACTGCACTAACAGAATTAACAGTTCTTCCTTCTGTATTCCCCAACAATTTGTTCATACTACTATTAGAGTACTAATAAATTTATTATAGTAAGTTGTTTATATCCCAGATAATGAAGTCTATGAAGACACAAAACATCACTTATTCATCTCTGTATGTCCAAAACATACCTGAGCCAGGGGTAGTTATTCAATAAATTTTTGTTGAATAATTTTATTAATGTGACTCAAAGTCCTCAGAAATAATTTTATCTAAGGAAAATATTGTATTATTAGTCTTTGAAACGGCAATGAGAAAGAGAAAATATCTTTTTAAGTAGTAGAAACACAAAATGGAGTATAATCCCAAGTAAAAAATATAAATTGCAGAAAATAGTATTTTTCTTTTCTCATTTATTTTCTATGGTTTCTTAATTCTCTTCCATTAAACATCACTTGGGGAGATTTTTATTTATGAATGCTTATATCTCCTTTTATGAACCTGACAACTGTCTTGCCCCAGAGATATAAAATATGTATTTAGTACTGAATAATGCAAAATTCACTTTGCAACTTTTTGTGAGAATATGTCTGCCTTTTAGAGATGAAATAAAGCAATATTAAAATGTATATGCATAGCATGAATATAAATCAGCATAGAGATAGTTGAATATATGCTTGGTCAAAGGGAAAAGATGGACCACAATTATAAATATAGCCTAGATCATCTAAAAAGCTAATAATCATATGTTGACATAAGAACTGAAATTTTATCAATTGATAAAACACCTATGAATCTATATTCTGAGTTCCATTCTAAAAATAGAAAAAATATGGTTTGTGTTATTTGATTATTCCCAGTCCACAGCAAATCTCTAAAATCTGACATGAATAATGCTTTGGGGAAACATTTTCAAATTTTCATCTGAACATACCTGACATCATACTTCTCAAATCCCAGCAAACTGCTCTTGGCATATTACTCATTCTGCCACTATACTTAGTAGATACACTTAATGACGTAACTATAACCTACATTAATAACTCAATAAATACTGAATTGAATGACTTCTATGTTATCACTATAAGAATTAGTTTAATATTGTGATGCTGATATTATATTCTTATTCTCTAGATCAGGAAACTGAGGCTCCTAAGTTAAATAACTGGTGGCAAGTGCTGGAGCTAGAATTAGAATCCAGATCTAATTTATACATTCATATTCTTTCTCCCATACTACAGTATGATTCTTGCGTTTATTCTGCCAAGTATTATTCTTGAATGAGCCTAACAGTGTTGGCTTAACATTTCTAGTACCTTACTTGTAAAACTGAATTCCTACATAGCAGAGGGCAGGGGAGCAAGGCTGAGATGGCAGCTACTGGCTCTCTGTACTGTCAGAGATGCTTCAGGCTGTGTTCCCATGGGATGTGATTGACTCTCAGGCTGCCTGTATCTGTGATGAGGCATTTTATTTCACAGGGTTTATGGGCGGGCTAGTCAATAAAATTTGGATGAATCTGGACTGGATGGAAGGACTCTCAACCTGAATTAGTGAAAATCCAGAGTTGTAGAAAAAAATTTTAAGTCATTATATTGCTTTCATTAATATGCAGTAATTTAGCTATTTAAAAAGAAAAAGTAATCATGTGCATTTGGAAAACGGAGTATACGACATTGAGCAGTAGTGGCTTGAAGCAGGAGCCCCAGAATAAAACACTGGGTTGCATGTCAATGTGCTCACATCAGTGTTTTTGCTATACGACTATGTTCTTTCTAGAAAAGTCAGGCATTATAAGACGCCCAGGTGTGAATCTTAGAATAGTAAAACTAAAGGAAGAATACATCAGAGGTTTGTGAAATTTAGATATTATAGAATTAATTAACTATTGGAATCACAGAAACTGTAAAAAATAAGTATGCAACGTTTTAAGCCACTAAGTTTGTGGCAATTTGTCACTCACAACACAAAACTAATAAAGATAGAGAGGGGGATACTTAAATCGTTAAAAAGGAAAACCTTAATGCCTCCAATAAAGCAGGCTTTTTCAGAACACAAGGGCTAGGCAGAGGTACCTGTCCAGACCACAGAGCCACTTCCTTGTTCAATGAGTAATGCTGCCCTGTGTTCCTTCCTGACACCACACTAGTCCAGCATGTCCAGACCCTAAAGCATTACCATGTATGGATCACAGACCTCACAACAGTCCCTATGAGCACCGCAGGGAGCCTGGTACCTATTGCGCTCTCAAACAGTACCCTATTCTCTTCTGGGAAGACCCATACTCTCGTGGATCTAAGGGGCCCCAGTGGACATGGTTCACAACAATCCTTTAGGAGCCATTAAAGCCAGGATGGGAGATTGCTGGGACCAGTCCTTATGAGCGTGGGGTTCTAGTCTACAACTGAAAAAGAAGGGTATAAGACAGAGACAGGCTCTTAATTTCTGTAATATATTTAGCATTAAACTCAAAAATGCAGAATAGTGAACAAGCAAACACACAGTATGGAGAGAAAAAAGACAGTGTGGTATCATGGAAAAAGAACACTATAAGAAGTCTGAAGTGCCCTGACAGCAGCAGCCCTGCCCATGGGCTACAAAATGGGAGGCTTAGGACACCTTCAGGTGTCTTCCAGGTCTAACAGTCCTACATTCTTCAGTCTTAACATAAGAATATTTAGTTCAACAATTATAGTAACAAGCAGCTACTACCTTAGAAAAAAAGTGTACTAAGACATCAAGAAAACAACTATTCTATCTGCTAAGAGTACTTATTCTCAGTAACTAAGATTAGCAGGCAGGGCTCTGAATTTTAGCACACATTGTATTCTTAGCATTTGAGAGTCTAGTTTTATAAATGTCAACCCATACATCTTGGCTGCAAAGAAAAGGCCATTCAAATCCTCTAAGATAACCTCCAGCTAATTTATATATGTATATATTCCTTTGTTATTCTACTTTAAGTTTAGTGTTCAGAAGTCATTATTTAACGTACAGTTTCTTACTATAAATATAACTGTGAAATACTGACATTTCATATGCAAGCTATGAGTAGTGCTGGTTTATTGTTATAGCCAGCTAGCAAAAAAATATGCATAAATTAAAGTATTATGTTATAAAGCCTACCAAGTAACTAAGATCAAAGGAATGCACATGATATTTCCAGGCTTTTTCCGGCATATGTCAACAAAGAACAGTCAGCGAGGAAAATAACTTTGGTTGAAAGTCCGATGTTGCCATGTCAGAAAAAAGAGAGCTAAACCATCTACTTTCCATTGTTCATCTTGTGTCACTAGTAGTCTTTATCATTCATTAAAAATGGTTAAGTAGGGCTTCCCTGGTGGCACAGTGGTTGAGAGTCCGCCTGCCGATGCAGGGGACACGGGTTTGTGCCCGGGTCCGGGAAGATCCTACATGCCACAGAGTGGCTAGCCCCGTGAGCCATGGCCGCTGAGTCTGTGCATCCGGAGCCTGTGCTCCGCAACGGGAGAGGCCACAACAGTGAGAGGCCCACATACCGCAAAAAAAAAAAAAAAGGTTAAGTATTCCTACCTAATTTTTTAGCAATTCTCTACTATAGCTTGCTATTAAAAAGCTTACATTTGGACTCTACATTTCAGTTTCTATTCTCATTCCAGTTTACAGAGAAGTAAAAAAGTACTATATTTGCAACTTAGGCTGGTATTAAACTGACCCCTGCTGGCCTCATCTTTTCTGCATTTGTCAGATACGACAACACCCAACTGCATCCTACTGTTGAAACTGCATTTGATCAGATTCCCATATCAAAAACATGACAAAGGAAAAGGATGGCTACTCCCACAACTGCAAGTGGAAAGATGCCTGCTTCATTCTGGCTATTTTATTTGCAAAGACCTAGCAATTAAAATCACCCTAGTGTTCCATAGAAGTGTTTCCTAGAACCTACTGATTTATTCTACAAATTCATTCAACAAACACTTACAGATTTCTGGAAGAACACAGAAAAGCAGAGATACTTAGAAGTACAGCACCTGCCCTCCAGGTACTCACAGGCACTTACCAGTCATTAAAAAGATACATTTGAGAATTAAATTCTAGCATATGATTGGATACTACAAAAGTAAGAAGGAAGTAGGGCTACCATAGAGCTGGTGGTATAGCCTGCCTCATGGGCTTGAGTTCACTTAAGATTCTTTACTGAACAAGCCCAGGAAAATTTTATCTCCTTCTTCTTTAGGAACCGATTGTACTTCATGAATAATAATGGCTGCCATTTACTAACGATCTCCTATGTGCCAGGGACTGAGGCTAGGTGTTTTCCAGACACAATCATACTCACCTCACTTGATAACTCTACGAAACAGTTATTTTTATGCTTATGCTTAGTTCATAGATGAGGAAAGCTATATATTACACTACAATGTTTTTGTTTTAAACAGATGTTTCTCCTCTACAAGAAAATGAGCATCTTAAGCATAGGGGATTATGTCATTGTCATTTTTGTTTCCCCAGAATGTAGCACATCTCCAGTACCTGGTATATAGTATGTACTCAAAAAATGTCTGCATGATATATGAATGGAGATAATATTGAACAAATGTGGCTTCTAAATGCATACTATGAGCATGACCTATGCTTAAGCTCACAGTATGAGAAAGTAGTGGAAGAAAAAAGAGGAGAAAAAAAGTTTTGATTCCTGAACGTAGACACCCATACTCAACTGTGGCGAGAAAAGGAGAAAATCCCAAGACATGAGTTAAACAGAACATTATGGAAACAGAGCTTAACACTATCCAGTTAAAAACCAAATAGAAAAAGGACTCCAGCATCAGAAGATGATGACATACACAGGTGCTGGACTTTAATAGAACCTGAAACCTATTAAGAGGAGGGAAAAGAAAAAAGAAGAAAACCATGAAAAGAAGAGAATCATGAAAACAAACACAATGTAGAGATTCAAAAATTCTACTACGTTCCCAAGAAGTTAATGTATTTTTTCTTTTCCTACCTCCTCTTATTTTTCAACATCTCTTTTCTTGTCACTTAGAGACAGATGAAGATAAATGAAGTACAGTGGTTAAACTTCTTTGTTTGGATACAAATGATCTTGTGCATCAACATTATTGTTATGTAAGCACTTTTAATACTGCTTCTAGCAGATGAGACTTCTGTTTCAACATATGCTATGGGGAAAAATGGTAAAAATGTATTCATGACTAAAATAACTGAACAGTCAAAAACCGCATAGAAAATATTATACATGAATCTGGTTTGTTGTGCTTGTTAACGATTTAAGGTAAAACCGAGGATGCAATCTCTCTCCCCAAACGGGAATGAATAACCCCAGATTCTCAGTATTGTCAATACTTTCTATGTTGTCCTACCTTACACCAAACCACTGCTGCAAAATCATTCCTTAAGAGGGACTGAAATTTAACCCCCTCTTCCTGCACCTTCCCTGGTACAGTAAAACATGAGACAGAGGAAGTAGGGTTCTTCTCAGCAACGGCCACTGTAAAAATCTAAAGTTTACTGTGGGAACATTAGCTCCCAGAGAATACAAAGCAATGGTCAAGCTAATGGGCCCTGGGTTCAGATCGAAGTTCCACAACTGTAATTGTGGGCAAATCCCCTACTTTTCTAAATCAAATATAGTAAGATTACCTTTGTAAAACCAAGTTATCACATGCAAAGAGCTTAGCATACTACATGGTACATAAGTGTTCAACAAGCATAAGCTATAACCATTATTACAACCCCTATATGACTTCCCTCCTAAAGTCTTGCCTTCGACTCTCGATCTTAACAAAGAGATAGGACCTCTGAATCCTCACTCTGGCTAAGCTGGGCTCTGAATGTATTAAATGAGTCCATTTTACCCTCCTTCCGTCCTTTCCCTTTCTTGCCAATAATCAGCACCTCAGGAAATGTTCCTCTGCTCATACATAAATGAAGCTCCTGTTCATATATAATATTTATGATTATGTCTTATTTTGGTAACTAGAGGTCTCAAATTAAGCAATGTGGTCCAAATTGCAATATTCTGCCCCATTGGTCCCTAAATGACACCATCTTCTGTGACACCAGAAAAAAATATAATGGTCACACCTATAAGATCAAAAGCACAAGATCATTTGTACATAAAGCTTACAGCACTCACAGAAATCTACAAGGGTGTCTGCTTGCCATATCTTTAGAATTTATATCTCCCACTCTTCACACTATCCAGTCATAAACAAAGACCAGAGCACATTCCAGATTTCAGACCCCATGACAACTGTAACTATACACAACCTTCAGATACACCATTCACAACAGTCCATTTTCCAATAAGTGATTAAAAAATAACAAAATGAGGTGTTTATATCAGATTAATGTCAAGCATTTAAATTCAGCACATCAATATTTAAATAAAATAGCAAACCAACCAGTAGAAAAATTGTTTTAAACATAAATTACTCTTGAAGAAGACTACATGTACTTCTTAGAAATGAAATTTTGCTAGAGAGGTGCATTCTGTGTCATGTGCAGCCTTAAGCATTTCCTCAGAGCCAGTATCAAGAGTGTTGGTGAACATGCTGCACACAGGCATATAAGGCTGTCAGATGCTGCATATCAGCAATACTTCAGCTGTTAGATTAAGATTTCCCAATAAGGAAATGTTGCAGTACTTCTGCATCTAGCATCTGGTATTGTGTTGTAAATGCAGAACAAAGAGAGCAGCAGACTCGGAAGTCTTTCGGCTTCCTTTTGGCCATCTGCAGCATATTCCAAGAGTCACCTGGTCTACAAGGTGAATTCTCCCAATTTCATGAAATGCGAGCAAATCTTCCATCATCTGGGGTTTCTGACTCTAAAGTAAAGTCTCTCCCCCACAAAAAGCTTAATGAAGAATAGGAATAAAACCTTGCCTTCTAACACTTGAAAGCACTTTTTTTGTTGTTTAACCTGACAATCATAAATCACCAACAATGCCTCTTACAAGCAAGTATTTTCCACCATCTTGGGAAGTCCAAATTGATTGAAATTTTGCCATACAAATTAATTCCCCAAGTTTTCACTCAGTGTAAATTTGAGTATAACACAAGACCGATACAAGTTCTATACTCACATTCTGAGACTATTAGTGCTTGTTTTCTACCAACTCCTTATATAGAGAGTTGAATAGAAAAAACAGGAATTTGTATGTAGTAATAATGTACCAATATAACTATGAATATGGAGACACTGTTTCTGTTCATCTCAGTACATTCAGCACCTAGCAGATGGCCTGGCACATACCAGACACTCAATATTTGTTGACTAAAGAATAGATCTGTTGCCTCTCAAATGTTTGGTAGTCAGACTTTTTGAATTACAAATTCAAATGGGAAAATTTGTTACCACTGGCCATCATTATAAAAGGGGAATGGTACATCTTTGGAAAATACTTGATCCCAAGATATAATATAATAAAATCACATTTTAAAAAGCAACAATCAGGGCTTCCCTGGTGGCGCAGTGGTTGACAGTCCGCCTGCCAATGCAGGGGACACGGGTTCGTGCCCCGGTCCAGGAAGATCCCACATGCCGCAGAGCAGCTGGGCCCGTGAGCCATGGCCACTGGACCTGCGCGTCCGGAGCCTGTGCTCCGCAACGGGAGAGGCCACAGCAGTGAGAGGCCCGCGTACCGCAAAAAAAAAAAAAAAAAAAAAAGCAACAATCATTTTAGAGCTCCATGAATATTAATTAAAAAGAAAATATTAATAAAGACAAACCCCAAAAGTCTGAGATTTACAGTCCAAAGCTATTCTAACTTAGAAATGTTTTTCTCAGATAAATGCTATTTTGAGTAATGATTAGGTCAGATGAGCTAAAGATTTCAATTTATAGTTTCATTACAAGCTTATGATCTAATCACTAATCTAATAGTTTATAATAGTTTATATTTTCCACAAATGTATTTGGTATCCTATCTGTTGAGTCAGGACACCGGAAGAACTTACTTCCCTGTCCAAACACGGCTGGAAGATGTGGTTCAAATTCCAGTTCCATCCCTTGCTAAGTGACTTCGAGCAAGTTATATTAAATCTATCTTTGCTTCAATTACCACTTTCTTTGCTTCAGTTAGCTTTGCTTTTTTGTGTTTCCTTGGACCTGACCCTGCCTGCATTTTGGAATATTTAAGTTTGTTGAATATTAAGGGCATATTAAGGGATATTCAAGTTTGTTGAAACCCAAATACAAAGAGAAAGCCTCAGTGATCAGTTTTGAAACCCAGAAACCATGATTTTAAATCAACCACAAGACAACGTTCCTGAAAGTCGCGTCTTGTCAGAAGAGACTGTGTTTTCTAAATTCTTTAAACTTCAGTTTTAACAATTAGGGATGAAGAAGGCACAAGAACCTCAGCACTGGTGGTGACCTGATTCCCTGAGCATTGCTGCACATTAGAACCACCTGGGTTGCCTTCGGAACTTTTTTTTTAACATCTTTATTGGAGTACAATTGCTTTACAATGGTGTGTTGGTTTCTGCTGTATAACAAAGTGAATCAGCCACATGTATACACATGTCCCCATATCCCCTCCCTCTTGCATCTCCCTCCCGCCCTCCCTATCCCACCCCTCTAGGTGGGCACAAAGCACCTAGCTGATCTCCCTGTGCTCTGTGGCTGCTTCCCACTAGCTGGCTATTTTCCATTTGGTAGTGTGTACACGTCCGTGTCACGCTCTCACCTCGCCCTAGCTTCCCCTCCCCACCCCTCACCCCGTGACCTCATATGCCTGACCGCACCCCCACCCATGTTGACTGGTCTGGGGCGAGGCACTCAGGCACTGATAATATATTTAAAGCACTGTCAGGTGACTCTGGTATGTAGCCTGGCTTTGGAATGACAGCTCTAAGAGAAACCTCCCATTTGATTCAAAACTGTGACCAACACAGAACAGGAAGGAAAACCCGGCAGTGCCCTCCTGGCCCCCTAGCGCCGTGTGTGTAGACTGTGCAGGGGATCTTGTGACCCTGTGGAGGAATGTGGAGACTGGGACAGGATGGCTGCAAGTAGGAGACTGGGGCCAGAGTGGAGAGATCATGAGAACAGGGGCCAAGGCCAGTCAGGGACCAGACTATGCAAAGCACCAGGAGCAGAAACAAATCAGTCCAAAGGACAGCCACATTCCCACAGTCACGGAGAGCATACAAAGGAAAAGATGCCAAGGGTTGAGCAGTGACCTGAAAGAAGCTGGGCTACCCAAGAGAAATGAAACTAGAAGAAACAGAAGTACCACGACTTGCCAAGTTTGTCCTAGTTGTGTGCATGCCTCCACCCTACCCCTACCCCATCCAGGCTGAGGTGGAGGCAAGTGAGGAATTATAGAATATAAAGAAGCCATTGTTATTAAAATTACCCAAAAACTGAAAAAAAAGGAAAAGGTGAGAGAGCCACACGTTCTTTCAGTGTCATATTGGGGTACCATTTAATAGGCTGACTCAGGGTTTATTTAATTCTCTAGAAGAATGTCCCTGCATTTGACTTCGTCACGTACTCTTCCATTAGAGTGCAGACACTGTGGAACTGAAAGTTACTTGTAGGTTTGGGTCCAAGAGAAATAATAACTCTAAAAGTTATAGTTTTACTGACTGTAGAACATTACCAGTTTTGTCTCCAACCTAGAAATAGTATTATATATATATATATATAAATGTTTGTATATATGTAGATATAATAAGTATATGTAGATACAATATGTATATGTAGATACAATATGTATACATAGACATGATATGTGCGTGAGTGTGTGTGTATATATATATTTTAATGTTGGAACCAGCAGTAACCTTTACGGGTTCCCTTGTTAATAAGTTAATAAATCACTGACATATTTCTTTCTGTATTTCTATGAGTCAAGTTCTAACTTTCTGAAAACTGTACTTTGATACTACATTTTCTTTACATATCTAACAGTGTTTGTGAATCTACCACCCAATGACCCCATTCTCAAATGGATATTTTACAAGATAATTCAAGTAAAGTGCTTAGCACAGTGCATAGCACATAGTAAATGCTCAGTAAATGTGCTATTATTCATAGCTGCTAGTAGTTGGAAGGGATTTTATGTGGCCTCTAGCAGTGGCCACAGACTCACCAACAGGATTTCAAAGCAATAATCGAGGGTGACCCAGGTCAGTAGTTACATGGAAGCCTCCCTCAGCTGGGGCCACTTGCAAATATTATGAATATAGGGAGCCACTCTGCTCAAAATAATTCCCAAACTATCAATGCAGATGATGAGAATCACTTGTATATTTATCACAATAGGTGTGTGGGCCTATGGGGAGAAAGCAATGATAACTTAGCAAAATCAAGTACACTGATCTAAAAGAAGCCATCTCCTTGGTGACCAAAAGTGCGTTCTTCCATAATTTAAGGGGATGTTTGAATGATATTCAAAACTTATGTGATTGATCCAGTTACAGAAGAAAAAGCAGTACAGTAAAGTTAACTATATTGGTATGTGAGCAGAGAGGAAACTGGTTAAGGGAGGGAGCAAAAGCTCCCAGAATGAGAATATATGGTTAATTTCTTAAATTATAAACTCCAAAGGTATGATTTTTCTACAGGAATTTTCTTCACAAATGAAGTGCACCTGTAAAAACAAAAGCTTGTCTAATGTTAAAACCGGGCTTATAAGAAACCTCAGGACTTAACTTTGACTTTAACTTAGAGGGTGAGAGTTTCAGATACATCAATACACTGTCAAGGCCATGGCCATTTGGTGATTCTTCATTCCACTGCTTTTCTTTCAAGTGTCAGGAGTTCAGTTTTCCTAATATTAATAAGCAATACCACAACTACCAAGACAGAAGGAACAAAAGCACACACACACCTCACAAAATAAAGAAAACTCTATAGTATTCTCTTTTTTTTCCCACTCTATCTTTTCCCTTGCCCAGATTGGGGGGGTGGGTGGTAAACACACATAATTAGACACAAAATCTTCATAATTTACCACCCTGATATCTTCATCCTCAACTACCCTATCACCAAATACAGAGCAGTTGAAAGAAAAGTAATAATAAATCTCTGAGGTTATATACTTCTTTTTAAACAGGCAATTTTCCACTTTATAAAATAACTAATTTCCCGTTTAAAAAATAAGACTATTTGTTGCCTTATGATGTTACAATTAAGCAAGCTTTTAAGCACAACAGAAAATACGTAGGTTAATAAAGTGATTTTAATAAAAAGAAAAGAAAGATTTGAGAATTATTGGTGTTTCCATATACTATAGAATATTGACTGTATGGTCAAGATGAGCATCGGTTACAAATTATGTGTACAGCTTGCTAACAAATTAGGAAAATGTTCACCTTTGGTTTCTTTTCTGACTACTTGTAAAGTAATATTCACACACAAATTTACAATTCAAATTTGATGCCTTATGAGTACATTTTGCAGATCATGCTCTGAGAAGTGAGAGAGTGAACTTAGTTGCACAGAAAGTATAATTTGCTGCTGGCTTTTAGCCAGAAACACTAGACCAAATGTTTAGAGACTGTAAGGCATCTAACAAGCCCAGTGCACGTGTACTTCTCAGTACTAGTTGTTGCTGTTTACATGTGGACCTCCAAATAAAGGGCAAAATAAAATTGAAATTCATGCATTTTAAATTTTATTTATTTTATTTACAGGGAACAGAAAAGGAAGCAACTTGAAGGCCCTTTGGGAACATTTGTAACAGTGTTGACAAGAAGTCCCAATGATTTAAGCAACACTAATAACCATATGTCTGTACCTATGTTCAGCTGTAATTTACACATTATGTTTAAGTTTTTATTTTCATACTTGAGAAAACATGCCAAGTATTCAGTATTTATTATCAGAGTTAACTTGCAGAAAGAGAAAGCTAATTACAATAGAAAGAAGAAAATATTGGTCTTGGGAAAAAAATGAATTTGATTATCATACAGGTAGGTAGTAAAGGAGTCATTACTACCTCCCACAACTAATCAATATGTCTGTACCTTAAACTTACCATAACTGTCACGTACTAAAAAGATATGATCACTATATGGGCAAATACATTGCTAATAAAAATCTACTCCAACATACTAGTCACTCCATCACAGTACAATATAATTTTTGCAGGTATGTGCTATAATAAACCATGTGACACAGTAAAAGGTATGACGTATTACAAGTCTCCCTTACACAAAGTACTGCGAGCAGGTATGGTCAACCTATTACTTGAGATCACTCAGGGGTAAGAAGGCCAGGCCCAAACAGCAGTCTGCAACCTTATAAGGGGCTGAGCAAAGACAGAGGGAGATCAGGCAGGGAGAGTGGGGGTGAGGGGAAATGAAAAAACAGAAGGAAAGAAGTCAATGGATAACCGTTTTCAAGAAAATAATTTTAGTTGATGTTAGGTATTAAGATTGAAAACTGAAGCCTGAGTTGAGAAAACCTGAAGGCGAAATCGAGGAGGACTACAAAGAACAACATTCAGCTGCCACACTTGGTGAGTAACTGCCTTTCTTACCGCACCTGTACTAGGAAAGCACTGCAGACAAACTAGAACACGTTTGATACTATTCTACACGTGGTGGTAATCACGAGGCCAATTTGCAGCTCCTCACCAGGAAGGGATGGTGAACCCCTAAACTATATCATATCACCCCCTGAAGACAGTCGTGGGCCCACGACCTCGTAGGCAACCTCATCAAGAGGCCCAGCACTGGCAGGCCCCTTCTGAGCTGTGCTGGTTGCCAGTTTGCACAACAAATCATTCACGCCTCTCTCCTCTACACTTACCATGTACTTTTAATGGTTCGCTGGCACCTTACAGCACCTGGTGCTTCTAGAAGGCTACTTTAATATAAGTGTGGTCAAGGTATACTTTTTATTAAACTGTGATTTATTTTAAGCTATTATCAGAAGATGAATTAAAAACTTAGGGGACTGTGACCTCAAAGTAGTATAACATAGCCATATGCACATGTGTTTCCACTTTTGAGGACATGGGGCATTTTAAGGCTCTCCAACTGGCGAGGTCACTCCAGTAAGTTTTCTAGCCTGCATAGTGACAACCCACAACAGTCTCAGAGGGAAAGTGCCTATCCCAAGACTCAAGGTCAATTCCTTTGTTCTCACCTTCTCAGAAATCTCACTTCATCACTAATAACCAACTCCTCAACTTACCTTAAAATATGCATCCTTACTAGCCCCCAAGTTCAAAACTCTTTAAAACAACCAACCAATCAAAAAACTATTATTACCTTTCTAACCCCCATCCTGTTCTTTATTTCTTATTCATAGCCCAATTTCTTAAGATCCAGCACTCATGACTCTGAGGTGCTCTAGCAAAGCTCACTAAAGGATTCTTTACTATTGAAATCAATTAACACTTTTCAGTCTTCATCTTAATTGACTTCTCTACAGCATGAAACTGTTGACTTCAATCTTGAGATATTTTTTCTCCCTTGGTTTCTATGACATCTTTCTCTCTAGGTTTTCCTCTGACTCTTCGTCTCAATCAATCACCTTTGCTGGCTTCTCTTTTTTTTCAATTAGCCTCTTAAATATTCCTGTTCCACAGGGTTCCATCCATACTGTTACTGTCTTCATTGTTTTCACCCTCTTCCTATATTATTTCTACCTCCACAGAATAAGCGATCATCTTTATATTTTTTGAGAATATATACTATATTCTCAAGTCTTAATTTCCTACCCAAATCACTCTTGAGATTCAGTCGCACATATCCAGATCCCTTAAGAATACATCCACCTGGATGTCCCACAAGCATCTCATACTGAACACATCCAAAATGAAATTCATGATCTACACATGCAACTCCTTCTCCTCTTTCTCTCTTACCCTACTGTCAACTCCTCTGGCTGTATTCACTGTCTTTCTGAGGTACCACCACTCACGCCTCAAGTCTGCCGACTTAGAAACATGAGCATCCTCTCTGACTCCCTTCTTTCTTTCTAATACGTCCACAGCGGGCAGTCCCCAAGTGCTAGCAACTCTACCTTCTTCAAATGTTCTCATTACTTCCCTCTTCCCTTCGCACAGCCACGGCTACTACTGCCAGAGTACAGGACCACTTCATTTTTTTTTACCTTTTTTTATTTAAACAATTGTTTTTAATTTTTTAATTTTATTTTTTATATAGAAGGTTCTTATTAGTTATCCATTTTATACATATTAGTGTATACATGTCAATCTCAATCTCCCAATTCATCACACCACCACCACCCCGCCGCCACTTTCCCCCCTTGGTGTCCATACGTTTGTTCTCTACATCTGTGTCTCTATTTCTTCCCTGCAAACGGGTTCATCCGTACCATTTTTCTAGGTTCCACATATATGCATTAATATACGATATTTGTTTTTCTCTTTCTGACCAGAGTGACCCTTTTAAAGTGACCCTTTTAAAAGAGACATTAGATCAAATTATTTCTCTGCTCAAAATCCTGCTTTTTTTTTTTTTTTTAACTTAGATAGCTTCATTAATTCAGAAGCTTGGACTGACTGATTTCCCCATTGTTTAGAACAGTGCTTCGCACAAAGTAGTGTGAAATAAATAGTTGTCAAATGAATGAATAGAAGTACAGCAAAAGAGGTATGTATATGACAGAGGGGGAGCCCAAAGGTAGAAACATGAGTTCCTCTTGGGTAAACTGGGAAAGGCTTCACAAAGCAGTGGATGCTTGAATAGATTTGTGGAATAAACAGAAATCGGTCAGGTTAAAGTTCTGAGAGGAAGGCACCGAAAACCAATAGCATAACACCTGTAAAGGCAGAGAGAAACAAAGAAGCATGGTGTACTCTGGAACTGCATGCGATCCAGGAGAGCAGAGATGGAAAGTGTAAGTGAGCAGAGAAGACTGAGCTGAAGAGGGAGGCAGGTGCTCCACTGCTTGCTGGCTCTCCTTGCCTCTTGCAACTGTGTAGACCTTTAGGACCACATCATTTCTTGACCTGATGACTGCAGCAGTCTCCTGGTCTCAGTTTTACTCTCTTCCAAACATCCTCCAAACTGAGACAGAAAGAGCTTTCTGAAGTGCACATCTCACACACCAAATCCCATGTCCCTTGTCAAGAATGTGTAAATGGGTCTCCCTCAAGGTAAGGCCCAACTCCTTGGTACCAGCCTATCATTAGCCTCATTTCTAACCAAGTTCCTGCCTCCTTGTGCATACCAAATTGCTTGGCAGCTTCCCCAAAGCAACATCTTGTATATCTGTGCCTTGGTATAGGCTGCTTCTCTGCCTGATAACTTTTGTCCCCAATTTATCTAGCTGCAAAGACTCTCCCAGAGCCTTCCCAGGTGCCTACAGCCTGAGTGTAATGCCCTTCCCATGTGCTCTAAGGGCAAGAGCCCCCTATGAATAGTAGACAGTACTGTGACTTCATATTTGAAGAAATGAACCAATAGTTTATCGGCTAGCATAGCAGGCACTCAATAAACGGCTTTCAAAGAATGTACGATGATACCCAGTGATGAAGAAGAAGTTGCTTTTCCTTAGTATTTCATTCTTCATCTTGATTTTTAGGGCCTAGAGCTGATATTCACAACTGTTAAGTAGCAATAGCGGAATTAAAACATGGGCATCTTTTTTATACTTCTTGTAGATACAAGCTATGATGCTCACCTGTAAAATATGTCATCGCTTAATTCTTATAATTCCTTTTAATAAAGGAAGTTTAAAAAAAAAGAATGTAAGATGAACAAATAATAATTTGGCTTGAACTCCACAGCTGGCATAATGGCTGTAACACCTGAGAAGTCTATATCAAACTGTATTTATTCAGAACTTCAGAGTCATATATTTCTTGTTATTTTTATACTAATACTAATAACAGGTCAAAGAAGGGACCAGTCTCTAGGACTTAATAACAAAGTTGTCTCGATGGAAGTATCATATACACTTGAAGGAGTTCATGTGCCCTCCAAAGGGTCTGACTACCCAAATTATCAACCAGACCACTGGCTACAGAGGCTGTCTTACTCATCTCTGCATACCTAAGTCCCTGACACATAGTACCACTCACAAGGTCTGATGAAGGCCTAATGAATGAGAGATTATAAAGAAACACATAGAAGCAAATAGGGCCCGCCCTGTTGAAGAATTACTAATTTCTAATTTCCTTCATGAAATTACCTACAAGTGGTCAGTCTTACTGAGTCTTACATTTGCAAGAAGTCTTCATCTCAGTATTCACTTATTCAACAAATATCCAGTGTCAACTATATGCCAGCTACCATGGTAGGCACATGAATTAGCAGGGAAAGCAATGCAACTAGAAAGAGTACTCTTTCTTTCTTCCAAATCCACCTAGATATTTAATAGTTGTGAGATCTATGTGCCAACCAATTAAGCTCTCTGCTTATAAATGTCTTCGTATATAAATTGAGAGTAATATATCTATTTCACAGGGTTATTGTGGGAGTTAAATGAGATAATACATAAACCCAATATGGTGTAAACATATTAGTTATCCCTATATTCACTATACATCAGCGGTCCCCAACCTTTTTGGCACCAGGGACCAGTTTCGTGGAAGATAATTTTCCCACAGATGGCGGGTGGGTGTGTGTGTTGGGGGGAAGGGGATGGTTCAGGCGGTAATGTGAGCAATGGGGAGCGATGGGGAGTGATGGGGAGAGATGGGGAGTGATGGAGAGTGATGGGGAGTGGCAGATGAAGCTTCACTCGCTCACCTGCTGCTCCCCTCCTGCTGTGCGGTCCAGTTCCTAACAGGCCACAGACCAGTACCCCTTGGCAGCCTGGGGGTTGGGGACCCCTGCTATAAATAAAAGGAAGTAATATTTTATGTATTACTTCACATAAGACAAATAAGACAGGGATTAATATTCCCACGTATAATTTTTAAAACCAGCACCAGGGAATCTAAGCCATTTTCCCAAGACCACTCATGCAGTTGGTCAGTGGCAAAGTTCTTTGGTATCAAGTATGAAACTGTGATTCTCTTTACTTATTGTCTCTTACAAATCTCACTGGCACCTAATTATGAAAGACCCTACATCAAAGAGTGGGACTACAGCTGAGAAAGCATAGGTCTTCCTAACATAGTAGCTGAGGGGTTAATGAGCAAAGAAGTGTTTAAATTAACTGTTTTCTTGTTAAAGAATAACAGTTTTCTTAGCCGACACAGGGTAATGCCAACTATAAGAGAGACCGTAAAGTTTTTATAGTCAGGGAAAGGTCCCCAATGTCATAAGTTTTGCTTTAACAAGAAAATTCTAATATTAAAAACTGTTGGGTTGCCATGGTAACAATCTATTTGCAATCATGATGCTGGTATTATTCTGTTATATTTCTCTCAAGGAAAAGTAAACTAGATGTAGCAAAGGAATTTAATGAAACTATCTGCTGGACCAAAAGCCAAGATATGACCATTTTTAGGCAATACAACATGATTTAAATATACAGCAAGAGATCCTCAGTTTACAATAACAGTTCCATCAATAAAATTAAAAGATTTTGACCTTGACACCAATACAAGGTATAGCTATATTATCTGGAGAACTCAATTCTATGAGTAAGAAAAATAAATCATTAAACAACCGAGAGGACAGCCATGGAACAAGAAAGTCAGAATTCATCAAAAGGAGAACAAAATCAATCCTCAAAGGAAGTATGAATTATCAAGACTAAATTTCTCACAGAAAGCTCGAAGGTTTCATTTTGGTGTTTTGTTTTGTGTGTATGTGTGTGTGTATATGTTGGGGGAAGGGGTATATTTTGAACTCTAGGACATCCTTGGATGATTTAACCTTCTAGTTTTATTTAGAAAATGTCAGAAGGACATATTCAAAATAAATTGATTCTAAATAAAAAAAGGAAGGAAGTTATCATTTTTGAATGGTCTTCAAAATTAGACCATTTTGAAGTCTGGACACACAGACTGTTTATGCAGAGAGGACAATTTCCACACAATCAGCAAAGCCTCAGCCTTGACTATGAAAATCATATAGATTTTCTCTTCTGTAAAAGCTTTTCTAATACTTGTTTCTACAACAATCCAAGAAACGATAACATTTTCCCCACAACTTTAGCTGTGAACACATCATTTCTTGTCTATTTGTAACGATTTTACAGAACAGCATATGCATGCTCAATGTCCTCAAAGACAACCAGAATTAAAATTGCACTCCCTCTGCTTCAACAATAAACTGGTTTTGTAAGAAAATATCAGCATGCAGAATTAAAGAAATATTTTTCTTCATTGGCCAGCTCTTTCCTTAACTTCAATAGTCAGTGCAGATTTGGTAATATATATTTACATTATATATACTATTATAACATATATTTATATCATATATAATAGCATCTATTTTTACAAATATAAATATTCATATATAAAATAACTAGTTTGTTTTCTGAAATACAATCCTGAAAACTATGTGTAATCAAATTTTCTATATAAGCCATGTTTTCTCTCTACTTTCAATATAAAATTATAGAACGTGTCTCCAGCCTCCCTGAAAAGGACTGGTTAAAGACACCTTTTTAAAAATAACAGTTAGGGAATTCCCTGGTGGTCTAGTGGTTAAGAATCCGCCTTCCAATGAAGGGGATGTGAGTTCTATCCCTGGTCAGGGAACTAGGATCCCACATGCCACGGGGCAAATAAGCCCTCGTGCAGCAAAAAAAGATCCCACATGCCGCAACTAAGACTGAGGTGGTCAAATAAATAAGTAAATAAATAAATATTTTTAAAAATTAAAAAAATAAAATCAGTTAAGATTTCAGAAAACTTCATAAAATCTAATATTTTAAATTTTATTAAATTCATACAAAATATTAACAACTTAAATAACAACTATAGCTAGCACAGATTACATACTTTTGCTTCTTGTTCTTAAAGATTATGGAGATTAAGGTTAAGACCAAAGGTTTCTAGGTTGAGGAACTTAGATGGAGGATAATAACATTAAATGGTAAAAGAAATATACGAGTGAGCACAAATTTGAGGGAAAGTGCTAGATAATCATCCATGTTCTAGAAAGATTGAATAATGAGGTGGGGATATGTGATAAACAGTTGGAAGTTGTTAACAGACGGCTGGAACTCAGGAGGGCTGTCTGCAATATTGAGGAAGATTCACTCACTGGTGAATGAGCAATAACTGGATGTACAAAAGAGGATGATACCCCTTAGGGAAACATTGTGAAAAAGAGACTAATAAAGATAAACAAGGATAAACCTTGAGGTAGACTAAATATTTAAAGGTCAGTGTAATTTTTAAAAAACAAGGTGACAAAAGTGTCTTGAAAGTCATGAGAGGAGGGTTTCAAGAAGAGAGCAGTCAACAACATACGCCTCAAAGAGCTCAACAGAACACAGCAACAGAAAAGGCATATTGGGATCTGCATTTCAGATGTAACTAGGTGTATTAGTGAAGTCATTTTCAGTACAGTAGCTGAGGCAGAAACTAGCTAGCCTCAAAAGGGTAGAGTGAGAAAATGGAAACAATGCATCAAACATTGCTATGTTCTACATGCTTAATACTAAAATCAGAATCCTCAACAAGTAAAGCTTAGTGTTTCTGGATTATATAATAACCATTCTTATGTGAAAGAAACAATAGCAGATTTGTTTTTGTTTATGTAAATTTATTTATTTAATTTATTTTTTACTTTTGTCTGTGTTGGGTCTTCGTTGCTGCATGCGGGCTTTCTCTAGTTGCAGCGAGCAGGGGCTACTCTTCATTGCAGTACGTGGGCTTCTCATTACGGTGGCTTCTCTTGTTGCGGAGCGCGGGCTCTAGGCGCCGCGGGCTGCAGTAGTTGTGGCGCACGGGCTCTAGAGCGCAGTGGCACACGGGCTTAGTTGCTCCGCGGCATGTGGGATCTTCCCCGACCAGGGCTCGAACCCATGTCCCCTGCATTGGCAGGTGGATTCTTAACCACTGTGCCACCAGGGAAGCCCGCAGATTTGTTTTTAAAGGCAAAAACTTGAAATTAGTGACTTGTACTAGGAGGCAGCAATCCATCCTTTTTTTTTTTTTTTTTAATCCCGGCAGTATAAATAAATTTCTTGGCAAAAAAAAAGAGAATATTTTCTCATGCATCAAATGTCAAAATTTAGTTTATTTTTTCTGATGTGTAAATGCCATAGATACACTGCAACTATTAAAGGATGCTCTGAATCTATCTGAGATTAGTAATGCTTTTAATTAAAAGATTTTTCCTTCCAAGACTTCCATTTCAGTCCTAAATATGTGTTTTCTCCATTCATCCTTGTCTCATAGGACAATGATCTTCATATTTTAGAGGGAGACAGATTTACTTTTTGGTTCCTGTTAACAGAACATCTTGGATTTAATTGCCAATATTATTTATGAATTACAAGTGTAGGAGTGTTTTTCAATATGATGAATATTCCGTCATCTGAAATTTTTAAGAGATGCCAAATATGAAGAGGAATAGGATAGTACAGTTGCTCTTTTCCTCTCTTGCTACACCCTCTTCTGGAAAGACAATAAACAACATAGGTTTTTCCTTTGTCTACTTAAACCTGCAGGTTCAGAGACAGTTTTGTCAAAAGTCAAAGAGAAATAGGAAGGAACTTCTAAGAGAAGTATTCCTAAAAGACAAGAACATGCTTACAGAGGTAAAATATAATAATTAGCACCTATTACTGCAGGCAAAAAGTAGGGGGAGGGATAAAATATAACTGCATAGTAATATCAAGCACTACAAAAGGTAGTAAATTGAAAAAAAAATTAAATATTGAATATTAATTTTCTCCTATAACCAGAAAGCATAGTAAAGTTTACAAACTCAACTAATGCTTAATGGGCTGATTTAAATTCAAAGTACTTGAATGTAAAGAAGAAAGCTGAGCATACTATAGGGGTTCTCCTGTGTTTACAGTACAATTTCAGATATCACATAGGGGCGGCCACATTTAGTTCCAGGTATTCTTTCACAAAATATCAGAAATGAAATGGAAGTTTTGCTCTAAAAGTAAAAGATATACCCCACCAGGTTAAAACATTCTACACCTAATGGCTTTTAAAATAAGGCTGTTCAAAAAGCTATCATAATGTTGTGACAATGACTGGACTATCAAGAATATACAATATTACCTGTATATTAGACTCTACCATGTAAAGAAGGAAGAAACATTTCTACTTTTAAAAGCCAGAGAAAATGTCTAGGTCTGCTTAGAATTGTCATGGCCTCAATTTCACAGAGAAAAAGTCAGTCTCAAGGTTTTATCATGCAAAATTTCAAGATTTAAAATGCAACAGAACTAAATAACATAAGAAATTAAAATTACAAAGAGATATTATTTACAGCATTTATAAGTTGGACAAGGATTAAAAAGAATGATAATATCTCATGCTAGCAAGGCTGTAAAAAAACAGTGCACTCATACAGTGTTGATGGGGTATAAGTTAATAAAATATATACTGGAATACAATTTGACAACATATACAAAAATGCAAAATATGCCTCGGGAAATTCATTTCTATTCACTTATCCTATGCAAAAAAAAAAAAACAAAAATACTTTATTTTATAAAGATATATGCATACTGATGTTCCATGCAATGGAAAAACAACGGACGTAACTCTAAAGGGTACTGGTTAATTACATTTTGACATGTTTCATACCATAGAATAGTATATAACTGTTAAAAGAAAATTATATATGGTATGCATTCAGGAGTGTATATATTGGATATAGATACAGACGTAGACCCAACAGCGGTCTACTGAATGATGGAAATGGTGGTCTCTAAGAAGCAGGGTTTCTGAGGCACTTGAATTTCTGATCTGCACTTTTATTGATTATTTTAATTTTTTTATAATGCACATAAAAATTTTTTAAACACTTGAATAAATGGTTGAAATAAGTGACGAAATTTATTACCACAGTTGAAAAATACATATTTGCATATATTATAGACAATGGCTTTTGTTTGTGTCAAAGGATTAAAGATACTTAGAGATATGAAAGGTAATGTGTTGACTATATTCTACCACTGTTATTACACAAGAGATGAAAAGAAATACACAAAATTGTCATCTTGGGAATACTGGTGAGAAAATTAGTCCAGCAAATGTTTAATATATTACCAGCATGAAGATGCTATCAACCTTCAGGGTGGTGGGAGGGGGAAATGGGTGGCAAGGTATGAATTTGGGTTTTAAATGCCTCTGTGCTTTTCAGGTGTTAACACCATGGGCTCTGCAATGAGAGATACATGGTTTAGGGGCCCAATTCTGTCAGTGACCCTGGGCAGGTTCCTTCACCTTTCCAAGCCTCAGTTTATCTCCTACAATACAGGGATAATAATAGTATTACCCCCATAAAATTGTTGGGAAGATTTAAAAGATAATATATGCAAGGAACAGTGCCTGGCACATGGCCAATATTCGATCTGGGCTCTTATCCTTCTTAAAGCACACCAAGTTTTTTTCATTAGCAATTACAAAGACCTCAGGAAATCGCAGCCTGAATTTTATTGCAGAAAAAATAGAAACGAGGGATGTTAACTTCAGATTGGATAACAGAAAACACCCAGCCAGTCAGTGGAATTCATTTTAACTCTATAATGCTACCCATCCTAAAGATAGTTGTAGCTTTCCAGAGATATAAGTCCTCTCTGATTATTAATACCAACCCTGACTTCGTGACAGGTATTAAAATAATACCAGTTCAAAATGTACACATAAAAAACTGAATGAAGAACAAAACCCACTCTGCCTGTTAAACATAAATGAGAACTTGAGGGAAAATCTTGACAAAGTCTTATGAACAAATAACTATAAAGAGAGAGCGAAAAAAGAACTGCAACTGTTTCCCACGATCAAAGCACATACATTTCCATCACTCAACAGAATGAAATCAACAAACAGGTATTAAGCAATTCATTGCCCTCAGGAATATCCAGTTCTATTACAGGAGCCAAGATAAACCAACAAGTAACTATGATACAAGAATTACCAAGCTCCACAGGAGCCTGTCAAAGAAGATGGCATGCTTCTTGCCAGGCCAAGGGAGAAGCATACAGGTACAGTGGGAATGCTTTTCAGGTATGAGTACAAACAAGATGGTCACAAATTGAGATTCATTCATCTATCAAGTTTGAAGTAATGAAACTATGTTTTAATAAGCTGCATGCACAAACTTTATACTATCTATCGAGAGTCTATTTTGTGGAAAATATTGTAACATGCTGTAAGGGAACACAATAATATTTCTGATATATCCTAAGCTTTACAATCCAGTTGGGAAACAAATGATACATATTGTATTGTGAATTCCCCAAGGGCAACTGATGTGTCTTTTTTTTTTTTTTTGCGGTAAGCAGGCCTCTCACTGCTGTGGCCTCTGCCGCTGCGGAGCACAGGCTCCGGACGCGCAGGCTCAGTGGCCATGGCTCACGGGCCCAGCCGCTCCGTGGCACGTGGGATCTTCCCAGACCACAGCACGAACCCGTGTCCCCTGCATTGGCAGGTGGACTCTCAACCACTGTGCCACCAGGGAAGCCCTGATGTGTCTTTTTTATCTTTGTATTCCCATCCCCTTGCGCAATGCTTGCAAAATCACTGGCACTAAATACAGGTCTGGCAAATAACTGAATAAACAAATGACTATAATACGAAGCAGAATATTATACGTTCGGCTGATCATCAGTATCAGAGAAGTTTAGCAGAGGGACACAGAATTTGCAATAGGGCAAGCAAGGAAGGTGAAGGTAAGTACCATTTTTGTCATCCAGCATTCATCCCCATATTCCTCTGGTAATCATCTCTTCCCCTTTATCTGTCTCCCTGCTCCCTTGGAGCTAACTGCAGGTGTGGGCATGTGACCTAGGCTGAGCAAGTCGAAAATACTACATCCTCCTGGTTACAGAAAATGGTTCAAAAATGCATTCCTGGGCTTCCCTGGTGGCGCAGTGGTTGAGAGTCCGCCTGCCGATGCAGGGGACACGGGTTTGTGCCCCGGTTCGGGAAGACCCCACGGGCCGCGGAGCGGCTGGGCCCATGAGCCATGGCCGCTGAGCCTGCGCATCCGGAGCTTGTGCTCCGCAACGGGAGAGGCCACAACAGTGAGAGGCCCGCATACCGCAAAAAAAAAAAAAAAAAAAAAAGCATTCCTGACCCAAGCCATGCTAATTAGATACAATCATTACTAATCTTGGGAATTTTGCTTAAGCAACCAAAAACACGAGTTCTTTTTCATGCTGGATTTGCAGCTGAGAGGATGAAAACTTAGAGCTTACGACCACTGTCTTGCCACCACAAGGGGAGAGCCTATCTGAGAATGGAGGCATCGCATGGAAAGGGAGTCTAGCAATGGAGAGATACCAGATCCTAATGACAGCTCTCGAGCCTCTGGATTTAGTTTAGCAGTGCTTGAGGAGGCATTTTTCAGTTCATAGCAAACAAATCCCTTTTTTGCTCCATTCAATATCAAGCCAGATTTTCAATCATATGAAACTGTAAGAGTTTTCGTGCAAAGATGGAATTGGAATTGATCACTGAAGAATGTTTTCAATAGGGAAAGAGGTTCCAAATGGAAAGAACTACATACACAATAAGGAAAAGAAACAAGAAGACTACTTCAGTTACAATGATTTTAAAAAATCTACAGCTCAAGTTTAAGTTTAGATTAAGTCTGAATGGGTCAGGGTTAGCTGAGTGGGCTGAGTATAGCAAACTGGAGTGCTCACACTTCGCTAAAAGTAGTAGCTGCTACCCGGCTCAAGCAAATCGTTGTCACGTGGGAAATGACCCAGTACAGCCACATCCATCTCCCTCCCTCTCTCTCTCTCCCCTCTGCCCCCTCTCCCCTTCAAATACACACACACACACACACACACACACACACACACACACACACGCATACATATAGTTGGTCGTTTCTCTGAAGAATTTCAAAGATGTAAGGAACTAGGGCAAACAATTTATAAAAATACTTTTATTAATATATGTATTGAGAGTGATTTTAAAGTGATTTTGTAGGAGGAAAGTAATTGTTTGGTTCATATACTGTAGACTAGAATCCAGTTGGAAATATCAAGTTCGGGATACGCAATGACAGTCTACTAACCTAAAAATAAAATATAGCACCACAAAGTTATTTTTTAAGTATTTTAGATCAACAGATACTTGGCATGGAAAAAAGTATAATAATCTTACTGGTAAATAAAATCCCATATCACACATACATACAGTATTAAATAATGGTACTATATTTCAGATGAAACTAGCAACTAACAAAACAGGACCTAATATAAAATACATTTGAATGAATTCCTATAGGCCACATATACAAAAGAAATACAGTAGTAAAAATCTGTACAAAGCAAAATAAATTGAAAAAATTCCTATAGAAGTAACCATAGTACATGTAGAAATATATTTCAGTTAAAAAAAGAAAATAGCTCAAAGCATACAGAAAAATAAGGAATTTGAAAAAATACCCCTGTAATGTGCATACATGCCATAAAATCACACATTGCTCTGAATATTAGTAAATGACAAGCAACAGAAAACTGAAAATGTGATTTAAAAAAAAGACTTCAATGAACACATAAGCAGAAAAAAATAGTGAGGAAAAAAGTATCATGAAGATTTTTTCCTTCACCCTCAAAATGCAGTGAATCACAGCCCAAAGCCTAAAGGCCACCCACCCACCCACCCACCGATGCTGCTAGAAGTGGGAATATTCTCTTCATCTCCAGCATTCATAGTTAGTCACAGTCATAATTATCTTGAAAATACTACTATTTTACAGCAAGATCACTGTAGAGACCTGTGACATCAAGATGAAACTTAATGTTCTGTCAGTGCCTCTGTTGCTTTTGAGCCCTTGGGTACAAATTAATAAATTTATATCTGAAATAATATAGGAAGAGTCCACTGATAAATCTCTGTGGGTTGTGACTTAATTGTTTACTTAATGAGACATAAACTTTCATCTTGGTTGAAAATTATTATATTCCTGAGCTCCACCTCTGAGCACAGCCTTGCTGCAGCTCACCCCAGAACCACTGAATCTCTACAATACGCACATAAGATGTGGTGTGGAATAAACTCTGATACAATTATTTGGAGTAAGAAACAAGGATAACTTTACAAATGTATATCTATTCCTAACATTATAATTCACTTTTCCTGAGGTTGCTTCAGGCTTTTATGAGAAGTGTCCTAAATCACTCACAAAAATTGCTGAGTCCCAAAGGGTTCAGAGCTCACATTTTGAGGAGCACAGACTTCATTTACTGAAACAATGATTAAAGATTCCGTTCACATTCGTTTCTAAAATCTTATAAGATACAAAATTGCCTCAAGAAAAAAGTTAAACTCAAACAACAATTTCACAGAATTATAGAAAACCTCATTTCAGCACAAGCCTCAGCATAAGAACTTCCTTGTTATCTCCAATATAACATAAATCACCCTTTTAACATAAAATACTAAGGGTCATGGTAATTTCACAGCTTTATTACATTTGAAAAAAATTTTAATGGTCGAGTCAGACTGCCTCCATTTAATAATATGCATATAAAGGCTACTTTCTCATACAGATGTTAAGAAATGAATATTAAAGAAGGATGACAAAGGAAATAAAACCATTAAAAAAATAGTTTGAAATTAACATATAAGCTTCCATAGTCATATGTATTGAAGAAAAATTCTAACTGAAGTTTGACTTTTATTAATTAACACAGAATTTTTAATTAGAAAATCTACAAACTTCCCTGGCAGTCCGGTGGTTAAGACTTCGACTTCCAATGCAGGGGTGCAGGTTATATCCCTGGTTGGGGAGCTAAGGTCCCATATGCCTTGCGGCCAAAAGACCAAAACATAAAACAGAAGCAATATTGTAACAAATTCAATAAAGACTTTAAAAATGGTCCACATCCAAAAAAAAAAAAAAAAAAAAGAAGAAGAAGAAGAAGAAAGAAAATCTAATATGAAGGAACCAAAAATACTTTAAGGCCCCTTTCTTTAATAAGTATACAAGGTTAGTTTGTCCTATGATTTTTCAACTATTATCTTGTCTTAACAAGTGAGTACGATATTTAACAGCCCAACCCTCCTCTTTAATATGCTCCTGGTACCTAATGGCAGCATTCAACCATGACAAACCATGTTACTAAAGTTCTCATTCCCTTCAAGCTTGTAAAGAGCTAGACTTGGTAAGTAAGCCAGGTATTCACACCACTGATTTTGGGAACCCTCTTAATGGCACCACAAAATGTATTTCTGCATTGCGTTGAAAACATGCAAGAGAATATACCTTCAAGCTTTACTTTACCTATGCCATTATTTTCCTTCAAAATATTTTTTTCAAAAACTTTATTGTCTTAACGCTCATAAAAAAAACTATATTTTCTATATACAAATATGAACATTTACGGCCATTCAAGCAGCTCCTTATTCAAAATAGAATAATTTGGTTTACATCTCCAACATACCTGCCAGTGAGTGACTACTTTAACAGCATGACGGAGCCGTTATCATCATGGCTTTTCAATGCACATGGCTTTTTAATGGATAATCCCTTTAGTTAGTGCCTTAGTACAATAAGAGATCACACATACACATAAAGATAAACCTACACTTACAATTTAGTAAGGTATAAGTAATCTCCAAATTAAATTTGTGCACCACCTTTAGGGTTAATACTGTAAAACAATGCTTTACAAAGGACTGACTGAAGCAAATGACTGCTCAGATAAGACCATTCTGACTTCCTTCTTCATCCTGGATACTTTCATTATAGAACATAACACGGGCACCAAAGTTTGTAAAATCCTAAATCACCATGACTCTTGTAGCTCTTCATGAAATACTTTAAAACATACTGGCTGATTTTCAGGCCAATGAACTAACATACCAATTTAGCTAGAAGTAATTCTGAGTTCAAATATAGGGGAGGCGAGGGATTTTCTTCTAAGAATGAGAAAGAATAACTCAGTTTTTCATTAGGAGCAATATATCCTGAGAAACAACTTATCATTTTGGTAAAAATACCAAAAGCGTAGTCACTCAACTACTATTCCGAAGTAAAAAAAAAAAAAAGCCTTCACACTTTGAGTCCACAAAAAATATAAAAATAGCACCACTGAATTTCTTTTTTTTTTTTAAGATCCATTCAAATCTAAGACAGACCAATGGATTTTTTTTTTTACTCTTTTTTTATTTTCTTATTTAATTTTTTTTTGGCTGTGTTGGGTCTTTGTTGCTGCGCGTGGGCTTTCTCCAGTTGTGGCGAGCGGGGGCTACTCTTTGTTGCGGTGGCTTCTCTTGTTTCAGAGCACGGGCTCTAGGCACGCGGGCTTCAGTAGCTGCAGCATGCAGGCTCAGTAATTGCGGCACACAGGCCCTAGAGCACGCGGGCTTCAGTAGTTGCAGCACGTGGGCTCGGTAGTCATGGCTCGTGGGCTCAGTAGTCATGGCTCGCGGGCTCTAGGGCACACAGGCTTCAGTAGTTGTGGCATGCGGGCTCTAGAGCGCAGGCTCAGTAGTTGTGGTGCAGGGGCTTAGGTGCTCCCCGGCATGTGGGATCTTCCTGGACCAGGGCTCGCACCCGTGTCCCCTGCATTGGCAGGCGGATTCTTAACCACTGCGCCACCAGGGAAATCCCAGCAGTGAATTTCTAATTGCTAAACTGAATGCTGAATTTATCCCCCCTTGACATCTCTGCACTTCCATATACGTTGGCCATCTCCTTTTGGAAACTGTTTTCTTTCATGGATACCAAACAACCTGAGATCACCAAGGCTCCTGAGACACCTAGGTTACTCTTTCTCTTCACGTCTTTTAAAAGATGCTTCTCAGTTTATTTTGAAAAACAAAAAGCAAAATAAACAAAAGTCTACAGCCAAATTTCCCACTTGAGAACATGCCTGTCATGAATTAGGGGATTCCATCAGGGCCAGGAAGAGCAAGTGCACATGGAGGGCTCACATAGGGGAAGTGAGACTCACTGGAACAGCCTCAGGTATACGTTTCAAGGAAAATCTTAAAGCTCCTAACCCAAAATAGTCAGATTCGTTAAACTTAAACCAGAAGCAAAAATCTCCTTGGATTGCTTCCTCCTCTGGCATCCAGAGCCACAGCAGTCTAGTTCACAGTTCTGGGGTCTGCACTGACCTATGCGGAACAGTGGCTGCTAAATTCTAGGAAGTCAGCACTGACTCTTCCACCTGCAACACCTTTCATTACAGGCCTGAATCAAATGATCCCCCCACACCTGATCTCCATCTCAGGACCTACTACCGTTAGTTTACTCTGCAGAATATTCTGAGCAACTGCAATGTATGGAGTCTGGCGTGTAAAATGTTTTAAAAAGAAGATTAAGGCATAGTCCTGCTTTCAAGAAACTTTCAATATAATTATATTTAAGTTATTTATATATTTCTTTTATGTCTCATACCAGACAAGTCAGAAACAAAGTGTTAATTACCCTTCTTTTTCCACAGAGACAGTACACATTTGTGGAGCTGAAATTTACTAAGCTGGCTCTTTCTGACCCAAAATATCCAAGTCAGAACCCCACGGCTTTATTTTGACCCTACTTCTCCACTTCTCCAAGATTTTCTAGAAATAAAAGGAGCTTAGGAATGACAAGTCAAACCAATTGTTCCCCACTTTGTTACTGTCAGTACATAACACTAAATACCATAGTGACATACAAAGCTGGGGAAAGGGTTTAGTCTCAGAAGAAGGCCCTCCTAACCAACTACGATAGCAGTCTCTAGCAAAACAGGCTACCAAACTGACAAATCAAAACAACAATAGCATATGATACTTCAGAGAAAGAATGGTTCACATTTAAAATTTATGATTGCACAAAGGCACTCTAGAATTTTATGTTCAATGTACTGAATAAAAAGCAGCTGTTAGGCAAAGAACGATTAAATGACTTCAATGTGAAAGAATTAATCACATTTTCTTATACTTGGGATTCTGCTGACACTGAAATAAAGATGGAAAGGACTGCAACGTCAACATTCTAAAACAAACATCAAAAAAGCACCCAAACTGGTATTCATCTACAAAAATGTAAAATTACTTCCTTGCCTAACATTTTAAAAGCGTAATTACACTAAAAAAATTTTAAGCATTCATTCTATATTAATATAATAGAACATTGAAGTTATTTCTAAAATCAATAAGTATTTTTAATTGTTTAAAATTATTTAAGGTTCGGAATTCCCTGGCAGTCCAGTGGTTAGGACTCAGTACTTTCACTGCCATGGCCTGGGTTTGATCCCTGGTGGGGGAACTAAGATCCCACAAGCTGCACAGCATGGCCAAAAAATATATATACCTATATATTTTTTTAATCCCTCCTGGCTGGAGGGATAAAATGATAGACATGACTACTCTTATTTTTTTAATCCACTTATATTTTATACTTCAACTTTCTCATACCTGTTATAATGGGCCATGTCCAAGGAAGTTGAGAAAGACTTCCTAGAAAAGGGGGCATTTGAAGTGAATCTTGAAGAATGAAAAGGAATTTGCCAGGAAGAATGGAAAGAGTTGTACATGCAAAGGTTGGAATTAGGAAAGGAATCTTGACTGTTAGGGGAAATGATAAATGGCAAGAGTTTAGAGTACTCTGAATCCTACTCAATTAACGCTGATAACTATTGCTATATATGTGAATTATCACACTCTCTGAGCCACTATATTATTTATAATTGAAAACATGAAGTTGTTTTCAAAAGAACTTTTAAATACCAAGATCATCTAAGTCTAAACACTCCTTGCCATGTAGAAAATACCCTTCTACTCTAATAAGCTGAAAGAGCTCTAACTATAACCATAGAGCATAATGCCTTGCTTCCACAAAATGCAAAGGAATTTGCAAGCTTCTCTTTAGTGACTTTGAGGACGTAAGAAGTGACAAAGATCATCCAAACATCACTGATATGAGGAAAATATTTTCAGCATAGAAAACTTATGTTTAGCAATTGCTCTAAAGAAAAGCTAGAAGCCTGCCTGACAACCATTAGCAAACACATAGATATCTTCCAGGAATGGAATTCCAAAATCTGATCACATCCCTGCAATTCTCTAATTATCAAACCCAGCAGTGTTGACAAAGCAGAAGCCCACTCAACTACTGCTGATAATTTGTATTCAAAGCTAAATTTCCTCTATCAAATCAGAATGACTTCGAGATGGAAGCACACTACCTTAGGATCCAAAGGAACACAATGATTTCCACCTCCTTGCTTACACATTTACACACACACACACACACACACACACACACACAGCACCAGCAGCCATAACCAGGCTTTGCTGATTTGTCACACTGGCTTTGACAACCTCTCCTTGTGTATTCTCATATACACGGGCAGCTTTACAAACTGGCTCAAAAATACCTTAGCCTGTCAAAACTAATTCCATATCCAGAGGACTTACTTGTCCTGCCTACCTCTGTTTGCTACTGTCATAGCAACAATGCTTCAGATATCATCAAGCTTTGGAAGTGTGAAGAAACACACGATGCAGTAATGTGAAGGCAGAAAAGCAAAATGCAGGTGACAATGCAACAATGTAAAAGAGCGAAAGCATGCATTGACTGAATCCCTGCAACTTGCTGGTTACTATGCAAGGTGCTAAGAAAATGGTTAAACCCCTCAAGTTACAGCCTATCCAAGCAGTCATCCAGTTCCAGGAAAGCAGCATGGGAAGAGGCCTGCAGAGTCCTCAAATGCTATATTTTAAAACCCTGATTTTATACAACAGGCAGTAGGAAATCAACATTTAAAGGGAATACAAATGATCAGATTGGTATTTTAAAAATATATTTCTACGGCTTCCCTGGTGGCGCAGTGGTTAAGAATCTACCTGCCAATACAGGGGACATGGGTTCGAGCCCTGGTCTGGGAAGATCCCACATGCCGTGGAGCAACTAAGCCCGAGCACCACAACTACTGAGCCTGCGCTCTAGAGCCTGTGAGCCACAACTACTGAGCCCGCGTGCCTAGAGCCTATGCTCTGCAACAAGAGAAGCCACCACAATGAGAAGCCCGCTCACCACAATAAAGAGTAGCTCCCACTCACTGCAACTAGAGAAAGCCACGCACAGCAACGAAGAACCAAAGCAGCCAAAATAAATAATTAATTTTTAAAAAAATTATATATATATATATATATGTATATTTCTGAAGGCAGTATTAAAAATGGGTTGAGATCCAGGGAAAGAGAGGCAAAAAGATTAGTTAGAGCCAAGTAGGCAAGATAAAAAGACTTAACTAGGCCAGAGGCAAAAAATATATAAAACGAAAAGAACAGAGTTAAGAGATATTTCAAAAGCAGCATAATCAGGGCATACAGAAGGCAAGAGAGAGGGAATATTCAGAGGCATCCCTGACGCTTCTGGTGTGGCTGACTCAGGAGACTGCCATGCTAAGAAAAAAGATGGAAAAGATGGAGAAGCAGCACATCCTAATGAGGATAAGACAAGAGTTTAAGTATTGGATGAATCTGAAGTTAAAACAGATCATGCAAATGAAGATTTTTATTAAGTAGAAAATATGGGATTGGATCTCAGAGGAAACGGCAAGGCTCAGCAAGTCAGGCCATGGCAGTGGAATGCCTGTCATTCAACAGGTAAAAAGAGAACCAGTGAATGATAATTTTTTTTAAAAAATGGTATGAGACGTAGAAGGAGAATCAGTGGCAGGTCATGCCACAGAAGGCAATTAAAAGATTTCTAAAATTTGGACAATATCACACCTTAAAATCTGCATACTTGAGGTTTAAGTGGGTACTGTTCTATGGACTCTTGGACAAATGGAAAACAAGAAAACCCACAGTCATCTGCTATTACAAAAGACTTCTGAGGCACCAAAACAACATACCTTACCAACTTTCGCTCTAAACTTGAAACACCAAGAGCCCATGAACGGCTGTGAAGGATGAAACAGGGGGACTTCCCTGGTGGTCCAGTGGCTAAGACTCCGTGCTCCCAATGCAGGGGGCCCGGGTTCGATCCATGGTCAGGGAACTAGACTCCACATGCTACAACTAAAAGACCACGCGTGCCACAACTAAAAGATCACACATGCCGCAACAAAGACCCAGTGGAGCAAAATAAATATTAGGGGAAAAAAAAGGATGAAACAGGGCCCAGGACATCAACCAGCAAGTCACATGGGCCTCTTCAGATGCTGAGTTTGCCCTGTATTTCAATAAAACACTGCCATCCGTGATGGGGGAGGACAGTAGGAAAGAAAGTGTTGTAAAGTGTATTTTTAATCCTGTTCCTAATTCAACTGATCCTGATGAAAGAGCTTTGCATAAATAGTGCCTTGATAAATCTTTTCCTATAGCATCAAAACAAAAACAAGGGGCTTCCCTGGTGGCGCAGTGGTTGAGAGTCCGCCTGCCGATGCAGGGGACACGGGTTCGTGCCCCAGTACGGGAAGATCCCACAAGCCGCGGAGCGGCTGGGCCCGTGAGCCATGGCCGCTGAGCCTGCGCGTCCAGAGCCTGTGCTCCGCAACGGGAGAGGCCACAACAGTGAGAGGCCCGCATAACACAAAAAACAAAAAAAAAAACACAAAAAAAATGTTAATTAAAACTTGAAATAGCTCCCACAATTGCCAAATTTGGTCACACATAGTTTCAATGCTTTTACTTGATACGTATTTGTTCAAAAACAGTATTTCTAAATTATTTGTCTATGTTATTAATGTCAGGTGTAAATCTTAAGGGCAAATAAATACCAGTCACAGAAAAAATAGGTGCCAAAGAAGCCAAAGAGGATTTTATTCTATATTGCATATATATTCTTTTGCATTATAAAATGGTTTCATCCATAAATGAACACGTTTATAGAATTACAGGGAAAAAATCACATCCAATAACGGCTTGAAAACAAGATAGAACCAAGCTGAAGGCTCTTGAATAATTAATGTTTTAATATTTAGTACTTCAAGGTTGTGGAATCTAGATTGCAAAAGTTAGCTTAACTCCATGCAAATTCCATTTCAATCCTCTTTATTTTCACATAGAGTTGTGGCAGCATCAGCTCAGAAATATTTGATATGAAAAACCCACCCTCCCCGGACCCTCCCTGCCAGCCCTTTTTAGATTTGAATATATGAAGCAGAGACATGTAAGACTTGATGCACCACCTGTATGAGAACAGAAGGAATCCTAATTAAATCACTTAAAGCTTTGCCTATAGTAGTGCTTTAGTATTAGTGATAGAAATCTTATCATACATATTCTCATTTCTTTCACTCTGGTTTTGCTCCTAAGGTTTACAATAGTTCATAATTAGAGCTTTAACATAAAATTAACATAACACAGAATGCAGTATGGTGGGATGGAGAAAATCTAAAATCATGATAGTCAAGTTAAAGCTCTGGTTCCTTTATTTAAAAATAATGTGACCTTAAGCATTCCATCATCTGCAAAAGGAATAATAACAATAACTCAGAAGGTTGTTGTAAGTAATAAATGTGATTATATTTGTTAAAGTACTTTGTAGAGTAAAAACAATAAAATAAAAAATAAAATTGGGTGAGTGCAGCACTAGGCAACTTGTGATAAATCCTCAATTATCCCTTGATCTGTTAATGTAAGACAAAGACCAGTGTCTAAATACCCACTGGCTTCCTGGTAAATATGGGACAAAAAAATGAGGAATACAAAACAAATCCACATACTGTCAAGTATGTAATAAAGCAGTTCCGTTTATAACAGAGTTATCTGAAGGGAATGTATCCAGATGGCTGGAAAGTCACCATCATTTAAACATAGCCATACAGAGTCCCTGAGACTGAAACTCATCATTATAAAGACAATCTAATCTAGTTTCCAATGCTGTTAAGAGTAATCCTATGGTGTAACTTAGTCTTAATTTTCTGGCTGTATACTGATAACCTTCAATATAAGGAATAGAGAGGGGTGGTGCCAGGAAATGGGGAGATGGACAAAGTGTACATACTTCCAGCTATAAGATGAATAAATTCTGGGAATCTACTGGATAGCACAGTGATTATAGCTGATAATACTGTATCATATTTAAAAACTGCTACATGAGTAGATCTTAAATGTTCTCACCACACACAAAAAAAAATTTGGTAATTATGTGACGTGACGGAGGTGTTACCTAACCCTACAGTCAGAATCATTCTGCAATATGTAAGTGTATCAAATCAACACACTGCACATATTAAACTTATACAATGTTATATGTCAATTACATCTCAATAAAGCTAGAAAAAATATATAAGGAATAGATATTGTTAAGTTGTTTGTAACGTTAAGTTCTGTTTGCTCTATCACATTTTTACTTCAACTTAGAAAATAATTCTTGAGCACTTAGGCATCAACTAGGAGAAAGAGCATTTGAGCTCAAAAGACCTAAATTTTAGCATCCATCCTGTCATTGGGTGACTATTTTATTAACCTTCTCTGAGCCACAACTGATGCATCATGGAAAGAGGGAGAGGGAAGGCAGTGGGGAGACTACGGAACTGGATAGTTTCTGTGATCTTTTCAGGCCTAAAATTGTATGGTTGTACTATGCTTAAGGAAGGAATTGGGTAACATGACTCCTATTCTCACAAAGTTTACAATCTAACTGGGAATGTAGGAAATGAAGACATATAGCTAATTAAAAGAGAGAATATTCACCATTGCCAAATGATTGGCGTAGAAAATACCAGTGGCTACTGATTTTACAACAGGGAAGGATCAATCCTAGTCAGGTGGATTTCATCAAAGAAATAAGCTGGGGCTTCCCTGGTGGCGCAGTGGTTGAGAGTCTGCCTGCCGATGCAGGGGATGCGGGTTCGTGCCCCGGTCCGGGAAGATCCCACATGCCGCGGAGCGGCTGGGCTCATGAGCCATGGCCGCTGAGCCTGTGCGTCCGGAGCCTGTGCTCTGCAATGGGAGAGGCCACAACAGTGAGAGGCCCGTGTACCGGTAAAAAAAAAAAAAAAAAAAAAAAAAAAAGAAATAAGCTGGACTTGGATAGAGAAGATGGGGAAAGGGGAAAGATATACTACATTCTTCCATTATGCACCATGAATACGACAAACACAGAGCACTTTACATATCATCAAGCCTTACCTTATTCATGGAGATAACTCATCCTGACATGTGCTTCTAATCTGGAATGAAACACTTCCAGGGACAGGAAGCTCCAAGCTATGCCAGGGCAGCCTGATACATCCTTGGACCACTCTAATGCCAAAGCTCTTCCAGATACTGAGCTATAGTCAGCTTGCCCAATATGACAGGGCTTTCTGTCCTTCCTTCGTCATACTTTACAAAGAACATTTATCTAAATATGTCTCCTTAAATACGTAACACTAGGTACTGAAGCAAAATTTAATGAAAATTGACCCTTTCAGATAGTAGTTGGGCTATTTTCTCTCTTGATCAGGCCATATTGTTTTCATCTGACTTAGAGAAGCCATCCCGAAACTTACCTGCTTACCTTTATAATATACCACCTTGTTTCCTTCATTATATAGCAATGTCTGATTTCTGCCATCAAAACTATCACTCTGTTTCGAAAAATGTTAACAGAGCAGTTTATCACAATTTTTCATTACTATTAGTGTTATACCCCTAAAACCTTTTTTTTCCTCCCATGAGAGGTCCTTCTCATTCATAACAGAAATAGTCAAATCACAAAGTAAAATCTGAAGGCAATATCCATTATCTAAGAAAAAGATCTGAAGACTCAAACAAAAAATTTCTGAACCCGAGTTACACAGCCAAAATAATTCTACTAGGAAAATGTGTCTTGGGGCTTCCCTGATGATGCAGGGGTTAAGAAACCACCTGTCAATGCAGGGGACACGGGTTCGATCCCTGGTCCAGGAAGATCCCACATGCTGCAGAGCAACTAAGCCTGTGCTCCACAGCTACTGAGCTGGCGCTCTAGAGCCCGCGAGCCACAACTACTGAGCCTGCATGCCATAACTACTGAAGTCCACACGCCTAGAGCCCGTGCTCCACAACAAGAGAAGCCACCACAATGACAAGCCCACGCACCACAACGAAGAGTAGCCCTCGCTCGCCACAACTAGAGAAAGCCTGCGCGCAGCAACAAAGACCCAACACAGCCAAAAATAAATAAACAAATAATTTTTTTTAAAAAAAGAAAAATGTGTATTTACATTTCTTTTCAAGGCAAAGTAACAAACTATAACATCTGTAGTTAAAGAAAACAAAAACAAAAGACCAAGAATGATAGTTTAAGTATGTAAGACATTAGTAAAGTACACAATTTTTCTATTTAAGAATTTTATTTCTTCCTAATCCTTAGTGAAATACTACATCTCTTCTACTATATTACTGAATTGAAACATTTTAAATTTATTGAATCAAAAGTTTTGAGGATAAAAAATAATAAATTCAAAAAACAATTATTGTATACGTACTATGCTTACAAATGTCATTGGAGAACCAGTGGCTTGTTAGAAGGTAACAAATAAAATATTTCCTATCTTTTTCTTTTAATTAGAGAAGTTCTTGATAACACGTGCTGTCTCCTACTGTGTACAAAAAAATCTTTTGGCTTACAAAAAATAATTTAAGGGTTGGCAAGCAATGGCCCATGGACCAAATCTGATCCACCACCTGTTTCTGCACAGCCTGCAAGCTCAGAATGTTTTCTTACATTTTTAAAAGGTGGGGGGAAAATAAAAAGAGGAATATTTGGGTACAAGTAAAAATTATATGAAAATCAATGTTCTGTGTCTGTAAACAAAGTTTTATTGGAAGACACCCATGCCCGTTCACTTATATATTATCCATGGATGCTTTCAACTATAACGGAAGAGTTAAGGAGTTGCCGTGGAGACCATAAGTAACCCTCTCAGTGTGCATTACAAATCGCCAGTAATAATTCATTTTTGCTTCTTGGCTTACAAAGTGTAAAATATGTGGGCTTTTACAGAAAAGGTTTGCTGAACTCTGGAATAATTAATATAATGATTCATTATTCCCTGAAGAATTTATGATAATAACAGCTTCTGTGATTCTGAGCTATCAACTGAACTTCTTGAATTTTACCATAATAAAGATTCCTTTTTACCTAGTGTTGTATATTTACAGTAATGTAATAATTTTAAAAAATATTTAACAAAGAATACGCCATAAAACAGAAAAGGTACAGTTTTCATACATTATTTAACTCAGTCAACAATTAAACACCTACTATATACAATGAAGATTTCTAGGGATTCAAAATAAATAAAATCTAATTCCTAGCTCTAAGAAAGTCATACTCTAGTAGGGAGACATAGTACTCTAATAAAGGTTTTTGTCACTAAAGGGAAGGCCAAAGCAATGAAAGTAACCTCTACCATTTCATAATGACATACTGTCATTTTTAAAATATTACCTCTATATGAATTAATGGCAAGTTATACACTCAAATAAATAAGGCAACAAGGCTTGGCCAACATGTTTATCCATTAATAGTTTTAATCAAAGCATTAGCCTTATGTACATAATCAACCTTGACCAACACACATGTAAGTAAAAATGCTGATTAAGAATTTACTAATTATCCTTCTGAACTTCAGATGTTAGTTGGCATCTGGTCCTTAACTATGATAAACAGACACCAACTCATCATAGGTTATTTGTACATAAAGGAACAGAAATAGTAACTGAATGCTTAATAATGAAGAACATAATAGATAAATATCATCATTAAAAATACATGAATTGTTTTGTTTTGAAATCTCAAGTGTCCTACAAATGTCACTTTACTTGGAAGAACATTCCTGAGAATAACTGTCTCTTGAATCTCCTCAGAGATTCAATCTATTGTAAAAAAAAAAAAAAATAAATCATAAATGCATCAGCTTTTCATAATTAGAATGCCAGGATGTGCATGCAGCTAAGAATGCTGGCTGTTTGCCTGCTTTACTTAAAACCAGAAGAAAAGTATAATCCCAATAATGAAGTCTTCTAGCAACTGTTGTGAGCAGACGAGAGAGATGTCTCAACTAGCAACTACCTCCAAGTGTAGAGATACATGCACCCTGGTGATTGGAGGTTAGCAATCCTGGTATGTCTCCTTGCTTTTAGTATTAAATATTTAATGGCATATTTTTCCTTAATGGAATCCAGGCACATCTGATCAGTCACAGGGATCATTTAGTAATGCAGTCAAAGTTATCATACTGCCATTTCATATAAGCTTTGTAATTAGACAATTTGTCACTTTACTAATTCAGAAGATTGCTTTCTTTACTACTTTATAGCATGCTACGGTAGTGAAATTCAACTAAGCTGATCAACAAAAAGGCTCTAAAATTTGGTCCTATATGAACTTGAAACCTCCAAGTGGCAAACACACACACTCCTAACCTTTCAAAACAATAGTGGTAATATCTGTCCCACAAATTAGCCTAACAGCAACATTGAAGTAATAAAGCACCAGTACATCCAGAATGAGAGGGCTAACTAAATGAAAAATTTAAGATTAAAAAAATGAATAGATCATAAACAAATTTGTTCTTGCCTTTTACTGAGGTACACCATTCTTTGGCAAGTAAAAAGACCCAATAAGGGTTTATTTAGTAATTGTTTCCTCCATGATGACTTATATACTTTACTAAAATTATGAGGCTATGGCAGAATATCACATAGACTATTTATTAACACTCTAATGGCACATACCAGGCAAATGCAAGTACAATCTTAAATATGCTATCATTTGTGTCTTATTTCTAACATATCTCAATCAAAAATATTAAATTACTATTTATTTTCATCCTATGAATTAGCAGGTTCTCATTTTAACCCATTCTCCACTGTTTCTCCAATAAACAAAAATTCTCCCTCAGTGAAAAAGAATTTACTCAGAATGAAACTGAATGTAAACTTTAAGTATCATAGTACAAAAAACACCTAAATCTCACTTTCAAATCTATACAACCACAGTGTATACTGCAAAACCAGCTCCCCCCAATAGCATTAAAATTAGAGTTCAGAAGGCAAGCTCTGGAGGTCACAGATGTGCCCTAAAGAGCAAAAATAACATTCTACCAGGAAAATTATTATTTTGTTTAAAAGAAAAAAAGAGGGAACATCTTCTCAAACAGATGTGAAATTTCTAATCAAAAAATTCTGTTGCAGTTATATAATATTATCGAGTTAAAAAGTACTTTGCAGAGGTCTGGCAGCACTAACAATGACATCTGTTTTGTGGTCAGGAAGTTCACTTTTATTCTTGTTGCTTCCAATTTAGTGTCTGGTTTTGAAACATTTTATGCAACTAGTCCATTTTCTATTATTCTGTTCAGAGCTTATCACATTCTAATCAGTCTACCAAATGCATTTTTAGAAAAGGAAGTTTTAAGTCCAGAAAAAAAAATAAGTATATTGTTCTAGAACTCTGCAGAGCGATCGCTAAAAAATATACTCTATGCATAGAAAATAAGCTCAGAACTAAATCTACTGACATTAGATTGAGAATAACCGTTACCAATAATTACCAGTGTATGTTTGGGGGGATGGAATAGAGACATTCCATGTCATTTCAGTGGACTATGACATGACAACAAAACCCTTATAATTTAATTTCATCCTTTTAAGCTTCATGTGTGAGAAACATTTCATTCATCATAGTAAGCTTGCTTTTATATTTCCTACATGAAATCCCAAGGAACTACTCCGAAATCATGGAGTTGCGATGAATGTAGGACATAGTAAACAATTTCTGTCCACAATAGCTATGGGCTGAAACCAAGCCAGTTACTAGGGGAAAGGTACTGTTTTCTGCCCGCAAAATTTTTTTCTCAACAAGATAGGTAATTCTCGGCATGGGCATGGGATACCAGCACTGGGCACAAGTGTAAGCAACCATCTGAGACTCTGGTTTACAATCAGTTGCAGATTACACTCTTGGCTACATGACAACACAGGGAGACATACAACACTGAAGTTTTATACTAGAACACAAATAAATATGGGAAGTAGGCACAGCAGTAGTAGAAATTAATAACGTGTCAGACACTCTAAGTACTTTAGAGTTACTCCTCACTTTAATCTGTAAATATTATTATTATTAGTCCCATTTACAGATGAGGAAATTGAGGTTGAGAGAATTTCACTTACTTGTCTGAAAAAGCAACTTAGCCATCATACTACTGTTCAACCTCCCATTTAAATTTGCCCTCTAACTGTAATTTTCTCACCTTTTAAAGTTTACAGTCATCATTATCTGTACATACATTCTCTATATTTGTAGCAAATGTTTCAAACTCTATCAACAGATTGAACCATAGGAGTTGTCTTGCCAAGATAAATCCATTTTGAAATCTAACCAGAAATCTTATTTCAAAATAGAAGTGGAAGGAAAAAAAGTTGGGGAGTGGGAAGGAGGAGGGGCCTGTGGAGATGGAAACATACATCTTCCCTTCTCGAAACAATCTGAATCCCTTCTCAAAACAATCTGAAAAAGAGCCAGCAGAGATGAGTCTGGCCTCTATTTCTGATGAATATACAAATAGTCACGCGCCTCCACTGTGCTCACTAACAAGTATCCCCAGTACATCTCCCACCCTTTGGCCACCTTCATTACTGTCAGTGGCGAACCACCACTTTCCTCATACCTTACGCTTTTATTTCCATTCAGCCACACCCCCAAGTAAGATACAATCTAAGTTAAAAAAAAAAAAAAAAACGTATGCAAATAAAGCTTCAAGCAAATCACTCCCACGTTTCCATCCAACCAGATCATCACTCTGCAGCTCCCCAGCTGTAGAAATTCTACAGGTACTACTACCCTCGCTAATTTTCTCTTACTACCTAAAGCAAAACAAACATTCTAAGCATCACACTTTCATTCAAACTCTTTTTGTAATCACTAAATATAACTGAAACATGTATTCCACTGGTAACAACTGCCTTTTCAAATCTTCTCCATAGGAAGTCAATATATTTTTCTTACCCAGGGGTTAGAGGAGTCAGTACCCGCCCTGCTCCCCACAAGTATTTCTAGACCATTCTCTATAATTGTTTCCCAACAGCATCTTCTCTTCTGAAATTCATGCCATTAACTTCTGCTTCCTATGTGAAGTCCTCCTTGATATCCTCCCCTAGAAAAATTTCTCCTTCCTACTTAATTTTTACAACCAGGCAATAAGTTCAGAAGTCAACAGGATATTTCATACAGCAAAGTACTATCTCTAAATCCCAACTGCCAGTTGCTGTGTGTGTGTGTGTGAATGTGGGGATGGGGAGTGGGAGGCTAATACTGGTAACCAGGAAGTGGAGAAAAAAGGAACACTTGGAAATATAACTGGAAAAAAGACTACACGATAATGTGTTCGGAGTAGTGAAGGGGGACGGGGGGACATTTTCCAAGCAAAACGAAGTCCTGAGCAACAGAAGCACAAGAGGCACTAAGAACCTAGTCCAACAGGAAATATACACTATTTTTCAACAGAAAACCCCAGAGTGTTCAAAATATAAATTGCTAACTTTTGAGGAATTCGTCACGGTCTTCTATGAGAAAAAGCTATCAGCTCAGCAGAGAAGAAATTTGCTCTCAGGATTAAGAACTTTCTCATCCTCCACCAACCCCTTTCCTTTCCAGGCAGTACAAGTTTGATAAATATATGCATATCCCCAAGTAAAACTTTTGATTTGCTGAGGTTCTTTGCCTTGGTAGATAATTTTCAGAGTTAGAATTAACCATATATTTTGATAACTCTGGACAGGAGTGCGGCAAACAAAAAGAAAAACAAAACAAAACAAAACTTGCATAATTTGATCAGGGAATTCACTAACAGACACCTCTCTCAGGAGGCCAAGAGGCCTGACAGCAAAAGAGCAATTGTAAGGAATGTCTGGAAATCCAAATAAAGGAAAAGAACATCTGTGCGACATCTATCAGATATAAAACAAGTCTGAAAATTATTGAAACCAAGTGATGGAAACATGAGGGTTCATTAGAATTGTCTCTCTACTTTTGTGTGTGTTTGGAAAAGTCCATAATCAAAGATTCAAAAAACTTAAGATAGAAACAAATCTGGAAAAGCTCTCAGAATTCCTCTTGTCTTAAATGACAATTAGAGGAGCCAAAACACAAGCTTCGCGTGTCTAATACCTGCACAGAACCTGCATGAACATAAGTGAGTGGGAGGAAAAGCAAAACATAAAACAGGCTTTTCTTCTGGAGGCCAGGTGAAGCCAGCTTTCTTTGAAGCGTAAATTAAAAAGTTAGTTCCTTAAGGTGAGAAAGGCAGGTCAGCATAGAACCACTCCTGACAGACTACACATGTAGGAGCAGCAAAAGAAAGTAGCACTCTCTGAAGTGCCCATTTCTTCTCTTTGATTAATTCCATGCCAGTAAGATGGGGTGGGGGCAGTAGGTAGGGATAAAATTCCCTGTCCAGCATTCTCCACCCACTTCCAATGCATTTGTCATGATTGGCGCCATCACACACTTGCAAAGTTATAAGCTCAGTGGCTCATCCCTAAGCTTTGCAGGACACTGATTAGCTTAATTTAAGACTATTCTAGTCTTTTAAAAAATGAAGGACGGGGAGGAGGAGGGGAGAAGAAGGAGAGTTTTCTCTTTTAAGGACAAATGTATAAGCAGAAAAATAACTACAGTCTATAAAATATAAACAAAACTTTTACAAGGAAGTACAGGAGCCATAGGTTAATGCTGCTTTCCTCTGATTATTAACCTATATTTTAAGGCAGAAATCACAGCTCTGAGTCCAATTCCCCCATACACTACAAAAATGTATACATTTTACTTTTGTAGCAATAACAAATATAAGTATGTGGGGAGAAGGAAAGCACATTATGAAAATTTTGTCTGCTTAATCATAATGACAGAATTTCCCCCTACACAGCACAGAGAAAAGTTCATTGTAAGATACATGAGATTAAAATTATCTTAAAAGAAACAAGAGAAAGAAGATGGTAATTTACAATTTACGTTAAGCAATGAAAGTATTTTTAAATAGTTATTATGAACACTAATAACTCCAGTAATTAGCACTTGAACATTTTTCAACAATAGGAAACACTAGAAATGAAGTTACAGTCATCATAAGGTATATTTTTTATCTTTCAGTAGGTGTTACGTTGTATAGCATGTAACATCAAAAGAGCTTGTGTGCACTGTATACGCAGCATTACTATAGGTTGTAATTTTCAGAAGCATATGAAATAAACATGAGAAACTTCTCAGATGCATTATAAACAACACTTACATTTTGATATCAATTTTAATTAATAGACAAACCAAAATGTAATGCTAAGATGATATTATCAGAAAATCGTAAGAGCATACCCTAAAGAATAAAACTACATTTGGGAAAAACAAGAATAAATCTGTAGCAATCACACTAATCACATTTAAATTCTTAGAAAATAAGCAGATTATAAAACATACTTTAAAAATATTCACAAGATAAATAAAGCATTGGATGTGTGCATATAAATTGTAAAATTGACAAAATCACCCTCAGATGTAAAATTTTACTTATTATTAAAAATATGATCAATACTTAAACAAAGCCAAACACACAATATGAGAAAGTAAGGACGGCAAACACATGATAATAACAAAGGATATATTGGTTCCTTTGTCCCTATCCCAGGGTAGATATCAAGAATCAATCAGGGACTTCCCTGGTGGCGCACTGGTTAAGAATCTGCCTGCCAGTGCAGGGGACACGGGTCCGAGCCCTGGTCCGGGAAGATCCCACATGCTGCGGAGCAACTAAGCCCGTGCGCCACAACTACTGAGCCAGCGCTCTAGAGCCCGTAAGCCACAACTACTGAAGCCCACACACCTAGAGCCCGTGCTCCGCAACGAGAAGCCACTGCAGTGAGAAGCCCACATACCACAACAAAGAGTAGCCCCCGCTCGCTGCAACTAGAGAAAGCCGTGCACAGAAACAAAGACCCAACATAGCCAAAAATAAATAAATGAACATATAAATTAAAAAAGAAAAAGAATCAATCAGTGCATTCTTTCTCTCTGGACTCAAACAAACCCTCAGAATCACTTCCAAAAAGAGCACTCAGGTACCCATTACCAAGAGACCACAATGAAATATTAAATTATACCCATTTTCTATCCCTAATCTAAGATTTTCATGACTTAAAACATTTAAACAAATGTTTTGGCAATTTGGGCAATTATTTTAAAATCAGAAATGATTATATTTTCATATTATTTAAAATTCACTTAATCAAGAAATGGATTCCAATGATCTCTTTCACTTCAAGGAAGGTTCCATTGCTGAAACAACCACCACAAAACTAAATGGACTCAATAGCAAACTTAAGTCCATTCATAAAAAATAATGGAATATGTTACTTTCTTTTGAGAAAAGAAAGCACACTCTTTTGAGGGTGTGCTTTGAGAGCTGACAATGAACATACTTGGGCCATTAGTAAGAATACTGATAAAGCAGAAAAAATAATACCTTTTCAATATAAGCAATACATTCTCCCATTCTCTACTCAGTAAAGCAGGGTACTGATAAAGGCATGAAGGGTCCTGGATTTTCACAGATCAACAACGAAATAAGGAGTAAAGGGTTGACTTATGGCATTAGCAAAGATACCAAAGTTAACACTTACTTTTGCAAAGGCTTCAAAAATGTCAAAGGAAGGTGGCAGCTGAGAAGCATACTGTATTTCTTCTCTCATGAAATGTTGAAATGTCAATGCAAGTTGCCTGAGGCCCTCTTTCTTATCTTCAGTCAGTTTGTTAATATCTTTTTTAAAGATAAAATAAATAGTACAATCACACAGTGAACTTGCAATGGATAATTTTCAAGTATTCAATGGTAGCTGTTAAGGCAGATATTTCCTACCCTAGATTCCATTCTGACAGAGATCAAACGCATCTTTTTATTTTTTGACAACTACAAATCACTATCATACATTATCAAATTCTTCCAAACGTTATCTACAAAACAAGATCAAACACCTAGCAAAACAAAATAAATACACACACAGATGAAAAAACATTAAAACCAAAATCAGTAATGATGTGTGTTAGCAGATTTTCTACATCCTCCTGCACACATGTTCAAACCACCATAAATGCTTATTTAGTTAGTGAATTTAAGTAGACTTTTCCATGAAACAATTTACAACCAGGTCATAACTAACTGATAAACAGTATCATCTCAAAGACAAAAAAAAACAGAAAGCAAGAACTGAAAAGTTCAGTTAAATTAAGTTCAAATTGGTGAAATTGGTCAAGTAGAAAGTACATCGAGAAAAAAACATGAATCAACCAAAGAAATCTCATTTTCAAGTTCTTTTCAGGTTGAATAAACAAGATATGATACTGCTTCAACCCAAACAGAAGGAGAACGTTCCGAAGCCAATATCACCCCTTTAAAAACTCAGTTTCATTTATACCACAAAGGGGTGTGAAGACTAGGAGTGCACAGTTCAATTAATCACGTTTGAGAGCACTTCACTTAAGGCAGCGTGTATGACACTGCTACTGAGCAGGGCTAATGTTCATAGTAAAACTCACTGCAAGAGATGTTATTTATCTACCAGTATTATAAGAAGAAAAAAATGGGGCTTCTCTGGCGGCGCAGTTGTAGAGAGTCCGCCTGCAGATGCAGGGGACGCGGGTTCGTGCCCCGGTCTGGGAAGATCCCACATGCCGCGGAGCGGCTGGGCCCGTGAGCCATGGCCACTGAGCCTGCGCATACGGAGCCTGTGCTCCGCAACAGGAGAGGCCACAACAGTGAGAGGCCCGCGTACCGCAAAAAGAAGAAAAAAATGACTAGTTCTCTATTAAAACTTGAAAAGATAGATCAAGATGAAACTACAGCATAACTCTGTTGCTCATGTCCGGTCTACATATTTTATTTAAATTACTTGTTCAACAGAACAAATTAACCCAATGATTCCTTAAATAATAATTTATTATCATTGGCTCTTAGGATTCCATAACCATAAATCTGTACTAGATGATTTTATTTGCCTCCATCTAGAAATATTAAACTGTGTAGCACATTTACTCCATGAGCTCTTGCTACTTTTGACTTAAAAGTCATTTACAACTTCAATGAAGAGGATCTGTGATCTGTGCCAATAGAAAGAAACATAAACCCTACGTTCACTTCACACTCAGATTTGCAAAGCCTCTCAGTGTTAAGGAGGTTGGCCACCACCATGGTAGTTCAGGAGAAGAACAACGCTCAGTGCTGTCAGAGAGCCTAAGTCATCGGTACTTTCTACTTTCCTTATTATCTAAATGTTCCCTGGAGGCCCCATTCACATTACTGTTTCCTAACACCAAAAAGAAACCAAGAGTGGGAAGAAGGGAAAGAGGAGGGAAAAACAGAAGTAAAATTTATTCTGTCAGCTGGACAAAGGGTTATACTCTCCTCACTGCCTAACTTGGACACCTCTATGGCACCTCACAAACTCCTCTAGGGCCAAAGCTACCCTAGAATAAATTAAGTAAGCTAATGTGTCTATATAAAAGCATGAAAAGGTTTGCTGCCTCACATAATAAAGAGACAGAAAAACAAAGTTTAAAAAAAAAAAAGGCAACTCATCAGTTCAGCAAATAAATGATAGAACTTTTAAGATGCTGATAGAGAATCACTTACTTGACTCCAGATCATAAAATGAGTAAAGTTTCTCCGATTCAGAGGGTGTTTCTTCCATCTATGAAGAAAGGGGGAAAACACCAAAAACAATTTCAAGTGTTCCAATATATAAATGAATATGTTTGCATATCTTTAAATATTCAAATGCAAGTCTGTTAAAAAGATAATTTTCTATATTATCCTTCTCATCATTCTTAGAGTTAAATTATTCAATCAGTCGCAACTTTAAAATCTGTGTTGCAAATTGACCCACCAATTTAATTTCCAAACACAAAATTCTTTTACAAGAAGTTTCCATTCTTTTCTTTTTTTCCCCAATTCTACCACAGACTTGTATCACTGTAAGGATTTTACTACTAATTATTATAGAAAAGCAAAGATGGATGAATAAAAATAAGAGTTTATTACAAACTGTGCAACCTTGGGCACGTTACTTAAACTTGAGGTGTCAATTTCCTTATGTGAAACACAGGAGTAATAATAGCACTGAGTTGTTGTAGAATGAAATAAGGTATATCATGTAAAGCAATTAGCACAGGGCCTAGAAGTAGTAAGTGCTCAACAGAAAGTAGCTATCATTACAGTTACTTTCTATTAGATTCTGATTCTGTAGGTCGGGGTGAAGACTGAGAACTAGAGCCCTGGGTGATTCTGAAGCAACCCATTTCTGCTCTAACAGTGGTTCTCTATCTTTTCAATACTAATAAAGCAAAAAAACAGTGCAGACTCAAATATAATATTATTATACTTTTAATATCCAGTGATTAAAGAAACGCATAATGACAAAGTTGCTCTGAATTTATTAAAGCTTTGAAATAAATTTGTGTATTTTAGTTCAACACAATATGTACATTTAAAAATAGTAGTACGTATATGTGACAGGTGTTGTATATTCAGTCCAAAGACAATGCCAATTTGGTATTCTAAATCCATTTTTTTTAGTAAAGATGTAGTTGATAAATAACATTGCATCAGTTTTAGGTATATACTTTTACATTCCTAAATTCCTCTATGAAATTTTATTGCCAAAAGAAGTTAACAGACAACAGGACACAAGAGAGCTGAAGCCTGCAATAAAGAGATATTCATTCTAAAGCCTGGCAAAAAAAAAAACTGGAAGGTGTCACCGGAGGGGGATTTCAGGGAATCCACTAGCTGCTTTGGCAGAGTAGGGAAAGGGACTGGAGAAACAATTTCAGTGAATATTGGCTTAAAAAAAAAAGAAAAGAAAAAAAGATAAGTACCCTTCCTTGTAAGATTAATTATCTAATTAAAATCTCACTTGAAGAGGCAACCAAAAAAATTATATACTTGCCCTGTGCATTAGTTCTCAGTAGAAAATAAAGGCAATGTAACAGGCATCACTAACATCTCATGCCCCAAACATAGGACTTTATGTTTCTATTCACAGGAGATCACACACAGGGTCTTCAAAGAGGGGTGGTGCACTTCATCACTGCTGTGATTAATAGGAAAACAACAAGTCTTGTCTTAAGACACTCCCTGGAATAATCCACCTTCTACCTTAACATGGATTTAAATTCAGTCTTAAATATGAATAATACATGCAATTGCAAGTGCTTATGTTAAATTAAAACCCAAGCATATTTCACAAGTTTTATACTCACAAGTTTGAAAACAACTCTGCCAAGAAGTCGGACAGAGTCGGGAGGATATCTGTGTTTGCAGCTTTTAAGGCATTTGCATTCTCGCTTGTGGTCCTGCCAAGCTTTTCTCTGTTAAGACAAGAGTGAGGAGGGCATATAAGACATAAAAATTTAACTTTCATTTACACTGGTTTTGAATGTTGTGAGTCATCAACACTAATTTCAACAGCCTAAATATACCTGCAAATAGAAAATGAAAGCAATATTCTAATACTATTAATGATCCAGGATTCAGTATGCAATTACCAGGCATGGACATCAAGAACTTCCATTTCACCTCTGTCCTTCAATTTGTCCCTTGGTTATTACCTAACTGGTAGAGTCCAAAGAAAGAATCATTATGTCTTTCTTAATAATTTATAAGATAGCCTTTTAGGTGATTAAATAGGATTCAATAATAGACAGTGATTTTGACTACAAAAAGAAAATATCATTCCAAATTAGAAAATAAAACACATGGTTCAAAAAAATCAAAACAGGGCTGAAAGCTTTCTGAATTTCTGCACTATTATAGTAAGTATAGAAATTTCAGGAGGGCTAACATAAAAAACAGAAAATCTTTTTGTTTTTTTAAGACAAGATAGAAAGGGGTTATTAGCTAAAATGACCAAATGTAATTTTCACCCAGGACCATCTTGGTTTACTTATGTTGTACTGGCCTGATTATTAATAGTGTCCCTTTCCATTCTGAAAAGTGTGGTTTGGATGATAAATTATACAGTCACTTTTCCCAGGATCCTAGCCATGTGCTAGTGGGGCTGAAGAGACCACAGAGCCAGTCACCAATCTCGCAACACTAGGAATAAGAGGACTAAGTGGATGGACATTATCCTTGAGTCCAACGTCAGAAATGCCATGACTCCCTTTACATGGGATTACTTCTATATGGAAATAAAGTCCAGAGTATCCAATATTTAACCCTGGCAAGTGGAAGACAGCTAAACCAAATATCTAGTATGTTCTTTTCCAAATGAGAGTTGGAAGTTCAATCACTCCAAAATTCTGGGCCTATAAAATCCCCATAGAAGAGGTTTCTCTTTTCCACTTACAGCACAACATGCAGCACAACCAAAACAGTAGCAGCAGCTACTTTGAAACTGTGACTCAGATTCAAGTTCAAGACAGCATTTTGTGCAGAAAGACTGCCTGTGTCAGGTTGCTGGGTGAAGGTGTAGTTTGTCTGCTGCTATTTCCTTGTAAACCAAATCTTGGAGACATTGTTTACAAGGGGTACTTCTTTTATCAACTCTATTCACAGTTGCCTCATTTGATTCCTTCATATCCACTATGGCAATGCTCTTAATGTGATTTTTTTCTTTTTAGTATTTATACTTTACTCATTTCTAAATAAAACTGAGTTGCTTTCAAAGTAAAGATATATATGAAATAAGGTTGTAAAATTAGAAACAGAAAATGTAAAAATTATGAAAAAAAAGTCCTCTAGCATTTACTTAGCATTCTACAGTTAGACACATGACTAAGCAATTAAAAAATATTTCATTTGATTTTCACAATAATCCAAATGGTAGATATTGTCATCCTTATATTAAAGATGAAAAAAGTAAGGCTCAAGAGCTGGGATCTAACTACCAAGCTACATAAATATAAAGGGGGGGAGTATAAATTCTTAGTAAGCTAAACAGGAGAGCTAAGTAATTATCGTGCTTGTGTGCAACAATTATTTGAGCTGCCTCACAGGCAAGGCAAAAAGAAAGCATAATGGCTTAAGTAATTCTCATCTGACATAAGAGAAAAACACATAGCTTTACCAAGTATTAAATCACAGGAGGAATTTATTCCAAGAATGCTAATCAGCAAACTGGACAATGTCTTTGACAATAGTTCACAACGCAATGGCCTTTCATAGAGCTACTTTAATGTCAGTAGAATATAACTCAGTGAAAAGAAAAGGTTTCTGTTGTTCAGGGGGCTAGTCTTGGATTAACAATCAGCAAGTACCAATGTGTTGTAAGATCCCTAAAATAAATACGGTTACATTGCCAAATAAGTTTGAAAAATACTTCATATTGTAGACCCTGCTTAGAGATTCGAAATATATTTAGCTTACTAGAAGTTCTAAAATGCTGTATTTAAGAAACTTGTAAAAATAAATTAACACAGTTTCCCATGACTGTTATTGCCATCCTTTGGGAAGTTAGGTTGGTATATACTGACTCAAATATACCTATACATTTTCTTTCCTTCAGCTCGTCTTTGAATGAGGGTGAGTTAAACAGACAAATTTATGATCATTCTCACTGATAGGAAACTAGAGCATGGACATTTTTGATTACTGATTAAAGGGCAAACCATAGTTTTGGTGGAAGAATTTTCATTTGGTATTGAAAGTAAGTGTCTAGCTGAAAACGAATTGTACCTAGTAGAATAAGGCTAAGATAATGGATCAAATGATCTTAAGAGCAGATTTTAATTGATACTTAACTATACGGGATCATCTATAACTCTCTTGTTAAAACCTCTAGTTTTGAGCAGCTCAGCCTCCTGGAAGCTTACCAGGGAAAAGGAACTACAACATGTACCCAAGTTAATGAATCAATTGATCTGTTACATGACATTATTTAGAATGAAACTTCCAAGTTTTAGAAAACTCTTGTCAAAAATGACTTTATTTTTTTAACATAATTAAAATTGAGCTCTTATTTCTCAACAGTAATTAGAAAGCAGAAATATGTTTCTTTAGGCTATTCCTCGATCACTGCATGAAAACATCAGACATACTTACCTTCCCACTTGCTTCAGCAAAAAAAGATGTTCATTCTTCATCTAAAAGCCAAATCAGATCTATATAAATATGGAAAGTAATCATACCACTTGAAACTGGCCTGTAATAGTGTCAACTTTACAGCCTACTTCATTTCTTACCATGATATTAAAAACCATGTTTTTAAAACTTTAATTGTAAGGGTCACATCTTACCATAAGGCTTACTAATAGAAGCATACCACAGAAAAGGCTTACAAAGATATTTTTTAAGCACCTGCATTTGACTTTGAAGCAAAGCTTCACAATCATACAAAAACATTAGGCATTATCTTCACTCTACAAACTTTAACCTTGGTCAAGACCTCAAGGGACACATTATATATCTACCACTTTCTCAAAGGTAACCCCTTGACTTACTTTTTCCTATTTTCTTCTATTACTGCAAATACAGGATGTAATTAAGATTTTGTTCACAATACTGACTGTAATGTTTTCTGTTCTCACAGTTGAAAATTAACCATGATGTACAATAAGCACAAATTAGCGTGAAAGACAAAGGAAATTAAAATATTGCATTAAGAAACAAAGACAATGGGAGACAAGCGTTTTAGATGGGGAAATAAAAAGAAATTAAGATGTCTTTGATTCAATTCCATGTATAAGTACATGTATGACTCAAAAACAACTTCAGATTCTATACATTTTAGTATGTTTTACAGTATTTATAGTGATTTGGAACATAAACTGATTAACTAAACACAGTGGTTTCCAATGGGAGTAATCCTAATCTTGGGAGTTGTTTGGGAATTTTATGGGGGTATTCCTGTTTGTCACAGTGTTTGGGGAGCACCATGTGCACTCACTGGCCAGGAATCAGAGATGCTAGACATCCTGTGTAGGACAGTTCCATAGAATAAAGAATTGCTCCAAATCCAGTAGGACATTTAAATGTCCAATCAGACGTTCTATAAAGGTGACAAACTTGTTTATAATTATCTGAGCCTAGAACTAAACCTCCTTTCACATATAAAAACAAAGACTTTGTTTTTACATAGTCTTAATAGCACAGAATTCTCTATGTAAATCAAGGGAAAACTGCATTTTAAGGACTTTAGCTAAAATTACTCAGTATTTCATAAGGGAATATCACGGAAGCCAACACCAGTTGTAGTATTTCTGTTAACCAATAAAACACATATTCTGATCTGCATTTTGTACTTCCCTTTTCACAGTACTCTGTATAGGTACAAGTATGTGACTCCTTAATTATGTCTTCTGGTCTAGTCACGCCTGAGCATTTACACACTAAAGTACATATTATTTTAAGTTGCCTAATGATTTTTCTCCTTTATGTTCCAGTTATGGCATTTATATTGATATTGAATTTTGAAATATGTAACTAGGTAGATTGTATTACCTAAAAAATTTCATTTCAAGATAGTAGAGAGGACAATAAAAATAACTGTCATAGAAAGATGGAGTTGGGTCTGAGAGAGCTGAAAACCCCAGATCTAGAATAATGCTACAGTTACACAACACACACATACATAACAAAAAATATTTTTAAATAGACAGCCTAGGACACAACCCAGAGAGTCTCACAGTACCGATGACATAGAATCAGGTGTCTAAATTGTTTTTAATCACTGAAGGGAATTCCATGTGTAGCGAAGGCTGAAAAACCACTAAGCTAGACAAAATTAAAAAAGGAGGTCACTATATGTATACTAAATAGATTAAACAACAAAATACTATTCTACACTTATGATTAAACTGTTGCCCTATAGGAATTAACATTTTATAATATTCAGGTGTGAAAAGAGTTTCTAAAGCAGGACATAAAACCCAGAAACCATAAATGAAAAGATGTACACATTAAACTACATAAAAATAAATAACTTGTATATCAGAAGGAAGAAAACCTAATACCACAAATATGGTTGAAAGATAAAGGACAAACTAAGAAAACAAAATTTTAAATATGTATGTAGATAGTGTTAACTGTCACCAAAATACAAAGAGGTCTTATAAAATAACTAAGAAAAGGGTGAATATTTCCATAAAAATAGTAAAAAAAAGTGAAGGACATGAAGAGAAAATTCATGCCTAAAAAAGAAATGCCAATAAACAAAAACTAAAAACCAAACAAGTGATCAAAGAAATGTTAATACAAACAAGATAACATAGGTGACCCATTAGTATAGCAAAGATAAATGAAAATATTAATTCAGAAGTCTCTAGGGTGTAGGGAAGTGGGGATTTTCTAACCTTGTCCTTGGAATTATAAGTTTCCCTAATCTTTCTGATGGGTGTTTGGTAGTAAATATCAGGATTTTCAATGTGCATTTTGCTGGCACAGAAATAATATTTATAATGCAATTAATCCTAATTTAAATGATGTACATAAATAAGCTTAAGAATGCTCATTGTAGATTTGCTAAAATACTGGAAATTGGCAATAATTTTCCAGCTTTTCCTATAAGAAAAACCTACTTTTGTTTTTCTCTTTATACTTTCCCAATACTGTTATCTTTGACTAATATCATGTATTATATTTATAAATAAAAGCAAAACATAATTATCTTTCTTATATCTAATAACTGTGATTCAGGGAGAAGCATTTTTATATGAAAAAGAAAGCAAAATCACGGTTATAAACAACTTTTTTTTTTTTTTTTTTTGCGGTACACAGGCCTCTCACCGCTGTGGCCTCTCCCATTGCGGAGCACAGGCTCCAGACGCGCAGGCCCAGCGGCCATGGCTCACGGGCCCAGCCGCTCCGCGGCATGTGGGATTCTCCTGGACCGGGGCACGAACCTGCATACCCTGCATCGGCAGGCGGACCCTCAACCACTGCGCCACCAGGGAAGCCCTAATAAACAACTTTTTAACGTTTGTTTATTTTGGAAAACCTGGTTGTAACTCAAAAAATCTTTTAAATGTATTAATTTTTAAATGTTAAAAAATGCTTCAATGAATTCTTTTGTAATACCAATGAAATCTTTTGTAACGCAAAGACTTAGTAAACTTTTATCAATTTTTAAATATTTTATTTTTAGCTTTGTTTATGTCTGTTTTCTTAAATAAGTATACTACCAACTAGGTGCAGCATGCAACAGGTGTTCAACCGATATCTGATGATTTATTCTAAAATCAGTACCATTTAGGACATATAATTTACTATATATTTACCACTGTTTATTTGAAATTAAGGTCATGCAAAAAGAAGGTCAGGAAAATCCCTAGCAACTCTTGCTTTGGCCAGTCTGGGATGGTCTTGATTGCTTAATTATGAAAGGAGAAGATTGATGCGATGTTACAATAGAAAGAGAAAATCCATTTATTTCTTCTTTCTTACACAAAATAACGTTTACACTATTATTGTAACATTTCCCTCCCTGCCTTGGATACAAAGCCACTACAGCTCAATAACCCATTTAAATACTATTTAACATTGAATTTTGGTTGGATTAAATACTCATTTTAGGGCAGCTTATTATTTTGTGGGATGGAATGTGGGAAGGATCAATACGTATTAAATCCAGTTTCAGTAAAACACATCTAATTCACAATCAGGGCTCACTAGACGTTTATTCTGTAAGAGGACTGGATTCAATCATATCTAAGGTAGCCTCTCAATGATAAAAATCTATGATTCTGTAATACCCATTCATAACAAATAATCTGAATTATGTCAAAAAGGCTTGAAACCGCCCCATGTTAGGCTTACAGAGAACTGAAAATTTGGAATGGTATTTTCCTCAGATTTGGGGCTATTTAAAAGAAATTGCCTTAAAATATGTAAAAAAGAAACGAATTCTTTTAAGCCAGCTTATTCAACAAGCTCATTTTGTGATTAATGACCACTATTAATTGAACATTTTCTACATGAAATATTGTCATGATTTTTTTTAACCACATGTTCATGACTCATTCCGCTTTCAATCAATAATCTACAGAGGTCTGCTATAGGCAAAACTTAGGATAGTTGAGTTGCCATGCAACTTGCAGGAAAGAAAAGAGACCCAATAGTTTTCCATTCACTTACAGGTTGCTTAATAGCAAATAAATAATATCTTCTGTATGCGTCAAATGTAGTACACTAATGAATTACAGGTTGACAGATGCATGAAGACCTGAAAAGCTGGAATCTGGGAAAAGAAAACTGGAAAGCTAAGAACGCTGGCTAACAAGCTATAGTTGACTGACAGGTATTGATTAAAATCTTGCGTAAAATCTCCTTAGAGCACACTAGAGACCTAGTGATAGACATTAGACTTAGCACTTTAAAAGCTTTCTGGATGCTGTAACAAATGTAGAACATGAGTGCCTTCCCACTAGCCTTAATCAAATTAGACAGATAGGGCCAAATATAAAGACAGAATAAGGCAGGAGGATGGTCATAGGGCAAGAAGTTGACAAAAGAAACAAGAATAAAGTATTACTCCTTAGGAAAATGGGAATTACAGTTTCTTGGTTAATTGACGAACCTTATAATAAATAAAAACATTACAGTCCCAAAGTAAGTCAATCTAGTACAAGATTCAGGTCAAATCCATTTTGCCACTTGTTTCTGTAAAGTTTTATTGAAACATAGCCAATTCATAGTATTACACTCACTAATTTCATACTATGACAACAGAGTTGAATAGTTATGACAGAAATCCTATGGTCCACAAAGCCTAACATGTTTATTATCTGGCCCTCTACCGAAAAAGTTTGCCAATCTCTGATCTAGTGAGAGGTCATATCAAGATGGAATTACCTAATTGATACATTTTAGCTGGAAGGGCAAAATAAATCATTCACCTCTAAGGACTTCTTTTAAAGAAACTTCCATGCTAGATTGATCAAAATGTCAATGCCGAGTTCTAGTGGAACATGGCAGATGGGGCACATGCACTTTATCTCCCCAACACAAGTAATTATCAAGTTTTTAACTCCCAAAGTGAACCAGAAGGGCCATCAATGGATGAGGTGTTTAACCTCATTTCCATTACGTCAGAAAGTCGGGGTAAGAGAACAGGCTACAGAAACAGGGCAAAGGAGGCTACCTCAAAGTGGCAGGTAACTTTGGAGGCAGTTACCTTCAAAGTCTTTGACTCCTGCCAAACAGAACTCCAACAAGAATTTAGAATTGAAGACTACATATGGGACAGAGAATGGGATTGAAAAGTGACTGAAAAAGAGACAGTTAACCAGAAGTCTGTATACCACAGGGTCCCAAAACACCTTCTTACTATTGGCACGATTTTGAGTAAGCAGTGGAGTGTTAAAATGGAGACTCTAGTTGAATGTAACGCTAAGAGTATCACTGATCTAGACCATTTCTTTAGCCTTCTGTTTGGTCTTCCTTCCCCAATGCTTACCATCTTATAATGGTTCCCTCAAACAGCAGTCTCATTCTTTGAGTGGCTGAAAGGTTGTGATCACTTTATCACAGAGGAAGAAATAAGATCTATGCATACTTAATGGTTCTGCAGTGAGCAATATTTTTTAAAGAATGTATTGAGATATAAATTACATTACAATAAAATGGACCCATTTTAAGAGTACAGTTTTATGTAACCAACACCAGAATTAAGATATAGATTGTCAGGGCTTCCCTGGTGGCGCAGTGGTTGAGAGTCCGCCTGCCAATGCAGGGGACACAGGTTCGAGCCCTAGTCTGGGAAGATCCCACATGCCGCAGAGCAACTGGGCCCGTGAGCCATGGCCGCTGGGCCTGCGCGTCCGGAGCCTGTGCTCCGCAATAAGAGAGGCTGCGACAGTGAGAGGCCCACACACCACAATGAAGAGTGGCCCCCTGCTCGCTGCAACTAGAGAAAGCCCTCGCACAGATACGAAGACCCAACACAGCCAAAAATAAAAATAAATAAAATTAAAAAAAAAAAAGATATAGATTGTCATTACTCCCACAAGTTCCTTTGTGGGGCTTTACTTTCAACCCCTCAATCCCTGGCAACCAGTAATCTGGTCTCCATCATTACAGACTAGTTGTGCCTGTCCCAGAACAGTACTACTTCTTTCTATCTGGCTTTATTTCCTCCGTATAATGTTTCTGAGATTCACTCATGTTGCTGTATATATCAATAGTTCTCTTTTATGGCTGAGTAACAGTAAATTGTGGGTGTATCTATGTGTGTATACACACACACACACACACACACACTACCTAGGAGTAGAATTGCTGGGTTAGTTGGTAAGTGCACATTTAACACTTTTAGAAACTACCAAACTTTTCCAAAGCAGTTGTAACATATCACATTCCCACCAGCAGAGTATGAGGTTCCAGTTGTTCTTCCTTGCATGCACTTGGTATAGTCAGTCTTTCTCATTTTAGCCTTTCTAGTGGGTATGTAATGGTATCTCATTGTGGTTTTCATTTTCATTTCTCTGATGACTAATGATGTTAAGCATCTTCTACTGTATATCTTACTGAGGGGTCTATTCAAATCTTTTGTCCATTTTACTGGGTAATCTTACTACTGAATTGTAAGCACTGTTTAAAAATTATGGATACAACTCTTTGGTTGGATATATATGCATTACAAATATTTTCCCCAGCCTGTGGCTTGTCTTTTCATTTTCTTAGTGATGTCTTCAAAGAGCAGAAGGGTTCACTTTGCTAAAGTTCACTTTATAGATATGTCTTGTATAGTGAGTGCTTTCTGTGTCCAGCCTGAGAAACTTGACCTACCCCAGGTCCAAAGATTTTCTCCTAAGTTTTCTTCTAAAAGTTTTAGAGCTTTAGCTTTTAAGTCTGTAATCTATTATGAGACTTTGGTGGGGAAAAACTGTATTTATATCATTTCTTTTCCATGTGCATATCTATCACAATTTGTTGAAAAGACGATCCTTTCAACATTGAATTACCTTGTCACCTCTGCAGAAAATCAACTGGCTATACATGTGTGGGGTTGCATTTATATTTTTAAAATTTTCTGTATATTATGATATTCTGACATCTTAAAAACCTTTCTGGCTGGAAAGAGAGACTGCCCATCCCAGAGCTAGGCAATTCTTAGAGACAGCAAAAGGCTCAGCAGGGAGCATGCCTTTGATATGCAAACTAACCAATCCAGAGCCCTATCTCTCTGCTTTAAAATTCATAGAGCCAGGTACCAGGAATGGAGAGGCCACTCCTATAGCTCAAAGCCCTCTTGAATTATTCAAATTGGCCAATCCTAAACTGTTTACCTTACCGTGCCTTGCCTTTCCTGATGAAACCTTTTTTTTTTTTTAAGTTTTATTGGAGTATAGTTGCTTTACAATGTTGTGTTAGTTTCTACTGTACAGCAAAGTGAATCAGCTATAGGTATACATATATCCCCTATTTTTTGGATTTCCTTCCCATTTAGGTCAACACAGAGCATTGCGTAGAGTTCCCTGTGCTATACAGTAGGTTCTCATTAGTTATCTATTTTATACATAGTATCAATAGTGTATATATGTCAATCCCAATCTCCCAATTCATCCCACCCACCCCCCTTTGTTCTCTACATCTGTGTCTCTATTTCTGTTTTGTAAATAAGATCGTCTATTCCAATTTTTTCAGATTCCACATGTATGCGTTAATATACGATGTTGGTTTTTCTCTTTCTGACTTACTTCACTCTGTATGACAGTCTCAAGGTCCATCCACGTCTCTACAAATGACCCAATTTCGTTCCTTTTTATGGCTGAGTAATCCTGTGGAAACCTTAATAAAGGCTCTAGCCTCAGTTTTCCCCTTTCTTCTCCTTTCTGCCTCCAGACCACCCTGAGGCTTCCCGCACATGATGCTGTGCGGCAATCCATCCCTCCTGTTTCTAGGATCTATGAGTATAATAAACTTTTTCCTGAGTCTCTCTGAGTCCTCTCTTGTGGCCATAGCTAACTATCACATAAAAGAACACAGAACGGGGCCAATTTCTAGACTCTCTATTCCAGGGGTCCCCAGTCCCCCGGCCACAGACCGGTACCAGTCCACAGCCTGTTAAGAACCGAGACGCACAGCAGGAGGCAAGCGAGTGAAGCTTCATCTGCCGCTCCCCATGGCTCACATTACCGCCTGCACCATCCCCCAACCCCATCCATGGAAAAACTGTCTTCCAGGAAACCAGTCCCTGGTGCCAAAAAGGTTGGGGACCGTCGCTCTATTCTATTCGTTGCTCTAGAAGTCTATCCTAACACCACTGTCTTCATTACTGTAGCTTTAGAGTAAGTGTTTAAATCAAGTGGTCTAAGTCCTCCAACTTTGCTGTTCTTCTACATAAGGGACTCAGTTTAAGTCTTTTGCATTTCCACATAAATTTCAGTCAGCTTATCAATCTGTGGGACTTTGAATGGGACTGCATTGAATCTGAATCTAGAAAGTGATATTTTAAAAATCACTTATGACTTTTTACTGATTTTGACTTTTTAAAATCATTACGTGGGACTTAATTTTGTGTTCTAGAACAGCATGTAAATATCATTAACCTTGACAATATAAAAGTAAAGGTACAGCTGGCAAATTATGGAAAATAGAGTGATAAGAGAGGAAAGAGTGGGAATACTAATATCTTCACCTTAAAGGTAGGGAATCAAAAGATACGATCTACAATTGATAAACACAGATGGAGGCTTGCACATATTGTTTAAAGTTACAGACATGAGAAAAGGAAACTGAACCTAATAGACATATAATAACAGTTATTGCAAATCTAACACAGCCAAAGCAGATTTTTCCCACCTAAAACTGGGTCTATTACGCTATTACATGGGAGTCTTGTCTTCCCCATGTCAGTAAATGGAATCATCATCTACCCAATTGCTAAAGCCAAAAACCAAGGAGTCATTCTTTTTTTTTTTTCTTTTTTTGGCCATACTGCGCAGCTTGTGGGATCTTAGTTCCCCAACCAGGGATCAAACCCACGCCCCTTGCATTGGAAGCGCAGAGTCTTAACCACTGGACAGCCAGGAAAGTGCCCAAGGAGTCATTCTTGATTCTTTTCTTTCCCTCTCCATCCCCATATTCATTCTTCTTACATTTTTTCATGAAGTCCCAGCCCCCATTCTGAGCAAGTATATCCAGTTGCCTATTCAACATCTCCATGTATATGTTTAATAGGCACAAACTAAAAATTTGTAAATTAGAATTCTCTTCTCAGAACCTACTCTTCAATAAGATTTCTTTAAGTCACTAAATAGCACCACCATTCACCCAAAGTTGCTGAGGGCAGAAACTTAAAAGTTCTATCTCTGGGACTTCCCTGGTAGTCCAGTGGGTAAGACTCCGCGCTCCCAATGCGGGGGCCCGGGTTCGATCGCTGGTCAGGGACCTAGATCCTGAATGCATGCTGCAACTAAAGAGCTCGCATGCTGTGACTAAGAGTCCGCATGCCGCAACTAAGTCCACATGCCGAAGCTAAAAAAAGAGCCCACATGCCGCAGCTAAGACCCGGCGCAGCCTAAATAAATAAATAAATAAATATTAAATGGAACTCCATTTTAAAAAAAAGTTCTATCTCTGACTGTTCTTGTCTCACCTCTTACATCTAATCTATTAGCAAACTCTTTCAGTTACACCTGCAAAATACATCTCAAATCCAATCATTTCTTACCACCTCTACTGCTACCACTCTAATCCAAGCCATCAGAGCTCTTGACTAGATCAGTGCTTGCATATGTTGAGTTCTCAACTTGAATGGATGAATGCAACCATGAGCAAATTCAGTCAGTTCTTCCTTCAAAAGATACCCCAAATCTAACCAATTCTTTTTGCTGTTGCTACTCTAGTCCTAGCCACCATTATATAGCAACCAGACTAGTGTAACAACCTCCTAACTGGTTTCTCAGCCTCTATCCTTGCCCTCCTATAACCTATCCCCACAGCACTCAGGAAAATTCCTTTAAAATCTCAGACCATAATACTGATCCCCACTCCCCTTCCCAGAACCCTACAGTAGCAGCCCATCACACATGGAACAAAATGTTTATTTTTAGCCATAGTACACAATGGCCTCATAACCTGGTCCCTCCTATCTCTCTAATCTATCTCCTACAACTCTCTTTGTTGCTTACTCTGGTCCACCATACTGGCCTTCTTGTCCTTCAGTGAACACACCATATTCATTCCTGCTTTTACATGTGATGTACATCAAACCTGAAACTCCCTTCTCCAATCTTCACATGTCTTACTTCTTTCAGATCGCCACTCAAATGCCACCTCCTGAGAGGTCTTAGGTAGACAGATAGACAAATATAGAAATAGTTATCTCACTATAGATATAGATATAGATATGGATATGGATATATATACATAGATATATCTCTTTCTCAATATCTATATATTAGATATAAAGAAGTTAAATATATATGTATATGTACATACGTGTGTATATGTATTCACACACACACACACACACATATGTAAAAATAGCCTCCCAATCCCTATCATTTTCTCTTACTCCCTTTATTTTAGGCATAAAAGTAAGACAATATTATATATTTGTCTCACAAGGAAAATGAAAGCTCCATAAAGGCAAGGGTTTTCTGTGTCTTGTTCAGTAATATTGTGCCAGAGCCAAGAAAAGTCCTGGCATCAGCACTAATATTTGCTGAGTAAATTAATGGATGGATGAATCCATTATCAAGTCCTTCAAGTCTTAACTCATTGGCCTCACCTCCAACTGCTTTTTTTCCCTATGATTTATTTTTTAAGACATTAATTTTTAGAGCAGTTTTAAGTTCACAGCATTGAGAGGAAAGTACATAAAGTTCCCAGATACCTACTCTCTGCCCCCCACACATGTACAGCCTCCTCTGTTATCAACATCCTCATGTATGTTACAACTGATGGACTTAGGCGGACACATCATTATCACCCAAGTCCATAGTGTACATTAGGGTTCACTCTTGGTGTCAAACATTCTATGGGTTTGAACAAATGACATGTATCCACCATTATCCAACTCCTTTTTTTCCTCAAAGAAGTATAATTTAAATTTATTAATAATTAGTTTTTTTAAATTCTGAGAACCAGGTGTGTAATGAACTAGAAAAAATGTTTTTGACAAAGTCTCAGTTTTGACCACTAAATTTCTCTATTTTCCAGCTAACCAGAAGCAACTATAACTCAAAAACATGAAGAACACATAATTTCACAATACTCTGTAAAAAGCAGGGCAAGAAAGTTATTTTAGCATTATTCAATTGTAAGTCATTCAGTCATTTTTGTTTGTGGTGATATTTGGTAAAATAATAAGGATACACACTCTGGTAAAAGATTTTTTTCATATGAATTTGTGAATCTGTTTACCTCAAACTCCTCTTCATTCCTCTAACATGACAAGCTATTTTCCTCTTCAGTGCCTTTACATTCGCTGTTCCTTTTACATTAAAAAAAAAAAAAAAAAAACTGTTCTGAGATCTTTCCGTGGCTGGGTATTTTTAGACTCCAGCCAAATGTCACCTATATAGGAAGCCCTTCTGTAACCATCTGTGCAATGGCAAGCTCACGCTCATCCAAATCACACTCACTCATATAATCATGGCATTTGTTACTGTCTCCTCACTCCTATAAACTTTACGAAAGCCAGGACCTTGTTTACTTGTTCATTGCTAACTGCCCACCACCAACTTAGAACACTGACTAGCTAGCAGGTACTCAATAAATATTTATTGGATAGACTTTGGATGAATGGAGAATCCTGATATAGCTATATAAAAAGACAGAGAGGAAGTAGATGCTGACATAGGTGAGCTAAATTCTGTTGTCTATCAGAGCAGGAAGTTAATAGATAATGCCTATACTGATGAATTAAGACATATTAAAACCTTAAAAATACATTCCAACATACATTAGGTACAGACAAATACTGTTTGATTCCACTTGTACGAGGTACCTAGAACAGTCAAATTCATAGTCAGAAAGTACGTCGGTAGATGCCAGGGGCCGGGGGGTGGTGGAGGGGAAGGGGGAATGGGAAGTTAGTGTTAAAGGGGACACCGTTTCAGTTTAGGAAGGTGAAAAATTCGGGAGATGGATGATGGTGAGAGTTGTACAACAACGTGAATGTACTTAGTGCCACTGAACTGTACAGTTAAATATGGTTAAAATACTATGTTTCATATTATGTGACTTTTACCACAATAAAAAAATTTTTTTTAATTATCTCCCCCTATAGAATTTATATTATACACAGGCAAGGATATTTGTCTGCTTATTTTTTCCCCTGGATGCATCCCTGAGTGCCAATAATAGTCACTGGCTCCATAATTTTTGAGTAAGAGAAGAGGATTAAGAAAGTGTCACAATCTAGAAATGCAGCAGACCCAGCTTGATGGCTCTAAATAAACATTTGTTGAATAAAAGAAAAAAAAAGACATATTATTATGTCTCACTTATATGCGGAATCTAAAAAAAAAAACTATTGGGACTTTCCTGGTGGTGCAGTAGTTAAGAATCTGCGCTCCCAATGCAGGGCGCCTGGGTTCGATCCCTGGTCAGGGAACTAGATCCCACATGCATGCTGCAACTAAGAGTTCACATGCCACAACTAAGTAGCCCGTGAGCCGCAACTAAGGAGTCTGCCTGCCACAACTAAGACCTGGCGCAACCAAATAAATTAATAAAATAAATAAAAATAAATTAAAAAAAATTTAGATACAGAGAACAGACAGGTGTTTGCCAGAGGCAGGAGATGGGGTAAGTGGGGGAGGGGAGAAATGGGTGAAGATGATCAAATGGTTTATAAGAATTAAATAATTCCTGGGGAGGGCTTCCTTGGCGGTGCAGGGGTTGACTCCGTGCTTCCAATGCAGGGGGCACAGGTTCAATTCCTCGTTGGGGAACTAAGATCCTACATGCCATGCAGCGTGGTCAAAACAAAAAACAAACAAACAAAAAATTCCTGGGGATGTAACGTACAGGTTGGCGACTATAGTTAACAATACTGTATTGTATATTTGAAAGTCGCTAAGAGAGTAGATCTTAAATGTTCTCATCACAAGAAAAAATATTATAATTACATGTGGCAATGGATGTTAACTAAACTTATTGTCGTGATCATTTTGCCATATATACACCTATCAAATCATTATGTTGTATATCTAAAACTAATACAATGTTATATCCCACTTATATTTCCATCTAAAAAAGAAATATTACTACAGACAGGTTATTTAGAGATGATGTAATTTTAAAAATCAAATTCAACAATTATCACTGATAAATGTATTCATTCATTCATTCACTCAACAAATTATGCTACATCGGCAGCAGTGACCCATGCACAGAGCATACCTTCAAGGAGCCTGACATCTAACTACAGAAACAGGCAATTAACCCCAAAATTAACACAATTAAATTTCTGTATGATAAAGGAGGGATACAAACTAGTCTCAGGGGGTTAGGAAAAAGGGAGTGACATTTAATCTGAGTTCTAAAGGATAAATAGGAGTTCAGTAGCTAGGGGGAGAGGTCTGCTCCAGACACATGGACTTACATAGCCAAAGGCCCAGAAGTAAAAACGTGGCAAAGTCTGCCAGTTTGAATTTCACCCTGAGGAAAGAGAGGGCCAGGGTTTCAAGCTGGTGAGTGACAGATCATGCTTACATTCTAGAATAAAATAATCACTCTGGTTCCTGTGTAGAGAAGAGAATAGAAGCTTGTAACAGTTTAAAGACTGCAGCTAACCTAGGAAAGAGATCATGGTAACATGCACAAGAGTAGTGGTAGAGAGGCTAGAGAGAAGTGAACCAATTCAGATCTTCAGGTGGTAGAATCAGCAGGACGTGGTGATTAAGAGGATTTGGAGCCAAGAAAGAACATAAATCAGAGCTGATGACACTCTGGCAACTAGGACTGCTGAGTGGCTGGTGAGATTATTCACTGAGGTTGAAAAATGAGAAGGAAAGCAGGTCTGGGGTAAGATAATGCGCTCAGATATAAATATATGGCATTTCAGATACCGGTGCAACACCCAAATAGAGGTGCCCCGTAAGATATGGGTCTGGTGCTCAGGAGAAAGGAGGAGGCTGGAGATGGAGAACTGAGAATAATTAATACACAGATGTCAACTGAAGACATGGGAGTAGATGGGATCACTCTGCAGGCAAATATAAAGCGAGAAAAGAAAAGCTCAGGCCTGCAGACATTTGCAGAAGTCAAAAAGTTAAATATGATCAAATAATTTTAACCTTTATACAATATTCCCTTTTTGTTTACAGTTAGATACAAAGCCAACTTTTCTACAGAGCATCCAGTACATATTCTATCAGCCTGAAGCCTGGCACAGAGCTATTTATAAAAACCAAGGGCTTGGCTTTCTTCATTATCATCACTTTGGGTATGATACTACAGAAACCAACTTATTAAATCACGCTGTTAAGTGCTTAGTAATGTGGAATTCATCAAAAATGAATCAAATCATTCTACAACTAAACATAAAATGCACACTCAAAAATATGATTCACATTTTTAAAGAGGCCTATAATTATCAACATAAAATAGAGCCTCTTTCTGCTAATATAGTACTTTTTAAAAGTATGTAAACTGCAATTTGATGTGGTACCCAGCTGCTTGTTTTGCTCCGCAATTAATTCAATTAGAAATGTACATATTATGAATCAAAGTAAATCCAGCAGAGATGAAATAGTAATTGGTGAATTTGCTTAAAACTGGTTTACTTGCTATCTATATTATAAATTTTGAGAATGTTTTTTCATAAGAAAACTTAGCCTGTTCCTCCTCTTTGATCTCATAATCATCTGTGATATGCTGATTATGCCAATATAGAAATTAGACTGGATCCAATATATAACCCCTCTATTACATTATATGACACCTCATAACAAGGTATATACAGAGGAATACAAACAGTTCTGTACATAGCAGTAAATATATACATGTATGTGTATACTATGTATGACGCATAGACTAACAGTTTGGTGTGTATCCTCCACTCACAAAACAAACACAGAGAGACTACCTCTGGAAAAGAGAAGTAGGAATGGGGGAAGAATGCTTGAGGAAGACTTTTACTTTTTACTCTGTATTAGTCTATACTGTGCTAATTTTTATAATGTAAATGTATCCTTGTATCACTTATGTTTAAAAATGAAGTGTGAAAACTGATGCCACTGATACCTTCCTGATGAGCACAGGGGACATTATACCCTATAACACCTCAGCTTCTTGTGGACAGCTCACTGATGCTATGGCCCCATACATCAAACGCTAAGCTACTGACAAAAGTTATGTCCCCTTAGGGTAAACGTATTTTGGATTTTATGTTATGAATTAGCATCCTCTATATCAATTTCCATTCCAAGTGCTTCTGTTCATTACTGTTCATAGTTCAGCGTGTCAGTTTAATTTTGTGCTGCTTTGTAGGTATCCACAATAATTACAATGTTTAATGCTGTACCTTAAGGGTGAGCTTAACAGAGCAGTTTAAATGCATATGTTCTGGCCATTCTTTGACTCCCATCCCATCTCCTCTACACACACACCCTATCCCCCGCACACATACAAGCATGTCCACTAGCTGTGTTATGTATGATATCTTTCATCTTACTAGCTATTTTCCCACTACCTTCTACAGTATATCTGACGATGACATTATTATTGATGCTACAGTAAACAGCTAATATATGTGGTAAAAATACATGCACTATAATGAATCAAAATGACATACCTACCCACCAGACTCCCTCTACTCATTCTAATCAGATAATGGGTTTTGTTGTTTTTTTTCCTTGAGTGTACTACAAAAGGAGGAAGTAGGCCTGGGGAAAAACAGTCATAAAAACAAGGGAAAATAAAAGTAAATGTTTAGCTCATTGAGAACAGAAAGGAAGCTCAACTAGAAAATCTGTATCAAATAATATAATTCATTTGGTTCTATATGTAGTCTTCTTAACTTGAAGTTCCCTGAAACATGGGTGGCAAGTGACACAGACACCAACCCTCCAATTAGACTTTTTATTATGACCTAATTCATTAGAGCATAATTAAATTTCTTATTAAATGATTAACCATAAGGTTAGAAGAAAAGGTCATGTTGAATGTTAATTATACATCCTTTAAAGAATTTCAAAGATGTTAACAGCAGTACTCTCAGACTGTCAGTTGTTGTTAATTAACTCAAACTCTTAGAAGGCAATTGAGCATTCTCTTTAAAAATTCAAAATGCATATATCCTTTTACTAATCAATACAACGGGGAAGAATTTATCCTACAATCAATTTGCACAAGTGTGCAAAAATGTGCACGAAAGGATGACTGGTGCAGTACTGGCAATACCAAATATTGGGAAAAAATTATGCATTCATTAGTGGGGAAATTATGACTGTGGTGCATTCATATGATAGGATGAACATGAGGATACAAAAAGTTCTTCTAGATAGATTATTAAATGAAAAAGAAAATCAAGGTATAAAAGAATTTGTGCCAGAATAACCTGTATCTGTTTTTAAAAACAAAAGATAAAGATACATGAATGTGTTTGCACCAAAAAAATGCTGCAAAGATACATAAGAAACTTAACAGTGGTTAGCTCTGGGAAATGGGACTGAAGTCAAGAGGACAAGAAGATGGAGAGGTGTAAACATTTAACTTTTCTTCAGTGATATATACACACACACACACACACACACACACATACACACACACACTATATGGATAGAGTTTATGTATATATCATGTATATATAATTATTACCATCTACATATATGATTTTTAAGTTGAAGGAAAAAAACAAGTTAAAATAAATAAAAGATTATGAAGAAACAGAAATAGTTCAACAGGCATAATGGAGAACAAATTTAAGAGTAGAGAATTTACATACAGCAGAACCTTCTTACCTGACACTTAGCACTACAGTATTTGGCAACTCGGCATTGAGAGCATCGCATCAGCTTTTCCTTCCTGTTAAAAAAAAAAAGTTCACATTAGGAAATGAATGAGAATCATATATGGCTGAAGAAAGAAAACATAAGTCAAGGTACTGACACCAATATGTTCTGCTCACTCTATCTGTATGGTCCATGAGATTTAGATTTTCACAGTGATGAACATCTTCTTTCACCTTCAATGCGAGACATATACATAATAACTAGTGTTCTTTTTTAAAAAATTGTGGTAAGATATATATAACATAAAATTTACCACTTTAACCATCTTTAAGTGTATAGCTTCAGTGGCCTTAAGTACATTCACATTGTTGTGTAACAGTCACCACCACTAATGTTCTTTTTAACATAAATTTAATGAAAACACAGAGATTCCCACTTAGGCAAAAAATTTCACTTCATAGAGTTCTTTTTTTCATAGAGTTTTTAATGTCTCCATATGAAATTAAGAATCTAGCCTATCAACTAACTGAAAGTACCCGACACCATTCAAATAGAAAAATTTTACAAGTTTAAATTTACCATGTAGTTTAATTGCAATATACTCCTTCTGGGAAATGATTTTCAACTTCCATTAAATTCAATTACTACTTTCAACTTGCTAAATTGAGATGCACCAAAGTTATGTCCTCCCCAAATCGCCTGAGGAAGAAAAAAGCCAAAACAAAGAAAAACTTGGATTATAAAATAAAAACAATAAATCTGATGATGAAATTCATAGTAACAAATATCAGACAGGACTGTAGATACTTTCAAGGCAGCCAAGAGCATTAAAAGTCAAACTATAATATTAACATCAGTGACAAAATGGGAACAAATCTTTCTAAGCACTTCTGATGTGCCAGGTACTGTTCAAAGTTCTTTACATCTATTGACTCACACTTAACTTCAGATAGTCCTATAACTAAGCAGTTTTATTATGCCCATTTTAGAGATACTTCAATACATTTTCAAGAGATAAGAAGCAGATGACTAAGGAAACACACCATAAAGTTCAAGTGGCAGGTGACATTGAAAGGGTAACAACTGAACCCTTCAGAGAATCAGAACTTGAATATACCAGGTACCTCACCCATAGGAGAGGAGCAGTGAGATATGGAGCATATAACATGGGGAGAGGTTAAAAGTCTAAATAAAGCAAAGTCCAAACACCTCCTACCCGCAAGTGTAGAATTACAGGTGTCAGATATCAACATCCCAGACAACAACCCAAACCCAAGCAACCTGGCCCTAAAGTTCTTGCTTTTAACCATCACATTATGCTACCACTCTTAGACAAAACTGGATAAAAACAAAATCCACCCATAGACTATTTTTCTTTAATTAATTTATTTATATATTTTTTAATTTTTATAATTTCTTTTATTTTTGGCTGTGCTGGGTCTTCGTTGCTGCACGCGGGCTTTCTCTAGTTGCGGCGAGCGGGGGCTACTCTTCGTTGCAGTACGCGGGCTTCTCATTGTGGTGGCTTCTCTTGCTGCAGAGCATGGGCTCTAGGTGTGTGGGCTTCAGTAGTTGTGGCACGCGGGCTCAGCAGGTGTGTCTTGGAGATTCTAGAGCGCAGGCTCAGTAGTTGTGGCGCACGGGCTTAGTTGCTCCGTGGCATGTGGGATCCTCCCGGACCAGGGAACGAATCAGTATCCCTTGCATTGGCAGGTGGATTCCTAACCACTGTGCCACCAGAGAAGTCCTGTCATAGACTATTCATGAGACACACTCCAAATAAAAGGACATACAAAGGTGGAATGAGAAGGATATGCTAGGCAATATTAACATTAATATTAAAATTATTTAAACACTAATAGAAAAAAGCCTGTGTAACTATATCAATATCAGAAAAAGAGACATTAAGGTTAAAAATATTACTAGAGATGAATAAGGTCAATACACAAAGATAAAAGACTCCAATCACTAGGTATTAAGTACCTAGTAACAAATGTACGCAGTCTAAAAATACATAAAGTAAAAGTAACCTCTAAAAAAATGATCAATACACAATAAATTAATACAAGTAAGGCCTTTAAAATAGTGCCTGGAATATATTAAGTACCATACAAGTATTAGTTATCAAGTCTTTTTCAGGAATTCATAGACCAAGCAGAAAAAGAATAAGGAGCTCTATAATTTACTTGATCTCATGCAATACACACACCCTTGTACCTTTTATATTAATGTGTATTCACATACTCTTTTCAAGCACCCACTGGCCATTTACAAAATATGCCCACACATTAGGCCACAGAGCAAATCTAAAAATCCCAAAGAATCAATATTATGCAGATAATTTTCTCCAACCATAAAAGAATTAGATTAGAAATCAGTAAAAAAAAATAAACCCAGCAAAATCTCATATTTATAGAAATTTAAAAGCTTATATAATTCAAGGATCAAAGAATTGTCATGAAAATTAGAAAATGTATTAGACTAAATAATGAAAAAAAATAAAAACGTGAGATACAACTAAAGTAATACTTGAAGGAACATTTATAGCTTTAAATTGTTTATGTTGACCGCAGTGGTATAATTTTTTAATCTTCTTAACTTTCCCCATAAAAAAATGACAGAGCAAGTAGGAAACAGGAAAACCTAACCATCACTCCCCACCCTGGAAAATATATACAACAAACCCAAAAATATTAGCAGGAAAAAAAAAACACACACACACACACAAACACAAACACACACACACACACACTACTAGCTTCAAGACTTGAATTAAATCAGTATATTTGTGGGAGAAAACAAAGAAGGCAACTTCCAATAGACCTGAAAACAAAAGAAGCCCCAAACTGCTAAAAGATCCCTGGCAGGAAGTCTGTCAAGCCAAACTGAGAACTGCACCCAAGATTGGGATAGTATGCTTTCTGCAGGAACACTCCTGAGGATGAGGTCCCTGAGGCTCCCCTGAATCCTGCTTTCCTTAGACCTGGCTCCTCAGATTTCCCCTCATTTCCTTTTTTCTTGTCTAAGTTATTCAGAGGCTATTTCTATTGCTTGCAAATAAAGATCCCCAACTATACAAAGTGTTTCATCTCAACTTTTAAAAATAATAAGCATAATCAAAATACCCAGGAAAAACAGTGATGAACCTGGTTGCAAATATTAAAACTTCATCTTCTCCCTCCCATAGCTCTCAACCACAGGCTTTAATGAATTTTAACACAGAATTTCAGCAAAATAAATAGCAAGATGATTCAAAGTACTGGGATAATTCAGCTGCCATTTGATGTGTGAAAAAAAATTCCTTAACATGAGTTATTTAAATGTTTGGGGTTACTTTTACATATCAAATAACCAAACAAATAAATTTAAGTTCTCAAGTTTCAAAAAAAAAGGTCAACTGAATCCAAGAGAAAAGTAGTGTGTCTGATTAGAGGAACCACTGAGGCTTTGAAGAGTTACTGCTTTTCTCTGTTGAGTAAGGTTCAGAGTAATAGCCTCTTGGTAAGGTCTCCTTGCAGAGAAAAAACTTGGGCAGCAGTGGGAGAGGAAAATAAGTATTAGAAACATAGCCACCCAGACAGTTCATGAAAACATTCTTTCTCTCTTAAAAAAAAAAATCAACACATCATTTCCAACTGAAAGACAAACCCACATTTTTCTTTAAAAAAATCAGAAATGTACATGTCAAATAAAAAACAGAATTAATTAGAAGCCCTAAATAAAAAGGATCACTTATTCTAGGTGGTAGCTCCAGAGGCTAAAACAAGAAATGCTGAATGGAAGTGAGAGAGGGACAGATTCTGTCTAAAGGTAAAGAAGATCGTTGTGGCAACAGCAACTGTTCAAAAATCAAAAGAAATGCCCTGAGAAAGTGGAGTTCCAGGTCATTTGACATGTTCAAGGAGAATCTGATAGGTACATTTACAGACATATGTACAGGAAATTCCAGCACTGCAAAGGAGCATGAATTAAATAAGTTTCCTTCTAATTCCAAAATTATTTGGTTCTGCTTCTCCTGTGTAACAAAAAAATATAAACAAAATTTGAAGATAACAAAATTTGTGCCTATTATAAGGCCAAGCATGATAATCTCACAGGAGTAGAGAAGTGAGCAATATACAATTTTCACAGACTCCACAAACATCCTGTTTGCAAAGCGATTATTTCAAGAGTCCATCCAGAACTGGAATTTCTGAATAAAAAGGAATCTAAAGAAACAGGTTAGGAATGTATCAGTAACAGAAAGGTGATTTAGTTTTACCTCTTTTTTCCCCTCCACTTAAGAGACAAATAGTAGTAGTCTACCTCTAAATTAAAGAAGATATTAAAATTATTGTATACTAAAATAAATGGAAGTTTTAGGCCCCCATCCCAAAAAAGCAAAAAGGGTTCCCTTATCACTTGTTCATATAAACTCGGATATGTTACTGATCACAATGTCAAATCAGAGAAACTTCTCAGCTTGCTCAGTGCTCCAGATACAGTGATTCACAGAGCATAAGTTAAGTCCTCTCTTCCAAGTAAAAGATGGGTAGTAATTAGTTTCTCCAATAGCCTAGGCAACTGAAGTGTGGAAAGGAAATTAAAATAAACCTAAATTAATTGTTCTGCTGCTATACAAATTAAAAAGTCATACAGTTGACCCTTGAACAACATGGGGCTTAGGGGTGCCAACCCTCCGTGCAGTTGAAAATCTATGTATAACTTTACAGTTTGGCCCTACATATCTGAGGGTCTGCATCCACGGATTCAACCAAACTCGGATGGTGTTGTACTGTAGTGTGTATTTAGTGAAAAAAACGCAGTTTTTTTCACTAAAACATAGTGAAAACTAAAACATAGTGGACCCACGCAGTTCAGACCCGTGTTATTCAAGGGTCAATCATATATGGATATAGGGGAAACCACTGTCTCTAAGAAATCAAAGAGCAAAGGGGATTAATTGGCTCCCTCAGATCCCAACAACTGGAGTACTGTTTAAGGGAACATCTCTGTCCTTTTTGGTTATCAGAGGGCAAAAGTATCCTACTGTTTAGAAACTCTGCCCTAAAATAATACGGCCAGTTGCCAGGTAAAGAGAAAGAAGTTTCCTGGAAAGGATATAGAAAATGAACAAATTCTATACCAAATTTCCCCCAGCCCTGGCACGTACAGAATCCATTTAAAACTTCCTACAGAGGAAAAAAAATGCATCTACAACACATTCATAGATAATATACTTATCATACGGGGTTCTTTCCTAGTAACATGCCTCGATCTCCTAGAAGTCTCCCAGTGTGTCTAGTGGTTGAATCTCTCCTTCAACAGCCATCCTCACAATGGAAGGAAACTGGCTCACTGTCGACCAGTCAGACGCAGGCGAAGGCTCAGACAACACAGGGAAGCCAGGCGACCCTCCTGCTCGCTGAAGCACACTCATCTGGATGGAGCACAGCCCAGCACAATCAGAAGCAACCCCAGAGCCCAGGGTGTGCCTTTGCAGCCTCCTCATTCAAGGTGAGGATCCCTGCCCAGTGATCTTTTGCACCCTGAATATCTCAAGGACCAAATTTTAATTTGTGGCTGATCACTGAGGAAATTTATTTTGTGGCTGATTTCTTTGGGAAGAAATCTGAGCTGAGAAAAAGACCAGAGCACATTGAGTAAAGCCTGTACCACTTATAGGTGCTAAGGAAAGAGTGTTGACTTATGGGATGTCTGATTTAGTACCCCAGGACTTTATACAAGTTTTAAGAAAATTCCCTGAATAGAATTCCTATGAAAGTATTTTTTCACATAATTAAGACCCAAGATGCTCTATGGAGTATGAGAAATACTGAATGTTATGATGGGCAAGCTCTTAAAAACAAAGAATAAAAACTCTCCATTTGTTTTTAAATGGAGAAAGCCAAAATACCTAAGTGAAAGAAGTCTAAATACAATTTCTTAAACAAAAATACCACAGAAATATTTATTTACAGAATTTTTATGTTTGTTAATATCTTTGAAACCTCAGAATCCTGATTCATTAGAAATGTTAATGTCATGTAACCAAGTACTTGGCTATATTTCCCCCTGGAAATTTCTGAAGCAAAAGAAATTCTACATTATGAAAAAGAGATTATCCCATTAGCACTTAGAGAAAAGCACAGCAAAGTATTTGAGCCAAGTTAGTCAAGAGAGGCAGACCCTCTTACTCGGGGACTTCCCTTTTTCACTGTCCTTGGTCTCTTAAAGCTCCTGTACTGGCAGAGACTATGCTACCTGATGAACACAAACTCCAGTAGTTAAATCAACAAGTGTTCAGTGACTGGCCACCGTGTAAGGTGTAAGGTCCTGGGTGGGTGGGTGTGAGGAGGGTATTACAGTCACTGTTTCTAGGAGCTCGTGGTAAAGGAGGACAGATCAACACATACCACTTTCAGAATGAGCTACAATACAAAACCGTGTTTTGAAAAGCGGCACAGTCTACAGGGCCCTAGTTCAGAAGAAGGAAAAGTCACTTTCTGACAGGTAAAGACTGAATTGGAGAGGATGTTATAAGGGAAAAGGAAGACACCATACCTAAGAGGGAAAATATTTTACCAGTTTAGAGTTCAAAATCTGTAGTCCAAGTGCTATAGTCTGAATGTTTGTGTCCCCCTGCCCTAAATTCATGAGTTGAAATCCTAACCCCCAAAGATATTAGGAGGTGGGACCTTTGGGGGGTGCTCAGGTCTTGGCAGTTGAACCTTCATTAATGAGATTAGTGTTTTTATAAGAGACCCCACAGAGATCGCTTACCCCTTCTACCATGTGAGGACAAAGTGAGAAGGTGCCAGCTATAAATTAGGAAGAGGGCCCTTATCAGAATGTGACCAGGCTAGCTGCTCAATCTTGGGCTTTCCAGCTTCCAGAAGTATGAGAAATAAACTTAGGTTGTTTATAAGCTACACAGTCTGTGACATTTTATTACAGCAGCCTGAAAGGACTGAGACACCAAGTCCACTCCCTACCAGTAGTGTAACCTTGTTACCTCTCTTAGCCTCAATTTCCTCCTCTGTAAAGTGAGAATAAGTGACTACTCATAAAACTGTTGGGTAGACTATATGAGGTAATCTACATAAAGTGGCTGCTAATAGAGCGTCTAAGCATAGAGTTGAAACTGAGGATGCAAAGTATATTTTCAAAGTGCTCAAGATAATGTTGTCTATTTCTATGCCACATCTGAAAATCCCACACCTCTTCCATGGTTGCTAAAAAAGCAAAATCCACATGTGCCACAAATCTGGTCATCTCCTTGCAAGCACACAGAAAATTCACCATTTTTTTTGAAATCCACATGTTCCCATAATACTTGGCTCTAATTTCAAAATTTGACTAGCATCGTAAGTGTTTCACTGCTCAATCACGTTCACTAAAGTTTGTATTACTACTATTTTTAATTTGATCAGAATGATTAACTTCAAAGTGGTCTGATTCAAGAAGCTAAAAATGTTTTATGAAAGTTTCATTTGTGGAAATTAAAATCAGAGAAGGCTGTTACATCTTCAGTAATATTAAAAGGTAATTAGAACTCCTAATATTCTGTTTGCTTTATGTAAAATAATGTCTATTACAAGTTGAGAAAATTAACATTTTTACAAGAGTACAGATTTAAACTCTCCTCATTATATGATATTTCTCTACAAAATTGGATATTGTGTGCTGTGGGTCACTCTAACAGCTAAGAATTGAAAACTGGTGACTTAAAGGTGTTTCTTAGGCAGAGCACACATAAGTAGACTGAAGAAAGCTGTGACTAAAATGAATTGCTGAAGAGGGATTTTTTTCTAGTGACAACATCTTTGTTTCTAAATAGGGAACCTCTTTAGCCTAGTCGAGTAATACAACTCTGATAAGTCTAAGAGATATATTCGATTTCCCTAAGTCTTCTTGATATCTAAAATTTTTTTAAGTGAGGAAGAAGAAAAAAACCTGACTTTGCCTAAAGACTGAAATCAGATACCCTTTAAATATGTTAAGTATTGCTATTATAAATATCACACAGCATACACATAAAAATAAAAGTACCATGGGTAAAATATCAAAGAAGGTACAAGAAAATCTGGTCAACATTTTCATTAATATACTAAAACCTAAGCCTTCAAAATGGCAAAAGATGCTCACCTTGGTTTCAAATGCAGGGTATACTTTATCACTATGAATGAATTATCTATCATGCTACCTCTAATTAGAAAATGAAGCTTATCAGCAGCATGTTTCCATTTTAACTTGAACAATGAGAAATCCAAAAGTCAAAATCACTATCTAACTATATTTATCTGTTCATTTCAGAGGCCTGGAAGCCATTTTATCCTTCTGGCTGCTTAAAAATTTGCTCTTCTATTTTATAATTAAGTATATTACTTCATTTAACTTTTAACTATAAATTTCCTCAAGTCCTCCTGGAAGTAAACATTAATGAAATCTCAAATAACTCATTCTCAACTTTGGAGAATAAAATAGCACTTTAAGTTTATAAAGAAACACTGTGCTGACCTAATCCCAAAATAAAGAAACCTTAAAAGATGAGTCCTTAGGAAACACAGAATTAAGTGTTTCACCTGCCAATGCATTATAATTAATTATAAATTCTTAATGATTATTTTTAAGGAGAATGATCATCAGCTGATAGCCACTGAATGAGAGTTAACAGGGGTCGTGCAAGGGTTTTCATGCCTGTGTTGTCCTCCTACAGCGAGCAGGTACTATGGCCGATATAAGGTTCTCCCATGGCCCCCCAATATTACCCTCACATACTCTACTTATCAAACACCCTTATGAGTTTGATAATATCTTGTGATGAAATGCAGACATCACCCCAAAAACCTTATGACTACAAGTCATTTGCAACTTAGTATGAATTACCTTAATCAGATAATCGTATTATTTTTCTCTAGACCCTTAGCTGTGATTTCTGGGAATAGACATTTTGCTTAGAGCAGATATAGAAGAGAACTACCAGAGTGTTCAACATTTAAAAGACCTAGGGAGAAAAGATATCAGAAACCGTGACAATGCACCAAAATGGAAATTAGAAATGTACAAGAAGACAATTTCATTTGCCCTGAAATTTGGACTCCAGCTCAGTATGCAGACAGGTATGGAATAGAGAAGGTAAGCTGAGCAGAAAAAGTTCTAGGAGAACCATACTTTAATCCTGGCTGCTTCATTTATTGCTCTGCAACTGATAGTAATAAATATACTTCTCTGTCCCTAAAGTTGTAAGTTATTCTAGTCTATAATAATAATAACAATAATAATAAAGGCTACACCTAGAATGTTGAATGGATTTTTCATATTACATATACTTTGTGAAATTAAGTTCTTGTAATGTGAGAAAAAAAAGAGTGAAAAGAAATAGACCAAATTGTTGAAACTTTTCTTAGAGTGATATGAATTGGGGTGATTTTCCCTCTTTTTTCTCTTTTCCAGTTTTATATAATAATATTATGTTACTTCCATAATCAAATAAACATCAACTTTAATGAAAAGGCAATATGTACTATTTAATGGCTTTAAATTGCTCTTGGTCTAAGGCAGGACACAGAGAGACAGAAAGATCAACAATTTATTCCAATGTTTGGAATAGTAAGTGCAAATGTATGCTTTGTTTACACAAAATTAAATGAAATTATACTTTATTAATTGAATTTATTTTTAACTGGAATTTGCTACAAATGTAGTGTTAAAAAGTAAATTTTTTTTACTCTTTGATAATATATGAGAACCTGATAATTTAAAATAATATCTATCATCATACTATATTTAAAAACTAATATTTATAGATTTAACATCTTCCAAAATATAAAAAGCAATCACTTCAGAAAAGGAACAATATGAAAAGAAAGAAAAAGTTTTACCACATGAAACTTGGGCTACTCAGCCTCTTTCTGAATACAAGTTCCAACTTCAACTGATGCTTCATTTTTTATTATTCTCTCTGACTTATTTTATTTAACTTGAAGTTAATCCATATAAAGTAAAATTTCTTTATTCTCTTACATTAACTTTCACTTTGATTTAGAGTTGGCCAGTCAAAACACCACGTTTTTAAAAAAATTCAGATGCAAATGGAAAATCTTTGAGATACGAGAGAAATCAAAGGCTGTTTCCAAAAATGACCCCGTCATTCATTCACCAATTCATTCTTCAACAAAAAAGTGCCAAGTCCCTTCCAATTGCCAAGCACCTGATTAGGCACATGGCAGGCACTGTCCACTGCTTACCCAACAACCACTTCACTCTTCCCTGCCAAGGGTACTGTGATTTGTTGAAATAGCAGAGATCTCTGGATTTCAGCTAGTGTAGGTTGACGACTCCAGGGGGATAAATCATCACTGGTCTAAACTAGTAAAAATCTCATGCCCCATGGCCACTGGTTGTTCTAATAACAGGCCCTGTTACCCAGCTCTGGCAAATGACCTGTAAAGGGATACAGCTGACCCTCATTATTTATGGGTTGTTTATTTGAAAATCTGCCTACTCACTAAAATTTATTTGTAACTCCAAATCAATACTTGCACTTTTGCAGTCATTCATGGATATGTGTGGAGAGGCAAAAATTTGAGTTACCCAATGCACATGCTCCCAGCTGAGGTTAAATGAAGTGCTTTCTTATTTCAGCTCTCATACTGTAAACGAGAATGCTTTTCAAGGTCTATCTAGTGCCACACTTCACTCATTTTTGTGCTTTTCATTGGTGATTTCGCTATTTTAAATGGCCAGCTAGTACAGTGCTGCAGTGCTATCTAGTGCCCTAAGCACAAGAAAGCTGTGATATGCGTTACCCAGGAAATATGTGTTAGATAAGCTTCACTCAGGCGTGAGTTATAGTTCTGTTGGCCATGAGTTCACTGTTAATGAATCAACAGTATGTATTCAATAAGGTGTCTATAAACAGAAACACACACAAAACAAGGTTATGTATTGACTGGTTGATTAAAATGTGCCCAGGGACTTATAGGAACCTAACTTTGTATATCCCCTAGGAGTGATGGTTCAGTTTTGGCTAATTCAGTGTTTGTGGTGAATAACAAGAATCAACTATATTTCTAATGAGAGACATTTTGTCCATTTCAACTTTCTTTGCACAAGAGGCAACAAGAGAACAAATACCATCAGACAGAAAGACCCCGACAACATCCAATAGCCAGCAGCTACCAACCTCCAGCTTTTGGATGGGAAGAATCAGTTCCTATTTGTTTAAGCCATTACAGTGGAAATGTATATATAAAGATATAATAAAATGATGCTTCCTTTTCAATAAACACACAGTATACTACTCCTGAAATAAAACAATAAACATGTTCTACATTCCATAAAACCAAGTCCTATAAATGCTGCTTACTGTGCATTCTAGTCAAATGGAGAAGCTTATGTTTGGCACCACTTTTATTTCTACCTTTTGAGGTTAAGGTCAACAAACCTGCAATATTATGAACTAATATTTAATTCCTAATAAACTTTGCACTTATTTTTATCATGTACTTATAAATAGAAAAATACATTCTCAAAAATCATTTTATTTGACATATAAGGTAAGGAACATCTGACAAATATATACTGTCTGATTAATATATAATTATGTATGAATGTGTGTATGTATGTGTATATATAAAGATATAAAGGTATATCACAATTTATTTTGCCATTCCACATTGATAGAATTGGCATCATGTCCATATTGATGGACATTTGGTCGACTATTTTACTCTCATAAACAATGTTACCTGCATTGTACATATATACAATGATTTTCAAAACTATTTGGTCTCAATCTGGACTTAACATATACATACTACTATATATAAAACAGATAATCAACAAGAACTTACTGTATAGCACAGGGAACTCTACTTGATAATCTGTAATAACCTACATGGGAAAAGAATCTAAAAAGAATGGATATATGCATATGTATAACTGAATCACTTTGCTGTACACCTGAAACTAACACAAAATTGTAAATCAACTACACTCCAATAGAAAATAAAAATTAAATTTAAAAAAAATTATTGATGGGGGCTTCCCTGGTGGCGCAGTGGTTGAGAGTCCGCCTGCCGATGCAGGGGACACGGGTTCGTGCCCCGGTCTGGGAGGATCCCACATGCCGCGGAGCGGTTGGGCCCGTGGGCCATGGCCGTTGAGCCTGCGCGTCCGGAGCCTGTGCTCCGCAATGGGAGAGGCCACAACAGTGAGAGGCCCACGTACAGCAAAAAAAAAAAAAAAAAAAAAAAAAAAAAAAAATTATTGATGGACTCTAAAGAGGTTTTATTTATGTGGGTTATATTTCTATTCATATTTACTATATTAAATACTAAAATTAAGAAAATTTTAATATATTTATTCATTCATTTAAAATAATAATTCCATTACATGTTGATATAAATAATACATTTTTATGAAAATAACTATATTTTCCAAAATAAAAATAAGTTAGTGAGTAGAGTGGCACTATTTTACATTTATGCAAATCTCTTAAATATATGGCTTAATAGAATGCAGCTGGATTCTCATTTATGTTTCTAAATTCAATCCTTGAATAATCGGTTATCATGGAGCTTCTGGAAAACCCCACTGTATACTCATGAGGGAATGAGAGTGAAAAAGGCAAATACTGTCTTAATATTACTATAAAAATAGTTTTCAATTTAGAGGTCCTCTGAAAGTACCTTGGGGACCCCCCAGACATTTCAGGACCCCACTTTGACTTCTGCTGCTTCAGAGTACATATTCGTAGAAGTAGAATTGCTGAGTTGTAAGAATGCACATCTTGAAATATTTCACATATTGACAAATGGCTCTCCAAAGTGGTTGTAGGAATTTACACTCCTGCAGCAGCCTAGTGAGAGCTCTCTTAAATCCATATATTGTCAGCCCTGTTGACAGTCATTTTACTTTCTGCTAGCCTGATGGGTGTGAAATATTATCTCACTGTGCTTTTACTGGGCATTTTCTTGATAAATAGTCACAGTTTGAGCATCTTTTCAAGTTCATTCACCATTCATGGTTTCTTTTGTATGAACTGCCTATTCATATCATTTGCCCATTTTCTGCTGGGTTGTCTTTTAAAGAGATTAAACCTACTGAGTTTGATCTCTTGTTGGATGCATGATTTGTAAATTAATTTCTCACAGACTATGTCTGTATTTATTCCTCAATTAGGCACTATAAGAGAATACAATATAGTAGTTAAATCATTGACAATGAAGCCATATGGTCTGGAACTGAATTCCAGTTTATCATTTAGTAGTTGTGTGATACTAAGCCATTTAATCTCTCTAAACCACTGAACGAAAGTGGGAATAATAACAATACCAAAATTACTTGGTTGTAATAAGAATTAAATAAAACATGTGGAAAACTTATTGTGCTTGGTTTATAGGAAATACTCCTTATTATCATCACATTATTATTATTACTTTAAGAGATTTTTTAATGGTAAACTCTCAAAAGACGTTTCTAGATATTATGTGAAATACCTCAAGTGCTGGGTAGAAATATATTAAAAAGTTTAACCTTCTAGACATTCAGAATTTTATAAACCCTGAATGTCTATAAACACTTGGAATATTTTTCCCAGTTATTTTCAAGTCCTTCATATAACTAACTACGAAAAATTATTGAAAAAGTATAATAGCAGTATAAGTAGAAGTCATTTACTGAAATATTCATGGATATAATGAAATGGTAGTTACTTCTTAGCTTAAAAGCAACCACACATGAATAAAATAATAATGAAACTAGTGTTTTTAGAAAAACTGTTGGTCAACATGGGTTTTAAATGTTCTAGAAAGTCAACATCTGACCCAAATAAGTAGAAAACTTTTACATATTTTTCTCTTATCTCAAAAAAATCAGAAATAATACAGTGGCAACTTTTACTTTTCTACAGAGATCATAAGAAAGGCTGAGAAAATCTTAACACATCAACTTCCCTCTCCTCTCTACTCATTAGGTTAGTAGTAAAAAGTCTTTCAACACAGAAAAGATAATTAACTCTTTTCAGGTAAGCTGACTCATTTTACTAAAAAGCAATCTCCCTGTTTATAGCTCATTTATAATAATCCTTAGACAATGGAAATTTATAATTGATCAACCTTGACTATACTAAAAGAATCCCAATGGCAACAAATTGTAACATCTATTTTCCCCCAGAGGAAATGAGAAAGAAAACAATTTTTGAAATGTCATTACTCAAATGGTTTTTTAAAACTATGTGATATTTAAATGGTAAAATTTAATTATCTTTTTTTCTGATATAAAGATCTTTTGAAAGCCAAATCCTTCCTATTGTTACTGCTCTTTACTTTACTGGGCCCATAAATATCACTAAGGACCATTTTGTACAATGAACTATGGGAGGTTCTGGAGAAACAGGGGTCATAATAAGATACAGTTCTTGTTTTCAAGGACTGCTGATGCTACAAAAGAAGCAGAATAGCAGGAACGGCAATAATGCTTACTATACACCTATTATGTGGTGTCAGGGACTGTGCTAGACATCTGTAAGATAGTAGTTGGAGAGTGGGAACCCTGAAATTGAAGTGACAGAAGTAATAGTTATTGGTCACCACCAGTTCTAGGGTATGGCCACAGAAAGAGGTAGCTAAACTGTGATAAAGGCAAAGATAATTAGAAATGGGGATGAAGAGGCCAGGTGCTGGGTGGATATTCACTTCAGCAAAAATGACACCAAGAGTAATGATGAGGAAAGAAAAAGTGAGCCATGCACGGAAAGGAATAACCGGAAGGTGAGGTGATGGGGATATAATGGCAAATGCTTCAAAGGACCTGGCAATTTCGAGGGAGAAGAGAAATGGTCTAAGAGCAGCATGGTCTTAGTACCTCTCTAGATGCTGAGGTACTTAGGATATGAGAAAAAATAGCCACTACTTAGGAGGATAGGAAGCACTGTCCTTAAGAGGCAGTCAGATTTCAGTTAGAGCAACAAGAAGAGAATATTCAGAGAAGACCTTCAGGATATAGAGGTTTTGCTGATGATAAAGCACACTCCAGGTGATAGAGAAGAAAGGATGGGGGCCAGTGTTAAGAAAGGGTGAGGAGGAGCCGGAGGAAGATGGCGGAAGAGTAAGACGCGGAGATCACCTTCCTCCCCACAGATACATCAGAAATTCATCTACACGTGGAACAACTCCAACAGAACACCTACTGAACGCTGACAGAAGACCTCAGACCCCCCAAAAGGCAAGAAACTCCCCACATACCTGGGTAGGTCAAAAGAAAAAAAGAATAAACAGAGACAATAGGATATGGACGGGACCTGCACCAGTGGGAGGGAGCCGTGAAGGAGGGAAGGTTTCTACACACTACAAGCCCCTTCGAGGGCGGAGACTGCAGGTGGCGGAGGGGGAAAGCTTCGGAGTAGCGGAGGAGAGCACAGCAACAGGGGTGTGGAGGGCAAAGCAGAGAGATTTTGGCACAGAGGATCGGTGCCCTCAGGCACACACCAGCCCGAGAGACTTGTCTGCTCGGCCGCCAGGGCGGGCGGGGCTGGGAGCTGAGGCTCGGGTATCGGCTTTCAGTCGGAGCGCAGGGAGAGGTCTGGGGCTGGCGGCAGGAAGAGAGCCTGAAGGGGTTAGTGCTAGCCCGGAGGGAGTCCGGGGAAAGGGTCTGGAGCTGCCGGAGAGGCAAGAGACTTTTTTCCCTTTTGTTGCCTGGTGCGCGAGGAGAGGGCATTCCCCTCCCTCCCCTCTGCCTGAGTGAGCCAGAGCCCCCGAATCAGCGGCTCCTTTAAACCCGTCCTGTCTGAGCGAAGAACGGACGCCCTCCGGCGACCTACGCGCAGAGGCGGGGCCAGGTCCAAGGCTGAGACCCGGGAGCTGTGAGAGCAGAGACAGGGAAATCTCTCTGTGCAGGCTCCGAGGCAGCGGATTAAAGCTCCACGGTCCATTTGATGTGCCCTGCGTCTGTGGAGTGCATGAATGGACAGCGAATCATCCCAAATTGAGGAAGTGGACCTTGAGGACAAGATTTAAGACTTTCCCCCCCTTTTTTTTTCCTCTTTTTACAACGAATTATCTCAAATTAAGGAGGTGGACTTAGCAAGATTTCAGACTTTTCGCCCTTTTCCTCTTTTTACAACGAATTATCCCAAATCGAGGGGGTGGACTTGGAGAGCAAGATTTTTGATTTTTCCCCCTGCTCTCTTTTTGTGAATGTGTATGTGTAATCTTCTGTGTAAGATTCTCTCTGTATAGCTTTGCTTCCACCATATGTCCCAGGGTTCTTTCGGTCCGTGTTTTTTTTCAATAATTACTTTTTAATTTTAATAACGCTACTATATTTCATACTTTATTCTATTTTATTTTACCTGCTCTTTCTTTTTTTCCTCCCTTCCCTTCCTCCCTCCCTCCCTCCGCTCCTCCTTTCCTTCTTTCTTTTTCTTTCCTCCATCCCTCCCCCCTCCCACCCTTCTTCTTTCCACTTTCTTTTTCTTTCCTTCCTCCCTCCCTCCCTCCCTCCTGTCTTTCTTTCTTTCTTTCCTTCCTCCCTCCCTCTCTTCTTCCATTCACTCTTCCTTTTGCTTTCATTCCTCCCTCCCTCCCTCCTTTCTTTCCTTTCTTTCCATCCTTCCTCCCTCCCTCCTTTCTTTCTTTCTTCCTTCCTTCCTTCCTTACTTCCCTTCTTCCTTTCTTTCAATCTCTCTTTCTTTCTTCTACTAATTATTTCTTTCTACTTTTTCTCACTGTTATTCTGAGCCGGGTGGATGAAAGGCTCTTGGTGCTGCAGCCAGGAGTCAGTGCTGTGCCTCTGAAGTGGGAGAGCCAACTTCAGGACACGGGTCCACAAGAGACCTCCCAGCTCCACATAATATCAAGCAGCGAAAATCTCCCAGGGATCTCCATCTCAACACCAGCACCCAGCTTCAGTCAACGACCAGCAAGCTACAGTGCTGGTCACCCTATGCCAAGCAACTAGCAAGGCAGGAACACAACCCCACCCATTAGCAGAGAGGATACCTAAAAACATAATAAGGCCACAGGCACCCCAAAACACACCACCAGACGTGGACCTGTCCACCAGAAAGACAAGATCGAGCCTCAACCACCAGAACACAGGCATTAGTCCCCCCCACCAGGAAGCCTACACAACCTACTGAAACAACCTTAGCCACGGGGGACAGACACCAAAAACAACGGGAACTACGAATCTGCAGCCTGCAAAAAGGAGACCCCAAACACAGTAACATAAGCAAAATGAGAAAGCAGAAAAACACACAGCAGGTGAAGGAGCAAGATAAAAACCTACCAGACCTAACAGATGAAGAGGTAATAGGCAGTCTACCTGAAAAAGAATTCAGAATAATGATAGTAAAGCTGATCCAAGATTCTATTTCCCAGATCCAAAATCTTGGAAATAGAATAGACAATATGCAAGAAACAGTTAACAAGGACCTAGAAGAACTAAAGATGAATCAAGCATCGATTAAAAACACAATAAATGAAATGAAAAATACTCTAGATGGGATCAATAGCAGAATAACTGAGGCAGAAGAACGGATAAGTGAGGTGGAAGATAAAATAGTGGAAATAACTGATGCAGAGAAAAATAAAGAAAAAAGAATGAAAAGAACAGAGGACAGTCTCAGAGACCTCTGGGACAACATTAAACGCACCAACATTCGAATTATAGGGGTTCCAGAAGAAGAAGAGAAAAAGAAAGGGACTGAGAAAATATTTGAAGAGATTATAGTTGAAAACTTCCCTAATATGGGAAAGGAAATAGTTAATCAAGTCCAGGAGGCACAGAGAGTCCCATACAGAATAAATCCAAGAAGAAATACGCCAAGACACATATTAATCAAACTGTCAAAAATTAAACACAAAGAAATCCTATTAAAAGCAGCAAGGGAAAAACAACAAATAACACACAAGGGAATCCCCATCAGGTTAACAGCTGATCTCTCAGCAGAAACTCTACAAGCCAGAAGGGAGTGGCAGGACATAATTAAAGTGATGAAGGAGAGAAACCTGCAACCAAGATTACTCTACCCAGCAAGGATCTCATTCAGATTTGATGGAGAAATTAAAACCTTTACAGACAAGCAAAAGCTGAGAGAGTTCAGCACCACCAAACCAGCTTTACAACAAATGCTAAAGGAACTTCTCTAGGCAAGAAACACAACAGAAGGACTATACCTACAATAACGAACCCAAAGCCATTAAGGAAATGGGAATAGGAACATACATATCAATAATTACCTTAAATGTAAATGGACTAAATGCTCCCACCACAAGACACAGAGTGGCTGAATGGATACAAAAACAAGACCCATATATATGCTGTCTACAAGAGACCCACTTCAGACCTAGAGACACATACAGATTGAAAGTAAGGGGATGGAAAAAGATATTCCATGCAAATGGAAATCAAAAGAAAGCTGGAGTAGCAATTCTTATATCAGACAAAATAGACTTTAAAATAAAGACTATTAGAAGAGACAAAGAAGGACACTACATAACGATAAAGGGATCGATCCAAGAAGAAGATATAACAATTGTAAATATTTATGCACCCAACATAGGAGCACCTCAATACATAAGGCAAATACTAACAGCCATAAAAGGGGAAATCGACAGTAACACAATCATAGTAGGGGACTTTAACACCCCACTTTCACCAATGGACAGATCATCCAAAATGAAAATAAATAAGGAAACACAAGCTTTAAATGATACATTAAACAAGATGGACTTAATTGATATTTATAGGACATTCCACCCAAAAACAACAGAATACACATTTTTCTCAAGTGCTCATGGAACATTCTCCAGGATAGATCATATCTTGGGTCACAAATCAAGCCTTGGTAAATTTAAGAAAATTGAAATTGTATCAAGTATCTTTTCCGACCACAATGCTATGAGACTAGACATCAATTACAGGAAAAGATCTGTAAAAAATACAAACACATGGAGGCTAAACAATACACTACTCAATAATGAAGTGATCACTGAAGAAATCAAAGAGGAAATTAAGAAATACTTAGAAACAAATGACAATGGAGACACGACGACCCAAAACCTATGGGACGCAGCAAAAGCAGTTCTAAGGGGGAAGTTTATAGCAATACAATCCCACCTTAAGAAACAGGAAACATTTCGAGTAAACAACCTGACCCTGCACCTAAAGCAATTAGAGAAAGAAGAACAAAAAACCCCCAAAGTTAGGGCTTCCCTGGTGGCGCAGTGGTTGAGAGTCCGCCTGCCGATGCAGGGGACACGGGTTCGTGCCCCGGTCTGGGAGGATCCCACATGCCGCGGAGCGGCTGGGCCCGTGAGCCATGGCTGCTGGGCCTGCGCGTCCGGAGCCTGTGCTCCGCAACGGGAGAGGCCACAGCAGTGAGAAGCCCACGTAATGCAAAAAAAAAAAAAAAAAAAAACCCCCAAAGTTAGCAGAAGGAAAGAAATCATAAAGATCAGATCAGAAATAAATGAAAAAGAAATGAAGGAAACGATAGCAAAGATCAACCAAACTAAAAGCTGGTTCTTTGAGAAGATAAACAAAATTGACAAACCATTAGCCAGACTCATCAAGAAAAGAAGGGAGAAGACTCAAATCAGTAGAATTAGAAATGAAAAAGGAGAAGTAACAACTGACACTGCAGAAATACAAAAGATCATGAGAGATTACTATAAGCAACTCTATGCCAATAAAATGGACAACCTGGAAGAAATGGACAAATTCGTAGAAATGCACAACCTACCAAGACTGACTCAGGAAGAAATAGAAAATATGAATAGACCAATCACAAGCACTGAAATTGAAACTGTGATTAAAAATCTTCCATCAAACAAAAGCCCAGGACCAGATGGCTTCACAGGCGAATTCTATCAAACATTTAGAGAAGAGCTAACACCCATCCTTCTCAAACTCTTCCAAACAATATCAGAGGAAGGAACACTCCCAAACTCATTCTAAGAGGCCACCATCACCTTGATACCAAAACCAGGCAAGGATGTCACAAAGAAAGAAAACTACAGGCCAATATCACTGATGAACATAGATGCAAAAATCCTCAACAAAATACTAGCAAACAGAATCCAACAGCACATTAAAAGGATCATACACCATGATCAAGTGGGGTTTATTCCAGGAATGCAAGGATTCTTCAATATACGCAAATCAATCAATGTGATACACCATATTAACAAGTTGAAGGAGAAAAACCATATGATCATCTCAATAGATGCAGAGAAAGCTTTCGACAAAATTCAACACCCATTTATGATAAAAACCCTGCAGAAAGTAGGCATAGAGGGAACTTTCCTCAACATAATAAAGGCCATATATGACAAACCCACAGCCAACATTGTCCTCAATGGTGAAAAACTGAAACCATTTCCACTAAGATCAGGAACAAGACAAGGCTGCCCACTCTCACCACTCTTATTCAACATAGTTTTGGAAGTTTTAGCCACAGCAATCAGAGAAGAAAAGGAAATAAAAGGAATCCAAATTGGAAAAGAAGAAGTAAAGCTGTCACTGTTTGCAGATGACATGATACTATACATAGAGAATCCTAAAGATGCTACCGAAAAACTACTAGAGCTAATCAATGAATTTGGTAAAGTAGCAGGATACAAAATTAATGCACAGAAATCTCTGGCATTCCTGTACACTAATGATGAAAAATCTGAAAATGAAATCAAGAAAACACTCCCATTTACCATTGCAACAAAAAGAATAAAATATCTAGGAATAAACCTACCTAAGGAGACAAAAGACCTGTATGCAGAAAATTATAAGACACTGATGAAAGAAATTAAAGATGATATAAATAGATGGAGAGATATACCATGCTCCTGGATTGGAAGAATCAATATTGTGAAAATGACTCTACTACCCAAAGCAATCTACAGATTCAATGCAATCCCTATCAAGCTACCACTGGCATTTTTCACAGAAGTAGAACAAAAAATTTCAAAATTTGTTTGGAAAAACAAAAGACCCCGAATAGCCAAAGCAATCTTGAGAACGAAAAACGGAGCTGGAGGAATCAGGCTGCCTGACTTCAGACTATACTACAAAGCTACAGTAATTAAGACAGTGTGGTACTGGCATAAAAGCAGAAAGATAGATCAGTGGATCAGGATAGAAAGCCCAGAGATAAACCCACGCACATATGGCCAACTTATCTTTGATAAAGGAGGCAGGAATGTACAGTGGAGAAAGGACAGCCTCTTCAATAAGTGGTGCTGGGAAAACTGGACAGGGACATGTAAAAGTATGAGATTAGATCATTCCCTAACACCATACACAAAAATAAGCTCAAAATGGATTAAAGACCTAAATGTAAGGCCAGAAACTATCAAACTCTTAGAGGAAAACATAGGTAGAACACTCTATGACATAAATCACAGCAAGATCCTTTTGGACCCACCTCCTAGAGAAATGGAAATAAAAACAAAGATAAACAAATGGGACCTAATGAAACTTCAAAGTTTTTGCACAGCAAAGGAAACCATAAACAAGACCAAAAGACAACCCTCAGAATGGGAGAAAATATTTGCAAATGAAGCAACTGACAAAGGATTAATCTCCAAAATTTATAAACAGCTCATGCAGCTCAATAGCAAAAAAACAAACAACCCAATCCAAAAATGGGCAGAAGACTTAAATAGGCAGTTCTCCAAAGAAGATATACAGACTGCCAACAAACACATGAAAGAATGCTCAACATCATTAATCATTAGAGAAATGCAAATCAAAACTACAATGAGATATCATCTCACACCAGTCAGAATGGCCATCATCAAGAAATCTAGAAACAATAAATGCTGGAGAGGGTGTGGAGAAAAGGGAACACTCTTGCACTGCTGGTGGGAATGTGAATCGGTACAGCCACTATGGAGAACAGTATGGAGGTTCCTTAAAAAACTAAAAATAGAACTACCATATGACCCAGCAATCCCACTACTAGGCATATACCCTGAGAAAACCATAATTCAAAAAGAGACATGTACCAAAATGTTCATTGCAGCTCTATTCACAATAGCCCGGAGCTGGAAACAACCTAAGTGTCCATCATCGGATGAATGGATAAAGAAGATGTGGCACATATATACAATGGAATATTACTCAGCCATAAAAAGAAACGAAACTGAGCTATTTGTAATGAGGTGGATAGACCTAGAGTCTGTCATACAGAGTGAAGTAAGTCAGAAAGAGAAAGACAAATACCGTATGCTAACACATATATATGGAATTAAAAAAAAAAAAATGTCATGAAGAACCTAGGGGTAAAATGGGAATAAAGACACAGACCTACTTGAGAATGGACTTGAGGATATGGGGAAGGGGAAGGGTAAGCTGTGACAAAGGGAAAGAGAGGCATGGACATATATACACTACCAAACGTAAGGTAGATAGATAGTGGGAAGCAGCCGCAGAGCACAGGGAGATCAGCTCGGTGCTTTGTGACCGCCTGGAGGGGTGGGATGGGGAGGGTGGGAGGGAGGGAGATGCATGAGGGAGGGGATGTGGGAACAGATGTATATGTATGACTGATTCACTTTGTTATAAAGCAGAAACTAATAAAAAAAATAAAAAAATAAAAAAAAAAAAGAAAGGGTGAGGAATTGAGTGAGATTAAGGTAGACACGGAGCCATATGGAGTTAAAAGTCTGGTACTAACAGATAACGTTGGATGTTACCTGATTTCAAAGGTCATGCTCATTCTACCTACATTCTACTCTTAAAATATCCTTGATGCAAAATGACAAATGTGAGCTTCCCTGGTGGTGCAGTGGTTCAGAGTCCGCCTGCCGATGCAGCGGACACGGGTTCGTGCCCCGGTCCGAGAGGATCCCACATGCCGCTGAGCGGCTGGGCCCGTGAGCCATGACCGCTGAGCCTGCGCGTCCGGAGCCTGTGCTCCGCAACGGGAGAGGCCACAACAGTGAGAGGCCCGCGTATCGCAAAAAAAAAAAAAAAAAAGAAAAATGTTTTAGTCAAAATATATAACAAAAATCCAGGAAAACTCAAGATTAGAAACAAAGAGCTGTCAGAGGCAGCTCATTAAAAATGATCAACGAAATCAGAACTATAGAATGGATGAGAATTTCTGAGTGAATAAGGTTAAAAGGGGATGGTGGCACTCCAGACTATGGGAACAGCATTTAAGATGTACAGATGGACAGATCAGAGTTGATAGGAGACGCCGCAACAGAATTTGGCTTATTGATAGCAATGGAGATGATGGGGCTCATGCAATTAAGGCCAAGTGAGAGTACTTAACCACCAGAAGCCAGGGTTGAAATCAACATAACAAACGGCAAGGCCAAATGGCTATATATGAACTTTTCAACAAATGGCGTTGAAACAATTCAGTAACCATATGCAAAATAAAGAATATCAACTCTTACACTATAAACAAAAGCTGAGGGGCAAGGCTTGCTCCCCAATTCCCATGGGGCTAGCAGAGACTTTGTCAGACATACCGAACATTCCGAGTTCCCATTGCCCAATCCTATTTTTGCTCCTCTTCTTTCACAGGTATAAACACATCTTTTGCTCTCCTAACTTCATCTCAGTATCCACTTCCAATTTTTTTGATTTTTTTTAAAAGCAAATGCCTATCTTTCAAAAAGTGCTACAAATGTTCCCAGCTCTGCATGTAAGGACTTTGGAAACCCTCCATCCTAACAACAAGTAAGAAGCTAAACAGACTGAAAAATCAACTCTTCTTGGATTCATAAAACAGAGGAAGACAAAGAGCAAACCAACTGGCCCCAGTATTGGAGAGACAAGCAAATACGGGGAGTCACAACTTACCAGAGCAGAAATTCATGAGCAGAAACTTCCACAGGAACAAAAATCCGAAATGTAATTCACGAATTGCTGGAGGCTCCGTGTGGACAACCCTGAGAGTTAAGAACTTCAGGGAGACCCAGTCATAGGAAGGCAGCCATGATACTGTGAGAATCACCTCCAGACCGACTGCTTCCCCACCGAGAAAAATCCCCTTATGCTTCCAGCAGAAGAGAGAAAGAACCACTTCTGAGATGCGTGAGAGCACTCTGTTCTTCTAAATAAGGCCTGCACACAGGGGAAACCAGTTAACCAGAGCCAGAATTAACCACAGCTGGGGTATATCAGAGCCTAAACAACCTAAGAGAAGGGAAACACCTGACTCCAGCTTCCACTAGCCTTCTAAGTGGGAGAAGAAAAACGCCCACCACCACCCATTCTGCCATCCTGTCTCACCCAAGGGAGGAGAAAAAAACTGAGAATGGCTTGTAAATTTCACATTTCAGAGACATAGGCTCACTAAAAGACTGAGACCTAATCATAGGGCTCTAGAACACTTGCCCTCCTCTCAAACTCACTATCACATTACTGAAGGCCTATTTACAGCAGTTCCTTTTACCTGACATATCCCGTCTGACTGTCAAGAAAAATCACAAAGCATAGCGAAAGGCAAAATCACAACCTGAAGAGAGAGAGCAAGCGTCAGAACCAGACATAGCAGGGATGTTGGAATTTTATATTGCAAACTAGGGCAACAATTAAAGTTTAAAAAAGAAAAAAAGGTATAACTGATATGTAAGAAAGGAGAGAAAATGGAATCATATAAAATGTTCAATTAAAACCACAAAAGACAAAAAGAATGCAAGGCAAAAATAGAACAAGGGGAACAAATAGAAAGTAATAACAAATCTGGTAAATATTAATCCAACTATATCAATAATCATCTTACAGATCAATGGTCTAAATGCACCTGCTGAAAGACAGAGATTGTCAGAGTGGATAAAAAAACATGATTCCGACTATATGACATTCTGAAAAAGGCAAAACCATGGAAACAGTAAAAAAATCAGTGGTTTCTAGGGGTTGTAGGGGACAGATGAATAGGTAGAGCATAGAGGATTTTTAGAGCAGTGAAAAGTACTCTATATAGTACCATAATGATGGATACATATCATTATACATTTTTCCAAACCCATACAATATACAACCATATGTAAACCATAATGTAACCGTAATGTAAGCTATGGACTTTGGGTGTTTATAATGTGTCAGTGCAGGTTCGTCAACTGTAACAAACATACCACTCTGGTGGGGGAGGTTGATAATGGGAAACTGTGTATTTTTTGGGAACAGGGAGTATACGAGAAATCTCTGTACCTTCCTCTCAATTTTGCTGTGAGCATAAAACTGGTCTTAAAAAAATTGCCTTAATAAAAACAAATGCTAGAAACTCTGCATTTTGCATCCTATTCTTAAAATTACAAGATAAATTAACATATTAAAGTTGCTAAGAATTCTTCCAAAAAGAAATCTGATCAAATTTGTTTACTCCAGAGTTTCCTAAAATAATCTGACCATAATTTTCCTCCTAACATATATAATATCTCACAGAAATAATATTCTATAGAACACACTTCGGGAAATACTAACCAAGTGGCAGCTTACCTAATTCCAGGTATGGCCTTTAAGAAAAAAATAAACAATCTCTTAAAACTTGTCCTGAAGTTAAAAGCCTATAAAATAAAAGTATAACATGAAAATGAATTAGAAACTTATATAGTTAACTAATTCTAATTTATTGCATCCTTGAAAATGATGGGAAAAGTGTTGAGATCAAAATTTTCCAATTTTTTACAAGTATTTGCATCAGGAATTTTCAAAACTAGAACAGCTAACTATCTTAAACTCCTTCATGCTTTTGAATGAATTTACTTCTGGGTTATTCAAACAAATACCCTGAGGGGAGAAAGTTTGGTTTAAGTGAGAAAATGAAGAAGATCTTCTTGCTTATAGCTTAGTGAAGAAAAGAATGAATGTCTAGAGCAGACAGGGGAAGTCGGAAGTCCTGCATTCCTTCTCTAGAATTCTCAGATAAAAGAATAGCTGTCTGCCAATGCACACAGCTCAGCTGTGTAAGGAAGTGTTTACTCTTCTGCCCCTTCTTAGCATAAGCTCACCCAAAGAGGTAAATTAAGTCAAAGATATAAAAAGGATACTGAAATTTAGGGAAAAAACAACTAAGCTCATTTCCTCCTCTATCACCATGGCAAAATGAGGAAGGTGGAAAAGGAGTGGACATACTCTTCACAGCAGCAGAACAGGTATAGAACCATCCTCACCACACCAGCTTCCTCATTGGGTGTCACGACATTTATCTGTGTAAAATGGGAGCCTGATGTCTCTTTACTCTGCATCTTCAAAAGTCTTTCTAGTTTGTGCCTTTTCCAAGTGACTACAGCATGGGTGAAAATTCTAAACAACTTACATAGTAATTTTAAGTTTGAATAAGATGTAAAATTAAGATTACACAATTATAAGACGTGGATGGACCTAGAGACAGTCATACAGAGTGAAGTCAGAAAAACATATATCATATATTAACACATATATGTGGAACCTAGAAAAATGGTACAGATGAATCGGCTTGCAAGGCAGAAATAGAGACACAGATGTAGAGAACAAATGTATGGACACCAAGGGGGAAAAAGTTGGGGGTGGTGGGATGAATTGGGAGATTGGGATTGACATATATACACTAATATGCATAAAATAGATAACTAATAAGAACCTGCTGTATAAAAAATAAAATAAAATTCATTAAAAAAAGGAGGGAGAGAGAGAAAGTATCTGTGGCAGCATACAACACTGTATTTACATAAATGATGTATGGATATTAATTGCACTGTTCGTTCAGCTTTTGTGTACGTTTGGAAATTTTTAAAATAAAAATATGGAAAAAAGTGAAGAGCCATAAAGTAATAATAACAAAAAAAGATTACACAATTATTGACAGGAAAGCAAAATGCATTTTTTCTATGGAAAGTCTGATGACACATGAACATAAAGTTGGATGCATACTTAAGTGCCAGGGCTTTTAGCAAGAACAAAAGAAAGCACAAATCCAGAGAAGTAATTAGAGGTCAAAGTAAAGCCATTTTCAATTTTTGAAAAATAAGCTGTATTAAGCCTAAACATGAATTAATTTTAAAAGAAAAGAGACTCCAGCATAATTTGGGGGTCCAGGAAAACACTGAGCTTTATCCTAGTGTTTTGGGTTCAGCAAAATACATTTTGCCAAACATTTCCCCCCTTAATTCGGAAAAGGCACGCATATTTCAAAGGAAATTTAATCCATATGTTTCTGATTCATTTACACTTAATTCATCAAAATGCTGTTTTGTAAGAGTTATTTGGTGTCCAAGAAAAAAAAAAAAAAAGATGTACAGATGTCAGCTAGAGGACATTCCTTGTGAGGATTTAGAGCCATAAAAAGAAATAAATATTGATACATGCTACAGCATGGATGAACCTTGAAAATATTATGCTAAGTGAAAGGAGTCAGTCACAAAAGATCACATATTATATGATTCCACTGATATGAAATACCCAGAATAGTCAAATCCATAGAGGAAGAAAAATTTGGTTGCCTGGGGCTGGGTCGGGGCAGCGGAGGATTGGGGAAGTGAGAAGTCCCTCTAATAGGCTCAGAATTTCTTTTGGAGTGATTAAATTAGAACATTTAAATTGATTATGGTGATGGTTTCACAACTTTATGGATATACTAAAAATCACTCAACTGTATACTTTAAATGAGTAAATGGTACAGTATGTGAATTATACCTCAGTAAAGCTGTTACAGAAAAAAAAAGACAACCAAGAGTGATTCCTCTGATTAGTTCAGCTCTGTTCTGAAGTCTGAGAAGGAGAGAGATTGTTGGGGCAAAGAAAACTCTTTATTTCTAAAGTGAACGTAGCCCTTTGCTTCCTTTAGAAAGGGAAAGAAATAGAACGTCCACACAATGGCTAAATCCCTCCTGGGCAGATTCTAACCTCCCCACACCCAGACCTCACCTCCTGCTGTAGAAATGGGTCAAGCCTGTTCTACCCTTCACCTGAAACATCTTTTTCACCTTCTCTCTCCCTCCACAGCTACTAGAGAACAGAGCAGACTTTTTACCTGACATAAAGAATACATGCAAGATAGATATGAGTTCAGGAAGTCCCAAGAAAGGCTCTCAAAATAAAGGGTCTAAATGCAATCTGAATAAGCAGATTTCTTAATTTTGTTAGAGATGAAAGCACTGAAAGAGTTAGTGAACCCAGGATATGCTTATATGCAAAAGAGGAGATTAAGTAATTCATTTAAATTATTTAAATATAACATAACAGATACAGGTAATAAAACAAACATAGGATAACACTGATGAGATTAAAGACACTGCCTGGTAAAAGAATGGGGAAGAGAGACAAAGTATATCAATGCCTTTCTGTAAAATACCATAGACAAACTGCAATCAAGTCAAAATCAGAAGACTTAAAGATATTCTTATACCAGGAAGGAAGACCAGTGAACACAGATTGATTGATAAATGCACTGAAGGCTGTGGGTTTCCTTAAAAGATGAACTGCATCTGGTACCTCTTTATAATCCCATCAATGTCCCAATCCCATCAATGTCCCTCACAGTACCTTGCACATTTTACACAGTAAATAAATATTTGCTAAAAGAATAAGTGCACTTACATATAAAAGTACTTTCAACTAGACCACCAACACCAATAATGGTTGAAATCTTTAAAAGAAAATCGGCAAATTTTTCTAAAACGATTTTCCTGGAGGTCAAGAGGCAAGTTTCAGATAGAATAGTCTAATTTTAGCCCTTTGTGCTTCTCAAACCTTGTACTATTTCAAAGATAAAAGCAAAATGGTCTCTACTTCATTCAGATAAACATCCCAACAAACACAATACGGTTTTCAAAATTTTGTTAAATGCTTAGTTTAAGGGCAAACTCAAAATTCTCACCTGGTAATCATGCAAACTACTTACAGATAAAGTGTTCTAGGGGAAGAAGTATACACCACCATGTTTTTCCCATCTATTTATTACTTATACAGCAAGTTTGAAATTTTTTAAAATAAGTTCAAAAGTGAAAATATGTGCACATATAGAATAACACTTCTTTTTGAAAAGCCAATAACAGAAACACTAACAAAAATGAAAATTAGGGAATAATTATCATTTTTTAAAAGGAACTCCTTATATTCACTTTTCAAAAAGATTTACTGGAGTATTCTATTAAATGCGACTGTTTCTACTACACTTAACATTATTAGATTCATTTAATTTTATTTGCACTTGTCATGCCAAGACTATATGTCTCCAAGCTAAAATGTGTCTGCCTCTACATATATCATAAACACAAGTGCTGGCATTCTTAGGCCAGAGGTCAGCTAAATAAGCAACTCACAGAATGGGTCCAACCTCTCTCCAAGTGAGGTGCGGAGGCATGAAAGATGCTTAAGGAATCACTAACCTGGCCTCTGTCTTCACAGCAAGATCTACCAGCTGGGAAGACAACTGAATGAGATAGGTGATCTCAGCAATCACTGAAAGAAGACTTCCTGATAATAACCTCCTCCCAAAATGACAGAAGGTGACAACTGCTGGTACCAGCAGCCTGGTTTCATTTGAGAGCTTAACAAATTCCCCACAACTACCAAATCAGAATCTGCATCTATGTGCAGATTCTATATCATATCTATATGATATCTATATGAATCAACTCGAGGTGATTCATATTGCATTAAAAGTAGAAAAACACTGGTCTTACCTACAAAGAATAGCCATATCTGAAATGCAATTGTAAGCAATTATTTTGGATATGAAGCCTCTTTGGTTTCAAAATATATTATCTTTGAAATGGTAGGCAGCAAAGTCTAACATATCACATGAAATAAAAGCTGTCATGATGCTTTTTAGAAGATGGTCAAAATATCAAGATGATTTATCCCTGGTCTATAAAATTTAGTACAGGATACACACACACACACACACACACACACACACACACACACACATACTACATACAATATTATGTTATACCAAATTAAGTCAAAAAGAAACTGAGCAGGGCTTCCCTGGTGGCGCAGTGGTTGAGAGTCCGCCTGCCAATGCAGGGGACACCAGTTCACGTCCCGGTCTGGGAAGATCCCACATGCCGTGGAGCGGCTGGGCCCGTGAGCCATGGCTGATGAGCCTGCGCGTCCACAGCCTGCGCTCCGCAACGGGAGAGGCCACAACAGTGAGAGGCCCGCATACCGCAAAAAAAAAAAAAAAAGAAACTGAGCAGGAGAAATACAGAATTATAATCAATCCAATTACTTAACCAATTACCTAACCATTTGAAAATCTAAAATTGGTATCCATCATTTTACATAAATTTGTTTGAAAAAACACTGATAAAGGAAGGTCTAATTTACTTCACCAACATGAAGCTTCAAATTTAAAACATACACTGTTTCAGTGACACATGCAATGCAGGACAATTACTGGTAAAGGTGATAGTACAGCCTTTTAGTAGACCTAAAAAGTACCCAGACTAAAAGAAAAGAGGTACAAAAATGCTACCAGGAATAAAAGGAAAATTCATGATCAGGGGAAAGGCAAGGAGGAATAAAAGCAAAAGTGAGTTATAAAGTGCAATAGTGTTCCCAGGACTATAGACAGCATGTGAAACAATTAATATTTTCTTAATAACATGTTATTCTAAAAACTTTAAATTGATTTTCAAGGCCAATGGAGCAATTTTGAAATGAAAGTGATAAGTAAAAAGAGAAGATGCTTTTAAAATATGCCTCACAGTAAATTTCCAAAGTACATCTGTCTTTCCCAAGACACAGCTGCCATGAAGTCTGACATCTCTAAATATTAAACTTATAAACTAAAGTAAGTCACAATGGAGTCCTCCACTCACTGGGGGACTATTTCACTGAGTTATATTTAGTGGCTTACTCATGTGTTCTTTACCTCATCCCCCTCCATGTCTTTATTTCATTGGCATCTGGTACAGGGCCAAGCATATAGCAGGGGCTCATTAAATATTTAGTGAATGGATGAATGATTCAGATAGCTTAATCTAATGATAAAATGTATAAGAAATATATATAGGTTTGTATACACACACACACACACACACACACACACATATATATATATGGGTTTGTACATAGAAAAAAACTGCCAACCCAACAGTCAACCCTCATTCCACACTGAGTACACTGCAAACATATATCACAAGTTATGGGGAAATGACTATAAGAAAAAGTAGCAAAACTGGAAGCTTAGTATTATCATCTTAGTATACCAAACATCACTATCAAATGCATTCTGTCCTCCTCAAAGGACAAATCTTTCAAGTGAAAGTGTATGTGAAAGATCACTGTCAAGTTCAGTCCAAGAAGGACCCCCTAGACAGGCACGCCAGCTGCTGCTGGTTCATACCCATCAAGGATAAGCATCTCATTCCACTCATCTTTCTTCCCACTCCTCTGCCTAAGTGTCCCTATTTGGTTAATCTACCAGAATTAACAAATAACTCCTTTCAGTAAAACTCACTCCTCTTCTTAGACCACAATAAATCCCAACACCTTTGTTCCTACTGACCTGTCATACACATTCCAAAGTGTGCTAGCGTTTATTCTTTTCTTGTTATCTACAATACACAAAAAGAACGTGAAAGATATGGAAGGAAAAAAACTATGGTTAAGGAAAAGATGAAGGCATTTTTAAAAAATTAAATGATCTGCAACAGTGGGTGTAATTAGTGTCTGAAAGTAAACATCTGGGGGTTCCTGCAGGTATTTAATAGACGAACCTGACATGGAGTCAAAAGGAGAGAAGGAGGGTGGAAAACATGTGGCTTGCTTTCACTATACATGTATCTCATATAAAATATTTTCTTCTGGGTAAATTGGAAAATAAAATGTGTCTATTTTGAAGCAATATCATGACATGGAAATATTCAAGAAAATTATCCTGAGAGATAAATCAACCTTCAGATATTTCTTCTCCCATGCTATATGTACTCTTTTTGATTTTCATGTTTTTTTAATAGCTTTAATTTTTGAGCACTTTTAGGATCACAGCAAAGTTGAGAGGAAGGTACAGAGATGGCCCATATACTTCCTGCCTCTCCCACATTCATAGCTACTCCCATTACCAACATGCCCTCAGCACATTTGTTACAAACTTTACATTTGTTACAAGATACATTATAATCACCCAAAGTCCATAGTTTACATAAGGATTCACTTTTGGTGTTGTACATTCTCTGGGTTTTGACAAATATATAATAACATATGTCATTAAAGTGTCATACGGAATATTTTTACTGCCCTAAAAATCCTAGGCTCCACCTATTCACCCCTCCCCTCAACTCAACCCACTGATCTTTTTCTATCTCCATAGTTTTGCCTTTTCCAGAATGTGATATAGCTGGCATTGTACAGTACAGAGCCTTTTCAGATTGTCTTCTTTCACTTAGCAATACGCATTTAAGTACCTCCATGTCTTTCATGGCTTCACAGATCATTCCATTTTAGCAGTGAGTAATAGTCTACTGTCTGGAGGCACCACAGTTTATCCATTCACCTACCGAAGGACATCTTGGTTGCTTCCAAGTCTTGGAAATTATGAATAAAGCTGCTATAAACATCCACATGCACGTTTTTGTGTGGACGTAAGTTTCCAGTTCCACTGGGTAAATACCAAGGGGCAGGAATGCTGGATCATGGTAAAAGTATGTTTAATTTTGTAAGAAATTGCCAAACCGCCTTCCAAAGTGATTGTACTATTTTGCATTCCCACTAGCAGTGAATAAGACTTCACGTTGCTATACATCCTCACCACCATTTGGTGTTGTCAGTGTTCTGGATCTTGGCCATTTTATATGTGTGTAGTGGTATCTCATTGTTGTTTTAATTTGCATTTCCCTGACAACATATGATGTGGGATAGCTTTTAATATGCTTACTTGCCATCAGTATATCTTATGTGGTGAGATGCCTGTTAAGATCTTTAGACCATTTTTTTTTAGGTGTTACTTCCATTTATTTACTTATTATTTTTTTTTTTGGCTGCGTTGGGGCTTCGCTGCTGTGCACGGGCTTTCTCTAGTTGCGGCAAGTGGGGGCTACTCTTCGTTGTGGTGTGCGGGCTTCTCATTATGGTGGCTTCTTGTTGCAAAGCACGGGCTCTAGAAGCGCAGGCTTCAGTAGTTGTGGCACGCAGGCTTAGGTGCTCCACAGCATGTGGGATCTTCCCGGACCAGGGCTCGAACCCGTGTGCCCTGCATTGGCAGGTGGATTCTTAACCACTGCACCACCAGGGAAGTCCCTAGACCATTTTTAAATCAGATTGTTTTCTTATTGTTGAGTTTTAAGAGTTCTTTGTATATTTTGGATAACAGTCCTTTATAATATATGTCTTTTGCAAATATTTTCTTCCAGTCCGTGGCTTATCTTCTCATTCTCTTAACATTGTCTTTTGCAGAGCAGAAGTTTTTAAATTTAATGAAGTCTAGCTTACCAAGTATTTCTTTCACGGATTGTGCCTTTGGTGTTACAAGTTTACTGCTATCCTATCTTCCAGGAGTTTTAAAATTTTCCATTTTACATCTAGATCTATCATCTATTTTGAGCTAATTTTTGTGAAGACTGTAAGTTCTGTGTGAGATTGATTTTTTTTTTGCCTGCAGATGTTCAGTTTTTCCAGCACCATTTGTTGAAAAGATTATCTTTGCTCCATCGTATTGCTTTTGCTCCTTTGTCAAAGATCAGTTGACTGTATTTGAGTCCATTTCTGTGCTGTCTACTCTGTTCCACTGATCCGTTTGTCTTTTATTTTGCAATAGCATACTGACTTGATTACTGTGGCTTTATAGAAATTCTTGAAGTTGGGTAGTGTCATTTCTCCAACTTTGTTCTTCTTCAATACTGTGTTGGTTATTCTGAGCCTTTTGCCTCTCTATATAACTTTAGAATCAGTTTGTCCATATCCACAAAATATCTTGCTGGGATTATAAATGGAATTGCATAAAATCTACAGGTCAAGTTGGGAAGAACTGACATCTTGACAATATTGAGTCTTCCTATCTACAGACATGGAATGTCTTTCCATTTATTAAGTTCTTTTTTAGTTTTGTAGTTTTCCTATATCATTGAGGATTTTTGCATCTATCTTCATAAGAGATATCTGTCTGAAGTTTTCTTCTCTTGTAAGGGCTTTACCTGGTTTTGGTATTAGGGTAATGATGGCCTCACAAAATGAGTCAAGAAGTATTCTCTCTGCTTCTATCCTCTGAAAGAGATTGTAGAGAATGGATATAATTTCTTTTTTAAAATTTGGTAGAATTCATCAGTGAACCAAAATGGGCCTGGTACTTTCTGTTTGGGAAGGTTATTAATTATTAATTCAATTTCTTTAACAGGTATAGGCCTATTCATTGTGTATTTCTTGTGTGCATTTTGGCAGACTGTGCCCTTCAAGGAACTGGTCCATTTCATCTAGGTTATCAAATATGTGGGCATAAAGTTGTTCATCGTATTCCTTTAACATCCTTTAATGTCCATGGGATCTGTAGTGATGTCCCCCTTTTCATTTCTGATATTAGTAACTTGTATATTCTCTTATTTTTCTCTTAGTTGGCCTGGCTAGAGGCTTATTGATTTTATTGATCTTTTCAAAGAACCAGCTCTTGGTTTCATTTGTTTCCTCTATTGATTTCTTGTTTTCAATTTGATTGATTTCTTCTCTACATCTTATTATTGCTTTCCTTTTGGTTACTTTGGATTTAACTTGCTTTTCTTTCTCTAGTTCCCTAAGGTGAAAATTTATATGACGGATTACAGATCTTTCTTCTTTTCTTATATATTCAATGCTATAAATTTCCCTCTAAGCAGTACCTTCTCTGTATCCCCAAAATTTTAATAAGTCGTCTTCTCATTTTTGTTTAGTTCAAAATATTTTTAAATTTCCCTTGCGATTTCTTCTTTGACCCATGTGTTATTTAGAAGTGTGTTGTTTAATCTCCACATATTTTAGGGTTTTCCAATTATCTTTCTGTTATTGATTTTTAGTTTAATTCTACTGTGGTCTCAGAGCAGACACTGCTATGATTTCTACTCTTAAATTCGTTAAGGAGTGTTTGATGGCCCAGAATATGACCTATCTTGGTGAATGTTCCATGTCAGCTTGAGATAAATGTGTATTCTACTATTGTTGGATGAAGTTGTCTATAAATGTCAATCATATTCAGTTGATTGATGAGTTCAATTATGTCCTGATTTTCTGCCTCTTAGATCTGTCCATTTTTGATAGAGGGGTGTTGAAGTATCCAAATGTGATAGTGGATTCATCTGTTTCTCCTTGCAGTAGTATCAGTTTTTGCTTCACATAGTTTGAGGCTCTGTTGTACATACGTGTTAAGAACTGCTATATCTTATTGGAGAAATGACTGCTTCATCATTATGTAATGCACTTCTTTACTCCTGTGGAATTTTCTTGCTTTGAAGTCTTCTTTGTCTGACATTAATATAACTATTCTTGCTTTCTTTTCATTAGTGGTACCATGGTATAGTTTTCTCCATCCATTTGCTTTTTTTTTTTTTTTTTTTGGCTACGTTGGGTCTTCGTTGCTGCGTGCAGGCCTTCTCTAGTTGCGGCAAGCGGGGGCCACTCCTCCCTGCAGTGCACGGGCTTCTCACTGCTGTGGCCTCTCCTGTTGCGGAGTGCAGGCTCCAGGCGCACAGGTCTCAGTAGTTGTGGCATGCGGGCTTAGTTGCTCCGCAGCACGTGGGATCTTCCCAGATCAGGGCTCGAACCCATGACCCTTGCATTGGCAGGCAGATTCTTAACCACTGCGCCACCAGGGAAGTCCCATCCATTTACTTTTAATCTACATGTGTCTTTATATTTAAAGTGGGCTTCTTGTAGACAACATATACTTGGGCCTTGTTTTTTTGATCCACTCTGACAATCTCTGTCTTTTTAATTGATGCATATTAGATGATTAACATTCAAACTGATTGTTGAGAGAGTTGGATTAATATCTACGGTACCTGTTACTATTTTCTATTTGGTGCCCTTGTTCTTTATGCCTTTTTTATCTCCTACTCTTTTTTTTTTTAACTTTTTATAGTGGTTGCCATAGACTTTGCAATGTACATTTACAACTAATCCAAGTCCACTTTCAAATAATATTATACTGCTTCACGGGTACTGAGAGTACCTTATAATAAGAAAATAATCTTAATTCCTCCAATCCCTTGTATCACTGCTATGATTCATTTCACTTATGTGTAAATAAATACATATATATGATATATACATAAGCATATATTTTGAACAATCAGTTATCTGTTAGATCAATGAAGGAGAAGAAAAAAAGAACTTTTTATTTTACCTTCCCTTATTCCTTCTTCAATGCTTTTTCTTTCTTTATTAGATGCAACAATACTATATTATTTACATATAATTTTTCTTCTCTCTGAAGAACTTATTTTAACTTCTCCTAAAGAACTTCTTGCAAGGCAGGTCTACTGGCAAAAAATTCCTGCAGTTTTTGTTTGTGTGAGAAAGTCTATTTCTCCTTCACTTTTGGTTTTTTTCTTTTCTGGGGGGGCTGCATTGGGTCTTTGTTGCTGCACACAGGCTTTCTCTATTTGTGGCGAGTGGGGGCTACTCTTCATTGCAGTGCACGGGCTTCTCATTGTGGTGGTTTCTCTTGTTGCAGAGCACCAGCTCCAGGCACGCAGGCTTCAGTAGTTGCAGCATGCGGGATCTGCAGTTGCGGCATGCAGGCTCTAGGGCACACAGACTTCAGTAGTTGTAGCACGCAGGCTCAGTAGTTGTGGCTTGCAGACTCTAGAGCACAGGCTCAGTAGTTGTGGTGCACGGGCTTAGTTGCTCCGCAGCATGTGGGATCTTCCTGGACCAGGGATCAAATCTGTGTCCCCTGTGTTGGCAGGTGGATTCTTAACCACTGTGCCACCAGGGAAGTCCTCTCCTTCACTTCTGAATGATAATTTCACAGGGTACAGAATTCTAGGTTGATAGAGTTTTTTTCTCCCAACACTTTAAATATTTCACTACACTCTCTTCTTGCTTGCATAGTTTCTGAGAAGTTGGATATAAATTCTTATCTTTGTTCCTCTATACGTGTGTTTTTCCTCTGGCTTCTTTAGGATTTTTTTCCTTTGATTTTCTGTAGTTTAAAAATGATATGCCTAGGTATAGTGTTTTGGTATTTATCCTGTAGGGTGTTCTCCAAGATTACTGGATCTAAGGTTCACTGTGTAACATTACTTGGGGAAATGCTTATTTTTGTTTCAAGTATTTTTTCTGTTCCTTTCTCTCTTTCTTCTCCTTCTAGTATTCACATTTCAGTTATGTTACACTCTTTGTAGTCCTATAGTCTTTGTATTTCCTGTTCTATTTTTTCTCATGGCTTTTCAGTTTGGAAACTTTCTATTCAGATATCCTCAAGCTCAGAGATTCTTTCCTCAACCATGTCCAGTCTACTAATGTTAAAGAAATTCATCATTTCTGTTACAGCATTTTTTATTTCTAGCATTTCTTTTTGTTTCTTTCTTAGGAGCTCCATCTCTCTGCTTGCATTGTCCATCTGTTTTTATATGTTGTCTCCTTTATCCATTAGAGCCCTTAGCATATAGCTGTTTTAAATTCCCAGTCTGATAATTCCAACATCTCTGTTATATCTGGTTCTGAAGTTTTCTCTTTATCTTCAAATTGAGTTTGTCCCCTTTTGTTATGCCTTGTGATTTTTTTTCTTGATAGCTGGATATGACATACTGGGTAAAAGGAACTGCTGTAAATAGACCTTTAGTAATGAGGTGGTGAGTTGTGGGGAGAAAGGAAGTGTTCGACAGTCTTATGATTAGGCTTCAGCCTTCTAGTGAGCCAGTGCTTCTGGACTGTGAACATCACAAGTGTTAATCAGTTTTTTTTTTTTTTTCTGTTTCTTTAGGTGAGAGAATGGCTAGAGTGGACTGGAGTTGGGTATTTCCTTCTTCCCACATGGAAGGCAGAAAGGACTGGAGGTGAGCATTTCCCTTCTGTCAGGTGCAATGCTAGAGCTGACTGGAGTGGGTATCACCCTTTCTCCAGGTCAGTTAGGCTCCAGTAATACCCCAGCAGATTAAGATATGATAAACGAATTTCTCCTAAGGGCAGGCCTTGTTAGGAAGTACAAAGAGCTCTGGTGTTTTTCAAAATGGTTCCTCTTCTCCTTCCCCTACCAGAAGCATGAGGGAATTTTTCTCCAATATTTACTGTGAGAATCTGGTCAAGCTCCCTGAGATAAAACTCACAAAAGTATGGACTCCCTCCCATGATTAGGTTCCCCTGGTGTTTTTAACCCTCAGATTTATCTACACTGAGCCCCCATCAATTCATCTGTTACAGTTCGGGTTTTCCTACTCCAGGATTGGTTTCTGCTCATGAATTTCTGCTCTGGAAAGCTGTGACTCCGTGGATTAACTTGTCTGTCTCTTCGATTTTGGAGACAGTAGGTTGCCCTGTCTCCTTACCTCTCTTACAGATCTCAGAAGAGTAGCTAATTTTTCAGTGTCTTTACCTTTTAACTTTTTGTTAAAATGGAGTGATAATTTCTACGCTCTTTACATGCAGAACTAGAAATGGGAAGTATAATGTGTTTTTTCATCTTCCTCTTAAGGTCAGATCTCATAGACCTTCCAGTTCCAGTTCTATTTATAGTTGAGACTAAATTTAGAAATGAATTCCCATAATGTTCTAAGCAGAGATGAATACAAAGGGAAGAAAATGTAACTGATGAACAAGATAAGACTATACTTGATAGAAATTTTACATGTAACGTATGTGTGTGTGTCTACAAAAGTATCACCACTAACTGTCCTTAAAAAGCCTTAGTTTAGAAAATAAATTATAATGAAAACCATACTTCAACAACTCAGTAATAAAAGACAAAGGTACTTAATTGATTCTTCTATTTATTAGCTGTCAAAAGACATTATTTGTAGTAGCTGAACTGGGCTGATTTTCTTTTCACCTTAGAAATATTTCACCCATGAGACATATATAATATTGCCCAAGACTTGCAGCGTGATAAAAACTTGACCAAATTTCTAATAAAGAAACTTTTCATTCACACATTTAAAAAATAATAAGAAGAAAATAAATTGTTTAAGATTCTGAAGGGCAAAGCATTGATATTTTCTGTCTGGACATTTTACTGAACAAAATCTTACAAGACTAGGTTTTCCTATGGGCTCGAATATTGAAAATTTATTGTTTGTTTCCAGAATGTCTTTTACACTGAATTTAATAGCTAAATTATTTAAACTCTATGTGCATAACACAATACCAAAGATTTGAAAATTGATCTGCGTAAATGATGAGCATAAAACATGTGAGACACAGAAACAAAATATGCAAATTTCCTAAATATTTCAGTATCTCCTCAGTGCTTAAAACTCACATGGCTCTATAAACTTTAAAATTTTTATAAATATTAAGAGGAAATGCCTTACTGCATTTCTGCTTCTACCTCAAATCCTCACATAATAAATTAAGTCATGTTCCTTGGAGAAAAAGGAGCTAGCCTCTGTTACTTAGAATAAACATTAGAAATGTTTCCCCTAAAAGAAAGAAAAGTTAAAGAATAACCTAAGTGAAGTGATTCAATGAAGAACACTGTACAAATAGCATTCCCCCACCAAATTGTGTATAATATTCTCCATGAACAAGAAAGAAAATAGACATGGACCAGCAGAAATAGGAATCCAGCAGAATAGTCTTTTTCAGAGAAACCACCTGGGAAGCTTGTTTAAAATGCAGATTCTAATTCACTAGGTCTGGAGGGTGCTTCTCTGTGTTTCTGACAAGGTTCCAGATGATACTGATGCCGCCTGTCCATGGACCATACTGTGAGCAGCAAGAGAGTAATAACATCCACACCTTATTTGTGGGTGTAAAGTTGTGCCCAAAGACTGCCAGTTAGCTTTATCGGCTTCGCCACAAGGAAGGGTGCACGTCTTGGGAAACTGGGCATCTCTACGCGGGAGTTAGAATGAGCTTAGGGGGGCTCACAGAATGGGCTCTGGGTTTGTGCTGGGTGATTTGGGACAACTGGCTAAGGAAGTGGAAGGCTGTTCTGGAGTTGAGGTTGTCAAGAACCAGAGATAATTTATTGTCTGGATAGCTTAATAATTTTTATCTAGGAAGCAGGAGGAACAAAGAGGGCTAGAGTAGATAAAGAAGCAATAGTAAGTCACTGGTGTTACGGAGGACATAGAATATGCTCAGCTAGAGAAATAACGGGAAGAACTGTCCACGTTATTACATAATTCCCGATCCCCTTATGGGAATCCTTGTACTGGTATCAGAAAGATCAACTCTTTCTGGGCAGAACATGGAAGCAGAACCACACAATAAGCAAGAGTCTTGGAGGTACTGACTAGCAAATTAATATCCTTTGGGGCTTGGTGAGCAGGGGACTACCCACATCACATGACTTTCAGGAAGGACCCATAAGGAAGGCAGGTGCAGAGTACAGCAAGCAGACTGGCTGGCACAATACCAAGGACAAGTGCTCAGAAATTACCATCAGCATTTAGAGGCTGCCTTTAAATAAAAAGAAACCACTAAATAAATACCTCTTGTAAACACTGTGTGAGGCAATGTATTGCAGCACTTAGTATATAGTAAGGGCATCAGACTCTTGATTAGAATCTGGCTCCACACTTAATACTTAGAGGATTTAGGATAATTTAGCTTTTTCAACTTCCTACTCCTTGTCTATAACACGGAGACAATACTGTTAACTTTATTTTAAGAAGTAAAATTAATAATATATGCAAAACATTTAATGTAGTAAGTAGCCTCATACTTGGCCTTTCATAAAGGGCAGTTCTTACTATCTTCCAAGGTATCCTCAACAAAATTTAAGTTAACATATTAACATATTAAGTTAACATAGGAAAACATAAATTCATTCAATAAATTCTGTTACTAAGTGCCAGACACTGTGTATGCAAGAGAAATACAATATTTAAAAAGGTACCTGCCTCCTGGAGTTTACAATCTAGCACAAAGCAACAATTAATCTGACAATAAAAAGAAGTACTGGATGCTACCAGAACACACAGCAGAGAGATCTAAAGCAGAGAAGTAGTATGAGACAGGGAAGTCTCCTCAGAAAAAGAAAAACCTGAAGGAAAAGTATCAATCCTGGAGAAACTCTAGTTATAGCTACATGAGGAAGTCAGTAATTCAACGCTACACAGAACAAGCATAAAATCGGACAAAATTATACTAAAAATTACAACATTTCTGAGTACTGAAAACAGACCAAAAGCAGATAACAAGTTGGAAAGCATTTATTTTTCAAAATCTGCTAGAGGCTTATTTATATAATCAATATAAAAATTATCAATGAGATATTTTACTTTCTGCATTTCATACTATGTTGCTGAAATCCAGTTTGTATTTCACCTTAACATATATCAATTCAGACTTGCCACATTTCCAGTGCACACCAGCTGCAGGTGGCTAGTGGCTATGGCATTGGACAAAGCAGCCCTAGAGCCATCACCAGAAGAAATAACTCAAAAAAGATGACTTTTAAAAATTAGCAAATTAAAATGGTACACTCAAAATACATTTACTTAAAAAAAAAGAATACAGTAACAAAGGACAGAGGAATAAAAAAGATATGAGACTCACAGAAAACAAAGACCATAATGACAGACATAAACTCGACTATATCAAAAATTACATTAATGTGAATGAACTAATAAACATTTAAATCTACAGGGAACTACTGTCAGACTGCATGAAAAAAAGCAAGATCAAACTGTATGCTATCTAGAGAAGATACACTATACATTCAGATACAAACAGGCTAAAAACAAAACAAATCAGTAACCACAAGAGTGCAGTGGCAACTATATTAAATAGTCTTTAAGACAGAACATTACTAGAGACAAAGAAAGATATTTCATAATGAAAAGAAAGACATTTCATAATGAAAAACTGGACATGTTAAGAAGGGGAAAAACAAGAATGTTCTGAGCATAAAAGGTTCAGAAGTAAGAAAGGTGTTTCACTTTACTGCTGATACTACACTTCCACTCCCTCTCAGCATTACATAGAGGAGCAGCCCTATAATTCTCATCTTACTATGCATTTAAACATACTCCTGCAACACCCAGAAGAGTGACCCCAACATTGTGCATGACCCAACTCATCCTTAAAATTTCAGGTTGGCTATAAAGCGTTTGCTGAATCCTAGGCTCTCACCACAGCTTGCACACCAATATTAAAGCACTCATTATTCTACAATTATCATTTTGGTATCTCTCTCTCCAGACTTTCTGAAAATAAGAACCATCATATATTTTCTTTGCATTTTCTAATTCTTTCAAAAAATATGACCCATAATAGGTGTTCAATAAATGCTTGCTAAACAAATGAAAAACTGAACATATGTAGCAAAGACCAGTGTTGGTAGAATTGGGAGTTGAAGATCAAGGTTATTTTTCACAATTCCCTCAGAGAAGTTAAAAAAGAGTCACTAGGAAGCATATAGCACATGAAGAAATTGTTATAAGTGATAACAATAATAATAACCAACATGAAAGGAACATTTAGTATCTGTTAAGCACTGCTCTAAGCAGTTAGCATATATTAATTATTTTACCTCAAAATAACTCCATTAGGAAGGTACTAGTTTTACCATCATTTTACAGAAGGGTCAACAACAAAAAACTCAATTAAAATAAATGGACATTTCTCCAAAGAAGATATACAAATAGCCAATAAGCATATGAAGAGATGCTCAACATCATTAATCATCAGGGAGAGAAATATTAATCAAAACCACAATGCTATACCACTTCAAACACCAGCATGGATATAATCAAAAAGCAGACAATAAACAAGTGTTGTTGACCAGAGGGCAGACAGCAGAAGCAAGAAGAACTACAATCCTGCAGCCTGTGGAACGAAAACCACATTCACAGAAAGACAGACAAAATGAAAAGGCAGGGGACTATGTACCAGATGAAGGAACAAGATAAAACCCCAGAAAAATAACTAAACAATGTGGAGATAGGTAACCTTCCAGAAAAAGAATTCAGAATAATGACAGTGAAGATGATCCAGGACCTTGGAAAAAGAATGGAGGCAAAGATCGAGAAGATGCAAGAAATGTTTAACAAACACCTAGAAGAATTAAAGAACAAACACCTAGAAGAATTAAAGAACAAACAAACAGAGATGAACAATACAATAACGGAAATGAAAAACACACTAGAAGGAATCAGTAGCAGAATAACTGAGGCAGAAGAACGGATAAGTGACCTGGAAGACAGAATGGTGGAATTCACAGCCACGGAACAGATTGAGAAAAAAAAATGAAAAGAAATGAAGACAGCCTAAGAGACCTCTGGAACAACATTAAACGCACCAACAATCACATTACAGGGGTCCCAGAAAGAGAAGAGAGAGAGAAAGGATCCAAGAAAATATATGAAGAGATCGTGGTTGAAAACTTCCCTAACACGGGAAAAGAAATAGCCACCCAAGTTAGAAAGTGCAGAGAAAGTGCAGAGAGTCCCATACAGGATAAACCCAAGGAGAAACACGCCAAGACACATACTAATCAAATTGACAAAAATTAAAGATGAAGAAATATCGTACATTAACGCATATATGTGGAACCTAGAAAAATGGTACAGATGAACCGGTTTGCAGGACAGAAGTTGAGACACAGATGTAGAGAACAAACGTATGGACACCAAGGGGGGAAAACTGCGGTGGGGTGGGGACGGTGGTGTGCTGAATTGGGTGATTGGGATTGACGTGTATACGTTGATGTGTATAAAACTGATGACTAATAACAACCTTCACTATAAAAAACAAACAAACAAAAAAACAACTAACACTAAACTTTCTTTGGGGTATTTGTATGGAAATATGTTAATATAAATGTTTCAGACATTACATGAAATTTCTAAAAATCTTGTATGTTCTGGTATAATGTTATGTCATTAATTCTAGTTATTACTTTAAAATGTATATCTCAAATCACTAACTTTCCTTGTCAATTGTATTATTATGAACTTTCATCAAATCTTTAACCGTGGTCATTTTTAAGTCTTTTGTCATTTACAGACAGTTCTGGGTGTACTCTGATGCTTTTGCAAAAATGTTCCTATAAAAGGGTTTCATCTTCAAGGAATTCATGGAAAACACTCTGACAAGTACAGGTTTCTGGTAACTGACTATACTGCTGAACAGAATGAATTAGCATTTTCAGAACTCTAATAGAAAACTGATGAATTCATAAAAGTGCTAACAAAAGATCAAGATGAAAAAAATTAATTACATGGGACTGAGTGAACTGATGAGGGTGATTATAAGTTTTGTGACTTTCTGCTTGAATAATAAAAAAAAATTTCCCACAAGGACTCAGAGGCAAAAAATATACAAATCAATTTTCACTGCAAAGTAAAGGAGCTGTTACAGTGGAGGATTACTGGACTAATGTCAATATTATGACATAGTATGAGTGTGTTTCATGTTTGGTAATTGCAATTATTGTTGCTTTTGTTGTGGTCATCCATTTACAATGCTTGGTGTCAGTGTATTTATCTCTTGTAAAAATAAAATACAGTGAGTGTGTTAAAAAAAAAAAAAGACGAAAATTATTAAAAGCAACAAGGGAAAAACGACAAGTAACATACAAGGGAACTCCCATAAGGTTAATAGCTGATTTCTCAGCAGAAACTCTACAAGCCAGAAGGGAGTGGCACAATATATTAAAAGTGATGAAAGGGAAAAACCTACAATCAAGATTACTCTACCCAGCAAGGATCTCATTCAGATTTGACGTAAAGATCAAAAGCTAAGAGATTTCAGCACCACCAAACCAGCTCTACAACAAATGCTAAAGGAACTTCTCTAAGTGGGAAACAAAAGAGAAGAAGAGGACGTAAAAACACATACCCCCCAAAATTAAGAAAATGGTAACAGGAACATACATGTCAATAACTACCTTAAATGTGAATGCATGAAATACTCCGACCAAAAGACACAGGCTTGCTGAATGGATACAAAAACAAGATCCATATATATGCTGTCTACAAAAGACCCACTTCAGACCTAGGGACACATACAGACTGAAAGTGAGAGCATGGAAAAAGATATTCCATGCAAATGGAAATCAAAACAAAGCTGGAGTAGCAATACTCATATCAGATAAAATAGACTTTAAAATAAAGAATGTTACAAGAGACAAGGAAGGACACTACATAACGATCAGGGGATCAATTCAAGAAGAAGATATAAAAATTATAAATATATATGCACCCAACATAGGAGCACCACAATACATAAGGCAAATGCTAACAGCTATAAAAGGGGAAATCGACAGGAACACAATAATAGTGGGGGACTTTTTAACACCTCACTTACACCAATGGACAGATCATCCAGACAGAAAATTAATAAGGAAACACAAGCTTTAAATGACACAATAGACCAGAAAGATTTAACTGATATTTATAGGCCATTCCATCAGAAAAAAGCAGTTCACACTTTCTTCTCAAGTGGACACAAAACATTCTCAAGGATAGATCACACCTTGGGTCAAAAATCAAGCCTCAACCCTGCAGAAAGTAAGCATAGAGGGAACTTTCCTCAACATAATAAAGGCCATATATGACAAACCCACAGCCAACATCATCCTCAATGGTGAAAAACTGAAAACATTTTCACTAAGATCAGGAACAAGACAAGGTTGCCCACTCTCACCACTCTTATTCAACATAGTTTTGGAAGTTTTAGCCACAGCAATCAGAGAAGAAAAGGAAATAAAAGGAATCCAAATCGGAAAAGAAGTAAAGCTGTCACTGTTTGCAGATGACATGATACTATACATAGAGAATCCTAAAGATGCTACCAGACAACTACTAGAGCTAATCAATGAATATGGTAGAGTAGCAGGATACAAAATTAATGCACAGAAATCTCTGGCATTCCTATATACTAATGATGAAAAATCTTAAAGTGAAATCAAGGAAACACTCCCATTTACCATTGCAACAAAAAGAATAAAATATCTAGGAATAAACCTACCTAAGGAGACAAAAGACCTGTATGCAGAAAATTATAAGACACTGATGAAAGAAATTAAAGATGATACAAATAGATGGAGAGATGTACCATGTTCTTGGATTGGAAGAATCAACATTGTGAAAATGACTCTACTACCCAAAGCAATCTACAGATTCAATGCAATCCCTATCAAACTACCATTGGCATTTTTCACAGAACTAGAACAAAAAATTTCACAATTTGTATGGAAACACAAAAGACCCCAAGTAGCCATAGCAAACTTGAGAACGAAAAACAGAGCTGGAGGAATCAGGCTCCCTGGCTTCAGACTATACTGCAAAGCTACAGTAATCAAGACAGTATGGTACTGGCACAAAAACAGAAATATAGATCAATGAAACAGGATAGAAAGCCCAGAGATAAACCCACGCACATATGGTCACCTTATCTTTGATAAAGGAGGCAGGAATGTACAGTGGAGAAAGGACAGCCTCTTCAATAAGTGGCGCCGGGAAAACTGGACAGGGACATGTAAAAGTATGAGATTAGATCACTGCCTAACACCATACACAAAAATAAGCTCAAAATGGATTAAAGACCTAAATGTAAGGCCAGAAACTATCACACTCTTAGAGGAAAACATAGGCAGAACACTCTATGACATAAATCACAGCAAGATCCTTTTTGACCCACCTCCTAGAGAAATGGAAATAAAAACAAAAATAAACAAATGGGACCTAATGCAACTTCAAAGCTTTTGCACAGCAAAGGAAACCATAAACAAGACCAAAAGACAACCCTCAGAATGGGAGAAAATATTTGCAAATGAAGCAACTGACAAAGGATTAATCTCCAAAATGTATAAGCAGCTCATGCAGCTCAATAACAAAAAAACAAACAACCCAATCCAAAAATGGGCAGAAGACCTAAACAGACATTTCTCCAAAAAAGATATACAGACTGCCAACAAACACATGAAAGAATGCTCAACATCATTAATCATTAGAGAAATGCAAATCAAAACTACAATGAGATATCATCTTACACCAGTCAGAATAGCCATCATCAAAAAATCTAGAAACAATAAATGCTGGAGAGGGTGTGGAGAAAAGGGAACACTCTTGCACTGCTGGTGGGAATTTGAATTGGTACAGCCACTATGGAGAACGGTATGGAGGTTCCTCCAAAAACTACAAATAGAACTACCATATGACCCAGGAATCCCACTACTGGGCATATACCCAGAGAAAACCATAATTCAAAAAGACATGCACACCTCAATGTTCATTGCAGCACTATTTACAATAACCAGGACATGGAAGCAACCTAAATGCCCACGGACAGACGAATGGATAAAGAAGATGTGGTACATATATACAATGGAATATTACTCAGCCATAAAAAGGAACAACATTGGGCCATTTGTAGAGACATGGATGGACCTAGAGACTGTCATACAGAGTGAAGTAAGTCAGAAAGAGAAAAATAAGTATAATATATTAATGCATATATGTGGAATCGAGAAAAATGGTACAAATGAACCAGTTTGCAAGGCAGAAACAGAGACACAGATGTAAAGAACAAATGTATGGACACAAAGGGGGGAAAACCCCAGGGGTTGGGGTGGTTGTGTGATGAATTGGGAGATTGGGATTGACATGTATACACTAATAGTTATCAAATAGATAAATAATAAAAATCTGCTGTAATGCGCTTCCCTGGTGGCGCAGTGGTTGAGAGTCAGCCTGCTGATGCAGAGGACACGGGTTCGTGCCCCAGTCCGGGAAGATCCCACATGCCGCAGAGCGGCTGGGCCCGTGAGCCATGGCCGCTGAGCCTGCCCGTCCGGAGCCTGTGCTCCACAACGGGAGAGGCCACAACAGTGAGAGGCCCGTGTACAGCAAAAAAAAAAAAAAAAAAAAATCTGCTGTATTAAAAAAAAAAGTGTTGTCAAGGATGGGGAAAAATTAGAACCGTCACACATTACAGGTGGGAATGTAAAATGGTGCATCGCTTTGGAAACAATTTGGTAGTTCCTCAAAATATTAAACATAGAGTTACCATATGATACACCAGATTATGGAGTGACAGCTAATGGTTACAGATTTTCTTTTAGGGGGAACAAAACTGTTCTAAAATTGGTGATGGCTGCACAACTCTGAGAATATATTGAAAAAGACTGAATTGTACAATTTAAATGGGCAAATTGTATAGCATGTGAATTGCATATTTTAAAAGCACTAACTTAAAAAAAATTAACTCACCCATTATTATATAGTTATTAACTGGCAGAGCCAGAATTTGAACCCAGGCAGCCTGATTCTGTGCTCTGGATACCTGCATACTCACAAAGTTAAAAACAGAAGCATTATACTTAGCTCATCTTCAAAAAAGGACTGCATCTAAATATCTAAACCAAAGCAGTAAATTTTATTATAAGCACTTTTCTATTAATGTAATGTTTTTTTAAAAAGCTAAGTAGCATAAGAACAAAATGTATGATATAAAAAAATCTAAAGGAAAATTATTTCTAACTCCTTTCTGTACTTTGGTGACATCCTATGGTCAAAAATGAAAGCTAGCTTTAGCTGTTGAAAGAAGATGATTTTTCCATATGGATTCTGTTTTACTTAGTTTTAGTTATACTTATTTCATATAAACAGAAAACAAGGAAAATCTAAACAGTTATATTATTCCTTCCTAGTGTCATATCCTAAAAATGTTATCCTGTGTTCTTCAGGGAGGGGGTTAGACTAGTAGGCAAATGATGTTTGTATTTTGATTGCTCTTTTTAGCATTTACCTAAAATATTAGACAAACTAACTCATATAACACAGGTGTGTAAGTGATGAAACCAATGATCTCTAACACATCTGAAAACTGAGGAAGTACTGATTTCCTTGAAGAATGGAATCCAAACGGCTAGTACTGACCAATACACACTGTGAGATCCCTCCCGTGCACCTCCTCTCCATAATGAAAGGAAGTTTAAACCCACTGTACACAAACCTGACCACACAGACAAGACCTGATGTGAGAACACCAAAGAGAGGGCCTTGCAGTATGAACATACAGCACCAGAATAACTGCTATTTGGCAGATGCAGAGCCTCAATCATTGCTACCAACCTTTAGAATCCTGCTTTGAACTTCACTGCATCACAGTCTTTTGATGTAGAGATTAGAATATTTCCAAACAAGAAACCACCAGTATCAAGTACTCAAGCCTAAATCCTACTGCTGTAAAGAGACTGAACAATAAACAGCAGTAATCAACTCGTTAATTTAGCTATTGCTTATCATGTAAGAGTGACAATTTGGCCACCTGTTGGATAGAACCACCTGGGAAAACAGCCTTAACATGAAGGAAAGGGTTCAAGCTCCCTCCATTTTAAAACAAAACAGAAGACTGAATTTCTACCATTATCCCCAAGCAAACAATCTATAACCAAATAACATGGATTTTAAAATATAAATGTTTGAGATGAAACCAACTAAATATATTACCATACAAATCCATACATATATTCAAGTACATGTATAGAAATAAGTCATTTTTCTCCATCCCTGAAATGTTCAACATTGGGCAGATAAGCAACCTCAATACCAACATCACTCATACATTCCTATGGGGAAAGATTTTTTCTATTTCCTTTCAGCCTGAGACAAATTTACTCCTTTCAGAGTCATCTGAATTGCCCTGAGGGTTTCTCTAAAAGTAGGCAGAGCCAAAGCACTGGCTGTCAGTGTGCCTTTGAAAAGTTCCCCCATTTTCACAAATGGACCACGTGCATCACCCCTTCAATGAGGACCACCACCGTGAGGCAGGGAAGGGGGCCGCAATCACCGGCTCTGTGTTCTGCCACTGCCTGAATAATATGAGCAAGGACATCACAGGCCCAGAGCCTGCAGATGTCAAGACACCTACGTCAAGTACATGAGAGGGTAGAGGAGCTTTTAAACCTGATTTTAAAAGTACAAAGTAAGTAAAATGTATGAGGTAGTCTATCACCACGGTCCCCAACCTTTTTGGCACTAGGGACCGGTTTCGTGGAAGACAATTTTTCCACTGGTTGCGGGGGGGATGGTGCAGGCAGTAATGTGAGCGATGGGGAGAGATGGGGAGCAGCAGATGAAGCTTTGCTCGCTCGTCCACCACTCACCTCCTGCTGTGGGGCCCGGTTCCTAACAGGCCGCGGACCAGTACCGGTCCATGGCCCAGGGGTTGGGGACCCCGATCTATCAGGAAAAAGGAAGATGTCTGGTGCAAATAAGAGCTTGGTGAAGAGTCTGGGTGGGAGTGAGGGTTACTGTATCTCACCATGGAGGGAACCTTAGGAACACACCCCAAAAAACTGGGGAGCCTTAGGAAAATACCATTTACTTTAAGATTGAGATAAAAGTAGGAGTTGCTTTTAATGCATCTATTTCATAGAGACATACTGTCTTCTGCAAATCAGGCGTTATAGGCATTTTTGTATCTGTATCTCACTGATACAGCATGTCTCCATTTTTCTCAATCCTATACTCTTTAGAAATTTTAGTTTTACCTTCTCAGCTAGTTAATTATTTATTATTCAAAAGTGATTGTTTGCACAGGCTCACTTACTAATTACGCCTCGAACTATAAAGCCCTCTGAGCTTCTGCTCCTCTTTATCACCCTATATGGAGCATCAGGAAGCTTCTGAATTAGAACTGGATTAATGTCATCATCATATATGAATATTTTGTGCATACTGGACTAATTCAGGATAGCTTTAATAAAACCAAAGAATAAACTATTATGCAATCTCAGTTTATTTTGATATTTACAAGATAACCAAAGCTTTCATATAGTCAGCAAGTATAAAAACTGTACTTAGCCAAGTGTATAAATAGATAGTAATAATATTTCTTTGCAAAGTGTGGCTTAAGACAAAGTAAAAAGTATGTCACTGTGACCTCAATTTTCCAGAGATGGCTGGGAATCCTTAGAATTTGTGCTGTCTTGGGAAAACTGTTCAATTTCTTAGCTGCCTGTTGCACCATGAATTTTTAGGACATAGTCTAATCATATACTAGCTCTGTCATCTTCCTGAATACGTGAGATGGTTGATTCCTTTGCTGTCTGTGCTAGAAAACTGTCTCAGAAGATAGGAGCTATTCTAGCACAAGCCCTAAATCCCTCACTTACCCATTATCAAAAATAATAAATGTTTATTATTGCCAAGCCCCTAAGAAGCTCATGATCTAGGAGGGAAAAATATATATAAACAACTGTTAAAGGTATGATAAAAGTTATAACAGAGGTATGTACAAGGTGCAGTGGTGTTGAACTCTGCTTAAGAAAAGCTTTACAGGGCCTCCCTGGTGGCGCAATGGTTAAGAATCCACCGAGCCCTGGTCCGGGAAGATCCCACATGCCGTGGAGCAACTAAGCCTGTGTGCCACAACTACTGAGCCTGCACTCTAGAGCCTACGAGTCACAACTACTCAGCCCATGTGCCACAAGTACTGAAGCCCACGTGCCTACAGCGCATGCTCTACAACAAGAGAAGCCACCGCAATGAGAAGCCTGCGCACCGCAACAAAGAGTAGTCCCCACTCACCACAACTAGAGAAAGCCCGCACGCAGCAACGAAGACCCAACACAGCCAAAAATAAATAAAAATAAAAATAAATAAATGTATTTAAAAAAAGAAAAGAAAAGCTTTATAAATGAAATACTTGGCATGGTTCATAAAGGATCAGTAAGGTTCTCCAGCAGGCTGACAAGAAAAAGGAGGATATTCCAGGCATCAGGAAAAGCACGTGCAAAAGTACAGTGGCATGAAAGAGCACAGTCCATTCAGAGAACCATAAGTAGCCTAGAATGACTGCCGCACAGAACATAAACAGGGGAACACTGGGGGCTGAGGTTAATTAGATAAGCAGAAGCCAAAAGGAGCAGGAGAACAGAAAACAAAAATTGAGAATGAGATATGCACAAGGGAGGAATAAAAACAGGTGAGATCACTCTCAGAAGCCAAGGAAATGGAGAATTCAGTCTGGACACAGCTGTATAAAATAGATGGAATCAAACTAGATCTAATACCCAGCCCTCTTGCTACTATTCCTAAAAGACTGATTCACACATGGTCAACTGCCTAGCATACCCAGTCATACCATAAAGGAGTAATCTTGAGATGGCTGTAGATTTTCTCTTGTGATTTCAATTATACACATACACATATTTAAATAAACTACCATTGAAAATGGTACTGTGAAAGAGAAAAAAATATGAGAAAGACACATACCTACCCCTAAGATCTTATATCCTATCAGGCTATAAAGTCATTTATGCATTTATAGCAATATGTCATCCTGTAAACTTTATTACAGAGACTAGATATGAGACATTTCATGTCCATAAATAAGATGTATTAACATCAACTTTAAAATTATTTGTGTTTACGGATTAAAGACCTAAATGTAAGGCCGGATACTATAAAACTCTTAGAGAAAAACACAGGCAGAACACTCTCTAACATAAATCACAGCAAGATCTTTTTCGATCCATCTCCTAGAGTAATAAAAATAAAAACAAAAATAAACAAATGGGACCTAATTAGACTTAAAAGCTTTTGCACAGCAAAGAAAACCATAAACAAAACGAAACAACGACCCTCAACAGGAGAAAATATTTGCAAACGAAGCAACCGATAAGGGATTTATCTCTAAAATATACAAACAGCTCATGCAGCTCAATATCAAAAAAACTAACAACCCAATTAAGAAATGGGCAGAAGATCTAACTAGATATTTCTCCAAAGAAGACATACAGATGGTTAAAAAGCACAGGAAGAGATGCTCAACATCACTAATTATTAGAGAAATGCAAACCAAAACTACAATGAGGTATCACCTCACACCAGTCAGAATGGCTGTCATCAAAAAATCTACAAACAATAAAATGCTGGAGAGGGTGTGGAGAAAAGGGAACCTTCCTACACTGTTGGTTGGAATGTAAACTGGTAGAGCCAGTATGGAGAACAGTATGGAGGTTCCTTAAAAAACTAAAAATAGAGCTACCACATCATCCAGCAATCCCACTCCTGGGCATATACCTGGAGAAAACCATAATTCAAAAAGATACATGCACCCGGGCCTCCCTGGTGGCGCAGTGGTTGAGAGTCCGCCTGCCGATGCAGGGGATACGGGTTCGTGCCCCGGTCTGGGAGGATCCCATATGCCGCGGAGCGGCTGGGCCCGTGAGCCATGGCTGCTGAGCCTGCGCATCCGGAGCCTGTGCTCCGCAACGGGAGAGGCCACAACAGTGAGAGGCCCGCGTACCACAAAAAAAAAAAAAAAAAAAAAAAAGATACATGCACCCTACTGTTCACTGCAGCACTATTTGCAATAGCCAGGATATGGAAGCAGCCTAAATGTCCATCAACAGAGGAAATGATAAAGAAGACATGGTACATATATACAACAGAACATTACTTAGCCATAAAAGGACAAAATAGTGCCATTTGTAGCAACAGGGATAGACCCAGAGATTGTCATACTGAGTGAGGTAAGTCAGACAGAGAAAGACAAAAATCATATGATATTGCTTATATGTGGAATCTAAAAAAAGGCTACAAGTGAACTTATATACAAAACCAAAATAGAGCTACAGATGTAGAAAATAAACTTATGGTTACCAGAGGGTAAGGGGGAGAGGGATAAATTGGAAGATTGGGGTTGACACATACACATTACTATATATCTATATAAAATATAGATATTTTATATCTATATAAAAATAGATATTTTATATCAATATAAAATATAGATATTTTATATCTATATAAAATATAGATAACTATTATCTATTTAGATAACTATTATCTATTTTATATAGATATATACAAATATTTATCTATATAAAATAGATAACTAATAAGGACCTACTGTATAGCACAGGGAACTCTACTCAATACTCTGTAATGGCCTATATGGGAAAAGAATCTAAAAAAGAGTAGATATATGTATATGTATAACTTTCACTTTGCTGTACACCTGAAACTATCACAACATTGTAAATCAACTATACCCCAATAAAATTTTTTAAAAAGAGAAAAAATTATTTGTGTTTAGAAACACAAAATTCAAGGATAGAAATGAAACATTCTGATCTACAAATCAGTACATTTTAATTATGAATTTATATAATGCTCTCATGGCATCCAAGTATTAAAAACTCTGACATTAATAAGCCATTCAACAAAACTAATGTAGCATTGTTAAGTCAACTATACATCAATAAAAAATAACTTTAAAAAGCCATTCAACAAGATCACTGAAATTACAGTCATATTTTTAAGTGACAATTTTCATCTTTGCCTTTTATCCCCTTAGATTGCTTTTTTAAAAGAAATAAAAGGCAAAGAAACTCCTCTAAGATCAAAAGTTATATATTTAAGATACATAATCCTAAAAAAAAAGGTTCAATTGCTAAGTGACTAATTTTAAGATATGTCATAAGTTTAAGAAGTCATTCATTCATTCATTCATCTAACAATTATTTATTAAGCCAGATACCATTTAGGCAGTGAGGAATAAGCACAGAACAAAGCAGAAATAGTACTTGCCTTCACAAAGCTTCATTTTAAGCTGGAAAATAATTTAACAAGGAACTAAAACACAGTATGTTGAGTGCTTTCTATAAATAAGTTTTGCAGCTACACTAGCAATGACCTGCACTTCAACTTTTCATTTCAAATTCATTTCCTAAAAGTCCTTGAGGTATTTAGGTAACTTTAAGAAACAATAACATGGTTGACATTAGTCATTTATTGTGCTATTTTATGACTTCTAATATTGATACAGTATAGATTCCTAGCCACTTCCAAATTCTTGCCCCATTCAAGCTACTGCAGGTGAGATGGAAAACTTAAGACTTTTTTTTTTTAAAACAAAGCAAAACAAACGATACTAGCCATGTAGTAAAAGACCTAATACACTAACTTTATTCATTTAGTTATCCTGGGCAGGAAAAAAAAAAAAAAAAAGGACTACGAATTACATGGTATCTGTGCAGGTATTCTTTGGAAAGTACTGAAAAATAAAAACATTCACATGGAAAGAAATGACTTTATTCCCACCATTGTCCTTTTTCAGAAACACTTGAAATTCATAAATTTCACAAAATCTGAAATTTGTAAATTAAAAGAAACTGGAAACAGCGAATATGATACTATCTTTTTAAAAAGTGTTTGGGAAAGCTGAATATCACAGTATCTTCAGACTTACATTTTCTTAGATTAATTCAATGATCACTTTCAAAGCTAAAAAAAACATTTCTAGGTAAACAAGAAGAGCCATTAAAATGGGAAACACTGATAATATTAAAATCTAAAATTAAGGTATGTAATAACCATATAAAGTTTTAAAACATCCCAGTAATACTATTTTTAAAGCCCAGAAATGTATTATATTATATTATTATTATAATGCATTCTAGTCTAGGATAAAATAACCTCTCTAAGCAGTACATACTACCTTCATCCATCCTTTCTTTTTCCGACAGAATAGCAAAAACAGAATTCCAATATTTTTATTGTAATCATAGGAACATTAATTCAATATATATGGAGTTAACATATCAAAATACAGATGTTTATTCATCCTATTGAGTAAATTTAAGATTACATTTGCTGATTACCTATTTTCCAAATTTATGAAATACCATAATGAAATGTGAAGCAAAACTGTTCAAAACCACTTAAACTGAGTCCTGATGTGCTAAAATGATTAACAATACCATCTTAAAGATGATCCCACATCTGAGCACGTGATACCTCTGTGATTTCAGGGCACAAATCCCTCTATTCATCAAACTAAATGGAAGGTTGGAAAGGTTAATAGAGACAGAGTATCTGTAATAGACTTCCACATTTCATTCTCTACTCAATATACTCCAACGATCATTGAGCTATTTGTAATGTTCTTATGAATCAATGCTCCCTTCACATTCTAGATAGAGACTAGAAGCCGCGGTGTGAAGCGATAAAGCTCATCTTTGCAAATCCTCACCAAGCTGTTCTGATGATTAAATCTATGTGAGGCTTCATAAACAATTGAAGGACAGGCACAACTTTAATTAAAAACTCAAAAGGCACTGCTAAATACCTAAATAAAACATGAACAAGAACAACAGTCACCTGCAAAGAGCAATGCCAATTTCCATCCTCTGTTTACCAAAAGAGATTTTTCTCTATTCACACAGTCACCCAGGCTGTATGATCCCTAGGCTAGCAGTAGCAGTCAATAATTTAAAATTATGGAAATAAATTTTGAATGTATACTTACATTTTATTATGAATTGCACAGCAGCCGTAGAAAATTGTTACAGACAGAAAAAAAATGAAGTTCTCTCATTTGCTAAGCTGGCACCCAATTCTATCCTATTTTTTCATAAAGATTCGCCATTGAAAAAAACACCCCAAATCTTCACATGGCAGACTGCTGATAAATCAAGGTCAATTTACTCTACTTGTGGCTGATTAAGGGTAGTCCTGGGACTACACAACTTTTTTTTTACTTCATCCCTGACAGAAGGAAAATTTCTAGAAGAGTGAGACTACAGAGCTAGCTGGATAAGTCACAGTCCAAGTCAGAAGGTTGTAGGGTCAGAAAGATTTGTGCTGGAGAGCAATACACACGGCCTGGAACATAAAGTTCCTTTTGTTTTCCTTTATTTGCCTACCTTGAATTCAAATTTCCCTGGTGCTATATTGACTTTGTTGGTTTAAGTGACAGAGCCAAATTGTAACCTCTTTCCATTTATACTTTGTCTCCCCTCAGGGTCATATAATCCTGACTGTTCTAGTCAGCTCCATGTATAGAGAACATAAACGATTTGGGTCAGAGACACCAAGGTTGAACATTTAGCTCCATCTCTTACTAGCTGTGTGATCTTTTTCTCTGTGTGGGTCCATTTCTTCACTTATTAAATGAAGATAATAAAATTTCTCACATGACTGTTATGAGAAAAAATAAGATGACATATGTGACAGTTCCAGGTACCCAGAATATGTTAGTTCCCATCTCTTCTCCCTATTTTAAATATAGCCTATATTCCAGGTCCCTCTTCCTACTGCTCTCTCCTTCTTAGAGGTGGATAATGTATGCCCTATCCTTGCTACCTTCAAACAATAATGCAACAGAAAGTGTAATCAACTGAAAGAACATTTAACTAGGAAACAACCCATAAGCCCACTGACAGGAGAATGAATAAAGTGTGATATATTCTATACAGTGGACTATCATATAGCATTGAAAATGAATGAACTATAGCTACATGCAATAACAGATGAATCTTGAAAATGTAGAGTACCAAAAAAATCCCATAAGACTACATTCAGCAATGATACCACTTTATAGAGCTCAAGAAATAAGAATATCTATGTTTAAGCATACCTACATTTGTGATCAAACTAAGCATAGAAACATCTCAGATACCCTGATTCAAAGTCAACGTTTTCACAGAAATTTATTCATGTTTGAATACACACTTAAATTGGAATGTATACTGCACTATTCATGGACGCACCAAACACAAACAACCTACTTCTGTTCTAATATTGTTGATTGTTTTTAAATAAAGCCAGCAACTTACGCTACCTTTCATTTACCTACCTTGAATTCAAATCACGATGATGGCTCTCTAAATGGAATTTTTTTGATTTTTGTTATAAAAGCTTTCCACATACTGTGGCAACCACAGCTGTTGATGTCAGCAGCATCATGGCAACTGTGAAGGGTCAGCAATTTAGTTCTTTCGTATTGAGGTCTCGGCTGTAGATCCAGTCTGTGCTGACTTCAGGCTGAAGGGAATAAATTTCCTCCAGCCTGAAAACTGAAACATATGCTGCAATAATTAAAGGTTTCTGGAGCCAGTTCAGCAGTGCTAGGGATGCTGAAGCTGATGATCTGTGAGCACACCAGAGGACTTTACACGGGGCACTCATCTGCTAAACAAAGGACACCTTTGAAGGCATGGCACTAAGGCCTCCGTATCCAAAAAGGCAGAAAGAAGTCAGTCCCACTCCCTATTTTCTATACCTTATAGCAGACTCGCTCCTACTGAAACACAGCGTGGTGGTTTTGCAAGTCCACCATTTTCTCTTTGCGTCCCCTTTACTTACCTAGACCTGCACTAATACTAGCCACATGTGGCTATTTATATTTAGACTAATTAAAATTCAATAAAATTTTTAAATTCCTCAGTCACACTAGCCACGTTTCACGTTTCAAGTGCTCAAGAGCAACATACGACTACTGGCTGGTTACCATACTGAACATTACAGAAAGTACTTGTGGACAGTCCTGATCTAGACACTAATGCATGTTTAAAACAAACCAAACCTCCACCAGATTGCTGAACATAAAAATCCTAGAGTCAACCAGAAAATGTCAAGGATTAGTGACCCCGCACAATTATCTGAGATTGTTCACAGGCTTGGACACTTGAGGCTTCTCTTGGGTACTGTCTGTAATCTGCCCATTTCATTTAGTGTTGCCCAGTGATTAAAAGAACGGACCCTGGAGTTGGATGATTGAGTCTGACTCTAAACTGTGACTCTCAGAGTTAATTACTCAACCTGTCTCATTTTTCTAATTACTCAACCTGTCTCATTTTTCTATATGTACAAATGAAGATAACAACAGTAACAACTTCATAGGTTTGTTTAAAAACTAAATAATACAATACTTATAAACCTATTAGTACCACGCCTGGTACATGTTAAGAGCTCTATAACTGTTAGCTATTAACCATTATTATCCCACCGAAAGGGAGGAAAAGGAAAGAATATGATGAATTTTATCCATTAAAATCTATTTAGAACTCTGGTAAACATTCTCTATGAGAGAAAATCAAAATACATGATCTTTGTAATTTTCTGCACTGTATATTTACAATTTAATGATTTCCTTTCTCACCTTTTAAAGCCTGTTCACTATTCTCACAAGTCTCTTTCACACACTGTGTGCATGGTGCTATGTGCCAAGAACTACTCAAAGTACATATGTGTAGCAGCTCACAACAGTCCCACAAGGTAAGTAACTCAATGGACCTATCCCTTTTCAGATGAGAAAACAGAGACACTGAGAGGTTAAGTAACTCATGCAAGATCCTACAGCTAGTAAGTGGCAGTGACTGGATTGGAATGCAGGCAATCTGGATCCAGAGTTCCTGCTCGCAGCCATTATGCAATATTGTCTCTATATGCTGAAAGCTCCCTTCCCAAACAAACAAAGCATTTCCAAACTAGTTATAGGTAATATTGTCAGAAACAGACACCTTATGTAATGGGTTTGGCAATGAGAGGCAAGGGGAGAATCTCCTGAGATCTGGATGTGACCATAGCAGTAATCACTGTCCTGTCTTCTAAACCCCTTGGCAAATGTGAATGGAATCAACCTCTTCTCAGAAGGGCTGGCACTGACCCGTGGGAGGTGTGGTAGAAAGCTGTGAGGGTCGTTTGGTTTTCAGTATGACTGGGGGGCACCATAGGCATGCACTCTGCAGGAGACAAGGGTGCTTACATCCTGCAATATATATCACAATCCCACACAGCTTTCAAATGTCCAACTAGCAAATTTCGGTCTAGAACCAAATTCCTTTTTACATATGGGCAGAAGCAATTCTTGTATTGTTTTAGTATACTTAACATGCAGAATTTTCCAGGATTGCTATTACTAGGTACACTGAAGAAAATTAGTACTTTTTTGTCCAAAACTTTACCAAGGGGTTTTCATCATTTCAGATGATAATGTCACGCTATTTGAATCATCAACTCAATACATTTCTATCACTCTCAATTAGAGTTGCACATTTACAGTAATTCTTCTATGAATTCTATTAGTACCTAAACATTCATATATGGTAACATACACTATTTTATGATAACTTTCCATTTATTGCTCCTTTATATATCATTAGGGCATTATGCTGATATTTTGAAATTATGTGCAGAAGTAGCTATATTAGCTAATTTTTTTTTCCTTCAGGATATTAAGTGTGTGTGTGTGTTTCAAAATACAAGTTTATAAAAAGGGGACATTGTTCTGTGAAACAAGCTGGTGGTACACAGAATGAAGTCATGTGATACCCACCTTGCTGTTTCCTATCAATATTTTACTATCCTCAGAGCTCCATAACCCCAACACCAGCTTTCTGACTGCCCAGGATAAACAAAGGAAAAACAAAACTTGTAAGTTCTCCAGAGTCCTGGCCCCTCCCTATGCTAATCCCTACCCTGAAGCAAGTCTGAAGAATAGAAACTACTATCCCTCCTCTTTCTTTTATCACTGCCCTCCTGGCTGAGTCAACTTGGTTTGAATTTACCATTCTCAGCACATCCCCAAGAAGCTAAAGAAAGGCCCATGATGATCTCAGATTGATCACCATCAGATCATCACAAACTATCAGCATCTTTAGCCACCCAGTGAATAAGAATGACTTTCACAATCCCTTGGGTAGTTCCTACAGCACTCTCCCAGCCTGAATATAGTTTACTAATGTTGCTGATATTTCCATCACCAAATCAAAGACAGAACACAGGGCTCCGATTTCACTTCCCTGACCTACCAGGAATCTCTTTAGTTTCTTACCTCACAGCTTCTAATGAAAACAAAACAACTGCATTGCCTATTCTTTTATTTTCTATTTATTCTTTAGATATAAAACCTTAAAGCTCTAATACTTGATCTCTTCTCAATGTCTTCTACTTGTTTCCTATAATTCAGCCAAAAAATAGGGCAGGCATTAAAAAAAGACCCCAATAAAACTAAATAAAACATATTGAATGACAACTACTTACCATGTATTATAAAAGAAAACTTGCTGGGTTTTTTGGAAAAGGGGTGGAGAATTAAAAGGTTTTCTGAATTTGCAGCATTCCTAAAGCGAACTAGAAAGGAAGAAGAGAATGACATAGTGTGCAGTTTTACAGTTTTGCTATGTACCAGACTTTCCCAATTATTTGATAAGGAAGGTTACCGAAATTTTTTTTTTTTTTTTTTTTTTTTTGCGGTATGCGGGCCTCTCACTGTTGTGGCCTCTCCCGCTGCGGAGCACAGGCTCCGGACGCACAGGCTCAGCAGCCATGGCTCACGGGCCCAGCCGCTCCGCGGCACGTGGGATCCTCCCAGACCGGGGCACGAACCCTCGTCCCCTGCATCGGCAGGCGGGCTCCCAACCACTGCGCCACCAGGGAAGCCCCCGAAAATTTTTAGGTTGAAGAAATCAACACAGAGAGGTTAAACAGTTTGCTCAAGGTCAAGGTCGTGTATAAAAACACCTCCACGCCGACCCCCACCTCAGTGCTATGATTATAAACCCTGTTTGTCTAATTCCATTGTACCTTGCTGCCTCTTCACAATAATCTTTAAACTAGTGCTAACAACACACCAGGAACTGTGCTATATTTTTTATTTAATCTTTATAATAATCCTAAGAGAGAGGTATCAAATTTAGCCCCATTTTCCAAATGAGAAAACTGAGGCTAGAGAAAATAAGTTACATTGCCCCAAATCACATAGTAAATAGTGCAGCTTATATTCAAACCCAGGCAGTCAGACTCCAGAACCCATGCCCTTAATCATTAGACTATACTCGCTGCCAAGACTAAAATTCACTAGGCAAAAACTGAGTCAAGAGCTAATTTTCACCAGTAAAGATTACTAATGGAATTACAACAATTCTATTCCCAACAGGATGGTTTATTTAACAGGAGCTACATTCATGAGGATGGATTAGCAAATCAAAATTGGATTTTTTAAAGTGCACAAATGATAAAAACTCTTAAAAATCATAACTGTTAACCTTAAGGATGAAATGTAAATGTAAATACTGAACATGAAGTGATTAAAGAATAATTCCCTATAATTGCTGTTTATGGGTGGAAAGGGAGTGGTTGATGTTTAATGGTGCAGCACAGAAATGTCTCCCTATATCTACCCCACTGGAAATCCATTTTTCTCCTTGGACTCTAGGCCCCTCCTATCCCTGGAGCAGTCAGAAAGAAGTGGCTACAAAAAGCAAAACAGAATAGGCAGTCTCTTGAGAGAGAACACAAGGGCTAAGGTATCACACACTGTTATTTATAAGTAAGACCAACAGTGAGAAATGTGAAGGATATACTAATATATTAGAGGAAAGCAAAAGATTCTAAATAAATCATTTTAGTGGCACTTAAAGATTGTTCTTAGAAAATATGTAAGGAAAAACTAAAAACATTATCTAATAAATTAACAAAGGCCTGAAGCAAGTATCAGATATCCCAACGAGAACCATTCTCTTCTTCATACAGGTTAAGGTTCAGCACAAGTTTTCGAGAAGAACTGAGAGATTTATAATGTGTTGTATCATGTAAATAGTTCTCACTGTCATCATTCTGAAGGTTTTTATGTATATATTTTATCTGTATAATATACATGTAGACAGGATACATACATATATTTTTTCACATATATTCATACATATATGTTCACAGATATATACACATATGTAAATGGAAATATATGTCTGAATCAGGTAAGCCTAAATATTGGAGTCAGATTTCTGAATCTACATTGGGCAAATCCTGGTGAGCAGCACAGCATTCGCAACAAAATGCTGTCTTAATTTACGGCTGACTACTTAGGTTTAGGTATATTTCATATTACTCTAATGAGGATAATATCCAAAAGAGGATAATAAAACTAATAAACACTTGGAACTGTTAACACAGATATAGTCTCAGTAATTTTTAGCCAAAAACTCATATGCTAATTTGCGATTTTTTCTTCTCTAAACTCAGATAGGACTTATTGCCCCTAGGCTTAGGATTCCAAAGCTGGGAGAAGTGAGACCTGTCTTATAAAAATAGGGATATTTCAGAACCTGGAGAAAGAAAATGGGAAAGTTTATCAAATTCCCACCAAGTATGGCTGACTGTCTTCCCAATTAACCGTTTTTGCTCTTCTCCATGACTGCTTCTCCTCCCTAAACTATGCTAAAATTTTAGTGGGCACTACCTTTCCTGTTAATATTTTCATTTTAATACGCTTTCTGAAGACTTATTATCTTGAAAGCTTTCTGTTGGTGGGAATTTGATATATCAGAGCAAACCAATGGATCAGATATCTAGGGGCAGCTGAATCTTTTAGCTCCTTGGGAAATCATGCCAAGTATGTGAGTATCTTCTCTGCCCATTCATAAGACCAGGTCTGGACAGGATCACAGATTCTTGGAAATAAAACTATAGTTCTGGACTTCCCTGGTGGCACAGTGGTTAAGAATCCGCCTGCCAATGCAGCGGACACGGGATGAAGCCCTGGTCCGGGAAGATCCCACGTGCTGCAGAGCAACTAAGCCCATACGCCACAACTACTGAGCCCACATGCCACAACTACTGAAGCCCGTGCACCTAGAGCCTGTGCTGCACAAGAGAAGCCACCGTAATGAGAAGCCCGCACACGAAGAATAGCCCCCGCTCGCTGCAACTAGAGAAAGCCCGCACACAGCAAAGAAGACCAGTGCAGCCAAAAATAATTAATTTTTTAAAAAGATTATTATAATAATAATTTTTTTAAAACTATAGTTCTTCATGCATCCTTTCCAACCTGTTAAAGTGAATTATTTGTGAATGAACCTTAGATGATGGTGATTCCAAATTGACTACAGTCTGAATTATCACTGACTGCAGTGCACTGTAGGAAGTAGGTGCTCAATACATGTTTACTGCATGGCTATGAGGTCACTGTGCCTCTACTGGTTCTCTTTACTTCTAGCCCCAAACTGTAGGAGCAGTCTCATGCATTCTAGAATCAACTTATGTTTGTTGTACTCTCTGAGAAACTTCTTCAACTTTATCTTCTAACCTTTTTATTTAGCTGCTCATATTAGTTTCTTATTGCTCTTAAAACAAATACCATAACTGTATTCTTACAGCACTGTATATTTATTATTTTACAGTTTGGGAGGTCAGAAGTAGCTCTCATTGAGGTAAAATCAGTTGTCAGTAGGCAGCGTTCATTCTGGAAGCACTAGAGGAGAATCTACTTCCTTGCCCTTTAAGCTTTTTTGGCTTGTAGCCCCTTCCTCAATCTTGAAAGGTAACAGTGTAGTATCTTTAAATCTCTGACCTTGATCTTCTGCCTCCCTATTCTATCCTTAAAGGACTCTTGTCATAAAACTGGGCACACCAGGATGATAGAGGAATAATCTCCTTATTTTAAGGTCAGATGATTAGCAATCTTAATTCCCTCCACATTCTTCATTACCTTTTGCCATGTAAGGTAACATATTCATAGGTTCCAGAATTAGGACACAGACGTCTTTAGGAGGCTATTATTTTGCCCACTACAGTTCATTTCTGCACTTGTGATTTAATTTCCAGGAATATTTTTTTTCTGAGTTTTTTTTAAAAAACAGGGTTATGGTAAATTTTCCCTAAGGATAACACAACAGGTTTTTGTTGCTTCATTTTGTTTTCTTCCTCTTGCATTGTTTCTTTTCCAGAAGGCTCCTTTTTTTTTTTTTTAAGTTTGTTTTCTCTCTGTCTTTCATATTAACATGTTTCTCAAAAGCCTCATGATCTTTGACTATCTCCTCTATGGTAGAGTTTCTTTTTTTTTTTCTTTTTCTTTTGGGCTCAATTGGGCCTTCGTTGCTGGGCACGGGCTTTCTCTAGTTGTGGCGAGCAGGAGCCCTAGGTGCGAAGGCTTCAGTAGTTGTGGCGCATGGGCTCAGTAGTTGTGGCACATGGGCTTAGTTGCTCCACGGCATGTGGGATCTTCCCAGACCAGGGCTCAAACCCGTGTCCCCTGCATTGGCAGTCGGATTCTTGGCCACTGTGCCACCAGGGAAGTCCCTATGGTAGAGTATTAAAAGCTATTTTGAAGCTGAGTGAGCAAGAGCAGACTGTTGAGTAGAAGGCTCCATTACAGAGCAGTGCTGTCCAGTAGAAATACGCAATTTTAAGCTTTCTGGTAGCAACACATTAAAAAGAAATAGCTTAAATTAATTTTAATAGGATGTTTTATTTAACCTAGTATATCAAGAATATTATTTCAACATGTAATCAGTATAACAATTATTGAGATGTTTTACATTTTTTTCTTATTAAGCTTTTAAAATATAGAGTACATTTTACTATCTCAATTCAGACCATCTACATTTCAATGCTCTGTAGCCACATGTTGCCCAGTGGCTACCATATTGCACAACAGAGGCCTTGAATGATTTGGGGCAAAGCCTGATTATTGGATCTAGGGCTGGTCAAAATTCCCCAGAAAAATAGAAAAGTGTCCTCCCATATCCTGCTGTGGGAGTATAAGCCTACCTGCCATTGCTCTGGGATTCAAGTGTGCAAAGGATGGGAACCCAGTACCGACTTTCACTTACCCACCCTGTGTTCAGCATGGCACCTCACCCTCAGCTATGCCTGATGTACCCCCCACCAGAGGCAGTTCCCAGGCTACACAACATGAGGAAGAGCTTGGGGGGGTCCAATTTATTCTTTGTTATTCTTTCAACAGATCTTTAGTGTATTTCAAGATTATTTCATAGGTTCAGGATGCTAGCAAACACTCACTTTCTGTAGTCTGTTTACACTTCAACATTTGTTTTCCATCTAAGTGAGCCTCTGGCTTCTTAAGTCAGCTTCTAATATTGTTGGGGTTTTTTTCTCCTATTTTTTACATTGTAGTCTGTTTATGCCAATTCTCCACCCCCCCCTTAAATATCTTTTCTTTGTTATTTTTCTTTGTTATTTTAGTTGGATTTTAAGAGGAAGCTAAAGTAAATGCCGGTATTCACTTAGCCATTTTTAACTGTTCCACCCCCTTTTTACTGCAGTGTCCAATGTCTCTCTTGGTGGCCGTCTGGCCTGCTGATTCTGACTGTGGCCACCAGAACTCTGTGATTAACCTTCCCTCAGCCCGGGTACTCGACCCTTATTGACTCACTCACTGAGTCCCTTTCCTGTTCCGAGCACTGAGAATACAGGGATGGACATGCCCCCTGGCCTCTCAGTCCAGCAGAGGAAGATTTACAAAGGGATGAGCAGTTGTGTGTGCTTGCAGAGCACAGAGGAAACAGCTGTCCAGCTTCCCAAGGCAAGCTGCCTTTCTCCACTGCACATCTGGTCTTGTTTTCTTAGCACCACTCGTCTCATTTTCTTTTTATTCTCTCCTTTCATTCTTTGAAGACTTTAAATTTGCAAACTTTTATTTCAGTCTCCTACTCCAGGTCAGCCAGCTCCTTTCCCAACCCCCAGTGTCTCACAAGCTGATCACTTTTAGATTCCTCTGTCTGCCTGAGCCACTTCACAGGTCTCTGACCTCATGCACAGCCTGGAGGCATGCCAGGCAAGGCTTACTCACAGGCAGAGAGTAAGCCCTGAGCCAGTGGTGTGACCTGCTTCACTGTGAAATCAGTTACTTTCTTCATTCAAAGACTGCAGAAAAGGTTTAAATGTCCATCCTAATAATTTATATGCTTTTTAAAATTTAAAGTATCTAACATAAAATTTTCCATTTCAACCATTTTAAGTACAATTCAATGGCCTTAATTATATTCACAATGTTGTGCAATCACCAACATTATTTCCAATTTTTTTAAAGCAACCCCCCCACAAAAAAAATTCTGTAACCATTAAGCAATAAGTCTCATTTCCTCCTCCCAACCAGGCCCTGGTAACCTCTAATCTACTTTCTGTCTCATTGAATTTGCCTGTTCTACATGTTTCATATAACTGGAATCATACTATATTTGTCCTTTTGTGTCTGGCTTATTTCACTTAGTCTGATGTTTTCAAGGTTCATGCATGTAGTAAAATATAACAGAACTTCATCTATTGATTTTTGATCTAGGCATACTAATATGGATAGTCATACTAATTTTCTCTTGAAACATTTTTATGGTTTTCAATGCAAAAATGAATTTTTTCTCCTTTTTCTTTCATAGTATATGACCTTACTAACAGCTTTTTTTTTTTTTTTTTACTTTTCCCAGTGGATACTGTTATACTTGTAAGCTTATTGATTCATGCTGATGAACAGTAATTTCTTGCAAGGTATCCTGGCATGTAGGGTTCATTTTTCATGTGATCTGCATAAAAATAGTGGTGCTGAATATTAATCAAGTAAGAATACAGATTTGAATGCTAAGCTTCAAAAAAAGCTTAATTAGAATGTACAAGACACGTTAGCCATCCCTCTGCAGGAAAAGTATGTTCCATAGTTTTGTAGCTTGTTCCAACCTACAAATTCATAGGTGTCACTGTACGAATAAGAAATTGGGGGTGGGCTTCCCTGGTGGTGCAGTGGTTGAGAGTCCACCTGCCGATGCAGGGGACACGGGTTCGTGCCCCGGTCCGGGAAGATCCCACATGCCGCAGAGCGGCTGGGCCCGTGAGCCATGGCCGCTGAGCCTGTGCGTCCGGAGCCTGTGCTCTGCCATGGGAGAGGCCACAGCAGTGAGAGGCCCGCGTACCGCAAAAAAAAAAAAAAAAAAAGAAATTGGGGGTGGGTGGGACAGAACTACTGTTCTCATGTGACATTCTCAAGATTGTTAACTATAACAGGTAGTATATTTTACACCAAATTAGAATTGTTTTCCCAAGGACAAAAATATGGGTTTATTCAACCAGTTAAACCAAGTTTACTTGTTGAAAACTGTATATGTCAAGGTACTGCGCTGGGTGCCACATAGGAGATATAAAGAGATCTAAGTTCTCCAGGAACATCCAGTCTAATGAACTTATCTGTGGGAAGTTTATACCCAAACACATGCAGTTCAAGACATAAATATATTTCTCACAAACATCAGAAAGTTAAACAGCAACACAGAATTAAAGAATGCATCAAGAGTGCAGTAAAAGTGACATCAAAGGATAAGTAATAATAACTAAATGAACTTTGCAGACTAGTGGTATTTAATATCTTTATTTTAAATAGTAAAACCCTTTTGTTCTCCAAATGAAATCTTAAACTTAAACCTGTTATGTTAAAAAAAAAAGTGAGAAAAAGGTTTTTTTATTACTAGAAGCCAGACTTCCAGACCCAGCTCTGCCAATTAACTATATGACCTTAGACTATTTACCTAAATTCTAGGTCAATTCCCTTATTAACAAATGGAATTAATAATGGGATTGTTGTAAGGATTAAAAATAATGGAGTATGTAAAGCATTTAAAAGCATCTGGAAGTACTAAATACATTTTTACTATTAATACAGGCATAACTCATTTTATTAAGTTTTGCTTTACTGCACTTCACAGATACTGCATTTTTTACAAGGTGAAGGTTTATGGCAACCCTGTGTTGAGCACCATTTTTCCACTCACTTCATGTTTCTTGTGTCACATTTTTGTAATTCTCACAATATTTCAAACGTTTTCATTATTATGATATTCGTTATATTGATCTGTGATCAGTGATCTTTGATGTCACTATTGTAATTGGGGGTACCACGTACCTTGCCCAGATAAGAGAGTGAACTTGATAGACGTTGTACATGTTCTGACTGCTCTATCGACCAGCTGTTCCCTATCTCCCTCCCTTTCCTCAGGTCTCCCTATTCCCTGAAACACAACAATCTTGAAATTAGGCCAATTAATAACCCTACCGAGGCCTCTAAATGTTCAAGTGAAAGGAAGAGTTGAACGTCTCTCACTTTAAATCAAAAGCAAGAAATGATTAAGCTTTGTGAGGAAGGCACATTGAAAGCTGACATAGGCCCAAAGCTAGGCCTCTTGTACCAGACGGTTAGCCAAGTTGTGAATGTAAAGGAAAAGTTCTGGAAGGAAATTAAAAGTGCTACTTCAGTGAACACATGAACGATAAGAAAGAGAAACAGCGTTATTCCTGATACGGAGAACGTTTTAGTGGTCTGGATAGAAGGTCAAACCACCACAACATTCCCTTAAACCTAAGTCTCATCCAGAGCAAGGCCTGAAATTTCTTCAATTCTATGAACACTGAGAAAAGTGAGAAAGCTACAGAAGAAAAGTCTGAAGCTGGCAGAGGTTGGTTCCTGAGGTTTAAGGAAAGAAGCCGTCTCCATAACGTACAAGGTGAAGCCGCAAGTGCTGTCGTAGAAGCTGCAGCAAGTTATCCAGAAAATGCAGCTAACATAATTAATGAAGTTGGCTACACTAAACAACAGATTTTCAATGTAGGTGAAACAACCCTCTATTGGAAGAAGATGCCATCTAGGTCTTTGTTAGCTAGAGAGGAGAAGTCAGTGCCTGTCTTCAAAGGACAGGATGACTCTCTTGTTAGGGGCTAATGCAGCTGGTGACTTGAAGTTGAAGCCAATGCTCATTTACCATCCCAGGGCCCTTAAGAATTATGCTAAGTCTATTCTGCCTGTGCTCTATAAATGGAACAATAAAGCCCGGATGACAGCACATCTGTTTACAACATGGTTTACTGAATACTTAAAGCACACTGTTGAGACCAACTGCTCAGAAAAAAAGATTCCTTTCAAAATATCACTGCTCACTGACAATGCATCTGGCTACCTAAGAGCTCTGATGGAGATGTACAAGGAGATTCATGCTGTTCTCATGCCTACCAACACAACATTATTTGCAGCCCATGGATCAAGGAGTAATTTCAATTTTCAAGTCTCATTATTGAAGAAATACATTTTGTTAAGGTTAGAGCTAGTGATTCCTCTGATGGATCTGGGTAAAGTAAACTGAAAACTTTCTGGAAAGGATTCACCATTCCAGATGCCATTAAGAACATTCGAGATTCATGGGAAGAGGTCAAAATATGAACACTAACAGGAGTTTGGAAGAAGTTAATTCTTCCAACACTCACAGATGACTTTGAGGGGTTCAAGACTTCAGTGCAGGACTGGTGGAAATAGCAAGAGAACTAAAATTAGTTCTGAATTGCTGACTGAATTGCTGCCATCTCATGATAAAACTTTAATGAATGAGGAGTTGTCTTACTGATGAGCAAAGAAAGTGCTTTTGTGAGATGCAATCCACTCCTGGAGAAGACTGCTGAAATAACAAATGATTTAGAATATTACATAAACTTAGATGATGAAGCAGCAGCAGGGTTTGAGAGGACTGACTCTAATTCGGGGAGAAGTTCTACTGTGAGTAAAATGCTATGAAGCAATACTGCATTCTATAGAGAAATCGCTCATGAAAGGAAGAGTCAATCGATGCCGCCAACTCCAATGTTGTCTCATTTTAAGAAACTGACCCAGCCACCCCAGCCTTCAGTGACCACCACCCTGATCCATCGGTAGCCATCAATATCCAGGCAAGACCCTCCACCAGCAAAGGACTCAGATGATAGTTGGCATTTTTTAGCAACAAAGTATTTTTTAATTAAGGTATGCACATTGCTTTTTTTAGATATAATGCTATTATTGCACACTTCATAGATTGCAGTATAGTGTAAACACAACTTTTACATGCACTGGGAAACCAAAAAAATTGTGACTCACTTTATTGTGATGTATTTATTTTACTGCAGTCACCTGGAATCTAACCCACAATATCTCTGAGGTATACCTGTACATGTCAAGACATGGTCTTGCAAAAGTATGATACTCCACACTGAAATAAACTCTAAACTCCTCAAATATCCAATCTTCTTCCATTTTTACATTGTTATGTCTAATTGGCAAGGGTCAACTCTGCATCATTGACTGACAAGGAGTAATCTAAATTACTAACTATAGGAAGAAGTTTAATTTACATCAAGATTATATTCAATATTTCACTGTGATCAAATAAACAAAACTACCAATAAGGCTAAAACAGATGTACATTTTGGTGTATCTTACGATAAAGAACAGTAAATGGCTTGACAAATCCCTTTCCTTTTTTAAAGATTCCTTTATGAATATGTGAAGACCAGTAAAAGTTATCAAAAGAATTTGAATCAAAGGATATCAAGAGATGCCCTTTATCTAAAAACACTAAACCAATAAAATGTAATAAAATGATAAAATCAAAATGGCAACCTGCAAATCCATGAGAGAAATGGGGAAAACTATGACCTTAAAACTAAAGCTTAAAGTGATTTTATTTTACTGAAAGTCAGAGAGCCCCAGGGTCTGTATTAAAGGCAGTCTTATAGGACTTAAAATACTAAATAAAAAGTACTAAAAACAACTCTAAAGAATTTAGACATACCTGAAAATAACAGAGGATAAATAAAGGCAATAATATAAAAAAGAGATTTTTAACTCTAAAACGGAGCTAGAGGAGGCTGCTGCTCAGGAGAGGAAAGCTGGCGCGCAAAGCCCCAATTATCAAGTGCAAAGTGAGAAAGACAACTTAACACTGCAAGAGAGGTCAATGCTCCTCCAAAGGAAAACCGGGGTGGGGTTAAAAAAAACTTCACTGGCTGCACGATTTTTCCTAGAGTCAATGTTATTGCACTACACCAATGTACTTACCTATATCAAGAAACAATGCGATTATTTAATGTTTTAAATTCAGTTAGAAGCTTCTGAGGCCCTATTATCTGTTAAGCATATTCAAATATAATATTTCATTTCAACAGAGTACAAAAGAAGTTCAGAGTAAGAAACAATCATTTAATTCTGAGCACTGGGAAAGATGTCACGAAGAAGGTGGCATTTGATAGTAGATATGAAAGACAGAAAGGATTTTGACAAATAGGAATGGGTGGCAGGAAATCCTAACGGAAGGAACAAAAAGCAGCATCTAAAAAAGAAAATGGAGAATACGTATGGGATATAGAGTAGGAATGGTGATATGGAAAACTGGAGACAGGAATGAATGACATGGTAGAAGGCCTTTGATGATGGATCAAAGAATTTTAGGGCAATCAAAAACCAACAAAAGGGATTTCCCTAGTGGTGCAGTGGTTAAGAATCTGCCTGCCAATGCAGGGGACACGGGTTCGCTACCTTGTTGGGGAAGATCCCACATGCCGTGGAGCAACTAAGCCCATGCGCCACAACTACTGAGCCCGCATGCCACAACCACTGAAGCCTGTGCGCCTAGAGCCTGTGCTCCGCAACAAGAGAAGCCACTGCAATGAGAAGCCCCCGCACCGCAACGAAGAGTAACCCCTGCTCGCCGCAACTAGAGAAAGCTCACACACAGCAACGAAGACCCAATGCAGCCAAAAATAAATAAATAAATAATAAATAAATTTTAAAAATAATAATAATAAAGAGGGAGTCTTATTAAAAAAAAACAAAGGTTTTCTGCAAAGGAAAATGATATAATTAATCTCCCTACTGTATATTTAACCTGATTACAATGGATTTTGGCAGGGAAAACTAGGAAGGAGACCTCATTATGAAGCTGTTTATAATGAATGAATAAATAGTCGGAAGGGACTTCAGACATTGCCTGTCCCCATTCCATCATTTATCAGGCTCTGAGAGTATAACATACTTGTGGTCAGCTACAGAATTATTAACAGAGGCTATAAGGTTTCCACACAGGAAATGATAAACACCCTCATATTTAATATTATTTTAAGGACAAAGATAGCTATTTTAATCCCCAAAATTTATACCATAACTTCCTTAATGAACTGAAGCCTGCTGTCTGTCTTTTCTTTCTTTCTTTCCACCTATATTTATTGAACCCCTATTAAGTGTCAGGTGCTATTCTAGAAGATAAAGAAAATATTTATTCCTTCCCCAGTTGGATTTAAAATTCGACAGAAGAAACAAGACAAAAAACAAATCAAGACAAAATATGTCACACAGTGATAAGCATTATGGATAAAAATAAAGTATGGTCAGAGGGAAAATAAGCACAGAGTGGAAGGTATTACTATTATATAGAGAGTAACAAAAGAATGCTTTTCTCATAAGGTGACCTGCATGAGGTGAAAGTCTGAGTCATAAGAATATCTGAGAGAAGAGTGGACCACAAAAATGGAACAACAAATACAAAAACCCACAGCAGGTAAACACTTAGCCTGCCTGAATGAGGGAGGGAGGAAGGAGGAGGAAATGAAGTCAAAGAGTCAGAAAGTTTGAGATCATGTAGATTTTACAGGTCACTGAGAAGGTTTTACACTGAAATCACCTCAGAAACAAGGCAAACCAGAAGACAATGGTACAGCTATAAAGTAATGAAAGGCAAGAAAGGAAGGAAGGAAGGAAGGAAGGAAGGAAGGAAGGAAGGAAGCCAAGCCAGAATTCTATACCAAGCAAAAACATCATTTAAAATGAAGGCAAAATAAAAATTTCAGACAAACGCAAAGATAATTTGGTACCAGCAGACCTGAAACTTAAAAATTCTTAAGGGAGCTGAAGAAAAAGAATATCAGATGGAAATTCATATAAACACAAAGATATATTAGAAATGTTATATATGTGGCTAAAGAATAACAAACTTTGTTTCACATTTTAAAATTTTACTTGAGGGCTTCCCTGGTGGCGCAGTGGTTGAGAGTCCGCCTGCCGATGCAGGGGACACAGGTTCGTGCCCCGGTCTGGGAAGATCCCACATGCTGCGGAGCGGCTGGGCCTGTGAGCCATGGCCGCTGAGCCTGCGCGTCCGGAGCCTGTGCTCCGCTACGGGAGAGGCCACAACAGTGAGAGGCCCGCGTACCACAAAAAAAAAAAAAAAAAAATTTTACTTGAAAGATAATTTACTGTTTAAAGCAAAAATGACAATATACTGTGGGGTTCATAATACATACAAGTAAAATTTATGATAAAATGGGAGGGGGAAATGGAAGCATACTATTGTAAGGTCCTTACATTATACGTGAAGGGTGCAATATTATTTAATAGTTGACTATGATAAGTTAGAGATAAATATTTTAAATCCCACAGCAACAACAACAAAAAGTAAAGTACAGCTAATAAACCAAAAGAAGAGATAAAATGGAATATTTAAAAATACTCAATTCAAAGGAAGGCAGAAAAAGAAAGGAAAGGAACAACAACAAAAATAGAAAATAAGTATACTTAATAAAACTTGGCAATAAAAATGACTACCAAGCAACATATTTAAGCTAGTCTGGCTTAGTGTATCTATTGGGAATAAAGGTGAAAACCAACATCTTGACTAATGGATACAAACGTCTACCGGTGGGTTTCAGAGACGATATACTGTAATATGCTCATTTTACATATTCCCTTTCAATCTGTCACATTGTGCATGGTTTTCAAAATCAAGAGATATTTTTAATTAGCCAACTAGTTTACTGATAAACATTCTCATTCAAACAAGCTTTTGGAAATACTAGGCATCATCAAATAAAATTAGCAGTTGAGGGGACTTCCCTGGTAGCGCAGTGGTTAAGAATCCGCCTGCCAATTCAGGGGACTCAGGTTCGATCCCTGGTCCGGAAGACCCCACATGCTGGGGAGCAACTAAGCCCGTGCGCCACAACTACTGAGCCTGCGCTCTAGAGCCCGTGAACCACAACTACTGAGCCCACGTGCCACAACTACTGAAGCCCATGTGCCTAGAGCCTGCACGCCTAGAACCTGTACTCCGCAACAAGAGAAGCCACCGCAGTGAGAAGCCCGCACACCACAAGAAAGAGTAGCCCCTGCTCGCCCCAACTAGAGAAAGCCTGCGTGCAGCAACGGAGACCCAATGCAGCCATAAATAAATAAACAAACAAACAAACAGCTAGCAGTTGAGGATTTATAAGAAGAAAAACAAGTAAAATACTGAATTAAAATAGTTATCTGCAAAATCCTGAATCTTTGATTCACAGAACCATTATGGATCTCATGCACCATATAGTTCCTTGATCAACATTCAAAAATCACATGAACATACCTTTCTGCAAAATTATGCTTTCTTTATTTCATACTGTGATAATAAGGATCAAGGAACAAATATATTACAACTCATATTGGCAGAGGCAAATTGAACCAAAAAAATTGCTTTTTAAAAATAAACAATTGTCTTGTCGATGTTAATTTATCCTATTTCATTAAATTTCATTAGCAAAAACCACAGGCACAATGTAAAACTGGTCACAGCAAGAACAGCTCTTTCCAAGAGCCAGGCCAGACTCTCAGCAGGTCTGGACAGAGCACAGGGGAAGAGAGGCCCGGTGGTGGAGAAGCCCACCAACTCTTTGAAACAGAAAAAATGCATAACTGCTCCCTGACTCATTTATGATCCCACTCAAAGAAGACTACAGCTCTCCAGGTACTGGAGATATGACACTACATAGACAACAAAGCCCACAGAGTACCTCCACCTCCACAGTTTGGCTTGAAACTGTAATATCTTCTACATCTCAACAGCACAGATCTGGAATGCCACTGCAACATAAGCTGCTGGTCTACTCAGCACTCACCACTCGCTACATTCTTACAGCTTTCTACTGCTGCCACAGCTACTCTCTGCCTGAGAGTGTTCGAGGAAGATTGTCAAGGGCAGGCCAGAGTATCAGGGAGAAGCCAGCCACCAAAGCTGGGTAGGAGGTGGTGAATAAATACTCCAGCTTCTTTGCCCTCAGGTGAGAGAACTCTGAGATGAGTTTTATGCAGCTTCACAAAAGCCCCCAGTAGGACTGAGATCCAGCTGCTAACAGTGGGAGCCCATTCATATGAACACACCCTAACATTGGCTTCATTCCATTTCATCTCATTCCCCACTCCCACTCCCCCACAGGAAGATCCCCCTGGGATCATCTCTCAAATTAACTCCCTGCACTCAAGTCCTTGATTACAGCTGTACAGTGCTGTCATCCTGTCCTACAACAAGGCATGACCTTAGTTTTGTTCAGTTCTACCTTTAAGCCTTTCAGGAGTGTTTTAAAGTTTGCTTCATATCAGTTTTGCACCTTTTTAAAGTTTCATTCCTGAGTATTTTATCTTTTCTGTTGCTATTACAAATGGGTCTTCTCTTGCATTATATCTTCTAACTAGCTATTGTTTATGTATATGAAGGCTTTTGATTTTTTGTATGTTAATTTATATCCTACTATCCAATTGAAGTATTTTACCTTATGAGTTAGATTTTTAAAAACACTTATTAAGAAATAATTTACATATAAGTCACTCCTTTTAAATATATGATTCAATACATCTTTGTACACTTATAGAGTTGCACAGCCAAAACCACGATCTAATTTTAGAAAGTTCCATCACCTCAAAAAGAAACCTTGTGCCCATATAGAGTCGCTCCCCATCCCCACCTCCCAGACCTAGGCAACCACTAACCTACTTTCTGTCTCTATAGATTTGCCTACTGTGAACAATTCATACAAATGGAATCATACAGTACGTGGTCTTTTGTGCCTGGTTTCTTTCACTTAACATAATGCTCTTTAGGTTCATTGTCTGAGTCAGTTTTACCATTGATTCACTAAGGATTTCCAAATAAAATACCATATAAGGGCTAAGATGCCTCTAACTGTTTTCTCTTGCCAACTACATTGAGTTTGTTTCTGACCTTAGTGGGAATACTGCTAGTGTTTCCTGTTAAAGTAAAATGCTGATTATTTAATAGTTTAACTCTGACAGGACAAGTATATTCCTATATAGGTCACTGTCCACATGTGTGTTAACTAGAAGCCACTGTTTCTTCACCTACAATAGGATAATATGTGTGCCCTATCTACATCTCAGAAATCCTAAAACGAAGATAGATACGAAATGCTTTGTAAACAACTAAACTTTCTATACATCTAAAAACCTGTGTTAGATTAGCCATTAAAAATAATTAGGGCTTCCCTGGTGGCGCAGTGGTTGGGAGTCCACCTGCCGATGCAGGGGACACGGGTTCATGCCCCGGTCTGGGATGATCCCACATGCCGCGGAGCGGCTAGGCCCGTGAGCCATGGCCACTGAGCTTGCGCGTCCGGGGCCTGTGCTCCGCAATGGGAGGGGCCACAACAGTGGGAGGCCCGCGTACCGCAAAAAAAATAAATAATAATAATAATAATTAGAGGGCTTCCCTGGTGGCGCAGTGGTTAAGAATCCATCTGCCAATGCAGGGGACATGGGTTCGAGCCCTGGTCCGGGAAGATCCCACATGCCGCGGAGCAACTAAGCCCGTGCGCCCCAATTACTGAGGCTGCGTTTTAGAGCCCGCGAGCCACAACTACTGAAGACCGTGCCCCTAGAGCCCATGCTTGGCAACACGAGAAGCCACCACAATGAGAAGCCCGTGCACCACAACGAAGAGTAGCCCTCACTCTCCGCAACTAGAGAAAAACCTGGGCACAGCAACAAAGACCCAATGCAGCCAAAAAAAAAATAAATAAAATAAATAAATTTATTAAGAAAATAAAATAAATTTAGAAATTACTGAGCTCCTTTGAAAGCGTATGTTTTTAGCAACTGACCAAGGAGACAGGGAGAAAGAGGTTAGTAGAAAAGAAACAAGGAAACCAGATCCTTCAGCCTTGCAACTGTGTATAAGAAGGAGGCAAGCTAATGTCACATTGAGATACTTCGGGTTTTCTGTCTTCCTCACAATGGTACAGTCTCTTTTCCTTGTATTCTTCTGTAAACCAAAGAACAAAGTAATAGATAACTTGTAATCATGATAGGTATTTTCCCCAAAACACACCTTTAGGTCAAATTTTTCTAAAACGAATTTTTTTTTCCCCCCGCTATGTGGGCCTCTCACTGTTCTGGCCTCTCCCGTTGCGGAGCACAGGCTCCGGACGCGCAGGCTCAGCGGCCATGGCTCACGGGCCCAGCCGCTCCGCAGCATGTGGGATCTTCCCGGACCGGGGCACACGAACCCATGTCCCCTGCATTGGCAGGCGGACTCTCAACCACTCCGCCACCAGGGAAGCCCGAATTTTTTTTTTTAATAAATTTATTTATTTTATTTATTTTTGGCTGTGTTGGGTCTTTGTTGCTGCGCGCAGGCTTTCTCTTGTTGTGGAGAGCGGGGGCTACTCTTCGTTGTGGTGCGTGGGCTTCTCATTGCAGTGGCTTCTCTTGTTGTGGAACATGGGCTCTAGGTGCGCGGGCTTCAATAGTTGCAGCATGCAGGCTCAGTAGTTGTGGCTCACGGGCTCTAGAGCACAGGTTCAGCAGTTGTGACACACAGGCTCAGTAGCTGTGGCACACAGGCTTAGTTGCTCCGCACCATGTGGGCTCCTCCTGGACCAGGGCTCGAACCCGTGTCCCCTGCACTGGCAGGCAGATTCTCAACCATTGCACCACCAGGGAAGCCCTAAAATGAATTTTTTTAATGCCATAGGGAAGGTTGCTTTTTAAAGGAATGTTTTCAAAAGTAAGTCAATCATGTTGTACAGCTAAAAGTAATACGTTATATGTCAATTATATCTCAATAACACTTGGGGGAAAAAGTCAGTCAATACCCACGTCATTAGACAGTGTGACATATGAGATGTAAGTGAATGTTTACCAAGGGTTACATTTAGTCCCTATGGTGGGTTGGACATTATTACAACCAAATGTAGTTTTATTTTTTTTTTTTTTTTTTTTTTTTTTCTTTTTTTTTTTTTTTATTAGTTTCTGCTTTATAACAAAGTGAATCAGTCATACATATACATCTGTTCCCACATCCCCTCCCTCATGCATCTCCCTCCCTCCCACCCTCCCCATCCCACCCCTCCAGGCGGTCACAAAGCACCGAGCTGATCTCCCTGTGCTCTGCGGCTGCTTCCCGCTATCTATCTACCTTACGTTTGGTAGTGTATATATGTCCATGCCTCTCTTTCCCTTTGTCACAGCTTACCCTTCCCCTTCCCCATATCCTCAAGTCCATTCTCAAGTAGGTCTGTGTCTTTATTCCCGTTTTACCCCTAGGTTCTTCATGACATTTTTTTTTTTTTTTAAATTCCATATATATGTGTTAGCATACGGTATTTGTCTTTCTCTTTCTGACTTACTTCACTCTGTATGACAGACTCTAGGTCTATCCACCTCATTACAAATAGCTCAGTTTCGTTTCTTTTTATGGCTGAGTAATATTCCATTGTATATATGTGCCACATCTTCTTTATCCATTCATCCGATGATGGACACTTAGGTTGTTTCCAGCTCCGGGCTATTGTGAATAGAGCTGCAATGAACATTTTGGTACATGTCTCTTTTTGAATTATGGTTTTCTCAGGGTATATGCCTAGTAGTGGGATTGCTGGGTCATATGGTAGTTCTATTTTTAGTTTTTTAAGGAACCTCCATACTGTTCTCCATAGTGGCTGTACCAATTCACATGCCCACCAGCAGTGCAAGAGTGTTCCCTTTTCTCCACACCCTCTCCAGCATTTATTGTTTCTAGATTTCTTGATGATGGCCATTCTGACTGGTGTGAGATGATATCTCATTGTAGTTTTGATTTGCATTTCTCTAATGATTAATGATGTTGAGCATCCTTTCATGTGTTTGTTGGCAGTCTGTATATCTTCTTTGGAGAAATGCCTATTTAAGTCTTCTGCCCATTTTTGGATTGGGTTGTTTGTTTTTTTGCTATTGAGCTGCATGAGCTGTTTATAAATTTTGGAGATTAATCCTTTGTCAGTTGCTTCATTTGCAAATATTTTCTCCCATTCTGAGGGTTGTCTTTTGGTCTTGTTTATGGTTTCCTTTGCTGTGCAAAAGCTTTGAAGTTTCATTAGGTCCCATTTGTTTATCTTTGTTTTTATTTCCATTTCTCTAGGAGGTGGGTCCAAAAGGATCTTGCTGTGATTTATGTCATAGAGTGTTCTACCTATGTTTTCCTCTAAGAGTTTGATAGTTTCTGGCCTTACATTTAGGTCTTTAATCCATTTTGAGCTTATTTTTGTGTATGGTGTTAGGGAATGATCTAATCTCATACTTTTACATGTCCCTGTCCAGTTTTCCCAGCACCACTTATTGAAGAGGCTGTCCTTTCTCCACTGTACATTCCTGCCTCCTTTATCAAAGATAAGTTGGCCATATGTGCGTGGGTTTATCTCTGGGCTTTCTATCCTGATCCACTGATCTATCTTTCTGTTTTTATGCCAGTACCACACTGTCTTAATTACTGTAGCTTTGTAGTATAGTCTGAAGTCAGGCAGCCTGATTCCTCCAGCTCCGTTTTTCGTTCTCAAGATTGCTTTGGCTATTCGGGGTCTTTTGTTTTTCCAAACAAATTTTGAAATTTTTTGTTCTACTTCTGTGAAAAATGCCAGTGGTAGTTTGATAGGGATTGCATTGAATCTGTAGATTGCTTTGGGTAGTAGAGTCATTTTCACAATATTGATTCTTCCAATCCAGGAGCATGGTATATCTCTCCATCTATTTATATCATCTTTAATTTCTTTCATCAGTGTCTTATAATTTTCTGCATACAGGTCTTTTGTCTCCTTAGGTAGGTTTATTCCTAGGTATTTTATTCTTTTTGTTGCAATGGTAAATGGGAGTGTTTTCTTGATTTCATTTTCAGATTTTTCATCATTAGTGTACAGGAATGCCAGAGATTTCTGTGCATTAATTTTGTATCCTGCTACTTTACCAAATTCATTGATTAGCTCTAGTAGTTTTTCGGTAGCATCTTTAGGATTCTCTATGTATAGTATCATGTCATCTGCAAACAGTGACAGCTTTACTTCTTCTTTTCCAATTTGGATTCCTTTTATTTCCTTTTCTTCTCTGATTGCTGTGGCTAAAACTTCCAAAACTATGTTGAATAAGAGTGGTGAGAGTGGGCAGCCTTGTCTTGTTCCTGATCTTAGTGGAAATGGTTTCAGTTTTTCACCATTGAGGACAATGTTGGCTGTGGGTTTGTCATATATGGCCTTTATTATGTTGAGGAAAGTTCCCTCTATGCCTACTTTCTGCAGGGTTTTTATCATAAATGGGTGTTGAATTTTGTCGAAAGCTTTCTCTGCATCTATTGAGATGATCATATGGTTTTTCTTCTTCAACTTGTTAATATGGTGTATCACATTGATTGATTTGCGTATATTGAAGAATCCTTGCATTCCTGGAATAAACCCCACTTGATCATGGTGTATGATCCTTTTAATGTGCTGTTGGATTCTGTTTGCTAGTATTTTGTTGAGGATTTTTGCATCTATGTTCATCAGTGATATTGGCCTGTAGTTTTCTTTCTTTGTGACATCCTTGCCTGGTTTTGGTATCAAGGTGATGGTGGCCTCGTAGAATGAGTTTGGGAGTGTTCCTTCCTCTGATATTGTTTGGAAGAGTTTGAGAAGGATGGGTGTTAGCTCTTCTCTAAATGTTTGATAGAATTCGCCTGTGAAGCCATCTGGTCCTGGGCTTTTGTTTGATGGAAGATTTTTAATCACAGTTTCAATTTCAGTGCTTGTGATTGGTCTATTCATATTTTCTATTTCTTCCTGAGTCAGTCTTGGTAGGTTGTGCATTTCTAAGAATTTGTCCATTTCTTCCAGGTTGTCCATTTTATTGGCATAGAGTTGCTTATAGTAATCTCTCATGATCTTTTGTATTTCTGCAGTGTCAGTTGTTACTTCTCCTTTTTCATTTCTAATTCTACTGATTTGAGTCTTCTCCCTTCTTTTCTTGATGAGTCTGGCTAATGGTTTGTCAATTTTGTTTATCTTCTCAAAGAACCAGCTTTTAGTTTGGTTGATCTTTGCTATCGTTTCCTTCATTTCTTTTTCATTTATTTCTGATCTGATCTTTATGATTTCTTTCCTTCTGCTAACTTTGGGGGTTTTTTGTTCTTCTTTCTCTAATTGCTTTAGGTGCAGGGTCAGGTTGTTTACTCGAAATGTTTCCTGTTTCTTAAGGTGGGATTGTATTGCTATAAACTTCCCCCTTAGAACTGCTTTTGCTGCGTCCCATAGGTTTTGGGTCGTCGTGTCTCCATTGTCATTTGTTTCTAAGTATTTCTTAATTTCCTCTTTGATTTCTTCAGTGATCACTTCATTATTGAGTAGTGTATTGTTTAGCCTCCATGTGTTTGTATTTTTTACAGATCTTTTCCTGTAATTGATGTCTAGTCTCATAGCATTGTGGTCGGAAAAGATACTTGATACAATTTCAATTTTCTTAAATTTACCAAGGCTTGATTTGTGACCCAAGATATGATCTATCCTGGAGAATGTTCCATGAGCACTTGAGAAAAATGTGTATTCTGTTGTTTTTGGGTGGAATGTCCTATAAATATCAATTAAGTCCATCTTGTTTAATGTATCATTTAAAGCTTGTGTTTCCTTATTTATTTTCATTTTGGATGATCTGTCCATTGGTGAAAGTGGGGTGTTAAAGTCCCCTACTATGATTGTGTTACTGTCGATTTCCCCTTTTATGGCTGTTAGTATTTGCCTTATGTATTGAGGTGCTCCTATGTTGGGTGCATAAATATTTACAATTGTTATATCTTCTTCTTGGATCGATCCCTTTATCGTTATGTAGTGTCCTTCTTTGTCTCTTCTAATAGTCTTTATTTTAAAGTCTATTTTGTCTGATATAAGAATTGCTACTCCAGCTTTCTTTTGATTTCCATTTGCATGGAATATCTTTTTCCATCCCCTTACTTTCAATCTGTATGTGTCTCTAGGTCTGAAGTGGGTCTCTTGTAGACAGCATATATATGGGTCTTGTTTTTGTATCCATTCAGCTACTCTGTGTCTTTTGGTGGGAGCATTTAGTCCATTTACATTTAAGGTAATTATTGATATGTATGTTCCTATTCCCATTTCCTTACTTGCTTTGGGTTCGTTATTGTAGGTATAGTCCTTCTGTTGTGTTTCTTGCCTAGAGAAGTTCCTTTAGCATTTGTTGTAAAGCTGGTTTGGTGGTGCTGAACTCTCTCAGCTTTTGCTTGTCTGTAAACGTTTTAATTTCTCCATCAAATCTGAATGAGATCCTTGCTGGGTAGAGTAATCTTGGTTGCAGGTTTCTCTCCTTCATCACTTTAATTATGTCCTGCCACTCCCTTCTGGCTTGTAGAGTTTCTGCTGAGAGATCAGCTGTTAACCTGATGGGGATTCCCTTGTGTGTTATTTGTTGTTTTTCCCTTGCTGCTTTTAATATGATTTCTTTGTGTTTAATTTTTGACAGTTTGATTAATATGTGTCTTGGCGTATTTCTTCTTGGATTTATTCTGTATGGGACTCTCTGTGCCTCCTGGACTTGATTAACTATTTCCTTTCCCATATTAGGGAAGTTTTCAACTATAATCTCTTCAAATATTTTCTCAGTCCCTTTCTTTTTCTCTTCTTCTTCTGGAACCCCTATAATTCGAATGTTGGTGCGTTTAATGTTGTCCCAGAGGTCTCTGAGACTGTCCTCTGTTCTTTTCATTCTTTTTTCTTTATTTTTCTCTGCATCAGTTATTTCCACTATTTTATCTTCCACCTCACTTATCCGTTCTTCTGCCTCAGTTATTCTGCTATTGATCCCATCTAGAGTATTTTTCATTTCATTTATTGTGTTTTTAATCGATGCTTGATTCATCTTTAGTTCTTCTAGGTCCTTGTTAACTGTTTCTTGCATATTGTCTATTCTATTTCCAAGATTTTGGATCTGGGAAATAGAATCTTGGATCAGCTTTACTATCATTATTCTGAATTCTTTTTCAGGTAGACTGCCTATTACCTCTTCATTTGTTAGGTCTGGTAGGTTTTTATCTTGCTCCTTCACCTGCTGTGTGTTTTTCTGCTTTCTCATTTTGCTTATGTTACTGTGTTTGGGGTCTCCTTTTTGCAGGCTGCAGATTCGTAGTTCCCGTTGTTTTTGGTGTCTGTCCCCCGTGGCTAAGGTTGTTTCAGTAAGTTGTGTAGGCTTCCTGGTGGGGGGGACTAATGCCTGTGTTCTGGTGGTTGAAGCTCGATCTTGTCTTTCTGGTGGACAGGTCCACGTCTGGTGGTGTGTTTTGGGGTGCCTGTGGCCTTATTATGTTTTTAGGTATCCTCTCTGCTAATGGGTGGGGTTGTGTTCCTGCCTTGCTAGTTGCTTGGCATAGGGTGACCAGCACTGTAGCTTGCTGGTCGTTGACTGAAGCTGGGTGCTGGTGTTGAGATGGAGATCCCTGGGAGATTTTCGCTGCTTGATATTATGTGGAGCTGGGAGGTCTCTTGTGGACCCGTGTCCTGAAGTTGGCTCTCCCACTTCAGAGGCACAGCACTAACTCCTGGCTGCAGCACCAAGAGCCTTTCATCCACCCGGCTCAGAATAACAGTGAGAAAAAGTAGAAAGAAATAATTAGTAGAAGAAAGAAAGAGAGATTGAAAGAAAGGAAGAAGGGAAGTAAGGAAGGAAGGAAGGAAGGAAGAAAGAAAGGAGGGAGGGAGGAAGGATGGAAAGAAAGGAGGGAGGGAGGGAGGAATGAAAGCAAAAGGAAGAGTGAATGGAAGAAGAGAGGGAGGGAGGGAGGAAGGAAAGAAAGAAAGAAAGAAAGACAGGAGGGAGGGAGGGAGGGAGGAAGGAAAGAAAAAGAAAGTGGAAAGAAGAAGGGTGGGAGGGAGGGAGGGATGGAGGAAAGAAAAAGAAAGAAGGAAAGGAGGAGCGGAGGGAGGGAGGGAGGAAGGGAAGGGAGGAAAAAAAGAAAGAGCAGGTAAAGTAAAATAGAATAAAGTATGAAATATAGTAGCGTTATTAAAATTAAAAAGTAATTATTGGAAAAAAAACACGGACCGAAAGAACCCTGGGACATATGGTGGAAGCAAAGCTATACAGAGAGAATCTTACACAGAAGATTACACATACACATTCACAAAAAGAGAGCAGGGGGAAAAATCAAAAATCTTGCTCTCCAAGTCCACCTCCTCGATTTGGGATAATTCGTTGTACAAAGAGGAAAAGGGCGAAAAGTCTGAAATCTTGCTAAGTCCACCTCCTTAATTTGAGATAATTCGTTGTAAAAAGAGGGAAAAAAAAGGGGGGAAAGTCTTAAATCTTGTCCTCAAGGTCCACTTCCTCAATTTGGGATGATTCGCTGTCCATTCATGCACTCCACAGACGCAGGGCACATCAAATGGACCGTGGAGCTTTAATCCGCTGCCTCGGAGGCTGCACAGAGAGATTTCCCTGTCTCTGCTCTCACAGCTCCCGGGTCTCAGCCTTGGACCTGGCCCCGCCTCTGCGCGTAGGTCACCGGAGGGCGTCCGTTCTTCGCTCAGACAGGACGGGTTTAAAGGAGCCGCTGATTCGGGGGCTCTGGCTCACTCAGGCAGAGGGGAGGGAGGGGAATGCCCTCTCCTCGCGCACCAGGCAACAAAAGGGAAAAAAGTCTCTTGCCTCTCCGGTAGCTCCAGACCCTTTCCCCGGACTCCCTCCGGGCTAGCACTAACCCCTTCAGGGTCTCTTCCTGCCGCCAGCCCCAGACCTCTCCCTGCGCTCCGACTGAAAGCCGATACCCGAGCCTCAGCTCCCAGCCCCGCCCGCTCTGGCGGCCGAGCAGACAAGTCTCTCGGGCTGGTGTGTGCCTGAGGGCACCGATCCTCTGTGCCAAAATCTCTCTGCTTTGCCCTCCACACCCCTGTTGCTGTGCTCTCCTCCGCTACTCCGAAGCTTTCCCCCTCCGCCACCTGCAGTCTCCGCCCTCGAAGGGGCTTGTAGTGTGTAGAAACCTTCCCTCCTTCACGGCTCCCTCCCACTGGTGCAGGTCCCGTCCATAACCTATTGTCTCTGTTTATTCTTTTTTTCTTTTGACCTACCCAGGTATGTGGGGAGTTTCTTGCCTTTTGGGGGGTCTGAGGTCTTCTGTCAGCGTTCAGTAGGTGTTCTGTTGGAGTTGTTCCACGTGTAGATGAATTTCTGATGTATCTGTGGGGAGGAAGGTGATCTCCGCGTCTTACTCTTCCGCCATCTTCCTCCGGCTCTCCCAAATGTAGTTTTAAAAGGGGGAAAAGAAAAAGTAAAGGAGTCTGCATTTTCAAGAAGTTAGACTTTAGAGATGTATCTGAAAGGTTAAAAGATTCTTAAATCTTTAACTTATTATATGGGGATTCCAAGAACAAACATGGAGATGGGTATATCAACATGACACAGGAAGTAACTGAAAATATTTGCTTTTCTCTTCAAGGGAACTTTCAAATAAATTTAAAAAATTTTATAAGTAGGTGCTAAAGGCCGATATCATTATTAATGCTTATTTGTTAGAGAGGGAGGGAGAGCCAGTTCAGTTAGCTCTCCTAAAAATGCTAGGACTGATTTTTTTTTTAGTCCTAGACAAAAGCAGTCTATAAAATCATAATTCTCACATTTTTTAAGAATACCTTTAACCTATTATGTAAAGTATGTAGTGGTCAGGAAGTCAAACTACTTATTAAATATTTACCTTTAAGCTAAATTCAAATTACTCTCAGAATTCTGAACTTCACCAGTATACAGTAGGGTGTTTTTCAGTGGAAAATAACCAAAAGCATCAATCAAACTGCATGAACAAAAAAAGAAAGCCCAGAGAGAGGGTAAGTTTCAGAGTTGATTAGCAATAATAACAATAATAATAACAAAGCAAACACAATGTGCCAGGTACCCCCTCTCCATTTTCCATGTATCATTAATCCTCTCCACAACTTTCTGAGAGTTATTATCCCCATTTTACAGATGAGGAAGTTGAGATGGAGTGAGATTGTGTTACTTTGCTTGCCCAGAGGGACACAGCTAGTAAGCGGCAGAGCTGGCCTTCAAGCCCACGCATTATAGTCCAGAGCTACACTCCTAACCGCTAATGCTCTACTGCTCTTCACACTTTCTCGGGCTGCAGCTCCTTTCTCTTCAATTCTCTTGGCTCTGCCCTTTTCCACAGATAGCCTGAAGCTCAGACTGGCTCCCCTGAGAGGTATTATGGCTGCCAGGAGCTCCTATCACTACAGACTACCTTGTTCTCAGGCAAAAGGAGAGTCAGCAAGTATTTCTTCTCACCAAACAAAAGCTCGGAGTCTTACTTTAATTGGACACATCTAGTTGTTGTTCCCACCACAGAACCAACTACTGGAGATAAGGGGTGAGGTTGCCCTGAGTTATCTATACCAGTAGGAACCCACCATGGGCAGGAAGGTGAGGGGAGTCCCCCCTACCCAACCTGAACAACTACTGTGTAATGTGTCTGGGTAGGAAAGAAGGTTGAATAGAAACTACAATGTTCACTGCAATCAATAACACCCTTGGGTGACACAATCCCATGAATGGAAATCACTGTGTAACCACACACTATAATTTACTAAAATTCATCAAACCTAAGGGACTATGGATTGTGTGACATGCCATTATTAAATATACTACTAAAACTGGTATAACATTGCCAATTATTATTGCAAGAGGCTGTAAAATTCATGAAGTGTAAAATCCATCCTAATTTCAGAGATAGTAAAATGTGGGAAAAAATGTTCATCTTAAGAGTCAAATAATATGATAAATGAAAACAGCCAGGGTTCAAAAAATCTACAGCTGCTTCCCCACGTATATCTAACATGAGTCTAGTCTGACTCCACACGCAGGCTGAGAAATGGAACAGGAATCAATCCTGCTGTGGCCAGAACTTATCGTGAATGGTAACTAAGAGCTGTCAAAAGTTATCACTCCTCAACCCCTCTATCAGACACCCCAACAGGCCAGGACATGCCCACCATATGCCAGGCCCAGTGTGTGGGTCCTGTGAGGGAACACGTCTTAACTCCAGCCTGATGGATATGATAGGCTGGTAGGGGAGATAAGGCAAGTACTAAATAATTATACAGAATAATTAGCAGAATGAGGTTATGTCATTAAATGGGTTTCAATAAAATACAGGAGTTCACAAAAAAGGAGAGAGAGTAACTGGATCAGGGAAAGTTTCAGGATCAAGCTGGCATCAGAACTGTCTGAGCATCTGTAAGAGACAAGGATCTGCTTAAGAGAGGGAGGCATGAAACAAGAGAAAATAACAAGGATATGGGCAGGTTCAGGACATACTGGTGGAAAAGCAAGTATTTTATTTCACTAAAGCAAAGGCACAATGGAAAATGAAGCTAGAAATATAGCTTGAAGCCAGAGCATGGTAGGCAAGAAGAGGCAGTGAATGTTTTTAAGGAGAGAGACAACATGACCAGAAAGGTGGTGGTGGTGGGGAGATCCCCTAAAGAGTTGTTTGGAGACACTAGATTTAAAGGGCTTATGGGACATCTTGGTGATTTTTCTCACTTACTGGAAGTGCCCAGAAGCCAGCTAGATATGAGTCAGGAATGCAGAAGAAAGATCTGGACTGGGAATTTTTATTTAGGAGTCATCAGGACCAGATGACAGTCCTATGAAACAAGACATTTCCCCAAGAGGATGTGACACATAAGCAAATAAATAAATAAATAAATAAATAAATAAATAAATAAATAAATAAGGAACCCAGAGAAATAATCGGAGGAACATCACCATTAGTGGGATGAGCAGAAGATCTCACAAAAAATAAGGAGCAGCAATCATATAAGTGGAAAGAAAATCAGGAGAACAGGAAACCAGCACGTAAGAAAAAGAGATGTCAATACGGACAAATTTCACAGCAAGATGGAATAAGAAACACATCCCCAGGGATTTAGGCTGTTCATGACCTGGCTGAAAGCAGTTTAAGTGGAGTGGCAGGAATGGGGGTGGAATGCACACTGGGATGTCAGAAAAGACTGCCCTTGAGCTGAGCTGAAGTTACCCAGATGAACAGGGAAAGTCATCAGGTGGAAGGAAAGGAAAATAGCATCTGCTAAGGATGAGGTGGATCCAATTCCAAGACGTTCATCCTAAACAAAAAAAAAGCTGTAAGCACACATAAAAATATTTTCAAATTTAGCAAGAATAATAACTTGTTATTTTGAGCAAAATAATCTTTTAATTACAACAGTAATTTTTTGAGAAAAAGAAACCAATCAAAAATCTGGAAAGGGAGGAACCAAGATGGCGGAGTAGAAGGACGTGCTCTCACTCCCTCTTGAGAGAACACCAGAATCACAACTAGCTGCTGGACAATCATTGACAGGAAGACACTGGAACTCACCAAAAAAGATACCCCACATCCAAAGACAAAGGAGAAGCCACAGTGAGACGGTAGAGGGGCGCAATCACAGTAAAACCAAATCCCATAACTGGTGGGTGGGTGACTCACAGACTGGCGAACACTTACACCTTATAACACAGAAGTCCACCCACTGAAGTGAAGGTTCTGAGCCCCACGTCAGGCTTCCCAACCTGGGGGTCTGGCAACGGGAGGAGGAATTCCTAGAGAATCAGCCTTTGAAGCCTAGTGGGAATTGATTGCAGGAACTGGACAGGACTGGGGGAAACAGAGACTCCACTCTTAGAGGGCACACACAAAGTAGTGTGCGCATCGGGATGCAGAGGAAGGAGCAGTGACGCCATAGGAGACTGAACCAGACCTACCTGCTAGTGTTGGAGGGTCTTCTGCAGAGGCAGGGGGTGGCTCTGTTTCACCGTGGGGACAAGGACACGGGCAGCAGAAGTTCTGGGAAGTACTCCTTGGCATGAGTCCTCCCACAGTCTGTCATTAGCCCCAACAAAGAGCCCAGGTAGGCTCCAGTGTTGGGTTGCCTCAGTCCAAACAACCAACAGGGAGGGAACCCAGCCTCATCCATCAACAGTCAAGTGGATTAAAGTTTTACTGAGCTCTGCCCACCAGAGCAACAGTCAGCTCTACCCACCACCACTCCCTCCCATCAAGCCTCTTAGACAGCCTCATCCACCAGAAGGCAGACAGCAGAAGCAAAAAGAACTACAATCCTGCAGCCTGTGGAACAAAAACAACATTCAGAAAAAGATAGACAAGATAGAAAGACAGACAAGATGAAAAGGCAGAGGGCTACATACCAGATGAAGGAACAAGATAAAACCCCAGAAAAACAACTAAATGAAGTGGAGACCTTCATTTACCTCCCAGAAAAAGAATTCAGAATAATGATAGTGAAGATGATCCAGAACCTCAGAAAAAGAACAGAGGCAAAGATCAAGAAGATAAAAGAAATGTTTAACAAAGACCTAGAAGAAGTAGAACACAAACAAACAGACATGAACAATACAATAACTGAAATGAAAACTACACTAGAAGGAATCAATAGCAGAATAACTGAGGCAGAAGAACGGATAAGTGACCTGGAAGACAGAATGGTGGAATTCTCTGCTGTGGAACAGACTAAAGAAAAAAGAATGAAAAGAAATGAAGACAGCCAAAGAGACCTCTGGGACAACATTAAATGCAACAACATTTGCATTATAGGGGTCCCAGAAGGAGAAGAGAGAGAGAAAGGACCAGACAAAATATTTGAAGAGATTTGTCGAAAACTTCCCTAACATGGGAAAGGAAATAGCCACCCAAGTCCAGGAAGTGCAGCGAGTCCCATACAGGATAAAACCAAGGAGAAACATGCCTAGACACACAGTAATCAAATTGGTAAAAATTAAAGACAAAGAAAAATTATTGAAACCACCAAGGGAAAAATGACAAATACATACAAGGGAACTCCCATAAGGTTAACAGCTGATTTCTCAGCAGAAACTCTACAAACCAGAAGGGAGTGGCATGATATACTTAAACTGATGAAAGTGAAGAACCTAAGAAGAACCTACAACCAAGATTACTCTACCCGGCAAGGATCTCATTCAGATTCGATGGAGAAATCAAAAGCTTTACAGACAAGCAAAAGCTAAAAGAATTCAGCACCACCAAACCAGCTCTACAACAAATGCTAAAGGAACTTCTCTAAGTGGCAAACAAAAGAGAAGAAAAGGACCTACAAAAAAAACCCAGGGCTTCCCTGGTGGCGCAGTGGTTGAGAGTCCGCCTGCCGATGCAGGGGACATGGGTTTCTGCCCCAGTACGGGAGGATCCCACATGCCGCGGAGCGGCTGGGCCTGTGAGCCATGGCCGCTGGGCCTGCGTGGCCGGAGCCTGCGCTCTGCAACAGGAGAGGCCACAGCAGTGACAGGCCCACGTACCACCAAAAAAAAAAAAAAACAAACCCAAAACAATTATGAAAATGGTCATAGGAACATACATATAGATAATTACCTTAAACATGAATGGATTAAATGCTCCAACCAAAAGACACAGGCTTGCTGAATGCATACAAAAACAAAACCCATATATATGGTGTCTACAAGAGACCCACTTCAGATCTAGGGACACATACAGACTGAAAGTGAGAGGATGGAAAAAGATATTCCATGCAAATGGAAATCAAAATAAAGCTGGAGTAGCTATACTCATATCAGATAAAATAGGCTTTAAAATAAAGAATGTTACAAGAGACAAGGAAGGACAGTACATAATGATCAAGGGATCAATCCAAGAAGAAGATATAAAAATTATAAATATATATGCACCCAACATAGGAGCACCACAATACATAAGGCAACTGCTAACAGGTATAAAAGAGGAAATCGACAGTAACACAATAATATTGGGTGACTTTAACACCTCACTTACACCAATAGACAGATCATCCAAAATGAAAATAAATAAGGAAACAGAAGCTTTAAATGACACAATAGACCAGGTAGATTTAATTGATATTTATAGGACATTCCATCCAAAAACAGCAGATTACATTCTCTTCTAAGTGCACATGGAACATTCTCCAGCATAGATCACATCTTGGGTCACAAATCAAGCCTCAGTAAATTTAAGAAAATTGAAATCATATCAAGCATCTTTCCTGACTACAACGTTATGAGATTAGAGATCAATTACAGGGGAAAAAACATAAAAAACACAAACAACATGGAGGCTAAACAACACATTACTAAATAACCAAGAGATCACTGAAGAAATCAAAGAGGAAATCAAAAAATACCTAGAGATAAATGACAATGAAAACACGATGATCCAAAACGTATATGATGCAGCAAAAGCAGTTCTAAGAGGGAAGTTTATAGCTATATAAGCTTACCTCAAGAAACAAGAAAAATCTCAAACAAACAATCTAACCTTACACCTAAAGGAACTAGAGAAAGAAGAACAAACAAAACCCAAAGTTACCAGAAGGAAAGAAATCATAAAGATCACAGCAGAAATAAATGAAATAGAAACAAAGAAAACAATAGCAAAGATCAATAAAACTAAAAGCTGGTTCTTTGAGAAAATAAACAAAATTGATAAACCATTAGCCAGACTCATCAAGAAAAAGAGGGAGAGGACTCAAATCAATAAAATTAGAAATGAAAAAGGAGAAGTTACAACAAACACCGCAGAAATACAAAGCATCCTAAGAGACTACTACAAGCAACTCTATGCCAATAAAATGGAAAACCTGGAAGAAATGGACAAATTCGTAGAAAGGTATAACCTTCCAAGACTGAACCAGGAAGAAACAGAAAATATGAACAGACCAACCACAAGTAATAAAATTGAAACTGTGATTAAAAGTCTTCCAACAAACAAAAGTCGAGGACCAGATGGCTTCACAGGTGAATTCTATCAAACCTTTAGAGAGGAGCTAACACCCATCCTTCTCAAACTCTTCCAAAAAATTTCAGAGGAAGGAACGCTCCCAAACTCATTCTATGAGGCCACCATCACCCTGGTACCAAAACCAGACAAAGATAGTACAAAAAAAGAAAATTACAGACCAATATCACTGATGAATACAGATGCAAAAATCCTCAATAAAATACTAGCAAACAGAATCCAACAACACATTAAAAGGATCATACACCATGTTCAAGTGGGATTTATCACTGGGATGCAAGGATTCTTCAATATACACAAATCAATCAATGGGATACACCATATTAAGAAACTGAAGAAGAAAAATCATATGATCATCTCAATAGATGCAGAAAAAGCTTTTGACAAAATTCAACACCCATTTATGATAAAAACTCTCCAGAAAGTACACATAGAGGGAACCTACCTCAACATAATAAGGGCCATATACTACAAACCCACAGCAAACATCATTCTTAACAGTGAAAAACTGAAAGCATTTCCTCTAAGATCGGGAACAGGACAAGGATGTCCACTCCTACCACTATTATTCAACATAGTTTTGGAAGTCCCAGCCACGGCAATCAGAGAAGAAAAAGAAATAAAAGGAATACAAATTGGAAAAGAAGAAGTAAAACTGTCACTGTTTGCAGATGACATGATACTATACATAGAGAATCCTAAAGATGCCACCAGAAAACTACTAGAGCTAATCAGTGAATTTGGTAAAGTAGCAGGAAACAAAATTAATGCACAGAAATCTCTTGCATTCCTAAACACTAATGATGAAAAATCTGAACGAGAAATTATGGAAACACTCCCATTTACCATTGCAACAAAAAGAATAAAATACCTAGGAATAAACCTACCTAGGGAGACAAAAGACCTGTATGCAGAAAACTGTAAGACACTGATGAAAGAAATTAAAGATGATACCAACAGATGGAGAGATTTACCATGTTCTTAGATTGGAAGAATCAATATTGTGAAAATGACTATACTACCCAAAGCAATCTACCGATTCAATGCAATCCCTATCAAATTACCAATGGCATTTTTTACAGGAATAGAACAAATCATCTTAAAATTTGTATGGAGACACAAAAGACCCCACATAACCAAAGCAGTCTTGAGGGGTAAAAACGGAGCTAGAGGAATCAGACTCCCTGACTTCAGACTATACTACAAAGCTACAGTAATCAAGACAATATGGTACTGGCACAAAAACAGAAACATAGATCAATGGAACAAGAGAGAAAGCCCAGAGGTAAACCCACGCACTTATGGTCAACTAATCTATGACAAAGGAGGCCAAGATATACTATGGAGAAAAGACAGTCTCTTCAATAAGTGGTGCTGGGAAAACTGGACAGCTACAAGTAAAAGAATGAAATTAGAACACTCCCTAACACCATACACAAAAATAAACTCAAAATGGATTCAAGACCTAAAAGGTAAGAACGAACACTATAAAACTCTTAGAGGAAAACACAGGAAGAACACTCTTTCACATAATTTACAGCAAGATCTTTTTTGATCCACCTCCTAGAGTAATGGAAATAAAAACAAAAATAAACAAATGGGACCTAATGAAACTTAAAAGCTTTTGCACAGCAAAGTAAACCATAAACAAGACAAAAAGACAACCCTCAGAATGGGAGAAAATATTTGCAAACGAATCAACAGACAAAGGATTAATCTCCAAAATATATAAACAGCACATGCAGCTCAATGTTAAAGAAACAAACAACCCAATCCAAAAATGGGCAGAAGACCTAAATAGACATTTCTGCAAAGAAGACATACAGATGACCAGAAAGCACATGAAAAGCTGCTCAACATCACTAATTATTAGAGAAATGCAAGTCAAAACTACAATGAGCAGAACACTCTATGACATAAATCACAGCAAGATCCTTTTGGACCCACCTCCTAGAAAAATGGAAATAAAAACAAGAATAAACAAATGGAACCTAATGAAACTTCAAAGCTTTTGCACAGCAAAGGAAACCATAAACAAGACCAAAAGACAACCTTCAGAATGGGAGAAAATATTTGCAAATGAAGCAACTGACAAAGGATTAATCTCCAAACTGTATAAGCAGCTCATGCAGCTCAATAACAAAAAAAACAAACAACCCAATCCAAAAATGGGCAGAAGAACTAAATAGACATTTCTGCAAAGAAGACATACAGATTGACAACAAACACATGAAAGAATGCTCAACATTATTAATCATTAGAGAAATGCAAATCAAAACTACAATGAGATATCATCTCACACCAGTCAGAATGGCCATCATCAAAAAATCTAGAAACAATAAATGCTGGAGAGGGTGTGGAGAAAAGGGAACACTCTTGCACTGCTGGTGAGAATGTGAATTGGTACAACCTCTATGGAGAACAGTATGGAGGTTCCTTAAAAAACTACAAATAGAACTACCATATGACCCAACAATCCCACTACTGGGCATATACCCTGAGAAAACCATAATTCAAAAAGAGACATGTACCAAAATGTTCATTGCAGCTCTATTCACAATAGCCCGGAGATGGAAACAACCTAAGTGTCCATCATCGGATGAATGGATAAAGAAGATGTGGCACATATATACAATGGAACATTACTCAGCCATAAAAAGAAATGAAATTGAGCTATTTGTAATGAGGTGAATAGACCTAGAGTCTGTCATACAGAGTGAAGTAAGTCAGAAAGAGAAAGACAAATACCATATGCTAACACATATATATGGAATTTAAGAAAAAAAAAAAAAGTCATGAAGAACCTAGGGGTAAAACAGGAACAAAGACACAGACCTACTTGAGAATGGATTTGAGGATATGGGGAGGGGGAAGGGTAAGCTGTGACAAAGCAAGACAGAGGCATGGACATATATACACTACCAAACGTAAGGTAGATAGATAGTGGGAAGCAGCCGCATAGCACAGGGAGATCAGCTCGGTGCTTTGTGACCGCCTGGAGGGGTGGGATAGGGAGTGTGGGAGGGAGGGAGTCAAAAGAGGGAAGGGATATGGGAACAGATGTATATGTATGACTGATTCACTTTGTTATAAAGCAGAAACTAATTAAAAAAAAAAAACTACAATGAGGTATCACCTCACACCAGTTAGAATACGCATCATCAGAAAATCTACAAACAACAAATGCTGGAGAGGGTGTGGAGAAAAGGGAACCCTCTTGCACTGTTGGTGGGAATGTAAATTGATACAGCCACTATGGAGAACAGTATGGAGGTTCCTTAAAAAACTAAAAATAGAACTACCATATAACCCAGCAATCCCACTATTGGGCATATACCCAGAGAAAACCATAATTCAAAAAGACACATGCATCCCAATGTTCACTGCAGCACTATTTACAATAGCAGGTCATGGAAACAACCTAAATGCCCATCAATAGACAATGGATAAAGAAGTTGTGGTACATATATACAATGGAATATTACTCAGCCATAAAAAGGAACAAAATTGAGTCATTTGTTGAGATATGGATGTATCCAGAGACTGTCATACAGTGTGAAGTCAGAAAGAGAAAAACAAGTATCATATATTAACGCATGTATGTGGAACCTAGAAAAATGGTACAGATGAACCGGTTTGCAGGGCAGAAGTTGAGACACAGATGTAGAGAACAAACATATGGACACCAAGGGGGGAAAACCGTGGTGGGGTGGGGGTGGTGGTGTGCTGAATTGGGCGATTGGGATTGACATGTATACACTGATGTGTATAAAATTGATGACTAATAAGAACCTGCAGTATAGAAAAACAAACAAACAAAACAAACAACTAATACTAAACTTTCTTTGGGTTATTTGTATGGAAATATGTTAATATAAATGTTTCAGGCATTACATGAAATTTCTAAAAATCTTATATGTTCTGGTATAATGTTATAAGTCATAATTCTAGTTATTACTTTAAAATGTATATCTCAGAAATAACTAAAAAAATAAAATAAAAAATCTGGCAAATACACTGCTCAGCAAAATTTGATGAAAAGGTATGTAAATGAGGAAGTCACACTTTCTGTATGACCAATTTCTAAAAGTAGCAAATTTATGTATATCTGCTGTATAAAATACTTTCCAATTCTGCCACAATCTGTTCAAGCTCAATCTAGGCAACGAAACTTCAATCTTAATCTTCATTTTTACTCAATTCTTCTTTTCTTAAGAAGGAGCCATTAAAAAAAACTCAATTTTACCTTTACCTTTTTGAAATTTAGAAAAATCAGTCAGTTCCTAAAACGCCATATTTCTGGCTACACTGCAGGAGAAGAAAATGTAGATAGCACAATATATATGTAGGTTTTTGACCTCACTGTGTGACTACAGATGCAATACAAGAGTAGTAATGAAAAATTTATGTCAAACTCAGACTGGACTGTAAGTGTGAAAGTACTATATCCACTAGCATTTGCTCCAAGGAAACTATCAGAGCCATTTATTATCAACTGCATGTACATAGCAGAACTATCAGTTATGTGATGCCCTATAAAAAGATAGACACAATTATTAATTACATCCATTCCTTCAATTACTCTGGAGAGTGACTACATATTTAACTTGGCTATCTTTAAAAAATAAGTTGCTTTAATGAAAGTATTTCAGATAGCTATGCCACCATACATCAATTAGAAAGTTAATCATTCTCCTTGTTCTCACAAAGAGATTTTAAAGGTGGGGAGGTGGTAGTATTCAGTGCTTTTTAAAAAGTTAATTAGAGGGCACCCAGTAAGAGAGAGATCATCCAGGAAATAAAGTTTATCAAAAACTCAAAATCTGCAATCTGCATAGAGTCAAGAAATAGCAAGAGATTCTCTTTAATGCATTTACTCATGTTCACTTCAGAAGAAAACTTTCACTTCACTGTGTCAGGTTTAGTTTTCAATATGCTGTGAGACTTCACTATGTAGTAAGTGACTACTCTAGCATTTTTCTTAGAACATTTCTAAGAGACAAAAGGTAAACAAAGTCATAATCTATGACTAACAAAGCTCAAAATTAGCTCAAATACATTACAAATTAAACTATAAATATGAAAAAATAGAATCTAAGATATTACCAATCAGCAAGTAAATCATGTGGTACAACTGCAGCACACATTTCCCTCATCCTAGATTCATTAATAATAAAGCAACTTACTTCTATAGATGAGTATTCCATCTTAAAATGTAAACTCATTATGATTTTTTGTAGGCAAATGTGTCATCACTAGCATTTAGTGTTAGAGATGACTTTCAAAACATACACACAACCTTATCTTCCACAGATGTATCGGCCTTCCTGTACATTACTTTATACATATTTTATGCCATTCCTCCACTACCTTCCATAATCCCGTTAGTAATCCCACACACTTCTCTCAGGACAATTCAGCCCACACAATAAAATGGTATTGTGCCCCAGCTATATTTCACAGTCTCATTCAACTAAATAAGATCAAATAAATTAAGGCATATGAAAGTGGATTTTGCACAGTCTACGACATAGAAGACATTTAATAAACACATGTAATCTGAATTCAGCACAATCCCTCTGACACCAAATCATTAAGAAATAGAAGGTTCACAATTAACTTCAAATAGACTAACATCACAGTGACAATATAAGGGCAAATGGAACACATCACGAATGGAAAGTGGAAAGAAGTAAAAGAATTTGACGTAACCGCAGATGAGACACAGGAATAATGTAAAAGATTCCCAGATCTATCATCCTACAGCTATATTCCATGCTCATTCCATTGAAGGAAAAAGAAAAGAGCACTCATTTGCTTGGTCTTGGCTACTTAATTGACAGCAGACTATTTCCTAAATCATATTCCTACCCTGAAGGCAGCCTTCTATTTTACAATGATCCTGCTATATGCCTTCACAGTCATCATTACAAAACATTCCACAGTCCTTTTTCTTTTTTGACAACTTTTCACTGTTTGAGTTATCATAATCACCCCCCCCAATCATTTACTGATATGATAAGAAACAAATCAAGTATCAAGATAAATTGATACTTCATTTTTGACCCAAAACATGATTCTTTATCTGGGGTCAACAAATAAGCTTTGGTGAGATCAGCTTATTGGAAATTACTGCAAAACATGTATGTATACTTTTTTTTTTTTTTTTTTTTTGGCCCCGCCATGCAGCTCACGGGATCTCAGTTCCCGGAGCAGGGACTGACCCTGAGCCACAGCAGTGAAAGCTCAGAATCCTAACCACTAGGCCACTAGGGAATTCGCTATACATACCTTTTTCTACAAAGAGGTTTCATAAGTTATTTTCTTATTGCATGAATAACACCACAGAATAAACAAAACAAAGCAGCAGACTTTTAAGTGAAGGCATTTTATTTATACTCCAAAGTTTCTTTGGTAAGAGTAGTCTGTTAAGCAAAAGGCATTCTAAGAAACTGTAGTACTAGACAACGTACAACCAGCACAAGACCTACCACTCTTCTCTGAGTTAGGAAAGCCATTAGTGGGTGTGAGAAAAGTAACAGTGTTGAGGTGTTGCGATTCTAAACAGGAGAAGAATTCCAAACAGAAGGCATGAAGAGACTGGAGAAATAAAACCACATTGAATAGGATGTCCCACATGACAGTGCAATTTCCTCTACTACAGTGTTTCCTACATTCTCCAAATAACTGCAAGTTATCAAGGGGACAGACCTACCTTAAAAGTCTTTGTACCACGGGTACCAGCTCAGCACCTGTCACACAGCTGCTACTCAACATTTCACGAGTCAACAATGCAAATAAGAGTTGGAAGTAAATGCCAAGTTGTAAAAAATTTTTAGGCCTGAAGCTTTTAGTAAGAGCTACACGTTCAAATTTCCTGCACACCAACTTAAGAAATAAAACGTACAGAACCTAAAATAATTGAGAGGGAAACTTACTTATGAAAACTTGTTTTAATAAAACTATATAAAAATAGTAGAGGATTGCAAAAGAATCTAATCTTCCTAAAGTGAATGGAAATTTACAAATTTAAATCTCTTAATTGGGGATGGGAGCTTTCTTTTTAGAATATCTCAGTCATCAGGCAGCATTTAAATAAAAACCTACATTTTTTCGCTTTAACTTTTTATTTTAAAATAATCTTAAACTTACAGAAAAGGTGAATAGTACAAAGAATTCCCAAATACTCTTCATCAAACTTCCCCTAATATTAACATCTTACTTAATCATACCATAACTATCAAAACTAAGAAACAAATATTGATGCAAATACTATCAAGTGAACTACAAGCTTTACTCAGACTTCGCCCAAATACATTTTTCCACTAACATCCTTGTTCTGTCCAGGATTCTACAATGCATTTAGGATATAACATCTGTCTTTAGTCTCCTCCAATCTGTGGCAACCCCTAAATCTTTCCTTGTCTTTGACATTTGATAGCTTTGAAGAGTAATGATCAAGTATTTAGGGTCCATCTGATGTTTTCTCACAATTAAATTGAGGCTATGCATTTTGGCAAGAACACCACAAAGGTGAGGTGCGCTTCTCTTGGTTAAGGCGGTATTTGCCAGGTTTATCCACAGTAAAGTTACTCTCTTTCCCTTCTAATTAATATCTTGGAAGAGGCACACTAAGATTCTCCAAATATCCTGTTTCTTATCAAACTCTGATCCACTAATTTTAGCGTCCATCACTGGATCCTGCCTGTGACGATTACTACTGTGGTATTCTAACAATGATTTTCTACTTCCCTTATCCCTTCTACATTTAGAATTCAAATTCTTCTATATGCTACCTCCCCACTTATTTATTCATTTATTTTATTTTTTATATCAGTGTGGGTTCATAAATATTATTTTATTGTGAGTTATAGTCCAAAACTATTGTGACATTTTGTGGTTCAAATTGTTCCAGCTTTGGCCATTGAGAGCTCTTTCAGGTTGGCTCCTGTGCCTCTCAACATGCCCGCATGCTTCTTTTAAGAGCTTCCTTAGTTCTGGTACCACAAGATGCTCCAGGCTCTTGTATTTTCTCTAACCCACTCCTCCTAGGATCAACCACTTCTTGAAGGAACCCTAGTTTCTTTAATTGGAGAATGGTATTTAGAAAACAAGATATGGGAACCATGTGTACTCACTGCCACTGGGCTATCTCTGTTCTAGACCCTTTCGGTGGACAGTGATAAGAAATATTGTTGACCTTTGAACAACATGGGGGTTAATCCTCGTATAGCTATAGTCAGCCCTCCGTAACCTCAGATCCTCTGCATCCTCAGATTCAACAACCCCGGACCATGTAGTACTGTAGCATTTACTATTGTTTTTTATAAATTTATTTATTTGTTTGTTTGTTTTATTTTTGGCTGAGTTGGGTCTTCGTTGCTGTGCATGGGCTTTCTCTAGTTGCGGTGAGCAGGGGTTACTCTTCGTTGCAGTGCACAGGTTTCTCATTGCGGTGGCTTCTCTTGTTGTGAAGCACAGGCTCTAAGCACGCAGGCTTCACTAGCTGTGGCACGTGGGCTCAGCAGTTGTGGCTTGCGGGCTCTAGACCACAGGCTCAGTAGTTGTGGTGCACGGGCTTAGCTGCTCTGCGGCATGTGGGATCTTCCCGGGCCAGGGCTCGAACCCGTGTCCCTTGCATTGGCAGGCAGATTCTTAACCACTGTGCCACCAGGGAAGCCCTGTTTACTATTGAAAAATATCTGCATGTAAGTAGACCCATGCAGTTCAAACCCATGTTGTTCAAGGGTCAACCATCTATGTATGTATAATACCCCCCCACACACATACATCTATATTTATTTCTATATCTATTTACATATATACCTAAAATATTCAGAATGAATTCTTAATATTTCTGATTATACTCCAACACCACAGGGTTCATTCTAATCTATCACTTTCCTTATCTGTAATTTCTCTGACAGTCAGAAAACTGAATCTCCTTACCTACTGTACCTATTTTTCAACCCTAGTAAACATATATAGTTTCAGAATTGCTAATCCATACTTCTGTGAGAAACAAATATGCTAACAACAGTACAGTGCTTGTGTGCAGCTCTTTTTTGTCTTTAGCCTTCCAATATCCAGTCAAAAGACTATTTTCCAACATTAATTAGGATAGTTCTTTTCCTTCCCTCTCTCTTTGGTGAAGTTATGTTATTCATTTGTTAGGTTCATTAGTAATAGTTTGTATTCCATTTTGGTTTCCCCTCACATCCTGGTTGTTTTTAATTTACATAGAGTAAAATATACTCATTGAGGTATACGGTTCTATTTTGGTAAATGGATAGAGTCATGTATCCAACACCACAGTCATAATACAGAATACCCCAAAATTCCCTCATATTGCCCCTTGGAATCAACCCCTTCCCCATCTCCAACCCTGACAACTCCTGATCTGTTTTCCCTCCCTATAGTTTTACCTTTTCCAGTTTAATTTTTTAGTGGTTTACAGTGTATCAATTGTGCTTACGTTTGATCTGTTGATACCATTCCACAGCTTTTAGAGGCTCTGTTCTGTGTTTTTTCTACTCTTCTTTCTCTTTTTTGATTTTCTTCTCTTTTTTAGTAATTTCTATTGGCCTATTCACAAGCTCACTGATTCTTCCCTTGGCTGTCAGAACTACTGATAAGCCCACCAAAGGATTTCTTCATTTATGCCTTTTCTCACTTCTAGTGCTTCTAGTTAATTCTTTCTTGCAGTTTCTATTCTTCTGCTAAAACTACCCATCTAATTTATCATATTGCTTAATGTTTTTCATTAGAGCTTTCAATACAGTAATTATAGTTATTTTCAGTCAGATAGCCCCAAAATCATATCTAAATCTGATTTTGTTGATTGCTCTGTTTCTTGGCAGTATGTTGGGGTTTTTTGTTGCCTTTTTGTACACCACCTCATTTTTTTGTTGAAAGTTGAACTTATGAAGGAGATCAGGAACCAAGACAGTAGTTTTTATGCATAAAAGCGGCATACCCTTTTCTTCTGCTATGCCTTTCGGGTGGCGGGTTAAGTTAATCGAGTCAGAAATCAGGCTAGGTTTGAGATGTATTACGGATATGGCTACCCTCAGGGCACCACAGTCTTCAAATTCCTCTCCCGGTAACTTGTGTTTAAAGTGTTTAGAGTGGGGACTCGTTCTCAATGTCTGCCGTACTCTCAGCTTTTGTCTTCCCTCTGTGCTGTGCCTCAGAGAAGTCTGCATGGTCTGGCCACTCTCCCAGCAGTATTCCACTGTTACTTGTTACTTGATGCTTACCACTCTGGTGACAGGAGACAGGAATAGGGATTTCCTGTTGTTCCGATTATGCATAAATCTTAGTCACTGTGTCCCTGGGTCTCAGGAATGTGGCCTTCTCAGTGCCCCTGCCCCTTACACAACTGTGGTTCTCAACCCATCATGCCACCCAACGGTAGCTTTGATTCTATTTCCTACCCTCAAGGGCAATGGGTTTTTACCAGTACCCTAAAGGCAACAGTGATTTTTCTGCCCTTCCCCTGTTTTTATTCAGTAGAGGAGAAAGGAAAGGTAGGGAAGAAGGGTACTGGCGTAATTTCTTGCTTCATCTACAGCAGCTGCTCTTCTCCACAATCCCTGAACCACCAGAGGATGCTTTTTCAGGAATCTCACCTGTCTTTTGGGGGAACACCTGGTAGAGTTCATAGAGAAAAAAGGCTGCAAGTGGATATAAACTCTACCTATATGTGCAGCCTGCAGAGTCTCCACATTCAGCATCCATCAAATTCTTACCAGTGCCCTGCAGTGGCTGCCCCAGGTAAGCAAGTGCTACGTCTCTCTCTGTGGGCACCTGTTTCTCCTTAGACCTCAAGCCAGTTGGCGGCCCTGTAACCTAAGCTCTCTGATGTATTCCAAAAAAATCATAAGCTTGCAGCTGTCTGGCCTGTTTTTGGGGGGGTGGGGGGTGGGTCATGATTTAAGGGTGGAAGAAATGTTCTTTCTGCACAATTTTGTTTTTATTAATGCATGAACTTATTTGCTAAAAGATAAGACTATGAAACCAAATTTAAAGCGCATTGAAACGTCAACGTAAAAGCAACATTCCAAATTCCAAATTAAAATACTCTAATATAATATTCAGTCTTAAAACCTAATTAGAGAGTTTTGGCTGTTCACTGATGTGATTTTTTCCAGCTGTTTGCTGATATATCAAGAAAACTCTATTTCCCTAACAATAAAATAAATTCAAAACTAAATTACAATAATGCATTTAGACATAAACTACACTAAGGATTCAGCCTAATAAAAAACACATAACAGCTGATAATGATTTCTTAAAAGCATTTACTTTACATTTGACAGAATGCTTTGAGAACACCAATCATGTATTCATAGTCCCTATAATTTTGTTTTACAAAATATTTCCTCAAATCTCTTGGGAGATTACTACAGGGTTAAAAACTGCCTTAAGATCAAAGATCAAATAGAGGAAAAAACCCTGTAATTCTCCATAGCAGCTCATTGATCTTTCCCATCTGCTATTCAAAAAGAAGGTGTACGTTAAGTTTGAAAAAAGAAAACCTTTTTAACTAGAAATGACAGTAAACTGATTCTGGCAAACGTTCAGAGAGAATTTTTTCTTTATGAGATCCAACTCCCTTTTGCCAAAATATAAACGATGTCAACAATAGGAAAATAAAGTCTAGTCAGTAAAGTACTGTCTCTTATTTATATCTTTCTTCCTGCAAATATATCACATGATCAGATTTCTATTATAAAACCACACATAGTAAATGAATTTTCAACCAAGAAGAGGACTTTATAAGCACAAGCTTATGGGTGAATGATGAGAGACAGCTGGAGCAAGACAGTGAAAAATGTAGTTAACTCAGGCCCAGAGAAATTACTTTCCTGGTATAGGCCAACAATTCGTGAGCTTCCCTAGACTTTCCTTCATGTTAAAACCTAGAAGTTCTGTCCTATATCTTCATCTTGGAAACAACCAAGAAATTATCAGAAGACAAACGACACAGCACATTTTTCAGAACAGAAGAAGCACTTTTTGTCTCATAGGCTGTATCTATAATTATAGCCTTTGGTACCCACCAAAGTATTCTAGAAGGGGGTCTGGTTCTTTCCTAATGTGCCTTTACCTTCTCTCTCCTCTCACAATCATTGAATTGTACATTTAAAGTGGGTGAAGCTCATGGTATTTAAATGATACTTTAATAAATTTGTTTAAGAAAAAAGAAAAGAGAAATATTACTGGATCCATGTTACTGAACCAATGAGTGAATCTACAAACGATCCCCATTTTACCTCCTACATACAGAGGTGTAAATAAAAGACACCTCAAAAAAAGACAGAGGGAGAAAAAAAATAGTCTTTCAACAAATAATACTAGGACAACTGGATAGCCACATGCAAAACAATGAACCCTTACCTCAACCCATGTATGAAAATTAACTCAAAATAGATGAAAGAACTAAATGGAAGAGCTACAACTCTTATAAGGAAATGCAGATATAAATCTTAGTGACCAATGCATTAGACAACACTTTCTTAAATATGACACTAAATGCACAAATAACAAAAGAAAAAATAGGTAAGTTGGACTTCATCAAAATTAAAAACCTCTGTGCATCAAAGGCCACTATCAAGAAAATGAAAAGACAACTCACAAAATAGGAGAAAATATATGAAAAACCACATATCTGATAAAGGTCTTCTATGCAGAATAATGAACTCTCACAATTCAACGATAAAGAGACAAATAACCCAATTTAAAAATGGGCAAAGGATTTGACCATTTCTCCAAAGAAGATATAAAATGACCGATAAGCATATGAAAAAATGCTCACATCATTTATCATTAGGGAAATGCAAATCAAACCACAATGAGATATCACTTTATACCCACTAGGATGGCTATAATAACTTTTTTTAATGGAAGTAACAAGTGTTTTTGAGGATGTGGACAAATTGAGACCCTCATACATTGCTGGTGTAAAATGGTGCAGCCACTGTGGGGAAGTTTGGCAGCTTCTCAAAAAGACAGAGTTACTATATGACCCAGCAATTCCACTCCTAGGTATATACTCAAGAGAAATAAAAAGATATGGCCACACTAAACTTGTTCACAAATGTTCACAGCAACATTATTCATAATAGAAAGTGGAAATAAAACCCCAAATGTCCATCAACTGATTAAAGTATAAACAAAATGTGGTGGTATATGTAAACAATGAAATATTATTCAGCCATAAAAAGGAATGAAATCACAATATATACAAATATCAAATATTATGTTGTACACCTAAAACTAATTTAATGTTATATGTCAATTATCCCTCAATTTTTAAAAAGGAATGAATGAACCTTGAAAGAAGTCGGTCACAAAAGACCACATATTGTGTGATTCCATTTAAATGAGTTGCCCAGAAGAGGCAAATTCATAAAGTCAGAAAATAGACTAGACCAGGGGGTAGGAAAGAGGAAAATTGGGAGCTATAGAGTTTCTTTTTGGAGTGATAGAAATTTTCTAGAATTAGATAGTGGTGATGTTTGCACAACGCTAAATATGCTAAAAACCCAATTGTACACTTTTAAAATGGTTAAAGTGGTGAATTTTATGTTGTGTGAATTTTATCTTAATTTAAAAAAAAAAAAAAATGGAGGAAGGGGTGATGGTTGCCAGACTGCAGACTCTCGGAGCAGAAATGCCTTCACCATGGCTCTTTCCTGGGACCAAAATGAACACCCAGTCCCAGGAGAGCAGGCACACCTTAAACCACTGTCAAAGCTTTAAGTAGACATGAGTTAATTAAGAATAGGAAGTGATAGCCACAGGATCTAACAGGTGGTAGGAGTTCACATTTACTAATAGAGGGAGACCTGAATTTGGATAACCAATAGTATCCATGAAGGGGAGCACCTATACCATCAGTCCCACAGGTAGAAAGAGGAAGGCAGGGTCCCTCAGTTAGCAACTGCTGAACTATTCTGTAGGAGATTAGAACAGAATTTTCACATAGCCAGCTGCAACCCATTAGTGGGTTGTAAAATCAATTTAGTAGGGCACTTTTTAAGTGAGCTAAACAAGGGCCTAAAGATGAATGGAATAAAATATATCCCAGATCACAGGTAGTAAGGTGTTATTTACTAGTTTCAGTTATAAATATATATGTTTGTACTAACTCAAGATATAAAATAAATTTTTGTGAATTCTAATTCCAAAAAATATCTGAAAAAAACTAGTCTACAATAGCTAGTGAAAGTCTTTGTTGCAGACCTATAACAATACATAGGTATAAAACAATCAATATTTATAAACGTGCTTTGGTTTTCACCATCATCAGGGCCCCAAACTTTGCTTTACAACTGGAAAAAATACTAATAGTTTTATTGTCCCTTTTGGGAAGAGTTTAATCACTCCAACTTGTTATATTCATTTGTTAAATATTTATTGTAATACTAAATCTGAAGATAATTCTGTAAGTTTTTCTTCTTCAGTGTACATGAAATAGATGTTCTGATGATCTAGAGAACTGGTAATCTCCAGGTTTCTCAAACAGAAGTCTACTAGTGAACAGAGGTAGTAAATACTCAAGAAAGTTTCTCTCAAATATTCACAAATAGTGCTTTTTGTTGCTTCTTACAGTCGTGTCTAATAAAAGATAATTCAAAAACCTAAAAGGCTGTATTTTATTATTCTACTATGTGTACTTCAACTAAAATTTTTACTTTTTAAAAGCGTTTGTTTCACAAATTGAAGATAGTATTCACTACAGAGGACTGGAGATGCAACCTCAATTCGATTTTATTTCAGAGTTCAATTTTTTTGCTTGTTTGTTTTGGGTTTTTTTTGTTTTGTGGTACGCAGGCCTCTCACTGCTGTGGTCCCTCAGGCTCCGGACGCGCAGGCTCAGCGGCCATGGCTCACAGGCCCAGCCACTCCGCGGCACGTGGGATCCTCCCGGACCGGGGCACGAACCCGCGTCCTCTGCATGGGCAGGCGGACTCCCAACCACTGCGCCACCAGGGAAGCCCCAGAGTTCAATTTTTATTTCATAAATTGAAGAAGAATGTTCCTGTGATATGGTACCTCACATTCAGTTAATATTTGGAAGTGAAAATACATTAGTTAGTAAATAAACAAGCTCTGCAATTCTTACAACACAAAAGGAAGAAGGCATATGGGGTGCTGGTGACACTATGGTGTTCAGATTCATCAATCTGTATGCTGTGTATGTGTGCGTGCATGTGTGTGTGTACATATATATAATTTATATATAACTTATATAAACGTTGCTTTTATATATTGTGTATATATATTAAACATATTATATATGTATAAAAATAGTTCAATAAAAATTTTTAAAGAATTGATGGGTTTATAAACAAATCCTTTCTGTGGGTGTTTGAGTTTTTTGAGGAGTATATTGTTGCTGTTGTTTTGTTTTTTGGATGGGTTTATTTTCTAATTCTAAATTTTTATCTTCAGATATAAAGAAAACGCTTCTGGCTCCACAGTTCTATTCAGCAAATCATCTCCATAAATGACACATGGCAGTTTTGACATACTTCATGTAGGTCAAACAATAAAACATAATCAGGTTTTAGACCCTCTAGATGGGCACTGCCTAATAGAACTTTCTGCAATGGTGGAAATGCTCTATATCTACAGGAGCCACTAGCCATTACACTTTAAATGTAGGTATGTGGTTAAAGTACTAAATTTTTAAACTTAAATCAATTTAAATTTAAATAACCACAAGGGGCTAGTAGCTATTATACTAGACTCTGGGGCTCTAGATAACACCCAGCACTTTCTGCTTTGCAGACATCAAGCTGAGCTTCACTTTTATTAGCCATAGAACATATTGAAGTATCAGACTCACCCTGACTACTACAGGCACAAGAAGTAAGAATCTCTAGACATTTCTCCCTCACATGTGAAAAACATCCTTCTCTTTCATTAGTATCAAAAGACTACAATGAATAAGTCTATAAATTTAAGACTAATATAATTAAAACAACCTAAGAAACCACTAAAAAAAACCCAGCTCCCACTAATTATAAGCAGAAGGCTATGGTAGGCACATAGAAAACAAAGGACCTCTTTCACACAGGGAATTAATTGATAGCTATGGCTTGAATATGTTAAGTAAGGTTATAAATCACTAAGTCTAATAAGACCTTTGAGCTGTAAAATTTTCAGAATGGTAAAATTTTCCCAGGGAATGAGAGTTAAGAAACATTAGTCCAAATCAGTATTTACCAAAGTATGTTTTGAGGAATAATAGCCTAGAATAAGAAGCTAAATCTGCTGCCAAAAGACTGATCATGGTTAAGCTGGGAAATGCTGGACTGAACTAAGATAAAATAGCTTTTGGGGGACTTCCCTGGTGGCACAGTGGTTGGGAGTCCGCCTGCCAATGCAGAAGACACTGGTTTGATCCCTGGTCTGGGAAGATCCCACATGCCACAGAGCAACTAAGCCCGTGCGCCACAACTACTGCGCCTGCGCCCTAGAGCTCGCAAGCCACAGCTACTGAAGCCCATGTGCCACAACTACTGAAGCCTGCACGCCTAGAGCCCGTGCTCTGCAACAAGAGAAGCCACTGCAATGAGAAGCCCAGGCTCCTAAACGAAGAGTAGCCCCCGCTCACCACAACTAGAGAAAGCCTGCAGGCAGCAAGACCCAACACAGCCAAAAAAAAAAGGCTTTTGGGAAGACATTTTTACATATCCTTTAATAAGATAATGTCTCCAAGAGGTAGATTATTGAAGATTTATGAACTTATCTGATCAATAATCATGGAAAATAAAGTTCTAGTCATTATTTCTCAAATTTGCCTGGTTATAAGAATCACCTGGGGTCAAATACATAGATTTCCAGGCCTGGAGATTCTGATTCAACAGGTCTGGAGCAAGGAATCTTACTCCAGGTAAATCTTGTGGTCCAGAAAGTTTGTGTATCCAAGAAAAATCTGAAACAACATATACACATACAAACTTGCACTGACTGTCACAAACACATGCAACCAGAGTGCATGCAAAAAAACAGAAAATAACAAGTGTTGGCAAGGGTGTGGAGAAATTGGGACCCTTATGCACTGTTAGTTGGAATGTAAAATGGTACAGCCACTTTGAAAAACAGTATGGCAGTTCCTCAAAAAATTAAAAATAGAACTACCATATGATCCAGCAATTACATTTTTGGATATATTTACCAAAGAATTTAAAGAAGGTTCTTGAACACCCATGTTCAGAGCTGTACTACACACAATAGCCAAAATGCGGAAGTAATCCAGGTGTCCATCGACAGATGAATGGATAAACAAAATGGTGTGTGTATATATACGATGGAATATTATTCAGCCTTAAAAAGGAAGGAAGTTAGGACACCAGCTACAACAGGGATGAACCTTGAAGAAATTAAGCTAAGTGAAATAAGCCAGTCACAGAAGGACAAATTCCATATAATTTCACTTATATGAGGTACCTAGAGTAGTCAAATTCAGAGACAGAAGGGGGAAGGGGAAGTTACTGTTAATGGGTACAAAGTTTCAGATTTACAGAATGAAAAGAATTCTGGTAATGGATGGTGGTGATGCCTGCAAAACCATATGAATGGACTTAATGCCGCTGAAGCATATGCTTAAAAATTATTAAGATGGGGGGCTTCCCTGGCGGCACAGTGGTTGAGAGTCCGCCTGCCGATGCAGGGGACACAGGTTCGTGCCCCGGTCCGGGAAGATCCCACATGCCGTGGAGCAGCTGGGCCCGTGAGCCATGGCCGCTGAGCCTGCACGTCCGGAGCCTGTGCTCCGCAACGGGAGAGGCCACAACAGTGAGAGGCCCGCACACCGCAAAAAAAAAAAAAAAAAAAAAAAAAAAATTATTAAGATGATACATTTGATGTTATATATGCTTTACCACAACTTAAAGAGAAAAAAAAAAGTCAATCAGGATGGTTTGGTTACACAGCTAAAGGTTATTGCTAGAAGCAGCCTAGAGCCACCTGACTGCCAGGCCACTGTTCTTATCATCACATCCCGTCAGTAAGAATAGATAGCCAGGTATGGGTCGGAATAGAAAGTCATAGGTCCAGCATATCCTGGGTCTGACAAGATTTCATTTTCTCCAGTTCTGCTAATTTAGAATTTGTAATAACTCAAGAAAAAACTTCAGTCCACCCAAATTATCTAACTATAAAGTGTTTACTGACACACAGAGGATACATGTAACCTACCTGAGAAATCAAACTTCAGTACTTCTGGTGCATTCATTATGCTTCTATTCTCAGAGTCTACAGCTACCATTTCTTGAATTATATTATGGGAGTAAAAACAAAAGGTTGACTGTTACCTAAAATTAAATCTCTCCACACGCTTTTTAAGTTATTCCATCAATAATGCATAATTTCCCACTGTTACTGGTTTGCATTTTATTAAAGATACACTAACAACTGTTAAAGATGAAGCGGCTATATTATATATTCTAAAATTTTTAATATCTTCACATGAAGACAGTCATTACTACTTCGTGCTTTTTATGTGAAATTCTGATAGAAATTTTATTACCACAGGATCAGTCAGGATTTTATCTTCTTTTAACCCAAATGTAACACATGAGAAATAAAAATTTGATTGGCAGATCATCTAATTTTACCTCAGACAGATAAAAACCTACTTTAGAAATTTTTCAAAAAGTCAAAATAGAGTTTGGGAGAGGTTTATAATGATCAGCCACCCATAATTCTGCATTCTTTTCCACCAATACCCTTAGTGCCCCAAACACCAAATGTCATCCATATATCCTACGAAGTAAACATCCTATTCCAAACAGGGTGGAGGTATTCTCAATTTACCCTCTGGCTAAAAAAAAGTTAAACATTATTTCTGCAGGCTGTCACAGCAGTTTTCAACAACATTCTGGAAGGAAGGGAGGAAGGGAGGAAGGGAAGAAAAAAGTTTTCACTCTGGCAAATAGTCATGTTTGTGGGGAGTTTTTTAAATTGTAAAAGAATGTGGGACTTCTCTGCAGTGGTTAAGAATCCGCCTGCCAATGGAGGGGACACGAGTTCGAGCCCTGGTCCGGGAAGATCCCACATGCCACAGAGCAACTAAGCCCGTGTGCCACAACTATTGAGCCTGTGCTCTAGAGCACGCGAGCCACAACTACTGAGCCCACGCACCACAACTACTGAAGCCGGCGTACCTAGAGCCCATGCTCCGCAACAAGAGAAGCCACCGCCATGAGAAGCAGGCACACCACAACGAAAAGTAGCCCCCACTCACTGCAACTAGAGAAAGCCAGCGTGCAACAACGAAGACCCAACGCAGCCAAAAATAAATAAATAAATTTATTTTTTAAAAAGACAAAATAGATTTTTTAATTGTAAAATAATGAGAAAAACCAACATAAGATAATAATGCAATTACCCAGAAAGACAACCACTGTTAATCAATACACACACAAAATATATGTCCGGTTTTATTTTTTAAGACCCGGGATACAGTTTTGTAATTTACTTTTATAACTCAATATGATTCTTTGCCCCATGTCATTAAATATCATTAAAAATGAATACTAATAAGAGGTACCTACCTAACACATATTAAGTCCTTATCATCTGCCAAGCACTAGACTTAGCACTCTCCATGACACCCTGTGCTCATTATACTGATGAACAAACTGAGTGTTAAATATTTAGTGATATTTAGGGTCACAGGACAAATAATCACAGTAGTACTTTTTTTTTTATTGCAAAGTCAAATCTATAGAAGTCTTTTCAGGCAGAACCTAGTGAGGTGGGAACTCTCCTCAAATCAACAAGTGCATGTCTATGAAAAAAAAAGTTTAAAGTGCAAAAACTAAATTAAAATAAGAATGCAAACATATTTAAGACGAAGTTGAAAATCTTGACTTTGATGTGACTAAAAAGGAAAGCCTCACATTTGACTACTATATACTGTAAGTAGAGAGGGGTCATTCAAACAACCTGCAGCAGCATCATGAGCTTTCACAGAAAAAGTTCACAAAATCCCTTTCATAATTACAGGGTTGGAACCTTCTCATCTGTTACCATCTTTCTGAATGCCCTGGTATACCCCTTCCTTTGTATTTTCCTAAGAGAGGAAGAAATCCTTTCATGAATGGAACAATACCCTTGGTGCCACGTGTTGTAAGGCTATCCATGCCTGCTGCTTGGTTTCAGGTCATTCGGAATTGTGCACACCTGTTAGTGGGAGAAACATGGTCTTTCAATCTGGTCATATTATGCAGAAGCAAATTATAGGTAACCCTTGATCTCTGTTTTGTGCCTCTCCCTTTGGCCTGCCATTCATACGCATACACATATTACAGACCTATGAGGAAAAAACTTTTCCCCAAGACTTTGAAAGAGCTCACTAGGAAGCTCACAGAAAAATCTCTAAAAAGAATCATTGTAGGTAAAATTCGTTCTAAGGTGGTTCTTTCTTAGCTCTCATTCATGTACGTTTACTCATTAAAGTACCAAAATACCTTTGCTTCAAGGTCACTTCACCTACAGGGCAAAGTCATGGTTTGTAACAACGCTGCAGTTTGTGATCACAGCACTCCATGTCATTTCATTTCACCCTCACAAGAACCCTGTGAGTAAAGTACCACCGGTCACTCCTTTTCTGACATCATTGAAACTTCAAAATCTTCAAGAAATTGGAAAGCAATCTAGTGGCTCAGTAGAAACACCGAAACAAGGACAAAGAACAGCTTCTTATTTTCCCTAAATAAACAAGACAAATCTTAGCATCTAAGTAACTTTTAAATCCTACGGAGAATATACTCCCTATTCTCTATTGCTGAGCCTTCTCCTCTGAAAAAGCCAAGACGACAGCCACAAGTCTGACATTCAAGATATTTAACTGTATAACTAAAAGTGTCAATTAAGTGTCAAGACATTTAATTGTATAAGTGTCAATACATTTAATTCTATAAGTAAAAGTGTCATTTATGAAATAAAAATACTTAACATTTAGTGGCTGTTTCCTTTTAATAGGCACCGCCTAAGCGTGTTGCACACATTAACTTATTCAGTACCCACAATAATCACATAAGGTACATTTTATTGTCATCCTCTTTTTGCAAATGAGCAAATCAAGGCACACTTGCCAAATAACCTGCACAGCTAATTAAAGTCAGAGCCAGGATTTGAACCCAGGTAGCCTGGCTCTAGAGCCCATAGTCTTAACCTCGAGGCTATAATGCCACCTAGAGTGGATCAAAATAGACTATAAAAGCTTACTTTGTATTTTCAATTAAGAATGAACCAAAGCTGAGTTTCCAAGCCACTCTCACTTGTCTTTAATCTGTGAAATAAAATTTGAGAAGTAATTCATGGAGTAGTTGTTAGGATTCCATGAGTTAGTGCACACAAACATTTCTGAAGTGGGTATTAAACTAGACCAGAGGTTTACAGCTTCCAAATGAATGTATGCTTTAGCTCACTGGTGAAGCAGAATCATTAAAGCAAACACTGGTTTTGGTTTTGGGAGATGAAGCAGGGCAAAAAGGGAATGGATGGAAGATCATGGGAGATCAACTCAGGCAGGAATCTAATGCCTTGGGAAGGAAGGTTAGTTTTCCCACTGGGCACCTAACCACTGTGTCCACCTAACCTCAGGCTACCTTCTCTACCCTCTAGGATTCTTGCCTACCAGCTTCTGTGAGTTTGACTTTTTGAGATTTCACATATAAATGATATCATACAGTATTTGTCTTTCTGGGTCTGGCTTATTTGACTTAGCATAGTGTTCTCCAGGCTCATCCATGCTGTCTCAAAAGGCAAGATTTCCTTCTTTTTTATGGCAGAATAATATACCCACAGCATATATGTATTTTAAATATATTTTTTTTTTTTTTTTTTTTTTGCGGTATGCGGGCCTCTCACTGTTGTGGCCTCTCCCGTTGCAGAGCACAGGCTCCGGACGCGCAGGCCCAGCGGCCACGGCTCACGGGCCCAGCCGCTCCGCGGCATGTGGGATCTTCCCGGACCGGGGCACGAACCCGTGTCCCCTGCATCGGCAGGCGGACTCTCAACCACTGCGCCACCAGGGAAGCCCTTAAATATATTTTTGTTGTAACCCTGAAACTGTAGATTTCACTCATTAACTTAATGAAATACGTCTACCAAACAATCTAATTGCTAAGCATATCCTCATTGTCAAATCAATAAACCAAATCTAACTTACTGTCTGTCAGAAAAGCCTGACTTCATTTTTAAATTCAGGTAAATATGCTAATCTGCCTTCTCAGTAAACCCTGCTACCCCCTGCCCCCCAACACACACACACACACACATGCAGCAATCAAGCCCAACTCTAAAAGAAATAAATAAGGCATGGAAACCTGTCATGAGTTTGTTACCAAAATAAAATAAGTCTCTGCCCCATCTATGATTCTGGCCAAAGCTATCTTTGCTTTGCTATTTACAAATTCTCACTCAGGAGCCAAGAACTGTTAAATGGTCCCTTCACTGGGAGAACCAGAGGTTTTTACTTCCTAAAGCAATCAACTACTGAAAGATTCATGCTAGGTGAGAAGCATGAGTGACTGTCTTTGTCAAGCGGGAGAAAAGCAATCTGTGAAGGGGAAGGTAGGAAAGGAGAATCAGCCAACCACAAGTGCTCTCCGGCAACCAATTTCAGGAAAGTAAATATGTGCATTGATCAACTAAACACCATCTAAGCTCTTTTTGCGTGCAAAATCCCTGGAAAGTTCCCATGAAAGGCCAGGTGTATATATACTCCCGTTTGAAGACTAGAAATCTAAGAACAGCTCCGGAGTGGAACTCAAAATTGAAAGCCAGACACACAAACTAAAATTCATCAGTCATGGGGCTTCCCTGGTGGCGTAGTGGTTAAGAATCCGCCTGCCAATGCAGAGGACACGAGTTCGAGCCCTGGTCCGGGAAGATCCCACATGCTGCAGAGCAACTAAGCCCGTGCACCACAACTACTGAGCCTGTGCTCTGGAGCCCGCGAGCCACAACTACTGAGTCTGCACGCCACAACTACTGAAGCCTGTGCACCTAGAGCCCATGCTCCACAACAAGAGAAAGCCCACATGCAACAATGAAGACCCAACACAGCCATAAATAAATAAATAAATAAATAAATAAATAAATAAATAAATAAATAAAATCTATTAAAAAGAAAACTATAAGTCATTATGTCCTAAGCAAAGAAGCAGAATCAAGATACAGGGCAGCATGGCGAAAGCTCTAGGATATGTAGGTTCAACATAAGGGTACAGAGATAGGACTCTGGACTCACAATGCTCAGGGTTTGGATTCCAGCTCTACCACTTAAGAGCCCTGTGACTTTAATTTATTTATTTATTTTTGCTGTGTTGGGTCTTCGTTTCTGTGCGAGGGCTTTCTCTAGTTGTGGCAAGCGGGGGCCACTCTTCATCACGGTGCGCAGGCCTCTCACTATCGCGGCCTCTCTTGTTGCGGAGCACAGGCTCCAGACGCGCAGGCTCAGTAGTTGTAGCTCACGGGCCTAGTTGCTCCACGGCATGTGGGATCTTCCCAGACCAGGGCTCGAACCCGTGTCCCTTGCATTAGCAGGCAGATTCTCAACCACTGCACCACCAGGGAAGCCTGAGCCCTGTGACTTTAAATAAATTCCTTCACCTCCTTTTTTTGTTGACCTTTATTGGGATATAACTGACATATAACATTGTATAAGTTTAAGGTGTACAACATAATGATCGAATATATGTACATATTACAAAATGATCTCCACAATAAGGTGAGTTAACACATCCATCACCTCACACAGTTACAATTTTTTGTGTGTGTGATGAGAGCTTTTAAGATCTACTCTCTTAGCAACTTTCAAATATACAATACGGCATTGTTAACTATAGTCACCATGCTGTACATCAGATTAGATTTTGTATCCTGCAACTCTATTGAATTCGTTTATTAGTCCTAACAGTTTTTCAGTAGTGTCTTTAGGGTTTTCTATTTAGGAGATCATGCCATCAACAAACAGAGACAATTTTACTTCTTCCTTTCCAATTCAGATGGCTTTTATTTCTTTTCTTGCCTGATTGCTCTGGCTAGGACTTGCAGTACTATATTGTATAGGAATGATGAGAGTGGGCACCCTTGTCTTGTTGCTGATCTTAGAGGAATAGCTTTCAACCCTTCACCATTGAGTATGATGTTTTACATATGCCTATCAATAAATGTGGTACATCACATTCATAGAAGGAAAGATAAAAATGATCATCTCAATACATGAAAAAAAAAGCATCTGACAAAACTCAACATCCACTCATGATAAAAATTCTCAACAGGGACTTCCTTGGAGGTCCAGTGGTTAAGACTCCAGGCTTCCACTTCAGGGGGCACAGGTTCAACCCCTGGTCAGGGAACTAAGATCCCACATGCTTCTCAGCACCGGGGTGGGGGGGGGAACTATCAACACACTGGATAAAAAAGGAATGTATTTCAATATAAATAGGCCATACATGACAAGCCCTTTATCTCCTTAAGGCTCAGTTTCCTCACCTATAAAACAGGAGTGGTGGTCATCATGTCATGATGATGATGATGATATGATAACTATGTTACAAGTAACCATGCTTCACTGAATTGTTATCAAGGTTAGACAAGATAACATGAGGCACTTAGCACAAAACCTAGCATGTAGTAGACACTCAATAAATGCTAACATACAGTTATTTAGTTTATGAGTAAGAGGGCTATTAACAGCATCAAGTCAACTCAGATAAAATGGAGGCATTATTTTCAACTACAAGCCTGTCCTACGTCTCTAGAATTGACTTTCATGAATCTAAACCCAATCAGAGCACAGTTTAAGGAGAACCTAAGAATTTTCCCTTCTTTCTATTGACCTGAGGGATAAACAGCACTAATAAGATTCTGCTATTTTTTAAGCCATTCTCAAATGTTTATCTGAATTTCAAATTGTGTTTAAGGTGCCCAGAGTCCAACAGTATATGACACAGTTAACAAAGAAAATGAACTCAAGAGAGCTAAGTTAGAAAACCCCTACAGGTGTGAAGAGACAGTCTTTTGCAAACCAAGAGATTAGGAATTTAACGTGTGCAAGTATGGAGGAGACTTCCAGTCATCTGTCTGGGAGAGCTTAGTGCAGATAAGAACTTAATTTGACTGAATGACCTAGACTTAATTCCACAAACATTCTCACTTCTGAAATGAGCCTGGAGCTTTACCTTTAAGTGGACATCCAAAAAAAAAAAAATCCTAGAAATAAAAGAATTAACCCAGTGACTCATAAAAAGTAAGACATTACTATACATCTGTTAGGATTGAACAACATATGAACATATAACCAATGAAATGCCCCACAGAACAAGTTCATTCACAATCACAAGCAGTTAATCCATTTCATACTTTTAAAACCTTTCTAGAACTGGTTTGCTTTTTAATCTTTACCTCCCCATTTACTAAGGTAAATCAGAGACCCAGGACGTAATTATATCAATTGCCTCTAAAAACAAAGACCAATACTGAAAGAACAAAGAGGATACTGCATAGTCTCTCAACACTTTTGTGGAAGCAGAGCCCAAAATCATGGCTTATGTTATTAGCAGACAAACTATGAAACAGAGTATATCACTGCATGTAGCAAATAGCAAGTAGGCAGAGAATCAAGGCATAACAGTGCTACATGCATAAGATAATGTGTTACCTCATTTGTCCTAAAGACAACTCCAGAAATAATTCTGTTTATCTAATAAGAAAAGGCGTGACAGTTTATTATATATAAACAACATAATCCTTCAAAGAATGTCAAAAATTAAAAGACTATATTATCCAATAAGCTCTGTGATCTGGGAGAGAAAATGTACTAATCTTTAGTAAATGATACTTTCACATTAGAGATATTATCAAGAGGTGCTGTTTATCTAAACCCATTCAAGCTAGCTCTTTGATCTCTGCCTATGAGAAGTTTCACTTCTAGAAATTCAATTAAAACTTATCTATGATATAGATTGGTATCATATGGAGATAAGTTTTATGAACCTCTGTAAGTTGAGGCATCTGATGTCACTGCATTATTAAAAGGAATTTTCTATTACTGCAGTAACACAGAAATTTAGAAATGGCATCCTAGGTAATTTTATCACACCATAACACAGAGAAAGTTCTATATTTTAAGATATACAGCTTTCAAAACCAAATCCTATAAATAAATATTCTATTGAAGTGTTAAATGCATTATTATCATTATAGGGTTTCCTTTGGAAACTAGATTTAATTGTAAGGTAATCTGTGATGTTTTGTCTTTTTCTGAGAAATTGGGCGGGTGATTAAATAAGTGAATTAGAGTGTGCAGTATACTTTTTTGGTTCCATAAACTTTATTAATGTTAAGTAACAAAATGCAGTATGAAAAAAAGAACACTTGTAAAATCAATACCGTGATACAAATTGCTTCAAGATAGAAAAATTGATTATTAGCTACAAGAGCCAGAGGGAAATTTCAGGCTTAAAACAAGATGAAAACAGTAAAAAAAAAAAAAAAAAAAAAAAAAAAATTATATTTGAAAACAAATCTAATCCCCATAGTTTCTCTCTCAAAAACATCAGAGAGAGGGACCGACTCACTCACTCACAGCCCACATACCTTAAGTTGTTGTACCTGTCTTTTAAGATTGATTCTCTCAATACAAGGATGACTGTCTTTCCAATATTTCTTTTTCAACCTTATAGTCTACAGAAATACCCACATAAGGAGAGGGAGAAGGACATGCACACATCATAAGTCACAGGGGACAGGTCAGCTTCAGGCTTAGTCAATTCTTCATTCAACATCCTTTCCCAGTTCAAGGCAGCCTCATCTCCCATGGGAATTAATTGTCACGTAATCATCACGTGGATTACTGAGCTCTACTCTTTTACACCCAGCTTTGTAAGAGAACTGTTTTCCTTGTTTTCTTCCCACTTTTTTCAAATAGAAAAGTTAAGGGGAAAAAATACAATGATTACTAATATATCCTTCCCCCAGATTCAACATTTGTTAACAATTTGCCATGTCTACTTCATCTCTCTACACATACATAAACGTGTACGTTCTTTTGCTCATCCATTTGAAAGTTGCAGAAATCATAACTCAACACTAAAATCTCCAGCACGTGATTCTTAAGATTAACATCTCTTATATGATCACAAATTATTACCCCACACAAGAAAATAAACAATAATTACATAATATTATCTAGTATTCAGTCTGTGTTCAAATTCAACCAATTGGTGAAAAGAACATTTGTTCTAACTTCCCCCTTCAACCTAGACCCTGGATCCAATCTAAGTTCATACATCACAACTGGTAATTATGTCTCGTTAGCTTCCTTTAGGCTGGAGAATTGTCTCTCTCTCTCTCTCTCTCTCTCTCTCTCTCTCTCTCTCTCTCTCTCTCTCTCGCACACACACACACACACACACACACACACAGTCTGCTTTTTATGACAATGGCATCTTGAAAAGTTCCAGAAAATTGTCTTATTAAATGTCATGCATTTTGAACGTATGTGACTGTTTTCGTCTTGGGGCATTTACCTTGTTTCTCTATCCCCTGTGTTTCCTAAAACCTTGAATATGGTACAGGCTTGATTACAGTCAAGTTAAACACTTTTGCAAGAACACTTCACGGTGGTGATGTTCTATCATCCATCTATACCTGTTGGGGGAATTCTTCTGTTTCTAAGGTAGAGCTTTGCTTTTTATTTTTCTCTATCCTCCCCCGCAACCCCACCACCTTTTTGGACTACCTCTATGGATTAATGGATTGTTATATATTCAAAATGTTAAAATCAATTAGAGTTATTATTCTTCCTTAAATACTCAAATTGCCCCAAATTTGACAATTAGGAGCTTCTTTAAACTGCTGGGGGGTTTTTTCTTTGTTTGTTTTTTCTTTTTTTAATTTTTTTAATTGTAGGTTTTTTTTTTTGGCTTTATAACAAATTTAATCAGTTATACATATACATATGTTCCCATATCCCCTCCCTCTTGTGTCTCCCTCCCACCCTCCCTATCCCACCCCTCCAGGCGGTCACAAAGCACCGAGCTGATCTCCCTGTGCTATGCGGCTGCTTCCCACTAGCTATCTACCTTACGTTTGGTAGTGTATATATGTCCATGCTGCTCTTTCACTTTGTCACAGCTTACCCTTCCCCCTCCACATATCCTCAAGTCCATTCTCTAGTAGGTCTGTGTCTTTATGCCTGTCTTACCCCTATGTTTTTCATGACATTTTTTTTTCTTAAATTCCATATATATGTGTCAGCATACAGTATTTGTCTTTCTCTTTCTGACTTACTTCACTCTGTATGACAGACTCTAGGTCCATTCACCTCATTACAAATAGCTCAATTTCATTTCTTTTTATGGCTGAGTAATATTCCATTGTATATATGTGCCACATCTTCTTTATCCATTCATCCGATGATGGACACTTAGGTTGTTTCCATCTCAGGGCTATTGTAAATAGGGCTGCTATGAACATTTTGGTACATGTCTCTTTTTGAATTATGGTTTTCTCAGGGTATATGCCCAGTAGTGGGATTGCTGAGTCATATGGTAGTTCTATTTGCAGTTTTTGAAGGAACCTCCATACCGTTCTCCATAGTGGCTGTACCAATTCACATTCCCACCAGCAGTGCAAGAGTGTTCCCTTTTTTCCACACCCTCTCCAGCATTTATTGTTTCTAGATTTTTTGATGATGGCCATTCTGACTGGTGTGAGATGATATCTCATTGTAGTTTTGATTTGCATTTCTCTAATGAGTAAAGATGTTGAGCATCCTTTCATATGTTTGTTGGCAGTCTGTATATCTTCTGTGGAGAAATGTCTATTTAGGTCTTCTGCCCATTTTTGGATTGGGTTGTTTGTTTTTTGGTTATTGAGCTGCATGAGCTGCTTATAAATTTTGGAGATTAATCCTCTGTCAGTTGCTTCATTTGAAAATATTTTCTCCCATTCTGAGGGTTGTCTTTTGGTCTTGTTTATGGTTTCCTTTGTTGTGCAAAAGCTTTTAAGTTTCATTAGGTCCCATGTGTTTATTTTTGTCTTTATTTCCATTTCTCTAGGAGGTGGGTCAAAAAGGATCTTGCTGTGATTTATGTAATAGAGTGTTCTGCCTATGTTTCCCTCTAAGAGTGTGATAGTGTCTGGCCTTACATTTAGGTCTTTAATCCATTTTGAGCTTATTTTTGTGTATGGTGTTAGGGAGTGATCTGATCTCATACTTTTCATGTCCCTATCAAGTTTTCCCAGCACCATTTATTGAAGAGACTGTCCTTTCTCCACTGTACATTCCTGCCTCCTTTATCAAAGATAAGGTGACCATATGTCCATGGGTTTATCTCTGGGCTTTCTATCCTGTTCCATTGATCTATCTTTCTGTTTTTGTGCCAGTACCATACTGTCTTGATTACTGTAGCTTTGTAGTATAGTCTGAAGTCAGGGAGCCTGATTCCTCCAGCTCCATTTTTCGTTCTCAAGATTGCTTTGGCTATTCGGGGTCTTTTGTGTTTCCATACAAATTGTGAAATTTTTTGTTCTAGTTCTGTGAAAAATGCCAGTGGTAGTTTGATAGGGATTGCATTAAATCTGTAGATTGCTTTGGGTAGTAGAGTCATTTTCACAATGTTGATTCTTCCAATCCAAGAACATGGTACATCTCTCCATCTATTTGTATCATCTTTAATTTCTTTCATCAGTGTCTTATAATTCTCTGCATACAGGTCTTTTGTCTCCTTAGGTAGGTTTATTCCTAGATATTTTATTCTTTTTGTTGCAATGGTAAATGGGAGTGTTTCCTTGATTTCACTTTCAGATTTTTCATCATTAGTATATAGGAATGCCAGAGATTTCTGTGCATTAATTTTGTATCCTGCAACTTTACCAAATTCATTGATTAGCTCTAGTAGTTTTCTGGTAGCATCTTTAGGATTCTCTATGTATAGTATCATGTCATCTGCAAACACTGACAGCTTTACTTCTTCTTTTCCGATTTGGATTCCTTTTATTTCCTTTTCTTCTCTGATTGCTGTGGCTAAAACTTCCAAAACTATGTTGAATAAGAGTGGTGAGAGTGGGCAACCTTGTCTTGTTCCTGATCTTAGTGGAAATGGTTTCAGTTTTTCACCATTGAGGATGATGTTGCCTGTGGGTTTGTCATATATGGCCTTTATTATGTTGAGAAAAGTTCGCTCTATGCCTACTTTCTGCAGGGTTTTTATCATAAATGGGTGTTGAATTTTGTCGAAAGCTTTCTCTGCATCTATTGAGATGATCATATGGTTTTTCTCCTTCAATGTGTTAATATGGTGTATCACGTTGATTGATTTGCGTATATTGAAGAATCCTTGCATTCCTGGAGTAAACCCCACTTGATCATGGTGTATGATCCTTTTAATGTGCTGTTGGATTCTGTTTGCTAGTATTTTCTTGAGGATTTTTGCATCTATGTTCGTCAGTGATATTGGCCTGTAGTTTTCTTTCTTTGTGACATCCTTGTCTGCTTTTGGTATCAAGGTGATGGTGGCCTTGTAGAATGAGTTTGGGAGTGTTCCTCCCTCTGCTATATCTTGGAAGAGTTTGAGAAGGATAGGTGTTAGCTCTTCTCTAAATGCTTGATAGAATTCGCCTGTGAAGCCATCTGGTCCTGGGCTTTTGTTTGTTGGAAGATTTTTTTATCACAGTTTCAATTTCAGGGCTTGTGATTGGTCTGTTCATATTTTCTATTTCTTCCTGATTCAGTCTTGGCAGGTTGTGCATTTCTAAGAATTTGTCCATTTCTTCCAGGTTGTCCATTTGATTGGCATAGAGTTGCTTGTAGTAATCTCTCATGATCTTTTGTATTTCTGCATGTCAGTTGTTACTTCTCCTTTTTCATTTCTAATTCTTTTGATTTGAGTCTTCTCCCTTTTTTTCTTGATGAGTCTGGCTAATGGTTTATCAATTTTGTTTATCTACTCAAAGAACCAGCTTTTAGTTTTATTGATCTTTGCTATCATTTCCTTCATTTCTTTTTCATTTATTTCTGATCTGATTTTTATGATTTCTTTCCTTCTGCTAACTTTGGGATATTTTTGTTCTTCTTTCTCTAATTGCTTTAGGTGCAAGGTTAGGTTGTTTATTCGAGATGTTTCCTGTTTCTTAAGGTAGGATTGTATTGCTATAAACTTCCCTCTTAGAACTGCTTTTGCTGCATCCCTTAGGTTTTGGGTCGTCGTGTCTCCATTGTCATTTGTTTCTAGGTATTTTTTAATTTCCTCTTTGATTTCTTCAGTGATCACTTCGTTATTAAGTAGTGTATTGTTTAGCCTCCATGTGTTTGTATTTTTTACAGCTCTTTTCCTGTAATTGATATCTAGTCTCATAGCATTGTGGTCAGAAAAGATACTTGATACAATTTCAATTTTCTTAAATTTACCAAGGCTTGATTTGTGACCCAAGATATGATCTATCCTTGAGAATGTTCCATGAGCACTTGAGAAAAATGTGTATTCTGTTGTTTTTGGATAGAATGTCCTATCAATATCAATTAAGTCCATCTTGTTTAATGTATCATTTAAAGCTTGTGTTTCCTTATTTATTTTCATTTTGGGTGATCTATTGGTGAAAGTGGGGTGTTAAAGTCCCCTACTATGATTGTGTTACTGTCGATTTCTCCTTTTATGGCTGTTAGTATTTGCCTTATGTATTAAGGTGCTCCTATGTTGGGTGCATAAATATTTACAATTGTTATATCTTCTTGGATCGATCCCTTGATCATTATGTAGTGTCCCTCTTTGTCTCTTCTAATAGTCTTTATTTTAAAGTCTATTTTGTCTGATATGAGAATTGCTACTCCAGCTTTCTTTTGGTTTCCATTTGCATGGAATATCTTTTTCCATCCCCTTACTTTCAGTCTGTATGTGTCTCTAGGTCTGAAGTGGGTCTCTTGTAGACAGCATATATATGGGTCTTGTTTTTGTATCCATTCAGCCACTCTGTGTCTTTTGGTGGGAGCATTTAGTCCATCTACATTTAAGGTAATTATTGATATGTATGTTCCTATTCCCATTTTCTTAATTGTTTTGGGTTCGTTATTGTAGGTCTTTTCCTTCTGTTGTGTTTCTTGCCTAGAGAAGTTCCTTTAGCATTTGTTGTAAAGCTGGTTTGGTGGTGCTGAACTCTCTCAGCTTTTGCTTGTCTGTAAACGTTTTAATTTCTCCATCAAATCTGAATGAGATCCTTGCTGGGTAGAGTAATCTTGGTTGCAGGTTTTTCTCCTTCATCACTTTAATTATGTCCTGCCACTCCCTTCTGGCTTGTAGAGTTTCTGCTGAGAGATCAGCTGTTATCCTGATGGGGATTCCCTTGTGTGTTATTTGTTGTTTTTGCCTTGCTGCTTTTAATATGATTTCTTTGTGTTTAATTTTTGACAGTTTGATTAATATGTGTCTTGGCGTATTTCTCCTTGGATTTATTCTGTATGGGACTCTCTGTGCCTCCTGGATTTGATTAACTATTTCCCTTCCCATATTAGGGAAGTTTTCAACTATAATCTCTTCAAATATTTTCTAAGTCCCTTTCTTTTTCTCTTCTTCTTCTGGAACCCCTATAATTCGAATGTTGGTGCGTTTAATGTTGTCCCAGAGGTCTCTGAGACTGTCCTCTGTTCTTTTCATTCTTTTTTCTTTATTTTGCTCTGCAGCAGTTATTTCCACTATTTTATCTTCCACCTCACTTATCCGTTCTTCTGCCTCAGTTATTCTGCTATTGATCCCATCTAGAGTATTTTTTTATTTCATTTATTGTGTTTTTAATCGATGCTTGATTCATCTTTAGTTCTTCTAGGTCCTTGTTAATTGTTTCTTGCATTTTGTCTATTCTATTTCCAAGATTTTGGATCTTGGAAATAGAATCTTGGATCATCTTTACTATCATTATTCTGAATTCTTTTTCAGGTAGACTGCCTATTACCTCTTCATTTGTTAGGTCTGGTGGGTTTTTATCTTGCTCCTTCTCCTGCTGTGTGTTTTTCTGTCTTCTCATTTTGCTTATCTTACTGTGTTTGGGGTCTCCTTTTTGCAGGCTGCAGGTTCGTAGTTCCTGTTGTTTTTGGTGTCTGTCCCCAGTGGCTAAGGTTGGTTTAGTGGGTTGTGTAGGCTTCCTGGTGGAGGGGACTAGTGCCTGTGTTCTGGTGGATGAGGCTGGATCTTGTCTTTCTGGTGGGCAGGTCCACGTCTGGTGGTGTGTTTTGGGGTGTCTGCGGACTTTTTATGATTTTAGGCCACCTCTCTGCTAATGGGTGGCGTTGTGTTCCTGTCTTGCTAGTTGTTTGGCATAGGGTGTCCAGCACTGTAGCTTGCTGGTCGTTGAGTGAAGCTGGGTGCTGGTGTTGAGATGGAGATCTCTGGAAGATTTTCGCCGTTTGATATTATGTGGAGCTGGGAGGTCTCTTGTGGACCAGTGTCCTGAAGTTGGCTCTCCCACCTTAGAGGCACAGCACTGACTCCTGGCTCCTCAATTTGGGATGATTTGTTGTCTATTCACAGATGCAGGGTACATCAAGTTGATTGTGGAGCTTTAATCCGCTGCTTCTGAGGCTGCTGGGAGAGGTTTCCCTTTCTCTTCTTTGTTCTCACAGCTCCTGGGTCTCAGCTTTGGATTTGGCCCCGCCTCTGCGTGGAGGTCGCCAGAGGGCGTCTGTTCTTCGCTCAGACAGGACAGGGTTAAAGGAGCAGCCTCTTCGGGGACTCTGGCTCACTCAGGCCAGGCAGGAGGGAGGGGCACGGAGTGTGGGGCGAGCCTGCAGCGGCAGAGGCCGGCGTGACGTTTAAACTGCTGTTTTTAAAAACCTGAGTCTTAATACAGTACGATTAAAGTCATGTCTTTTTTTTTAAAGGCTTTTTCTCTACTGAAGAAAATTGTCTACTCATTTATTCAAATTAATTCAAAAATATCTCTTAAGTATTTACCATGTGCCAGATGCTTTTTTAGGTGTTGGGGATATATTAATGAACAACAGAGTCCCTACTACCATGAGGCTTACATTATTATTATTTATGAAGACAAAGAATAGAAGGAAAAATAATTATGTAATACATCAGATGGGGGTAAGTGCTTAGGAGAAAAATAAAGCGGTGTAGGGGATGAAGAATGATAGAGAGTTGATATTTTAGAGTAGAGAGAGCCCCTCCAATGAGATAACATTAGGCAGAGACCCATATGAAGTTGAGAAAGTAGCTTGTAGCATCTGGAAGATGAGAAACCCAGGCCATGCGAACAGAGCAAAGGCCCTGCTTGGAGTGTCTGAGGATCAGCAAGAAGGCTGTGTTGGCTGGAGTCCAGTGAGCTGGGGGTAGTTGCAAGATATAAGATCAGAAAAGAATGGATTGACATCCGCCATATACTAAGCTTATAAACATGATTTGTTTTGTTTTGTATTTTACCATAAAGTAACAATTTTTCAAGCAAGCGACTGAGCAAGGTTCTTGTAGTAGGTTGAAAGGTAGCCTTAAAAAAATATGAACATGGCCTAACTCCAGGAACTTACGAATGTGACCTTATTTGCAAAAAGGATATTTGCAGATATAATTAAGTTAAGGATCTTGAGATGAGCTCCATCCTGAATTATCTGGGTAGGTCCTAAATCTAATAACAACTGTCCTTACAAGACACAGAAGATGAGAAGACAGAGAGAAGAGAAAAGCCATGTGAAGATGGAGACAGAGACTGAAGTTATGCAACCACAAGCCATGGAACACCTCCCAGCAAGCTCCCTTACAGAAACTGACAAACTGATTCTAAAATTTATATTGGAAAACAAAGGACCTGAATGATTTTTACAATGAACAAAGTTGGAGAACTCACACTATCTGATGCCAAGATTTACTGTAAAGTTAGAGTAATCAAGACAGTACATTACTAGGCTTCCCTGGTGGTGCAGTGGTTAAGAATCCGCCTGCCCATGCAGGGGACACAGGTTCAAGCCCTGGTCCAGGAAGATCCCACATGCTGCAGAGCAACTAAGCCAGTGCACCACAACTACTGAGCCTGCGCTCTAGAGCCCATGAGCCACAACTACTGAGGCCCGCGCACCTAGAGCCCGTGTTCTGCAACAAGAGAAGCCACCGCAATGAGAAGCCCATGCACCGCAACAAAGAGTAGCCCCTGCTCGCCACAACTAGAGAAAACCTGCACCCAGCAACAAAGACCCAACGCAGCCAAAAAATTTTTAAAAAGACAGTACATTATTGACATAAAGACAGATATATACATCAAAGGAACAGAAATAGTATCCAGAAACAGACTCCCATATATTGTCAAGTGGTTTTCTACAAAGGTGTGGTAGTGGATTGAATAGCATGCCCCCAAAATTCATGTCCACCCAGAACCTCAGAATGTGACATTTGGAAATAGGGTCTTTGCAGATGTCATTAGTTAGGATGAAGTCATACTGGATTAGATGGGCCTTAAACCCAGTGACTGGTATCCTTATAAGAGCACACAAAGAGGACACACACAGACACAGAGGAAGAAAGCCATGTGACAACAGAGGCAGAGAGTGGAATCATGCAACTATCAATACGAACCAAAAATGCCATGAATTGCTGGGAAGCCACCAGAAGCTCGGAAGAGTCAAGGAAGGATTCTCCCCTATAATGTTTGGAGAAAGCCCTGCCAACCCCTGATTTCAGACTTCTAGCCTCCAAAACTGTGAGAAAAGGCATTTTTCTTTTAAGTCATCGAATTTGTGTTAATTTGTTAAGGCAGCCCTAGGAAACTAATACAGTTTTAGTTTGTTGTTGTTGTTTGGTTGGTTGGTTTTTATTGAGGTAAAATGAACAAAACATAAAGTTCACATGAGCATGAGATTTATAGTCAGACTGGCCTGGGTTCCACTGCCTCCTCTCTCACTTCCTATACCTTCCAGAGCAAACTGCCAATCTGAAACTCATTTTCTTCCCTATGAAATGGGGATACAGTCTAACCGGCCTCGTGGCTATTAGGATTCCTTGATATAAAGCAGTGGTTCTCTACTTTAGCATGCATCAGAGTCACACTCGTAGAGCTTGTGAAAACATCAATTGCTGGGTCCCACTCACAGAGTTTCTGATTCAGTGGGTCTGGGGTGAGGCCTAACACATGACATTGCTAACAAGTTCTATACGATGCTGAAGCTGCTGCTCCTGAGACCCCACTTTGAGGACCAATGCACATAGCCTGGGATAAAACAGATGCTCAATAAATGCTCCTCTCTTCTTCCTCTACTCTTTCCTTTCCAGAAGTCAAACAGTCATTACCCTATGAAAAGAAAATATATTTCAATACATATTATACAATCAATCCTTTAGCAAGAAATGTCCATCCCTAACACACCTACTGAGAGAGACTAGATATAAAAAAGAACAATAGGCAAACCATATATAAAAACAGAACTCTGACCTACAACCTGCAGCAACAAGCCCAGGAAGCCAACCCATTATCCACAGTAACCAGTGCAGGAACTCAGAATGCAATTTCTAACAACCAGGCCAAGGAAACCAAACAATAACTTCTGCAACAATCAGCCCCAAATGGCCAGGAGTTGATTAATAACTGACAGCTCCCCTCATTTTTGCCCCTACTTCAACTTAGGACCAACACAGAAAACCAAAAATGTACCCCTAACCAATCGCATAGGATGTCCTGCTTCTAATTAGCCTTCCTACAGCTTCCCCATACAAATAGTCTCCAATCCAGGCATACCTGAAGCCTCTCTTCTTTCCACTATCAACTCTATCCCACTCTATTACCTGCCTTTGAATCTCTGACAATTCCAAGTGATGGTGGCTGATTCCCTTGCTACAGCAAGCTCTAAATGAATAGCCATTGGCTGTCCTAATTTGGATGGCCTCCATTTACTTCCACAACTAGGATAAAAGAAGTTAAGATCCTCATTGTATTTTTGCAGTGTTTTTGCTCTGTAACTTAGAACTGTATGCAGAAAATTATAAGACACTGATGAAAGAAATTAAAGATGATACAAATAGATGGAGAGATATACCATGTTCTTGGATTGGAAGAATCAACATTGTGAAAATGACTCTACTACCCAAAGCAATCTACAGATTCAATGCAATCCCTATCAAACTACCACTGGCATTTTTCACAGAACTAGAACAAAAAATTTCACAGTTTGTATGGAAACACAAAAGACCTCGAATAGCCAAAGCAATCTTGAGAACGAAAAACGGAGCTGGAGGAATCAGGCTCCCTGACTTCAGACTATACTACAAAGCTACAGTAATCAAGACAGTATGGTACTGACACTAAACAGAAAGACAGATCAATGGAACAAGATAGAAAGCCCAGAGATAAACCCACGCACATATGGTCACCTTATCTTTGATAAAGGAGGCAGGAATGTACAGTGGAGAAAGGACAGCCTCTTCAATAAGTGGTGCTGGGAAAACTGGACAGGGACATGTAAAAAAGTATGAGATTAGATCATTCCCTAACACCATACACAAAAATAAGCTCAAAATGGATTAAAGACCTAAATGTAAGGCCAGAAACTATCAAACTCTTAGAGGAAAACATAGGCAGAACACTCTATGACATAAATCACAGCAAGATCCTTTTTGACCCACCTCCTAGAGAAATGGAAATAAAGACAAAAATAAACACATGGGACCTAATGAAACTTAAAAGCTTTTGCACAGCAAAGGAAACCATAAACAAGACAAAAAGACAACCCTCAGAATGGGAGAAAATATTTGCAAATGAAGCAACTGACAAAGGATTAATCTCCAAAATTTATAAGCAGCTCATGCAGCTCAATAACCAAAAAACAAACAACCCAATCCAAAAATGGGCAGAAGACCTAAATAGACATTTCTCCACAGAAGATATACAGACTGCCAACAAACACATGAAAGAATGCTCAACATCTTTAATCATTAGAGAAATGCAAATCAAAACTACAATGAGATATCATCTCACACCAGTCAGAATGGCCATCATCAAAAAATCTAGAAACAATAAATGCTGGAGAGGGTGTGGAAAAAAGGGAACACTCTTGCACTGCTGGTGGGAATGTGAATTGGTACAGCCGCTATGGAGAACAGTATGGAGGTTCCTTAAAAAACTACAAATAGAACTACCATATGACCCAACAATCCCACTACTGGGCATATACCCTGAGAAAACCATAATTCAAAAAGAGTCATGTACCAAAATGTTCATTGCAGTCCTATTTACAATAGCTCAGAGATGGAAACAACCTAAGTGTCCATCATCAGATGAATGGATAAAGAAGATGTGGCACATATATACAATGGAATATTACTCAGCCATAAAAAGAAACGAAACTGAGCTATTTGTAATGAGGTGAATAGACCTAGAGTCTATCATACAGAGTGAAGTAAGTCAGAAAGAGAAAGACAAATACCATATGCTAACACATATATATGGAATTTAAGAAGAAAAAAATGTCATGAAGAACTTAGGGATAAGACAGGAATAAAGACACAGACCTACTAGAGAATGGACTTGAGGATATGGGGAGGGGGAAGGGTAAGCTGTGACAAAGCGAAAGAGAGGCATGGACATATATACACTACCAAACGTAAGGTAGATAGCTAGTGGGAAGCAGCCGCATAGCACAGGGAGATCAGCTCGGTGCTTTGTGACCGCCTGGAGGGGTGGGATAGGGAGGGTGGGAGGGAGCCGCAAGAGGGAGGGGATATGGGAACATATGTACATGTATAACTGATTCAATTTGTTATAAAGCAGAAACTAACACACCATTGTTAAGCAATTATACTCCAATAAAGATTTTTTTAAAGTCTATTATCACATAAATATAGAACTATCATAAAAGAAATGTTAAAAATAAACATTTCCAATTTCTTTGTAAAAAAAAAATTCCTTCTTTTAAGACAGTATGATATAATGGCGGGGAGGGGTGCTGCTTTGGAACCAGAGAGACGTGGGTTTCAAGATATGACTCCTCTAGCTATGATCTTATAGAAATTCTATAATTTCTCTGAACATCAGTTTCCTCACCGATATTCCTAACCGAGGAAACAATAACCACCTGCTGCTTATCGCCCTAAAAAGAACACAAAGAGGAACAGTGCCTGGCACAGAATAAGGCTTCAATGAAGTTAGATGCTTTGATTAGGCTACAGTTTTCAGCACGGAAACATTTAATCCTGTGATTCAATAAAACTGCTGCTATTAGGGTTGGGAGTTATTTTTTGTTTTGTTTTTAAGCTATATCATTAGCAATACAGTGCCAAGTCCCTCATCTTAGAAAGTAAAGGACAGCATGGATGCGGTGTTCTGACTACAAATGACAGAAAACCACCAAAACCAGTTAATGTAAAATCTCACAGACAGATCCAAAGTACATCTAGGAGTGAAAAGGACTGAATGTGAACTAATAAATAACAACTCAAGAAACCAGGTTACTCTCTCAGGAAATGCTTTGTTTGATCATCCCTGTTTTTGTTTGTTTGTTTTTTAATTTATTTATTTATTTTTGGCTGTGTTGGGTCTTCGTTGCTATGCGCAGGCTTTCTCTAGTTGTGGCGAGTGGGGGCTACTCTTCATTGTGGTACATGGGCTTCTCATTGCGGTGGCTTCTCGTGTTGCAGAGCACGGGCTCTAGGCGTGCGGGCTTCAGTAGTTGTGGCACGTGGGCTCAGTAGCTGTGGCTCGCAAGCTCTAGAGCGCAGGCTCAGTAGTTGTGGCTCACAGGCTCTAGAGCACAGGCTCAGTAGTTGTGGCGCACAGGCTTAGCTGCTCCACAGCATGTGGGATCTTCCCGGACCAGGGATCGAACCCGTGTCCCCTGCACTGGCAGGCGGATTCTTAATGACTGCGCCACCAGGGAAGCCCCATTTTTCTTCTAACTGGCTTCCTCTACTAACTCAGCCCACACATGGCCCATAAAAATAGCCACCCCAAGATGGTAATGATCTATAACTTGATAGGGATTTGGTTTAAACACATGTATGCATTTGTCAAAACTCATCTAATGGTACACCTAAGACATACACATTTCACTGTATATTTTAATCTCTTTTCATATCTGTCTCTCTCTCATCAAAAAGAAAATCATATTCAATTCTGAATCCCCAACACTAGTACAATGCCTAGCATGTAGCCAAATCTCAATAAACGTTTCATTATTAAACAAAGGAAGACAAACTTAAGAAATTGAGAAATTTTACTTATTGGAATTCATTCTGATATATATTAAAAGTTATCATTTTAATTAGTGATTACATCCTAATCAATTAATATAAACAGATTTAAATTTTACTTATTATAAAGAGAATTATATTTATAAGCAAACAATTAGTGACAATTACGGTGCAAACTGTTCTGGGTACATGACACTACCACCACCTAGTGGAAATAAATGCACATTACCATGATTGGAAACTCGTTAAGGAAGAAACAGAATTTCCAAATGGGTTGAGGGGCCATGAGCAAACACATTTCAACCACATTCACCATGCACCTGCTAGGTTCTGGAAATTATGCCAGGTTCCATGAGGACAGGCATAGCTCATGTCTGTTTTGATCAATGCTGTATCACCAGAGCCAAGAAGAGTGACAAAGTACTTTGTTACCTTTTGGTAAGTATTTGTAACTAGATTCTAAGATTAAAAGGAGACTGAGATATGATCTTCAGGAAAGGCATCTGAAGTTAATGACAATCTCAGTCCGTGCCAAAAATGCTTATGAAAAATTGTAAAGCCACTCCTGATTTTTAACCCATAGCAAAATAGCAGTAGATGATTTTTTTCCTTAATATAATTGAAAAATACAAAATGCTCTATCAGTCCATAACTTTCTGATGTTTCATTTGAAACATTATTGAAACGCTAAACCAATGAAACATTAGAAACATTTCTGTTGAAGTCTAGAAGGAAGAAAGCTCATCATATTGATCTAGAAGTACTAGCCAATGCAAGGAAAAAAATGGTAAGTTTTTAATTTATCAAACATTTTTATGGTGATTGTGTCAGACACCGTTCTAAGCACTTTATAAATATTAAGTTATTTAATTCATATACTCCTCACAACAATCCTATGAGATAGTACTATTATTATCCCATTCTACAGATGGGGAGATCGAGGCACAGAGAACACAAGTAACTTGCCCAAAGCCACGCAGCTAGCAAGTTAGGGGAGATGAGATTACAATCCAAGCAGTAGTGGTTCCATGCTCTTCAACACTATGCTATATGAAACGATATTGCAAAGGAGAAAGCAAAAGCATCCATAAATACAGATGATACAACTGAAGCTAGAAAACCAAAAGGGAAAAAAGGTGAACTGCTGTTGGAAATGAGAATTTACTAGAGTAATTGATTACAAAATCACATAAAATATCAATAGTATTTCTATATGTTAACAGTAAAAACTTAGAAAATACATTTTTTAACAAAGATGCCATTTACACTACCGACCAAAAAAACACTAACTGAAAATAGGAACTATACAGTTCCTATTTGAATAAAAAGTTACAACTTTGCTAGCTTATCCATGAGTATGAACTCCACATTTATAGGAAGTGAGGTATTCAAACGGCATGGACTGGCTCAGAGGGCTCCTCCAGCACTAGTTGTCAGCGTAGGAAGCAAACCAACACCCCTCCCCCACCTACCTGGATCAGGTGATCACATGTTCACACGGGAAAGCACAGGAGCCTTGTCAAGTAATTTACTTATGCCCAGTCTCTCAGACCAACCCGTAAGAAATTTAATCCTTTGCTTTACCAGTCAAAGAGCATGGATAGGATATGGAGTACTCTTTCCGCAAAGTATCAGTAAACCTCAACTGTGTTCACACACAGTCCACATTTTTATTACCTAAATAAGCACCAAATCTCAGAACAAGGAGAGGGAGAGGGAATCTGATGGAACCAGTAGATCTTCCATTGGCTCCTATCCCATGAAAGACCTTGACTACAGTTGCGCAGTTAATGCCTAGAAGAAGGCAGTGGCTTCCGACCAGCTGACTCACATTAGGTTCTAAGTGAGGAAACTGTTCACGGGACAAAAATACAAATCCTGAATAAATATACAGAAACATGCTCCCCGAAAAGTAAGGATCATTCAAATATGAAATGAGTTGAGAGAAATTGGGGTTCTCTCTAGGAAATATTTTTTATAGGACAGATATGCAATCATAAAGAAACTGTCATGCACTGAGATGGGGAAAATGCTTTCTCTGTCAAGGATAGCCCCATAACTAATCAGTCAGCTAAGCAACCAATCAATAATTTATTGAATTCCAACTATGTGCACAACTCTGCAGCAGTTATAATATTAAGTAAAATGTAAGATACGGTTCCATCAAGAGAAGTATTTATTAAAGGGGTGGGGAGACAGAATAAACACATGAAGAGAACAAAAGTAATACATGAAATGGATACGGCAAACTAGTAATGGAAGAATTTCTCTCTCTGCTTTCCCATATATGTATTAGGAATAAGAATACAAGAAGCAGTCAATCAGAACAGAATTTTATCTCCTCCAACTTTTAGAAGCTGAAAGGATTTGAAGCTTTTTAAACACACACAGGTAAATAATCCATAGCAACGGTAATAACTGATCAGAGATTATTGAAAACACACTAAAACCTCAAAGAAATCTCAGCAATGTTTTTTCTCCTACCTCAACAAAGCATATTCACTAACTATTTTAATTAATCACTACAATATACACAAGCCACTAGGCTAGGCTCCTACTGAATGAGCGAAAATGAAACAGATGAAAATACTCAAAGAGTTCTTATATAAAGCAACAGGACTGGAAGCAAGTTCGGAGGGCAGCTCTTTAACAATGAAAGAACTGGGACTGAAATTCTTGAGTCTGTAACTGAAAATAGCACATTTGGCTGTCTGGTCACCTCTATTTATACTGCTAGGATAAAAACTGATGATGAGATTAAATCAATGTCCTCCCACCCTTAAGATAACCTACTTTACAATACCACAAACTTATAATTGAGGAAGTGCAGGTGATAGTTCACATTAATTCAATTCAACAAATTATGTACTGAGTCCTAATACTATGCTCAGTGCCTGAAATGTGAAGTTGAATAAGACATGGACCTGGTTTACTGTGTTTTTAAATAAAGATACAGTCAAGTCCAAGTCCTTAATCTAAAAGAGCTCATGTTACACTAAGCAAAGGATTAACCTCCAAAATATACAAACAGCTCATGCAGCTCAATATCAAAAAACCAAACAACCCAATCAAAAAATGGGCAGAAGACCTAAATAGACATTTCTCCAAAGAAGACATACAGATGGCCAACAAACACATGAAAAGATGCTCAACATCACTAATTATTAGAGAAATGCAAATCAAAACTATAATGAGGTATCACCTCACACCGGTCAGAATGGCCATCATCAAAAAATCTACAAACAATAAATGCTGGAGAGGGTGTGGAGAAAAGGGAACCCTTATGCATTGTTGGTGGGAATGTAAATTGATAGAGCCACTATGGAGAACAGAATGGAGGTTCCTTAAAAAACTAAAAATAGAACTACCATATGACCCAGCAGTCCCACTACTGGGCATATACCCAGAGAAAACCATAATTCAAAAAGACACATGCATCCCAATGTTCACTGCAGCACTATTTACAATAGCCAGGACATGGAAGCAACCTAAATGTCCATCAACAGAGGAATGGATAAAGAAGATGTGGTACATATATACAATGGAATTACTCAGCCATAAAAAGGAATGAAATTGGGTCATGTGGAGACATGGATGGACCCAGAGACTGTCATACTGAGTGAAGTAAGAAAGAGAAAAACAAATATTGTATATTAACACATATATGTGGAATCTGAAAAAATTAATATAGACGATCTTATTTACAAAGCAGAAACAGAGACACAGAGATAGAGAACAAACGTATGGATACCAGGGTGGGTGTGGTGGGATGAACTGGGAGATTGGGATTGACATGTATACTCTATTGATACTATGTATAAAATAGATAACTAATGAGAACCTACTCTAGCACAGGGAATTCTACGCAATGCTCTGTGGTGACCCAAATGAGAAGGAAATCCAAAAAAGAGGGGATATATGTATATGTATAGTTGATTCACTTTACTGTACAGTATAAATTAACACAATATTGTCAAGCAACTATACTCCAAATTAAAAAAAAAAAGATTAAAAAAAACACAAAAAAACACAAATGACTTAGAAGATACAAAGCAATATGTAAGAATAAAAGAAAAAGAACTCATGTTACAGAGTTCTTTCTCTTCGCTGGGGAAAAAATGGCATGCCTTTAAAAAGTAAGGTTTCTTGAAACAGTCGTGTTTTTCCAATCATTAAGTGCCTAACCAAGAGGCTACAAAGCTGGAAAACCACTACACCTGACTTGTAATAAATGAATGGAATATGAATTGGAAATAAAATTAAATATCTCTAAAACCATAATTCTGTACTGGTTCAATGTAAAAACATGACATCCTACATCAAGAAATTTTATTTACACAAAATCTATTACACAAAGCAATATATAAACAGCTAATATTTCACTGTGCTATTTCCAAGTGTAAATTGGTTTCCAAGTAAGAAATGCACACTACTAAAAGCTTTGGGAACACTAAGCCTCCAAATCCTGTAGAAAAGGCAGATACAGCCGTGAGGCAAAAATGCTAGGAAGTGATAGAATACCTTCTTTACAATTTGCAGCTAGGTTATTACCCATGATAAATTGATAACCATTCATTAACTTTGAGAGCAATAGACAACTGGCAGGCTATTTCATGCCTCAAAGAATTTATGGCAAAAATGGCAGGTGACTTTGAATTCAGAAAATAAAATGGATTCTTGGAAATTGTTACTTCTTTAAAATAAACTTGGAGGCAGATACAGGTATTTGCTACTGATAAGAATTAAAGGTCATGATTTTCTACATCAATGACAAAAAGATTAATGTTTATCATTTGCATCAGTCTGTCAATCAACAATATATACATGAATCAGGTATTTTAGGTATCAGGAGATAGACAATTCACTCTGGGTCATAAAAGGGAAGAATTACGCAAAATACACATTAATAACAATTTAGGAATTATGTTTGCAGATTCTCCTTGGCTGGCACATCCTTGCCACCTACCACAATGTTGGTGTTCCCTAATTAGGGTTTTTGTCTGGTTCTATTTTCTTCTAATTCTCCCTGTTCCCAAACTGATCTATACCCAAGGCATCAGCTATCACTTATATGCCACTATCTTCAGGATTAAAGTGACTGTCAACCCTGGCTGCACATTAGCATCACCCTAGCAGCTTTTAAAACATACCTCCCACTACTGGGCATATACCCTGAGAAAACCATAATTCAAAAAGAGTCATGACATTGATGTATCCAGTCCTCTTCATCTTTTCCTCAGTCTTTTTCTATGAGAAATAATTTTGCCATGAAATCTTTTTGAAATTTTCTAAATGTGAGTTCCTAGAAGTAGTATCGTTTAGTCAATTGGCATATGTATTTGAAGTGCTGATGTTTATAGTTATTGTGAAAATGCCATTCATGACTTGACCAAACTTACTACTTCCCTCACTTTGGAAAATACCTTTTTGACTACATTCCAAAACAACAGTGCTTGGCAAACATTTATGTTATATGAAAATCTGATTAAAGAAACTGTTCTATTTGTATACTTTAATTACAAATAAATAAGTTGAATTTGGCCACCTAAAAAACAACAACAACAACAACAAAAAAGAATCATGTGCCACAATGTTCACTGCAGCACTATTTACAGTAGGCAGGACATGGAAGCAACCTAAATGTCCATCGATAGATGAATGGATAAAGAAGATGTGGCACATATATACAATGGAATATTACTCAGCCATAAAAAGAAATGAAACTTGAGTTATTTGTAGTGCGGTGGATGGACCTAGAGTCTGTCATTCAGAATGAAGTAAGTCAGAAGAGAAAAGCAAATACCGTATGCTAATACATATATGGAATCTAAAAAAAAAAATTGTTTCTGAAGAACCTAGGGGGAGGACAGGAATAAAGACGCAGACATAGAGAATGGACTTGAGGACACGGGTGGGGGGGGAAGGGTAAGCTGAGAAGAAGTGAGAGAGTGGCATGGACATATATACACTACCAAATGTAAAATAGATAGCTAGTGGGAAGCAGCCACATAGCACAGGGAGATCAGCTCGGTGCTCTGTGACCACCTAGAGGGGTGGGATAGGGAGGGTGGGAAGGAGACACAAGAGGGAGGGGATAAGGTGATATATGTATACACATAGCTGATTCAATTTGTTATACAGCAGAAACTAACACAACAATGTAAAGCAATTACACTACAATAAAGATGTTTTTTAAATAAATAAATAAATGAATAAATAAATAAGACATACCTAGCTGGGTCTCTATCCCACATTAATTAAATTGGAATCTCTGTGAGGAGCACCAGGTCATGGTTTTGTTGTTGTTTAGTTTCCCTAGCAGGCAGTCAAGGTCCAGACCTGCTGCTCTTCTAGATCTATCACACCACCCCTCCTGATGACCCTCACCTGAACATCCCACAGGCAACTCAAACTTGTCTCCTGTCTAACATACTCTTCCACCAGCACTAAGCTAGAGCATTTTCTTCTCTTCTTCCTTAACCGACCCCAGGAGCATTCAGCAGTCCCTCCTCCAAGCTTCCACAGAATTCTGTCCATGCCGCCATTAAAGCATTTATCACCATTTATTGTAACTGACTGTCTATCATCTCCGTAAGACTGGATTTTTTTTCATTTTAGCATCCAAAGCATCCACAAATGGGTGGCACCAGAGGATGAGTGATAGCCGAAAAGACTAACCCAGTATTTATAGTCTAAGAAGTAACTGCAAGACTGGAAAACAAGAGAAATGGCTAAGGGATGATTAACCAGGTAAAACGCAGGGTGAGAGTCATGAAGGAGGACACAGAGGGAAGGGGATGGTACACCTGAGGCTCAGCTTTATTAGCCTCCACCCCATACACTGAATGGACCAGACTGATTAAATCTGACCCTGTGCTGGAGCAAACAGTCTGAAAAGTCTAGTTCCCCAAAGTAGATAAGTTCTTTTCACCCTCATTGCTATAGCCTTTAGGTGGAGCCTTCACTGTCTTTTGCCCAGACTTTTAAAACAGCATCTTAATTCATGCCCATACTGCCCATCCCTTGCCACCCCAGGCTAAGACTGACCACAGAGTTACCTTTTAAAAAAGAAATCTCCTCCCATTACTCCTTCATTGGAAATTCTCATGTAGCTCTCAGAGAATGAAGTCCAAATTCTCTACCATCACCTTTGTAAGGCCTTTCTCAACCTGGCTGTAACTAATCTCTTCAGCTATTCTCCAACCATAATCAATGCTACATTCACACTCGATCAGCTCACAACTTAGTTCCTATACACAAGCTGTTCTTACAGTAAAAAATGTCAACCCATTACCCACCCATCTTCCAAATTTTACAGATCCTGCAAAAGTCAGCTCAAATGCTACCTCTTCAGTGAGGCTATAGCAGATGAACACATTCATTCTGATTTTTTCCAAAAGTTCTTCTGGAGGCCCTACTATCTGACAGCCACTGGTATAACCAGTGGTACCGTGTTCAAACTTGAGTTATGACGGTTATAATGATGTGTTAATAACACTAGTGATTTTATCTTCTCTGTCAGTCTATGCATCTCCTGAAGATAAGAACCATATTTTCTGGTCCAGCTCTTTTGTTTTCCTTACTTCGATCCAAGAGAAGCCGAGCATGCTAGGTTATGTATGCCTAGTAAAGACACCCTTGAGGTCAGTTCGTAACTGTGGGGGGCCCTGGATCAGGCTACGAGGACTGATACTGGTCTGAGCCCACATGTAGAATACAAATAGTGAAAATGAAGAAGGGTTAAAGATCTTCATCCCAGATTAAAAGAATAGAGGTAAAAGTGACAAACCGGGCAGGCAGAGATGAAACTGAGGTATGGAAAAATCGAAGACTAATTTTGAACTAACATCATGAATACAGCTCATCAATGCATCACTTCGCTGGAACAGGGCCATAACCTTCAAGGGGCAAAACCATTCTAAATACATTATATTAATCTCTGTAATCATCCTACAGCCTAACCTAGTAACTAGGAATGGATGCTGCAAAAATATGCTGAATTAATTAATACTTTTGCAAGCAATAATTACATACACATGTATACAGTGTGTCTTCATATGACCCAGCAGGTAAAACCAAAGACATTAGAAACACTAATTTTAGAGCAGGATGCCAGAAGAGATCTAATCTAAAACCAGTGACTTGAGATTACTAGCATTCATCATACAGTACATATCAGAAGACTAATTTATTCTACCATATACAAGTCATATGCAATACAAAGGCTGGACCGAAATATAAAATCAGGAGCTTTGAACATAAACTGTCATGTGGACGGAGCATCAGAGCAAACCATTTTGCAGTAAAACAAACAAAAAACAAAGCAGTCAAGCAGAGAGAAGCAGAGGTGAAAAAATGCAGGATAACATGCCTGGGATCTTGAAGCCTTTCCAGGCCCTAGTTTCAATCCCTCCCCAGTCCCTAATTTCATGCCTCCCTGAAGGCAGAGATGCACCCTTGCCCTTCAGTTCTGTGAGACACCCTGAAACCTTTTAATATATTTGTCTTTGCTTAAGCTAGCTCGAACTGGTTCGTGTTACCTGAAAACAAGAAATCTTACACCAAACATTAAAACCACAAGTGCTTTGCCTCTGCTGCCCTGATTACATCCAAAAACTTCATTGCCAAAAACATCTACTCCTTTTATAACTCCTATTTCATTTCTTACTCATCTTTCCAACCACCAATGCATTCAATTAGCATCTAATGAGCACCTACTTCATGCCAGGCACTGCTAGGACCTGGCAACAGAAAGATGAGGACGCCATGGTCCCTGCACTCAAATTCATAATCTAGTGTAGTACTTCTGTCAAAATGTGAGTCCTGATCAATTTGTAAAATCAATTTAGTTGGTCCCAGGAAGCACTTTTTAAAATTTTGACATATATGAAGATAAAAATAGAGATAAGTGGTAAGGTTAAATATTGTTTTCTATAACTTTTCTTTCAGCTACATGTATGTTTATAAGGGATAGCTATATAATATGTATTTCTTACTGAGTCATGAACAAAGAGTTTGAAAAATACCAGTGAATCGGTATTTCCTAATAACCTCAACAAATACCAGATAAAAGTTGTGCCCTAGAGAATCCACTAGTGCTTAAATTAATAAAAAATAATTTGAATTGGCATAGCCTTAGTTTGTGTTGATTTTACATGCTTGAAAACAGTTATTGGTTTGCCTGAAGTACATTAAACATTCCTCCTTGTTTAGTTTTAATTAGCTAAGCAAATCCTTTTCGCTTTCCCTTAAACAGTACAAAGAAAGTTCAAATCAGCATGTCAGAATATTATAAACTCTTAATTAGCTAAGTATAAATTTAGCAAGTTTCTGCCATACTTACAATGAATGCTGACTGGGCGAAACCCCAATCATCATCAGGGCAACTACTGAGCTACAAGAGATGACAAGTTAGCCTGGAAAAAGAAGACCATGAGGCAGAAGATAACGGAGTTCAAATATTATTAAAGGCCTACGATGACTCTAAATTGTCTAAGGTAACTTCTGAAAAACATTAATTGAAGAGAATGTAAGAAGAATACATCAAATAAGACTTGGGCATATTCTGGTATTCCATGTATCTTCCAAGTGACTTGAGGCTAAGAATTTGATTTCAGTTCAAGGAAAATGAATTCAAACATTAGAATTAGTAGTCTTTAGTTTATTCTCTAATTTAAAGACTAACAATCTTTATCAGATATCAGAAGTTATGATACCCTTGATTAGTTAATAAGAATCTTTCCTAAACACACAGTACATGCTGCTCCAGGAATTAGAGAGAACACCATAAATATTGTGGGATGTCATGAAATATTGATATGTTAAAATTCATCACAGTCAGTCTCCCAAGGCAATAGAAATAAAAGCAAAAATAAACAAATGGGACCTAATCAAACTTACAAGTTTTTGCACACCAAAGGAAACTATAAACAAAATGAAAAGACAACCTACGAATGAGAGAAAATATATGCAAATGATACAACCAACAAGGGCTTAATTTCTAAAATATACAAAACAACTCATACAATTCAATAACAAAAAAATAAACAGCCTAATCAAAAAATGGACAGAAGACCTAAATAGACAATTCTCCAAAGAAGACACACAGATGGCCAATAGGCACAAAGAAAGATGCTCATCATCACTAATTATTAGAGAAATGCAAATCAAAACTACAATAAGGTACCACCTCACACCAGTCAGAACGGCCATCATTGAAAAGTCTACAAATAACAAATGCTGGAGGGGGTGTGGAGAAAGGGAACCTTCCTACACTGTTGGTGGGAATGTAAATTGGTGCAGCCACTATGGAGAACAGTATGGAGGTTCCTTAAAAAACTAAAAATAGAGTTGCCATATGATCCAGCAATCCCACCCCTGGGCATATACCCAGACAAAACAATAATTCGAAAAGATACATATGTGTACATATATATATATATACACACACACACAATGGAATATTACCCATTAAAACAATGAAATAATGTCACTTGCAGCAACATGGATGGACCCAGAGATTATCATACTAAGCGAAGTCAGAAAGACAAATATCATACAATATCACTTAAATGTGGAATCTAAAATATGACACAAATGAACATATCTACAAAACAGAAACAGACTCACATAGAGAACAGACTTATGGTTGCCAAGGGGGAAGAGGGGTAGAGGAGGAAAGGACTGAGAGTTGGGGATTATCAGATGCAAAATATTTTATATATATATATATATGATGGATAAGTCACAAGGTCCTACTGTATACCACAGTGAACTATGTTCAATATCCTGTGATAAATCATAATGGAAAAGAATATGAAAAAATATACCTATATGTATAACTGAGTCACTTTCCTGTACAGCAGAAATTAACACAACATTGTAAATCAATTACACTTCAAAAAAATTTTTTTAATTCGTCATAAAAACTTAGGACAATTTTAATGGCAGAAAGTGATCATGTCACAAGCATGTTTCTGTAGAAAAAAAAAAACCTACCATACAAAGCAAAGCAGTCTATTTCCATGTTTTTTCAAAAACATACTTGCTATTTATTCATTCATTTTGTTAGGGAGAAATATGTAACTGAAAGTTACAAGGGACAAAGAAGGACACTACATAATGATCAAGGGATCGATACAAGAAGAAGATATAACAACTGTAAATATTTATGCACCCAGTATAGGAGCACCTCAATACATAAGGTAAATACTAACAGCCATAAAAGGGGAAATCGACAGTAACACATTCATAGTAGGGGACTTTAACACCCCACTTTCACCAATGGACAGATCATCCAAAATGAAAATAAATAAGGAAACACAAGCTTTAAATGACACATTAAACAAGATGGTCTTAATTGATATTTATAGGACATTCCATCCAAAAACAACAGAATACACATTTTTCTCAAGTGCTCATGGAACAGTCTCCAGAATAGATCATATCTTGGGTCACAAATCAAGCCTTGGTAAATTTAAGAAAATTGAAATTGCATCAAGTATCTTTTCTGACCACAATGCTATGAGACTAGATATCAACTACAGGAAAAGATCTGTAAAAAATACAAACACATGGAGGCTAAATAATACACTACTTAATAATGAAGTGATCACTGAAGAAATCAAAGAGAAAATCAAAAAATACCTAGAAACAAATGAAAATGGAGACACGACGACCCAAAACCTAAGGGATGCAGCAAAAGCAGTTCTAAGAGGGAAGTTTATAGCAATACAATCCTACCTTAAGAAACAGGAAACATCTCGAATAAACAACCTAACCTTGCACCTAAAGCAATTAGAGAAAGAAGAACAAAAAAAAACCCTAAGTTAGCAGAAGGAAAGAAATCATAAAGATCAGATCAGAAATAAATGAAAAAGAAATGAAGGAAATGATAGCAAACATCAATAAAACTAAAAGCTGGTTCTTTGAGAAGATAAACAAAATTGAAAAAACCATTAGCCAGACTCATCAAGAAAAAAAGGGAGAAGACTCAAATCAATAGAATTAGAAATGAAAAAGCAGAAGTAACAAATGACACTGCAGAAATACAAAAAATCATGAGAGATTACTACAAGCAACTCTATGCCAATCAAATGGACAACCTGGAAGAAATGGACAAATTCTTAGAAATGCACAACCTGCCAAGACTGAATCAGGAAAAAATAGAAAATATGAACAGACCAATCACAAGCACTGAAATTGAAACTGTGATTAAAAATCTTCCAACAAACAAAAGCCCAGGACCAGATGGCTTCACAGGTGAATTCTATCAAACATTTAGAGAAGAGCTAACACCTAACCTTCTCAAACTCTTCCAAAATATAGCAGAGGGAGGAACACTCCAAAACTCATTCTACAAGGCCACCATCACCTTGATACCAAAACCAGACAAGGATGTCACAAAGAAAGAAAACTACAGGCCAATATCACTGACGAACATAGATGCAAAAATCCTCAAGAAAATACTAGCAAACAGAATCCAACAGCACATTAAAAGGATCATACACCATGATCAAGTGGGGTTTACTCCAGGAATGCAAGGATTCTTCAATATACGCAAATCAATCAACGTGATACACCATATTAACACATTGAAGGAGAAAAACCATATGATCATCTCAATAGATGCAGAGAAAGCTTTCGACAAAATTCAACACCCATTTATGATAAAAACCCTTCAGAAAGCAGGCATAGAGGGAACTTTCCTCAACATAATAAAGGCCATATATGAAAACCCACAGGCAACATCATCCTCAATGGTGAAAAACTGAAACCATTTCCACTAAGATCAGGAGCAAGACAAGGTTGCCCATTCTCACCACTCTTATTCAACATAGTTTTGGAAGTTATAGCCACAGCAATCAGAGAAGAAAAGGAAATAAAAGGAATCCAAATTGGAAAAGAAGTAAAGCTGTCACTGTTTGCAGATGACATGACACTATACATAGAGAATCCTAAAGATGCTACCAGAAAACTATTAGAGCTAATCAATGAATTTGGTAAAGTAGCAGGATACAAAATTAATGCACAGAAATCTCTGGCATTCCTATACACTAATGATGAAAAATCTGAGTGTGAAATTAAGAAAACACTCCCATTTACCATTGCAATAAAAAGAATAAAATATCTAGGAATAAACCTACCTAAGGAGACAAAAGGCCTGTATGCAGAAAATTATAAGACACTGATGAAAGAAATTAAAGATGATACAAATAGATGGAGAGATATACCATGTTCTTGGATTGGAAGAAACAACAATGTGAAAATGACTCTACTACCCAAAGCAATCTACAGATTCAATGCAATCCCTATCAAACTACCACTGGCATTTTTCACAGAACTAGAACAAAAAATTTCACAATTTATAAGGAAACACAAAAGACCCTGAATAGCCAAAGCAATCTTGAGAACGAAAAATGGAGCTGGAGGAATCAGGCTCCCTGACTTCAGACTATACTACAAAGCTACAGTAATCAAGACAGTATGGTACTGGCAAAAAAACAGAAAGATAGATCAATGGAACAGGATAGAAAGCCCAGAGATAAACCCACACACATATGGTCATCTTATCTTTGATAAAGGAGGCAGGAATGTACAGTGGAGAAAGGACAGCCTCTTCAATAAGTGGTGCTGGGAAAACTGGACAGCTACATGTAAAAGTATGAGATTAGATCACTCCCTAACACCATACACAAAAATAAACTCAAAATGGATTAAAGACCTAAATGTAAGGCCAGAAACTATCACACTCTTAGAGGAAAACATAGGCAGAACACTCTATGACATGAATCACAGCAAGATACTTTCTGACCCACCTCCTAGAAAAATGGAAATAAAAACAAAAATAAACACATGGGACCTAATGAAATTTAAAAGCTTTTGCACAGCAAAGGAAACCATAAACAAGACCAAAAGACAACCCTCAGAATGGGAGAAAATATTTGCAAATGAAGCAACTGACAAAGGATTAATCTCCAAAATTTATAAGCAGCTCATGCAGCTCAATAACCAAAAAACAAACAACCCAATCCAAAAATGGGCAGAAGACCTAAATAGACATCTCTCCAAAGAAGATATACAGACTGCCAACAAACACATGAAAGAATGCTCAACATACATCATTAATCATCAGAGAAATGCAAATCAAAACTACAATGAGATATCATCTCACACCAGTCAGAATGGCCATCATCAAGAAATCTAGAAACAATAAATGCTGGAGAGGGTGTGGAGAAAAGGGAACACTCTTGCACTGCTGGTGGGAATGTGAATTGGTACAGCCACTATGGAGAACAGTATGGAGGTTCCTTAAAAAACTACAAATAGAACCATACGACCCAGCAATCCTACTACTGGGCATATACCCTGAGAAAACCATAATTCAACAAGAGTCATGTACCAAAATGTTCATTGCAGTTCTATTTACAGTAGCCAGGAGATGGAAGCAACCTAAGTGTCCAACATCGGATGAATGGATAAAGAAGATGTGGCACATATATACAATGGAATATTACTCAGCCATAAAAAGAAACGAAATTGAGTTATTTGTAGTGATGTGGATGGACCTAGAATCTGTCATACAGGGTGAAGTAAGTCAGAAAGAGAAAGACAAATACCATATGCTAACACATATATATGGAATCTAAGAAAAAAAATGTCATGAAGAACCTAGGGGTAAAACGGGAATAAAGACATAGACCTACTAGAGAATGGACTTGAGGATATGGGGAGGGGAAAGGGTAAGCTGTGACAAAGTGAGAGAGTAGCATGGACATATATACACTACCAAATGTAAAATAGATAGCTAGTGGGAAGCAGCTGCATAGCACAGGGAGATCAGCTCGGTGCTTTGTGACCACCTAGAGGGGTGGGACAGGGAGGGTGGGAGGGAGGGAGACGCAAGAGGGAAGAGATATGGGAACATATGTATATGTATAACTGATTCACCTTGTTATAAAGCAGAAACTAACACACCACTGTAAAGCAATTATACTCCAATAAAGAGGTAAAAAAAAATTCGTCATAAAAACTTAGGACAATTTTAATGGCAGAAAGTGATCATGTCACAAGCATGTTTCTGTAGAAAAACAAAAACCTATCATACAAAGCATAGCAGTCTATTTCCATGTTTTTTCAAAAACATACTCGCTATTTATTCATTTTGTTAGCAAGAAGTATGTAACTGAAAGTTAAGAAAAATGAGTGTAAAATAACTACAGTTGATAAAATATCCACACAAACATATTTTTTTCTGACACGGAGAAAAGTACTTCCATTATTTGATCTTTGCTGTGGCACATACTTCTTAGCTCACAGAACACCTATGTTCATGCATTCCTTTTTATTTATTCTAAAGTAATTGCATGTCTGCCTAATTCTAAGGACATAAAGATGAAGGTACTCACTGTTTAGAAAAGGAGCAAACACATAAACCTAACTGTAATTTAATTTGGAAAGTGCAACAGAGGAGGGTACCTAATGCAGTGTGAGGTGGCAGAGAGAGCAAGGAAGGCTTCCATGCAGGAGGTGAATCTAAAACAAAGGGTAGAATGTACCCAGGTAAGGTGTGTGTGTGTGTGTGTGTGTGTGTACATGTGGGAAGCCTGGTATTTTGAGTACAGCCCTAGAGAGAAAAATCAGCCTGCTGGATGTGGAGGCCCACAGGAGAATCACCTTCAGGCAACCCGGTCTAGCTGAAACAAGTTCAGGACGGAGACAATCAGATGAGCCCAGAGTTGAGGGAAGGATCAGAACTGCAGGGCTATAGAAACACACTAAGGAGTTTGGACTTGATGTTACAAGAAATCAGGATCCAAAGAAACTTCAGATAGCTTATCCTGGTGGCTAACAGAGGATGGACTGGTGAATAAGAAATCAGGAGGCAGCAAAACCACCTTTAAGAGGCTGTGGCATGATGGTAGTCAAGTGAAATAAGGGAGGCGTGAAGTATGACAGTGGTAGTAGGCATGGAAAGGAGAATTCAAGAGAAACTCAGTAATATGGACAGTAAAAATAGCTGGACTTGATTGATTGGAATGAGAAGAAAGAAAAGGAAAAGGTTAAGAAGTGGTTCAAGATGAGGCAGGGAGGGGCATGTAGGCACATAAGGATTTTAAACCCTAAATTAAGAACAATAGCTAGAGGGGGAATAAAAATGGGTACAAGGTGACAAATTAGGAACGATCATAGCAGTTTACGTGAGGGGTTATGGCATGATAGTATGATGGTTTTGACTAGGGTGAGGATAATGGAGATACTGAGATAAACATATATTTAAGAAATATTTCCAAAAAATTTTAAACTTAACAAAAGAAATATTTCATTGCTAAAATCAATAGGATTCACTGGTTATCAGACTTATGGGGCAGAGAGTGGGAGAGAAAATGTCAGAGATGTCTCCCAAGGCATCACAAGGGCAAAATGGTGGTAACAATCACTGAAATAAAGAAAGTGGGAGAAGATTTAAGAAGGAAGACTGAGAATACAGTATTTTAAACATGTTCAATTCCAAGCACCTCTGAGATATCCAAGAAGGAAGTATCAAGCAGACAGCTGAATATAAAGATCTCTCAAATAGAGGACTCTTTACACTGAAATTATAATTTGGGGAACCACTAGTATATAATTAATTGCAACAATACTTGAGATTACCAGAGGAAATGGAAGAATGTGGACTGAAAAGATGGCCTAGGAACAGGCACTGAAAAGGTCTAAAATCTAAACTTTAGATGCTAGTGGAAGGGAGAACCTACATAGGAAACTGAAGTGGAGTCTTTGATTGTAAATAAAGTTTTGGAGACATTTGCTCGTAGAAAAGAGAAGATAATACAGTAAGTAGCCTTAAGAGACAAGAGGCTAAGGTAGAGGGGTGCCATTTTATTTTTTAATGGAAGACAATGTAACATGTTTAAGTGCTGATAGGAATGAGTCTGTACACAGAGAAAGGTTAACAACATGAGAGAGAAATGACACTCAATAGTATAAATTCCAAGAAGGCTGGAAAATGGGCTCTAGCACCCACATGGGGGGATTAGCCCCTCCTCTCCCAGATGATGTCTGGCTAAACAAAAGTTTGTGTGGCTTTAGGATGGTGGTTGAGGAAGTAGTCCAGAAGATTCTCAGTTTTTCCAGCCCATTGGTTATGGTTAATCTGGACTTACCACTAAATTGGTGACCACTGAGGTACAAATGATCCTGTGTGGCCCTTTTTTTTTTTTTCAGGGATCTGTGAATGTTTATTTATTGTAAGTAAGGTCTTATTTGGTTCTGTATGTTACAGCAAAGAAAGATGACGGTTTTGTTATATAATCTTTTTTTAGCTTGATTTGAGGGATTTGAGATTGTCATTTGGTATATCTTCTTCCTTTAGGAAACAAATTCTTCGAAAGTGAGAAGCACAAAATGCAGGGATAAATTAAATGAAATGACAGGCTCTCAGCTAAACCTCTTATTTTTGCTTTCCAGATGCTACCATCCTTCACGATGGTAATAAGGAGAAGATGGAAAACTACCTTCAACAACAACCAAAAAATGGTAATTATGTGAGGTGAAGGATATGTTAAGTAACCTTACTGTGGTATACATTTTGTAATATATACATGTGCCATAACATTGTACACCTTAAACTTTCACAATTTGTCAATTATATATCAAAACAGCTGGGGGAGGGGAAATGTCCAAACATCAATTGATGGATTTTTGTCAAAATCTGTCTCATCAAACCCAATGGATATGGCAGGAGATGGTATTCTACCAAATCATTTGGATCCTCTATCTAACAATGTGAATTGTTTCAGGAAAAATGGACTAATTCACAAACCTGGTAAGTAATGCATTTGTAGGAACTCTACACTGCCCTCGCTCTGTAGATGGATGAAATATGATAGCATCTACTTCTGGAACTGTGCCAAATACACTACTAATAACTCCTCCTATGGCACAGAGATTCAGTGCTGATAATAAAACATAAATTAATGGAAGAAGTTCAGGAGTTTGGACGAAATACTGAAAGGACATCTAGCACTAAAACACTGGGAAGTTGGTAGCATTCCATTATTTAGGCCAAGAAATACACAGCATTTGACAAACTAGAGTTTTCATATACTGTAGGATGTCTCCTCTTTACCTTAACAAAAAAACACCCAATATTCCTTTTTAAAAATTTTACATACTGTTAAATTCACTTTTTTGACATACAATTCTCTAATTTTTCGTAAATGCATAGATACAGAGAACAGTTCCATCATCCCCCAAATTCCCTTGTGGTACTTCTTTGTACTTATTTAATCCCTCTCTCCATCCCTTATACCTGCCAGATGGCTTTTTTGGGACACTGTGCTATCACACATTACCAAGGTCCACAAGCACAGTCATCTGCCTTTGTTCCTTAAGTCACGACACATGGCAGCCTTCTCATCCTAAACCCAGGTCACTGCCTACCCAATAGCCCATTCAGTCCCTCCACAGTCCATCACTAGAGCAAAGGGGAACTTCTGGAATCCCAGCATGACAAGTCCATACCATGGAGAACCAGGAGTATTGCCATATTTAGCCAATCTCTTTGGCCACCCACTGGAGGGGCCTCTGATACTGGCCATCTGCTCTCCACCATCACCACCACCACCTATCAAACACACTTCCCAAACAGGTGCAGTCTTACCAACTACTTCTTTAATCCAGGTCTTTTTCCTCTTCCCATAATTTCCCTTGGTTGGAAAAAGCCCTAAAATATTGTTAAATTTCACTATCTCTAGTCTAAGCTTGGTTGTTAGTATATCAAAAGAAGCTAAAGGACAGATGCAAACTATTATATATAGAATGGATAAACAACAAAGTCCTACTGTATAGCACAGGGAACTATATTCAGTATCCTGTGATCAACCACAATGGAAAAGAATATGAAAAAGAATATATATATAAGTGTAACTGAATCACTTTGCTGTACAGCAGAAATTAACACATTGTAAATCAACTATACTTCAATAAAATTTAAATAATTTTTTTAAGAAAGAAGCTAAAGGAATTCATAAAAACAGCTGATTCCAGACTGGGGAGGGAAGATACTAGACAAACCTAAAACATTTTGTTGTTGCAGAGTAAGTGTTCCAAAAAATATGGAGGAAGATCAAAAATACAGGAGCCAGCTTGAAGGGGCCCCATAGTTAAGTCTATGATAATTTCAGCATCAAAACAAACAGAACAGAGCTTCCCTGGTGGCGCAGTGGTTAAGAATCCGCCTGCCAATGAAGGGGACATGGGTTCGAGCCCTGGTCTGGGAAGATCCCACATGCTGGGGAGCAACTAAGCCTGTGCGCCACAACTACTGAGCTGGCGCTCTAGAGCCCGTGAGCCACAACTACTGAGCCCACGTGCCACAACTGCTGAAGCCCACACACCTAGAGCCCGTGCTCTGCAACAAGAGAAGTTCCCGCTCGCCACAACTAGAGAAAGCCCGCGCACAGCAACGAAGACCCAACACAGCCAAAAATAATAAATAAATTTATTTAAAAAACAAACAGAACAATAATCAATCATACATAACCCATTGAATAAAATAGGTTTTTTACTTTTTTAAATTATCAGTAAGAGTCCACACTGATATAAACAGATAAATAACTGAGAAGGGGGCACTGTTCTTTGAAGAGAATAAACACTTATAAATGTGGAGAGAGTGAAGGAATTAGAAAATCATTATTTTACAACCATCACTGTAAATTTTCGTTCAGGCAAGAACCAATCACAAAGAGATACTAAATATATGGAGAAAAGAAAGTGATGAGGAATAGATGTTTGCATGGTCTCAAAGTGTCTTCCCCACAGACTGGTTTACTAGTTACAAGATGAAAAACAGTAACTACTCAACCCAGGCAGTACCTTGACCAGCTGATGTAAATTTCACCAATGAGCAGCAGCACATGGACATTGTGTGCCTCCTGATGTGACACCCTGAGAAGGACACACCGTACTTTATGTAGTGCTCTGGCTGGGCGTGAAAAAGCCAAGTTTTATGAGGAAACACCAGATAAACCCTATTTTAGGAACACCCCTATAAAACAGCCATCTTGCATTATTCAAAAATATTAGCATCATAAAAATATTAATGTCATGGAAGACTCAGAAAGGCTGAGGAACTATTCCAGATTAAAGAAGACTAAAGAGTCATAACAACCACATGTAACATGTGATTCTAGACTGGATCTTGGATCAGAAGGAAAAAAATGCAATGAAGAAATTATTGGAACAACTGACAAAACTGGAAATACGGACTACAGATACAAGTATTGTATGAATGTTAAATTTCCTTGATTTTACTAAGTGTATAGTGGTGATATAAGAGAATATCCTTGTTCTTAGGAAACACACACTAAAGTATTAAGTAAAGGGACATTATGTATGCAGTCTTCTCTCAAATGGTTTAGAAAAAATAAATTGTGTGTGTGTGTGTAGATAGAGTAAAAAAGAGACATGATAAAACTAATGTAGCAAAACGTTAAAATTTGCTGAATTTGGGTGGGTAAAGGACATGTGTGAGTTCTCTGTACTATTCTTTCACTTTTCTGTAATTTTAAAATTATTCCAAAATAAAGCTTTTTAAGTGGTTTAGCCAATTTAAAAACATACTTAAAAAATAAGAATGCATTTACTTTGTCTTTGATTTCACCATAATTAGCAAAATAATAAAATATACCTCCCAATGGAAAAGATCTAAAAATCAATATGATATAAAGCATAGCTAAATACTTTATGAGAGGATTAAAGCTTCAGCTAGCACAGCAATTATGCACTGGTGCTCAGCTTATTGTTTCACTTGGATTTCATTTGGGGCTCATCAGGGATCCCCTGAGTAAGATTAAAACACTTTATCGCTTATCTATAAATAGATCATCACATTTGGATAAAAAAAGAAGTTCTATAAAAGTGTAGGAAGACAGCTCATAAAGTCAACTAGGTTAAGAACTGCACAGGCACCAAATCTGGCTCTTAATCTCATTAGCCTTTAAAAGCTAACTAGCAGGAAGCCCAATTCAAATATAGAAAGTGGAGGACATTCAGACCACTCTTGGGAAATAAAAACTTAAACAAGTTGTTACTTATGAAGTCTTATGTTACGGATGATTCTATAAAAACTATGTAAGCACTGAACCAAAATACCTGATTTTAGTTTTCCAATGATTCCTGATGCTCTTTAAGTAATAAAAATATGGGAAGAATATAAACTAAAGGTTAATTACCCAGCACAAGCCACAAGAGCGTCAGAAAAACACACACACCATGTTTCTACAAACCCACTCACGTAGCACTCATAGAGAAGTGCCATATGTAATTACAAGAATCAGAGGCCTTCAACTGTATGAAAAAGAACCCAGAACAGTGACAGGCAGCCCTTTCTGCAATTTAATGAGTGGATTTTTAATCACAGTAATATACAGCATATGGTTAAAAAATCAAAGAGTACAAAGGGCTCCCTTCTCCTGTTCCCAAAAAGCAATCATATTTAACCATTTCATTTTAGGGGTTTTCTTGCAGTTACTCTCACTTTTCTAAATAATTCACTTTTACCACTATTTCTTCCTTTATCACCTATAGTTATCCATGAGATACATCTGTTAGGATATGACGCTTTAGTCAACTTACACTTCTCATAAACACCCCTCTCTCTTCCTCTCAATGTATATCACTAATTTTAATTCTTTTGTTGGTTACTTTTAAGATATACTTCCAATCTCATTTTTTGTTCTATCAAATGCAAAATATTCTGACTCCTCCTTCAAAACAAGACTATCAGAACCTATATCCATGCTTCTACATTTCTTCCCACCTTCTCTCAGCTCTGCTTTTTTTTTTTTCACATTGTTAAGATTTAAAACTCACATTCCATTATATAGCCATAATTAAATGAGTCTTCCACCATTGACTGTAGCAGTGGTTCTTAAACTGCCATGTGAATCACAGTCACCTGGAGAACTTGTTAAAACACAAGGCTGATGGACTTCACCTGGTGAGTTTCTGATTCTACAGGTCTGGGGTATGGCCTGAGTCTTTGCATTTCTAACAAGTTCCCAGGGGGTGCTGATGCTGCTGGTCCAGGGACCCAACTTTGAAGACCACTGGTCTAAAGGATGATTCTAAAGGTGAAAACCAATAAAGAACGTTGCTCAACAAAGGGCCAAATAATACATTAAGATTACATTTCGTTCTCTATGGTTGTAATGTCATGACCCTATTGCTACTAGAAAAAGAATGTTCCTAGTGTCACAATTAAATACAATATCCTTTCTGCCTACTACCAGTTGCTCCAAAGCACACCAGGTTTCAATCTGACTCATATTTAGATCGCAATTTATTGCACTATTTCCCCCTTTGGAATTTGTTTTCCTTTATGTTTTGTGTGCGTGTGTGTGCACTTTTTACTCATTCCATTTATAGCTTAGACTTAAAAACTAATGGCCTTCTCTTCTAATTTGAACCAAATGCATGCTATAAGCAGTCATTCTTGGATTTCATTGCACTGTAGGGTAGTCTCCTGGAGATCAGGGTAAAGGTTGGGACTGGAAAAATACATTTGAGAGTCACCAATTTACAGGCAATGTTTTAAGAGACAGCCAAGGGTTATCACCAGGGTATAAACCTGGTAACAGATCTGTCTCAGATTCTTTACCTTTGGTATCACAGAATGACAAGGAACACTTGCAGATTAAATATACAATCTTACTTATTGACTCCCACCTGTCCTTATCCCAAAAGGAGAAGAAAGTGAGGTCCCTGGTTAGAAGGAATGCTCCACAATCTCACTAACCAGTAAAGGCCACACAGAAGGGAGGAAAGTAGGTCACCATCTCTGCAACCTGTCAGTCAGTCATCTATGACACTGACTCCTTGAGCCTCTTTTGGTCAGATGAGAAACAGCTCTTCTGTACAGTGAGGAGGTCTTAGCAGGTGAGCAAATTCCCAGGTGCTCCAGAAAAATGCTCAGAATTTCCAGCGGCCAACAAATGTGTCCAAAAGCTTCCCTCTCTATCCCCCTACACCATATACACACTCATCTAAAGTTTAAACTAACCCTTAGAATACCATGAGCAAATTTTACCATGCTCACAATTTTAGAACCACAGATTCTAATCTGGTCAGTCACTTTGTGACCATCTTAAGGGAGTCTCATTATATCATACCTAAAAGCCAAGGAAAATGAAGGCCTAGAAGGATCGCCTCTGCTATAGAAGGTATTTAAATGCATGAAACTGGATGAAATTACTTAAGAGTGCAGAAAGACAAGAAGACCCAAGATTGTACCTGAGGTACTCCATATTTCATGGGCAGGCAGAAGAGGTAGAATCAACAAAAGAGACTAAGAAGTAGATGGTGAGATAAGAGGGAAACCAAGAAAGTGTGGTATTATGTGCAAGTCAAGAGAATTAGGTATTTCAAGAATAAGGGAAACATTAGCCATCAGGGAAGTGCAAAATCAAAACCACAAGGAAATACACTTCTAACCCACTATGATGGCTACAATCAAACACAGATTACAAATGCTGGCAAGGATGTGGAGAAATCAGAATCCTCACATATGCTGGTAAGAATGTAAAATGGCACAGCCACTTTGGAATACAATCTGGCAATTCTTCAAATGATTAAACATACATGATTCAAAAATTCCAGTCCTACACATATACCCAAGAAAAATGAAAATGTCCACACAAAAACTTGTATTATGAATGTTCACAGCAGCATTATTTACAAGAGCCAACAGGTAGGAACAATGCAAGTGTCCATCAACAGATGAATGGATCATCAAAATGAAATCTATACATACAATAAATATTATTCAGCTATAAAAAGGAATGAAGTTGATATATGCTACCACATGGATGAAGCTTGAAAACATTATGCTAAGTGAAAGAAGCCAGTCATAAAAGACCACATATTATATGATTCCACTTCATGAAATATCTAGAAGAGGCAAATCCATAGAGACAGAAATTAGATTAGAGATTTCCAGGGGCTGGGGAAGGGGGAGTGGAGAGTTACTACTTAGTGGTTACAGAGCTTCAGTCCAATATGATTAAAACAGTATTGGAAATAAATAATGGTGATGGTTACACAATATTGTGAATGTAATTAATGCCACGGAATTATACACAAAAATGGTTAAAATGACAAATTTTACGTTATTTCAACATAAAAAAAAAAAAAGCTGGATAGCTACAGAAAAGTGGTCAAGAAAAGGCAAGAGGGCTTCCCTGGTGACGCAGTGGTTGAGAGTCCGCCTGCCGATGCAGGGGACACGGGTTCGTGCCCTGGCCCGGGAGGATCCCACATGCCGCGGAGTGGCTGGGCCCGTGAGCCACGGCCACTGAGCCTGCACGTCCGGAGCCTGTGCTCCGCAACGGGAGAGGCCACAGCAGTGAGGGGCCCACGTACCGCAAAAACAAAACAAACAAAAAAAAAAAAAAAAAAAGAAAGAAAAGGCAAGAATGTAAGCAGAGAACCAGGAAGCTATTAGAGTTATTTGGCAAGACATACTGTGACTTGAATGAGGGTAACCAGTGAAGATAGAGAAAAGTATGTGGATTCAATATCTTTGAGGGGTAAAACCATCAGATTATGCTAGTGGACTGAATATAATGGAGCATGAGAAAGAGAAAGATGGATGGGGATTGTACACTAGGGGCTACTCCCAGTAAGACCTGGGAGGCAGCTCCCTAGGGTAGCACTGGGTTTAGCCTTGGCAGATGCAAGATGGGGAGTGGTACAATTCTCCAAAAGTGATGCCTTTTCAACTACAAGGCAATATCAAGACTTATCAGATGTTCAGACTATAATGAAGATAACAGATGAAGCCCACTCTAAGATATCTATACAGAAAAGCCTGTCCAAAGTTTCCCCTTTTCACAGACATTATGTGGCGCCTGTCAGAACACAAAACCTCCTCTGAAATATTCTTGCAAAACAGTGATCAAGTCTTGATCCAACTATCACTTTATAATTTACAGGGAAAGAAGAACATATTAAATGACAGTTTGGGTATATAATCAGAAACAAAACAGATTTGGGGAAACCCTAGAGGCAAAAAAAAAAAAATTTCCTCGAAGAATAAACTGCAAGGAAAAGCAAAAGATACAGAATGAATCAATAGAATTAAGAACCAATATCAAGAGGGGATGGTTGCACAACACCGTTAATGTACTAAATGCCACTGAATCGTTCACTTTAAAATGGTTAATTTTATGTTCTGTAAATTTCACCTAAATTTTTTTAAACATCTTTATTGGAGTATAATTGCTTTACAACATTGTGTTAGTTTCTGCTGTATAACAAAGTGAATCAGCTATACATATACATATATCCCCATATCCCCTCCCTCTTGGGTCTCCCTCCCACCCTCCCAATCCCGCCCCTCTAGGTGGTCACAAAGCACCGAGCTGATCTCCCTGTGCTATGCGGCTGCTTCCCACTAGTCACCTAAATTTAAAAAGTTTTAAAAATCTATTATCAATCCATTACAATGTTTTCCTTATTTGGATCCTGATTTAAACAAACAAAAAATGAGACAATTGGAGAAGTTTAAACACTGAAAGAGTGTTTAGCAATATTAAAGAATTACTGTTAATTATTTATTATGACAAGATTTTGAGTACTCTTTAAAAGAGTCATATAGGGCTTCCCTGGTGGCGCAGTGGTTGAGAATCCGCCTGCCGATGCAGGGGACACAGGTTCGTGCCCTGGTCTGGGAAGATCCCACATGCCGCAGAGCAGCTAGGCTCGTGAGCCATGGCCGCTGAGCCTGTGCGTCCGGAGCCTGTGCTCCGCAACGGGAGAGGCCACAACAGTGAGAGGCCCGCGTACCGCAAAAAAAAAAAAAAAAAAAAAAGAGTCATATAGTTTAGGGTTATATATTAAAATATTTATAGGTCAAATGATTGACACTTGAGACTTACTTCCCAAACTGAAGGGAAGCAGGAAGAGAGCGATCCAATCACACGCTAAAACTACTCATGAATAACAGCCTAATGAATGGTGGCTTATTTGCACTGCAACCTCTCCAGTATCACTTCCACAGAAGCAAGGCACTCTTATTTGGTAAACTTTTCCACCCCTTAAATTGTGCGGCTCTAATCCTACCTGCTTGCCTCCTGACGCCAAGAAAGGAAGGCAGCATGAATTCCCAAAATATCTCCCCTCTGCCTCCAGACATCACCTGTATCTGTACCAAACTTGACTCCCACCCAATCTAATATGCCCCCAGAAATAAGTCTTTTATTCTCTTGTTACTTGACTTACCTCAAAGATTTACACACTGTGAACCATTCCCCCTCCTTGAAACTCTACCTTCTCCTGGCATCTATGACCATCTCCTTATTATCTTTCTGTCTCTTGCTGGCTCTCTTCTTCTGCTACTCTTTAACCATATAATGTTCCCTTAGGGTCAGTCACCACTCCTACCTAATCTCTTCTCACCCTGAGTCTCCCCAGAGTAATTCATCCATCCCTATGACCCCACAAGTATCCATATTGAGCACACGACTGTAACAATGCTCAGCAAAATTTGTTGAAATAAATACACCTACACAAGCAATGTAGAGTTGGCAAAAGAAGGCAGTGACCAAAACACAGAAGTAGTAGCAGAAAGCAGACCTAGTTAATGTAAATGACAAACTCTAATAAAAATACATAAAGGAACATAATGGGGAAAGAGGCATCAAAATCTAAAGAACTTAGTTCTTTACGTGCAGAGAACTTCGTTATATGCTCATCTTCACAGGAAATGAATGTGCACAAAGGATAATTTCAAGTAACAAGCATATCCTTTCATTATAGCATTTTTTTTTCCCCATGAGATAAGTGAGTTCAGATGCTTTATTATGCACCAGGGACACTGCTCAGCTTAAAGACAACTGCATATCTGTCTTTGTTTCTCAATTCCTGTGCCCTGCATGCTTTAAACATCCCAGAACCTTTTTTAGCTGAAAATGATTTAAATATAAGGATCATTAAGCCCTTGCCAAAATTATAGGAGGGTTATTAAGTTGACTAAGTCATGTTTTTATTACAATCACCAACTCTAACCACTTCATTAAATAACACTTTAGCTTCCTGATAATCATGAGGACTTATCATAAAAAAAGATGAAATTAGTTAAATTTCATACATTTTCTACTTCAATCAACCTATAAGTATTTATCATGGAACTACCTTGTGAAAAGCATTGTTTCTAGGGTTAATTAGTACTTCCATATAACTCCAATTGTAATGAAGGTATTAGGAGTCATTTTAAACTAATCAATGATTATTTCTCACTAATTTGGTTATTATTCTTCCCGAGTTGGATTAGGGCCTCCTTCTCTAACATACACATCTATGACTACTCCAATATCCAGTAATCACCCAGATTCCTGAACTGTACTTATCATCTGTACCACAAAAATTAACATTAATGATAGTCTGTCATTTGTTTTCTAGTCATTTCATTTGTTTTTACAACTGCAACATAAGCTCACTGATGAGGTCTGGCACTTGATTTTCCCTTTTCTTATATCCTGCCTAATATCTCACATAGTTCTTAGCATATAGGGGCATTTACTAAAAATTTATTGATTAAATTTAACTGATTAAATTAAATTATTGTAGATTATTATTGTAGATAATAATCTATACCCCTGTCAATATTTTACTCATTTCTTTATTCAAATATTTACTGAGTAGGTACTATGCCAGTCGCTGCACTAACAGCTAAGAACTCTTCTAGAGAGCGATCAAGATGGCAGAATAGAAGGACATGGAGCTCACGTCCTCCCACAAACACATCAAAAATACATCTAGGGACTTCCCTGGGGGCACAGTGGTTAAGAATCTGCCTGCCAGTGCAGGGGACACGGGTTCAAGCCCTGGTCTGGGAAGATCCCACATGCCACGGAGCAACAAAGCCCATGTGCCACAACTACTGAGCCTGTGCTCTAGAGCCCACGAGCCACAACTACTGAAGCCCACGCACCTAGAGTCCATGCTCCACAACAAGAGAAGCCACCGCAATGAGAAGCCTGCACACTGCAATGAAGAGTAGCTCCCGCTCGCCGCAACTAGAGAAAGCCCGCGCGCAGCAATGGAGACCCAACACAGCCAAAAATAAAGTAAAAAAAAAAAAATACATCTAATGTGGAACAATTCTCACAGAATACCTACTGAATGCTGGCAGAAGATCTCATACAACCAAAGCAGCAAGAAAGATCACCACATAACCAGGTAGGATGAGAAAAAAAAAAAAGGAATCAGGACAGGACCTATATCCCATGAGGGAGCCGTGAAAGAGGAAAGGCTACCTCACCTTGGGAACACCCTTCACCAGCTGGAAGATCAGCCAGGACAGACAGGGAGCTTCGGAGGCTCAGAGGAGAGTGCAGCAGCCAGTGTGCAGCAGGCAGAACACAGAGAGACCAGCACAGACAGTCCATGCCACCACCCTGCACTCTCCAGCCAGAGAAGCACAGCTGCTTGTGCACTCAGGGACTGGGTGCTGAAACTTGGGCTTCAGCAAACAGACCCAGGGAGAGGTCTGGGGTTGGCTTCATGGAGACATCCTAAAAGGTCTGGAGTGAGGTCCAGGGCCGCAACTCCAGGTGTGCGAAGGACAGAGGTCAATTCTGCCAACAGACCCACAAAAGCCAAAAAGAAGAGAACTTAAGAATAATACAAAAGAAAACTATCAAACCTCAAAAGGAAAAAGAAAAAGAAAGGAACAAAGATGAAATACAAAGTCAACTGGAAAACAAGGTTTAAAACGGCAATAAATACATACCAATCAATAATTACCTTAAATGTCAATGGACTAAATGTTCCAATCAAAGGACAGAGAGTGACAGATTGGGCAATAAAAACAAGAGCCTACAATATGCTGCCTACAAGAAACCCACTTTAGGGCAAAGGACACACACAGATTGAAAGGGGGGACGTCCCTGTTGGCGCAGTGGATAAGACTCCGCACTCCCAATGCAGGGGGCCCAGGTTTGAACCCTGGTCAGGGAACTAGATACTACAAGCATGCCGCAACAAAGTGTTCACATGCCACAACTAAGGAGACTGCATGCCACAACGAAGGAGGCCATGCACCGCAACTAAGGAGTTAGCGAGCCATAACTAAGGAGGCCACAAGCCGCAACTAAGGAGCTCAACTGCCACAACTAAGGAGCCCATGTGCCGCAACTAAGGAGCCAATGAGCTGCAATTAAGGAGCCCTGGAGTCGCAACTAAGGAGCTGCCAGCCACAACTAAGACCGGTGCAACCAAATAAATAAATAAATATTTTTTTAAAAAAAGAAAAGGGGATGGAAAAAGATATTTCATGCAAATGGAAATAACAAGAAAGCCAGGGTAGCAATACTCATAGCATTCAAAATAGACTTTAAAACAAAGCCCATAAAGAAAGATAATAAAGGACACTATATAGTGAAAAAAGCATCAATACAAAGAAGGGGCTATTACACTCAGTAACATATATGCACCCAATACAGGAGCACCTAAATACATAAAACAAATACTAACATACATAAAGGGAGAAACTGACAGGAATACAATAATTATGGGAGACTTTAACACTCCACTGACAACAATGGACAGATCTTCCAGAGAGAAAATCAACGAGGCAACAGAGATCCTAAATGACACAAAGAACATTTAGTTAATTGATATTTTCAGGACATTATATCCCCCCCCAAAAAAAAACCAAAGAAACCCAGAATACACATTTCTTTTCAAGTGCACATGGAACATTCTCTAGGATAGACCACATACTAGGACACAAAACAAGACTCAATAAATTTAAGAGGATAAAAATTATTTCAAGCATCTTTTCTAACCACAACGGCACGAAACTAGAAATCAGCTGCAGAAAAAGAAACAAGAAAGAAACAATTACGTGGAGACTAAACAACATGCTGCTAAAAAACCAATATGTTAATGATGAACTCAAAGTGGAAATTTAAAAATACCTTGAAACAAATGACAATGAAAACACAACCATACAAAACCTATGGGATGCAGCCAAAGCAGTCCTAAGAGGGAAGATCATAGCAATACAGGCCTTCCTCAAAAAATAAGAAAAATCTCAAATAAACAACCTAACTTACCACCTAAAAGAATTTGAAAAAGAAGAACAAACAAAACCTAAATTCAGCAGAAGGATGGAAATAATAAAGATCACAGAGGAAATAAAGAAAAGATTTTTTAAAAAACAATAGAAAAAAAATCAATAAAACCAAGAGCTGGTTTTTTGAAAGTGTAAATAAAATCAACAAACCTCTGGCCAGGCTCACCAAGAAGAAAAGAGGGGACCCAAATAAACAAAATAAGAAATGAAAGAGGAGAAATAAAAAACAATACCACAGAAATACAAAAAAACCATAAGAGAATACTAAGAACAATTATATGCCAAAACATTAGACAACCTAGAAGAAATGAACAAGTTTCTAAAAACATACAGCCCACCAAAACTGAATCAAGAAATATATAATTTGAACAGATCAGTCACTAGAAATGACATAGAATTGTAATTAAAAACAAAAACAAAAAACTCCCTACAAACAAAAGTCCAGGACCAGATGGCTTCACTAGGGAATTCTACCAAAGACAGAAAGAAAAACTTATACCAATCCTTCTCAAATTCTTCCAAAAGACTGAAGAAGAGGAAACACTCCCAAAGTCATTCTATGAAGCCACCATCACCCTGATACCAAAACCAGACAAAGAAACTACCAAAAAAGAAATTACAGGCCAATAACTTTGATGAATACAGATACAAAAATTCTCAACAAAATATTAGCAAACCAAATCCAATAACAAAAAAGATCATACACCACGATCAAGTTGGATTCATCCCAGGGTCACAAGGATGGTTCAACATATGCAAATCAATCAATGCGATACACCACATCAGCAAAAGAGTGGTCAAAAACCACATGATCATCTCAATAGATGCAGAAAAAGCATTTGATAAAATTCAACATCCATTCATGATAAAAATTCTTCCCGAAGTCAGTATAGAGGGAACATATCTCAATATAATAAAAGCTATTTATGACAAACCCACAGCCAAAATAATACTCAGAGGTGAAAAGCTGACAGCCTTCCCACTAAAATCTGGAACAAGACAAAGATGCCCACTCTCACCATTTCTATACAACACAGTATTGGAAGTCCTAGCCACAGCAAATGAACAAGAAAAAGAAATAAAATGTATCCAAATTGGAAGGGAAGAGATAAAATTGTCACTATAAGCAGATGACACGATACTATATATAGAAAACCCTAATGACTCCACAGAAAAACTACTAGAACTGATAAACGAATTCAGCAAGGTAGCAAGATACAAGATTAGCATACAGAAATCTGTTGCATTTCTCTACACTAATAATTAACTATCAGAAAGGGAAAGGTAAAAAAAAAAAACCCTTTTAAAATCACAACAAAAATAAAATAAAATACTTAGAAATAAACCTGACTAAGTAGGTGAAAGACGTATGCTGAGAACTATAAAACGCTGATAAAGGAAATTAAAGATGATTCAAAGAAATGGAAAGATATCCCATACTCTTGTATTGGAAGAATATAGTGAAAATGGCCATAATACCCAAAGCAATCTACAGATTTAAAGTGATCTCTATCAAATTACCCATGATACTTTTCACAGAACTAGAACAAATAATCCTAAAATTTATATGGAATCATAAAAGACCCAGAATTGCCAAAGCAATCCTGAGGAAAAAGAACAAAGCTGGAGGCATAACCCTCCCAGACTTCAGACAACACTACAAAGCTACAGTAATCAAAACAGCATGGTATTGGCACAAAAACAGATATATGGATCAATGCAATAGAATACAGAGCCCAGAAATAAACCCAAACACACCTATGGTCAATTAATCTTTGACAAAGAAGGTGGTGTTGGGAAAGCTGGACAGCCGCATGTAAATCAATGAAGTTAGAACACACTCTCGCGACATACACAAAAATAAACTCTAAATGGCTTAAAGACTTAAATATATGACAGGATACCATAAAACTCCTAGAAAAGAACATAGGCAGAACATTCTCTGACATAAATCATAGCAGTGTTTTCTTAGGTCAGTCTCCCAAGGCAATAAAAGCAAAAATAAACAAATGGGACCTAATCAAACTTATAAGCTTTTGCACAGCAAAGGAAACAGCAAACAAAAGAAAAAGACAACCTACGGACTGGGACAAAATATGTGCAAATGATGTGACCAACAAGGGCTTAACTTCCAAATCATACAAACAGCTCATACAACTCAATATCAAAAAAACACACAACTAAATCAAAAAATGGACAGAAGACCTAAACAGACATTACTCCAAAGAAGACACACAGATGACCAACACATGAAAAGATGCTCAACTTTGCTAACTATTAGAGAAATGCAAATCAAAACTACAAATGAGGTATCATCTCACACTGGTCAGAATGGCCATCATTAAAAAGTCTAAAATAATAAATGCAGGAGAGAGTGTGGAGAAAAGGCAACCCTCCTACACTGTTGGTGGGAATCTAAATTGGTGCAGCCAACTTACATTTACTATGGAAAACAGTGTGGAGGTTCCTTAAAAAAGTAAAAATAGAGTTACCGTATGATGTAGTAATCCCACTCCTGGGCATATATCAAGAGAAAACTCTAATTCAAAAAAGATACATGCACCCCAATGCTCAGAGCAGCACTATTTACAAGCGCCAAGACATGGAAGCAACCTAAATATCTCTGGACAGATGAACGGATAAAGAAGCTGTGGCATGCATACACACACACACACACACACACACACACACACACACACAATGGAATACTACTCAGCCATAAAAAAGAAAGAAACAATGCCATTTGCAGCAACACGGATGGACCTAGAGATTATCATACTAACTGAAGTAAGTCCGGGGCTTCCCTGGTGGCCCAGTGGTTAAGAATCCGCCTGCCAATGCAGGGGACATGGGTTCAAGCCCTGGTCCAGGAAGATCCCACATGCTGTGGAGCAACTAAGCCCGTGCACAACTATTGAGGCTGTGCTCTACAGCCCACAAGCCAGAACTACTGAGCCCACACTCTGCAACTACTGAAGCCCACGCACCTACGGCCCATGCTCTGCAACTGCAACAAAAGAAGCCACCACAATGAGAAGCCTGCTCACCGCAATGAAGAGTAGCCCCGGCTTGCCTCAACTAGAGAAAGCCCGCACACAGCAACAAAGACCCTATGCAGCCAAAAGAATAAAATAAATTTAAAATATATATATATATATATATTACGTGAAGTCAGACAGAGAAAGACTATATGATATCACTTATATGTGGATTCTAAAATATGATACAAATGAACTTATTTACAAAACAGAAACAGACTCACAGACATAGACAAAAAACTTATGGTTACCAAAGGGTAAAGGCGGGAGGGACAGATAAGGATTTGGGGATTAGCAAATACAAACTACTATATATAAAATAGATAAAAAACAAGGTGCTACTGTTTGGCACAGGGAACTATATTCAGTATCTTGTAATAACCTATATTGGAAAAGAATATGAAAAAGAAAAAAATATATATATATATACACACATCTGAATCACTTTGCTTTACACCAGAAACTAATACAACACCGTAAATCAACTATACTTCAATTTTAAAAAAAATGTTTTTTAATTAAAAAAAAAGAACTCCTCCAGTAGTAAAACATAGTTCCTCATAAAGTTCACAGTATGGTAGAAGACATGGATAAAGGAATGGAAAATACCAATATAATGCAAAGTGTGCTATGACAGGAAAAATACAGGAAGCACCTAAGAGGAACACTTAACCCATGTAAGGAGGTACAGGAAGGCTGCTGGAAGAAGAGACCTGTAAGGTGAAACGAGAAGGATATGTATGATAGCAATTAGCCAGGCAGAGGGTATAAGGTAGGGGAGGAGATAGACCAAAAGAACAATACAGGCAAAAGCCAGAGGCAAGGAAAAGCATGGGCCATTTATGGACCTGAAAGTAATTCAATTTGGCTGGATTACAAAGGTGGAGGGGAAAGAGGGTCAATAGATACAGCTGAAAAGGTAAAGAGAAGCCAGCTAATTTGCCTTACAAATTAACCCAAGGGCAATGGAAAACCATAGAAGAAGTTGAAAACAAGGAAGTGACATGATCAGACTTTTATTTTTAGAAATATCATTCTAGATGTAGGAAAAAGGAACTGTAGAGAGCAATATTGGAGGGAGGAAGACCAGTTGGCTGTGCACTGATAAAGGAAGAGATGATCATGAGAGCTGAACTAAGGAAGTAACAGCAGGGGTGGAGCAAAGTGGAGAATTTTAGAGTTATTTATGAAATGGAATAATGAGAATCTGGTAGTGACCGGATATTGTGGGTGAGAGAGAGAGGGAAGAATAAGAGATGATACACAGGGTTATAGCTTGATCAGTTGAGATAAGAATAGAGGAGGAGGTTACTGGTTTGAGTTAGAGATAAGGAGTTTGAATCCAAGAAGAGATGAACAATAGTTTACTTGAGATACGGGTATGGAATTCAGGGAAGGCACATGGAATACAGATAAAGATTTAAAAGTCATGGGTTCCCAAGAGTTGAAACAATAAGTCCACACAAACGCTTGTACATGAATGTTCTTAGTAGCATTATTCGTAACAGGTGGAACAACCCAAATGCCCAACAACTGATGAATGGTTAAACAAAATGTAGTATATTTATGCAATAGAAATTATTCAAGTATAAAAAGGAATGAGGTAATAACACATGATACAACATGGAGACACCTTGAAAACATTACACTAAGTGAAAGAAGTGAGACACAAAAAGCTACATATTATAAAATTCCATTTATATGGAATGTCTTAGAATTGGCAAATCCGTAGAGATAGGCTCCTGGTGGCCAGGTACTGAGGAGGTTGGGGAGTAAATGCTAAAGGGTACAGGATTTCTTTTAGGGGTGATTAAAATTTTCTGGAATTAGATAGTGGTGATGGTTGCACAATTTTGTAAATATACTAAAAACCACATAATTGTACTTTTAAAAGGGTGAATTTTATGGTATTTTAGTTGCATCTCAATTTTTAAAAAAAAGAAAGAACAAAAAATGTCATGGGTAATTGCTCCTTTATTGGGCAGTCCTCCTGCACATAACAACTATAAACTCTGGGCAAAATATAAAAAACAACTACCAAAGGCACTGGAGAGCAACCAAAAGCAGAGAGAAAATCACAGGAGAAGGCAGGAGTGTGGGGAGGTGGGGAATGGGGGTTATACTTGGAAGAAGGGAATGGTCGTGGGTGAATTTCCAGGTCGGCTGGTTGGTTGGTTGGTTTGAATGACTCACTCTGAAGGCAGGCCCCAGTTTGTGCTATGCAGGGCAGCTGAAACTATGATAAAAATTCAGTCTTAACTTACTGGCTTGAAACACCAGAGTTTGGGGCAACTATAACAGCTTGAAGATGAAGGGGGGAAACCAAAAAAAGAGAGACCCAGAGAGAGAGTGTGTGCCCCAAATTCTAAGTATAAACTCTACCGAAGTTTTTGGCTGACCCTCAGACAACACAGGGATAGGGCAAGCTGCAAGCAGCCCAACTAAAGCTAACAGAACTGAACAGAGATTTCAGCTGCTGCCCACTGCAGAAGAAAGAGTCTAGAGCTTGAGTCCAGCTATTGTAACTATGATCAAAGATGTGAAGACTTCATAGTCACAAACATAGTGATGGTATGCAAAACCTTAGGAGATGAGTCTGCCCAGGGGCCCCACTTATATAAATAAATAGGAAAGGGTTTCATATTATTATCTATAATCAGTTGATAATGGCCTGCTAGGAGGAGAAAAGTATTAAGAAAGATTGTGAGGCCAATTCCAAAATACCATAGGAGGTTAGTCACGTCTGCTCAGAGAAAAAGGAATGCTAGCATGCATGACATGTCTCTGACATTTCTGATCTATGAGATCAAAATCATGATTACTGTACACCCGATAAAGCTAATACAGAGGCCTGTACACCGTGGTCTTGCTCTTCTTTGAAGACCTAACCACCCCTATGTGTTTTAATGCTTCCTGCTTTCTGCTCTTTGATAAATAGCAAAGTCTGGGACGGGACAGAAAACATTGTTTCAGGTTTACTTCTCCAAAACCCAAATGTAGTGCACGTAGTTTTGTCAGACCATTTCTTCTCTTAAAATACACACATACACACACATATGTGTTTGTGTGTGTGCAGTTAAGTAGATGTAGCTATATAGATATATGCATGCTTGTGTTTGTGTGTGTGCATGTGTGTCTGCTTAATGTTGGCTACAGTGAAAATAAAGAGAAACGTACAAATTCAAGTTACAGTTTGAAGGAACAGCTGACAACACAATGTTTAATTGAATGTAGAAAATGAGACAATTCTCTTTAAAGATTTTCCATACTTTCTACAGCTTGATTATTATTAAAGAGTCATACAAGAGTTTCTGATCAATCTGGTCTTCTCTGATGAATCTTTTCCATTCCCTTATTTAGCATATATCTTAACATTTTAGTTAATCTTTTTACACTGCTTAGGTTCTGGTAATAAAGAAAACCAGTAAACTAAGTCTAACTTGTTTCACATCTTGGAGACTACTTTAACATTCTGAGTCCAGAATATATTTAGAGTAAATCTGATTCATTATGGTATTACTTATTTTATTATATACTTTTTTTTTTTTTTTGCGGTACGCGGGCCTCTCACTGCTGTGGCCTCTCCTGTTGCAGAGCACAGGCTCCGGACGCACAGGCTCAGCGGCCATGGCTCATGGGCCCAGCCGCTCCGCGGCACGTGGGATCCTCCCGTACCGGGGCACGAAGCTATGTCCCCTGCATTGGCAGGCGGACTCTCAACCACTGCGCCACCAGGGAAGCCCTATATACATATTTTTTAAACTGGGAAAAGTACCCTGTCTCCTTATTATTTTTGTTGATGAGTATTCTGTTCATCTCAGAGAAGAAAACTCTTTTATGACTAGCTCTATAAATTACCACTCTAGGCTTATTTCAGAACCATTCTTCTAAAAACATTTGCTTTGGGCTCAGAATACTACCAACTTTCTAATAGGTCTTGTAAGGTTCAAAAAACATTTTTCTGTACTAAAATTGCCCCCCTTCCATAGCAGATAGACATTCTACACTGACAATCCAAAACCCATTTATGCCTTATATGATTGGTGAGTTTGGGAAGCTGGACACACAGGGCTCAGTCCCTTTAGAGTCCCTTTCTGGGACAACTCCTCCATGTCATAAGTTGCAGAGAGGCAGGTTCTGCCCCTCAGGAGAAAGCCTATGGTTGTTCAGCGTTGCCAGGAGACTAAGTTTGCCTCTGTTGCCTAATCCTGTGGAGGCCAACTGTTGCCATATACCAAAGCCATGTCTTCCAAATGCTCTATCACTAATAAGGCTGAGATTTTGATCTTCAAAACAAAACAAATCTGTAGGGCCATCAAACTCACTATACCTTAAGCCTAACAAAAGCTCCCAAGACTTATTTTTAACCTAATCCTATATATAATCATAACTAATACCTAAATAAAAGGAATAGAATACAAAATATTCTAATTCTACATTAGGATGCTTTCAGCTTTTCCTTAAACTTTACAATCTGTATCTTTTCCCCATAGATAAGACAGACATTCGTTTTACACAGTTCTTATAGAAATTCAGGAGTAGTGAGGCTTGATTATTCTTTTTAAAAATTGATGCTAAACAATTATTAACAGCAAAACTTAATTCTACATATAGAATTATAAAATGTAGGCACTGGGTTCTTCTTCTTTTAATCTCTAATATGTATAGAGGATTCCAACATTTAAAGCACAGGTCAACAACTCTTCGAGGTTAATGGAGAGAAAAGGGTAGACAGGGAGAGGTGGGGGGAGGGAGGGAGGATGCTGTCTGCAGGTCATTCTCCCCCTTCCTTTCCACTATCTCCCTTTTTCCTTTCCTCCACCCCCTTTTCCAAGAAAGTGCTGTTTTATGAGGCAATTCAGTCAAGTATCGGGAAGAGGAAGGAGCTGAGCCTTGGACCTAGGATTGGTAAGAAAGAAGTAAGAAAACGGCCTTATCTGTGCTATCAGAATTTAAGGTGCTGCCTTTGGTACTTTTGGCAGAGATGGTCAAATCCTCAACTACAACATTATGGTGATTTATGGGGTGTGATTATGATTATTATTTATAGGATGATTTAAAAGTTTTTACTGTGAATTTGTACTTAAATTGATTTTATTCATGCTCAAAAGTCATAAGTTATCTAGATTTCACTTTGTTATTCTATGACAAGTAATACTGATACAGAAAGATAATACTAGTATATGATCCGAAAGCTATTTTTAATAACCTTACCAATAAATTAATAGTGGGGTTCATGGTAAAGAACCTGGGCATTTTATTCTGTAATTACTCATGTACCCTACATCTTAAAAATATCTTGCTAATTTTTAAAAAGATTTTTTTGATGTGAACCATTTTTGAAGTCTTTATTAAATATGTAACAGTACTGCTTCTGTTTTATGTTTTGGTTTTTTTGGCTGTGAGGTATGTGGGATCTTAGCTCCCCGATCATGGATCGAACCCACACCCCCTGCATTGGAAGGTAAAGTCTTAACCACTGGACCGCCAGGGAAGTCCCCTATCTTGCTAATTCTAATGAAGCACTCACTTCCTGTGAACTCCATTCCTCTAAGCATTGCACATATACCATTATTTTATCCCTGTTCTACAAACAAGGAAACTGAGATATGGGAGGCTAAATAACTTGCCCAATGTCACAACATTAGAAAGTGTGAGATTCAGGATTTAAACTCTGTCCATAGCTGATGTTCAATTGGTGCTTCTCAGACTCTAAAATGCACACAAATCACCTGGAAATCTTGTTAAAATGTATAATCTGATTAAGCTGGTCTAGGGCTGGGCCTGACATTTTACACTTCCAAAAAGCACCAATGCTGCTGGTCCACACCACACCTTTAGTAATAAGATTCTAAATCACTTCACTCTGCTGCCCAACTACACACTAGAATAGGATGATATTTAGCTTAGGATCTAGTGACCTAAGCAAAAAGGCATTTATATCCTAAATTCAAGTACTGAACCAAGGTGCTGTTTTCAATCTATGTGAAGAGTTTCAGTTTACAATGAAGTTCTAGACCCAACTAAAGTACACTTGATTTGCACAATGTCTTTTTTTCTACTCTTAGGACAAAGACCTATTTCTCCGTATTCCCATGCAAATATACAGAAGAAAAACAACTCTTTCTTTGTTGGGGGGAGTGAGGGGGGAGCAGACAAACTCTTTCAACTTGGCATTTGACTGAACATTACACGTGAAAGCAGACATAATTAAGACACAAAACTCTTGACTACTCAATTCTCAAATATGCCACAAAAAGCTGCAAAGACAGCTTGTCTCTGGATTCCTCCAGCTCAGCAACTTTTTAAAGGAAGGATTACAAAAAGATTTTGTTCCAACTAGTCATGCTTGTCTACTAAAAACAACATGCTTTAAGCCCTTACATTTAAAGACATCTCTGACATGAACTGAAATAGATTTGCTTGTTTGAATCTACACCAACATTAAAATATGGTTAATTACTAATATACTTAAACCTCATTTCTCTTTCTCAAAATCAATCTGTTTCTCAAAATTATCTTGTACAGTCTTTTAAGGACTACTCAGAGTTTTCTTTGTTCATGCATTTTATTTTGCCTCCTTATGTGATATTTGAATAAATGTAATTAAGGAATTTATTCGATTTTGAAATTAAAATCTGGTCTTATTAACCAAGTTAACTATAATAACTTTCTCTAACAGGTCACCTTTTTTTAAAAAGGGTACTTTAAAAAAAATCCCTGCAGGGCTTCCCTGGTGGCACAGTGGTTGAGAGTCTGCCTGCCAATGCAGGGGACACGGGTTTGTGTCCCGGTCCGGGAAGAGCCCACATGCCGCGGAGCGGCTGGGCCCGTGGGCCATGGCTGCTGAGCCTGCGCGTCTGGAGCCTGTGCTCCGCAACGGGAGAGGCCGCAACAGTGGGAAGCCCACGTACCACAAAAAAAAAAAAAAAAAAAAAAAAATCCCTGCATTCTAAAATCACCTTTCAACATGAATATATTCTCATGCTCTTTTTGAAACCTAGAGAAACTACTTGAAGAAAAGTGTAGAAGGGACTATCTTTTATGGCATTCCTACAAGCAAGTAGGCACAAGCTTGGCAATTAGGCAGACCCAGATCTATATTCTGGGTTTATATTCACTCTTAGTGACTGTGTGACCTATGGGCAGGTTTATCTAAACTTGCTATGTCATAATTCTTTATTTTATGTATAGTAAATACTCAATTACATAGTTATTTTTGCAACAGATATTAGAGAACCCTTTATAAAAGAGAAAGTTAAAGCTCATGGAATTTCTGCAACTTGTTGAAGGTCACATAATAACTGAAAAAGCTGGAATAAGTCCAGCTCTATCTGACTCCAAAGCCCAGGATTTCTCCTGACCCAGATATTGCATTTCTAATGCAGAGTTATTGATTGCTTAACTGAGATAACAAGTATTTCTCATGCACTGAGTGGATCTTTAATTTTAAAAAGGCTACACCTATACTGTATCACAAAATCCACCTACATCTACAGTATTGGTACTAAGACAACCGATTATCAAATATCAACTAACTGGATGGAAAAAACATAAAAGTGAATCTCAAGTAAACTAATGCATACGTATGTTGCTGAGGACAAAGATGACTGAGAAAATGAGCTATTAGGCCCTCCCAGTTTTTTATTCTAACAAACATCTGTTGAAGACCTACTATGAGAACATAGTGCTAGGGAGTTTTATTTTACCAAACATTATGAGAGGAATTTAGACTAAAGATAAAGACAATTTAAAACAAGAAAAATAAACTAACCTAAACCACACTAAGAGTATATAATAACTAATGTTTTAAATGATAGGTGATTTAATTTAATTGCATCTCAGGACACTCACCTAAAAGTACAGTTAAATACTAAAGCTCTTCTGTATAAAAGTGTTAGTGTGTGAGAAAGTGTCTATGGACAGGCAAGTGCTCAGGTGTACACACTTGTCCTCTATCTTGGAGGCAGTACAGGGTCATAGTTCACAGCATGGACCTGCAGTGGTCACAAAGACCTGAGTTTAATACCCAGCTCTATCACTAACAGCTGTGTGACTTTGGTCAAGTAACCTCTTTAAGCCTCAGTGACCTCAACTGTCAAATGGGGATAAAAATTGCACTTACTCAAAAAAGTTATTCATTTAACACACTTTCACTGAAGGTATACCTTGCCATCATCTGGCACTGCGCTAGGCACTGTGGATAAGGTGTGAAAATACATGTAATGTGCTTGGCATGTGTCAAGAACAAAATGGGGATTTTAATCTGTTTTGTTCCCTGCTGAATCCTCAGTACCGTAGAAGGCTTGAAATAAATACTGCGATAAATACTGAATAAACTGCTTAGTGCCAGGTGCGTCAGAAACTATTCCCGCCGCCATGACCTTTGTTTAGATTCAGCCTTCTTGAGCATATATATTTGTAAGCATCGCTGAAAGTTCAGGTCTCTTCATTTGGGTTTAATAAGATTTAGAAGTCTAGCTCCTAAGACTCCATGTGAGATTTTCTATCACATGCTTAAAGTATTTTTAATTGCACATTTTGTACAATAAGACATTAAAACCATACAAAGAAGTATAAGGCACCTTCATGTATTCATCAATCAGCTTCAACAATAAGCAACCCATTTTTCACTGTATTAAGATGTTTCCGAAATCTTAGCAAGGTAAGACTAATAAACTACTTATTCAGACATAACTATTAGTTCCTAGTCTAACAGAAAGCAGGAGGTGTGTGTTTATGTTCTCTCACAACTGTGGCTTTCACATCAGCTCTCTTATAAAATGGCACTGCACAGCAAAAAAAAATTTTACTAGCAAATGAGCACTCACAGAAAACACAGCGATCAATCCTCCCCTGCACCTCTCCATTCTGCTATTTTGGGCCTTTCCGATAAAATGAAAGCAAATCTCAATGTAATCCAATTAAGGTTTTTTTGGTTTTGTTTTTGAAAGATCCCTTTAAATCTCAATTTTAAAAATAGCCAACAGGGAAGCAGTGTTACACATAAGATTATGGATGTAATAAATCTGCTCCAAATACTTTCAGGTCAGTATGTCATTTTCTTTCTGAGGAGCTCAAAAAACTTCCATAACTTCTCTCATTAAAGTGATTCTCAGTTTGCCATGAGAGGTGACATAACTTCCTGGGTCCGGCCAGGACATATAATCTTTACACGGATGGTCTCACTCAAGGATGTTATATGTAAAGCCATGGCAGTCCTCCTCACCAACCCAATCCTCAATGTTACAGATGCACACTAGGCACTTTCTATCACTTTAGAAGTTGATTCATCATGTATCTAGATCCATCACATACACGAGCATCCATATGATAGAAGCTCCCTCAGATTTTTTTCACAGCTACAATCACTGCTGGAACCTACCTCATCCCTGTTCCTGGCCTAGATCAGGGCCAAGTGTAAGCAGAAGCAACCAAGGTGGGCTCTCCACAGCCCTCCCTCAGAGGCACAAGCACCCACCCTCTCACATGTCCTGGGATAAATAGCTACTCAATCTCAGCACAGCACCTTCTTTTAAAGAAGTGGCCATCCCCTGAAGTAACAGACAGAGAACTTCAGCCAGTAAAATTAAAGTAACGAGCTACATATGTTTTATAAACACAGTAACCTAGGAGACAGTGAGAAACAGGTCTTACCCCAATTTCAAGTGCAGGGAAATGAAAGCCATATACTCTCAATAGCAGAAATGTCCAATAAGATCCTGGAAAAACACCAGCCAGGAACAAAGACAAGAAAACATTGCACCACAAGCAAGGGTGGACCAGGGAACCTCTAAGATTCCCAAGAGTCTATGGTTATAAGAAGATTTTCCAAAGAGATAAAACTAGTTACCCCAAATTTTGGGTTACTGCTGACTTAGACCATACATTCTTATATAACCAGATTGATCTTACAGCCCCTCTCTTTTTTTTTTTTCTTTTTTTTGCGGTACGCGGGCCTCTCACTGTTGTGGCCTCTCCCGTTGCGGAGCACAGGCTCTGGACGCGCAGGCTCAGTGGCCATGGCTCACGGGCCCAGCCGCTCCGCGGCACGTGGGATCTTCCCGGACCGGGGCACGAACCCATGTCCCCTGCATTGGCAGGCGGACTCTCAACCACTGCGCCACCAGGGAAACCCTCACTGCCCCTTTCTTGAACCTAAACAAAACCCAGTTGTACACCTAGAAAAGATTTACTGTTCACAGCAACAAAACTGATTTTCTACTGCACCCAGATGACTTCTTTTTTAACGTTCCTTTTTAAGGTAATGAAAGGAGGAGTTTCCCCTTGATGATATGTATACCTCAGTTGATGTGCTTTAACGTTAAACTAAGAATTAACCTGTTGATAAGTCCTTGAAATCTGGTATTCTCATAAAACATTCACATTAATTCAAGCAAAACATTAAAGAGCATTATATAATGAGTCATATTAAACTGGTGATGAAAAGAACAACCATTAAGACACCCAGAGCATCAGTTTAGCACAAGTTATCATTCACAGCACGAAAATGTTTTAAGACTAACATCAAAGTACTTACTAAGCCCCCAAAGGTACCCTATTCTTCCCTTAAATACACAACATTTACCAAGGCATTGTTGTATGCAAACACAAAGACTGCTTTCTCTAAAAATGAAACTAAAGAACTTCTTTGTTCTTTGGAAGAACAGTCACTAAGTTATCTCTATTGCTGACCTAAAGGCTTAAGGGACCATTTATGGGAAGGAGGGTTGTGTAATTATGTAATTATGTTCTCTCATACACCTGCGACTCTCACATCAGCTTTCTTACAAGAGCATGGAGCAAATAAGATGGCACAACACAGAAAAAAATATATATATAAAAAAAATATATATATATATACCAGCAATGAGCATTCACAGAAAACCTAATAACCAGTACCTCTCTCTTCCTTTCTCTCTCTCTCTCTCCCCCTTTCATCTATTCTGCAATTTGGGGTCTTTCTAATAAAAACAAAGAAAATCTCAATGCAGTCCAAGTAGTTTTGTGGTTAACTGCAAATAATATTTCATATTTTAATAAGTGTACCATTGTTTTTCCACTATTTTAACACTATTTTTTCACTATTTAACAGACACCAAAAAAAAGTTTAAGATAATGAAGAGCACAAAAATACATAACTTTCAACCTAAATTTCTAAACTATTAGACTAGCTACACATTACGAGAAAGGGTTTTATATATTCAATCTTGTCTGTACACTTTTTCCTAATCTCTAAGAGAGAGATTATTTTATTTTCAATTTTATTGAGTCACAGAATGTATAATTACTGTTGACATCTGACAAGTTTCAAACAGAAATGAAAAGCTTAATTAGTAATAAAGATCATGGGCTCTGACTTCAGGTAGAATTAGCTGCATGACTTGAGCAAGCTAAAACCCATCTAAACTTTAATTCCCTTATCTAAAAAATGGGAATAATAAGAATACCTACAGAGATTTCATGAGATTTTGCAAGATTATATAAGATAATGCACATTAAAACCCCTGGCATTGTTCCTAACACAGCAAGTACTCCAGAAGTGTTAACTATCATCATCCTCTATACTTACCACCATCATTACTACTTAATTATCAGTCACAAACAATATCTGAGGCATTGCACTGGATGCTGGACATTTTATCATATGTTTTCTCTTTTATTCCTTTCAGCAACCTTGTAAGGTAGTGGTGTTGCTGTTGTTGTTATATTATTATTATTGACCCCATTTCATCAATGAGGAAACTAGGTTTAGCTAGTAATTTTCCAGGTTCACACAATTAGTAAATAGCATAACCAGAACCTAAACCAGAATCTAACAACAAAGCTACTTAACAGATATGACATAAGTATTAAAACGTTCAAATTCCTCGAGAATGGGTAATAGCAGAGTCATTACCCACAAGACATTATAGGTGACATTCATCTACAAGTAACTACACTAACTTCTGAATGTTCCAGCCAAAAACAGAAAAACCCAATTCCAACTGTAGATTTATTCACTGACCTTTCATTTCTAAAAGCTATTTCAGAGATGAGAGTGATTATTATGATAATATATCACATTTATACAATTCTTTGGTATATTAACTAATTTGATCTCCACTACAATCCCATGGATATAGGTAGGAACTATTATCTCCATTTTGTAGATGATGAAAATGAAAGGTCACAAAGCTGACAAATAATGGAAGAAGGACTCAAACCTAAGTCTTCTTGCTCCAAGTACAGAGCTATTTATTTTTACTATACCATGTAGATAGAGAGATGAATAAATATTAATTAAAAACTATAGACAGATGAATAAATATTAATTAAAAACTGATCTCAAAAAAGAGTAACTGCTCCCCCCCAAAAAAGGAGTCCACACATCATACTCATTCTTAGCAATGATCAAAGCCTTAAAGACAAAACAATGTTGCAGTTCTCCAAATGACAACATTTAAAGAAAGGGGAAGGAGCATAATACTCTTCAAAAACGACGACCTATAAGGAAGGCAGAGGAGCAGGAAGGCAGAGGATCAGTCTCCAGGAAAAGAAAATAAATAAAATTATCTATCTGTAGCTTAGAACTACACTGAGGAATTTAATTTACATAAGGAAGAACCGTCAGAATTGGTATATATTGGCAGTACTACAAGACATAGATCTTGCATCAGAGCTTCCAGAGGAGACAGAAAATTATATAATAAATATTGGTTCAAATAATCAACTAAAATACAATGTAGTATGTGGGATAAAAAATATATGCTATGAGTACATGGACGAGACAGCACCACTTTAAACAAACAGGGTACTTGAATAATCTGTTGATGTACAGAAAGAAAAAGGAAAAAAATAAGAGATGCCCCAAAATACAAGAAAAATAGTTTCAGGAGGTGTCAGTCTGCTGTAGAAAACCAGGCTCAGTTTCTAACTTAGCCTCCACTTAACAGTCTTTTACCATTTCCTATGCCTAACAGCTACATGAATCATTTGACCTGTCAATAAATTGATCTTCCACAAGTGCACTGCTCACTAAATCCTACTCATTAAGGGGTGGGCTCCAAATTATAATTAAATCAAGTTATTTGCTCTGTGACCGATAAATTAATAATTAAAGATAGTTATTACATGGGCATTTTAGGGTTTTTTTTTTTAATAAATTTATTTGGTTTTTTTGGGCTGTGTTGGGTCTTCGTTGCTGCACACGGGCTTTCTCTAGTTGTGGTGAGCAGGGGCTACTCTATGTTGCGGTGTGCGGGCTTCTCATTGTGGTGGCTTCTCTTGTTGCGGAGCACAGGCTGTAGGCGCATGGGCTTCAGTAGTTGTGGCACGCGGGCTTAGCTGGTCCGTGGCATGTGGGATCTTCCCGGACCAGGGTTCGAACCCGTGTCCCCTGCATTGGCAGGCAGATTCTTAACCACTGCACCATCAGGGAAACCCTACATGGCCATTTTAAAATAGACTTCTAGAATCATCTGCCAACTTGAGTTGTGTTTGTTTGTTTATTTACCTATTTATCTATTTATTTATTTATGGTTGTGCTGGGTCTTCATTGCTGTGCACAGGCTTTCTCTAGTTGCAGCGAGCGGGGCTGCAACTATTCTTCGTTGCAGTGTGCAGTCTTCTCATTGCAGTGGCTTCTGCTGTTGCGGAGCACGGGCTCTAGGCGCATGGGCTTCAGTAGTTGTGGGTCGCGGGCTATAGAGCACAGGCTCAGTAGTTGTGGCGCACGGGCTTAGTTGCTCCGTGGCATGTGGGATCTTCCCGGACCAGGGCTCGAACCCATGTCGCCTGCATTGGCAGGTGAATTCTTAACCACTGCGCCACCAGAGAAGTCCCCTGAGTTGTATATCTTGACTGAAGACAACAGAAGATCTGATATTACCATAGATCTCCAATATAAGAAGGTCAAATTCAGGAAATTCAATCAAAAAGCAAAGTTAAGACAGATGAAAGTGAAGTTTGCTAAGAAAAAAGTCTGAGTAAGCTCAGAAAACACAGTAAAAATTTTAATCAGGCTGTTACTGAGATTTGCTGCAGAAATGCACATTCAAATAATATTTATTTGGCCCTAATATTCTCAAACTTCAGTGCCAATAAGACAAAGTATGCAAAGGACAGATTCCAAAAGGAATGTGTCCTTATCCTGCAGGTAAGCAGGGCTTAAAATTTGGTGGGTACCAACATCACCCAGGTAGTCTGAGAAGAATGTAGATTACTGTGCCTAAAATAGTAGGTATTTTGAGAAGCAAAGAAAAACAGATTTTAAGATAAGACCCATTTCCAGCTAATTCTGATGGTTGTGGGTCATGCTTTGAGAAACAATGCAATATTTCAGGCACTGTACTAGGTACTCTTGAGTGTATTCTTTCATTTAACCCTCATAAAGATCACATGACATAGCTATTATCCTTACTTTATGAATGAGGAAACAAAAGTCCAGGGGTTAAGATTAAACAACTAAAGAGAAAGGAAAAGGACAAGAGAAATTTGTTTGATTAGACAGCAACTTGAGAGTAACCTAAAGAAGCTAAAAATCAAAAATTCTAAAAATCATTAAAAAGTAAAAATACTACTAGATCAGAGAGCTTCATTCTCTTATGTCACTCAAAGATACAGAAAAGTGAAAGGTCAATATTAAAAATTATAAATAACCATTAAATAATTATTTAAAATTACCTCTGAAGTTGGCTGTGTGTAGGCTGAGGTGGAGAGTAAAAGTACACTGGTATGAAGTTATCTATGTTTAAAATCTACTTTCTTTGAGCTTTAAGTCATCTTTTATAGGTGAATTAAATACTCATCTATGAACATCTATTTTGATATAAACTTTTTGGAGACTACATAGAATTATAGTTTTGATGCTACGAATTCAGCCTGTGTACCAAAATATACTAGCTGTCTTAACCAGTAATACCAACTGACAGAGTGGTAATTAATTAAGGGAAGAAGAAAGTTTCAAAGGATCACGAAAATGTCTCAGGTGTTACCTGTAGACACAGTGCTCTGATAACCCTGCAAATCTCAGAAACTGAGACGTTTATGGAGCATCCCTGTGTGCTCAGCACTGTGCTAGTCCCTGGAAATTCACAGAAACATAAGACTAGGTCCCTGTCCTCAAGGAGGCTAAAACCAAATGGAAAATGAAATCTAATAATAGCCAGATTAAGAACAAAATTATGTAATATTACCTAATGCCACAGATCAATGAAGGAAATCAATGAGAAGCACAGGAAGAACATTCATTAAGTATGAACGCCTATTATAGACTAAATACTTTTACATGTGTTATCGCTTTTAATTCTAAGAATACCCCCTGAGAGGCAGGGTTCAGGATGAAGAAAACAAAGTTCAGAGCAGTTAAGGAGCTTCCCCCAACTCACGTAACTAGCAAAGACAACACAAGGGAAAGCACCTAAGGGAAGGTAAGTATGACTGGTTCACAAGGCAATGAGGAAACCAGTCCGACTACAACAGAAGGTACAATGGGTAATAAAGCTGGCCAGAGCTGGGCCAGATTAGAAAGGTCCACTATTTATGTTTGATGAGATAAGAACCAGTCATTCATTAAAGGGACATTTAAGGGAAACTGTTATGTTAGTACTTCAGAATAGAACAAACTTTATTAGGGAAGATCTATAAAAAGATATAATTAGCTAAGACAGGGGTCCCCAACCCCCGGGCTGCACAGCAAGAGGTGAACGGCAGGCAAGTGAGCGAAGCTTCATCTACCGCTCCCCACCGCTCACATTACCGCCTGAACCTTCATATCCCCACCACCACTCCGGTCCGTGGAAAAATGTCTTCCACGAAACCGGTCCCTGGTGCCAAAACGGTTGGGGACCACAGAGCTAAGACACGGCTCTAAAAAGGAGGTGCCCCTCACTGCCAGAGCAGGCCTGGCAGCATCAGCTATGCTATGGTGTTGCCAGGAGCTTGCTGACACAGCGAGGCAGTGGTGTTCTCCTGTTGAACATAAACAATTCCACAAGCATCAACGTCAGACAAAGCTACTCCGTGGCCAAGATGGATCAAGACAAAAAACAAGACCTCTCTGTAATCATGTCTGAACATGGACGAAACGTGAACAATGTCCAAGCCACAAAAATGATCAAACATTCCCTATCCTGGCTAACACAGGTGATTGCTGCTTCTTTACCAATCACAGCTTTAGCCTCATTTCATTCCTCCAGCACAATGTCCAAGCCACAAAAATGATCAAACATTCCCTATCCTGGCTAACACAGGTGATTGCTGCTTCTTCACCAATCACAGCTTTAGCCTCATTTCATTCCTCCAGCACAATGTCCAAGCCACAGAAATGATCAAATATTCCCTATCCTGGCTAACACAGGTGATTGTTGCTTCTTTACCAATCACAGCTTTAGCCTCATTTCATTCCTCCAGGCTTCTAGTAAGATTTCAATCATGGAACTGCCCCCACTTCTTCACAGCCTCCAACTCAAAGCAAAGCCCTACTTCCTTGAACCCTCTCCAAATCACCTAACACAAGCCAAATCCTATAATAAATCCTTTCTAACATCCTCTGAGACACCCCACAATTCCCCCATGATCTGTAAGTTTTCTCTTTGCAACAAGTTAATAAACCCCACTTTGTTCAACTACTAGTGTGTTGGTGGCAGTGGGAATGGAGGAAAGAAAAAGACATTTCTAGGTAAGAATGAAAAGAACTAGTAACAGACAATTAAAGAAGAAAAAAAAAAAATCAAGACTCATACACCACTTGGAATACTGAAGTATTATGAACTTAGAGTGGATCTAGTTAAATTAGCTCATTTTTTATGGACTGCATAAAAGATAAAGGAAGACAGAAAAATATTTAGTAGGCAATTTAGAGATTAAACAATAATGATGTCTGGGTCCCACCTCCAAAGACTCTGATTTAATAGATCTTGAGTGTAGCCTGAGCATCAGGATGTTTTAAAGCTCCCCAGGTGGTTCCAATGAGCAGACAAAGTCAAGAATCACTATCATGAGGATGCTCATGGCTGGGAGGAAAAAGGAAAAGCAATGGGAAGGGTGAGAGAGACCCAAGGAATTACTGGGGCAAAAAGCTAAAATGAAAAAACTGGCTTGAAGACTGAACAGAATTCCAAGGTACAGAGTAATGAAAATGATAAAGGAGACATTGCACTTAACAAATGATACACAGAAACCAGATAGGAATGTGAAGACAGGTTTAGATGACTGGGAAACATGGTCGACTAGTAAAGACAATTTTCCGCATTAGAAAAATCTTCGAGTGGGAGACTTCCAGTCCTCTGAGGCTGCCTGCACAACAACTACACCTACTACTACAAACAGATGTAACCAGGTACAGCCTGTTGTAGCTGTGCACAAATAGAGGTGGATTCCTCCAGCTATTTTTCCTACCTGGTGTTCCCACACTGCCATCTAGTGGGTCAGAATGGCAAGGAGCTGATTTGAGCTGGAAGTGATTTCTAGGAGGCTGTGAACTCATCCGGTTACAAGGCAGGTGGAAAAGAGCCTGAATTCAAGGGTTTAATCTTAATGTTTCCCTCTGTTTATTTAGAGTAGAAGACAGGCTTAAGGTACAGGGTTTCTTTGGGAGATGACGAAAATATTCTAAAATTGCCTGTGGTGATGACTGTGTAACATTTTGATGTACTTAATGCCACTGAATTATACAGTTAAAAATGGATAAGATGGTCTTTTATGTTATGGCACTTTAAATGGATATGGCATATGAATTATATCTCAATAAAATTGTTACAAAAAAAGGAGGAAGAGGCTGCAAATACAGAAATGATCTCAAGAACTGTAGAAAACTTTTTTTTTTTTTTTGAGGTACGCGGGCCTCCCACCGCTGCGGCCTCACCAGTTGCGGAGCACAGGCTCCGGACGCACAGGCCCAGCAGCCATGGCCCACGGGCCCAGCCGCTCCGCGGCACGCGGGATCCTCCCGGACTGGGGCACGAACCCGCGTCCCCTGCATCGGCAGGCGGACTCTCAACCACTGCGCCACCAGGGAAGCCCTGTAGAAAACTTTTAAAAGGATGTCAGAAATCATTCAATCTCTTCATTTCAAGCCCCCTTCATTTCAAAAAATATAAAATTGAGGCCCAGAGGATTAAATTACTTACCTTACATAGACAGTAAAACCTAAACCCAAAAAAAGGGGGATCTATTACCTTATTTAATAGCCCTCTCTTGTCTCCCAGCCCTGAGAACTGATTTCTCTGAAGCTTGGTCCTCAGCAGGGCTATCTTTTGCTGCATAACTTATTACCTGAAAGTCTCACCCACACCAAAGTCTTCAAATAGCAGTAGTATCACTACTACTAGTATTATTATTCCAACAACTGAAGCTCAAAACCCTGCACTCATCCTTCACTTCTCCCTCGCCTGACAATCAGAGAATTGGGTCAACTCTTCTCTCAAAAGGACTCATTTTATTGCCAGGCTCTCTACCACCCTCTTAACTCAGGCCTTCACTACTTCACACCCAAAGTAAAGCAAATTTTCTCTTGTCTAGAATCCCCATCTTCAGTCTTTCCACATCTCTCCCCAATCCCACTCACCAAATCAGTGCTCCAGCACAAATCTAAAGTTTTGTACATTTCACATTGCTACTCAAAATCTTTATGAGCTCCTCAATACCTACAAAACAAAGTGCAGGACTTCCCTGGTGGCACAGTGGTTGAGAGTCCGCCTGCCGATGCAGGGGACACGGGTTGGTGCCCCGGTCCGGGAAGATCCCACATGCCTCAGAGCGGCTGGGCCCGTGAGCCATGGCCGCTGAGCCTGCGCATCTGGAGCCTGTGCTCTGCAACAGGAGAGGCCACAACAGTGAGAGGCCCGCGTACTGCAATAAATAAATAAATAAATAGATAAATAAATAAAGTAAAGTGCAAATTCTTTAGCGTGACCATCAAGGCCTTCTGTATTCCAGAATCTATTCCAATCTCATCCCCTGTAACCTTCTACACAAACCACTCCAATGCAGTCAAATTGGTCTACTACAGAATCCATATGCATCCCTCCATTAGTTATACCCCCATAGTTACTATCTATGCCACTTATGTTAACTATTAACCTGTTTGTCTTTTTTTTCCCCTTTCCTAAAGGTTCTCAGTTCAGGCTATGCAACAGTCTTACCCGTAGGGCTTTAAAGATGTGGCCCAAACATCTGGATATTTTTCAAAATTCTCCAGGTAAATTTTTACAAGGAGTGAAAATCAATGATTCACAGACTATAAGAAGGTCTTCTGTAAAATGGTTAAGATTTCAGCACCTAAACTGACTGCTAATATTATACAGTTATTACATTATTAGTTATAATATCTAATATAATACAGTTATTATTTAGGTAATAGTTTCTCTGAGCAATTTAACTTTTATTACCTAAATATCCAAGCATTCTTTTCTTGATCACCTGTACAACATAAATCTTTCTAATTAACATCTGTTTCCTAACAAGAGGTAAACGCAGTAGCTGAAAGATGCTAACAAGAATTAAATTTTGATATACTCATCAAATTAATTTGTGAGAAACATCACAACCATTCAAATTAAAAATGCAACTTAAAACATGCTCATCCTACATATGACAATCATTTGAATGTGAACAGAACATGCTAATGTAAATATCCAGTTTGAAATTAAACAGCATAGTTATGGATATAGTAAGTAGCTTGACTGAACCCAGCTGTGCCAATTTCACCCTAGTCCTTGAATTTAAAGACGCAGGAAGGGAGTCAGTTAAGATGAAAAAGAAAGAGAGTAGTAGTCAACCCTGACTGCACATTATAGCAACCTGGAGAGTTTTATAAGTTTCTATGTTCAAGCCATACTCTCAACCAATTAAAACAGAATCTCTGGGTGGGACCCATGCATCAGTATTTTTAAAGTTCCTCAGCTGCTTCCAATGTGTAGCCAATGTTGAGAGCCTATGAATCTGAAAATCTCTCACAGAAAAATTTGAAGATCAGAACTGTTCAGAGATTGAGACAAAGGGAGGGGGAAATCCCAGAAATCAAGTATTACTTTATAAGTAAGTTGCTTTGTCTTATTAATTTATGAATGATTTTTATATATTAAGAATATATGCCTTTTTATGTTGCAAATACTTTCCTGTTTCTTGGCTTTCCTATTATAAGACATACGCGTGTTTTTAACTTTTATGAAGTCAAATCTGTTGATCTATCAATCTATCTTTACTCCTTGTGAGGTTTCTCTTATTTCTGCCTCAATGGTTAATAACAACAAAACAAACCAGAGAACTTCATAACATTATAATTCTCAACCAAAGTAACGAATAAAAAAAAATCAATATTAACCTAGGACTATAAATGCCCTTAAATGTTTAAAACTGAGCATGAATAGGCCACGTGTAAAACAGTAAAATAGAAACAAGCTAACTTTATTATTATTATTATTTTGGCTGCATTGGGTCTTTGTTGCTGGGCGTGGGCTTTTCTCTAGTTGTGGTGAGCGGGGGCTACTCTTTGTTGCGGCGCGCGGGCTTCTCATTGCGGTGGCTTCTCTTGTTGCGGAGCACAGGCTCTAGGCGCATGGGGCTCAGTAGCTGTGCCTCGCAGGCTCTAGAGCGCAGGCTCAGCAGTTGTGGCGCACGGGCTTAATTGCTCTGTGGCATCTGGGATCTTCCTGGACCAGGGCTTGAACCTGTGTCCCCTGCACTGGCAGGCGGATTCTTAACCACTGCACCACCAGGGAAGCCCAACAAGCTAACTTTAAAAAGGATACTTTCTTGATTTTTACCGTATTCAAACAAGTAAAATAATGGCTTTATTTGACAATTTCTACTTTTAAAATAAAATGTCTAAGGTGTTTGTCACATCGGTTATCTGCCTTTTCAGGAACTATTCAGATATATACCTATGCTCCTGGGAAAGCAACCATTCGAGTTCTAAGATTAGAACGAGATATAAAAGATAAGGTTATTGCACACAGTCACATTTGTTATTTTCATCCTAACAAGTAATTATTATAGCAAAAACTGGGGGGAAATCATTTGCACAAAATATTTCATAGTAATAAATATAAGTAGATCAAGAGGCACAATTTTTCTCCCAGGTCATCACAAATTCAAGTTCAACTACCAGTTTCAGACATGATTTCTTGACTGTTAATGTGAATAGCATGATCATTATTAATACGGCACTGTTGAGAATTCCCTGGAGTTCCAGTGGTTAGGACTCCGTGGTTTCACTGCCGAGGGCCCAGGTTCAATCCCTGGTCAGGGAACTAAGGTCTCACAAGCCACGCAGCACGGCCCCTGCCCCCCACCAAAAAAAAGGCACTGTTACTATATCAGTTTGTCCAATGCTCTTTCATCATGGTGAGTTTTATAGATATATGCATGACAAAATTTGATTTGAGTGGGTTTTTTTGGTTCAAATTCAAAACAAAAGTTATGGTAAATGTCATAGGTTGAGAACAGTTTGGAAAGGAGAGTCATGAAGGTGATCACTCAGGGATATTAAGTTTTAGTAGCAGAAAACCAAGTCCCTCACTATTCTGAAAAAATGTTTGTGTGCTTTTCATGACATTGTCCACCAGAGGGAGCATCACATCTAATTAAGACTGCTTACAGAACTCTCAGAGGGAAAGGGGAAATCATCTAAAACATTAACCTGCAAAAATTTTAGAAGTAGTGTATATAGATTTAAAAGTAAAATACAGAACCCCTCAAAATAATCACAAATGTAATATTTATCCAACAACTGGGCTGCTGAGAAGTTAAAGTTTAAAAGTACTTACAGGACTTCCCTGGTGGTGCAGTGGTTAAGAATCTGCCTGCCAGTGCAGGGGACACAGGTTCGAGCCCTTGTCCAGGAAGATTCCACATGCCGCAGAGCAACTAAGCAGCACAACTACTGAGCCTGCGCTCTAGAGCCCGCGAGCCACAACTACTGAGCCCATGTGCCACAGCTACTGAAGCCCGCACGCCTAGAGCCCGTGCTCTGCAACGAGAAGCCACTGCAATGAGAAGCCCGTGCACCACAACGAAGAGTAGCCCCCGCTCGACACAACTAGAGAAAAGCCCACATGCAGCAACAAACCCCAATGCAGCCAAAAATTAAAAAATAAAAGTACTTACAGAAATCAGTTTGTCTCAGCTTAGTGTAAATACAAGTTACATAGATATCTTGAAATTATGTACAGAAAATGTATATTCTGATTCAGTAAGTCTGTGGTGCGGCATGAAACTGCACTGCTAACAAGCTCCCAGTTGATAACTGTGCTGCTCATCCACAGACCACATCTGGAGTAGCAAGAACTGAAAGACAACATCAACTGAATTTCCAAACTCAAGTGTTTAACTCTTACATAAAGTTAGGGAACTGACTGTAAGGAGTGGGGCCCCAAATATGAGATACAAACATTTGGGCAGATACTCATGAAACTTGGTACCCTGAACTCCCAAATTGTATTGAATTCCTTTTACCAGTAAAAGCACTCTGAAGGTGTTGGTTTCCCTTTGCCTGAAGAAACCTGCAAAGGCCTGCCCTATGCCTTATGAAGGACTACTGATCCTCCTCAGGAACTACTTTCACCACCTCTGAGAGTTTCTAGATCTACGGCCAGACTCGAGTCCTAGTAGGGCCCCAAGGATAAAGCTAAAAAATGCGATCCATTTGGAGGTGCAGAACATATCAAAAGAACTGCAAGATTTTGCCAATTTATATCAACAAAAACTTGGGGAACACATATGGGAAAGGATGCTAAGAGTGTTGGAGTGTTGGATTCAGGTGGAAAATAATGCTGGATGAAGATGAATTTATTGGTATGAGTGGATTTATTGATATGGAGCAGAGACTGCAGATTCAACAGGTTGGCTCAAGCAGCTGGAAATGGCTCTAACAGTCTGCTTGGTTGGTTGACTGAAAGCTGAATCTAGAGGTGACCTACACTAAATGAAGTTGAAATGTCAGAACTTTGGTACGCTGAGAAGGAAGTTACCTGATGGCTTAGGGAGATGAGAATGCTGAGTGGATTTAATATCCAAGACCTGCTTACCCACCCCTTAACCATGTCCCTGGGAGGACCCAGAAAACATTCCATTCACCAAGCTAAGAGAAATACCTTCATGAGAGGAGCCCTGGCCTCCCATAAGAGCTCCGTGGTGGCTGTTCTCCATAGGCCAGGAATAAAAGTGGTAACTCCTGCCATCAAACTGGGCTCCCTGAATTGAGGGGGGGATGGTGGGGGTCCCATGGCAGCAGAGATGACAGTACTTAGGCACCAAAGATAAGGTGGGAGTGGATACAATAAAGGCAGCCAAGACAGTAACCATAAAGATCTGAACTGCAGAGATCTTTGACCTAGGCTAATTAATCACGGTGTCCCTAGAAATGAAACAGAGCGGCAATCTACTGAAGTTTCACTTGATTAGTATAAGTGGAAAAGCTCTGGGTCTGGCAAACAGAAGTATGACTTCAATAACCAAAAAAATAAAGTGCTGTAGTCCCTCCACCAATTCCCAGATTTGAGCCATTTCACAGACCCAGAGTCCCTTGAATGAAGGGAAGTGTCAGGTCCTTGAAGAACTCTACTACAGAGTCAAATATGGATAGTATATATTTTCCTCCTAGGCTTTCCAAAAGCAAGCTACAGCCAGTTACAAGGATGACGTTGCACTATGAAGAGGACATAATCCAGACTTTGGTGGGGGGGGTGGGGGCAGGGATTACTGGACATTGGCTCTGAACTAAAGTTAATTCCTGAAAACCTAAAATACTACTGTGGTCCTATCTCTCAGGAACAGGAGCTTATGGAAGTCAGAGGATCAATGGGACTTGGGCTCGGATTCATCTCACAGTGGGCTTTGTAAGCCCCCAAATCCATCTTGCGGTTATATTCTGCAGTTCCAGAATGCATAGTTGGAAAAGAAATCCTCAACAACTGTCATAGTCCCCTCTCTTGTTCCCTAACCCATAGAGTAATGGCTATTAAGGTATAAAAGTCCAATTGGAAGTCAAACTGCCTTTACCTACCTAAACAGTGAACCAAAACCAATACTGCATTTCTGGAGGGTGTAATGCTACCATCAATGATTTGTGAGATGCAAAGGTGGTGATTCCGCCCACATCCTCATTTGACTTGCCTACATGGCCAATGTAGAAGACAGATGGGTCTTGGAGAATGACACTGATTACAGGATATCAAAGTTATCGAATATCAAAGGGAGAATGGGATTCAGCTGTAAGAAGAACGAAATCACCCAAAGATGGGTAAAGGGATTTTGTATACTCTTTTTGGAAGAGGGCTAGTGTTTTTAGTTGTGCAAAGAATAGTTAGGTGGGAGAGTGAGCATGCACTTGTCTCTTAAGTACCTTAAGTACGGTTATATAAGGTATGTATAGTTGACAAGGGACTGTGGTGGCTTCTGCAGTTTATCAACATAGCAAACTGGAACTACATTTCCCAAAATTCTCTCTCTGTATGATTCTAGGTGAAGCTTGGCCACAAAAGACATGGGTGAGATTTGGAAGGCAGAAGTGCAGCCACCTTCATTATATTCTGACAGTTTGTGTAGGGTACTGTTGCAGCTTGTGTGCACTGTCGCTGATCTAATGGCTCGCCTTGTTGGCCTGGGGCAGCAGCCAGGCCCTCTCTTCCAACAGCTCCCACTGTATCTCTTCCTGAACCTTCTCCAAGGCATGGGGCCCAGCACATGAACAGTTCTGTGGCAAAGGGCATTAGCAATTTCTGTAGGCCATCAGTGTCACTGAGGGGGAAGGCAGTGACAGACAGACACAGGTTCCAATTGTCCTATTAGTTCCAGTTGGATTCCAATTTGTTCTTGCTTTCTCCCACTTGATATCAGCTTATCTTCCTGCCAGCTCTGCTGACTTATAGTGTCTTCAGGCCTACCCCACAATGCAGAGGCAACAGCATCTCTATCAACTTATGTAAAGTCTAGTCTCTATTATCCTTATGCTTTGTCATTCAAGAGTTCTCCTTCCCTGATCAAACCCTAACTGATACAATCCCTTCCCACAAAAACTGACCAGCCCCAGAGAACAGCCTTAACAGTTGGGAGACACCAGATAACCATATATATAGTCACCTACTGGGAAAATGCCCAGAATTTTTTTAACCTAAGACTTTTTGGTGCCTTGCTTTTAAATATGATTGGCCAAGAACGAGCAGACACTTAAGGACAGCTCTTTTTCCTTTCCTTTTATTTTACTTTTTATCATAGAAAATTTCAAACATTCCCCAAAGTAGAGAGAATAGTATAATATACCCCCCCAACCACCTTCAGAAATTATCAACACATGACCAATCTTGTATAACTTAAACCCCACCAACACCTCCCAACTACATCATTTTAAAGCAAACACCAGGGAATTCCCTGGCGGTCCAGTAGTTAGGACTCTGGGCTTTCACTGCCAAGGGCCCAGGTTCAACCCCTGGTTGGGGAACTAAGATCCCACAAGCCACATGGAACAGCCAAAAAAAAAAAAAATAGCAAACACCAGACAACCTGTCACTTCATCGGTTATCCATCTCAAAAAGATAAAGCATTCATTGTTTTTATTTTTATCTTTTCATTTTGAAATAATTTCAGACTGATAAAAAAAAGTTGCAAGGAATAGTAAAGAATTTCCATATGTCCTTCATAAGGATTCCTCCAATGTTAATATCTTACATAACTAAAGAACAATTATCAAAATCAAAAAATTAACATTGATTCAATACTATTATCAAATCTATGGGGTTTATTCAGATTTCATCAGTTGTCCCACTAATGTCCAATTTTTGATCCAGGATCACACTTTGCACTCAGTTGCCACGCTTCCTTGATCTCCTTTAATCTTGGAGTTCTTCAGTCTCTCCTTGTCATTCACATCCTTGATACTTTTGCAGGGTACTGCCTAGTTATTTTGTAGACTGTTCCTCAATTTGGTTTTCCTTGAAGTTTCCTCATGATTAAATTCAGGTTACGCATTCTGGCATCTATACATCACAGAAGTGATGCTGTGTCCTGTTCAATGTATATCAGGAAGCACATGATGTCAGTCTGTCCTGTTACTGGTGATACTAACTTTGATCACCTGTTTTACCTTGTAAAGTTACTGTATTTTTCCCTTGTACTTAATAAGTATCTAGTAAGAAGACTCTTTGAAATTGTGTAAATATCTATTTCTGATCATACCCTTGCCCACTTATTTTAGCATTCATTGATGATTTTTGTCCAAAGGCACTGGATTAGATTCCTTCTGAGATCTCATCCAACTCAAACATTCTATCCCATGATTTTATTAACATCTTAAATTAAGAATTTCACGTTTATTTGGTGAAACTTGGGAACTTTAGACAGCAAGACTGCAGTGGGGGAGGTAATTTGCATAAACGCCACACTGATTAAAATTTCACAACACTGAAACACAGATTTATTTTATTGATGCTCTTTACCTAAGCAAGCAAGCCGGAAATATAGAGACTTACATACAAATTGTTTCTATAGTCTCTCTTAAGTAAATGTATGGTGGGATATTCATAACTCTAGAGGAAAACATCATATGAGTCTCCACAGATGAAGGAAATGCCTCTGACAGAACTCAACACCTCTTCTTAATTAAAAACTCATGAGAGAGACTGGGAGTCAAGATGGCATACTAGGAAGATGCAGAATTCATGTCTCCTCACAACTAGGGCACCCACCAGCCACCAGTGGGGGACCACATACACCTAAGGGGATGGGAGGAACCCCCAGGGACAGGCTTGCGGGATCTCGGTTCTCAGGCCAGAGGTTGGGCCTGAGCTCCTGTGGTGGGAGCTCCAAGTCCAAACCGCTGGACTAACAGAGAACCTCAGACCCCAGGGAATATCAATCGGAGTGAGGTCTCCCGGAGGTCCTCATCTCAGCACCAAGACCCAGCTCTATCCAACTGCCTGCAAACTCCAGTGCTAGACATCTCAGGCCAAATGACCAGTAGCAGGAATACAGCACCACCCATCAAAAAAAAAAATGAAATGACAAAAATCTGTTACAGACAAAGAAGCAAGGTAAAAACCTACAAGACCAAATAAATGAAGATGAAATAGGCAACTTACCTGAAAAAGAATTCCGAATAATGATAGTAAAGATGATCCAAAATCTTGGAAACAGAATGGAGAAAATACAAGAAACATTTAACAAGGTTCTAGAAGAACTAAAGAACAAACAAACAGTGATGAACACAATTACTTAAATTAAAAATACTCTAGAAGGAATCAATAACAGAATAACTGAGGCAGAAGAACGGACACGTGACCTGGAAGATAAAATGGTGGAAATAACTGCCAGGGAGCAGAATAAAGAAAAAAGAATGAAAAGAATTGAGGACAGTCTCAGAGATCTCTGGGACAACATTAAATGTACCAAAATTCAAATTCAAATAATAGGGGTCCCAGAATAAGAAGAGAAAAAGAAAGGGTCTGAAAAACATTTGAAGAGATTATAGTCAAAAACTTCCCTAATATGGGAAAGGAAATAGTCAATCAAGTCAAGAAGCACAGAGAGTACCATACAGGATAAACCCAAGGAGAAACACGCCAAGAGACATATTAATCAAACTATCTAAAATTAAATACAAAGAAAAAAATACTGAATGCAGCAAGGGAAAAGCAACAAATAACATACACAGGAATCCCCATAAGATTAACAGCTGATTTTTCAGCAGAAACTCTGCAAGCCAGAAGGGAGTGGCAGGACATATTTAAAGTGATGAAAGGGAAAAACCTAAAACCAAGATTACTCTACCCAGCAAGGACCTCATTCAGATTCGACGGAGAAATTAAACCTTTACAGATAAGCAAAACTTAAGAGAATTCACCACCACCAAACCAGCTTTACAACAAATGCTAAAGGAACTTCTCTAGGCAGGAAACAGAGAGAAGGAAAAGACCTACAATAACAAACCCAAAACAATTAAGAAAATGGGAATAGGAACATATATATCAGTAATTACCTTAAATGTAAATGGATTAAATTTTCTGACCAAAAGGGTTAGACTGGCTGAATGGATTAAAAAAACAAGGCCCTTACATATGCTGTCTACAAGAGACCCACTTCAGACCTAGGGACACATACAGACTGAAAGTGAGGGGATGGTAAAATATATTCCATGCAAATGGAAATCAAAAGAAAGCTGGAGTAGCAGTTCTCATATAAAACAAAACAGACTTAAAAATGAAGACTATTACAAGAGACAAAGAAGGACACTACATAATGATCAAAGGATCAATCCAAAAAGAAGATATAACAATTGTAAATATTTATGCACCCAACATAGGAGCACCTCAATACATAAAGTGAATGCTAACAGCCATAAAAGGGGAAATTGACAGTAACACAATAATAGTAAGGGACTTTAACACCCCACTTTCACCAATGGACAGAACATCCAAAATGAAAATAAATAAGGAAACACAAGCTTTAAAAGACACATTAAACAAGATGGACTTAATTTATATTTATAGGACATTCCACCCAAAAACAACAGAATACACTTTCTTCTCAGGTCCTCAGGGAACATTCTACAGGATGGACCATATCTAGGGTCACAAATCAAGCCAGGGTAAATTTAAGAAAATTGAAATCATATTAAGTATCTTTTCCAACCACAGTGCTATGAGACTAGGTATCAATTACAGGATAAAATCTGTAAAAAATACAACACATGGAGGTTAAACAATATGCTACTAAATAACCAAGACATCACTGAAGAAATCAAAGAGGAAATCAAAAAATACCTTGAAACAAATGACAATGAAAACACGATGACCCAAAACCTATAGCATGCAGCAAAAGCAGTTCTAAGAGGGAAGTTTATAGCAATACAAGAAACAAGAAACAAGAAACATGAAACATTTCAAATAAACAACCTAACCTTACACCTAAAGCAATTAGAGAAAGAAGAAGAACAACAACAAAAAAACCCAGTTAGCAGAAGGAAAGAAATCATAAAGACCAGATCAGACATAAATGAAAAAGAAAAGAAGGAAACAATAGCAAAGATCAATAAAAATAAAAGCTGGTTCTTTGACAAGATAAACAAAACTGATAAACCATTAGCCAGACTCATCAAGAAAAAAAGGGAGAAGACTCACATCAACAGAATTTGAAATGAAAACGGAGAAGTAACAACTGAAACGGCATAGATACAAAGGATCATGAGAGATTACTACAAGCAACTATATGCCAATAAAATGGACAACCTGGAAGAAATAGACAAATTCTTAGAAAAGCACAACCTTCTGAGACTGAACCAGGAAGAAACAGAAAATATAAACAGACCAATCACAAGCACTGAAATTGAAACTGTGATAAAAAATCTTCCAACAAACAAAAGCCCAGGACCAGAGGGCTTCACAGGTGAATTCTATCAAGCATTTAGAGAAGAGCTAACACCTATCCTTCTCAAACTCTTCCAAAATATAGCAGAGGGAGGAACACTCCCAAACTCATTCTACGAGGCCACCATCACCTTGATACCAAAACCAGACAAGGATGTCACAAAGAAAGAAAACTACAGGCCAATATCACTGATGAACATAGATGCAAAAATCCTCAACAAAATACTAGCAAACAGAATCCAACAGCACATTAAAAGGATCATACACCATGATCAAGTGGGGTTTATTCCAGGAATGCAAGGATTCTTCAATATACGCAAATCAATCAACGTGATACACCATATTAACAAATTGAAGGAGAAAAACCATATGATCATCTCAATAGATGCAGAGAAAGCTTTCGACAAAATTCAACATCCATTTATGATAAAAACCCTGCAGAAAGTAGGCATAGAGGGAACTTTCCTCAACATAATAAAGGCCATATATGACAAACCCACAGCCAGCATCTTCCTCAATGGTGAAAAACTGAAACCATTTCCAATAAGATCAGGAACAAGACAAGGTTGCCCACTCTCACCACTCTTATTCAACATAGTTTTGGAAGTTTTAGCCACAGCAATCAGAGAAGAAAAGGAAATAAAAGGAATCCAAATTGGAAAAGAAGAAGTAAAGCTGTCACTGTTTGCAGATGACATGACACTATACATAGAGAATCCTAAAGATGTTACCAGAAAACTACTAGAGCTAATCAATGAATTTGGTAAAGTTGCAGGATACAAAATTAATGCACAGAAATCTCTGGCATTCCTATATACTAATGATGAAAAATCTGAAAGTGAAATCAAGGCAACACTCCCATTTACCATTGCAACAAAAAGAATAAAATATCTAGGAATAAACTTACCTAAGGAGACAAAACACCTGTATGCAGAAAATTATAAGACACTGATGAAAGAAATTAAAGATGATACAAATAGATGGAGAGATGTACCATGTTCTTGGATTGGAAGAATCAACATTGTGAAAATGACTCTACTACCCAAAGCAATCTACAGATTCAATGCAATCCCTATCAAACTACCAATGGCATTTTTCACAGAACTAGAACAAAAAATTTCACAATTTGTATGGAAACACAAAAGACCCCGAATAGCCAAAGCAATCTTGAGAACGAAAAATGGAGCTGGAGGAATCAGGCTCCCTGACTTCAGACTATACTACAAAGCTACAGTAACCAAGACAGTATGGTACTGGCACAAAAACAGAAAGATAGATCAATGGGACAGGATAGAAAGCCCAGAGATAAACCCATGGACATATGGTCACCTTATCTTTGATAAAGGAGGCAGGAATGTACAGTGGAGAAAGGACAGTCTCTTCAATAAGTGGTGCTGGGAAAACTGGATAGGGACATGTAAAAGTATGAGATCAGATCACTCCCTAACACCATACACAAAAATAAGCTCAAAATGGATTAAAGACCTAAATGTAAGGCCAGACACTATCAAACTCTTAGAGGAAAACATAGGCATAACACTCTATGACATAAATCACAGCAAGATCCTTTTTGACCCACCTCCTAGAGAAATGGAAATAAAGACAAAAATAAACACATGGGACCTAATGAAACTTAAAAGCTTTTGCACAGCAAAGGAAACCATAAACAAGACCAAAAGACAACCCTCAGAATGGGAGAAAATATTTGCAAATGAAGCAACTGACAAAGGATTAATCTCCAAAATTTATAAGCAGCTCATGCAGCTCAATAACAAAAAAACAAACAGCCCAATCCAAAAATGGGCAGAAGACCTAAATAGACATTTCTCCACAGAAGATATACAGACTGCCAACAAACACATGAAAGGATGCTCAACATCTTTACTCATTAGAGAAATGCAAATCAAAACTACAATGAGATATCATCTCACACCAGTCAGAATGGCCATCATCAAAAAATCTAGAAACAATAAATGCTGGAGAGGGTGTGGAAAAAAGGGAACACTCTTGCACTGCTGGTGGGAATGTGAATTGGTACAGCCACTATGGAGAACGGTATGGAGGTTCCTTCAAAAACTACAAATAGGGCTTCCCTGGTGGCGCAGTGGTTGAGAGTCCGCCTGCCGATGCAGGGGACATGGGTTCGTGCCCCGATCCAGGAAGATCCCACATGCCGTGGAGCGGCTGGGCCCGTGAGCCATGGCCGCTGAGCCTGTGCTCCACAACTGGAGAGGCCACAACAGTGAGAGGCCCGCGTACAACCAAAAAAAAAAAAAAAAAAAAAAAAAAAACTACAAATAGAACTACCATATGACCCAGCAATCCCACTACTGGGCATATACCCTGAGAAAACCATAATTCAAAAAGAGACATGTACCAAAATGTTCATAGCAGCCCTATTTACAATACCCCAGAGATGGAAACAACCTAAGTGTCCATCATCGGATGAATGGGTAAAGAAGATGTGGCACATATATACAATGGAATATTACTCAGCCATAAAAAGAAATGAAATTGAGCTATTTGTAATGAGGTGGATGGACCTAGAGTCTGTCATACAGAGTGAAGTAAGTCAGAAAGAGAAAGACAAATACTGTATGCTGACACATATATATGGAATTTAAGAAAAAAATGTCATGAAGAACATAGGGGTAAGACAGGAATAAAGACACAGACCTACTAGAGAGTGGACTTGAGGATATGGGCAGGGGGAAGGGTAAGCAGTGACAAAGTGAAAGAGCGGCATGGACATATATACACTACCAAACGTAAGGTAGATAGCTAGTGGGAAGCAGCCGCATAGCACAGGGAGATCAGCTCGGTGCTTTGTGACCGCCTGGAGGGGTGGGATAGGGAGGGTGGAAGGGAGACGCAAAAGGGAGGGGATATGGGAACATATGTATATGTATAACTGATTAAATTTGTTATAAAGCAAAAAAAAAAAAAAAAAAAATCTTCCAACAAACAAAATCCCAAAAGGACCAGATGGACTCAAAGGTGAATTCTATCAAACATTTACAGAAGAACTAACCCCTATCCTTCTCAAACTCTTTCAAAATATAGCAGAGGGAGGAACACTCCCAAACTCATTCTACAAGGCCACCATCACCCCGATACCAAAACCAGACAAAGATGTCACAAAAAAAGAAAACTACAGGCCAACATCACTGATGAACATAGATGCAAAAATCCTCAGCAAAATACTAGCAAACAAAATCCAACGGCACATTAAAATCATCATACACCATGATCAAGTGGGGTTTATCCCAGGAATGCAAGGATTCTTCAATGTATGCAAATCAATCAATGTGATAAACCACATTAACAAATTGAAGGAGAAAAACCATATGATCATCTCAATAGATGCAGGAAAAGCTTTCAACAAAATTCAACACCGATTTATGATAAAAACCCTCCAGAAAGTAGGCATAGATGGAACTTACCTCAACATAATAAAGGCCATATATGACAAACCCACAGCCAACATCGTTCTCAATGGTGAAAAACTGAAACCATTTCCACTGAGATCAGGAACAAGAAGACAAGGTTGCCCACTCTCACCACTATTATTTAACACAGTTTTGGAAGTTCCAGCCACAGCAATCAGAGAAGAAAAAGAAATAAAAGGAATCCAAATTGGAAAAGAAGAAGTAAAACTGTCACTGTTTGCAGATGACATGATACTGTACATAGAGAATCCTAAAGATGCTACCAGAAAACTACTAGAGCTAATCAATGAATTTGGTAGAGTAGTAGGATACAAAACTAATGCACAGAAATCTCTTGCATTCCTATACACTAATGATGAAAAATCTGAAAGAGATATTAAGAAATCACTTCCATTTACCATTGCAACAAAAAGAATAAAATACCTAGGAATAAACCTACCTAAGGAGACAAAAGACCTGTGTGCAGAAAATGGTAAGACAGTGATGAAAGAAATTAAAGATGATACAAACAGATGGAGAGATATACCATGTTGTTGGGTTGGAAGAATCAACATTGTGAAAATGACTCTACTACCTAAAGCAATCTGCAGATTCAATGCAATCCCTATCAAACTACCAATGGCGCTTTTCACAGAACTAGAACAAAAAATTTCCCAATTTGTATGGAAACACAAAAGACCCCGAATAGCCAAAGCAATCTTGAGAAAGAAAAACAGAGCTGGAGGAATCAAGCTCTCAAGACTTCAGACTATACTACAAAGCTACAGTAATCAAGACAGTATGGTACTGGCACAAAAACAGAAATATAGCTCAATGGAACTGGACAGAAAGCCCACAGATAAACACACACACCTATGGTCACCTTATCTCTAGGCAAGAGTATACAATGGAGAAAAGACAGCCTCTTCAATAAGTGGTGCTGGGAAAACTGGACAGCTACATGTAAAAGAATGAAATTAGAATGCTTCCTAACACCATACACAAAAATAAACTCAAAATGGATTAAAGACCTAAATTTAAGGCCAGACACTATAAAACTCTTAGAGGAAAACATAGGCAGAACACTCTATGACATAAATCACAGCAAGATCCTTTTTGACCCACCTCTTAGAGAAAGGGAAATAAAAACAAAAATAAACAAATGGGACCTAATAAAACTTAAAAGCTTTTTGCACAGTAAAGGAAACCATAAAAAAGATGAAAAGACAACCCTAAGAATGGGAGAAAATATTTGCAAACAAAGCAACTGACAAAGGATTAATCTCCAAAATCTACAAGCAGCTCATGCAGTTCAACATCAGAAAAAAAAAAAAAAACCCAATCCAAAAATGGGCAGAAGACCTAAATAGACATTTCTCCAAAGAAGATATACAGATTGCCTTCAAACACATGAAAGGATGCTCAACATCACTAATCATTAGGGAAATGCAAGTCAAAACTACAGTGAGGTATATCACCTCAAACCAGTCAGAATGGCCGTCATCAAAAAATCAAACAATTAATGCTGGAGAGGGTGTGGAGAAAAGGGAACCCTCTTGCACTGTTGGTGGGAATGTAAATTGATACAACCACTATGGAGAACAGTATGGAGGTTCCTTAAAAAACTAAAAATAGGGCTTCCCTGGTGGTGCAGTGGTTGAGAGTCCGCCTGCCAATGCAGGGGACACGGGTTCGTGCCCTGGTTCAAGAAGATCCCACATGCCGCGGAGCAGCTGGGCCCGTGAGCCATGGCTGCTGAGCCTGCGCGTCCAGAGCCTGTGCTCCGCAACGGGAGAGGCCACAACAGTGAGAGGCCTGCGTACCGCAAAAAAAAAAAAAAAACTAAACTAAAAATAGAACTACCACCTGACCCAGCAATCCCACCACTGGGCATATACCCAGAGAAAGCCATAATTCAAAAAGAGTCATGTACCACAATGTTCATTACAGCACTATTTACAATAGCCAGGACATGGAAGCAACCTAAGTGCCCATCAACAGATGAATGGATAAAGAAGATGTGGCACATATGTACAATGGAATATTACTCAGCTATAAAAAGACGAAACTGAGTTATTTGTAGTGAGGTGGATGGACCTAGAGTCTGTCATACAGAGTGAAGTCAGAAAGAGTAAAACAAATACTATATGCTAACACATATATATGGAATCTAAAAAAAAAAAGCTTCTAATGAAGCTAGGGGAAAGATATGAATAAAGACAGACGTAGAGAATGGACTTGAGGACACGGGGAGGGGGAAGGGTAAGCTGGGAGGAAGTAAGAGAGTAGTAGCATTGACATATATACTCTACCAGATGTAAAATAGATAGCTACTGGGAAGCAGCTGCATGGCACAGGGAGATGAGCTCAGTGCTTTGCAACCACCTAGAGGGGTGGGATAAGGAGGGTGGGAGGGAGACGGAAGAGGGAGGGGATATGGGTATATATGTATGCATTTGGCTGATTCACTCTGTTATACAGCAGAAACTAACACAGCAATGTAAAGCAATTATACTCCAATAAAGCTGTTAATAAATAAACTCATGATAAAATGTAAATGAATGAATGCCTCCTTAACATGATAAAATATATGTACCTGAGTCATAAACCAGCACCTTAATTAATAAGGAAGCCCTAATGGCCAGTAACAACACAAGAATGCCAACTATCTTCACGACTATTAAACATTGTTCTGGAAGCATTACTCAAAGTAATTAGCCTAGAAAGAACACTTAGAGGCATAAAAATTGAAAAAGAAGAAACTACACGTTTGAAGATGACATAAGAGTATTCCTAGAAATTAAATTATCTGTAATTAAAAACAGTGTGGTACCTATGCATAAATAGACAGATAAACCAATGGAAAAGAGTAGAAAGTCAAGTGTTAGACCCAATTAGTATATGATCTAGAATATGATTACTGGAGCCAATCATTGGGACAAAAATAATCTTCCTAATAAATGGAACAACTGGATATCCATTTGGAAAAAGATAAAATTAGATCCATTCCTTACACCATACATAAGAATAAACTCAAATGAATCAGAGATCTAAATGTAAAGATTTAAAGTATACAAATTCTAGAAGAAAACATGCGAATTACTCTATCACAAGAAAAGTTAAAACACAAATGACAACCAGAAAGAAAATATTTGCAATATTTCTCAAACATAAGACTAATATCTCTAATATACAAAAAAGTTTTAAATTTGAAGGAAAGAACAAAAGTCTTACAGAAAAACAGGCAAAAGATATATAGACAATTCACAAAGAGATATTGATATAATCATGGCCTTTAAACATATGAAAAGATGTTTAACTTTATTGATAATACAATTTAAATGCAAACCAAAAACTATACTGAGATACCACTGCTCACCCATCAGACTGGTAAAAATTCAAAAGGTTGACAGTACACTGAGTCTGCAAAGCTGAGGAAAACCAGCACTCTCATACTGATATGTTGCTAGTGGAGATGTGAAATGGTGCTGCCCCACACATAGGCATTTACATGTTCACCTAACAATCCCACTCCTAGGAATTTACCCTGAGTGTATACCGGCAACAATATAAAAACACCTATGCGCAAGGTTATTGATTACAGCACTATTCACAATTGCAAAACACTGGAAATTACCTAAATGTCCAAGCATAGGGAATTAGAAACTATGGTACACACATAAAATGGAGTACTTTGGAGCTATAAAAAAGAATAAGAAAGATCTCTGTAAATACGATATGGAGTAGATTTTTTAAGTGAAGAAAGCAAATGCAAAAGAGCAAATACAGTATGCTACCTTTTGTGTAAGAATGGAAAATAATAAACACATATATTTGCTTCTCTTTACCAAAGAGAGAGAGACAGAGAGAAGATAAACCAGAAAACAATGAACTTGCTTACCTACAAGGGGTGGCAGGGAGGAACAGTATGAATATGGGAGGGGGGCTAACACTTCTCTTTTTCATAGTTTGAGTTTTAGAAGCATGTGGATGTTCCATATATTCAAAATACAAAATTAAATCAAAAAGGATGAGGGGGAAAAACTAAAACTGAAAGCAAACTGAAACAAATGAACTCAATTGTATTTCTTTTTTTTTTTTAATTATTTTTTTGGCAGTGTTGGGTCTTCGTTGGTGTGCACAGGCTTTCTCTAGTTGCAGCAAGCACAGGCTTCTCATTGCAGTGGCTTCTCTTGTTGCAGATCACGGGCTCTAGGTGCATGGGCTTCAGTAGCTGCAGCGCGTGGGCTCAGTAGTTGTGGCGTAGGCTCTAGGGTGCGCAGGCTTCAGTAGTTGTGGCATGCAGGTCTCAGTAGTTGTGGCACATGGGCTTAGCTGCTCCGCAGCATGTGGGATCTTCCCGGACTAGGGATCAAACCCGTGTCCCCTGCATTGGCAGGCGGATTCATAACCACTGGGCTACCAGGGAAGTCCCTCAATTGTATTTCTAATAAATACCAATAAATATAATGAAGGGGAAAAAAAGAAAGAATGTAAAACGAACACAGTATTTAACTGTATATTCTCAATCTTTGGCAGAGTAGAGGGGAAAGGGAAATTGTTAACAAATTCTGTACTGTTTCAAATAGGGTCTTTTTGGTAATGATGTGGGCAAAGCAATTCTGAAACAATTTTAGGTATTATATAGAGTTGAACAAATGAGTAAATACATTGAGGCTTTTGAGGGCCAGAGTTCTCACTGAGCCAGAAAGGATATACAATTATAGAACAGCGAAAGGCAAGAAAGAACCCTGAGGAGACAAGTCAGAATTGAAAGTACTGATGTGAACTCATGATTTCTAAAATATGTGTATGTATGTGTATATGTATGCATATTTGCATGAACCTGCATACTTCCTCTGTCCTCTGAAAGAGTCAAAGAGCAAAAACATCCCAGGGCCAGTGAGCATATCTAGCACTCAGATCTTGGTCTCTAATATTATTCCTCACTAAAAGAAACCAGGAATCCTCAGAGAAATACTGATTCCAGAGTTTTGGCAGGATGGGTACAGGATGAGTCTAGAACATCTGTTATGCCAGAAAGCAAGGAAGTGTTAAAGAAAAAAAAAAAGAGAGAGAGAAGAGAAGGAAAGAAAAGGAAGGGTAGGTAGAAAGAGAGAGGGAGGGAGAAAGAAAGAAAAGAAAGAAGGAAGGAAGAAAGGAAGGGAGGGAGGGAGGAAGGAGGGAGGAAGAAAGAAAACTTGGGGGCGTATCACAAGGACACAGGATCTACCTTGAAAGGTTTCATACTAAAAAAAGATCTGGGACAATTTGAGTACCAAAACAATTAGGTACCTAATTAATTCTAAACCACTGAAAAAATGGAAATACGTGAGTCCATACTGATAATAACAAGATAACTAATAAGGAAGGACAGGCTCTTATGGTAGAATGCTGAACTGAATGTCAACTGGCAAGTGTGGAGGAGTGCTATAGGTGAAAAATTAGCATTTTTCAACTATTATACCAAAGATTCAATCAATAATCCACGGATGCATAAATCTCAGGGGAAATTTTAATGAACAGGATATTTCCATGATCTTACAACGTCTCCCCACAAACTGGCTGCGGGGAAAAATAATACACAGTGGCAAAAATAGGACAACAGCTTGACTGAGTGATCAGTTTCACACTATCAATGAAAGGACCTTGTTAACCTCCAGATGTGATACCTAAAATAAGGAATGTTCTGTTAAAAAGAAAAACATGTCTGCTGCAACTACTGAAGCTCGTGCCTAGAGCCTACACTCTGCAACAGGAGAAGCCACCGCCATGAGAAGCCCGCGCAACGGAATGAAGAGTAGCCCCAGCTCGCTGCAACTAGAGAAAGCCCGTGTGCAGCAATGAAGACCCAATGCAGCCAAAAATAAATAAATAAATAAATAAAATTTCAAAAATAAGTAAATGTTCAAAATGATCTTTAAGATAATTCCAGGTTCTCATTTCATATTTTCTGCACACATAATACTAAAACTAAATTCCAGTCCATGATACATAAAAGAGATATGCACTTAGGAATCATTTAAACATTTGATTATGTATGTATAGTGTCTAATTCCTTTTCATCTTATTCAGGAAGCTCAAATATCCACTGGATAAGTGTTTACTGAGTACTTACGGTAGGCTATAAGTCATTTCATTTACCCTTTTAAGTCTCTGCTATGCGTGTGTGATCAGCAGACCAGCAGCTTTAGCATCACCTAGGAGTTTGTTAGAAACACAGAATCTTACACGCAACCCAGACCTTATTGAATCAGAATCTGCACTTTAACAAGATCTTCAGGTGATTCTTATGCACATTAAAGTTAAATAAGGGCTCCTCTACGTGACTTAACAGATTTATTTCTAGCTCCTACTAAATCTGGTGCATGCAGAGTGATTCCCCAGAGCAGCTCTCTTCCATGCCATGACTCATACTTCTTGTTTTCTCCATCTCAACTCACTGCCTCCACAGTCATCAAGACAAGGTAAGAGAGAGCAGAGAACATGGCACAGGATATTTTGTGGTAGACCTGGAAGTGGCTTGTGCAACCTCTAGCCCAAACTCCATTGGCCAAAACTGAGTCACAAGCCCCAGTCTAACTGCAAGGAGGCTCAGAAATGTAGTCATCTTATGTATCCACCCAAGGAAAATGAATAAAGTTTACTAATGGATACTGTGATATCTCAGAAACACCACGGAAAGCTGCATAACCAGGCCTGAGCAAAGTCAGAGCAAGGAGAATTATGATGAGGACCATGAACATAAGGTCTACTTCTCTCAGTTCAAATTCTAATGCCAATGGCCAGCCAGTAACTGGCTCACCTGGCTCATGTTTTATCAAGAGGTTCACTCTTGGTCTAATCAGCTGGCAACTCAAAGAAAAAAAAAAGCAGACATAAACTGGCAAAAATTTCAAAGTCATCTTCATCCCAAGCAGCACCACCCTTTTATACAATTCCAAATGAAACAAAGACTTTCTCAAAGTTTATTCAAATCTTTAATTACAGAAAGTGATACAAGCTTTAAAAAATACAAAATATATAAAGTACAAAAGGATATCTTCCCCCCTCCAAGTCCCATCCTCCAAAAGTAACCATATTAGAATTCTGGGGTGTTCTTCCAGACTTCTACACACATACTGGATGTTTCCACATCCAATGTTTCCACATCTACTGTAGAAACAGATCCACTTCAATCTTAACAGCTACATGGATTCTACAATATGGCTGCACCATAACTTAACCAGTCCCTATTAATGCACATTAAAATTCTCTCTCCTTTTTTCTTAATTACCAAAATGCTATACTAAGTATCCTTGTGCAACCATTGTTATTTTCATTTGTCAGAATCCCAAAAATAGGGTCAAGAAAACACAGTGCTCAATTTTGCTAGGTACTACCAAATTGCCCTCCAAAGGGGCATACCAATTTACACTCCTACAAATGTCTGAATGCTCTCTAGTTCACAGCTGTGCTTACAAGGAACATAATAGACACTTTATTTTAGAGTCATTATGAGAATTAAGTGAAGTACTATTTAAGGTAAAGCGCTTAAAATCATGCCTGTCATTGCTTAGTAAGTGATAATCAATATTAGCTATTGAATAATAATTTTCAGTCATCACATACTGTGGTTAACAAGTAAATGGAAAATGGCTCTCTTACTTTCCCTTAATAATCAAGGTTAATGACCATCGCAAGTCCCTTGACTCTTAAACGACCAGAACCTGCCAGAGTTAGAAGATGGGAAGCAAACGTTGAACAAGTCATCCTAACAGAGAGGCACTAACTCCATACTTTGGTTCCTGATCCCAGTATATCCTGGCAGGTTACAAGAAAACCAGAACAAATATTGTTCATGGTTCACAACATACACTAGAGAACAAATCTGAGCCTCTCCAAATGTCACAAAAGACATGTACAGTGTTTTATAACGGTGGTTCTCAAAGTATGGTCCCCGGACTCCAAAGCCCTTTCAGGAGGCCCACGAGGTCAAAACTATTTTCATGATAATACTAAGACATTTTTTGTCTTTTTTATTCTCTTTCTCTCACAATGTACAGTGGAGTTTTCTAGAGGCTAAATGACTTGTTATTTTACAATACACTAAATGCAGGAGCAGTTGTGAGAATCTGAGGGTGTTTTATTAAGCCAGACATTAAAGAGACATACAAAAATGAAAGCAAGCGAATTTTCTCAGCAAATTTTCTTTTGTTTTGCAAATACAGTCTGTGTCATTAAAATCCTTGTCAAAATGCAATGATTCATTATGTTTAAATCCAATTGTCCCTTGGTATCTGCAGTGGATTGGTTCCAGGACCCTCACAATACTAAAATCCTCAGACGATCAAGTCCCTTATGTAAAATGGCATACTATTTACATACAACCTACACACATCCTTTAATATACTTTAAATCATCTCTAGATTATTTATAATACCTAATACAATGTAAATGTATGTAAATAGTTGTAAATAAAAGGTAAATGCTATGTAAATAGTTGCCTTTGCACTGCAAATTCAAGTTTTGCTTTTTGGAACTTTCTGGACTTCTTCTGTCCCCTGAATACCTTTGATCCATGGAGGGCCGACTGTATATAATTTCAAAACTTATCAGTTTTAATATTTTAAGCAGTAAAATCAATAAATATAACCACACTGCTTGCATGGTTATGTTTTGTTTAAACCCCTGCAGGGCCCTAAATAACTTTTTTTTTAAACCCTCCTATGAAATCTTTTTCTATAATTTTTAAGAGGGTAAAGTGGTCCTGAGACTGAAGTTTAAGAACCACTGGTGTATGAAATCAGCTGCCTCAAATGACAGCGTAAGTCAAGAGCAGTCAAACCATAGGTATTAGCCCGCTGCTTCAATTCTCTTTCTGTGAAGGTCAGAGCCAATCTTGTAAGGAATAGCACGGCTTCACAGAAGATTTCAGTGGGTCTCAGAGATGGCAGCACAAGTAGAAAAGGCAAATCCAAGGGCAGGAAAAAATGAGTGTTCCAATGAGAACAAATCAATGATTCCTCCATGACAAAAGGGTCTAAAATAGGGGCTCCCCTGGTGGCGCAGTGGTTGGGAGTCCGCCTGCTGATGCAGGGAGCACGGGTTCGTGCCCCGGGCCGGGAGGATCCCACGTGCCGCGGAGTGGCTGGGCCCGTGAGCTGTGGCCGCTGGGCCTGCGCGTCCGGAGCCTGCGCTCCGCAGTGGGGGGGCCACAACAGTGAGAGGCCCGCGTACCGCAAAAAAAAAAAAAAAAAAAGGGTCTAAAATAAAAACCTGACACCAGCTGGCCAGGTTCCCAAACATGTGCTGCCATTTGGGGAACTCAGGATCCCTAACAAACTGGGCACTCTGTACCAGTAGAAGCCACAATAGCCATGGTGTGAGGAAGCCTGCACTGTTGAGTTCTAGGCACCAGCCTCCATCCCTGTCCCCATGGTTGCTCTGTTCTTGAGCCCTTGAACAAGCACCAGGCTGTCTGAAGAAGGAGAACTTATTGCTATCCACAAAGCAGGTCCTCCTGTCTGATTAAGAACGTCCTCTGCTGTGGCATTCACATGGACCAAATGTTTTCAGGCTCAGGGCTCTGCCATATAGCCCTTCACCAAACTTCCATGCAGAAGAAAAGGAAGAAGCAAAAGAAACAGGAATTATAACTCCCACTTAAAAAGAAAAATGGAAGTCATATCCAAAGAGTCCTTTCCCAACCGACCTCATTATCAATCCTTCTACTTTATTTTACTCTAAGTCCTTGACCCTCCAGTAAGCCCATTAGCCATTGTCCAGGAATGTGCAAACCCTGATTTCAATGCATCTCTCAAGGTTCTTCCCTTGAGAAGATTTTGCTAGTCTTTCCACCTTCCAAGCCCATCCTCCCAGGAAGAGTCTGCAACACTACAGCAGCTCACTTGCACCTGGTGCTGGGATACTTCACAAAACCAGCTGTAAACCCATAGAATGTCTTTTATACACTATTTGAACAGAAGTGAGTGCCTCCCTGTCTCCACTTGGCTCTTTCTGGTCAGCCCTTAAACCCCGGGTCAGGAAGCCAAAATGAGAATTCTGCCTTTGTTGAAACTATTCCTTCCAATGCCTAGCATTCTTGGTAACTTCACTTATTTTGAAGATTCATCTAACACCTCAGCCTCTCAGTCTCCTGATCATTCCAACATTTTTCTTATTCCCTACCTTAGCCACTTTCTGCATACCCTAAACCCTGTGGTACCAAATCACACACTACTTCTAAAGCATATATATGTCAAGTCATCCCATCCTCTGACCACTCCACCATCGCTTTGAGCACATCAGGTCCTCTAATCCATTGCTTCCACCACATTTCACTGTCCATCACCTTCCTCGTGACCTCAGTCCCTACCTTAGAAATATGGTCCATGATTACACTCTTCCTTGCCCACGACTTCAGCTTCCTGCTTCCTCTCTCCACCCATCATGGTAACCAGGCAGTCCTGGGTGAGCCCAGTTCTCACAGTCAAACTGCCGAGCACTGGGAGAAAAGAGCACTAGTCTGCTAACTGCTCTCACAGTAAATAAATGAACAAAAGTTCTAAGTGCACTTCCCAGCAACCCCGCTATATTTTCCTAAGCAATTCACTTTCCTCTCCTAGAAGAATATTTCACACCTTCTCCTCTCTGAGACTCTGTCACTCAGCAGCCGCCTCCCTAGTTGTCCTCAAGCCTTGCAGTCACTGCTGTTACCTTCTCAGGCACCTCTTCTTCTTACCCCAGTATAAGACGGTATTCCCTCCTGCTTCCAACCCAGGTTCAGTCCTTGGCCAAGACGGATTACATCATCTCACCAGTGTTCTTTTTTTTTTGCCCTTTACTGCCTGATCATATTTACCCACACTGTAGCTCAAAGGTAGTTAGTTGCTTTATTTCCTATAATTGATCTACTCTGTCTCATGAACATGGGGCTGTTTTTTCTATAATTAATCCAAGCTTCCTCAAGAACACTCACCCTAGTAAATAGCCAGAAATGCAATATTTGCCAAATAATATCTCAGTCTCTTCCAGTTAATATTCAGACATTTAAGTTTAACTCCTTACCAGAGCTGGTTTCAACAGTCACTTCCAAGTAAATATTTCTCCAAGTGAGGCTTATGGGACACCCTTATGGTGGCAAGACCTCAGATCTTGACGTCTCTATGGATCCTCACTGGTCTCTGCTGCTAGGCAGTGATCAGGTCCTATGACTGGACTGGTGCCATCTCACCTTTTGGGATGTCATGCTGCCTCCCATCTCTGGTCTCCATGTTCCTGACTGACCTAGAGTCACACAGTCCTTCGTCATGATGTCTGCTGTTCCACCAGGCCTCTAAGCTTGTCCACATCCCTGAAGTGACATGAGAGCACTTCAGAATCCCCTGCTACCACAGACTCATGCAGCCGGCCACTTTCTCTTACCACTGCTATGCCCTAGCCCTCAATGTTGGCACAGCAACAGCCTACACAGCTCTCAAGATTTCAAATAAGGAACAGAGCCAGAGGTCTTCTACTTTTTTCTTTTTTTTTTTTTTTTTAAGGCCTTCTACTTTTGACTGCCCCGCCAACCGACTTAATACCCTCACCCCAACCCCAGAACTTTGGCCAGACAAGGAAGGTCAGAACATATGTTTCTCACAATCTATTTTCCCCACCTCTATCCCCTGCTTCCCATAAGCCACCAGGGCTGAAAAAAGATGGGCTTTCCACTTCCAATTCATTCTCCTTCCTCCTGGGAGGCACTAAGCCTCATACTCGGCTTTAGTGAGGAAGAAATACCCTCTTTACCCTACAGAAGAAACTATTATTAGAGTTTGCCATGGAAGCTCTTGATATGGAAACTGCAGGTAACTTGGAACTTTAGAAAACCAAAAACAGACATAGAATGACTTTAAATTCCCCAAAATAGTATCCCTTCACAACTCCAACAGTTAGCATCTCTTGTGTACTAGGTCCCAGATGTATAAAGATTAGACTTAGGTCACTTAAGTGGGGCAACCTACAAACAAAATAATTACAATGGAAGTTTATGTGCTACATATACCAAAACAAACAGAAGACACAAATAACCCTTGTCAATCTTCTCCAGCTCCATCAAATTAAAAATGTGTGCAGGGCTTCCCTGGTGGCGCAGTGGTTGGGAGTCCGCCTGCCGACGCAGGGGACGCGGGTTCGTGCCCCGGTCCGGGAGGATCCCACGTGCCGCGGAGCGGCTGGGCCCGTGGGCCGTGGCCGCTGGGCCTGCGCGACCAGGGCCTGTGCTCCACAGCAGGAGAGGCCACAACGGTGAGAGGCCCGCGTACCGCAAAAAAAAAAAAAAAAAAAAAAAAAAGTGTGCAACAGCAGAAAAAGGATAATATAAATTATTTCAGGTCACAATTTCATTGTCATTTAATCTTTCTCCAATTTATATACCTCATTCTTTCCCACTCACAACGCAAAAAAACAGAAGCCAATCCTTCATGAAAGGAAAAAAGCAAGAGAAGTCATGAAGCAGGTTTAAGTTTCTCTATTAATAAAAATAAATATGCAAGAACTAAAGCACTAATCAAAACAGCCCAAGGCCAAAGGAAATCAGGTAGAATCTTATAACAATAAATGATCTGGACAGTAATGAAGTAATTACAATAAATGCCTGTTCTTTCATTCTAGTTTGGTCCCCCCCACTTCCCATGGAACTGTTGTTATTCGTTACAAACTAATATTTTCATTCCATTTCTTAATTCAAATGGAAGGCAGCAAAAGGACAAAAACAACTAGAGGAGAATTCTGCGAGATGTTCATACTACAAATTAAAAGCTTACTACATGCCAGGCACTGGGGTTTATAAAAATTGAAAGACATCTACTCTTAAGGACTTCACAGCTAATAAGTAAAGAAACAAATTTTACTTACAAGGTGATAAGGAACACAGAATTGTATCCCCCCAGTGATGAGCATTCAATATTGGTAGAAAACTGCATAAGACAACGCACCAAAGTTTGATTTCTCTAACACTACCCTCAGGCTGCGGTGATTCCCAACTAAGCACTTCAGAAACGCAACAACCACTGAAGCAGAAGTGTTCAACAGAGCTCCTACTACTAGCAGCACTAGTTCAGCACTTGTGAACTATGTCCTAGCAATCCAAAATTAAGTGCAAATACTTTTGTGTGTGTAAAGTACTAATAAACAAGTGTTTGTTAGTCCAGTATAAAAAAATCCATTTGTTTGTTTGAGTTTGTTTTGTTTGGATCCTTAGCATTTACTGATATTACCTTTCCTATGTTTATGTTTGCTGATTTCCCCATTATAATATGCATATGGTGGGAAGTAGAACCTGCCTCCTTTCTTAAAAGCCACGAAGGCCAACTACTCACCTTCTCAACTTCCCTTGTAGCTAGGATGCAGGCAGTGACCCAAGCTCAACCAATCCAAGACCCCCTCTGAGAACTGTGAATCAGAAGCTAATATCCAGAGTTCCCTGGTTGCCTAGTGGTTAGGATTCCGGGCTTTTACTGCCACGGTCTAGGTTCAGTCCCTGGTCTGGGAACTGAGATGCGGCAAGCCTTGCGGACAGCCAAAAAATTAAATAGAAAAAAAAAAGAAAGAAAGCTAATATCACAAAGAAGCATGGCTGAGCTGGCAACTTTCCAGCAATAACCAGTTTCCCAAGCAGCAGTGGCGGCGGCAGTGGTGGCAAGAATAGCAATAGCAGTAGGGTCCAGTGTCATAGTGCTGGCGATACATGCTGCAGAACCCAGTATTACCAGGCAGCGTCAGAAGGAACGTACTCTCCAGGTCCCAACCCCATCTACTTCTGAAGTGCAATTCTGACTGTGGAACTCCCTTGGTTCCTGCCCATTTTCAGAGCTGGGTTTCCTCTAGACTTTAAAAGGATGCCGAGAACTCCCCAAAACTCTTTCATGAAATTCCTTTTTCGTTTAAATCGTTACAGTTCTTGTCAATAAGAAAAATAAGTGATAGCAGTAATGGAATTGTAATGGTAAATCAAGAAGTATGCCACATACAAAGGGCTGGGTTTGTGCAGTCTATTTGGAAAATGAACAATTCCATGTTCCATATGAACTCAAGTTCAGCTCCGATAATTCAATTAATAATCTGTCATCGTGTATTCATTCCAAAACTTTTCTATTCCAACTACTAAATAACTTGGCAGTCTGGTTTTGTCTGCAAAATGATCCACGTCTTCATCAATTAATGTTATAAGACTTAAGAAAAAGCAAGTTCTCTGTTCTGGACTACATTCAAACTCTAGAAACACCTCCAAAGGATTTAACAGGAGGAACATCCCAGCTTTCTCTCTAATTTGCTTGAATGAGAATCAAAGGTCTATAACTTTCAATGTTGAAGCCTTCAGCATTTCATTCCTTGAAAGGAATGAATTGTTTTCAACCACACAGTTTACAAAAGCTTCAAATTGTTCTCTCCTCAAAGAATTTTTGTTGTTGTTGCTGTTATCATTACTTCAGGAAGCAACAAATACAATTAAGTAACTTTAAAATACAAAATTAAATAAATTTCTCAATTATGAACCAAATAAGGACATAGTAATACTAATGGTCAAGCTACTGATTTGAGCTTTGCACTTACCCCCTCACCTCCATCCACTGCAATCCCAGACTAATAGGTCTGGAAGAGCAGTCATGGAAAAAAATCATCCCGGCCATCTCAAACAGAGCTCTTCTCCTTGACATGTAATAGGAGCTCAAGAACAATTGTTGCTTGAATACAATTCCTATGACTGTGCATACATATTACACATTTCCATAAATTGCTCTCCCATAGCACTTTACATTGATCCAGTGCTTACAGGCTTATAAAACACTTTCACATGAATTCTTGCATCTAGATAGGTGGTTAAGAGTTAGACCTGCCTGCACAGTCATTAAATGCAAAGCACACCATGGAAGCTCAGTAACTTATACTCCTACAGCACAGTACTGCATCTCTATTTCAGCCCTTCTGATACACTGTAATTAATTATCTCGCTCACTTATCTGCTCCTTAAGGATTCTTAAGGACGTCCCGTTCATCTTTGTATCCCAGGCCAAACAGAACCTGGACCACAGGAAGTGCTCCGTGAACACCAAGATTCTTCCGCGTCCTGCGAGCCCCGCACTTTCTTGGCGAGGCCTCGGCTGTCAGCCTGACTTACACCATCCGTGCTCCCACTCACCCCCACCTCCGCCAACTGTGATTTCCACAACGGCACCAATGAAGCTTATCGCCCGAGACACAGACTTTTTTGTTCCCCAGCAAAACTACCCACGGCCCAACGTTTCCCCTTAAGTCTGCCCACCGGCTCTCTCCAGTTACTACTACGGCGGGGTGGGGTGGTAGCGGGTCCAGCTCTGCCCTGCAGAGCTGCAGGGGCTGCGCTTGGGGTCCCTCCAACCCCCGCCGAGGCAGCCCAGGGGACGGACGGCCAAGCGGAGTCTGTCAGCTGCGAGGCGCCCCCGGGAGCCGCGCATCTGGGGAAGTGCGGGGCTGGGCATCTGGGCGGCACCGCCGAGACCTTGTGCAGCCACGGCCAGGGGGAGTCCCGGGGAGGGCTGCGCCCCCCGCCACGCCCTCAGCACCCCGGACCCCGCACTGCTCTGGACTCAGGTGGGCGAGGGAGGTACGTACCCGAGGAGGCAGCAGTCGCAGACGACACCACGACTCCCCTTGCACACCGTGTACGCCAAAGGATCCGAGCGGAAAAGCAGCTCTCCGGGGCGCAGCGGCGCCAACGCGCGCAGCCCGTTTCCCCTGTCGGCGGTGCTGAACTTTTCCACTTTCGACGGCTCCATCCTCGCAGAGTCCCCTCAGCTCAAGCGCCCTCCGCGTTTCGCAGCTGGCGTCTCGCGGGCTGCCGGGAGCCGGGCGCCTGCGCCTTGCGCTCACGTACCCCGAGGGGCGGGGCGAGCGCGGCGGAGCCTCTGAGCATGCCCAGATGGAGTCTCGAGGTTGGTCCCGCTGGTCGGGGTGAGGGCGTTGCTGGCCTTCCCACCTGCTCCCCCGGCCTTTCGGACCCGAGGCGGCTCCGCGAGGAGAGGCGGTGTTTTTCCCCTCCAACATTTTATTAGGATAATTTTAATGCAGACGGGAAGTTGAGAGCACAGTTCAGTGAACACCTGTATACCCTCCACCTAGATCAAACAATTCTTACCATTTTGCGGTTTCTGCTCATTTTCTCCCAGTGTGTATGTACGTATATGTGTATGTACGTGTGTGTTTATAAAAGTTGTTGAACCGCTTGAAAGTTGTGTTGAACCATTTGAAAGTTGCAGACATCATAACGTTTCATAACTAATACTTTACATCATGACATGTCATAATTAAATACTGTAGCATGCATTTCCACAGAATAAGAACAATATGCTATGAAACTACAACGGACAGGGACTGGACGCCGGAGCGGCGGCTCCATGAAGTCCCTCCCCCGCCTGCTGCTGCTTCTCCTGCTGCTGTTCCCTGCCAGCCTCTTGCTCCGAGGAGATCCTGGAGGCTCATTGGCAGCGGCTCGAGATCTTACAGAAGATGAAGAAACAGTGGAAGATTCTATAAATGACGATGAAGCAGAGGTGGAAGATGATGAACCCACATATTTGGCCGAAGATAAAGAGGAAGAAGATGTATCTGGTGAACCTGAAGCTTCACCGAGTGCAGATACAACCATCCTGTTTGTGAAAGGAGAGTTTCCAGCAGATAACATTGTGAAGTTCCTGGTAGGCTTTACAGACCAGATTTTATTGTTGAATCTCTAGACACCTCATTCCATTATCTTCAGGACTACCAGTTTTACATCCAGAATTTCACAGCTCTTCCTCTGAACACTGTAGTGCCGCCCCAGAGGCAGGCAGTTTTTGAGTACTTCTTCATTCTTGCAGAGCCCATGGGTGGAAGGCCCTTTGGTCTGGTCATCAATCTGAACTACAAAGATTTGAACAGCAACATTTTCCAAGATGCTGTCTTCTATCAAACAGTTACAATTATTGAGACAGAAGATGGGTTAGATGGAGAAACAATCTTTGTGTATATGTTTCTTACTCGTCTTGGGCTCTTTGTTGTTGTTGGCCTTCATCAGCTCCTAGAATCTAGAAAGCACAAGAGACCCATACAGAGGTAGAGATGGGTAGGTCAAGTCAGAATGATGTTGACATGAGCTGGATTCCTCAGGAAACTTTGAATCAAATCAGTAAAGCTTCACCAAGAAAATTGCCCAGGAAACAGGCACATCAGTGGGATCTGATGAGTAAATCTTCCTTTGTGCAACAGTTCGGCCTTTACTTAACCTGCACTAGTGTTTTTCAACATGATGGGAATTAGTGCAGAGAAGCCCTATCACCATAGAAAGCAACTACTACTTACGTGTGGACTGAGCAATCAGAGTCAATAATATTACTGAAAATCCACTGCATTTATTTTTCTAAAGTAACAAATCTGGGGACTTCCCTGGTGATCCAGTGGTTAAGACTCCGCACTTCCACTGCAGGGGACACAGGTTCCATCCTTCCTCGGGGAACTAAGATCCTGTATGTCATGTGGTGCATCAAAAAAATAAATAAATAAATAAAGTAACAAACTTGAGGGTTTTTTAACCATTAAAATCTATGTGTGTGCGTGTGAGCAGTTGGTCCTACCAGAATCATAGTTAACTACCTGAAGCATGCCTTTAGAACACTAAATATAATGCTATTGTCTCTTCCTTTTGGATGTTTTCTGACATTTTCCCCCAAAACTCAATATTTGCCCAATATGATTATAGACATCCTGCCTTGGACTGTTTTTAAAGAAAACAATGTTTTTTCCTTAGAATACCTCAAATCCCAATTGATGGCACAACTTTGCATGTTGTTGCTGTTTTACAACTAGTATTCTAAAAGCACAAGCAGGAGTAGCTGCTTTTTAGCAATAGAAGTGGTTTGGTATTTTGCTGCTGTTTACTATAATGCGCACCTTCAGAAACCTTCCCAAATGAGTTTAAGGAATTTGGGGATCTCTAGCACCAAAATTGGGAAACATGAAAATTCTGGGTTTGATATATAAAACCAACTTCTCTCTTTTAAAAAGAAAGGGGCTTCCCTGGTGGTGCAGTGGTTAAGAATCCGCCTGTCAACGCAGGGAACACAGGTTCGAGTGCTGGTCTGGGAAGATCCCACATGCCGCGGAGCAACTAAGCCCATGCACCACCACTACCGAGCCCACGCGCCACAGCTACTGAAGCCCACACACCTAGAGCCCATGATCCCCAACAAGAGAAGCCACTGCAATGAGAAGCCTGCTCACTGCAATGAGGATTCAACACAGCCAAAAATAAATAAATTTTTCAAATAAATAAAACAAAGGGAGGGAGGAGGGAGGATGTAGGGAGGGACAGAGGGAAGCAAGGGAAAATTGTATGTTTGTGGAAAGTGAGTTGTCCATTGTCCTATTTCTGACCCAAGAAATAGCTCTAGAATGATTTTTAGACCACTCACTTTTTTAAAATAGATCTTTATTGGAGTATAATTGCTTCACAATACTGTGTTAGTTTCTGCTGTACACCAAAGTGAATCAGCCATATGCATACATATGTCCCCATATCCCCTCCCACCCTCCCTATCCCACCCCTCTAGGTGGTCACAAAACACTGAGCTGATCTCCCTGTGCTATGCTGCTGCTTCCCACTAGCTATTTTACATTCGGTACTGTATATATGTTGATGCTACTCTCACTTTGCCCCAGCTTCCCCCTCCCACCCCGTGTCCTCAGGTCCATTCTCTATGTCTAAGGTATATTTCTCTTATAATTAGTGATGTTGAGCATTGAGCATCTTTTCACATACCTCGTGGCCATCTGTATGTCTTCCTTGGTGAAACGTCTATTTAGGTCTTCTGCCTATTTTTTAACTGGATTGTTTGTTTTTTTGATATTGAGCTCCATGAGCTGTTTGTATATTTTGGAGATTAATCCTTTGCCTGTTTTTTCATTTGCAGATATTTTCTCCCATTCTGAGGGTTGTATTTTTGTCTTGTTTATGGTTTCCTTTGCTGTGCAAAACATTTTAAGTCCCATTTCTTTATTTTTGTTTTTATTTCCATTACTCTAGTGTTTTGTTTTTAAGAGATCATTTTTCTCTCCTTAATAGAAGCATCTTGCTTAAAAAAAGTTACCTTGGTCTACAGACTATTAGTCTACTAATTAATCCTAATCTGTTAAAGAGTTGGATAATTGTTAATGGCTAACCAATTGCTTTTTATCTAATCTTTGGGGTATTTTGGTTGTTGATTTTTTTTTAGTTAATCTGAAGAACTCCAAAATTTTAAGCATTTAAGATCTCAGAACCAAAATTAATTGGACTTCATAAAATTCCTCTTAGTTACCCTTGCCCTAGGTAGTAAATAAATTTGGCGTTATTCTCAGACTGGATAAGTAGTAAAGTAGTATGAACAAATAAGAGGCTTTTCCCATCTGTCTTTAAGCCGTATTCTCCATCATATATTTTGTAAGGAAATGGTAAATGAAAAATATATAAATAAATTTTTAAAATATTTATTTATTTACTTGTTTGCATTGGGTCTTAGTTGTGATGTGCCAGCCCTCTAGTTGTGGCACTCGGGCTCCAGAGCACACAGGCTCAGTAGTTGCAGCGCATGGGCTTGGTTGCCCTGTGGCATGTGAGATCTTAGTTCCCTGACCAAGGATCAAACCCCTGTCCCCTGCATTGGAAGGCAGATTCTTAACCACTGGACCACCAGGGAAGTCCCAGTAAATGAAATTTTAGTAGCTGTTTAGTTCCTGATCTGTCTTCATTATATTGAACTGATCCTTCTTTATTATAATCCCCACCTGCACCCATGCCCACACACAAAACAAGAAAACAGAACACAAATGAAAAATCTTTCCAAGTTGCTTAAGAATTTAAACATCTGAGCCAAAGCTGATGACAATAAAACAAGTTACTGTATAGCCATTAATCACTTTGCAAGTAGGACTAAGGACTAAGGTGTCAAATTAACTATATTGGCAATGCTGAGCTATAAACTTTCTATACCTGTAAAAAAAACCCCAAAAACTACAATATCATCACATCTAAGAAAATTACTCTATAATAACAAGCAAAAAACATATTCACTTTAAGAATGGCTTTGGTAACTTTTTCTTTAAAAACCGGGATTGCATTTTCTTTTTCATGACATTGACTCTTTCAAGATTCCAACCTAACAGCCACTATGGAGAACAGTATGGAGGTTCCTTAAAAAACTAAAAATAGAATTACCGTATGACCCAGCAATCCCACTACTGGGCATATACCCTGAGAAAACCATAATTCAAAAAGACACAGGCACCCCAATGTTCATTGCAGCACTATTTACAATAGCCAGGTCATGGAAGCAACCTAAATGCCCATCGACAGAAGAATGGATAAAGAAGATGTGGTATATCTATACAATGGACTATTACTCAGCCATAAAAAGGAAGGAAATTGGGTCATTTGTAGAGATGTGGATGAATCTAGAGACTGTCATACAGAGTGAAGTAAGTCAGAAAGAGAAAAACAAATATCGCATATTAACGCATATATGTGGAACCTAGAAAAATGGTACAGATGAACCGGTTTTCAGGGCAGAAATTGAGATGCAGAAGTAGAGAACAAACGTATGGACACCAAGTGGGGGGAAGCAGCGGTGGGTGGGAGTGGTGGTGGGATGAATTGGGAGATGATTTGGGTTGACATGCATACACTGATGTGTATAAAATGGATGACTAATAAGAACCTGGTGCATAAAAATATAAAATAAAATTAAATTAAAAAATTAAAAAAAAGAAACATTCCAAGATAGGATTCTTGTTAAAATGTTCAACATTCTGTATTTGCCTATTATTTTCTCCTAGTGCCATTTCACTTGTTCCGCTATTCCCTGTATTTCCTGTAAACTTCAGACTAGATCTAGATGTTAGAAACTAGAGGTTTGATTCAATTCAAGTTAAGTGTTTTTTAGTAAAAACACACTACAAATTATATATTGTTCACTTCTTGTTGCATCACATCATATCAGAGTGTGCATAATATCAGGTTGTCCACTATTAATAAAACTAAGTTTGATCACTTGGTAAAAGTGGTGGCTGCTAAAACTCTAAATTGTAAAGGTACATTTTAACTTTGCAGTTGGTAAGTAATCCATGTGGTGATATTCCTGCACTGTAAGAATAGCCTGACTTTCACAACCTGGAGAGGCAAACTTCTGGCACTTCCTGAAATAATCTAGAAGTGGCTGTGCTGTAGTGGAAAGAGCAGTGAGTGAGGATTTCAAAGACATGGATTTGAGTCCTAGTTCTGCTGTGTGACCTTCAGCAAATTTTCCAAGCCTGTTTATTAATTTTATAATGAAGATAATACCTTACAAAGTGATGAGAATAAATCCTATGGAAGTATTCTGAAATATCTTTAATTCACCTTACAAATGTAAGGAATCATTATTCTGAGTTAAAGCTTTTATGTCTGTAAGTATAGGAAAATGCCTGAGCACTCACCAGCACTACTAGTATAATCATCTCATACCACTGCTTAGCATTAAGCATGGTACATCGAAGGAGCTCAGAAACCGTTTTCTGAACAAAATAACATGTCCTAAGGAGTTCCAGAGAACCAGGGGCTAATTCTACCATAGAATATTCCCAATTACTAGAGCATGTGAAAAGAATTCTCCAGGGGAACATTAGGCTGGGATCCATACTCAGAGACGGGATGACCTAGTCTTTCCTATTCTGGGATGTGGTTCCAGCTACCCAGACATGATCCCATTTCCCCTAATGTACGTCTTGTTCCCAAGACCCAGAAAAGTCAACTGCCCCAGATCTTAGAGGAATGTCCCATTCCTTCAGTCTAACTTTCTCCTAGTCTGTGCATATATATGTTTCTCATTTCCCACTGGTTGGAACTTGGATGCAGGGCTAGTAGTGAGCCATTACCCACCATAAACAAAAAGGCAATATCCCAGAAAATGAAGGAATGAGAAAGGAAGAGCCCTACACCCCTGACTGTTCACCTGGTTGGACATTTCCATGGTGAGACAGCTTGGTTAAATAACCCTTATTTTGGTCTGTGTTAAAGAAACAAAACCAATGTCATCATCTTTAGCCTCTTTTACAGCTAAAGTGCAATACCTGGGCTCTGCCCATCTGGCCTTCCCACTGCAGAGTTATGGAGGCCTTGGGGAGCTCTGGCTGCTAGCAACTACTTTGAAGCGCACCAAAAATAAGGTGGATTAATGGATAAATAAAGAAATGAGTAAATATATAGATATGTAGAAAAGCCAGTATAATACAATAAGTCCCCCACACATGAACGAGTTCTGTTCCGAGAACACGTTCGTAAGTCCAATTTGTTCGTTAAGTCCAATAAAGCTAGCCTAGGTACCCAACTAACACAATCAGCTATATAGTACTGTACTGTAATAGGTTTATAAAACTTTTCACACAAATAGTACATAAAAAGCAAACACAAAAAATAAAGGAAACATTTTTAATCTTACAGTACAGTACCTTGAAAAGTACAGTAGTACAGTACAACAGCTGGCATACAGGGGCTGGCATCGAGTTAACAGGCAAGGAGAGTTACTGACTGGAGGAGGGAGAGGAGGTGGGAGATGGTAGAGCTGAAGGATCGTCAGTAATAGGAGACGGAGGGCAAGCTGCAATTTCACTCACGCCTGACGTTGATGGCAAAGGTTCTGGTTCCTTGCTGGATTCAATTCTATCTACCCTCTCGAATAAACGATCCAGTCATGTCTGGGTAGTAGCTCTTTTTTCTCATCATAGATGACATGGTAGAACTGGATTGCATTCTGAACTGCTGCAAACTTCGTGTACCTTTCTACGTTTGGGTCCTGTGCGTCAAAAACTAACAGTGCCTCCTCAGATAAAGAAGATCCCCTTGCCATTTCCTGCATCCTGAATCTCATCAGTTCTTCAGTTACTTCTTTCTCTTGTCTCTCCTCGTCCTTTCTCTGGGCCTCCAATTCCACCAGGCCTTCATTAGTAAGCTCCTCGTGTTGCACAGCAAGGAGTTCAATGAAGTCATCCTTTTGCAGATCTAGCTCCAGCTTCTCGCTGAGGGTCACTAAGTTGCTGAAGACCTCTTTGGACTCCTCATTCACCTTCTCAAATCCATAAAAATTGTGAACAAACTTTGAGCAAAGGTTCTTCCAAACCCCATTTATGGTGACAGCTGTAACCTCTCTTCAAACAATGTCCATGTTTTTTATGGCCTCGTAGATGTTACAGTCCTTCCAAAGTTGTCACAAGGTTGTTCCTGATTCGTCACTCACCTTTACTGCCTGACAAAAAGTGTGACTTAAATATTTCCTTGGACTTGAGGACATGAGGAGGGGGAAGGGTAAGCTGGGACGAAGTGAGAGAGTAGCATGGACATATATACACTACCAGTTGTAGAATGGATGGCTGGTGGGGGGCAGCCGCATGGCACGGGGAGATCAGCTCGGTGCTTTGTGACCACCTAGAGGGGTGGGATAGGGAGGATGGGAGGGAGATGCAAGAGGGAGGAGATATGGAGATATACGTATATGTATAGCTGACTCACTTTGTTATAAAGCAGAAACTAACACACCATTGTGGGGCAGTTGTACTCCAATAAAGATGTGGAAAAAAAAACACCCAAGTTCATCAGAAAAAAAATTTCTATAATAATTAAATAATTCTTTTTTCTTTAACAGATCTTTATTGGAGTATAATTGCTTCGCAATACTGTGTTAGTTTCTGTTGCACAACAAAGCGAATCAGCCATGTGCATACACTATAACTCCCTGGCCCATAGGTTGGAGGAGCAACATAGTATTTGGTGGCAGGTGCACTACTTTGATGTTGGGATTTAAGTTGTCCGTGAATGCAGGGTGGCCCGGAGCACTGTCCAGCAGCAAAAGAATGTTGAATGGGACATCCTACTCCAAGCACTATTTCTCTACCTCCAGGATAAAGTGGAGGAAAAAACAGTCCTGGAATATAGCCTTTGTAACCCAGGCTTTGGGGTAACTCTTCCACACAACAGGAAGAGAGCCCTTGGCTATGTTTTTAAGGGCTCTTGGGTCCTCTGAATGATAAACTAAGAGAGGCTTCAGCTTCATATCGCCAAAAGCATTGCCACCAAACAACAGAGTTAGTCTAACCTTTGCTGCTTTATAGCCTGATATCAACTTTTCCTCCTTACTTATGTAACTTCGGTCTGGCATCCTCTTCCAGTATGGTCCTGTCTCATACACATTAAAAACCTGTTCGGGTAAATACGTGCCTTCATCAACAGTTTCTCGAAGTGTTTCAGGAAATTCCTGGGCAGCTACCATATCCGCACTTGCTGCCTCACCACTTACTTTTACACTGTGAAGGTTGGCTCTAGCCTTGAACCAATGAAATCACCCATGGCTGGCATTAAAAGATGCGCCCTCTGATTCTTTGCTGTGTTTCTTCTTTAAGTCTTCATAAAGGCTTTTAGCTTTCTCTTGAATTGGCATTAAGCTGAGCAGGACTCAGCACTGATGCTGATCCTGAATCCACACGCTGAGAAGTTTCTCCATCTCCTCCATCACTTTTCCATGCTTCTCTGATATTATTGTCGACATCATCGGCACACCAGACTTCCATGTTCCGTGATCTTGTCCTTGTTCTTTAGATTTGTGCTGATGGTGGAATGATTCATGTTATAAGAATGAGTGATGGCTACCATCTTTCCACCTCACTCCACTCTCTCAATTATTTTCACTTTCATTTCCATCGTTATCTCTTGGCATTTCTTAGCAGTACCAGCTATATCACTGCTGCGTTTAGGCTTGCTTCCGGACATCCTGGGCTTGAAATAAAGACACTGTACCACTGTACTACTGTACTCTATACAGTACTGTAAAGTACACAAAAGCACAACCACTTGTAGAGGATGCATGCACCTGACAATCTACACCAGACATGTGAACTAACTTATGTGATTGGACATGGGGACACACGTTCGCATCTTTGAAAGTTTGCAACTTGAAGGTTCATATGTAGGGGACTTACTGTAAAATGTTAAAGACAGAATCTAGGTGGTGATATACAATGTTCACTATAAATTCTTTCAATTTTACTGTATGTTTGAAAATGTTCATAATAAAATGTTAAGGGGAAAATACCATCATCTCACCTTAAAAAAGTATTCTAATAGTCTCATAAATGTTTTTGTTGTTGTTTGGTTGTTTGCTTTTAGAGTAGATTTGTTTAATTCAGAATCCAAATGCAGTCTACATGTGACATTTGGTTAATACATATCTTCGTTATTTTTCTTTGTTTCCTGTTCATTGTCATTGTTGGGGTTCAACAGGAGCCAAGGCAGGCAAGATATGCCTGGAAAAAGTGTAAATTATTTCACCAGAGCCAAGGGAATTTAGGAACTCTCATCAAGCTGCTTATACTAGAAGAGGTCATCTATGCTTCCAGAAAAACTCAGTGTCCAAGGGGCTGTGCACAAGAGGTCTCTATTTGGGCCCATATATGACAACAGGGACTCAAAACTTTTGATCTCAGGAGCAGACATTGGGCATCAGGAAGGTATCTAACAAACATGGGGGACCGTTTGAGGGATGCACACTCCCATCTTCCTGTACTCTTAAATGATGCATTGCTCATAATTAGCATGCAGAGATTTGACAGATGAATGAATGGCAGGGTCTCAGTCCCTGTTCTCCCGGGTTGTTTCTCTCATGAATCTGAGTGTGCTGCTGTGTGCCTGTAAGCAGCGCACCTACAAGAGAAGGCATGAGCTCCCCAACTGAAGGTTTAAGACACACAAAGAATGTAGGATTTCAGTTATTGAGATGGTATGTGAAGCCAGGATAACTCGATGTTGAGTCACAGAATGTTGGAATGACTTAAACATTTCCTGATTTGAGTTTTGTGTACTGAGCCTGGTGTTGAGGATATTTGGGCCTCAACTATGAAGAAGAAGAAGAAGAGGGCTTCAAGAATCGGAAACAGCCTACTCCATGCATAGCATTTTCTTACTAAGCAGGTAACCCACTGTCCCTTGCTTGGCCAGTGCACAGAGGCTAAGGAAACTTCATAAGCAGAGTCCCTCACTTGAAAAGCTCCTTTCCAAGGCCCTCAGTTTTCCTCAATGAAAAACGAAAGCAAGCAATAGTCTCAGGCAGGTGGAAGCCATGGACCACTAGGGGTCATCCTCTATTCCTTGGTGGCAGTCTCAAGATTGTCAGCAGTCCCACCACATCCACATATTTGACCCCAAGGAGAAAAAGCTAAATGAGTCACTGCTTGGGACCACTATGATCCTGGTTTCACTCACCAACCCAAGACCATCCTGGCAGAGGTAGGTTTCAGGAAGTGGGGAGGACCAGGTACTTCAAGGAGCTGGACTTGGGACAGTGTGGAGGGAGACCAAAGGGCTGGAGCCCCAAGGGGCTCACTCTTAGGTGAGAAGCACCACCAGTGCAAGACAATGCAGAGAAAGTTAGAGACATGGAATCACGAATTAGTTAAGAGGCTGAAAGAAAAAATTTTAAACTATTAATAATCAAAAAAAAATTCAATCAACCAAGGTAGAGGGAAGATTGAATTATCTTCTCACTCTCTCTATAGATACTGATACTATAAAACTGTTTTGCTCTCTGGGCTCAGAATTAGTTTGTGGTAATGTGGCTAAATGCACTAAAAAGGTCAGAATTGTTAGTAAATATGGGACTGTAATGGTGCCTCCCTCAGGAAAATTGTGAAGAAAATTGAAATCAGCCAGCACACCAAGTACACTTGCTCCTTCTGTGGTGAAACCAAGATGAAGAGACAAGCTGTGGGGATCTGGCACTGTGGTTCCTTCATGAATGGTAGCTGGTGGTGCCTGGACCTACAATACCGCCCCTGCCCTCACAGTAAAATCAGCCATCAGAAGACTGAAGGAATTGAAAGTCCAGTAGAGACTCCACCATTTGAAACATTGCTAGCTTATAATAAATGGGTAAATTTATTACAACAACAAAAAAAAATTGTTGTCTTGTGAAGAAATGATAAAGAGTATGCAGCCAAAAAATGCAGGGGAAAAAATGTATCACAGGGCTCTATCACAGCTAATAACAACATGTTACTTTTTCTGGATTTTTTTGTTGTTTGTATTTATCAGCTTTTAAAAACTTATATTTTTGTTAATTTTTTTCTTATTCCAAATATTCCCTTTTGTACTTATATTTGTTTTTTTAAATTTTTTATTTTATTTTAATTTATTTTTGGTTGCATTGGGTCTTCATTGCTGCACGTGGGCTTTCTCCAGTTGCAGCAAGCGGGGGCTACTCTTCGTTTTGGTGCGCAGGCTTCTCACTGCAGTGGCTTCTCCTGTTGTGGAGCACAGGCTCTAGGCACGCGGGCTTCAGTAGTTGTGGCACGTGCACTCAGTAGCTGTGGCTCGCAGGCTCTAGAGCACAGGCACAGTAGTTGTGGCACATGGGCTTAGTTGCTCCGTGGCATGTGGGATCTTCCTGGAGCAGGGCTCGAACCCATGTCCCCTGCATTGGCAGGTGGATTCTTAACCACTGCGCCACCAGGGAAGTCCCCCTATATTTGTTGTTTTGTTTTAATATTTATTTATTTATTTATCTGCACCGGGTCTTAGTCGCGCCTCGCGGGATCTCCATTGCTGCGTGTGGGATCTTCGTTGCGGCATCTTTTATATAGTTGCGGCATGAGAACTCATAGTTGCGGTATGTGAACTCATAGTTGTGGCATGTGGGATCTAGTTCCCTGAGCAGGGATTGAACTCGGGCCCTCTGCATTGGGAGTGTGGAGTCTTAGCCACTGGACCATCAGGGAAGTCCCTCCTTTTGTACTTATATTTGTATTCATTGTTTTGTATCCTTTTTCTTAGATCCCATTATCCAAAAGAACTGAAAGCAGGGACTCCAAGAGATACTTGCACACCAATGTTCACAGCATTACTCACAATAATAGTCAAAAGGTAGAAATAACCCAAGTGTCTATCTACAGGTGAATGGATAAATAAAATGTAGTATATACATACAATGGAATATTATTCAGCCTTTAAAAGGAATGAAATTTGATTATGTTACAATGTGAATGAACCTTGAAAACATTATGCTAAGTGAAATAAGCCAGACACAAAACAACAAGTACTGTATGATTCCACTTATATAGGGTCCCTGGAATAGATATGTTCATAGAGACAAAAGTTATGGGCCAGGGGAGAGGGGGGAATGGAAAATTAGTTTAATGGGTTACACAGTTTCTATTTGGGATGATGAAAAAGTTCTGAAGATATATAATGGTGATGGTAGCATAACAATGTGAATGTACTTAACGCCACAGAATTGAACACTTCAAATTGTTAAAATGGGGGGTTTCCCTGGTGGCGCAGTGGTTGGGGGTCCACCTGCCGATGCAGGGGACATGGGTTCGTGCCCCGGTCTGGGAGGATCCCACATGCTGCACAGCAGCTGGGCCCGTGGGCCATGGCCACGGGGCCTGCGCGTCCGGAGCCTGTGCTTCGCAGCGGGAGAGGCCATGGCAGTGAGAGGCCCGCGTACCGCAAAAAAAAAAAAAAAAAAAAAAAAAAAAGGTTAAAATGGCATATATATATTCTTACCATTTTATTTATTCCACAGTTTTAAAAGGGGGCTCCCTAAAGTTGTTTAAGCCTTAGGCCCACAAACTTGGATCTGTTCCTACCAATGGAATAAACAATTCCATAATAACACAAATACAACATTTTAAAATGAGAATCACATATTCAGTAACAGAAGGGTTAAGGGTTTTTTTTTCCTCTTAATAAACGAGATTCATCAAACTATTGGAAAATGGGAAGTTCTGCTTTTCAGAAATCCTAAATGATAAATCACAAACATCAGATTCCAGATTTTCTATACAAAGACCACTCAAACTAAAGATGGCTTGACTCATACTATTCATTAAAGTTGCCTAGGAGGGGGCTTCCCTAGTGGCACAGTGGTTAAGAATCCACCTGCCAATGCAGAGGACATGGGTTCAAGCCCTGGTCTGGGAAGATCCCACATGCCGAGGAGCAACTACGCCTATGTGCCACAACTACTGAGCCTGCGCTCTAGAGCCTGTGAGCCACAACTGATGAGCCCATGAGCCACAACTACTGAGCCCATGAGCCACAACTACTGAAGCCTGCGCACCTACAGCCCATGCTCCACAACAAGAGAAGCCACCACAATGAGAAGCCCGCGCACCACAGTGAAGAGTAGCCCCTGCTCACCGCAACTAGAGAAAGCCCGCGCACAGCAACAAAGACCCAATGCAGCCAAAAAACCTCAAAAATAAATAAAATTTTTAAAATGCTGGTAGATATATATTTTTTAAAAAAAGTTACCTAGGAGGGACCACATTATGGTTTAGACATGTTATAGAAACAGAAGTCCAGAATCCCTAGGCACTCATTCCTATCCTGCACTCAACAAATTCTTGTGGAAGTTTCTTTTGTATGAAAACAGTAAAAGAAAAAGTTTATTTTAAAGAGAACTGGAGAATGTTATGAGAGTTTCATGGTATGTAGTAGAGATTTCTATACCATAAATAATGAGGAAATCCTGGAGCTGACCTTTTTTCTCAAAGTTTTGCAGAAATCTTCTTTGGAGATTTGATGTTTCCAATAAAAATCCTTACTAATATGCTTTACAATTAGCTTTCACCAGGAATCTAAGTTGAAATTTAAAAATATATTGTTCCATTACTTTCATATCCTCACTTTAAATGAGCAGATAAAAACTAAGAAGAGCATAGAATGTTGTGCCTTATTTCCCATAAACCCAAACTGAAAGTTTAACACACTACTTTATTAGCAAGAGGTAAATTAAGTAGTAGTTATAAATTTTTTTTTTCTTTTGGCTGTGCAGCAAGGCATGTGGGATCTTAGTTCCCCGACCAGGGATCAGGATCGTACATGCGCCCACTGCGGTGGAAGCGCAGAGTCTTAACAACTGGACCACCAGGGAAGTCCCTTATAAATGTTTAATACAGAATTACTCAGCAGTTTTAATAATAAACCAAATGAACATTAATCAAGAATTACTGGATTATTCTTAAAGTCTATTACATATCTCATCAGGTAACTAGAATTCTTTCAAGCCTTAGAATGGTGCAAATAATATACTCACAGGTCATGGAATTAAAGAAACCCTTCCTTTTATACAAATCCGAAGGTCCACACTTGTGGCTTGGAGGTCACCAGCCACAGTCATTACTTTAGGAGCACGCTAATTTTTAGTAGTTAAACTCAGAAGAGTCCCTGTATTAATGTAGAAATGGGATGTTATTGATGAGTGTTATTAAGATAGTATTTATATTAGTACTCTGGATTAAAAGTGATAGAATTCCATCCCAAACTATTTTAAACAAAAAAGGAAATTGATTGGCTTCAGGCATTTGTTTGGCTTTGGACACGTGTATGGCTTCGGGTATGGCTGGAGTCAGGGGTTCAAATGTTATCAGAATGTTGTCTCCCTATTTCCATGCTTTCTCTATGTTGACTTCATTCTCTAGAAGATTTTCCTTATGTGGTGGGCAAAGGAGAAATTTTCTTCCCTATAGGATACACTTTGGACAACACATTGTCAGATAATTACATAGAATATCACAGAGAAGAAGGCCACATAGTTAAATCCTTCTGTTTTGCATGTGCAAAATCAAGACCCAGGTAAGTAACCTGCTAAATGCTATTCTACAGTTTAGTGATACAAGAACAAATGGTAATACTCCACAAAGAACTTTTTTTTTTTTACCCTACTAATGTAGAGCATGCATATTTTGGTCCCAATCACTTTCTGAATTTATGCTGACTGCGTTCTTATATATTCTAGAGAAAAACATCTATTTTCTTTTTTTATTCTTTATAAATTTATTCATTTTATTTATTTATTTTTGGCTGCATTGGGTCTTTGCTGCTGCACGGGCTTTCTCCAGTTGCGGTGGGCGGGGGCCACCCTTCCGTTGTGGTGTGCAGGCTTCTCATTGCGGTGGCCCCTCTTGTTGTGGAGCACGGGCCCCAGGCACGCAGGCCTTAGTAGTTGTGGCACATGGGCTTCAGTAGTTGGCGTGTGTGGGCTCTAAAGCAGAGCGCAGGCTCAGTAGTTGTGGCGTGTGGGCCCAGCTGCTCCATGGCACATGGGATCCTCCTGGACCAGGGCTTGAACCCGTGTCCCCTGCATTGACAGGCGGACTCCCAACCACTGCGCCACCAGGGAAGCCCCAAAACATCTATTTTCTTATCAATATTTCTTACCTACCAATATTCCAAAAACGGACATACAGAAACTTCCTAAATACCACTGAAAGGGTTTCCTGTTGTAATAACTCAAGTTCTTAGCTCTCCTAGCAATCTTTGAAACATGATCTTACCTGCACACTCTGGAGCCAGTGTGCCGCAACTAGAGAACCTGTGAGCCACAACAAAAGATCCCCACACGCTGCAACAAAGATCTCATGTGCTGCAACAAAGATCCTGCGTGCCGCAACTAAGAACCAACGCAGCCAAATAAATGTTTTTTTAAAACGAGTTGAGGACTTCCCTGGTGGCATAGTGATTGAGAATCCGCCTGCCAGTGCAGGGGACACGGGTTCGATCCCTGGTGCAGGAAGATCACTGCAATGAGAAGCCTGCACACAACAGAGGGGTGGCCTCCACCTGCCCCAACTGGAGAAAGCCCGTGCAGCAGTGAAGACCCAACACAGGCTGAGTAGTTGCAGCCTACAGGCTTAGTTGCCCCGCGGCATGTGGGATCCTGGTTCCCCGACCAGGGATCAAACCCACATCCCCTGCATTGGGAGCGGATTCTTAAGCACTGGACCACCAGGGAAGTCCCCATACTCGACCCTTTATCTAGGCTAAGAGCAAAATGTGCTTCTCTCGTATTTTGATCCCATTCCTTTTCTTAAGAACGTCAGTTAATCCTTCTGAGCTATATCCTTCTGAGCTATGTCTTTCTCAGCTGACTTCATTCTTGTAACCTAGTAACATGTTTAAATGTCTCATCTTAAAAAAAATAAACTAAGAAATATAGGAACCCATCTCCCAACTCTGAATTCTCTTTTTTCTTGCCCTACACAGCTAAGGTTATTACAAATCATACACTCACCATCAGGGTTCTGCCTCCACCCCCTATCTGAAAGTGGCCTGACCTACTGATTGCTAATGATATTGGCTGTAAAGTTTTAATTAACTTAATTGGCCTTTCCAGAGGCTTCAGTTCCTATTGACGCCTCTGGGTTTTTACTGTGTAACAAGGCTACCTTTAATTCGAAATTCTTGGGGCACCTGACTGCTACCATGAGCAACTACCCCCACATATTAAGCTTCATTAATTACTCATATCTTTCAGTGAATACACAACTGTAAATTTCTTTTTTTTAAACTCTAGTTTTTTGAATGCAGAATGAAGAGCAGAGGTCTCTGGCTACCTATATATGAGGGAGTGGGGGAAGATAATGCATTACACCAATACTTATAACTACCACTGTCAGCTTCTACACTAAGCCCTTTTTTGTAAATGATTTACTCCTGACAAAAACCCTAATATATGCCACTATTACCCATTAGGAAATCAAGGCCTCAGAAGAATCTATGGTGAAATAAATGTTTTAGAAAGTTAATATAGCAGTAATAAACAAGATGTATTGGAAGATGAGAGAGAGGTAGTTAAGAAGTTCCAGGAGAAATTTAGGCCTAAGGCATACGATTGAGAAGACAGAATGACATTATAAAGATTAGGCAGATTATGTAATAGCAGGATAGGAATTACAAGAGAAAAAAGGATTCAGGGCTTCCCTGGTGGTGCAGTGGTTAAGAATCCACCTGCCAATGCAGGGGATGTGGGTTTGATCCCTGGTCAGGGAACCAAGATCCCACGTTCCGCGGGGCAACTAAGCCTTCACGCTGCAACTACTGAGCCTGCGCTCTAGAGCCCGCGAGCCACAACTACTGAAGCCCACGGGCCTGGAGCCCGTGCTCCACAACAAGAGAAGCCACCGCAATGAGAAGCCAGCAGGCCGGAACAAAGAGCAGCCCCCACTTGACGCAACTAGAGAAAGCCCGCACGCAGCAACGAAGACCCAACACAGCCAAAAAAAAACAAACAAACAAACAAACAAGGATTCAGAGTTTCTACCTGGACTGAATTGTGAACCAAGGACAATAGTAGGGACATTGGGAAGGACTGGTTTGGCTAAGTGTTATTAAAAACACAAGCCTTACAAAGAGTTACTTACTAATAATATGCCTTAGGTATTATGAAGTGTTATAACAGCAAAGAAATCTAACAGAGGAGATTAGATGTCTCAGGTAAAATCTAGTAGCTCCTCCAAAGAGCTAAGAAAATAAATATTCTTAATTCCATTTAGGTTCATGTAAAGGTCTAACTTCAGATGAACTTTCTTGATGGAACGAAAATGCATGAGAGTTTTGAATAACACAGACTGAATTACTCACTGAAAGTACATTGACTATAACTGATGGAATTTAAAGTGAATAAGTTAGGGTCAATTTTATGTTTGAACAGATAGGCACAAAATCTTATTACTTAAAATATTTTAATTTCTAAAAAAATTTAAACCATATTAAAATTTAAATAATTTCATTGTACAGTACTTGATAATACATTTCAACAAACTGAAAAGTAAAAAAACCCACTAAATCAGTTTACTTTCTGAGTTTAATTACATACAAACTCTTCTGCTCCCCCAGGAGGATATAAAAATCGACAGTGAAAATGGAATATTTAAGTATAACGTAAGATATTTGGCCAAAAGAATTTCTAAAACTAAATTTCATCTGCTAATACCCTGTAGCTACCAGTATGCTTATAGTAGATAGGAATTTAAAACAAAACAAATCCAATTTGATCAAATCCACAATTAACTGAAGTTTTCCTTTTATTCAGTTTGAATAGAATAGCAGCCATTATTTTATCCAATACAGTAATGGTATCAACGGCACAAGAAATGATCTGCCTAGCTGTGCAAAACAAGAACAGTTATCTTCTGTTGAAAGGATGTGGGCTTTTCAAACTCAGTTCTTTTTCATTTGTGCCATAATTTCCAAATAAATAAACGGCTCCAGTTAATGTCTTATCAGTCCACTTCTCTATATGATTACATCTTCCATGAAGTCATCATATAGCCACTTATAGTCATCATCTTTGGAACACTCTATGGTTTCAAAAAGGTGCTGAAAGTCTTCAGGGTACATATCTATTACTTTCACATCTTTATTTTTTTTAATTTGCTTCAATATATGCATTGCATCAATTGGACTCAATGAACTGCAAAATAAATACAAAGTAAGTGTGCTTAATTCTTTATCATAACAACTGTCAGTTAATATTGATAGAGGCGGCTTCTAAGCCCAATTTAAAATGCCTAACTTATTATATATAATTAATCTTATTCAGTTTAATAGCCTATTATATATAGCTTTAACTATGTCTTTTCCTAAAGTTTCATGGCTTGCCTGTAATGAAAAGAGCTGATTTAGGCTTTAACATGTTCTAATCAATTCTTAGGCAAAATTCTAGTTTAACATTGCCCTTAAAAATTCTTCTGCCTACCTTTCATCTTTTAATTCTCTTCGCAAAAATATTCTTAACTCCATTTAGGTTCATGTAAAAGTTTTTTTTTTTTTTTTGCAATACGCGGGCCTCTCACTGTTGTGGACCCTCCCGTTGCGGAGCACAGGCTCCGGTCGCGCAGGCCCAGCAGCCATGGCTCACGGGCCCAGCCGCTCTGCGGCATGTGGGAATCCTCCCGGACCGGGGCACGAACCCGTGTCCCCTGCATTGGCAGGCGGACTCTCAACCACTGCGCCACCAGGGAAGCCCCATGTAAAAGTTTAATAACTACAAACAGCAGGAACTACTGTTTGTTTTCAGAAGAGGAAATAATTTTCACATTTTTATGTAACCATTACTGTGAATAAATTATAAAGCAGAAAACTGCCTTATTCTATTAGCCTAGCAAGAAACCACCAGTGAGCCTCTGACAATAACAAGTAAACAACTGTACTAAAATATTTTGGTGGAAAATATTTCCAATACTTTTTGACTGTGAATGGAATCTTGGGCACAGCTGTAAACATCCTTTCAAACCACAGGCTCTCCAAGGCAATTCTTAACACTTTAAACCACAGTTTATCATATGTATTCCTTAATTTCCTACACTCTTGATATTTTCATTCAAAACAGTCACTATCACAAGGTGACAAGATGAAAAACAGATGATTTTTACTGGTCTACTGCCAATTTTAACATTTATTTTTACATAAATATTCTTTAATCATCAGCTCATTCAGAGTTATACATTAAATGATGATCAAATTAATTAAAATGATTATTTATTTTGCCCATCCTCTGATAGTACTTTGAATGACTATGGGCTGATGAGTACATGGTAAAATGTGTAACTTCCAGAACTGTACACCTCAGCCCTATGTAAAAATTATATAGATACAAAGCAGGCAGTAACAGTATAATTTTTATAAGGCTTTAGGTAGAAACATAGAATTTGATCCAGAGCAGGAGGACTAGGGTGGTATAATGATCTGTGCCTACTGTGGCTAGGCAACAGAACCACTAACTACAGGCAATGATAAGAGGTGGATGGTGGGTATGCTTCCACTAATGCCGGGGCAAGCAGCCAGTTCTTCATGTAGTTAAATTAATCCTGACAAAGATAAAACCAATTGTAGGCATCCCTGGTTGTTTTCTCAAAGAAGGAAAAAAAAAATTAAGCTCAGGAGATTATGTGGAAAATATATTTTCCTCAAAGTGTGTACTGGCGAGAATGAAGTATTCTGTAGAGACAAATAGATGAGTGAAAACATGGTACCTCACTGTTAATGAAGATATAAAAAATATTTTTAGAAAAGCTCTAACATGAAAGTACAATTTGCACATTAAGTTGCTACTTTTATATTTGCTTTTATTTTTCTTACTTACTGTAAATGGTCTATTAGCTTGGCACTGCGTTTCATAAAACACTGCCTTAACATGTGAAAAAACACATCATAGTTAAAAGGTGTTAAGGTTCCTGTAAATAAATTTCTATGAGGAGTCAGTTGAATAAAACACAGGTTTTGTTCTAGTGATTCCTGCAGAGAAAGGAAAATAAAATGTGTTAGTCATAAAATATTGCCAGTGCAAGACACTGTTCACTTACGCATTCAAGCTACCTTTTGGAAGAGGCAATCACAATACACCCTGCGTGTCCCTATAGGTTCTTTTTGGATGTGACAAGAATGCAAGGCCCCAACTGCTCTTAACCTGGGCCATTCCTCAGGGTTGTTTGCAGTGAGTCACCTTGGGGGATGAGATAATGTCTCTCTATAGACTGACATTAATGTTTGCTAAAGAGAGGTGGATTCCTCCAGCTCTATGTTCCTCAGCTGCAGTGCAAACCCACTGCATGCACACCACCCAACTGTGCAATATCACATTATTCCACAGGACACAGGAGTCTGTGTCTTTGCCCAGCACCCATGAAACAGTAACAGCTTATTAACCTGTAGCAGGGAAAAATGAAATCCTAAACATGACACTAGCATATGCTGAGTCTCTTCTGTATTTGAGGCATAACATCAAATCCTGAGCATAAAAAAAATTATTGCCGGGCTTCCCTGGTGACACAGTGGTTGAGAGTCCGCCTGCCGATGCAGGGGACGTGGGTTCGTGCCCCGGTCCGGGAAGATCCCACATGCCGTGGAGCGGCTGGGCCCGTGAGCCATGGCTGCTGAGCCTGCACGTCCGGAGCCTGTGCTCCGCAACGGGACAGGCCACAGCAGTGAGAGGCCCGCATACCGCAAAAAAAAAAAAAAAAATTATTGCCTTATAATTTTTAATTGGATTTTAAAAAATATAGGGTTAGCAAACTATGATACATGGCCTGCCTGTTTCTGTACAATACGGAGCTCAGAACAGTTTTTACATTTATAAAGGATTCTTAAAAAAACAAACAACAACAAACCCACAAAGAATATGGGACCTGCAAAGCATAAAATATTTACTCTCTGGCCCTTTACACAAAAAGTTTGCCAACCTGCTTTAGTATATAGCATTATACAGATTAAAATAAAAACTGTATGTGACTTGATGTAACATTAAGATGTTTTTTCCTCTAAAATTATTCCTCAGAACAGAGGGAGCCTTATGTTTGAGTTCTTAGGAAATCTCACATATTAGCTAGTAACCCCTTACTTACTTTATAATAAATACCTATGTATATACATATTTAAACATAAATACTGTTTGTGGAAGACATGTTGGCCAAAAAAAATTTCAATCAATTCTGGTTTCTAGTTTTGAATTCCTGTAGCTGAAGAAATTAGTAAAAAAGGAAGGCAATAAAATTTTAACATATTTAGCAATTATCAATTAGGGAGGGGAATAACCTCACAATTGATAGCATTATATGTTGTTGTTAACAAGTCTTTTGAAGGTGACTATTTTTTATTTATTTTAAAAAATATATTTATTTATAGTAGTTCTGGCTCACGGGCTCTAGAGCACAGGCTCAGTAGTTGTGGCACACAGGCTTAGTTGCTCTGTAGCATGTGGGATCTTCCTGAACCAGGGCTCGAACCCCTGTCCCCTGAACTGGCAGGCAGATTCTTATCCACTGTGCCACCAGGGAAGTCCCTTGAAGGTGACTTCAAACAGCATCTTGTAAATAGATTTGGAGTTACAGATACAGGTTTACTTGATAAGTAGGGAAAAAACAACTTTCCTGATGTTCAATAAATGGTTATATGTAGCTTAGGAGAAAAGTTCCAGTGACAGCCCAAAAACATGGCTTCAAAAAAGTATAAGCCTCAAACCACTTGGATGGAAATGAACATCATGTGCTTTAAAAAACTGTTAAATATCTAAAAGCGCTTTTGTAACAATTATGAACACACCGACATCAGACGTGAAATATCTGAATAAAATTTTCTCATAAAATGTAACATTTGGTTATTTCATTTTCATCCCTAAAAGTTAATGCATTTATGTTGGCCAAAAAAACGTTTTACCTTTTGACACTGTCATTGAGAAAATGGGAAAGTGTCCTATATGCAGGGTTATTAATTTCAGGGTCATTTGGATAAATTCCTACTGGTATCAAGCCAAAATGTATTACCCCTATTCTGTTTTGTGAGGCTACATAAATTACGTTTATGGATAGTAAAACACAACTAAAATCACAATGATCACTGATTATTCTAAAATCAGAATATTTCTAAATTGATAATTTTCCTTTTTTCCTTTAGCGGCCAGAGTGAGGAAAAAAAACCAAAGTAGTAAGCAATGGGAAAGTCAGACTGAACTAATATGCTGAGATTAGAGAATCATTAGTATTTAATCCTGAAGTGGAACTTCTGAATTGAGTCCGAAAATTGTTTTTAAAACTTCAGCTACTTTATTACAACTTCACTATAAGTAGCCCTATATAATCTAAATGGAGGATCACTCTATAACATAATCACTTTGGTTCTTTATGAAGGGAAAAAATAAACAAAAATTAAAGCCCAACCCCTAGGGTAAGAAACAAGATGTACCTGTTAGTGAAATAAACCATTACAAGTAGTAATATTACATATCTGATTTATTAATAAGGTATAAAATCTTATTTTCAGTTTATCAAATTAGATGAATAATCATTTTAATATTCATGTCTTTTCCAAATTTGAGAGGTATCTTCATTTCAAAAGTTAAAAATAGAAGTCAGGGGCTTCCCTGGTGGTGCAGTGGTTAAGAATACACCTGCCAATACAGGGGACATGGGTTCGAGCCCTGGTCCAGGAAGATCCCACATGCCGCAACTAACCCCGTGCACCACAACTGCTGAAGCCTGTGTGCCTAGAGCCTGTGCTCCGCAACAAGAGAAGCCACCACAATGAGAAGCCCGCGCACGGCAACAAAGAGTAGCCCCCGCTTACCACAACTAGAGAAAGCCCGCATGCAGCAATGAAGACCCAATGCAGCCAAAAATAAATAAATAAATTTATATATATAAAAGAAGTCAGAATCTGTGTTTAAGCCTATTACTCTGCTAGCATTCATTGTATAAACAGCTGAAAAATTTAACTCCCTTCCAAAATAATTTGAATATATTAAAATCAATAAGGTATGTTTAAAAAATTTTCTAGATATTCTAAAATTAAAAATTTAAATAAATACAGAATCCTAGATAATGTAAAAGAAAACAAAGACTGTTACATTAGAGGAAAAAGGGGAAAGGTATTCATTCATTCTTACCCTATGCTTTTGCTTTGCCAGCTGCCCATTTGCCGTATATGTGCCAAATGATAAGCAAGACTCCTTGAGTGAAGATAAACAAAAAGAAAACATTTCTTTCAGTTCTCTTTGTGCAAAGTGCCCCACATTATTACTACCTTTAAAACTGTCTTGCCTAAACAACATAATAAATTAAAGCCAAGTCTCCAGTCTAACTGAATGTAAGAAAAACGTGTGACAGTTAAATCATATACATTTCTCTTCTCTCTCATTTTTTTTAGATAAAGAAAAGGGGAGTCAAAGGTCTAGCCAAATACTGCTAACTCTATTACTTGCTTAGATAAAAGAGAGTTGCCCTTAATATAATTATGCAAATACATTCTAAAGTTATTTTTAGTAGCCAGCATATTACAGTCACAATCAGTTTAGAGGCTATCAGATCAATTATGGGGATGTTTTTGCCCTACCTTAGTGGAAAAACCACTGATATGAATATGCTGGGACATGTAGGGAGATAGACAAAGAAACTTGTGTCAATTTTTAAAAGGATCATTACTTCCTTGTATCTAACTTTTGTACATACAATTTTGTACGTGAAGCAATTTTAAAAGATGACCCAACTGAAAAATTATTGTGTGTGTGTATATATATATATAAATACATATACACACATTAAATTCCAAAATAACAGCATTTGACACAGACTGAAAAGACTAAAACTTATAATATTGGATGTAAGGTCAGAAAAGATAATTTGTACTAATTGCAGTGGCAACTGACGTAGAGTGAAAAATGCAATTGTTGCTCATCTGTGAAACTCCCAGCAGTTCCAGGAATGTCACTAGGTGGAGGAAGGCAAAGCAGCAGCAACAGCGGGCACTGCAGCTTCCCCCCACACTTGGTCTATCCACAGCAGTTTAGGGCACTGCAGTGGGCACAGAGAAGACCTCACTCCCATCTACCAAACCCACAGGAGAGGAAGACCTGTAAGACCTTGCGAATTGAATTCAACAACGGACCATCCAGTAGTAGATATGTAATGGACAAATGTTAAAAATGCTGGGTCCAGAAAGACCTCTCCTTTCTGGAGGTTAATAAATGGCAAAACTCAACATAAGGCTTTTGAAAACAAATACTGCAGAAAAAGAAAACTATCCTGAAAGCTGAAGTCCTCAGAGGGCCTTCTATGAAGAAACTAGCCAAAAGCCAGGAAGAAAGAAGCCTGTGCTCCGCAATGGGAGCGGCCACAACAGTGAGAGGCCCGCGTACCACAAAAAAAAAAAAAAAAAAAAAAAAAAAGAAAGAAAGGATTTTAGGGCAACCAAGAACTACAGTACCAAGATTACAATATGTAGTATAGGCAGAAAGCAGGGTCAGTGCCATGAAGGCTAAATGTGAAAAAGATTTCTGGGAATACAGAAAAAGGATGAGAGTAAGACAGATATGAAAGACAAGGAACAGAGAGAGCCAACCTAAGAACCTGATACGTTCTGGAGGAAAAAACCCAGAATCGGAACAAAAGCTAAAATCAAATGAGATAACGTTCTAACAACTAAGTATGCACTGAAGGTCTTAATGTGTTCCTGGACAAAAGCAATAAAGAGACTACATAGAGAAACACTCTTTTAAAATTAAACCAATACATCCTTGGAAGAACAAGGGCTCATAAAATATACAAACATAGGGCTTCCCTGGTGGCGCAGTGGTTGAGAGTCCGCCTGCCGATGCAGGGGACACGGGTTCGTGCCCCAGTCTGGGAAGATCCCACATGCCGCGGAGCGGCTGGGCCCGTAAGCCATGGCCGCTGAGCCTGCGTGTCCGGAGCCTGTGCTCCGCAGCGGGAGAGGCCACAACAGTGAGAGGCCCGCGCACAGCAAAAAACAAACAAACATATTCCTTATAAAAACAATTATATATATACTCTAGTCTACTAAAATAAAAAAAAGAGAATGGGTAAATTATGGTATGAAAGAAATGGTATTTATTTTTTTCTTATGCTTTTAGGCCTCTATTAAAAATGGCAGCCACACACACACACACAAAATGGTAGACACCAGTCACGTATGGCTACTGAACATGTGAAATGTGTCCAGTCTGAATTGGTTTTAAGTGTAAAATATACAATGGATTTTTAGTACACAAAAAAGAATGTAAATTATGTAATAACTAATTTAAAAATATTACACACTGAAATAACGTTTTGAATTGAGAATATTCAATAAAACATAACATTAAAATTAATTTCACCTGTTTCTTTTTTACTTTTCATAACCTGGCTACTAAAAAAAATGTAGAACTACATATGTGGCTTGTATTGTCTTCCTATTAGACAACTCTGATCTTGCCTAAGGAAATAAACTAAAAAGGGGAATGCTCTATAATGAGGTATTAAATAGTCATTAAAATTTAAGAAAAATGTTTAGATAGAAGGGAAAAAAAATCTTATAATTAACTATTAGCTATTAAATGAAAAAATAATATAATCTCCTCTACACAAAAAAGAAAAAAAAAACAGGAAAAATAAGACTAAAATTATGCCACAAATATCAATAGTGACCTCTGGGTGGTGGAACTGTAGTGATGATTTTTTAAATTCTTTTCTTTCTTTAACATGTCTCACATTTTTATAATGAGAATATATTAGTTTTATAATGAGAGAAGTATATAAATATTTGTGACAGAAAAACATCAGTACAGTGCTCTATTATCTTAAACACTTGGGAAAAATAATAAAATTAATCTGGTCACAGAAATACAGCCTCTTTGAAAAACCATGAAGTTCTTTGTTGAAATTTAGAAGGATTTTACTCACTGTATGCAGGAGCTTAATCCCACAAGCTATTTGACAGAGCACACTTAATGCTTGATACAAGCCTGGATTTTGGGGATTTGCCATTATTTTCTAGTAAAAGGAAAATAGAAGTTACATGTTATACATAGCTATAGCTAATCAGTCAAAATCATATGTCAGATCTTAATACCTTAATGATATCTAGAAATGAAAGAAAATTAGAATTAAATGCAGAATCTTAACCATTTCAAAGAAGAGAAAGTCTTCTTAAACTTTCATATTGAAATATATCATCACGTACACTTCAAATATAATGTATTTGAGACTGATTTCCTTTAACCATATCACCTATCAGGGCAAATTCTCATTAAACAAAAAATGACACCGAAGTGTATCATTACTGTGGTGAAGGGTGTGATAGAAACGTGCATTAGCTGGGCTATTAAATTTTGAGTCAAGAATTACTTAGGCTGACACTTGAGGATCAGAGGTACCTCACTGAATGAAAGGGCACTACAGAGAGAGAAAACCAAATGTGAAAAGGTCCATGGTAAAAGAAACATTAGAAGATTCTACTAGTAGCAAGATGAAACCTGACGAAGCATTTCCTATTTCTCTTCCTTTCATTCCTTCATGTATGCACACAGCCTCAAGGTTCTGAGTCCCCTACTCTCTTCCAGGGACAGTCACTATTTACTTACTATTTGGATCTTAGTAGGTAAGCAAATCATCCTTTCATCTCTTGCTTTCATCTCCCACTGCCCCCCCATCTCAAGCCATAGTTCTCTTATATACAAATAAGCATTTCCAGTTATCCTGGATTATAAGATTAATAACATGAAGCATTCTGGGCAGCAAAGAAACATAACTCTTAAGGACTTCAGGAAGCCCTTTGATTTCAAAGAATAAAAAGTCTAAAACCCTATGTTCACTACAGCATTATTCACAACAGCCGAGAAAGGTATATAACCTCAGTGTCCACTGGTAGATGAATGGATAAAGAAGATGTATATGTTTTACATATACATATATACACACACATATAACTCAGCCATAAAAATGAATGAAATCTTGCCATTTTTGCAACATGGATAGATCTAGAGAGTATTATGCTATGTGAAATAAGTCAGACAAAGGAAGATAAATACTATATGATTTCACTTATATGTGGAATCTAAAAAATAAAACAAATGAACAAACATAAAAACAGAAACAGAGTCACAGATAGAGACGACAGAAGGCTGCTAGAGATGAGGGGGTGGGGGAATAAGTGAAACAGATGACAGAGATTATGAGGCACACTCTTCCAGTTACAAAATAAATGAATCAGGGGGATGAAATGTACAGTGTGGGAAATATAGTCAATAATAATATAATATCTTTGTATGATGATAGATGGTAATATATAGACATCTGCCATCATTTTGTAATATATAGACATATCAAATCACCATGTTGTATAGCAGGAACTAACACAATGTTTAGGTCAATTATATTTCAAAAAACAAACTCATAGAAAAAAATCACATTTGTGGTTACCAGAGGCAGGGGTGGAGGGGAGAGGGAATAGAATGAATGTGGTCAAAAGGTACAAACGTCCAGTTATGTAGTGTACAACTACATAATTAACACTGTGGTATGTTACATATGAAAGTCGTTAGAGAGTAAATCCTAAGAGTTCTCATCACAAGGAGAAATATTTTTTAATTTTGTATCTATGAGATGATGGATGTTCACCACACTTATTATGGCAATCATTTCATGATGTATGTAAGTCAAAACATTGTACTATATAACTTAAACTTATACAGTGCAACATGTCAATTATATCCACTGCCGGAAATGGATAAACAAAAGGTGGTGGGGTGGTGTCTAATTATATAATGGAATATTATTCAGCCTTAACAAGGAATGACATTCTGACACATGCTACAACTTGGATGAACCCTAAAGACAGTATGCTAAGTGAAATAAGCCAGACACAAAGTGGAATACTGTATGATTCCATTTACATGAGGTACATAAAATAGTCAAATTCATAGAAACAGAAAATAAAACAGTGGTTACCAGGGGCACAGGGCAGGGGGGGAGATGGGGAATTAATGTTTAATGGGTACAGAGTTTCAGTATGGAATGATGAAAAAGTTCTGAGAAGAGATGGATGGTAATAATAGTTGTACCACAATGTGAATGTACTTAATGCCACTGAACTGTACACTTAAAATAGTTAAAATGATAAAATTTATGTTATATACATTTTATCACACAAAAAACCTTTTAAAAAATAATACCTAAAGAATGTTCTATAGAAATTTAAAAACAACCTTAGTACTCTCAAATGTCATGAGCCCAAATTAAAATCACAGATTAAGACTACTTTGAGAAAAATCGCAGAACATTTAAAACAAAAAATTAGGTACTTGTTAATAACCTACCCGGCATTCCTTTTCAGTAATAAACAAATTTAGTTCTACTCGTCCATATTTATATACAGAAGTACAGGAATATAGGTCATGTAAAAGTTTCCAAAGTGCACTTCTCTCATTTTTAGGTGGTAAGATCCCAATTGCTTTTAAAGGGGTACCTGTTAAGAATACAAGCAAAAATATTTAAATAAATTCTTAACACTTTTTTCCTACGACCATATTTTACTGAGTCAAATTAGGTTAACAAACTATATTACTTTAAGGTTATTTCGATCAAAACTAAGCCTTAGCATCTTTCCTTGATCTGGAACTTGGCTTCCACAAAACTGCTGATTGTATCTAGGTGAGGGAAAAGCCATATTCAACTTAAGAGCAACCACCCATAAACTGTGTAATATAAACATTTACACAAATCTCAACAAACCTGGTGTACTGCTAGAGAAAGCTGACAAATTGTAAGGTACTTGCTTTACTGAATGACAAAAATCACCTTTTGACCAAGGCTGTGCTTCTATTCCCAAATACTGAAAAAGCATATCTGAAGTCATAACGGGAGGTGTTAGTATTCCACGACTTCTAGGATCCAGTTTAAAGAAGTCACAGTAGACCACTTCTAGTCTTCCATTCACCTTTTTTCCTAAGGACTAAAGAGAGACAGAGAGAACATGTTTAGAAATTTCAGTGTTAGGCAGACCTTGTAACAATTCCAAGATCTACTTCAAAAAGTAGTTCTTATAAAAAATATTGCTATCTCAATAAAGAGGCAAAGAAAACATTACTAACATACCCTAAAATGTCACAGTTAATAGAAATCAATTAATGTCTGAAAAGTGAATACAATATTACCAAGAAAAAGCCCCCAAAATAGAAACCTTCAACAAATTATTACATATTCTTTTACTTTCTTTACTTTATCTAAATGGCTTCTGTTATTCAGAGCTGTGATTCATCTGCTAGTCATGGGAAGATGTTTTAACAGAAAATAACAAAAAAAATATTAAAGTGAAAGGCAGATAGATTCAAGAGAGCATTCCTTTTTTCCAGAACAGTTTAGTTAGTCCTTCACCAAATGAACTTAGCTCACTCTGTAGTTAGTTTAGTTAGTCCTTCACCAAATGAACTTGTAGCTCACTGTGTAGGTCACTCTCCATTTTCCTCTTAATTGTTCATTTACTTTTCTTAAAGACAGAGCCAACTATAGAACGAAAGCTCCCTGCACACTAGAAGATGTCCAATATACCTCAATCTTTTTACTGCCCTGATGTGCTCACCTGGCAGTAGTGCTGGAGAACTTACTAGTGAGAGGAAGTGTTAGCTATAGACCCTACAAACTTAATTTGAAGTTACAAAAAAATCAAATAGAAGAGAGCAATGTTTTGATGTGCACACTGAGGTTTTCATGCACAGAAAATTCTACTGGTATTTATCAAGGTTTCAGTGAATTTGCAATTTAAAGTTATGAGTTAAAAAACCTAAGTTTTCTTAACCGTTTGAATTCAACCTATAAATATGGTTCTATTCCTAAATTTAGTAAATTTTAATGATTACTTTCAAGGGGACCCTTGAAAAAAACTAGTGAAAGGAACAGACTGGAGGTAGAAACCATATATTTTTGGTTATGCTAATTTTGAGATGCCTATTAGGTTACTAAAGTGGAGATGCAAGTAGGAAGTTATAGACCTGAATACTGAAGTCCAGGGTGAAGACATAAATGTGCTGAAATCAGACACAGTTTACCACAAAAGCTGATGTCTCTTCATCTGAACACATACAGATATTTCTGCAGCAACAGTCTTCACAATTCAAATGAGATATATCACGATTTATTATTATTTTGTTTTTTTAAAGATATTTTATTTTTTTAAAAATTGAAGTATAGTTGATTACAATATTGTGATGATTCATTATTACAGAACACAATTGGCAACATGTGTATCTCTAGCACATCCAGATAGGAAAACAAACTGTTCCTGCTCGAAACACTGTTAATGTGAAGTCCCAGGAATTTTATCAGGGAAATGGAGTAGGGGAGAGAGGGATTTTTTTAAAATAATTAACTAATTAATTAATTAATTAATTTTTGGCTGTGTTGGGTCTTCATTGCTACGCGCGGGCTTTCCCTAGTTGCAGCGAGCAGGGGCTACTCTTCGTTGTGGTGTGCAGGCTTCTCATTGCGGTGGCTTCTCTTGTTGCAGAGCATGGGCTCTAGGCACGTGGGCTCAGTAGTTGTGGCTCGCAGGCTCTAGAGTGCAGGCTCATCCATTGTGGCGCATGGGCTTAGTTGCTCCACGGCGTAGGGATCTTCCTGGACTAGGGATCGAATGTGTGTCCCCTGCACTGGCAGGTGGATTCGTGTCCCCTGCACTGGCAGGTGGATTCTTATCCACTGCACCACCAAGGAAGTCCATGAGATTTTAAATTTAGATAAAAATCCAGAGTCAAGCATTATCCTTGAAAATAATTTTAGTTCTTAGGAGCAAAATTGTGAGCCTTTGGGTGGTCTGCTGAGAGCACCACTTCAAGGCCCTGATTCTGGGTTGCAAAGGTTCTATATAAATGAATACTTCTCTTTTATTCTTGCAAATATACATGAATTCACACAAAACTTTGAATGGCTTTTCACTTTACAATGAGTGAAAGAACGTGTACTAATGGCTGAGCTCAAGTTAGTGTTGGCGGGGAGGGGGGAATAGGGAGTTAGACGCTTAAATTTTGTGCTTACATTAACAGCTTCAGAAACATTTTATGACTGATATTCCTGTAAGAAATACTGTGAGGAATTCTCTAGTCCCTAGTCACTCTATTTCATTGATTCAACTGTTTTTAAATTGAGACTACTGTTATCTTGATCTTATAGAAAAGCAACCATTGTGTTACAGGATAACAAACTGTAAACAAAAGGACATTTTAATACCACCTTAATTATTTTGTGAACATGTAGATTAATCTTCAAAAGTACCCCCCCTTTAAAGACCAAGATAAGAGCTATCTTGTTTTTAATTTCAGGGTTGAAATTACAGATGGCTATGTTTACTAAATCACATTTCATGATCTCGAATCTTTGAATAATTTTATGGGTTCTTTTTCTCTTCATGTTTTTGGAATTCCAGCAGATTTAACATCAATTAAATAATCTGAATTCAAAAACCTTGAATTTTTTCAGTTGCAGAAAAACAACCATCTAATGTGACAGTTATATTTTAAAAAGCAGGATTTTGTATACATTTTCATCATTTTTTGTTGTCATCTTGCACTTTCAGATAACACTATTTTACATGGTTTCAGGAAGTTGGCACAGAGAAATATAAGTTTCCTGAATTGAATCAAAAGATTTATAAAGGAGGGAAGGAGAGAAAGAGAACAAAAAAGAGGCTGGCAATGATGCAAGGAGTTTCCACTTTACTGTTATGTGAACTTGTCAGCTATACATGAAGCCAAACTCACTAAAAAATCCATTTGGATAATGCCTTTACTCCATGCAATTTATTCTGAATACACCAAACTTTTCTTGCCTCTGAAACTCTAAGTCCAGAGTTAACACAGTCCCATTAACCTAATCTTAGCATTCCAATTAGATTCTAAGCTCACTTATCCCCTTCTAAGAAAGAAGAGGCACAGCATAGCCTGTTAGTATGAGGAAACAAGCCTAGAGATACCAGTTATACATTTTGTTCAGTCACCCATTTGCAGCAGAGCTAGAACCAGAAAAAAAGTCTCTGAATCCATCTTTCAGTCATTCAACAATCACTGATACTTACTGTGTTCTAGTCACTGGGCTAACAAGATACGGCACAGCCCCTAAAAGTGATTGTTTAAAAATAAACTGTGTGCTTAATTTTACTTCCCTAAACCACTCAAAGGTAGCTGATTGAAAATAAATTATTTTTAGAAACAAAAATATACCTTCAATTGTGGAATAAAAGTCTTGTCACTTTCAAGGGCAATCACTTTGGCACCACTTTCAAGCAATGCTCGCGTCAGGATTCCAGGACCTAGTGTATTAACAGAACGAAAAGTTTATTTGCAAAAGAAACAACATAATCTTTTTCAATATTAAAGAAATTAGATGTTTTACCTGTATGATATAATTTTAATTCTCACAACATTCCCAAAGTGGATATTACACTCCTGATTTACATATAAGGAAACTGCGGATTAGATACAGTCTTGACTCCACCAACACAACTGGAACGTGGTGCTGCCTGGCTTTGAATCCATTCCGTCAAAGACTGCAAAACCTGCGCTCTTTACAATGTTTCACTACCTCTCAAGAAAAAACAAACAAACAAACAAAAAAGTTGCCTCTAGCTTACCACTTACTCATAGACTCTCTGGATACTTTATCATCAAAGATATTGCCAAACCTAAACAGATCTGACTCCCCATGATAGGAAATGGTGCTTAAAAAAATTACTTTTCAAGAAGTCTATAAATCTTGTGTTCCCGGCATCCTGCTGCTGTCTATAGAAGATGCACGAAAGGTTAGGATAAAAGTTCTTTTGGGAAGATGGTGAAATCTAAGAGCATGTTTTATCAAAATATTTTGTAAAGTGCAAACTGCTACAGAAATACCTTGTGGAGTGATGATTAACACAGGCCATATAAGGTGCTTAAAGGAAGAGGCCATGTTTTACACGGTCTGCAGAAGTGAACATTCAAGAAAATGAAGTCCACGAGGGTCTCACCTGGATTGCACTCCAGGAATAGCTGGCAAGATTTTCGTTTTCCCCGTAGGATCCGCACCAAGGTCTCAGCCACTCTCGGGCTGGTTATGTACCGCTTGGTCTCTGAGCGGCATCTGTGAACACGCGAGGACGATTTTCCGAATCCCACACTGGGCATCAGGTGCGGGCAGTAGTCAGACAAGCCACGGCGGTTCCCCGCCGGGACGTCCATCAGCCTCACCGCTCCCGACTTCAAAATGCAAAAGCGCCCAGTGCGGGTCAAGGCTGACAGCGTCAGCCGCGAGGGAAGTCCCACCCCTGGGACCCACATTCTCACCCTCTAAGGCTTGTCCCAGTGGTCGTCACATCGTCGACGAACTCCATACAGGGAAGCCCACGTGCTACATCTCCCTGCCCCGGGTCTAGGCCGGCGGAAGTAAACACTCCAAACCTTGCGTGCGAACGACCTCTCCAGCTTGCCTTTGCCGTCACTTCCGTTTCCGTACCGGCGCAGACGCCCGAGGACTGTGAGTGGACGGCCGAGGAGAGAGACGGACCATCCAGGCGGTGTCTGAACTCGAACTCTATGGTCATCCGTCCTCTGCGCGTCCTCTCTAGCCATTCGCACTCTATGCTCCGCGGTGGCGGGCCGCCGGCCACCAGCCAGCCAGCCAGCCGGGAGGGGTACGCAGAGGGAGGCGGGGCGGGAAGGCGAGAGGAGTCTCCTCCACTCGAGCGGCGGGAGACCCGAGCAAGCTCTGTGACAGCTGGTCGGCCGCCATGTCAGCAAGCGGGGCTGGAAGCGGATCCGGCGCCCGGCGGTAGCCCTCCTTTCGTCTCCGGTTCCCAGGTGAGGAGAGGAAGAGCGGGTCGCAGCTGGCCGGCCGGCTCGCGTCTAGGGTAAAGCCTTTGGGAACCCCCTCGCTGCTCCCCCGGCGCTGTCTTCCTCTGGCAGCGCCGCCTCTGCCCTCTCGGTGCGGTGGAGCCCTGTTTCCTCACCTCCTCCCTTTCTGCGCTCTCCTGTTTCCCTCTCTTCTGTCGCCGCCGTGGCCTCTTCCTGCGCAGCGCGCCCATTCCTCCCTCCCTAGGGCACTCGCGCCAGGAGTCGTCCCTTGCCCGGCTCCCCGCGGAGCCTGCGGCTTCCACGGCGCCTCTGATCCTTTTTGTCCTGTTGCCCACAGCCGTGTCTGTCCACCCCTGTGGGTGGTTTTATTTTCCTTCATACCAGTTTTCTTCCCCTCACCACTTAGGTTGTCAGGAAGCACCTAATGTCTCCCTTCCGTTCCTGCCTCTGGGCCAATATTTAGCTTAGTTTTTATTTTTATTTGCGCGTTTATAAGATTTAAAGTTAAGATTAAAAAAAATAAGATTGAAAAGTTTAAAATTCCTTCCTGAGCTTGAAAACATTAAGGTCTTAGGATGCTTATTTTGTTGCCTTTGTAAACTTAGTCAAACACATTGTACTGTGGAATACAATTTAAAAGACCGATTCCAAAGACTCTAAAAATAGGATGCTCTAATGGAAATTTTGGCAGTCTTTTTACCTATTGGACAGTGACAGAAGAATCAATTCTTTGAGAGCGATTTCAGTATTTAAGGATTATACTCAGAAAGAGCTTTACCCATCACCCTTTCCACCAAGGCAGGAAACTGCAGCCATTCAACTTCCTATTTTAAAATATGTACAGTCCTTTCAGCGTACCTTACTGGGAGCGTAATTGAGCTTGGCATTTTAAATGCGCAAGGAAAAGGTTCCTAAGGAATGTATCGCCTAGCAAATAGAAGTCTGAAGATTTATTCGGCTGATGAATATCAAATGGATAAAGAATTGATGGCCAAGTATGGCCTTTTTCGGGTTGTAAATTTGTTAGGACACCGTAGAAAGTGTCTTTTCAACTGTTGTGGAAGCCCTGGGAGCCCTTTGGTCTTAATTTTTTTTAATTCTTTTTTTTAATAGTTTCCCCATTGACAGCTCTAGAAGTTATTCTTGCATCCTCTGAACGCCTGAGAGAGCTCCACACCCCCGATCCTTTTACTGAGCTGTCTCCCCATCTCTCCTTATAAAAATATTTCTGTACATTCAGAAATACACTGGATTTTTTCCCCCAAGAGCCCTTGAGGCCTAAATATTTTAAAAATCAAAGCAGAAAGATCTATTACGGTAGAGGAAGAAATGGTTCACTCATAGAACTGTGTTGCTGAATTTCTCACGTTTAAAATATACTTTAAAAAATTGTGGTAAAAAATACCTACCTTAAAATATGCTTTCTTATTTTATATTTGTGGACCAAAGATAACCTACTCAACCCTAGAGAAATTAATGTCGTTTTTAATTTTGCTTTTGAGTGGTATTATATTCTTTTGATTTTGGAAAAGAGAATTAGGTTATGGTAACTATTTCCCTTTTTATAGTGTTAATGGTTGGTTTGTGGTTGACGATGCTTAAATAATAAAAGAGACAGAATCTTACACATTTTATTTTTCTGAGGTCCCAGGTGCTAGAAATGACAGAAATATCCATTTCCCTTAAAAATGAACTTTATAATCAGCATTTAGACCTACTTTATTAGAAAAACCTTGTTTGTATATTTCCCATCTTATTTTCTTAAGAGGTGTGTAGTTTTTGCATCCTGTGCTATTTTTGCCTTTTTGAAGTAATGTAATATCTGTTTAGTGGTGTCAGGCAAAGTGATTCTACTATTTTTACACTATTCTTAAGTTATTTTTTTTATTATCCCAGTTTAATGGACAGAGAAGTCAAAATACTGATTTTTCTTTTGACTTTTATATGGCAGTTGTAATTGGGAAATGCCAAGTGATAGTTTGCTATCAGAATTTAGGCTGTGGGTCTACAGTAGTGCTGTCCAATAGAAATATAATACAAGCTATATGAGCAATTTAAAGTTTTCTAGTCACATTAACAAAGTAAAAAAGAAGTAGGTGGAATTAATTTTAACATATTTTATTTGATTTCTATATATATCATTTCAACATGTGATCAGTTTTAAAGGTTAATGATGAGATGTTTTACATTCTTTCATACTGAATCTGCAAAATCTCGTGTATTTTACATTTACAGTACATCTGAATTCCAACCAGCTACATGTCTTAGCTGGTGGCTAAGACCTTATTGGGCAGCACATATCTATAGGATTACTGTGTGATTCTTAAGATATCTTCTTACCCTGAGAATCTGGGGTAAATTCTGTGGAATAAATTTAAAAATCTTTTTCCTAAAGTGCTGGGATATTCAAACTGAGAAGATTCTAGCAGGATGAAAGTCCCAAAAAGTCTCTTCCTTTTTGTGTTGACTGTGTTAATACTGAGGAGGATTAACAGGTGCCCTGTGCTTGTTTAGTGAGTGTCGTAAGATGTATAGAGCGCTCAGTCATTTCCTGGTGTGTCATTGTTACAGTTAATTACATCTGCGTGTCAGCAGTGTGTCAAGACACTGTATGAGTCTTTGTCTACTATATCTGTTGGTATTAAGTAGGGAGAACTTGAAAACATACGAGAAGTTTGAACTTTATGGTAAACAGGTAGAGTACCTACTGTTGGAGGCTTATTTTCTGAATCGGTTTCAGGTATGGCTAAGAGTTCTGTAAATGCGCTTCTATATATGATGGTGTTATTAAAGGAAAGATAAAATCTTTTTAGCAAAAACTAGGAAGGAAGAGGGTATGTTTTTTGGCTCTAAAACACTGGGATCCTGAGTAATAGCAAAACACACACACGCGTGTGGTGGTTTGGTTAAACTGTAAAGGGAATATGGCAGTTTTTTAGATAACGCTACTGACATATTGACTAGGAATGTGTTTTAAGTTGTTTTTGCAACAGATGTGGTGATTTGCACCCTCTCTTGTTCAGAGCTGTTATAAGTTAAAGATAACCCTCTTTGAAAGGTAACTGCAGCTCACTGACTTCAGTGGGGATCAATAGGACCCATCGTCGTTCTTATCTTGATGTCTGTATTCTGATAAACTTACCTAAATACTATTTTAGCTGTACTTTTACATTTACATTTAATATCAGAATTTACTTGAAGGCCTAATTAATATTCAGTATAATTTAATATGAGAAACATGCCTCCTCCACAACTTTTATGGTATAAAGAAATCTTAAATTACCTGATCAGTAAACAAACTCCCTCTGTAAAACCTAGTCAGTATAAACCTAGCACAGTGTTGGCAGTGTGTGGAGTGTTAAAGGATCAAAGACAGATTTGGGGAAGGGGATAGTTATTAGATGTTGCTTGTTTCGTGAGAGGTGCATTACACATTATGTAGGAAAATAGAGCATTTTCATTTGTCTTTAAATATAGATGGCTATCCATTGACACTATTTTAGTTGGATAAGAGAGGGAATACGTTGTTTTGTTGCTACAAATTAGTCTTAGCAAACTTTTCTTTAGTTATTTAAGGAAGAATAATTGATAATCTGGCAATTTTCAGTTTTTAAAAAGGCTCGATTTAAGTGGTCTCTACAAGGATTATATTTTTATTGAGATGTTCTGCACTCAATATGTCCATCTGTCTTGATACAGTTATGAGTGTGTTCTGTGTAGGGCCTTGAAGATTCACATGAATATAGGCTTTTCCTTATTTATGTGTCATTCCTTTGGGGGAAATTATATTTCCTTTTAACCAAGGAATACTTTTTTTTTAATGCATTTGAAGTAACTATTTTATAATATCCTTTAATAAAAAGTAAAAAAAATCATATCTAAACAATCTTCAAAAAACAGAAATACATCATTAAAAAGTTCTGAATCTTATAATAGGCTGAGATTTCTTAAATTGTATTAGTCACAGTTTTCAGATTCTGCTCTTTAACATATTTGGAGATGAAAACTTTTTGCCTTTATATCACCTCCTCCCTTCCATCTCTTAGGACTTCCCCCTTTTTCATCATCATTAGCCACGTGGGAAGGAAAAATAGTGTGTGTTTGTCAAAATACTGAGAAATCAAGATTATTTTTCCCTTTGACTGTAGGAAGAATTCTGAAGGAGTAAGTGACACATTTAGTCAACTTTATTGACATTTGGGCATTTGATATTTTAATTGACAGTACCTAAGAGATTTTAGTAATTAACAATATTTTGTAATTGTTGTACCTATTAAGTTCTCTTATGAGAATACTAACCTGATTTTCTTGGAAAGCTACTACCTGAATAAATAATTACATTTTTTCTGTGTTTGCTGCATTTTGAAAACCCAGTGAATTAGGTGGCTGTAGATTTGTAATTTGAACGAAGGCAAACTAATATTTTGAAGCACCTTTTGTATTATAGGTTTTTAAATAAATAAATAATTTCTTAAAATATGTGAACTTTATAATAAGATAAAGAATGCTGTTGTTCCTGGATATTGGAGAGCCTACCACTTGTATTTTTATTTTATGCCTGCATTGTTTTTCTTGTTCACTATTTCTCTCTTCTGCAGGTATTACCGCTGTACAACAAAATCTTAAAAAGAATTATTAAATGAACTGAAAAACATTGCTTAAGATTTTTCAACAAGGACTTATTTTTGTGAACATGTGTTTTATTTATTGAAGCCTAGTGGAGTTTTGTTTTGTTCTTTATTTTTCTCCCTATTAACCACCAAAGATTAGTTTAGATTTTTCTTTTTTCCACTGTGGACATGAAAAAGTTTACTTAAATCAAGTCTCAAAAGGATTCATACCAAGTAACAGACTTGAGTTCCTCCCTCATGTTCAACTCAAAAGAGGAGTGGAATTTTGTAGAAACTATACTGATTAGAAAATTATGAAGTTTAGTTTCCTGAAAAAAGGCTTTATATCCATTTGTGATTTCTTAATCAAAATTCAGTCATTAGGCTTTATTTTTTTCAACAATTTACAAAATAATCACTAGGTTTCTTTTGCTCCAGTAGTTTAAGAAAACAAAATTGTTGTGGAGTTCTTTGTCACACCAGTTAGAGTTTTTAACTATAGCATTGCATAAGCACTGTAAAGAGCCAAAATTAGAAGCAATGTTATGTGACTTCCTTATTTTAATCACATAATTAAATGTTTTATGAGACGAAATGGTTTGTTGTCTTAGTCTTACAGTTGAACTCTAGTTTAAAATTGACCTAATAGGTCTTATGTCCACCAAAGTTCATATTTTTGCTAGCCAGAGAAAGTTCTATTTCAAATTAACCTAAAGTGTCTAATTCAGGTGGTAATTTTTTGTTATATCAGGTACCCTCTTGGTTAATTATAATTTTGTGCATTTTGATGCCTATAGGCTTTTTGTCCTCTTTCAGCTGTATGCCTGGGGAAAACCTAGGGAATTCCCTAGTAAACCATGACAGGGCTTTGACCTTTGACCTTTGACATGGCTTACCTTCCCTGACAGCCTCAAAGAGTATACCTATGTGTGCAGAAAACTTATGAGCAAAAATTCTCCTCTGGGAACACTTATCTATGCTGATGAAACAGATATTCTAAGAATGTCTGTCTTAAAACTACAGTTTCCATGTACTTGTATAATACTTTGTATAAAACTATGTATTTTGTATAGCCTTTGCTGGAGAGTTACCGTTTTGTTACAGTGCTTCAGAGTATGTAAAAAGATATCCAGAATAATATCTCCTATAGCTTATTCTGCCTTACCTCACCTTTTGGTTTTTTCCTAACCTGTCTTCCGTGAAAAGTTCAAAAGTCAGAACAGGCCATGGTTTATTATAACCTTGGGGTGGGGGTAGGGTAGGAGTACAACACATTTTACGCCTTTCTTTTTTCCTCTCCTTCCTCTCTATTACAAAAGTAATAGTGCTCCAGAGAGAAAAAATGGTGGATAAATTTTATTTTTATAAATTTATTTATTTTTTGTTTATTTATTTTTGGCTGCATTGGGTCTTCGTTGCTGTGCGCGGGCTTTCTCTAGTTGTGGCGAGCGGAGGCTACACTTCGTTGCGGTGTGCGGGCTTCTCATTGCGGTGGATTCTCTTGTTGCAGAGCATGGGCTCTAGGCACGCGGGCTCAGTAGTTGTGCCTCGCAGGCTCTAGAGCACAAGCTCAGTACTTGAGGCACACGGGCTTAGTTGCTCTGCAGCATGTGGGATCTTCCCGGACCAGGGCTCGAACCCGTGTCCCCTGTATTGGCAGGCGGATTCTTAACCAGTGTGCCACCAGGGAAGCCTGATATATTTTAACTTAAGGAAAACATGGTTATTCAAAAATTAGAGTTTTTTCCTATAATGAAAGTTGAACAGAAGCTTTAATTTAGCAGTTAGAATCCATTGATCACTCTCATCATACTTTTGATGTCTGGTGGATTTGCCAGGAAGAAACTTTGAGTACAAGTGTCACCTATACTGCTCACTGCACAACAGGCCAGTAAATCAGGAGACAAGTTCATGGGGCAAGGAATAGTGAGTGACTTTATTTAGAAAGCCAGCAGACTGAAAAGGTGGTGGACTAGTGTCCCAAAGAACCATCTTCCCCCAGTTAGAATTCAGGCTTCTTTATACTAAAAGGGGTGGGGGAGTGGTTGGTTGCTGCAAACTTCTTGGTGCCAGAATCCTTCGTTCTTCCAGCTTTCCAGGTAGGTCCAATCACAGTGTTTCTATAAACCTCCAACAAGACAAATGTTATTTTCTGTTCTGCAACTTTTTATCTCTACGTGAATGGAAAAGTGTTTTACCTTTAAAGGTCAGAGCCTTGAGAATGGGCTATCCCGTATATTTTAGGCTATAGGCAACATTCTTAACTTGTGGCAAAACCAATAGAATACAAAGGTTAAAGTAGAAGAAGCAGATCCAGTATGGTGTCAGACTTGTTCTTCCCTATTACACAAGGAAACTTTGAGTACACCAATACTAAACTGTGCTAGAATATATATGTGTGTGTGTGTGTGTGTGTGTGTAAATACATATATATATTTGTTTATTTACTTGGCTGCACCACGTGGCTTGTGGGATCTTAGTTCCCCAACCAGGGATTGAACCCAGGCCCTCAGTAGTGAAAGTGTGAAGTCCTAACAGCTGGACCACCAGGGAATTCCCACTAGAATATATTTAATAGTGTCTCTTTCATCATATGTGTTTTCTTTAGGGAATATTCTCCACGGAAATAAAATATCTTCGGGGGAAAATCGTATTCTGTCAACAGTCTTTCAAAGTATTGGAAGGTATCTTCTTCTGGGACAAATTTTTTCTCTTGGTTTTTTATTCTTTTCTTAGAATTTCTTACCTAGGATAAACTACCTTACTCTGGAATTTTTTTCTTTTCCCAAACCCCCATCAAAATACTTTCTCTTGAATGACTAATTATAAGAAAGCATATTCACTTTTACACCTGTCTCCCTTCCTGCCTTTCTATTAACTTTTGTTATGCTGGAGCTATAAATTAGTATGTCACTGTTGTGTCAAACATCACAGTAAGAATTAACATCATAAATATTTATTTAGATATTTTGTTATAGGAATAGAAAACAGTATCTACCTATTTGACATGGATAAGATATAATTTCTTGGGGACAATCAGAGTTTTGTTTTTTTTAATTTTATTAATTTTTGGCTGCGTTGGGTCTTTGTTGCTGTGCGCGGGCTTTCTCTAGTTGTGGCTAGCGGGGGCTACTCTTTGTTGCGGTGCACGGGCTTCTCATTGCGGTGGCTTCTCGTTGCAGAGCACGGGCTCTAGGTGCATGGGCTTCAGTAGTTGTGGCATGCGGGCTCAGTAGTTGTGGCTCGTGGGCTCTAGAGCACAGGCTCAGTAGTTGTGGCGCACAGGCTTAGTTGCTCTGTGGCATGTGGGATCTTCCTGGACCAGGGCTCGAACCCATGTCCCCTGCATTGGCAGGCGGATTCTTTTTTTTTTTTTTGCAGTATGCAGGCCTCTCACTGTTGTGGCCTCTCCCGTTGCGGAGCACAGGCTCCGGACGCGCAGGCTCAGCGGCCATGGCTCACAGGCCCAGCCGCTCCGCGGCATGTGGGATCTTCCCGGATCGGGGCACGAACCCATGTCCCCTGCATCGGCAGGTGGACTCTCAACCACTGTGCCACCAGGGAAGCCCCGGCAGGCGGATTCTTAACCACTGCGCAACCAGGGAAGCCCAACAATCAGAGTTTTTAACATCAGGTCCAAGAATAGACTTCAAGGGGTCTGTGAGCCCCCTGAAATAACATTCATAACTTAGTGGTAGTATATGTGTATTTTTCTGAGGAGGGAATTCTTAGCTTTCATCAGATTTTTCAAAGGTCCATGACCCAGAAAAAGATAAGAACCACAGAATTAATTTGAGCTTGGTTATAAATCTCTAATCCTTCTCATCAGTGATAGTTTTGTAAGGATCTCTCTATATAAACTTCATTTTTTAGTAATATTTTATTTATGACAAAAATAATTTAATAGATTATCTTATAGGAAAAGGCATACTGATTCTTTTAAAAAACAAATCTTCCTCAAATATCTAACCTATTGTTTTGTATACCTTTAGACATTTCTCAAGTATCCTGCAGGTTACTTTGTTTTTTTGTTCTTTTTTTTTTTTTTTTTTTGTGGTACGCGGGCCTCTCACTGTTGCGGCCTCTCCCGTTGCGGAGCACAGGCTCCGGACGCGCAGGCTCAGCGGCCATGGCTCACAGGACTAGCCGCTCCGTGGCATGTGGGATCTTCCCGGACCGGGGAACGAACCCGTGTCCCCTGCATCGGCAGGCGGACTCTCAACCACTGCACCACCAGGGAAACCCAAATACCACCTTTTTGACTTAGTGTTTGGTAAACATATAGGGAAAAGTTATGGAACAATTCAGATGAGTTCATTTTAAGGTCTGTAGAGTTCCACCATAGAGGTTTCTACTTTGTGCCCTTGAGAACTGGCTTTGTAGGAACTCCTGTTTCTGTAGGTTGTTGGCAAATATATCCAGTGACTCTTTGATGCTCTAAAATAGTTAGGGTCTTAAGGCAATGGGAATCCTCTGAAATGGTGGATAAACACACCTTCCAAAAGAAAAAAAAAACCCCACACATTTATTGCATGAGATAATACATGTTAAAGTGACGGCCTTCCACAGTGTTAAGCACATAGAGCAGTTAGTAAATTGGTTGTTTTGTTTTAATTTGCTAACTTTGTGATAACCTTGTATATATTTGGATTATTTTCTTTGTAAAGAGGTGAACAATATAATATATAGATTAACTGTGTAGCATTCTTTGGAGTTTTTAAAAATATTGTGTCCTTGGTTCAATGCTTTAAAAATTTTTTGAATACAAAAATATTTTATGTTTAAATATATGCAAAATGCAGAAAAGTACAAAAAAAATTAACTTGTACTCCCATCAGCCAAGAGCAAGAATTGTGAACATTTCTGTATATTTACTTTCAGTGTCTCTGGAGTGTGTGCAAACATAGTTGAGATCATATTTATGATTTGTTTTAGATTCTATTTCCCTCATTTTGTTATAGATTCATAATGTACATATTTTGTGGTGTTGTAATATCTAGGGTATGAGCTAATTTACTTAATCATTCCCCTATTATTGAACATTTAGATTGTTTCCAATTTTTCACTCATTGCCACAATGACCTTGGACAAACTATCTGGCCGCTTAGTTTTCCCATTTGTAAATGGGGGAAACAATACTTCTTCGTAGGAATTGAAAGGATTAACTGAGGTAATGTGTACAAACTATACAGAACCAGTACCTGGAACAGAATAAACTTTTAAAATAATGCATTGCTGTTCATGTTTGCGCATAGAGAATCCTCCCCCTCTCCCTTTTTTCTTTTTTTACTTGCTATTCAGAATATTTCTTTAGCATAAACCTTCAGACAGAAACCTAGTAGATCTTAATTATTTTAATAGTCTTACTACATATTATGAAATTGTTTTCTGATAAAGTGTGCCAATTTATATTTAAATTGAACAGCATGTGACAAGGCATATCTTAGTAGAAGATTAGTAAGGAATAAAGTTAGATGGATTGTTGAGAGATTGTATTAAGGTTTAGGAGTTAAGACTTGAACTGGATTAAGGGCAATGTGAGTTGAAGAGGCAACTTCAGTAGACCTCTAGCTACTTCTTATACTTTTTCCCATCCAACCAAGCTGTCACACTCATTTTCCTCTAAAAACTCCTTGTCTTTTATCTGTACTGAAGTCTCTATCCTATCCCAGCTCTCCTTATTTTCCATCTATCTAATTTTTCCTTCTTAATCTTCTTAATCTTCTTCTCAATCTTTTCTGCTCTGTCTTTTCCTGTCCGGAGGCCTGCCCAGCTAAACAATAGAGCAGAGCAGAGCAGGGTCTGTTTTCTGCTGACAGGCTCACTCAAGAAAGAAAGGTGGCTGAGACAGTTAAGATTCAGGTATAACCAAATTTACCAAACAGATAAATCAGTCTACCTCCCCAGAGGTGGGTAAAGGAGTACATCAGGAACGAGGGAGGTTTCTTCATAACCTCAATATTTATGGTAACCTTGCCACATTCTTAGTGATTATATATATTAGCATTTATTCAAATGCCTTTTTAAAAGTTTTTTCTGAGTATAAAAATAATGCAACTTACAACTCAATAAATAATAACCCAATTAAAAATTGGGCAAAGGATCTGAATAGACATTTCTCCGAAGAGACAAATGGCCAATAAATACATGCCCCCACCCCCATCTTCCCCCAACATATGCTGCACTGAGCCTGGTGGTATATATTTAGTAGGCTCTCCGTAAATGTTAATAAAGGGTGTTACCTTTGCCTTCTGGGAGCCATGGAAACTTGGCCTTCAAAATTCAGGCACCGGCCAGAGTGCAAACATTTGGAAGTGTTGTTCTAACCTGAAACAAGTAAAGTAACAGTTTACGTTAAAAACTTTAAAATATTGGTTTTCGGTTCTTGGGTTTTTTTGGCAGCTTGTAGGATTTTAGTTCCCCAACCAGGGATTGAACCCGGGCCTTTGGCAATGGGAGCATGGAGTCCTAACCCCTGGACTGCCAGGGAATTCCCTTGATTTTGGTTCTTACCTTTTTAGAAACTATCCAGCCCTCTGTTTTTGATGGGTCATTGCCAAGTTATAGCTTTTTTTGAAGATTGCTAAGGTGGACATCTTCCTTTTAGTAAAGAAAAGAGCATGTACTAAAATGATTCAGGTGCAAATGTTTTTGTGGTTAAAACATCTTCAGAATTGACAATTCTTATGAAATAAAGATTTAAGCAGTACCAACAAATCCTGTTGTACTATTATTATGACTTTGCTGTTCATCGCTCTCCCTTTATAGCCTCTTCCCTCTCCTACTTTTACCTCCTTATTCAAATTCTCTTTCTAGACCTTCTGACCATTCTCTGGGTCTGTTTTTTGTTTGTTTGTTTTGGGTTTTTTTAGTAAATTTTATTCATGTATTTATTTTTGGCTGTGTTGGGTCTGTGCGTGGGCTTTCTCTAGTTGCAGCGAGCGGGGGCTACTCTTTGTTGCAGTGCGCGGGCTTCTCATTGCGGTGGCTTCTCTTGTTACAGAGCATGGGCTCTAGGCGAGCGCGCTTCAGTAATTGGGGCACGTGGGCTCAGTAGTTGTGGCTCTCAGGCTCTGGAGTGCAGGCTCAGTAGTTGTGGCGCACAGGCTTAGTTGCTCCATGACATGTGGCATCTTCCTGGACCAGGGCTCGAACCCATGTCCCCTGCATTGGCAGGCTTATTCTTAACCACTGCACCACCAGGGAAGTCCCTGGGTCTGTTTTTGAACTAACTTTGGGCCAAGCTTACTCTGAAACTCAGTAGTCTGGGTGATATCCTGTAATCCATCCACTATTTTATACCCATCATCCAAATTTTTAAAGTATATCTCCATTTTCACTTGGACCTCTGAGGTTACTCTCTTATTATTTTAGTCTTTTACTTTGAAAATTTCAGGAGAGTCCTATTAGTAAAATAATATATTTTCTTAATTTCAGTAAGAGTGGTCATAATTCTTATTGGAACCAGTTTTATTACATTTATTTCATAGATTGCATTTTTGTCTTTTAAATGGGCCTGGAAATATCTTTTATGTTTTTCTATAGTAGAGAAATCTAGTCTAGAATATGAGAAGGTGAAGCTTTCAGGTAAAATTGTAGTTGGAAAAAAAAAAAGGGAAGTCTAGGTTAAAATCAATTTGACCTTGGTCTAGTTCCATTTGTCTCATCTCTATTTTTGAAAGTAACATAAAACAGTTCTTCTGTATGTTCTTTGCATATTTAAATCTTATCCTTTAATTTGCATAGCTTGAGCAGTAAGGATTTATAATTACAGATTCAAAATTTTCTGGATCAGAAAGTAAAGTGGGCGCATTTAATTTAATCTTTGCTTTTTGTACTAATTCATGCTTCTTTTTTTGAATTTGCTGACTTGCCGTTATATTTAATCTTTCAATGACAAAAGTACTCTCTGTTTTGGTGTTTCCCCTCTATTTCTGTTTCCTACCAGATAATATTTGTGGGGTTTTTGTTGTTAAATATATTTTAAACATTATCTTAAGTGATGTAATCATTTTTTCTAAATCTGTTTCCTTAGGTAAGAGGTAGTGAAAAAGAGACGTTAGTGTTTTAGTTCAATTGAACAAGCATTATTTAGTGCCAGTTATGTGCCTAGGACCGTGCTGTGGTAAGGGCTGCAAAAGAAGTAACACATACATTCTCTTGCTTCAAGCACTTGAATTCTACTTGGGAAATAATATACATGTATGGAATAGCTTGTGAAAAAGCCTAAAGCAATAAATAAGCAAACTTGAAACAGTATCCACTAGATACTTTAAAAAATACAGTGCTTATTTCATTAAAAAGAAAAAGTCTTTGTGAATGTTTTAGCATAGATTCTGTGTAAGCTATTGTCTCCATCTATGATTGGACTTTTCTAAGGTCAAATAATAAATTTGTATTAAATGCATTGTAAATTGTATTGTTACAGTTTCCTTTCCTCCTCCTCCTCCTCCTAATTTGTCCAAACTCTTAATCTTCAACACCTAGCTCAAATTCTACCTTGTGTATGGCCGTCAGAGGCAGCATGGACTCTGGAGCCAGTCAACCTAGGTTTGAGTCCCAGTTTCGACAGCTGTTTGACATGATGAGTGCTTAACCTGTCAGTGCCTCAGTTTGCTTACCCATAAAATGGAGGTGCTAATAACATCAAAGCTACCTAAGAGGATTATTGTGAGGCTAAATGAGTCAATATGTACAGGGCACAGAGTAAGCACCATGTAAATATTTGCTTTTATTCTCATACTTTGTTTTTAATGGTTATTCCTAACAAACAGTGTAATCATTCTATGAAGACGTCTATTTGAACCTAAAGACTTTTTGGAATTTTATGTATATATATATTTTTTAATGAACTTATTTTTATTTATTTTTTGGCTGCGTTGGGTCTTTATTGCTGTGCGCGGGCTTTCTCTAGTTGTGGTGAGTGGGGGCTCCTCTTTATTGAGGTGCATGGGCTCTAGGCGTGCAGGCTTCAGTAGTTGCAGCACACAGGCTCGGTAGTTGTGGCATGTGGGCTCAGTAGTTGCGATGCGTGGGCTCTAGGGCATGCAGGCTTCAGTAGTTGTGGCTCGTGGGCTCTAGAGTGCAGGCCCAGTAGTTGTGGCACACAGGCTTAGTTGCTCCACGGCATGTGGGATCTTCCCGGACCAGGGATCGAACCCATGTCCCCTGCATTGGCAGGAGGATTCTTAACCACTGTCCCACCAGAGAAGTCCCAGGAATTTTATATATTTTTAAATTCTGCTCTGTAACATCTGTTTTAACATACAAATAGTTAAATAGTTCCCAGCTCAATTTTTGGAGTGAATTCATGTTACCAGAAAATGTTCATTTATCATCCTGTGACTTTGCCGATCCCTGGTCAGCTTTTGCTCTTCCTTGTTTTCTCTCTTTACTTTTTCTGTTAAATATTTATTCATTATACCTGGCTGTCTAGGTTATACATGTGTGCTCTCCACTAGCTTATAAATTCTTCTCAAGGAGGCATTCTGTTTTGATAATGATGACAAATGACAAATGTAACAATTATTGAACACTTAATGTGCATCTTGCTATCTCTAGAAAATTCATGATTTCATGATTAGTCAATAAAACAAACATTTTAATATTGTGATTCAAGCATAAAACATGGCTAGAAGTGCCATCCAACATTATTTCTACTCAGTAGTTTGGGTGATATCCTATAATCCATCCACTATTTTATACCCATAGTTTCTACTCTTAAAAATCTGTGAAATACTTAATTGTTCTCAGGGTTTCCAATAACAGACTTATATACCGAAGGAGAATGTTCATTCAGCAGACAGTCCTTGAGTGACTACTTTACATCTAGCACTAGCGTAGGAACTAGGAAGAAGTTTTTAAAAGTGGCAGTGTATGGTAATTAACAATGCATACTCAGGCTCACATAGATCTAGGTCACATCTCAATTCTGCTTCTTATTTGCTGCATAAGCTTTGAACAAGTTGCTTATCTTGCTTTCTGTTTCCTCATCTGTAAGGTGGGAAAAATAGAAGGGTTTCCATGCGAACAAAATGAAATAAGATATGTAAAGTGTTAACATAGTACCTGGCATTCATTAAATGTTCGATAAATAATCACATATAATCAACAGCTGTTTTAGGAGAACGGGATGGGGTTAGTTATCCAGTGGGCTTGAATTTTAACCACTACATTGGGACAGAAAAGGAGGCCTTAAGACTGAACCAAGGAACCTGAACAGGGCATTGGTATTGAGAGCTGCACATACAGCCAGTACCCTGAAGATCTCAGTTCTCCAGTGATGGATTTGTGGGGGAGGGGGTGTCTGCCTAGGAGCAAAGAGATAAGGAGTTTTTCTGTCTCTGCCTTGATATTCTGTTGAAGAGAGTGACTTCTCTCTGTTTATATTTGTGTTTGTAACCATGAGTCTGTTAACCCTGAGGTTTGGGGTTCATATTAATGCTTTCCTCAGTTGAGAATTAATATAAAAACTGGCCCTAGTTGGTAACATAACCAGGGATACCTGGCAGAAGCAAAAGCACTCTGGAAGAAGCGATCCTTAAATCAGCCTGTGCAAGATCCCCACAGATAAAAAAAGCCCTTCACTGCAGAGGAGATCATTATCCAAAATTACAAAATAATCCACCGTGATCCGGAGTTGACAGAAACAAACAATAGATTTAGACTGCTAAGAATGAGCATTTTCTTTATCCTTATAATATAATTATATACTTATAATATTTATCTTTAATAAAATAAATATTAAAGTGGGATAAAAATGGAAAAGGAAAAAGGTACTATAAAAAATTAAAGCTATTTTAAATAGTACTGTATGACTTCTAAAAATAAAAATCACAGAAATAAACTGAGCAGACAAATTAAGCAGCAAACTGTATACAGTTGAAGAAGTAAGTAGTTATCGGATGATATCTGTGAAGTTTGATTTGGAACTCAAGCCCCCAATCTCAATACAAAAATATAAAGAGAAGTTATAAAAGAGAAATTAAGTGACGTAGGTCAGATAGTAAGGAAAACTAAAGTACATCTAATAGGAGTTATAGAAGGAAAGAGGAACATGAGTGGGGGAGAGAAAATATGTAAAGATAAACTGATTTTTTACCAGAATTGATGAAACATGAATACTTAGATTTGGAAATCACACAGAGTCCTAAGCAGAACAAATTAAATTTCTACTTAGAATACATGGCAAGAAATATTTCTGATGAGACAGTTGACTTTTTTTTAACTGGAGCATAGGATTTCATGACTGTCTTGACTGATGTCCAGGGACTGTTTACAAGAGTGTTCTTAATTTGACTTATGGATGGCCTTAGAAGTTTCCCATAAATTAGATTTCATTTCATTCTTACAAGAAAGAAAATAAGTCACATAGAGTTGAACTAATTTGACTAAAATTACACAGGTGGTAAGTATAGGAGCCCGTTTTTGAACTGAGGAGGGAATGACTCCAGGATCAGAGCTTCCCTTTGTCCTGTCTCTGGCCTTCATTCATGTTTTGAAATGGAATGTCTCATACTTAGGAATGATGGGGAATTATATTCTTTTTTTTAAAAATTAATTAATTTATTTTTAAATTTTTGGCTGTGTTGGGTCTTCGTTGCTGCGCGCGGGCTTTCTCTAGTTGCGGTGCACGGGCTTGTTGCCAAGCAACAAGTGGCTTCTCTTGTTGCGGAGCATGAGCTCTAGGTGCACAGACTTCAGTAGTTGTGGCACGCGGGCTCAGTAGTTGTGGCTCACGGGCTCCAGAGCTCAGGCTCAGTAGTTGTGGCACATGGGCTTAGTTGCTCCGCGCATGTGGGATCTTCCCGGACGAGGGCTCAAACCCATGTCCTCTGCATTGGCAGGCGGATTCTTAACCACTGCGCCACCAGGGAAGTCCTGGGAATTATATTCTTGAAAATAGTTATAAACTAGTGAATTTCTAAATTTTTTTATTATGATGTAACATTATTAGTTGCCTGTTTTATTGATGCTTTCCTTATATTTTAAAGAAATAACCTGCCATCTTTTGAGGACTGTTTGTGGATTTCATTCTTGATGTGTAAATATGAAGGCTTTGTAGCATTTATAAGCATATTCAGTCAGAAAAGAAATGAATGCATAAAAATACTGAAATTTTCTTGTTTTTGAGTAAACTAAAAATAACACCTAAACATGTTACCATAATCAGCTGGACATTATTTTGCCATTTACCAGCATAATTTTTTACTTACATTAGTTTAAAGGTCAGAGAAAAAGGTAAGAACAGTTGTAAAGTTTTTCTCTGATTTCAAAGGCTAATTCATTGGAGCCCAAAGTACAATTTCTAGATATATTTATTTATCTTTCTAAATGGATTCTATTAACTTTTTATAATACTTTGCATATAGTAGACCTTCAAATACTTGATTGACTCCATGACAAAAGGAGCTTTTTTGATTAGTCACTTTATAAGTATTCCTAATTGAAGTTTTATTTTCTAAAGATTGAACATATTTTATATGGATTTAATTTTGAGAATGTTGGTGTCTTTTTGTAGGTTTCTTTATAGCATAAAACAGTTAGTTCATAAAACATCCACTTACATTATGATGCTTTCTTGAGTAATCTGCCCTCAGGTGGTATTTCTGTCGAGTTTTTTCTTTGTAACTGTATGCTTTTCTTCCTCAACCAATCCCATCCAGAGATACAATAACAGCTACATAGCTATAGCCAAATAAGTCTAATTTTAAAGAATTTTAATCTTCCTACAACACCTTTACAAATAAATTCCTCTCAGAAAATTCTGTTTCCAGAAAAAGATTTCAGAAAAAATATTAACACAGTATAACAACTCACACTGTGTAAACTCTTCCTTGAATTATTTTCATATTAAAAAATCTTCACTGGGTCTGGTAGAAATCTGGCAAAGAAAATTAAGCTTTACACAAGTGTTGTGGAGTTTGGTGGGGAAAGTATCATTAGAAAAAAGGGCACAAAGGGAGACACATAAAATGTATAAGGAAAATTGGCAGTATGATGGGGGATATTTTCTGTCTTCTGATTCTGTAGTTTGATGCTGCCTTTCTCACTGTCAAAAAGTTTGCAGCTGTAATAGAATACACTTAAACAACCAAGTAATTTTCAAAGACTCAGAATATATTTCCTGAAAGATTGTGATAAGTGCAGATATAATATGCAGGTACTGACAACATTTATGCAGTGTGGTTTTTACCATTTCCATGGATCAGATTGGTTGAGGAAGAAAAGCATACATTTGTGTTCTACCACTCTGTGTATAAATATTCATATGTATGTGCGTATGTGTGTGTTACATATATATGTAACACATATATATACACATACACATACACTGACTTTTGCTGAACCATTTCAGAGTACATTGCGGACATACCTTTTACTTCTAAATATATCAGGTGAATGAATATGCTAAGAACAGGATATTCTCTTACATAACCACAGCGCAGTTATCAAAATCAAGGAATTTAATGTTGATATAATAGTGTTACCTATTCTGTAGTTCATATTCAAATTTTGACAGTTGTCCTAAGAATACCCTTTATAGTTATCTTTTCTATCCCAGTCCAAGGTCCAACACAAGATCATATACTGCATTTAGTTGTCATGTTTTCTTAGCCTTCTTTAATTTGGAACATTCCTGTCTTTTTTCTTTATTGATGTGATATTTTTGAAGATAGGGCAGTTATTTTGAAGAATGTCCCCCAATGATTACATTTAGGTTATGCTTCTTTGGCATTAAACACCAAAGAAAGTGTAATCATGTCCTTCTCATTGAATCACATCAGGAGGCACATGTCAGTTTGTCCCATTTTTTTGTCCCATTTTTGATGATCTTAACTTTAATCACTTGCTTAAGGTGGAGCCTCTCAGATTAAACTTGACCCCATTAGTTTTGACATCCCTTAACGATTCTTGCTTGAATTCGTTAATTCTATGATGATTGCAAAGTGGTGATTTTTTTCCATAATGATTATACTTTCTATGTTTATTAGTTGGTATTCTACTGAAGAAAGATTTTTCTCACCTATTTATTTATTAATTTATGAGACAATGAACTGATGGCTTCTTTATAAAGTTTTTTATTTTAATTTTAATTTTTATTTTTTTCTGTGTTGGGTCTTCATTGCTGCATGCGGGCTTTTCTCTGGTTGCGGCGAGCAGGGGCTACCCTTCGTTGCGACGCGTGAGCTTCTCATTGTGGTGGCTTCTCTTGTTGTGGAGCATGGGCTCTAGGCACGCAGCCTTCAGTAGTTGTGGCATACAGGCTCAGTAGTTGTGGCACACAGGCTTAGTTGCTCTGCGGCATGTGGGATCTTCCTGGACCAGGGCTCGAATCCATGTCTCCTGCATTGGCAGGCGAATTCTTAACCACTGCGCCACCAGGGAAGCCTGAACTGATGGATTCTTATTTAATCAGCAGGTTATGATCTATTATCTTGATGCTCAAATTGTTCTCTATTTTTTCATTGGGAGCCCCGTCAGGCTATTTCCTTTTTTGTCTTTTTGACATTTCCCCATCTTTATGGCTTTCACTTTCTGGCACCACAAAGTATTCCAGATTCATCTTGTGCTTCACTTTCCCCCCAGTCTTGGAATCAGCCATTTCTCAAAGGATCAATGGTTCCTTTCAGTGAATGATGGTCTTTCAAAAACAAGGTCTCAGTTGAAATTATTGAAGGCCACACATAAAGATAGCTTTTGAATAATTACTGTTACTGACATATACTTAAATTTTTTAGTATCTTAATAGTTGATGATCTTTCGAAGCAAATTGAAACTTATAAAATATAAAATCTATCCACTGAACTTGTCAAGTGAGTAATGTGCACAGATGGTATAGGGACATAGTTGAAAATTATTTCTAACTTTTTGCTCTATCCTTAGATATAAATCGAGGCTATCCTTAAATACAAATCAGAGCCAAAAAAGGCAAGGTAATTCTGTGACTTACCAGTAGTAATAATTAAGGAATTTCTTTACCACTTTGCTTAATTTATAAGGTAAAGAATTTTTAATTTAACTAGAACATACCACCCTCTTAAACACTATCTCTGCACAATTTCTCCTATTTGAAAGATGTAGGGTATGGATTTAAAACATGAGTTTTAAAACCTGGGTTTGAATCCTGACTTAGTCTCTTGCTAGCTGTGACCTTGATCAAGTTACTTAAACTTCTTTGCCTCTTTTTCTGCATCTGAAAAATGGGAATATTTTTATGCTCTTCACAGGAGTTCTGAGCATTAAATGAGCTAATATAAGGTACAGTGCTTAGCATATAAAAGGCAGTGTTAAGTGGCAAGCAACTAAAGGTACTAAGTGTGAGATTTTTGTAGGACACTCTTTTCTTTCCTTTTTGTTGAATGCTTTCCTTTTGTTTTCATATCAAAGTATCTTTCTACTTCATAGTCCATAATACATATATAAATTTATACCCCTTAGAGGTTAGTTGTAGATCTCAACTAACCTGTCAGTTATAAATACCATTTCATACAAGACTGGGGATTTGGGTCTTAGGTGTAAATTACAGCTTAACCTCTTATGTGTTTTTCTCTAACCTTTTGGAAGTTAGAAAATTCTAAACTTACCAACTAATAGAATAATAAAGATAATGATGAGAAAAAACATAATAGCAAAATAGGATAGAGAAAAGGATAATAGAAATAATCAAGAATCATGATGGTTTTGTCTTGTTAGAAACTTATTTTTAAACGAGGCAGTATGAGTAACGTGAATAGATCCAGTGTAGATTTTGTTGGGGCGGATCATGGAACAAATTATAAATACTATTCTTGTATTTTGGTAGAACTGTAAAATACCTGTCAGGAGAAAGAGGAGAGAAAAAAGGATATAAAGTGCGAAGGGGCCTTCAGGCAGAAGTACTGGGAGGACTAAATTAAAAGCAGCAATGCAAGAAAACTGACTTTACTAGGATTTTCCACAGAAAGCCCTTGTAAAAATAGCATTTCACCTCTTAGCAATTCCTTCAGTTTTCAAGAACTGTTTTTCTCTTGCAGTCCCAAGAGGATATTGTATTTTACGGTTTTACATTTCTCAGAACCTTTCACAAGATGATATTAATAAATTTGGCCTTTGGTTCTGTTAGATTATAAACTGTTCTTTAATAAACATTTGAAGAAACATTATCTTTACTTAGTTATTAGCTGATTCCCTTTAAAACTTTATGCAGCCCACTTTATGTTATTTTCCTTCACTTGTGTGAACCAGATAATTTAGGGAGAAAGGAGAAATGTTTTGCAGGCAAAAAGCTATGAGATATCTGTTAATATCATAGGCAAAAGTATATTTACCTATGATTAACAGTATTACTCCAAAGAGGAACACACCAAGACACATTGTAACCAAAATGACAAAGATAAAGAGAGAATACTAAAAGCAGCAAGGGAAAAGCAACAAGTAACATACAAGGGAACTCCCATAAGGCTATCACCTGAGTTTTCAGTAGAAACTGCAGGCCAGTGGGAGTGGGATGATATATTTAAAGTGATGAAAGGGAAAAACCTACAACCAAGAATATTCTACCCAATAAGGCTCTCATTCTGATTGGATGGAGAAATCAAAAGCTTTACAGACAAGCAAAAGCTAAAAGAATTCATCACCACCAAACCAGCTTTATAAGAAATGTTAAAGGAACTTCTCTAGGCAAAAAAAGAAAAGGCCACAACTAGAAACAAGAAAGTTACAGAATGAAAAAGGTCATCAGTAAAGGCAAACATACAGTAAAGGTAGGAAATCATCAACACACAAAGCTAGTAGGGAGGTTAAAGGACAAAAATAGTAAAATCATCTGTATCCATAATAAGCAGTTAAGGGGTACACAAAACAATTAGATGTAAAATACAATATCAAAAACATTAATCATGAATGGAGGAGAGTACAAATGCAGGGTATTCAAAATGCATTTGAAATCAAGAGATCAGCAACTTAAAACAATCACATATGTATATAGACTGCTATACAAAAACCTCATGGTAACTGCAAATGAAAAATCTATAATAGATATACATACAGAAAAGAAAAAGGAATCCAAACATAACACTGCAGGTAATCATTACATCACAAGAGAAGAGAACAAAAGAAGAAAGGGGAAAAAAATAACCTATGAAAACAAATCCAAACAATGAACAGAATGGCAATAAGAACATACATATTGATGATTACCTTAAATGTAAAAAGACTAAATGCTTGAAACAAAAGACACAGACTGGCCAAATAGATACAAAAACAAGGCCCATATATATGCTTCCTACAAGAGACTCATTTAGATCTAGAGACACATACAGACTGAAAGTGAGGGGATGGTAAAAGATGTTCCACACGAATGGAAGTCAAAAGAAAGCCAGAGTAGCAATACCTAATATCAGACAATATAGACTTTAAAAGAAAGACTGTTACAAGAGACAAGGAAGGACACTATATAATGATCAAGGGATCACTCCAAGAAGATATAACAACTGTAAATATATATGCACCCAATGTAGGAGCACCTCAATATATAAGTCAAATAATAACAGACGTAAGAGAAGAAATCAACAGTAACACAATAATAGGGGACTTTAACACCCCCACTTACATGAATGGACAGATCATCCAGACAGAAAATCAATAAGGAAACACAGGCCTTAAATAGCACATTAAAACAAATGGACTTGATTGATATTTCTAGAGCATTATGCCCAAAAGAACAGAATAAACATTCCTTTCACAAACGCATGAAACATTCTCCAGGATAGATCACATGCTGGGCCACAGAACAAGCCTTGGTAAATTTAAGAAAATTGAAATCATATCAAGCCTCTTTTCCAACTACAACACTATGAGACTAGAAATCAACTATGAGAAAAAAACTGCAAAAAACACAAACGCATGGAGGCTAAACAATATGCTACTAAACAACCAATGGATCACTGAAGAAATCCAAGAGGAAATAAAAAAATACCTGGAGACAAATGAAAATGAAAACATGATGATCCAAAACCCATTAGACACAGACAAAGCACTTCTAGGAGGGAAGTTTATAGTGATACAAGCTTACCTCTGGAAACAAGAAAAATCTCAAATAACCTAACCATACACCTAAAGGAACTAGACAGAGAAGAACAAAACCCAAGGTTAAACGTAGAAGGAAAGAAGTCATAAAGATCAGAAAAGAAATAAATGAAAGAGAGTAAAAACACAATAGAAAAGATCAATGAAACTAAAAGCTGGTTCTTTGAAAGATAAACAATACAACATCCCAAGACTGAACCAGGAAGAAGTAGAAAATATGAACAGACCGATTACCAGTACTGAAATTGACTCAGTAATTTTAAAACTCCCAGCAAACAAAAGTCCAGGTGAACTCCTTCACAGGAGAACGCTACCAAACATTTAGAGAAGAGTTAGTGCCTATCCTTCTGAAACTTCCAAAAATTTGCAGAGGAACACTTCTGAACTCATTTTATGAGGGCTGTATCACCCTGATATCAAAACCAGACAAAGATATCACAAAAAAAGAAAATCACAGGCCAATATCACTGATGAACATAGATGCAAAAATCCTCAACAAAATACTAGCAAACTGAATCCAACAATACATTAAAAGGATCATACACCATGATCAAGTGGGATTTATCCCAGGGATGCAAGGATATTTCAGTATCCACAAATCAATGTGATACGTCACATTAACAAATTAAAGAATAAAAGCCATTTGGTCATCTTAGTAGATACAAAAGAAACTTTTGATGAAATTCAACATCCATTTATAATAAAAACTCTCCAGAAAGTGGGTATAGAGGGAACATACCTCAACATAATAAAGAACATGTATGACAAACCCACAGCTAACATCATACTCAATGATGAAAACCTGAAAGCATTCCCTCTAAGACCAGGAAAAAGACAATGATGCCCACTCTTGCCACTTTTATTCAATATAGTTTTGGAAGTCTGAGCCACAGTAATCAGAGGAGAAAAAGAAATAAAAAGAATCCAAATTGGAAAGGAAGAAGTAAAACTATCACTGTTTGCAGATGACATGATACAGTACGTAGAAAATCTTAAAGATGCTACCAGGAAAGTACTAGAGCTCATCAATGAATTTGGTAAAGTTTCAGGATACAAAGTTAATATACAAAAGTTGGTTGTATTTCTGTACACTAACAATGAAATATCAGAAAGAGAAAGTTAAAAAAAATCTGGTTTAAAATCACATCCACCCCCCACCCCAAATACCCAGGTATAACTTTAACCAAGGAGGTGAAACCTATATACTGAGAACTATAAAACATTGATGAAGGAAACTGAAGATGATTCAAAGAAAGGGAAAGATAACACATCCCCATGGATTGGAAGAATTAATATTGTTAAAATAGCCATACTACCCAAAGCAATCTACAGATGTAATGTGATCCCTATCAGAATATCCATGATATTTTTCACAGAACTAGAATACTACTAAAATTCATATGGCATCACAAAAGGCCCCGCAGAGTTGCCAAAGCAATCCTTAGGGGAAAGAATAAAGCTGGGGGCATAACCCTACCAGACTTCAGACAAAGCTATAATAAAGTGTGGTACTGGCACAAACACAGACATATAGATCAGTGCAACAGAACAGAGAGCCCAGAAATAAACACACACACCTATGGTCAGTTAATCTACGACAAAGCGAGAAAAGACAATGTAGAAAAGGCGGTCTCTTCAGCAAGTGGTGTTGGGAAAGCTGAATGGCTACACGTATACCAATGAAATTAAAACACTCCCTCACAGCATATGCAAAAATAATCTCAAAATGGTTGAAAGACCTAAATATAAAACATGACACCATAAAACTCCTCGAAGAAAACATAGGCAAAACATTCTTGGATGTAAATTGTAGCAGTATCTTCTTAGACCAGTCTCCTAAGGCAAAAGAAATAAAAGTAAAAGCAAACAAATGTGACCTAATCAAACTTAAAAGCTTTTGCACAGCAAAGGACACCATCAACAAAATGAAAAGATAACCTACAGACTGGGAAAAAATATTTGTAAACAAGTGACCAAAAAGGGGTTAATATCCAAACAAACACCTCATACAACTCAATGTCAAAAAAAAATCCAATCAAAAAATGGGCAGAAAACTTAAATAAACATTTCTCTAAAGAACACATACAGATGGCCAACAGGTACATGAAAAGATGCTCAACATCACTAGTTATTAGAGAAATGAAAATTGAAACTACAAGATATCACCTCACACCAGTCAGAGTGGCCATCACCAAAAAGTCTGCAAATAATAAATGCTGGAATGGGTGTGGAGAAAATATACTGTTGGTGGGAATGTAAATTGGTACAGCCACTATGGAGAATAGTATGGAGGTTCCTTACACAACTAAAAATAGCATTACCATATGATCCAGCAATCCCACTCCAGGACATACATACGGAAAAGACAAAAACTAATTCAAAAAGATATATGCACCCCATTGTTCATAGTAGCACTATCTATAATAGCCAAGACATGGAAGCAATCTAAATGTCCATCAACAGATGAATGGAATGGATAAAGAGAGGTGGTATATATATATATATACACACACACATATATATATATATATACACACACACATATATATATATATATATACACACACACATATATATATATACACACACACATATATATATATATATACACACACACATACACACACATATACATACACACAATGGAAGTTTACTCAGCCATAACAAAGAATGAAATTAGGCCACTTGCAGCAACATGGATGGACCTAGAGATTATTATACTAAGTGAAGTAAATCAGAATGACAAAGATCATATGACATCTCTTATATTTGGAATCTAAAAATGATACAGATGAACTTATTTACAAAACAGTCTCACAGACATTCCAAATTTATGGTTACCAAAGGGGAAAGGGGGGGAGGGATAAATTAGAAATTTGGGATTAACAGATATGCATTACTGCATATAAAAAGATAAACAAGGACCTACTGTATAGCACAGGGGAAACTATATTCAATAGTTTGTAATAAGCTATAATGGAAAAGCATCTTGAAAAGAATATATATATATTTATATACATACTAGATCACTTTGCTGTACAGCTGAAACATTGCAAATCAACTATAGTTCAATTAAAAAAAGTATTTTTCAGTGACTGTTGTTTTTCATAATATTAATGGTATCCAATATAGTTTAATACCTTTTGAATTTATAGACATATTTTTGGCTAAAGTTTAAAAGCTAATTGTAAACTTTTATATCAGTCAGATATGCAGTTGTTAATCTTATAAGTACTCCATTACTGACAACTTGAGGAAAGAGGGACGTATATCTGGAGGTGATGGATAGGCAGCTATGACAGGGAAGAAGGTGCCCGGTAAAATAGAACAATCCCTCTTCCTGCGTTCTCTCTTTCAATACACTGCTGTTTCCCATATCTCTGGAATCAAAGTCTGAGAGGTATCCTGGATTCCTTACTGTCTCTTACCTTCCACATCTAGTCAGTCCAAACTGTAAGTTCTATCTCTGTAACCTGTCTTGTTTATCTTTCCACCACTGTCATTCTAAGTGTGGATCAAACTGCTTATCTCTTTCCTCATCTCTAACCCAGTTTCTCCTCTGATCCATCATGTGTATCACCATCAGATTAGTCTGTACAGAGCACAATTCTGATACCTTCTTATTCAGAATCCTTTTCTGACTTGTTAATCCCATCCATACAAAGTCTAAATCAGTAGTGCTCAAATTATGGTCCTTGGTCTGGTGACAGTCCACCAGATAGTTACCTGTCTGCATGAAATCCTTACAGGAATTGAGAGTGTTCAGAAACTTCCCTGATATTTCAACAGAGTAAATTTCATCTGAATATAATAATTTTTAAATTGGGTTTGTGTTTTATGTCTTTCCCCTCTCCTTTTTTCTAGTACATGATTCATGGCCTACTTGGAGGAAAAAAGTTGGTCTTTCACAGCCGGTAGTATGAGAAACACTGGTTTAAATTCCTTTGTCATCACAATATAGCCTCGCCTTAATTTATCAGTCTCACCATTCACTACTTTCCTAGAGTACGCCTATTCCAAAGTACAGTGTTTAGTGTTCTTAGAACACACCCTGTGTTTGCTCACCTTTTAATTTTGCTCATGCTTGTTTCTTCTCTTGAGGTTGTCTCTCCATGTACTTAGGATAAGGTGCAAGTAGAGTGGAAGGACTGCAGAACTTGGGAGCTGGATTACAGGTTATTCATGTCATGTCCTCTCCCTGCTATATCACCCTTCTAGGCTGATGGTATGGACCAGAGTTGAGGATGAGCAAGGCAGCTCAACAAACTGAAGGTGCCTGGAGCCAACATTCGCCCTAGTGGAGAAATGCAGGGACAAGTACACCTGGCCAGTGCTGTTGTCCGCCAGTTAGTGTGCCTGACAGCTGTGCATTCCATCTGTGTTTCTTGGGCAAAAAACATGTAGGTCTTGGAATGGGTGTCACCATTGGATGGCTGATTTACAGTCCACCAACAATGCACAAGGGGTCCCTTTTCTCCACATCCTCACCAGCATTTGTTATCTCTTTTCTTTTTTTTTTGAATTTTATTTTATTTATATTTTTATAAGCAGGTTCTTATTAGTTACCTATTTTATACACATCAGTGTATACATGTCAGTCCCAATCTCCCACTTCATTCCCCCACCCCCCCGACCACTTTCCCCCCTTGGTGTCTATACCTTTGTTCTCTACATCTGTGTCTCTATTTCTGCCCCGCAAACTGGTTCATCTGTACCATGTTTCTAGGTTCCACATATATGCGTTAATATACGATATTTGTTTTTCTCTTTCTGATTTACTTCACTCTGTATGACAGTCTCTAGATCCATCCATGTCTCTGCAAATGACCCAATTTCTTTCCTTTTTATGGCTGAGTAATATTCCATTGTATATATGTACCACATCTTCTTTATCCATTCGTCTCTCGATGGGCATTTAGGTTGCTTCCATGACCTGGCTACTGTAAATAGTGCTACAGTGAACATTGGGGTGCATGTGTCTTTTTGAATTATAGTTTTCTCTGGGTATGTGCCCAGTAGTGGGATCTCTGGGTATATACCCAGTAGTGGGATTGCTGGGTCATATGGTAATTCTATTTTTAGTTTTTTAAGGAACCTCCATACTGTTCTCCATAGTGGCTGTATCAATTTACATTCCCACCAACAGTGCAAGAGGGTTCCCTTTTCTCAACACCCTCTCCAGCATTTGCTGTTTGTAGATTTTCTGATGATGCCCATTCTAACTGGTGTGAGGTGATACCTCATTGTAGTTTTGATTTGCATTTCTCTAATAATTAGTGATGTTGAGCAGCTTTTCATGTGCTTCTTGATCATCTGTATGTCTTCTTTGGAGAAATATCTATTTAGGTCTTCTGCCCATTTTTTTATTGGGTTGTTTTTTTTTTTTTTTGATGTTGAACTGCATGAGCTGCTTGTATATTTTGGAGATTAATCCTTTGTCAGTTGCTTCATTTGCAAATATTTTCTCCCATTCTTAGCGTTGTTTTTTCATCTTTTTTATGGTTTCCTTTGCTGTGCAAAAGCTTTTAAGTTTAATTAGGTCCCATTTGTTTATTTTTGTTTTTACTTCCATTACTCTAGGAGGTGGATCAAAAAAGATGTTGCTGTGATTTATGTCACAGAGTGTTCTTCCTATGTTTTCCTCTAAGAGTTTTATAGTGTCCGGTCTTACATTTAGGTCTCTAATCCATTTTGAGTTTATTTTTGTGTATGCTGTTAGGGAGTCTAATTTCATTCTTTTACATGTAGCTGTCCAGTATTCCCAGCACCACTTATTGAAGAAACTGTCTTTTCTCCATTGTATATCCTTGCCTCCTTTGTCATAGATTAGTTGACCATTAGTGGGTTTCTCTCTGGGCTTTCTATCCTGTTCCATTGATCTATATTTCTGTTTTTGTGCCAGTACCATACTGCCTTGATTACTGTAGCTTTGTAGTATAGTCTGAAGTCAGGGAGTCTGATTCCTCCAGCTCCATTTTTTTCCCTCAAGACTGCTTTGGCTATTTGGGGTCTTTTGTGTCTCCATACAAATTTTCAGATTTTTTGTTCTAGTTCTGTAAAAAATACCACTGGTAATTTGATAGGGATTGCATTGAATCTGTAGATTGCTTTGGGTAGTATAGTCATTTTCACAATATTGATTCTTCCAATCCAAGAACATGGTATATCTCTCCATCTGTTTGTGTCATCTTTAATTTCTTTCATCAGTGCCTTATAGTTTTCTGAGTACAGGTCTTTTACCTCCTTAGGTAGGTTTATTCCTAGGTATTTTATTCTTTTTGTTGCAGTGGTGAATGGGATTGTTTCCTTAATTTTTCTTTCTGTGTTATCTCTTTTCTTTTTGATGATGGACATTCTAGCAAACGTATGGTCATATCTCATTGTGGTTTTGATTTTGCATTTCCTTAATGACACTGGGCACTGGACATATTTTAATGTACCTGTTGGCCTTTTGTAAATGTTCATTGGTGAAGTATCTTTTCAGGTCTTTTGCCCATTTTTTAATTGGATTATTTGGATTTTGCTATTGAGTTGTATGAGTTCTTTATATATTTTGAATATTAACCTCTTAGAGTAAACACTTAACGACAGATTGTGTCTTGTCTGTCTCCCTCTTCCGCCACTGTACCTAATAAGTATAGCTCCTTCATAGTAGACCAGATTGATTACGTTAACCTGAGGCTAGCTCAGTTAAAGCACTTTACTTCTGTGGTCAAAGTTCAGTCTTCTTGTAGTGATTTATTGGTGTTGTTTTGTGTCCTGATACTAAACCTTTAATGCTGACCAAATGTTTGCTTTTGATCAGGGGTCCCCAGCCCCTGGGCTGTGGACTGGTGTTGGTCCGCGGCCAGTTAGGAACTGTGCTGCACAGCAGGAGGTGAGCGGTGGGTGAGGCAGTGAAGCTTCATCTGCTGCTCCCCATCGCTCGCGTTACCACCTGAACCATCGCTCGCATTACTGCCTGAACCATTGCTCGCATTACCACCTGAACCATAGCCCCCAATACCCTGTCCGTGGAAAAATTGTCTTCCTTGAAACTGGTCCCTGGTGCCAAAAAGGGTGGGGACTGCCGCTGCTTTTGATTACAAAGAGCACTGGGTGAAAAACAATGAATTAGCACATGAATTGTATAAACAGTTCAAAGCTAATATTCTCTTGGATGTGGGACAGGAGCTTCATATTTCCATTCAAAGGGCAACCTTATATCATTGTTTTTCAAGATAAGGAAAGGCAGAAGAAAATGTGTGTTTGCCAGTAGCTGTACTTTTTAAGTAGATTACAAGTAATTGCAGCTCACAAAATAATACCCTAGAAAATAGATATTTGTTTTAGACTTAATGCAGTAAAAGACAAATAGTCAAGAATTTGGGAACTAATAACTAGAATCATCTCATGTTAATGTTTGGTGGAATCTTATATCCCAGGAAATGAGATAATATCAGAACTCAAGTTTTCTGATTCACTAAATCAGTATGTTGATTTTCTTATACAGGCACAAGAATTTAGTCTTGTAACTACGTTCGAAAAATCTCAAATTGCTAAGAGGAAATAAGATGAAATTCGAAACTGACTTTAACCAAAAAAGTGGCATTTCAAAGATAAGGTGTGGGACTTCTCTGGTGGTGCAGTGGTTAACAATCCACTTGCCAATGCAGGGGACACGGGTTCGATCCTTGGTCTGGGAAGATCCCACATGCTGTGGAGCAACTGAGCTTGTGTGCCACAACTACTGAGCCTTCGCTCTAGAGCCCGTGAGCCACAAGTACTGAGCCCATGTGCCGCAACTACTGAAGCCCGCGCGCCTATAGCCCACGCTCTGCAACAAGAGAAGCCACCGCACTGCAATGAAGACTAGTCCCTGCTCGCTGCAACTAGAGAAAGCCCACATAGCAACGAAGACCCAACGCAGCCCCCCCAAAAAACCCAAAGATATGTTGTTCCTAAATTATGCAGAACATAAAAGCTTAGTGAATAGCGTTTGCAGCAGGTTAAAATGAGGTGCTATTACTTAAAAAAAAATTTTTGGTGTACTTTTGAGTACAATTACAGTATAGGTCAGGATTTTAAGAATTCATTTTCGTTAAATGAAATAAACCTGAGGCAAGTATTTTACCAACTGCATTCAGTTGTCTGCATACAGAGGTAGGAAGAAGAATGGTGAGCTGTGCAGAGGAATACAAATGAAGATAGGTGTTGAGATGGACTGGAGAAATCTCTCTCCTAGTACCCTGAGAAAATTCCAGCATTTCTTTTGATACTTTGAACTCATGTAGAAAGTTAGGTAAAAGAGTCTCCTTTTAGCTGCTTTTTTGTGGTTTGTTTGTGCCATGAGATTGATTTGAAGGCAGTGTATATAACCAAGTAGAATGGAGACTACGAATTTGTAGTGAACTAATTTCAGTGGGCCCTCAGCAGCAGCCCTACAAACTTCCACTGGCTATTTTAAACCTTCTGTATGTTTCCCAGGTCCCTGTTCCCAATACCCCTTCCCCCCATTCAGCAGATATCCTACTCACTGTTTACCTGAGAAAGATATATTACTAAATGGAAATGCCTCTAACTTAACTCCATTGTAAACACTATACCCCACCCCGCTTCTGTCACAAGCCTCTGTCGCACTGGAAAATGTGCCCCTTCTCCTGTGTAAGGATAGTCCCTCTGCCTGTGTCCTGGATGCCTTCCCACTCCTCAGTCTTTGCACCATTATTTGTTCAGCACTCTCTCTCCTGTTATCCTTAACTTCTCTCTCTCAACTGGCCCTTTCGTTTCATGTTATTAAAGATCCACACAAGTGATTTTTCTGATATGTAAACCAGATCATGCAACTGCTCTGATTAAAAATCTTTCAGAGGATCCCTTCTGATACAGTATGATTAATGATTTGGAGCTATGATTTTATTATAGCTGTTATCTAACTTTTTTGTTTGTTTTTGTTTGTTTTTTGGTCTGCTGCCTCTCCCTCCAAAGTACAGCACAGCATTAATTCATTTGTTAGAAGTTAAAAGCAGTGAAATTTTTTTTTCAGAAATTTTGAATGCAATTTCATGATATCCATTGCTGTCATTGAATTCAGTGTCAGTTCTGTTTCTTGTCTTAGTAGCTGCAAAATAAACCATGGGACTCAGAGATAGCAGTTATTTATTAAACACTGAAGAGATTTGAGGTAAACAAACAAACAAGACAGATGGACCTTTTAGCAATGTATCAGGTCTTAAGTTACCCAGGACTGTTGATGTTGGCACAAATATATAGGTTTGTGTGCATATGTAAAAGACAGTATATGATTATTATCTTAACACTTACACTAATTTAGTTATGACTTAGTTGTTTGGGGATATAAATTTTCATTCAATCTAGTATTTATTCTGAAACTACCAAAGAGAAAATATTCATAAATCAGTGTTATATAGTATGTAGATATTATGGGTAAAGATTTGTTCATCATAGTAAATTATGCTTAGATAGTCCTAGTGATTGGATTTAAAAAACAAAATAGATTTTAGGAAAGTTACTCTTTGCTTTCCCACTTAGCAACTCATTTAAATGAAATTTTCTTGAATTGGTTAAAAAGTTATTAGACACCTTTTGTAAAGTTTAGCTTTTATTAATTTTTTTAAATTTAAATTTTCTATTTTTTAGGTATAATTGACATACAACATTCTAGTTTCAAGTGTACAACACAATGGTTCAATATTTGTATATAGTGTGAAATGATCACCACATAAGTCTAGTTAACATCTGTCACCATACATAGTTATAGAATTTTTTTCTTATGATGAAACTTTTAAGGTTTACTGTTATAGCAACTTTCAGGTATACAATGCAGTATTAGCTATAGTTGCCACACTGCATTACTTCCCCATGACTTATTTTATAACCGGAAGTTTGTGTCTTTTGACTTCCTTCACCCATTTTGCCTACTTATCACCCTCCATCTCTGGCAACCACCAATCTCTTCACTGTATCTATGAGCTTGTTTTTGTTTGTTTGTTTTTAATATTCCACATACATATGAGATCATATGGTATTTGTCTTTGTCTCTCTGGCTTATTTTACTTAACATAATGCTCTCAAGGTTCATCCATGTTTTCACAAATGGCAGAATTTCATTCTTTTTAAAAATGGTTGAATAATATTTCATTGTTTGTGTCTGTGTGTGTACACACATTTTCTTTATCTGTTCATCTGTTGATGAGCATTTATGTTGTTTCCAAGTCTTGACTAATGTAAATAATGCTGCAGTGAACATGGGGTCGCGGTTATCTTCTGACGGTCGTGATTTTGTTTTCTTTGGATAAATACCTGGAAGTGGGATTGCTGGATCACATGGTAACTCTATTTTTTATTTTTTGAGCAACTTCCTTACTGTTTTCCATAGTGACTGTACCAATTTACATTCCCACCCACAGTGCACAAGGGTTCACTTATCTCCATATCCTTACCAACACATGTTGTTTCTTATCTTTTTGCTAATAGCCATTCTGACAGGTGTGAGGTGGTATCTCGTGATTTTGATTTGCATTTCTCTGATGATTAGTGATATTGAGCATCTTTTCACGTTCCTGTTGGCCATCTGTATGTCTTTAGAAAAAATGTCTATCCAGATCCTTTGCTCATTTTTAAATTGGATTATTTTGCTATTAAGTTGTGTGAATTCTTTATGTATTTTGGAAATTAACCTCTCATCAGAGATATATGATTTGCATATTTTTTTCTGTCATTCAGTAGGTTGCCTTTTCATTTTGTTGATGGTTTCCTTTGCTGTGTAGAAGCTTTTAAGTTTGATGTAGTCCCAATTGTCTGAAAAATCATTACCACGACTGATGTCAGGGAGCTTATTGCCTATGTTTTCTTGTAGGAATTTTATGGTTTCAGGTCTTACATTCAAGACTTAATCCATTTTGAGTTAATTTTTGTGTATGATGTAAGATAGTGGTCTAGTTTTTTTCTTTTGCATGTGGCTGTCCAGTTTCCCCAAAACCATTAATTGAAGAGACCATCCTTTCCCCATTGTGTATTCTAGGCTACTTTGTCATAAATAAGTGTGTGCATGGGTTTATTTCTGGGTTCTCTATTTTGTTCTATAGATTTCTGTGTCTGTGTTTATGCTAATACCATACTACTTTGATTACTGTAGCTTTCTAATATAGTTTGAAATCAGGGAGCATGGTGCCCCCAGCTTTGTTGTTCTTTCTCAAGATTACTTTGGCTATTTGGAGTCTTTTGTGGTTCCATACAAATTTTAGAATCGTTTTTTCTATTTCTGTGAAAAATGAAATTGGAATTTTGATAAGGATTGCATTGAATCTGTAGACAGCCTTGAGTAGTATGGCCATTTTAGCGATATTAATTCTTCTAGTCCATGAGCACAGAATGTCTTTATTTGTGTCTTCTTCAATTTCTTTCTTCTGTGTCTTAAAATTTTCAGTGTATAGGTCTTTCACCTCCTTGGTTAAATTTATTTCGAGGTGTTTTATTCCTTTTGATGCCATTGTAAATGGGATTTTCTTAATTTCTCTTTCTGATAGTTCATGATTAGTGTATAGAAACAGATTTTTGCCTATTAATTTTGTATCCTGCAACTGTATTCATTTATTAGTTCTAACAATTTTTGTGGTGGAGTCTTAAGGATTTTCTATATATGGTATCATGTAATCTGCAAAGAGTGTCGGTTTTATTTCTTCCTTTCCAAGTTGGATGCCTTTTATTTTTTTTCTTGCTCTAGGTAGGAATTCCAATACTATGCTCAGTGTAAGTGGGGAGAGTGGGCATCCTTGTTTTGTTCCTAGTCTTCAAAGGAAAGCTTTCAGCTTTTCATTGAGTATGATGTTACCTGTGGCCTTTATACAGTCTTTATTATGTTGAGGTATGTTCCCTTCATACCCACTTTGTGGAGAGTTTTTATCATAAAATGATGTTGAATTTTGTCAAATGCATCTTCTGCATCCATTGAGATGGTCATATGATTTTTAGTCTTCATTTTGTTAATGTGGTGTATCACGTAATTGATTTGTGGATGTTGAACCATCCTTTCATTCCTGGGATAAAGCCCACTTGATTATGCATGGTGTGAGATCCTCTTAATGTATAGTCGAGTCCAGTTTGCTAATATTTAGTTGAGTATTTTTCATCTATGTTCGTCAGGGATATTGGCCTGTGATTTACTTTTCTTGTGTTATCCTTGTCTGGTTTTGGTATCAGGGTAATGCTGGCCTCATAAAATGAGTTTGGAACTGTTCCCTCCCCTTGTAGTTTTTGGAAGAATTTGAGGATTGGTAATGATTCTTTAAATGTTAGGTAGAATTCACTAGTAAAGCTGTCCGCTTTTGGACTTCTGTTTGTTGGAAGGTTTTAAGTTACTGATTCAGTAAATCTCCTTATTAGTAATTGATTTTCAGTTTTTCGTGATTTGGTCTTGGAAGGTTGTATGTTTCTAGGAATGTATTCATTTCTTCTAGGTCGTCCAGTTTGTTGGTTTACAGCTGTTTGTAGTAGTCTCTTATGATCCTTTGTATTTTCGTGGCGTCAGTCATAATGTTTCCTGTTTCATTTCTGATTTTATTTGAGTCCTCTTTTTTTGTTGGTGAGGCAAGCTAAAGGTTTCTCAGTTTAGTTTATCTTTTCAAAGAACCAGCTCTTGGTTTCATTGATCTTTTCTATTATTTTCCTAGTCTCTATTTCATTTATTTCTGCTCTGATCTTTGTTATTTCCTTTCTTCTACTAATATTGGACTTCATTTGTCCTTTTTTTCCCTTCAGATGTAAAGTTAGGTTGTTTGTTTGATATGTTTCTAGTTTCTTGAGGTGGCATTTATCATTATGAACTTCCCTCTTAGAACTGCTTTTGCTGTGTCTTATAAGTTTTAATATGTTGTATTTCCATTTTTGTTTGTCTCAAGGTATTTTTTAATTTCACTCTTGATTTCTTTGTGGATCCATTGGTTTTTCGGTAGCATGTTGTTTCCTCTCCACATATTTGTGAATTTCCTTCTCATAATTGATTTCTAGTTTCATACCACTGTAGTTGGAAAAGGTGTTTGAGATGATTTCAGTCTTTTTTAATTTGTTAAGACTTTTTGTGGCCTACCATATGATCTGTCCTGGAGAATGTTCCATGTGTACTCAAGAAGAATGTGAGTCTGTTGCTTTTGTTTTTGTTTTTGTTTTTAATTAATTAATTAATTTTTGGCTGTATTGGGTCTTCATTGCTGCGCGTGGGCTTTATCTAGTTGCAGTGAGCAGGGGCTACTCTTTGTTGCAGTGCACAGGCTTCTCATTGCGGTGGCTTCTCTTGTTGTGGAGCATGGGCTCTAGGTGCATGGGCTCAGTAGTTGTGGTGCACGGGCTTAGTTGCTCCACTGCATGCGGGATCTTCCCGGACCAGGGTTCGAACCCGTGTCCCCTGCATTGGCAGGCAAATTCTTAACCACTGAGCCACCAGGGAAGCCCTGTCTGTTGCTTTTGGATGAAATGTTCTTTATGTATCTGTTAAGTCTATCTGACCTAACATCTTATTTAAAGATGATGTTTTTGGATGATCTATCCATTGATGTAATTGGGTTATTAAATTTCTCTACTGTTATTATTGTATTGCTATATATTTCTCCTTTTAGGTCTGTTAGTATTTGCTTTAAATGTTTAGGTGCTCCTATGCTGGATGCATAAACATTTACAAATTCTTTATATTCTTGTTGTATTACTCCTTTATCAATGTATAATGCCCTTCTTTTAATACAGTCTTTGTTTTAAAGTCTGTTTTGTCTGATATAAGTATAGCTATCTCAACTTTCTTTTGATTTCCATTTGCAGTGAATATCTTTTCCTATTCTTTCATTTTCAGTTTGTTTAGGACCTATGTCTGAAGTGAGTCTCTTGTAGACAGCATATAGATGAGTTTTGCTTTTCTTATCCACTCAGCCATTCTCTGTCTTTTGATTGGAGAATTTATTCTATTCACATTTAAAGTAGTTATTGATAGGTATGTATTTACTGCCAGTTTGTTCATTGTTTTTTGACCGTTTTGTAGTTCCTCTGATTTTTTTCTTCTTCTCTTGCTTTCTCCCTTTGTGGTTTGATAGCTTTCTTTAGTGGATATGCTTAGATTCCTTTCTCATTATCTTTTGTGTATCTGTTATAGGTTTTTGCTTGGTGGTTATCATGTGGCTTCCATATAACAGCTTCTACTTATGATAATCTATTTTAAGTTGACAAAAACTTAAGTTTGAACACATTCTAAAACTCTCCGTTTGTACTCCCCTCCATGTTTTTTATGTTTTTCATGTCACATTTTTCAACTTTTTTCTTGTTATTAGACACCATTTTGCATGAGTTCAAAAGTTATACTCATTTCTTCATTCTAAAATCTTTTAGAAATTAATAATTTTACCCTTGAGTTCCAGTTCTAGAGTAATTTCAGTTATTGTATTTTTTAGATCTAGAATACCCATTTGGATTTTTAAAAATTCAAATATAGTGATTTGATTAAAAAGCAAAATAAACTATTTGCTTTTGTTGCTATATTGTCAATTCTTTTGAAATTTTCTCACCTATTCATTTAAGTCCTTGAACATTTTAATAATAGTTGTTTTAAAGTTTCTTTAAGTTAACTCCAATATATGAATTTCTTGTGAACCTGCTTCTGTTAGCTGCTTTTCCTCCCGGTTTTTTGTCACATTTTGATCTCTTGTATGCCTGGTTATTTTGGATTATATTACAGGCTTTATAGATGAAAATTTGTGGAGGTAATTTGAGCCTTTGTTGGATTTCTTCTTCCAGAGGAGATTTATTCATGTTGCTGGCAGGCAACCAAGTTAGGGCAGATCATCTTAATTCAACCAGAAATGAAGATCATTCTACTGGGCTTTAGTCCCTGTGAAGGCTGGTCTATTTCAGACTCACTGTTTCTTCTGGGGAGTAGCCGTTTTAGGTCCCACTTGAAAGCCTAAGGCTCCCTTCTTCTTGGCAAGTCCTAAACCCCATTGTTTGTGCCAGCTGTGTAAGTCTGCTAAAGGCTCTGCTCAGCTTTTTTGGCTTCCAAATTAAAGCTCTCTGCCAGCTTCTCTAACTGCTATCAACAGGAGGGTTTGTCTGAAACGAGCTAGTCTTCGCTTCCCAGAAGTAGAACTAATTCATCTTTTCTTTTCAAAAAATATTTATTTATTTTTTTATTTTATTTTATTTTATTTTGGCTGCACGGGGTCTTAGTTGCGGCATGCGGGATCTTCGTTGCGGCACATGGGATCTTCATTGCGGCGTTCAGGTTGTTTAGTTGCGGCATGCAGGCTCTTAGTTGCGGCATGTGGGTTTCTTAGTCATGGCATGCAGGCTTCTTAGTTGCAGCATGCAGGCTTCTTAGTTGCAGCATGCAGACTCTTAGTTGTGGTGTTCAGACTCTCAGTTGTGGCATTCAGGCTTCTTAGTCATAGCACGCAGACTTCTTAGTTGCAGTATGAGAACTCTTAGTTGTGGCATGCATGCGGGATCTAGTTCCCCAACCAGGGCTCAAACCTGGGCCCCCTGTATTGGGGGCACAGAGTCTTACCCACTTGACCACGAGGGAAGTCCCTTTCATCTTTTCTTAATATGTTTTTGCACATGTTCAAAAATGAGTGTGTGTGTGTATATATATGCATATATATATATATGTATATATATCCAGTATATGTTCATATAGGTTATGAACAAATATGCATATAGTGGGTATGTGTGCAATTTCTTTGCTCATTAGGGGTATACTATCAAAGTATGAAGACTCTTGTACTTTATTCCCTTTAGCTGTGATGTTGCTTCAGTAAATACTTGTGATCAGCCTAGTAGAAATTATTCTGTGGGTACAAGGGAACATGTCAATTTTTTTTTTTTTTTTTTTTTTTTTTTTTTTTTTGTGGTACGCGGGCCTCTCACTATTGTGGCCTTTCCCGCTGCGGAGCACAGGCTCCGGACGCGCAGGCTCAGCGGCCATGGCTCACGGGCCCAGCCGCTCCCGGACTGGGACATGAACCCATGTCCCCTGCATCGGCAGGCGGACTCTCAACCACTGCACCACCAGGGAAACCCACATGTTAAATTCTTGATGATGGTCTCTAATGGGGATATGATATAGATTAATGCATAAACCTAAAGAAATGAGTTCATCACATTTAGAAATTACAGCAAGTAAATAGTCTTATTGGTGGGTTTTATTTTATTTTGCCTCAACCTATTTTCTAAGCTCTATGTATTTGAAAAACATTTCAAGACACTAGAAATTTTTCATGATGCTGTCTCCTTGAAGCTAGCAATTTGGTGTTTACAAAATATACATATGAATATAGTTGATTTTTTAAATTAATGTAATGTAAAAATGATTATAGTGGTCAAGGGTATAGGCTGTGGAGTCAGGTTCTTTGAGTTTGAATCCTGACTTTGTCATGTACTAGATCTGTCACCTTGGCCTATTTATTGACTCTTTTTGTTGCTGTTTCCTTCTCTATAATATGGATGTAATTATAGAACTACTTTGTAGGACCTGTGTGAACATTAAATTATATATATTAAATTTATAAATGTTTAAATTTATAAATTTAAATTATTTTAAATTCATAAATTCACATATATATTATATATGACTGAAATACTGCCTGATACTTAGTAAATATTCAATAACTTGACTACTGTTAATAATTAGCATTTTATTCAGATAATGCTAACTATTTGGTCAGGCCTCTTAAGGGAAGGTTCTAATGAACAGTTTGCTCTTGCCACTATATTAGCAAGAATTATCATTTTAAAACAAAATATATAGATTTTTATGTGTATTTAATTATTAAAGTGTAGATAGATTGCCTTATGTTACTAGTTGTATAGCAAAGTGCTCAAAGTTTAAAAATTATTAAGACAGTTTCCATGAAGATATATAGTATATATGTAATAGTAAACATAATTTTTGTTTTAAAAGTATTTTAAAAGTTATGGTCTGAACTAAGAAGTATTTTCAAGTTCTTAGATTCTGTTGGTTGTGGCTTCAAAGTATGGTTGCAATAAGTTTTACAACAAAGAAGTATTTAAAACCAAAAAAACACAGCTTATGTATGACCCTAGTGAAATGACTCCTTCCCCTAAACTGTGGTTCTCTCAATGCATGTGGTATTAACTCTGTGGAACTAAGTGAAAAAAATGCTTGTGTTGCTACTGTAATTTCGTATGCTGTGATTTGCCCACCCTTTATCTTCAAGTGATATAGAAGCTGTTATTTTCTAGGAGCATTTGAATCATAAAGTCAGTCACCCTGAAGTAGGCAAAATTTATAATTAATGATTGTTAAATGAAAAAATTGTTAGAAATTATTGCTAAAAATACATGTGTCTGGATGCCTGAAGATGTCCTTGCATTCACACTATTTTAGAGATTTACTTTTCTGTTGTTTCTTTAAGTAAAATTTATATATGTCTGTATATAAGAGAGAGGAAAGAGAGGAGAGAGATGACTCTATCTTTGCACTGCTTGGATATACCCCCACTGAGGCTTTTGACGTGTCATTTCCATTTATGTACTGGATTTTGAACTCAAAGTCTTTGTTGATGTGTAAGCTATCTTGAACTGAGTCCCATTATGAAAGGGAGGATTGGAGAAAATGAAACAAATTATGCTTCCTTTTATTCAACTTACCTGCCCCAAGGTTGTTTTGGGTTTATGAGTCACATGGTTTGTGAGTTCCTTTATATTTTAAGAGTACTTTCTCTGCATAAGTAAAATCCATGTTTGTTGTATTCTCCCTTAGAATCATGACCTTCACATTTTACAGTAATTGATTATTTTTCATGTTTTTCTTTTTTGTATTCTTGTGTTGTATACTTTGTTGCATTTTTATTATTTAACAAATTTTTTATTGAAGTATAGTTGATTTACAATGTTGTGTTAATTTCTGCTGTATAGCAAAATGACTCAGTTATACATATATTTACATTCTTTTTTATATTCTATTTTATGCTTATACAATTTTTTCATTTAACTATCATTAATTATAAATTTTGCCTACTGACTTTATGACTCAGATGCTTCTAGAAATTAACAACTTGTGTATCACTTGAAGATAAAGGGTGGGCAAATCACAGCATACGAAATTATAGTAGCAACACAAGCATTTTTTTCAGTTAGTTCCACAGAGTTAATATTATATTCTTTTTATATTCTTTTCCATTATGGTTTATCTCAGGATATTGAATATGTTCCCTGTAGTATATATTAGTATAGTTCTCTATACAGTAGGACCTTGTTGTTTATCCATTCTATATGTAATAGTTTGCATCTATATACTTTGTTATATTTTTATCCTCCTTCTTAAAACATGTTTTCTATGACCTTTTTTTTAATTAAGAGTAAATTCCTTATTGTGAAATTGTGTTTTTTATTCCTATTAAATAAATACTAAAACAATCTGGCTTACTTTTGTACATACTATTATATAGAAATTAAACTATTTAGAAAGATTTCTATAAGGCCATTTTACTAGTTATAATTACCATTCAACATTTTGAAGTACCAGGAATAATTTGAATATGGCAAAGTACCTAAAGAGGGGGACGACATGATCCTGAAAATAGGATATGAACAAGTACTTACAAATTAATTTTTTAAACTTTTAGTATCTATTTCTTTCATTAGGTATTTACCTTATTTAATTATAGTAATAATAATGTCTATACCCGGGAAATGTCGACAGCCTAACTAGTATTAGCAAGACAGAATCCTGAATGGAGTGATTCACTGTGAGCCAGGACTTTGGCTACAGTGGCACCATCAAAGCAGTATAATGGAGAGCAACATTGTTTAATAGAAATAGAATGTGAGCCATATATAGAATTTTGTTTTCTAGTAACCACATTAAAAAAGGGTTTTAAAAGGTGAGATTAATTTTAATAATAGAGTTTGTTTAATCCATTAGATCAAAATATTATTTTAACTTGTAATCAATATTTAAAATTATTAAAGGCCTATTATTTTTACATTCTTTCTATCCCTAATAAGTCTTTGACATATGGTGTTTATTTTACAAATATAGCATATCTCAATTTGGACACATTTTTTGTTGGAAATGCTTGATCTATATTTAAATTTCCTAAAATTTAGGTGAAAAGGCAGGTTCACATACCCAATTTGTTTCAAACATGCATAAGTTTTTCAATAACTGAATCAATATGTTTTAGAATTTAAATTAATTAAAATTAAATAAAAGTAAAAATTCAGTTCCTTAGTCTCACTGTTTATATTTCAAGTACTCAGGAGCCATATGTGGTTAGTGGCTACCATATTGGTTAGCATAGATATAGAATATAGCTGACAACCAAAGATATCAACTAAGGGACCCTGAATCAAGCATAGTATTTTAGCTAAATTTTAATGTGAGGTGAATGATATAAATTAGCAAAAATTATTTTATTGAGATTTTGGGGATAACATGTTAAGTGAAGTTTATGTCTGAGTTTCATATGATCTGCATCATTTTCAGAAAAAAATTTGGAGATAATTATAAACTTCTCTAGTGCTCAGTTGGTGGTCCTTAGGATGAGGCTGTTAATTCCTAGAAACTGCTTTATTGCTGTGGTCAGTGCTCATTAGTGAGGTATGAAATCTTCCTAGTAGACCTTGATCAGCATTTAAAGAAAATAAATAGTATTGAATAGAATGGAGAATGTATCAGAGTGCTTCATGTGTGTTTAGTTTTGAGAAATCTTTGTTTCAGTTATGTATACGTATTTTGTATGTACATGATTTCAATGAAAAATGAATTGTTTATTTTGGGCTGCAAAATTTTTGAGAATCATTCTTCTGGGGCATGCTTTTTATTGCTGGTATACTGAATATTGCCTACAGGTACATATGTCTAAACAAAGCATTAATCACAGAAAGCTATAGATTTAGCAATGAGATATAAGTAATATTGGAACACGTCAAGTGAGTAAGATGACAAAATGTAAAGTGATATGTAGTTACCATCATAAACACAACATATGAGTGTGGTGACTTTCTTCCTCAATTCTGAGTTAACTGTGAATAGCCAGATTTGAATTTAGGGTTAATAGAATACGTTATTTGGTAACTGTCTTCTTCTAAATTTTGGTTTGACTGTAAGTCATCAAATTTAAACTTGGGTTGCATCTTAATTCTTAAGAAGAATCTTGGCTTCTTTTCGAAGGTAAAAGTATAGTATTTAGGCCTAATTTACTTGGATTACAGAAAAATGGCACTCAGAATCTTCTTAAAGCATTTTAATAAAATAATTGAGTAATATTATATATTTAACCATTCCTATAAATTAATTTTTTAATTTCAGTAACACCTGATGTTTAATCTCACCAGATAATGCAGTAAGATGTATCAAAAATGAAGTCAAATCATACCTGGGAGTGCGATTATTTTTTTGACAAAATGTAGATTTCTCTTTGTTAGTCAGTTACTTTATTATATTTGAATGTTCTTCCTTAAAGTTTTGTTTTTCAACTTTTGTATGAGCCTTACTTAAATAGTTTGCTTGAAATTCTTCAGCTTGAATAGTTTGCTTGAAATTTTTCAGCGTACTGAGTCAACAAGTCAAATAACTTTTATACAATGTACATATTTGGTATGCTGTTTTGCCACAAGAGGCTGGAAACTTGGGCAGCACTTACTGTCATGCTTTCGAAAGGCAAAATATGCCCGAGTCAGTGCTGTGCAGTGATTGTACTGTGTCGCTGTTCTTTTTCTTTCTTTTTTTAAAAAAATTATTTTATTTTTTGGCTGTGTTGGGTCTTCATTGCTGCATGCGGGCTTTCTCTAGTGGCGGCGAGCAGGGGCTACTCTTCCTTGAGGTGTGCAGGCTTCTCATCACGGTGGCTTCTCTTGTTGCGGAGCACGGGCTCTAGGCATGCAGACTTCAGTAGTTGTGGCACATGGGTTCAGTAGTTGTGGCTCACGGGCTCTAGAGCACAGGCTCAGTAGTTGAGGCACACAGGCTTAGTTGCTCCTCGGCATGTGGGATATTCCCAGACCAGGGCTCGAACCTGTGTCCCCTGCATTGGCAGGCAGATTCTTAACCACTGCGGCACCAGGAAAGCCCTCGCTGTTTCTTTTGTGAGAATTGGTACAGCCATAGGGACTCTTATAGAATATACATACAGTTTAGATATAGCAAATAACTTAGAATGCCTTTTCTACTGTACTTCTAACCTCCAGGTCCCATATAATGTTAGGGCATATTTAAAAATACTGTGTATCAACTGGGGCTTCTTTCTCCCTGTGATTTTTCTCTTGCCTAGGTGCTTTCATATGGCGAGATACAGGTGTACATGAAGATGAACCTTTTTAAATGCTGTTGTTATAGCACTGAAGGAAAGGAAAGAGGAGGAAGAAGAGACAAAAATAGTATTTGTTTATAACTGTTTCCAAAAATAGTATTTGCTTATAACTGTTTCCAAAAGCAGTAGGACTGTACTAATTTGAAATCCCATTAGAATATTATCCTTTACCTCTCAGAGTAGGGGCAGAGGCATGTATAGAAATCCATGCGCCTTTCTCCTTTGAAGACAGAAACTGTAGAAAATAAGCCCTCTACTCCTCCATATATATAATAAGTATAAGGCCCAGAGCTAGACATTGTGAAGAATAAAAATTATCTGTGGCTGGGGTTATGGGTATTCAAATGGCTTAAATCTGGTAGGACACATATGCAAATATATACAGTGCAGAGAGTTGTATTTGGGAGGGACTCTATGTGTGGTACAGAGTGCCGTAGAGGAATGCATCATGTCTTTTGGAATGGAGAAGTCAGGGAAGACAAATTGGAGTGACTTTTGAGCCAAGCCATGAAGAATTGGTCAGTGTCTATTAAGAATAATTACAGGAGATTCACACCTATAAGTATTAGTGTTAGAAAGTAGTTTACAAAGTAGCCTTTTGAGAATTAAACTAATTACGTCATCACAAAATAATAGGAGGCAAAATGTCTTGAGGCCCAAAGAAAGGAAGACCTACTTTACTGGTAATAGATATTTAACATAAATAGTATATTAGTATGTCTTTTTTAAAAAAAGTTCTCAACAGAAGAAGGTGGACTACTTAAGAAATTGTATATTGTTTCGATCTAGCAATTCCCAGGGAAAGAGAGAACTTCCAGGAACTTGAACTTCATGTTTATTAGAGATGTGTCCTCTGTTGTAGGATAGAGATTCTTCACTGAGGTATACCACAGCTGGAGTGAAATATTCTTTAAGTTATTGATACTTTTTCCCCATTGTCCATAAAGCATAATGGTCGAGAGTACGGCCTCAAGATCACAACTGATCCATGTTCTATTTCTGAACTTACTAGCTGACCCTTGATGAGATATGAGACTTGGTTTCTTCATTAGTATAATAGGACTAAAAATTACCTATCTGACAGAGTAATTGTGAGAATTGAATAAGAGTATTGGTCTGAAGAGTTTAACTGGTACATGACACTCATTAAAGTTGCGAAGTGTGATCTGTAATTTTATAGTCACCAAGGAGACTTAATCACTAATTTCTTTTTTTTTTCTTAAATATTTATTTATTTATTTGGCTGGGCCGGGTCTTAGTTGCAACACATGGGATCTTTGTTCTGACATGTTTAGTTGTGGCATGCGGGCTTCTTCATTGCAGCATTCGGACTCTTAGTTGCAGCATGCATGTGAGATCTGGTTCCCCGACCAGGGATGGAACCCGGGCCCCCTGCATTGGGAGCGTGGAGTCTTACCCACTGGACCACCAGGGAATCCCTTAATCACTAATTTCTAGACATCCTCATCATCTGAAATGGTGCACAGAACGGACCATTAAATATTCCAGGAACTTGCTGAGATAGCCCTATCATAAATTAATACTTCAGCATTCTCAAATGATGCTGGTTAACATTAGTCTATCATCAGGAACCTAATTATTTCCAGGAGGTCTAGAAAAGCTCTGTTTCTGAACCTTCAGTAAGGCTACAGACCTGCTTGAATAAACCTACTGGTGTTTAAGGCCAATCTGTAAGATTTCTTGGGCAATAATAATGGCTAACTTCTCTTGAGCATTTACTGTGGGCCAAATACTCTGCTAACTGCTTTACCTGCCATATTGTCTAAGCCTCACAAATGACTCTTCGAGGTAAGCATTACAGTTCTCCATTTTCACAAAGAGAAAATTAAAGCTTGGAGATGCTAGGTAACTTGCCTAAGGTCACCACACAGTTTGTTAAATGGCAGAGCCAGAATTTGACCCTTGGTCTGCCTGTGTTCTCAGCTATTATGCTGAACTGCACAGGATTCAAATCAGGAAGACCTGGTTTCAGATCCAGTTCCACTTCTTTCCAAGAATATGATTTTAAACAAGTTATTTTTGCCTCTCCAAGCCTCAGAGTCTTCATCTAAAACACAGTATGAACACCTCCCATGTAGGCTTGTTTGGAGGATTAGAAATAAGGTATGTGAAGTACCTGGCACGGCTTCTAATACATGATAGAGACTCAACAAGAGGCGACTCTTATTGTTTGGGGCTCTGTAGATTGCTTTCTTCCTTCCCCCTTGGCATGAGATCTCTGTGTCTCTTTAAGATAAAAGTAAAACCATTATATTTTCACCTGCAAATACATGCTAGAAAATAATTTGGTTATTTAAATTAGAAAACAACTGAGGCTGTTGCCAGTTTTAAGGACTGACATTTTTCCTACATAGCCACATAAAATTTTCACTGTTTTTATTGTGATAAAAAATATGTGACAGAAAATATGCCATTTTAACCATTTTTAAGTATACAATTCAGCGGCATTGATTACATTGACACTGTTGTGTAACCGTCACCCCTGTCTCTTTCCAGATCTTTTCCATCACCCTAAGCAAAATCTCTGTAACCATTAAGCTGTAACTCCCTCCCCTGACCTCAGCCCCTCTAATCTAGTTTCTGTTTCTATGAATTTGCCTATTATAAAATTACACATCAGTGGAATCATACAGTATTTATCCGTTTGTGTCTGGCTTAATGTTTTCAAGGGTCATCCATGTTGTGGCGTGTATCAGAACTTCATTCCTTTTTATGGCAGAATAATATTCCATTGCGTGAATATATCACATTTTGCTTCTCTCTTCATCCGTCAGTGAACATTTGGGGTGTTTCCACCATATTAGCCACATGCACTTTTATAGTCTCATTTGAATTTGGATTCTCTCATGATAGAGATCTTGAATACACTTTATTAAAATAATAATTACTGGGACTTCTCTGGTGGCACAGTGGTTAAGAATCCTCCTGTCAATGCAGGGGACATGGGTTCGAGCCCTGGTCTGGGAAGATCTCATATGCCATGGAGCAACTAAGCCCGTGTGCCGCAACTACTGAGCCAGCACTCTAGAGCCCACGAGCCACAACTACTGAGCCTGTGTGCCACAACTACTGAAGCCAGTGCACCTAGAGCCTGTGCTCTGCAACAAGAGAGACCACCGCAATGAGAAGCCCGCGCACCGCAACAAAGACTAGCCCCTGCTCGCCGCAACTAGAGAAAGCCTGCGCGCAGCAATGAAGACCCAATGCAGCCAAAAATAAATTAAATAAATAAATACATTTATTAAAAAAATAATAATTACTTTTCAATTAAAAATTATACTGTAGTTAGAATTCATTTAGGTCTAAACTAAGTTATTCTAGTCAAGTTAAATCATTTTACTTTTCATATTACATACCTCTTAGTGGAGTTATATAGTATATATTTTAAGGAAAATGATACTGGCCAGATTTAGATATTTTTATATTTGACAAGCAGTATTTTTATGTCTGAATCAAATAAAATATTCCAGTTGCAAAATAGTTGAAATCATGTGATACAATCAGTGTAGAGCTCATGTTTTGTTTTATACTTTGTTTTCCTGGTTTTTAAAAAATTTTTCTTTACTTAAATATATATTTATTTACTATATATATTTACTGACTTTCTAAAGAGCAAATAAACATTTCTTTTTATTAGTTTGAAGAATTTACCAAATTCTTTATCACTGAGTTTTTCTCAAAATTTCTGAAATATTATATTTCATTCAAATCCAAAGTAATACTTGGCAAGCATAAAAATATCTAAATCTGGCTGGCGTGATTTTTCTTAAAATGTAATATACTTTTGGATGAGAAGAGGGGGTAAAACATGACTGATACAAGGCTTAAAATCTATTTTGTATATCTTTAAAATGTTAGAAGGATTCTTGGAGTAGATTGAGATTTTTTTCCAAGTCTTAAACTAAATAGCCTAGAGTTAATCATGGCCCTTTTTTTTTCTTTAATTGTATAAAAGGAATCTGTTGACAATTCTAAGGTACTTTTCAGGGCTTATTTTTAGGAAGGATGTAATGAGAATATAGTATAAATATATGCTACCTGAATTTTCCCCCGTATACTTTTTAAAAAAATTTATTTTAAAACTATTTTTAAATGTTTTCATTTGTAAATATTGCTGCTGTTTGGCCATATAACGACTTACACAAGTAACTTTCACTTGTTTGTTAAGTGTCCAGGGATAACATGACTGATTGGTTTTAGCAGACAACCTTATTTAACCATTAATTTCTTTCTTCAAGGCAGTGGTCCCAACGTGATGCACATTAGAATAATCTAGAGAACTTCAAAAAATATATCAGTGTTTGGGCTCGATCCCCAGAGATTTAGATTTCAGAGGTCTGTGATAGAAATTTGACAAGCTCCATAGGCAATAAACATGCAGCCAGGGTTTAGAACCATTGTATTCAAGCAAGAACTAGGTGAGGTGGTGTAGGGTTGTAAGTGGGATAGAAGTAGTAGGAATGAGCCTTAGTCATTTCTCTCTTCCCTACTTACAGTAAAACAACCCAGGAGAAGAGGAAGATCAAAGATCACCGAAAATCCAGAGATTAAAAAATGAATGTTTTTTCTTTTTGTCATTGTAGACATTGAAGGACTTTAATGAAACTTAAACGGTTCAACAAAAGATGCTCTAATGGATGACAGCGAAACTCCTACATATAATCTGCAGATAGAACCACAAGTTGGATGTCATCCTGGTGATGGCGTGGAAAGTACTGTAACATGCTTGCCCTCTGCATCAGATGAAAATGAAAATCAACTTGATGGTGATGGGCATGAGCTTCTGACCAGCAGTGACAGTGCAATGGGCAAACCTGAAGTGTTTGAGCCGGACAGTCTCAACAATAATGAAAGCTGCACATCAAGCTGTGAGGTGGCTGCAGGTGAGAACTTGGAAAACACTGCTTGTGAAGGCCCCAAAGAGGGACAGGCCTTCTTGAGAAAGGACCAAAAAATACCTGGAAAAAGTTCAAGAAGCAAAAAAGGCACTGTTAAGAAGATAACACAAGGTATTTTTTAAAAATTACTTATACTATTGTTTAAGAATAAAGTCTTCCCATCCCATACTGTGTGTATTGTCCTGCTTCTTGCTTTTCTTCTCTTAATATATTCCAGAGCTAGTTCTGTGATAGCACATACAGATACATCTGTGTGGTATGCCATGCATGTGACATATGTCTCTATAGTGTTCCATTATATGGGTGTACCGTAAAGTATCTAACCACTTCTTTATGGCTGTTCTCAGCATTCTGATGTAATAAATGTGCTGAAATTGACATTCTTTGTACCTGTCTTCTCACTAGGTGCTCCATATATATATATATATATTGCCTCCTTCCTTTATATATTAGACCATTTTCTACCAATATCAACCTTAAAATTTCCTTCTTTCATCACTTTGGCTTTGATTTCTACCCTGTGAGTTTATGGGCTAGTACAATCTTACTCAGCCTCTTTATAGGATCTTTCCATCTCACTTAGGTGAGTGGTAAACATTAACATGTATTAATATACATCATCTAGCAATGTTGAATAAGACATCTAGCTTTATATTACTTTGGTTACAAAGTAAATCAGAGTATTTCTCATCTGGCTTATAATTTGGCAGTTAAAATTTGGAGCTGTGGACTTTCTTGCCTGAGTCACAGGGCACCCTTGGGAAAAGGCAGCCTCTGGTTATTTTTGATCAAAACCATTTGGCTCTAGAGAGTTCTCGACACCCTGGACTGGGACTCTTTAGTGTAGCACCACTTTACCCACACAAGCATCTGCTCTAGTGAACAAAATGGAGTGTCTCCTCTCTTCTGTTTCTTTGGCTGATTAGAAACATAGCCAGTCTGTCCATATCCTATTTTTTATTTGTATTTGTTTATTTGGAGTAAAATATGAAACTTCCCGGTTTCTACAAATCAGTCCCTGTTTATTCAATCAGGCAATTTGATAACTTTTTAATGTAACTCATTAAACTCATTTGGCTTTCCAGTTAACGGATTCCTTTTTCTTTGCTTTTCCTTAGTAGACTTAAAGCAAATTAAAAAAATTTTTGACAAGAGAAATGAAAGCATTTTCTTAAAAGAACTAAGTGTAAACAGATGATATATACAGTGCTATCTGTATATAAATTGATTTATTCAGTAACCATAATTCAAGTGCTCTTTGACTCTTCCTTTCTAATCTGATCTAGTGATGTTTTTAAGAACTGACACCTAGTTACATATATATAAGGGTCAGTCATAGCTTCAAGATTCATGGCTCCTTTTATTTCTTCTTTCCATGACCTATTCCAGTTACCCTAGGTGTGATTATATAATTTCAAGTTATTTAGTGATTATCAGTGAGCAGATATGTGTAAAATTACTGTCCCCTTATGCATTTGAAATATATGATTTATAAAAGTTAGGGACAGCCTTTATACAGATTATTTAAAAATTTATTTTATATATCTTTAATAAAATGAGTTTAAGAGTGTAAGAAAACTGAATTAGGAGTTGTACAACCTAAGTTCAAATCTTACTTCTGGTTCTGGGTCACTTGGTGAGACTTAACCATTCTGTACTTTAGTTTCCTCATCTGTGTAATGATGATGTTCATCTATATATATCTATAAAACTCCTTTCTGAGCTATGAATTTCTCAGATTTCTGAATAAAGATGGTATAGTCTAAACTCAATTAAAATTTGGTGATTCACCTCCAGTGTATCTATAGAGTTTTTCATGTGTAAGTGGTACGTTGGTACATTTTTGTTTTTAATCATCATCTTTAGCTGGAGTACTGCAAAAGCCCCCTAAAGATGTCTCCCATCTTGTTTCTCACTAATCCATTCTTCATGTCAAAACTAAAAATGCACAGTTTATGGTTAGAGATCTATGGGCATATTTACTCTTCAGTATTTAATTCTAAGATACTAAGTAAATAAAGTTTCACAAAATGAGCAGATAAGTACTTTTCTAATAATAAAGTAGCTTCTCAAATGTGAAATGAAATGACATATAAAACATGATATTCAATTCCAAACCAGAAATAAGTTTTTTGTAGGTGGGTGCCCTCTCAACAGTTTTTTGGAAACATACATTAAGGTGAATTTATTCACTATTATGCTTACCTAGTTTAATTTGTAGTAATTTTTCATGTATCCAAAAGCTAGTACTAGGGGAAAAAAATTGGAGCAATAGTATTAGGAGACATCATTATTTACTGGTTTTCTGGAAGCAGCATTTCTGTAAACCTGCTAAAACCTGGAACTTGTCCCCAGGAAAAGTCCAGTTGTCATTATGTTACAATAATTTTTTTTTTCTTAAGAGAGTGGAGCAGGGTTTAAAGCTGCATTACATCAAGTTTTCACTGTGGTTAAATCTGGTGTAGCTTTAGGTAAATGTCCTAAAAACGAATGAAAATGAATCAATAATATTTTTTAAATTTTTATTGAAGTATAGTTGAAACCAATAAATTTTTAACAGCTTGATTAAGATATAATTCACATACTATATAATTCACTCATACATTTAAAGTGTACAGCAATTCAGTGATTTTTAGTATATTCACAAAGCCGTGCAATCATTACCACAGTCAGTTTTAGAACATTTTCATCACCACAAAAAGAAATCCCTTACCTATTAGCAGTCACTTCCCATTTCTCAGATTCTGCCCTTAAAAAGCCTATGGGAGCTCTCATGGGCATGCGTTTGTTAAATTCCCTTGGAGTTTCGTGAAGTTCATTTCTTGAAATGCTTTTTCAGATCTGCTGTATATAAAATCTAAATATTGAGTTTAGGATACTCAGACAAATGTGTATCCTAACTAAGTGAGCCTTTTATATGGAAGGAGAAAATAAATAATGGTTTTTGAGTTCAGGACAGTCTGGCTGGAGGCAGAGGTGCTTAAATAATCAGGTAAGCTTGTAGAGCTAGACATTGGCTTAGTGTGGCTCATTAAATTTTCTAACGAATAATTAGAACTCTGCTTCTTTAAGGGCTCAGCAAAGCAAACAAGCTGTAAGAAGTGCTGTTCTTTCCACTCAAGAAAAGTGCCCTTTGTGGCATATGAGAAGAAAATAAGGATAATCTTTTGAATGTTTATATGTCAGAGTCTGTTATGATGGCACATTCCTACTAAAACACTTAAAACATGAGTGATTTAGCTAGTGAAAGTAGTGGTCTTTCATCCTTGTTTGAGTCCCATCCCCCAAAACAGTCCTGAGGTATTAATAGTGATTTTCAAGATGCTGCCTAAAATAAAGTTGTGGCTATTTTGATGTCTTTCCTTCTTTATATTGACATTGAAAAAAATGCCTTCATTGCTGTAATTTCATATTATGATTCTTTGAGCCATTGCATAACTAAATTCCTCAAATCACCTGCATATGCTCATGCATATCTTGGCCATAAGTTTGGAAAATAGATCAGAAATAAATTTTAATACATGGTTATGTAGTTCCTATGCTAGACTCTATGTGCTTTGTTCCTTTTATTTTCCTTCCAAAATTTCCTCTCTCAAAGGTTCAAGTTAGTGCCATGAAAATAGAAGAGTGCTCAACATTTAAATATCTTCAGTTGTTGGCTAAACACATTTAAGCAGTTAAAAGGAAATATTCCTTCCTTTTCCTCAACACTACGTACTAGTATTATGAGAGATAAAGTTGAAAATGAGCCAGCTTCCTTCTGACCTGACCTGGAGTCAAAGGGACATCTTCTGTAATTATAGCATAATTACCATTTGCTTTGCATGGCACATTCTCCTCCTGTGCCCTCAGGTGGCAGCCTCTGCCTTTAGAGGGAGCAGCACAGGGGTCTGTGCTTAGGAGCTCAGGCAACAGTCAAGCTGCCCTGTGTCCTAAGGCAAGCGACCTGACTCCTCTCAACCTGGCTCCTTATAAATTAATGGCTAAAGATAAAATGAAGCACTTAGTAGACATTCCAAGTGGTAGCACTGTTTTCTAGATTGGGCGTTATTGTCTGATAGGATAATTATCTTTGTCAACTGAAAAAAAAAATAAAAAGCACAACCTAAAAGTTGAGAATTAAGTTTTATTTGGCGACAAAACTGAGAACTTAAGCCTGGGAGACAGTCTCTCAGATAGCTCTAAGGAAGTGCTCTGAAGAGGTAAGGGAGGAGCCAGGATACGTAGGAGTTTTTGCAGCAAAGGCCAGGTAGTCTGAACATCAAAAGATCACTGTTAACTAGAGAAAACCAGACATCTCAAGTTAAGGAATTTAGCGCTTTTCTATGAATGGGAAGATGCAAGAGTCTGGGCTCATTGAAATCATTCCTTTGATATACACCTCAGCTTTCTGGGACCAGTATCCTGTGCTTTCTTATCCTGAGTCTCCTCTGGGTGCATCATTGGGGTGGCTGCAGAGGCTGACTGTTAAGAGGGTGGGCATCCTCTTTCTATCCTCAATTCCCTCAGGGTTCACCTTCTGGGCAGCTGTACTGTGATGGCTTGATGGCTGCAACATCCTTTGTTTACTGATATGGCAGGCAACATTTTTTCTTTAACATCTTAACTAAGTTCACTGATTCTTTTTCCTGCTTGCTCAAGTCTGCTGTTGACTCCCCTTAGTGAAGTTTTCATTTCAATCACTGTATTTTTAAGTTCCAGAGTTTTTGTTTCACTTCTGTTGATAATTACTGTCTCTTTAATTGATATTCTTATTTTGTTCATAACATTGTTTTCCTGATTTCCTTTAGTTCTTTGTCCATGGTTTCCATTAGCTCTTTGGGCATATTTAAGACAGGTGATTTAAAGTGGTTTTCTAATCCAACATTTGGGCTTCCTCAAGGATGCTTCTGTCAGTTTATTTCCTCTGAATGGGCCATACTTTAGTGTTTCTTTGTATGCTGTGTGACTTTTTGATGTTGAAAACTGGACACTTGAATATTATAATGTGGTAACTCTGGAAATTATATTCTCCCTCTTTCTCAAGGTTGGCTGTTCTTGATTGAAGTCATGGTTTGTATTCCTTTTCCATTCTTTATGGCTCTATGCTTAGGTCCTTCCTTAACACTTAGCCAGGCCATTTACAATTCTGCCTCAGCCTTCACTTCCTGCTGCCACTGAGCTTATTCATCCAGTGGGAAAAGCTTAAGGTGTTCTCCCATCCCTTCTAAGCATGCTTCCTGGCCTGAGCATATGTGTAACTTTCTAAATTCCCTAGTATATGCCAGCGCTTTTGAACGCTCTGATTTCCCAAAGAAACTCTATCCCTGGCCTTTGCTTCCTGGTTTTAAGCAGTCTATTGTATGCCTCACTTGTGAATTTTTTGCCCCAGGTGGCTGCAGATTTTTTGATCGCCTGATAATGTAACAAAGCAAGGGCTTCTGTGCCCCCAGCAGAAACTCCGGCACAAACTCTGAGAGCTGGTGTTTGCAGCAAAATAAGGGTTTTTTGCAAGGCACCAAGTGAGAGAGTGGGAACCAAGTCTTAGATCCAATTCAACTTGGTCTTTAAGTTATGGGGTTTTTTTGTTTTTGTTTTTTGTTTTTAGGGGAAGAAAGAGAGGCTGGGTTTGTCATTTTGTGACATTTCTTAGTGTTTCAGGAGTCAGTATGTCTCTGGTTTACAATTTTCAGGCCAGGTGGTCCACAACTTGGGGAAATCTATTAGCTTATCTTGCCTTAGAGAAACAACTTGAGTTTGTATGTTAATCATGATATCTATAATAGTAATTTTAGTACATTAATGATAATGTTATCGACAACAGCAATTTTAGTCATCTGACTGGTATGTTTGTGTTCAGTTAGCACAGGATTGAGGTCAGAGAGGACAAGAAAGGGAATGAAGTTTTGCATAGAGAGATTGATCATAAACTCAGCAAGAGAACTTGGTTTTAGGGGCACTTGGTATAAGTAATGCTTGCCAGCAAAGCCTGCTGCTTTTCTGCTCTGAGGGGGTTCTGAGTTAGGTGAAACAGAGGTGAACACCTTGCATCAGTCCTTCAGGTAGTCCCAGACAGGTTCGAATAGAAAAACAATAATTTTCAAGTAAGGTCTGCCCTGCTTCCTTTGGAACCAGAGACCAGCGTCCCATATAGGGAGGGTGCTGCTGTCTTCAAGACCGTTGCTGAGCTGGAGAGGGCAAGGGTTTTAATATGCCACAAATCTTGCCTACCAATTTTACAATGCCTTTTTCTTGATTCAGTTTGTTGCTGTATACCTGTGACTGTTTTTCCAGAGTTCTGACAAAGTTGATTTCGGTAGTTCTAGTTTTTTTTGTTTGTTTTTTTAAAATATGTCTATGAAGGGATGGGAGTTTGGAGCTGCCTACTCCATGATTTTACTTATATCACTCAACATCTTTTAATTTTAGGGTTTCCAATAGCAAGAGCTATGCCCAGATGCATGGATTGAAAATGCTCTGAAGAATCCTACTGTTTCATATTTTTGTTTGATAGCACCTTTTTAGATAGGGATGCTGTTGATTAAGAAACGTCACCTCAATCTTTGGGAAGTGATATTATCTTTGTTTTAGAGATGGAGAGGGCAAGAAGCTTAAATTTTGAAGCCTCATAAGGATACAGTGGTTGAGAAGGAGTTTAAATGCAGTAGAGCTCCAGGAAAACAGTTTGGTAGTTCCTCAAAAAGTTAAACATAGAATTACCATTAATTCAGCAATTCTACTTCTAGACATATACCCAAGGTAATTGAAAGTAAGGACTCAGATACCTGTACACCAGTGTTCATGGCAGCATTATTTACAGAAACCAAAAGGTGTTAACAACCCAAATGTCCATTGACAAAATGTATGAAACAAACAAAATGTATGAAAAAAAAACATATATATGGATACATTATTCAGCCTTAAAAGGAGTGATAATCTGATATATGCTACAATATGGATGAACCTTGAAGACATTATGCTGAGTGAAACAAGCCAGACACAAAAGGACAAATATTGTTTGATTTCACTTATATGAGATACTTAGACTAGGCAAATTCTTGGAGGCAGAAAGTAGAGTAGAGGTGTCGACTGAGAAAAAAGAAAGCAGAACCTAGAAGTTGAGAATGTTTAATTTGGCAGACTTCCTGAAGACCTAAACCCAGGAGGCAGCCTCTCAGATAGCTCTGAGTGGCTGTTCCCAAGAGGTAAAGTAAAAGCCAGGAGATACAGCAGTTTTTGCAACAAAAACCAGCTAGTCAGAACATGGAAAGATGACTGTTAATTAAAGAAAACCAGACATCTCAAGTGAATGAATTCAGTGCTTTTCTATGTACAGGAAGATGTGAGAGTCTGGGCTTATTGAAATCATTCCTTTGATATGCATCATAATTATCTAGGGCTAGTATCCTGCTTTTTTCCATCCTGAATCCCATCAGGGTGCACCATTGGGGGGCAGCTGCAGTGGCTGATGATGGTGGCAGGCAGGCTGTGTGTCTCCATCCTGAGTTCCCTCAGGGCTCACCGTCTGGGCAGCTGCAGTGGCTAATGGCTTGATGGCCGCAACCTCCTTTGTTTACTGATGTGGCAGAGGATTCCAGATATGAAGCAGGAGGGGAATGGGGACTTAGTGTTGAATGGGTACAGAGTTTTGGGGGTGATGAGAAAGTTCTGGAAATGGTTAGTGGTGATGGCTGTACATCGTGAATGTAATTAATGTCACTGAATTGTACAGTTCAAAGTGGTTAAAATGGTTTTATGTTACCTATAAAAAAAATCACCAAAAAAAATTCATAGAGCTCCAGACTCACTGGTATGGACATATAGAGTTAATTTGATTACAGCTTGCTGAGTTTTAAACAAAAGTTCTTGAGTATTTATTGAGCACTTACTGTATGACTGCCACCATGATGCATGCTTTGTATGAAATAGCTCATTTAATCTTCTCCAAAGCCTTACTAAGTACCACAATTAGCCTCAATCTACAGATGAGGAATCTGAAAGCACAGAGGTAAGTAAATTGCCCAATACCATATTGCTCACAAGTGACACTCTCAGGATTTGATCCCAGGCAGTCTGACTTCAGACTGAGCCTGATTGTTAAACCAAGCTATTTGACTTTTTCTGAATTTTAATGTGTGTTTAAAGGAAAGTTCTGTTTCATGTTTGACTCACCATACTTTGCCTTTTCTCTGAGTATGTTGCCAGGCGTGCTTCTTCAGAACAATTCCTGCTTGCCAGCCTCAGCAAGATGAAACATAATCAGAGAAAGGGGTGATGGTTCACTCTGAGGGAAGTGGTGGAGTTTGGTTTGTTTCAGTAATTGTCTCTGAATCCTGGTATAACTTTTCCTCAGATTTCATTATTAGATCTAGTCTCAATGTAGTGAAAGGGACCTTCGACAACTGGGTCAAGGAAAGTATTTTTATGAAAGCAGTGAATGTACTTTTTTTCTCTAATACTTTTCTTCAAAAAGCTCAGTGTTCTTAGTTGAAAGAAGAGAGGTCATGGAATTGTGGATAAATAGCAGTGTCTCTTACTTTATTTCTTATCTAAATGTAATTTCTGAGGAGAGTCTGTACAGGGCAGTATCCCCATTTAACAGGTAGGGAAATTAAGAGGTTGACTTGCCTAGAGTTGCAGAACTAGAAAGCAGTCGATTTGGGATTCAAACCCAGGCACCTGACTTCAGAGCCAAGGCTCTCATTTAATCTCTGATGAATTTCAATTGCTTTATCTGTAATTTCTAATACCCACTTTATACTGTTGTGAGAGTCCAGTGGCATAGTGAATATGGGCTCGTAGTATACTCCGTGGTACATACTCACATTTAACCAACTTTTTTCCCAAGAAGTATTTTAAGTACCTGCTCTGTGTCAGGCACTGTGCTCAATATTGATGTCACAATGGTTAATCATACCCCTGCCCTTTAAAAGCTGATAGACCAGGCAGAGGGAACAGCATGAACAAAAAGCAGATTGTTTTCTAAAGCCCCACAAACCTGCATATAAGATAGCCTCCTTATAATCTTGAGTAGTAGTATACAGTATATGAAATGCATTAAGCCTTAATTTTTTAAAATTGAAGTATAGTTGTTTTACAATGTGTTAATTTCTGCTGTACAGCAAAGTGATTCAGTTATACATACATATACATTCTTTTATTAATATTCTTTCCCATTATGGTTTATCCCAGGATATTGAATATAGTTCCCTGTACTATACAGTAGGACCTTGTTGTTTATCCATTCTGTATATAATAGCCTACATCTGCTCACCCCAACCTCCCACTCCATCCCTCCCCAACCCCCTCCCCCTTGGCAACCACAAGTCTGTTCTCTGTGAGTCTGTTTCTGTTTCGTAGATAGGTTCATTTGTGTCATATTTTAGATTTCACATCTAAGTGATAGCACGTGGTATTTGTCTTTCTCTTTCTGACATACTTAGTATGATAATCTCTAGTTGCATCCATGTCGCTGCAAATGGCATTATTTCATTCTTTTTCATGGCTGAGTGTGTGTGTGTGTGTGTGTGTGTATACATACATCATATCTTCTTTATCCATTCATCTGTCGATGGACATTTAGGTTGTTTCCATGTCTTGGCTATTGTGAATAGTGCAGCTATGAACATAGGGGTGAAATGCATTAATCCTTTAAATAACCCTTCTCCCATCCCCAAACATCCCCATCAGCTTAGTTTACATTATTACTTTCACTGTTTTATCCTAAGTATAGTCGTTGCTGCTGTCTTTACCTAGGCCTTGATGTCTTCTATGTAGCATCTTTTCAACCCACATTTTGCCTGTGATAATTTTTCATTATCTTGATTAATTACTACCTAAGGTATGAGATTTTTTACCTTTAAATTATCTAGTCACATCATTCTCCCTGTCACGCAGAGAAACAGTTAATATCCCTTCGGTATATTAACAAATGGCAGATTTTAGATTATTAAAGAAGAATACTATGAGTAATTATGTCAGGGTACATTCCTAATGTTTTAGGGTAAAGGATACTTGTACTGTTCTCCCACAGGTGTGTCTCTTGACCACTATCAGAGACAGATTCTAAATTGAATAAAATAACTCTGTGTCAAAACTGACACAAAATTCAGGTGGTATGATGAATTGAATACAATCTCTCACTTAAGGTAATTCCTCTAATCTCTGGCCCAAGGCAGTTACAAGTAATTTTTTTTTAAATGTAAAACCTCAATAGGTACATGTAAACTATGATGTCTATTTTAGAGCTTGATGAAGTTGACAGATATTAAATTAAATGAAGGCCTATGATTGACTGCCACCACCTACATATACTTATAAATAGAATCACCAAATTGCTTAATGGGGTGTTTTAACTATAGCCCATTTGACTTCCACAGATGAAGATAAATAGAATTTTTTGCTCCTATGTGGATGTTAGATTCATATCTAGTAAAAGAAAGCTTCTTTTGTATTGAATGACAATTTGTAATTAAGGTGAAATTATATGTGCTGATACATGTTTTGATTTGGCTTTTCTCAATAACTATAAATATATTTTTACCAGAAAACTTTTAATATATTTAGAAGAAATTTTTGTATTAATTGATGATATATTCTTAATTTTTTCAAGCAAAACTTTGGCAAGACCACGTGACATGAGAAGTAATGACATAAAAATTATTTTGAAATCTCCATGGAAAAATACTGAAACTTCCATGTTATGTCATAAATGCTTGATTACTATTACTTTAAAATATTTTAGTACATTATAAAGGTATCAATTCACAATATGCTAATCTTTCTGAGTACTCATGGTTATGCTGGTGCTTATTTTCTTTATTGTCTTTATTAAAAATAAGTTTAATCATGTTCAAACTTATAATATTGGTGACTAATAAATAAGCAATTTAATACTCCAACGGCGTTTTTATAATTCCTATTATTCACCATGACATTAGCAATATGAGCTTCATTAACTTTATTTACACTTTGCTCTGAATGTTTTCTTCAAAATGAAAAAAAAATGTAAAAGCACACTGTCTCAGAAGTGCTTTATGATTCCTGTGACCTTTTTAATTCAAGTGACAGTAAAACCTCTTTTTAGGATAAGCTTTGGGAGCACACCTACCTTTTACATTCACTATCTCATTTAATTCTCATAATAATTTTATAAGTTGGTAGAGTGTCCAGATTACAGATCAGGAAACTGGGGGGTGAAGAAATTGATGGATGTGCCACAGGTATAGCTAATACGTAGTGGAAGTAGGATGGGTACTTAGGGCTGCCCTGATTTCTGTCATTCTCCTTCCAACTCTTTGGGAATACATAGTTTTCTCAGTATAAGTTCTTTATCCTAGTAATGTGAAGTTAATAAGGACGTATTTTAAGTAGTTTAAAAATCCATTATCCAGAATATGGCTAAATCCTGTTTTCCTATTGAATATTTTGTGTGCCTAAGGCAAAGTATATCCTTGTCATTTAATAACATGTATAATAACAATTTATATGTTTCTTTAAACCATGATAAAATTGTCTTTAAAGCTTGACAGCACTGGAAACAGAAACCTGCTTTTTAGTATGGAATGTGGCAGAATTCTTCTTGCAAGGCCATGCACCTATTTTCTTGCATGAAACTCTGATATGCCACTGTTTATGCAATCTACATTTTATGCAAAGTTAGTCACAGTGGTTAAAAAAATACAGTGTGTGTGTGGGAGGGCAGCTAGAAGATACTTATATTAGACAGGTACCCTTACCTTCAATTTTCTTAAATAATTGACAACCTTGTTTACAGTGATATTTTACATTTCATTTATTTATTTAAATTGTACATATTTAAGGTGTACAACATGATGGTTTGATACACATAGTGAAATGATTACTACAGTCAATCTAGTTAACATATCTCCTCACATAGTTACCATTTATTGTGTGATGACTGCAACTGAAACCTCTCAGTATATTTTCAGTGTTCAATACAGTATTATTAAGTATAGTCATTATGCCTGTACATTAGATTTCTAGATTTATGCATCCTGCATAACTACAGCTCTGTCCTTTTGATCAACATCTCCCTGTCTGCCCCCACCAGTCCCTGGGAACCATCATCATACTACTTCACTTCTATGAGTTTCATTTACAAAAAAAAAAAATTTTTTTTTTAGATTGCACATTTAAGGTGAAATCATGCAGTGTTTGTCTTTCTCTGTCTAGCTTATTTCACTTAGCATAATGTCCTCCAAGTTCATCCAAGTTGTCACAACAGGCAGGATTTCCTTCTTTCTCATGGCTGAGTAATATTCCATTTTATATGTGTACCACCTCTTCTTCGGCTGTTCATCCATTGACAGACACTTGTATTATTTCCATATCTGGGCTCTTATAAGTAATGCTGTAATGAACCTGGGGGAGCAGATATCTCTTTGAGTCTTGATTTCATTCCCTTTGGGTATATACCCAGAAGTAGGTTAGCTGGATAATATGGTAGTTCTAGTCTTACGTTTTTGAGGAATGTTTGTCCTGTTTTCCACAATAGTTGTACCAATTTGCATTTCCACCAACAGGGTACAATCAAATTGTTTTCTTGCTATTCATTTGTTTGAATTCCTTATATATTTCGGATGTTAACCCCTTTTCAGATGGGATGGTTTGCAAATATTTTCTCCCATTTTATAGGTTGTCTCTTCACTTTGTTGATTGTTTCCTTTACTGTGCAGAAGCTTTTTAGTTTGATGAAATCCCATCTTCTACTTTTGCTTTTGTTGTCTGTGCTTTTGGTGTCATGTCTGAAACATTATTACCTAGACCAATGTCAAGAAAATTTTCCCCCATGTTTTGTTCTCATTGTTGTATGGTTTCAGGTCTTACATTTAAATCTTCAATTCATACTGAGTTGATTTTTGTATATGTAGTGAAATAAGGGTCCAATTTCATTCTTCCACATGTGGAAAACCAGTTTTGTCAGTACCATTTATTGAAGAAACTATCCTTTCTCCAATTGTTTGTTTCTTGCATCTTTGATCAAGTTGATAATTGTGTGGATTTATTTCTGAGCTCTTTGTTGTGTTCCATTGGTCTGTATGTCTGTTATTATTGCCAACCATCTTATTTTGAATACTAAAACTTTGTAGTATTTTTTGAAATCAGGTACTGTGATGCCTCCAACTTTGTTCTTTTTGCTCAAGACTGCTGTGGCTATATGTGGTCTTTTGTGGTTCCATATAAATTTTAGGACTTTTTTCTATTTCTTTGAAAACTGCCATTGAAATTTTGATAGGGATTCCATTGAATCTGTAGATTGCTATGAGTAGTATAGATATTTTAAAATTCTTCCAACCCATAAACATAGTATACCTTTCTATTTATTTGTCTCTTCTTAGTTCCTTTCATCAATATTTATTGTTTTCAGTGTACAGAGCTTTCCCCTAATTGGTTAAATTTATTCCTAAGTACTTGATCATTTTAAAGCTATTGTAAATAGGATTTTTTTTCTTTATTTCTTTTCCAGATGGCTCATTGTTAGTGTATAGCAACGCAACTGATTTTTGTTTGTTGACTGTGTATTCTGCAACTTTACTGAAATCATTTATTAGCTCTAACAGTTTTTTAGTGGCATCTTGAGGGTTTTCTGTTTTATAAGATCATATCATCTGCAAACAGAGACAGTTTTACTTCTTCCTTTTTGAGTTTGATGCCTTATATTTCTTTTTCTTGCCTAATTGCTCTGGCTAGGACTTCCAGTACTGTGTTGAATAGGAATGGTGAGAGTGGGCACCTTTGCCTTGTTCATGACCTTAGAGGAAACTATTTTAACCTTTCACTGTTGAGTGTGATGTTACCTGTGGGTTTGTCATATATGGCTTTTATCATGTTGAGGTTTCTGTCTATACCTTCTATGTCAAGAGTTTTATCAGGAAAGGATATTAAATTTTGTTCAGTAACTTTTTGCACATCTACTGAGATGATCATATGATATTTATCCTTCATTCAGTTAATGTGTTGTATCACATCGATTGATTTCTGTATGTTGAACCATCCTTGCATTCCAGAAGTAAATCCTGCTTGATCATGGTGTCTGATCCCTTAAATGTGCTGTTGAATTCAATTTCCTAGTATTTTGTTGAGAATTTTTACATCTGTATTCATCAGACATACTGGTCTATAGTTTACTTTTCTTGTAGTATCTTTATTTGGCTTTAGTTTTGGGGTAATGCTGGCTTTGTAAAAATGGGATTGGGACTGTTCGCTCTTCTTTGATCTTTGGAAGAAGTTGAGAAGGATTGACATTAATTTTTCATTAAATATTTGGTAGAATTCACCAATGAAACTATATGGGCTTGGGCTTTTCTTTGCTGGGAGGTTTTTGATTACTGATTCAATCTCCTTACTCATTACTGGTCTGTTCATATCTTCTATTCATGATTCAGTCTTGGTAGGGTGTATGTTTCTAGGAACTTATCTTAGGAACATTTCTTCTTGGTCATCCAATTTGTTGACATATAAATTGTTCATAATAGTCTTTTATGATCCTTTTTATTTCTGTGGTATTAGTTGTAATGTCTTCTTTTTTCATTTCTGATTTTATTTAATTGAGACCTCCCTTTTTTTCTTAGTGTAGCTAAAGATTTGTCAATTTTGTTTATCTTTTCAAAAAACCAACTCACTGTTTCATTGGTCTTTTCTATTGTTTTTCTAGTCTCTATTTCATTTGTTTCTACTCTAATCTTTATTGTTTCTTTCCTTTTGCTAACTTTGGGCTTAGTTTGTTCTTTTTCTAGTTCCTTGAGCTATAAGGTTAGTTTAAACGTTTATTTGAGATCTTTTTTTGTAATGTGGGCATTGATCACTATATAGTTTCTTCTTATTGTGGCTTTTTCTGCATCACATAAGTTTTGACAAGTTGTGCTTTCATTTTCATTTTTCTCAAGATACTTTTTACTTCCCTTTTGATTTCTTTTTTGACCCATTGGTTGTTCTGGAGTGTGTTGTTTAATTTTCACTTACTTACGAATTTCCCAAATTTCCTCCTGCTATTGATTTCTAGTTTTATAACATTGTGGTCAGAAAAGACACTGGATATGATTTCAGACTTTTAAAATTTGTTAAGACTTGTTTTGTGGCCTAATATATGATGTATCCCAGAGAATAACTTGATAAGATCCTGTACTCTATTGCTGTTAGATACAATGTTTTATATAGTTCTGTTAGGGCCTTTTGATCTGTAGTGTTGTTCAAGTCCACTGTTTCCTTTTCATTATCAGTCTGTATGATCTATTCATAGCTGAAAGTGGGGTATTGAAGTCCTCTATTATTATTATATTGCTGTCAATTTCTCTCTTCAGTTTAGTTAATATGTGCTTATATATATTTATATATGTGCTTGATTACCTATCTGTTTACAATTATTATATCCTCTTGATAAACTGACCCCTTTATGTGACCTTTGTCTCTTTTGACAGTTTTTGACTTAATTTTGTCTGATATAAGTACAGCCACTCCTCCTCTCTTTGTCATTTGCATATAATACTTTTTTCATCCCTCACTTTCAGCCTATGTGTGCCTTAAAGCTAAAGTGAGTCTCTTGAAACAATTGTTGGATCTTGTTTTTTAGTTTTTTAAATCATTCAGGCACCCTATGTTTTTTGATTAGAGAATTTAATCCAGTTACACTTGAAGTAATTATCAGTATGTGAGGATTTACTATTGCCATTTTATAAATTGTTTTCTGACTGTTTTGTAGTTCCTCTCTTCCTTTCTTTCTGTCTTCATTATTTGATAATTTTTATAGTGGTATGCTTTGATATCTTTATCTTTTGTGTGTCTACTGCAGGTTTGGTTTTTTTTTTGGTTACCATGAGGCTTATATAAAACATATATATATATATATATATATTTATGTATATAATTGTATTTTTAGCTGATAACAGCTTAACTTTTACAATAATCAAAAAATACAGTTTAGGAAATTCCCTGGAGGTCCACTGGTTAGGATTCTGCGCTTTCACTGCTGAGGCGGTTCAATCCCTGGTCAGGGAACTAAGATCCCACAAGCCGCAGAGCATGGCAAAAAAAAAAAAAAAAAAAGTAGTTTAACTTCTCCTCCCCTGACATTTTATGCTATTGATGTCACAATTTACATCTTAAATATATGGTTTATCCATTAACACTTTATTGTAGCTATGGTAACTCATAATACTTCTGTCTTTTAACTTTTATACCAGAGTTAATAGTGTTTACATCAATCACGTGATACATTACATTAACAAAATGAAGAATAAAAATCATGATCATCTCAATGGATGCAGAAAAAGCTTTTGACAAAATCCAACACCAATTCATGATAAAACACTCTCCACAAATTGGGTATAAAGGGAATATACCTCAGCATAATAAAGGCCATACATGACAAGCCCACAGCTAACGTTATACTCAACTGTGAAAAGCTGAAAGCAGTCCCTCTGAGATCAAGAACAAGACAAGGATGCCCACCTTTGTCACATTTATTCAACATAGTATTCAAAGTCTTCCATCAGACAAAAAAAAAAGAAAAGGAATCCAAATGGGAAAGGAAGAAATAAAACTGTCACTGTTTGCAGATGACATGATAACTATGCACACAAAATCCTAATGATGCCACCAAAAAACCATTAGAACTCACCAATGAATTTGGCAAAGTTGCAGGATAAAAAATTAGTACACAAAATCTGTTGTGTTTCTATATACTAACAACAAACTATCAGAAAGCGAAATTAAGAAAACAGCCCCATTTACAATTGTATCAAAAAGAATAAAATACGTAAATCTAACTAAGGAGGTAAAAGACCTGCACTAAGAAAGCTACAACACTGATGAAAAAAACTAAAGATAACACAGATTGAAAGATATACCATGTTCATGGATTGGAAAAATATTGTTAAAATGACTAGTACCCAAAGCAATCTACAGATTCAGTGCAATCCCTATCAAAATACCAATGACATTTTTCATAGAAATAGAGCAAATAAATCTAAAATTTGTATGGAAGCACAAAAGACTGAATAGCCAAAACAATCTTATGAAAGAAGAAGCAAGGTGGAGGTATCATGCTCACTCATTTCAAGCTATTCTACAAATCTACAGTAATCAAAACAATATGCTACTGGCACAAAAATAGACGCATATACCAGTGGAACAGAATAGCCCAGAAATGAGCCCACAATTATATGGCCAATTAAAGACAAAGGAGGCAAGAATATACAATGGGGAAAATTTAACCTCTTAAATAAATAGTGTTTGGAAAACGGGACAGCTACATGAAAGAATCAAACTGACCCACTTCCTCACACCACAAAAATAAATTCAAAATGGATTAAAGACCTAAATGAAAGATCTGAAACGATAAAACCATAGTTCTTTGAATATGTTTCCGCAGGGAAGGGAAACAAAAGCAAAAATAAGTAAATCAAACTAAAAACCTATTGCGCAGTGAAGGAAATTATCAACAAAACAAAAAGGCTGACTACTGAATGGGAGAAAATATTTCCAAATGATATATTTGAGAAGGGGTTAATATCCAAAATATACAAAGAACTCATACAACGTGATATCAAAGAACCAGACAACACAGTTAAAAAATGGGCAGAGGACCTGAATAGACATTTTTCCAAAGAAGATGTACAAATGGCCAACAGTCACATGAAAAGATGCTCAAGACTGAGCTCTGCCCACCAGAGCAACACCCAGCTCTACCCACTACCAGTCCCTCCCATCAGGAAACTTTCACAAGCCTCTTAGTTAGCCTAATCCACAGGAGGGCAGACAGGAGAAGCAAGAAGAAGTACAATCCTTCAGCTTGTGGAACAAAAACCACATTCACAGAAAGATAGAAAACATGAAAAGTCAGAGGGCTATGTACCAGATGAAGGAACAAGATAAAACCCCAGAAAAACAACTAAATTAAGTGGAGATAGGCAACCTTCCAGAAAAAGAATTCAGAATAATGATAGTGAAGATGATCCAGGACCTCAGAAAAACAATGGAGGCAAAGATCGAGAAAATGCAGGAAATGTTTAAGAAAGACCTACAAGAATTAAAGAACAAACACCTAGAAGAATTAAAGAACAAACAAACAGATGAACAATACAATAACTGAAGTGAAAACCACACTAGAAGGAATCAAGAGCAGCATAACTGAGGCAGCGGAACGGATAAGTGACCTGGAAGACAGAATGGTGGAATTCGCTACCGCGGAACAGAATAAAGAAGAAAGAATGAAAAGAAATGAAGACAGCCTAAAGGACCTCTAAGACAACATGCAACGCAACAACATTTGCATTATAGGGGTCCCAGAAGGAGAAGAGAGAAAGGACCCGAGAAACTATTTGAGGAGATTACAGTTGAAATTTTCCCTAAGATGGGAAAGGAAATAGCCACCCAAGTCCAGGAAACGCAGAGAGTCCCAGGCAGGATAAACCCAAGGAGAAACACGCCAAGACACATAGTAATCAAATTGACAAAAATTAAAGACAAAAATCATTGAAAGCAACGAGAGAAAAATGACAAATAACATCCAAGGGAACTTCCATAAGATTAACGGCAGATTTCTCAGCAGAAACGCTACAGGCCAGAGGGGAGTGGCATGATATACTTAAAGTGATGAAAGGGAAGAACCTACAACCAAGATTACTGTACCTGACGAGGATCTCATTCAGATTTGACGGAGAAATCAAAAGCTTTACAGACAAGGAAAAGCTAAGAGAATTCATTACCACCAAACCAGCTCTACAGCAAATGCTAAAGGAACTTCTCTAAGTGGGAAACACAAGAGAAGAAAAAGATGTACAAAAACAAACCCATAACAATTAAGAAAATGGTAATAGGAACATACATATCGATAATTACCTTAAACGTGAATGGATTAAATGCTCCAACCAGAAGACACAGGCTTACTGAATGGATACAAAAACAAGACCCATATATATGCTGTCTACAAGAGACCCACTTCAGACCTAGGTACACAAACAGACTGAAAGTGAGGGGATGGAAAAAGATATTCCATGCAAATGGAAATCAAAAGAAAGCTGGAGTGGCAATACTCATATCAGATAAAATAGACTTTAAAATAAAGAATGTTACAAGAGACAAGGAAGGACACTACATAATGATCTAGGGACCAATCCAAAAAGAAGATATGACCATTATAAATATATATGCACCCAACATAGGAGCACCTCAATACATAAGGCAACTGCCAACAGCTATAAAAGAGGAAATCAACAGTAAGACAATAGTAGTGGGGTACTTTAACACCTCACACCAATGGACAGATCATCCAAAATGAACATAAATAAGGTAACAGAAGCTTTAAATGACACAATAGACCAGATAGATTTAATTGATATTTATAGGACATTCCATCCAAAAACAGCAGATTACACTTTCTTCTCAACTGTTCACAGGACATTCTCCAGGATACATCACGTCCTGGGTCACAAATCAATCCTCAGTAAATTTGAGAAAATTGAAATCATCTCAAGCATCTTTTACTGCCACAACGTTGTGAGATTAGAAATCAATTACAGGAAAAAGTTAAAAAACATAAACACATGGAGGCTAAACAATACATTACTAACCAAGAGATCACTGAAGAAATCAAAGAGGAAATCAAAAAATACCTAGAGACAAATGACAATGAAAACACAACAATCCAAAACCTGTGGTATGCAGCAAAAGCAATTCTAAGGGGAATTTATAGCAATACAATCTTACCTCAAGAAACAAAAAAATTCTTAAATACACAACCTAACCTTACACCTTAAGAAACTAGAGAATGAAGAACAAAGAAAACCCAAAGTTAGTAGAAGGAAAGAAATCATAAAGGTCAGAGCAGAAATAAATAAAATAGAAACAAAACAATAGCAAAGATCAATAAAACTAAAAACTGGTTCTTTGAGAAAATAAACAAAATTGATAAACCATTAGCCAGACTCATCAAGAAAAAGAGGGACAGGACTCAAATCAATAAAATTAGAAATGAAGTTACAACAGACACCGCAGGAATACAAAGCATCCTAAGAGACTACTACAAGCAACTCTATGCCAATAAAATGGACAAACTGGAAGAAATGGACAAATTCTTAGAAAGGTATAACCTTCCAAGGCTGAGCCTGGAAGAAAGAGAAAATATGAACAGACCAACCAAAAGTAATGAAATTGAAACTGTGATTAAAAATCTTCCAACAAACAAAAGTCCAGGACCACATGGCTTCACAGGTGAATTCTGTCAAACATTTAGAGAAGAGCTAACACCCATCCTTCTCAAACTCTTCCAAAAAATTGCAGAGGAAGGAACACTGCCAAACTCATTCTGTGAGGCCACCATCATCCTGATAGCAAAACCAGACAAAGATACTACGGAAAAAGAAAATTACAGACCAATATCACTGATGAATATAGATGCAAAAATCCTCAACAAAATACTAGCAAACAGAATCCAACAACACATTAAAAGGATCATACACCATGATCAAGTGGGATTTATCCCAGGGATGGAAGGATTCTTCAATATATGCAAATTAATCAATGTGATACACCATATTAATAAATTGAATAATTAAAACCATATGATCATCTAAATAGATACAGAAAAAGCTTTCGACAAAATTCAACACCCATTTATGATAAAAACTCTCCAGAAAGTGGGCATGGAGGGCACCTACCTCAAGGTAATAAAGGCCATATACGACAACCCCACAGCCAACATCATTCTCGATGGTGAAAAACTGAAAGCATTTCCTCTAAGATCAGGAACAAAACAAGGATGTCCTCTCTCACCACTATTATTCAACATAGTTTTGGAAGTCCTAGCCATGGCAATCAGAGAAGAAAAAGAAATAAAAGGAATGCAAATTGGAAAAGAACTAAAACTGTCACTGTTTGCAGATGACATGATACTATACATAGAGAATCCTAAAGATGCCACCAGAAAACTACTAGAGATAATCAATGAATTTGGTAAAGTTGCAGGATACAAAATTAATGCACAGAAATCTGTTGCATTCCTATACTCTAATGATGAAAAATCTGAAAGAGAAATTAAGGAAACACTCCCATTTACCATTGCAACAAAAAGAATAAAATACCTAGGAATAAACCTACCTAAGGAGACAAAAGACCTGTATGCAGAAAACTATAAGACACTGATGAAAGAAATTAAAAATGATACCAACAGATGGAGAGATATACCACGTTCTTGGATTGGAAGAATCAATATTGCAAAAATGACTGTACGACCCAAAGCAATCTACAGATTCAATGCAATCCCTATCAAATTTCCAATGGCATTTTTTACAGAACTAAAACAAAAAATCTGAAAATTTTATAGAGACACAAAAGACCCCGAATAGCCAAAGCAGTCTTGAGGGAAAAAAACAGAGCTGGAGGAATCAGACTCCCCAACTTCAGACTATACTACAATGCTACAGTCATCAAGACAATATGGTACTGGCACAGAAACAGAAAGATAGATCAATGGAACAGGATAGAAAGCCCAGAGAGAAACCCACGCACCTATGGTCAACTAATCTATGACAAAGGAGGCAAGAATATACAATGGAGAAAAGACAGTTTCTTCAATAAGTGGTGCTGGGAATACTGGACAGCTACATGTAAAAGAATGAAATTAGAACACCCCCTAACACCATACACAGAAATAAACTCAAAATGGATTAGAGACCTAAATGTAAGACTGGACACTATAAAACTCTTGGAGGAAAACATAAGGAGAACACTGTTTGACATAAGTCACAGCAAGATCTGTTTTGATCCACCTCCTAGAGTAATGGAAATAAAAACAAAAATAAACAAATGGGACCTAATGAAACTTAAAAGCTTTTTCAAAGCAAAGGAATCTACAAACAAGACAAAAAGACAACCCTCAGAATGGGAGAAAATACTTGCCAACGAATCAGCGGACAAAGGGTTAATCTCCAAAATATATAAGCCGCTCATGCAGCTCAATATTCAAAAACAAAACAACCCAATCTAAAAATAGGCAGAAGACCTAAATAGACATTTCTCCGTATTAGACATACAAATGGCCAAGAAGCACATGAAAAGCTGCTCAACGTCACTAATTATTAGAGACATGCAAATCAAAACTACAATGAGGTATCATCACCTCACACCAGTTAGAATGGGCATCATAGAAAATCTACAAACAGCAAATGCTGGAGAGGGTGTGGAGAAAAGGGAACCCTCTTGCACTGCTGGTGGGAATTTGAATTGGTACAGCCACTATGGAGAACAGTATGGAGGTTCCTTAAAAAACTAAAAATAGAATTACCATATGACCCAGCAATCCCACTACTAGGCATATACCCAGAGGAAACCATAATTCAAAAAGATACATGCACCTGAATGTTCATTGCAGCACTATTTACAGTAGCCAGGTCATGGAAGCAAGCTAAATGCCCATCTACAGATGAATGGGTAAAGAAGATGTTATATATATATACAATGGAATATTACTCAGCCATCAAATGGAGTGAAATTAGGTCATTTGTAGAGACGTGGATGTATCTAGAGACTGTCATACAGAGTGAAGTAAGTCAGAAGGAGAAAAACAAGTATATTAACGCATATATGTGGAACCTAGAAAAATGGTACAGATGAACCGGTTTGCAGGGCAGAAATAGAGACACAGATGTGGAGAACAAATGTATGGACACCAAGGGAGGAAAGTAGTCATGGGGTGGTGGTGGTGGGATGAACTGGGAGATTGGGATTGACATGTATACACTAATATGTATAAAATGGATAATAAGAACCTGCTGTATAAAAAAATAAAATCAAAGAAAAAAACAACAACTGAAATGTAAGTCTTCCTCCCTGACCAGAATCTTGATTCCTCGGTTCCCTTCTCTATAGGGGAATTTCTTGGGTATCTTTCCAGAAATATTTAAAAATTATGGCACCGAGCACTAGCTCAGATCTTAGCGTATGATCTCCTTGCATTCTTTTTTCCCATACACAAATGAGTATACAGCACCATTCTGCTTTTTTAAAAAAGAAGGAAAGAAAGAAAAGATGCTGAACATCACTAATGGTCAGGGAAATGCAAATGAAGACCACAACGAGATATCACTTCATACCTGTTTGAATGGCTTGTATCAAAAAGATAACAAATAGCAAGTGTTGGTGAGGACGTGGAGAAAAGGGAACCCTTCTGCTCTGTTGGTGGGAATGTAAATAGGAGCAGTCACTATTTGAAAATAGTATGGAGATTCCTCAAAAAAGCAAAAGTAGAACTACCATATGATCCAGCAATTCCACTCCTGGGTATTTATCTGAAGAAAAGGAAAATAGTAATTCAAAATGTTACATGCACCCCTGTGTCTATTGCAGCATTATTTATAATAGCCATGATATGGAAGCAAGCTAAGTGCCCATCAGTAGATGAATGGATAAAGATGATGTGTTCTATACACACACACTTGCGCGCACGCAGATACATGCATATACAGTGGAATATTACTGAGCCATAAAACGATTGGAATCTTGCCATTTGTGATAACATGGATGGACCTGGAGAGTGTTATGCTTAGTGAAATAAGTCAGAGAAAGACAAATACTGTATGATTTCAGTTACATGTGGCATCTAAGAAACTAAATAAGTGAACAAACATAACTAAAGAGAAACAGAGTCATAGGTAGAACAAACAGGTGGTTGACAGAGGGGAATGGGATGGGAGGAGGAGAGAAATAGGTGAGGGAGATTAAGAGGTACAAATTTTCAGTTACAAAATAAATGAGTCACAGGTATGAAATGTACAGTGTGGGGAATACAGTCAATAACTGAGTGATATCTTTGTAATGATGACAGATGACAATGAGATGTATCATGGTGATCACTTTGAAATATATAGAAATATCGAATCACTAGGTTGTATACCAGGAACTAACAGTATTGCAGGTCAATTATACTTCATAAACAAACTCATAGAGAAAGATCAGATTTGTGGTTACCAGAGTTGTGGGGTGGTGGGAAGGGGAATTGGGTGAAGATGGTCAAAATGTACAAACTTCCAATTACAGGATAAGCAATTACTAGGGATGTAGTGTATAACATGATAAATATAATTAACAGCTATATGTTATATGTGAAAGTTGTTAAGAGAGTAAATCCTAAGAGTTCTCATCACAAGGAAAACATTTTTTTCTATTTCTTTAATGTTTAATCTATATGAAATAAATTTATTGTGGGATTCATTTCGTGCTTTATGTAAGTCAAATTGTTAGGCTGTACACCTGAAAGTTATACAGTGCTGTATGTCAATTACATCTCAATAAAACTGGAAGAAAAAATATTAATAAGTAAATAATATAACTTAGAAAGTGGATCTAGCAGGAACCGTGACCATTATGCATCTATACTGTCTAAATAACTGAGGTAATCACATGGCGTGTTTTTATTTCCATTATTTAACAGGACCCTTTTTAGACCTCCTTTAGATAATGGAGTCATAAATTCTGTCCTTTTTCCTTACTTTGGAAAATCCTGCCCTTCTTTGGCCATATCCTTCAAGAGTTTTATTTAACTTCCCTCTACAGAGAATGAGCATTATAAAATTCAATTTTTCAAAGAGGAAGTATAGAGTAATATTTGATAATTATGTGGGAAGAATTTAATGAAGTATAGAATTTGAGAGGTTAGCCTTATCACAGTTTATATGAAATTAAATAACTTGATTGGACACAGTATTGTGGCTGGAGAAAAAGGAAAGAAAACAGTATTTCTCTTAGTCTCTTTGTAGTTCTCTATACAAAGCTTATGTTCCTACATTGGCACTACTACCATTGTGGTTAGAAAATTAGAAGGCAGAAGAATCATCCATGTTTTCACAAATACTGTTCCTGCAAAATAAAATGGCAGGCCATCTCTAGGCCTCGTACTTCCAGAGTCCAAACGACATAAAATGTATAGAAGAGAATTTTCTAAAATATAAGGAATCACTGTAGGTGATTATTTGTAGAAAGCACAACACTTGGAATTTTAATGCTGACTACGCTACTGGATATAACTGCAATACTATAGTAAGTAAATTAATCCCTGTGCTGTAGGAGTTATGGTCTAATAAAGATACGACCCTTCACCAGTCACTATAATGCAACCCCGTCTAACTATGGTTTAATGCAAGACCATAGGCCATATATAGGATTTAGAGGAAAGTAAGTTTACTTCAGGCTCATGTTGTAGAGAAATATATGAATTTTTTTAGGGTAGAACTTAACTAGACAGATGGGAGGAAATTTTTTTCTTTTTTAATTTTCTTGGCTGCACTGTGCAGTATGTGGGATCTTAGTTCCCCAACCAGGGATCGAAGCTGAGCCCCTTGCACTGAAAGTGCGGAGTCTCAACCACTGGACAGCCAGGGACGTCTGGGGAGGAAAATTTTTTATCTGTTAGAATTTGTAATTGCTCAGAAAGGCGCAGAGTATTAATACTAGGGAGATACAGAATTGGCCAGCTTGGCTAGAGCAGTGGATTTATTTAGAAGGCAGTAGAAGACAGGGTTCTGGGCAAACTCCCCAAACTTTTTGGAACCAGGGACCGGTTTCGTGGAAGACAATTTTTCCAGGATCGGGGGTGTGGTGTTTCAGGCAGTAACGTGAGCGATGGGGAGCGATGGGGAGCGGCAGATGAAGCTTCGCTTGCTTGCCCATCACTCACCTCCTGCTGTGTGGCCCGGTTCCTAACAGGCCGCGGACCGCTATAGGTCTGCAGCTCGCAGGTTGGGGTCCCCTGCTCTAGAGGGGTGGCAGGAGGCAACTTCAGTCATGGTATGCACACGCTAAATTACTGAGAAAGATCCTTTCCAAGCTGGACTAGCTGAAGGTATGTACAGATGCAAACAGTCTATTCAATTTCAATATGAAAATTAGAACTGATGCTGAGATTTCAGTGAAGGGTGAAGTTATAATGTGTAACATTTAAAGTTTTAAACTTTGGTGTGTCATTTCAGGAGCTGTGGGCCAAGGATTTATTCACTGATTTTTTTTCCCCCAAGTTTGTGTTACTTCTTTTTATTAGGAAAAAAGCTTCTGTGGCCATTAGTTCTGGACATCTGAATTCCTTCTGCTCTGCTGGGATCCAGAAGTAGTTCTAAAGTTATCAGACCAAGAATTTAGAGAGGAAGGCTTAATTTCTTTAGCCTTTCATATGATAAACACATTTACCTTCCCATTTAGTTCTTTCATTTTGCATAAGACATGACTTCAGATTATAGTTAATTCGTTTGTCCTTTGGGAGAATCAAGTTTTTGGTCAGATTTTAACCTACATACTTTTCTTTAGATCTCTCTTTTTTTATATTCTTAATTATAATTCTTAATTAAGAGTATAAATTATATTCTTAATTTATAATATAAATTAAAAAGTTATATAGATCTAATAGAATTGCTTCTATTAATTAATTGCTAATAGAAACAATCAGATGTCAGCACAATCTTAATTTATTGAGGAGAATAACGTGGTTTCTGTGGGGTTTTTTTAATGTAATTAGCTTTATTTGAAAATTTTATGATTAACAGGCATAATTGTTTTAAGGTGTTCTACCATGATGGAAATTTATCCTAACATAGGCATTTTATTTACCTCTCAAAGGACTTTCTTCAGGAGATACCACACCCTTTATGCAAGAAAATATATTACATGCAGCCATACATGCTGTTAGTGATGAAGAGTCTGCAGAAGTAAATGCTAATGATCAACTAGAAGCCCCGAAGCTGGTTCTGCAATCTCTGTTCTCACTTATACGGGGTGAAGTTGAGCAGTTGGATTCAAGAGCACTTCCCCTTTGCCTTCATCAGGTATCATGTTAAACCCTTCACTTTCAGCCTCACTGAAATTCTGGAACCAATATTTGTAATAATCTAAAATCCTATTCTCTGTAATTGATTCTACCCCACCTGTCATTGGTGAGTCTGAGAGGAGGTGACCCTGGATCAGTGGCTGGTAGGAAATTTGGCATATCACTGACTCGTGGCCACACATTGGCTTGGATCATCAATCTATAGTTCATACTGTTGCTAACTTCTTTTGCTTAGTGAATAAGCCGTGTACAAATAAGAGTGAATGTAGTGAGTGCTTAATAAGTACCAACAAGGTACCAAAAACTAAGCTAGACGCTAAGGAAACAGATTATGTAACAGAGCATGTCCTTAAGAGAGGCACTGTGGAATAGGAGAAACAGTTTGTAGATAACTAATTGTAGAAGTCTGTACAAAGCATTAGAGTAGATATGTGTTTAAGGTTCAGCAAAAGCACAAAATGCATGATTAACTTTGTCCTTTGGACATTAGGGCAAAAAAAGGTGATTCTTGAGCTGGGTTTTGCAGGATGTGTAGGCTCTCACTAGATGAACAAAGTGAGCTGGTACAGAAAGAGAGAACAGTCCCTGCAAAGACATGACTGGGTTGTTGTTGAAGATTAAGATGTAAAAGAGACAGGAATTAAGACTGGGTAGCTTGTGTCATTAAGGGCTTACTTTTAGGGGCTGAGAGCCTTTTTTAAAAAAATTTATTTTATTTATTTATTTTTGGCTGCGTTGGGTCTTTGTTGCTGTGTGGGGGCTTTCTCTAGTTGTGGCGAGCCGGGGCTACTCTTCGTTGCGGTGCACGGGCTTCTCATTGAGGTGGCTTCTCTTTGTTGGGGAGCATGGGCTCTAGGCGCACGGGCTTCAGTAGTTGTGTCACGTGGGCTCAGTAGTTCTGGCGCACATGCTTAGTTGCTCCGTGGCATGTGGGATCTTCCTGGACCAGGGCTTGAACCCGTGTTCCCTGCATTGGCAGGCGGATTCTTAACCACTGTGCCACCAGGGAAGCCCGAGGCTGAGAGCTTTTAATTATGCAGGTGCCAGAATTTGAATTTTAGAAAAATAACTCTTTTGATGATTGGGAGGGTAGGCTAGAAGGTGGAGAGCCTGGAGACTGGGAGATCTTTAGGACAGTGATGAGGAGGATACACAAGAGATAATTCCGAAAAGATTAAGATATTTATGAACTGTGTTGTATTTTCTTTTAAAATGAAAATAATTTGTATATGGGTGTGGAAAAAGCTTCACTTTTTATTTCACTCCTGTTTCATTTAACTTTTGCAGTGAGCAGTGAATAATTTTTAAGAAGTAAAACAGCTTTTGTCCTAAGGCAGGAAAACATATATTCTTACAAATTTATGTTACCTCCTTGGTGGACTTGAAGAATGCCTTTGAGAAAATGTGTACTACTTTTTGACCTCTAATGTGTTACTGACATATATGGTATATGTTTACCATAGTTGATAACTGTAGTTGAGAACCACCAATATTAAGGCAGCTTTCTAATCTTTCAGCCTTCCTTGAATTTGTACAGTGGATTGAGTTTGTAAAGGGTATTTGCATTAACTGTTATTTCATTCTCCAAACAATCTAGAGAGGTAATTATTATCACCATCTTTACAAGTAGGGAGGCTGAGACTCCCTCAAAAAGCAAGTTCCTTATAATTCTAGGGCTACAATTTGTTAGTTCCATTCAATGAATCTGTTTTGGGGACAACTTGGGAGAAATTTGAATATGGACTGTATATTAAATAATACTGTTGCATCAGTGTCAGATTTCTTGAGATTGATAATGGAATTGAAGATCATGTAGGAGAGTATCTTTATTCTTGGGAGATACATGTGCAGGTAGTACTTAGAAGTGAAGTGACATAATTCCTGAAGCTTAAGATATTTCAGTGGGAAAAAATATGTAAGGGAGGGAAAGACTGAGAGAGAAAGCAAATTTGGTGAAATGTCAATAATTGACGAATCTAAATAAAAGGTATATGGCTGTTGATTTTACTGTTCTTTGAACTCTTCTGTAGAATTTTGATAAAAAGTTGGGGAAAAGGACATTTGGAGTAAATGGAAATAGCAAGTGTAGTAAAATCTTTTCAAGCAGTTTATGTCACTGGGCTATTACATTAAAGGTAAGAAGAATGCTCTCTTCTACAGGCAGGTGATCCTACAGCTGAAGCAGATCTAGTAGAAAATCACATTTTTAGGCAGGAAGACAATAACAGTCTTGATCAGATGAAGATTTTTTTTTTATGTCTCAAAGTAAAATTCTACCTTCATTCCCCAGGAACATGTCAGTTTGCTGGGTCCCATATGTTATGCTTCTTATATATCTCAGCAATCTGTCCTCTCCTGGCAAAGGAGCTTAGAAAGTATAGTGAGTTATTTTTTTAATGCCACTTTTTTTTTTAATTTATTTAATTAAAAATATATATTTATTTATTTACTTAGGCTGCACTGGGTCTTAGTTGTGGCATGCGGGATCTTCGTTGCAGCATGTATGTGGGATCTAGTTCCCCAGCCAGGGATTGAACTGGGGCCCACTGCATTGGGAGTGCAGAGCCCTACCCACTGGACCACCGGGGAAGTCCCTAGAGTGATGGTTTTAAAGTATGAGCTTTGACTCTACCACTAACAAGCAAAGTAGCTTTTAATTTCTTTTCCTGTAAAGTTGTAGAGGACTCAGTGAAACAATGCAGTAAAAGTACTTAACATAGTACTTGGTACACTTAAGATAAAAGCTAAATAAATATTAAGCATTATAACTATATTTCTTTGTCACTAATTCAAACATTGCTTGTTGGAAAGAGATGCTGAAGCCTGCAGTAAGCTGAGACATCAGGGCAACAGGAGTCAGCTGATGGCTGCCTTCCTCAGCCCAAGAATACAAAATATCCTGTCACCTCCCCAGGGAGACACAAATCAGGGAGAAGTGGAGTGACTTTTTCTTTTTTTCATTATTTAGTAATTCCCAATATCTCATACTGTGCCTTTCACTGGGATTGAAAGTTGTTGACATTTTGCCAGATTTTCGTTTTCCTCCTACCCTCCAACCCCTCTCCACGCACATATTTTCCACTGACACATTTTAAAGTAATTTTCAGGTATTATATCACTTCACCCTTAAATATCAATACTTGTGCATAAATTTCCCAAGAACAATGGTACTCTCCTACATAACCTACAATGCCATTATCAACCCCAAGAAATGAGACATTGGTTTAATATTATTTAACATACAGCCTATACTTGTTTCCCTCAAGTTATTCCACAAATATTCTTTATAACTAGTTTTCCCCAGATCCAGTGAAGGAGCACACATTGGGAAGATTCTTTAGTCTTTGGTAATCCAGAACAATTCCCTGCCTTTTGTTTTGTTTTGTTTATTTGCTTGTTTGTTTATACTTTTATAACATTGACACTTCTGAAGACTCAAGAATTCTTGTAAAATTTCCCATAATTAGGATCTGCCTGATTATTTCTTCATGATTTGATTCAGGTTAAAATATATTGGCCAAGAATTCTACCTAGGTAACATTCCATACTCAGTTCTCTTTTGAACTCACTCCAATCTGGCCTTTGTGCCAACTACTCCATCAAAATTGCATTGTAAAGGCCAGGCATTACCTCCATGTTGCGTGCCCATGTGAATCTAGTGGTCAGTCCTCAGTTTTCATCTTACTGGAAGTATCAGAATCTCTGAGAAGTTGACCACATACTCTATTTTACAGCATTTTCTTTTTTTTGCCTTTTAGGACCCCTCACTTTTGGCTTTTACATCTTACCTCACTGGCTGTACCTTCTCTGGCTCATTTGTTGAGTCCTCCAAGTTTTACTAATTCTTAAACATTGAAGTGCTTCAGGATTCAATTCTGAACTACAGACTTAAACATCCAGCTTCCTGAGGCAGCTCATGGGCATTTCATACTTAAGATGCCCAAAATCAAACTTTGATTTTTTTCTCCAAAATCTTTTGCTTTCCTAGTCTTCCCCCTTTTGTTAAATGGCAACTCCATCCCTCCAGTTGCTGAAACCAAATACTTTGAAGTCATCCTTCACTTTTCCCCACGTCCAAATCCAATCAGCAAGTCCTGCCACTCTATTTCAAAATATATCCAGATTCTGACCTCTTCTTACCTCCTTCATTGCCACCATCTCAGTTCAAGACATTATCAAATCTCACTTGGATTCTTGCAGTAAACTAATTGTAGAAACCTCCTTGCTTTACCTTTACTTCCATTTAAGTTTTTTTCTCTCTACACAGCAGTCATTGTGATTCAGATAAAATGTTACGTCAGATCGTGTTACTTCTCTGCTCAAAGCCATCCACTGACTTCTCTTCACATTCAGAGTAAAAGCCAAAATCCTTACCATGGCCTACGAGATCCTACATGATTTGGCCCTGTTACCTCTTAGACCTTAATTCCTAAATTCTCCTTCTTGTTCACTCCTTTCCAGGTACACTGGCCTCCTAGCAGTTTGTCAGATATACCAAGAATGTTCCTACATCAGGGTCTGTGGTACTTCCTTTCCATCCTTTCTCAGGAAGCTGCTAGATGATGAACTCCATCAAAACAAGGGAGTAAACCAAGGAACAGGAAGATTGAGATATAGGAAACTGGGGATGCTACCAGGAGAGAGGTGAAGGGAATCTCTAGGTAAAGGGAGATTCTAAGATGACAGCTTTGTACCAAGAAGGAGAGAGTAACACTTCTATTTGAGCAGATCAGAAGGGCCTGGGGAGGAACTTTTATATCATTTTCCTATTTCTGAATATTTGCGGTATCTGAATGTATTGAGGGAAGATTTAGACTCTTGGTGGACTGTTTAGAGTTGTATAAGTGATAAGTGCATGGAAAACTTTTTTTTTTTTTTTAAAGGGGAAAAAAAAACTCCAGGGGAAACAAAAAGTTTTCAGGAAAGGAAAAATAATGAGTTTACTACTTGGCTTAACTCATAATAAGGTAAACATTAAATGTTTATCTACCTATTACTACAATATAATAACGTGGGATAGGTGAATATGTGAGAGAAAGTGTGTGTCGTATATATTTGTAGGGTTTGGATGGGGAGGAGCAAAAGACCCAATCCTCATTTTCTAAAACTGAAAAAATCAAGAAATAGCAAATACAAGCATAATGTTTAGAGATACAGCAAAAAAAAATATTTTTAAACAGATAAGAGAAATCTAAGTGCTTGCTCCTGAAGAAAGGAGAATAGGGCAAGAAGGGTAGGGCCTTTTTTAACACACCTCATAGAACTATTTGGCTCCTTAAACCATATACATGAGTAATCTTGATAAAAATAAGAGCTAAAAGAAGAAATTTATAATTCAGGCATAAGGTGAGAATAGCATCTAGGTTAAGGTGGTGACAGTGTAAATCCAGAGGGGTGAATTTGAAATCTTTTTTTTTTTTTTTTTTTGTGGTATGCGGGCCTCTCACTGTTGTGGCCTCTCCCGTTGCGGAGCACAGGCTCCGGACGCGCAGGCTCAGCGGCCGTGGCTCACGGGCCCAGCCGCTCCGCAGCATGTGGGATCCTCCCAGACCGGGGCACGAACCCGTGTCCCCTGCATCGGCAGGCGGACTCTCAACCACTGCACCACAAGGGAAACCCGAATTTGAAATCTTGATGGAAGGACTTGGTGTAGATAGTAAAAAAAAGGGATGAAGAGGAAATCAGAGATAAATAATGCTAGGATATCCAATTGAAAGGAATGGTGGTACCACTAACAAATAAGGAAGTATGGATGGGAAGAGTTAATTAGGGGACAATTATATTATTTTTAACATGATATTATATGGATGAATATATGCTAAAAGCCATTTGATATAATGACTACGATTACTTTAGATATACACTTATACTTTTAGCTCTTGGAACTCTTGAAGATTCCATTTAAAAATTATTTTTCTTGGGTTTGAGTAATCTTCCTACACTGACTTAGTTAATATGACTGCAGGTTAGCTTTAAATATGTAACTGAAGCCATAAACTTAGAAGTTTCTCATATAGAAGTAAGAAGAAAAAGATCAAGTGCTGTACTCTGTGCTCAGTGAGCTTATACTGAAACTCATCGCAGACTCAGGCCCGATATGGCTCCGCTAGGATCCTTGAAGCCACTCTGTAAGACTATGGCCGAAAAACCACACCTTCCTAATTCCCTTTCTTTTTGTTTCTGGTAGGTAAAAGAAGCCTGAAACCAAGAGAACCTTAAAATTATTACCATCCCAAAGTGATTTTCAACTTACTTCTTCACATAATTCTACTCTGCCTCTCTCACTTCTGGTCCAGAGTCAGACTCGAAAACCATTTTAAGCACTTGCTGCTATGTGCTGGGCACTGTGCTAGATGCAAATTCCCTCTCTTAGTCCTTACAGCAGCCCTGTCTCAGAGGCGTAGGTATTATTGTCCCTATTTTACAGGTAAGGAAGCTGAGTTTGAGACATGAAATGACATGTCCAGGGGCACACAGCTGGTAGTGCCAAAGCTTGGACTAGAACTCAGTCAGGTTATTCACTTTCAAACCTCACGTTTTTCTGTTCTACCAGGCTACCTCCCAGATCTAGACATATGGGGCATCAAAGAAAATCACATTTTCTTTTGCCCTGCTAGACTTGCCAGGGGTAGGTTTTTATAGGGGAAATGATCTGTATATTTATTTTTCAAGCTGCCCTTTCACCTTGGAAATGCCTTTTGTTTTTGAGACCTTGGGTTTCATGACCCTGTCTTCTTTTATATATATATTAATTTATTTATTTATTTTTGGCTGTGTTGGGTCTTCGTTGCTGCGTGCGGGGTCTATTCTTCATTGCGGTGTGCAGGCTTCTCATTGCGGTGGCTGCTCTTGTGGTGGAGCACGGGCTCTAGGCGTGCAGGCTTCAGTAGCTGTGGCTTGCAGGCTCAGTAGTTGTGGCTCGCTGGCTGTAGAGCGCAGGCTCCGTAGTTGTGGTGCACGGGCTTAGTTGCTCCGTGGCATGTGGGATCTTCCCGGACCAGGGCTCAAACTTGTGTCCCCTGCATTGGCAGGCAGATTCTTAACCACTGCGCCACCAGGGAAGTCCCATGACCCTGTCTTTTTGGTTGCACTTATGGTACTAGACTGTCACGGAAATCTGAAAGCTAGCTGATTAACAGTTTACAAAGAGGCGATTAAGTCCATCTGTATTGCTGTGTTGCTCCTGGAAGAATGTTAGATATATAGAATAAATTTTAAGCTAGGCAAATATTTCCTTTAAAACTATCCTTTTTCCACTGTGGGATTTGGGAAAGACCATTCCTTTTTATTGCTAGCTTGTAGGTTTGACAAGTGCTTTATTGCTCTTTGCCTTGGCAGCTACCTGGAAAATGGAGATAGTGATCTATAAATGGAATACCTTTTTCACTAGAGACTTACTAAAAATCAGTGGAAACTGTTTGAAAGTGTAAAGTACTTAATGAAATATTTTAAATATGACAGTAGTCAATTTATGCAAATATTTCTCAGTGAATACTTTCGGTTTTACTATTCTATTTATAAATGCTATACCTAAATAAAGATCTAAATAAAAGATCCCAAAGTTTTTAAAATCAAAGAATTTTTAAATTTAAAGGTGCCCTAGAATGAATCTGCTAAGTGATAAGCCTCAACTGGGTCCAGATCATGAGTCTCTGGACCCCACCCTCCCATCCAGTGCCCTTTATACTGTGCAGAGCTTTGTATATATTCCAAACATCATTGCTCAGCTATTAGCACTTGGTCTGTCCTTTTCTGAAATATCAAAAGAGAATGAAAAATCAGTGTCCCATGAGGTAGTTTGTAAAACAGAAATGAAATGAATAGGTTTTAAGATTTCATGTGACATGACATATTTCAACTTTTTAATTTATGATAAAGTCATCCTTTCACTCATATTACACTTTTATAAGCCTCAGTAGCATTTCCCTCATTGTTTAGAGTTCTTACTTCTAAACTCTAATGAATCAGTGATGTTTGATTTGACTTGAAATAGAGTAGGAAGAATGAGATTGTATATGGACCAAAGAATGTCTATGTTTGCTTTTCTTGAGATAAATGACTTCAGAAATGTGTCCTGTGCTTACAGTCTGATTTTTTCTGAACTGGTGAATGTAGTTAAATAAGAGTTTTCTTAGTTCAATATCAAAGACTTTGAGAATTTCAAGGTCTTGGTTTCTTCTAAATTTGTCTTTTCATCCAAATGTTAATTTAATTTCCTCTGTTTTTTATTTGTTTTTAACAGATAGCAGAGTCCTATTTCCAGGAGGAGGACTGTATCCTTTTCTTAATTACAAGAAGAAATTCACAGATTCCTTAGAGAACTGCCCATTTTTAAAAACTGAGATTTACATACAATGAAATGTATAATCTGTTGTTTTCACTGGGTTTTGATTGTTGTATGCACCAATGTAACCATCTCAGAAAACAAGATGTAGGGAATTTGTCACTCCAGAAAATTCTCTAGAACCACCCAAATTTGACCTCCCATGAACAAGCCCTAATTTTACCAAAATCTAAATATTTGTATGTTGGGGGGAGGGGGGAAAGCATGTTGCCAAAAAAAAAAAAAAACCATTGAATTTTTTTTCTTTTGAATTAAACAGAAGTACAAGTCAAGTAATATTCGTATGTTAGAGTCTGTCAAGCGTATTATACATAGTAAATCTCATAACTGTCTTATTGTAGCTATATATCAGTAAAGGGAAGATTGAGTTCTTCACTAGTAATAAACAGAAATGTTCTCAAAGGGGACTGCATGTTAACTTTTGTATAGGAAAGATTTATTCCCTTAGCTTTTAAATTTTCCTCATTTGAAATTGTTTTTGAAAGATGGCCCAATGTATACTCTAGAAAGAATGTATCCTAAGTATCTCTATTTCCCCATTTGTGTGATTTCTTTTTCCTCCTAACCTTATTGACTTTCACCACAGATTGAGGGATAAGCAGTTATCATCCTGAACCCTATCAAGTAAACTACTAAACGAAACTTCAGACAGTGGCAGTTCATTTCTAAGTCTGTATGAAATCAAATTCTTATGGAAAGGAAGCTAGAACTACCCAAATAATGAGTATGATGTAGTGCAGAGCAGATCAGCATCGCATCCCTGGGAGCTTCTTAGAAATGAAAATTCATGGGCCTTAGAATCAGAGCTTCTGGGGATCAGACCCATGAATCTCTATTTTAGCAACATTTTCAAATAATTTTTATGTTCAGTAAAGTTTGAGAAACATTGGTATACTTTTAAGGCATGCACAGAGGAAAATGGAATTGTCTCTGCTTCTCCCTGGCCTATTTTATGATTCCTGGCATATCTTTAAGACTACAAATGAGAGAGAGAATTAAACCTCTGAGTGATCATGGGAAGGACAAAAAGGTATAACAGTGAGTTTTTTCTCTTCCTTCTTTCTGGGTCAACATTTAGAACATGGCCCAAAGGAAGGTAGACAGTTGCACAATTTATTATGACCTCATATGATGCTAAATGTGTGATACAGATGGAGAAGGCAGCAGTTTATAAGAAAATCTACCAAAAAAGTAGAAGCACATAATTATGAAAATCACTGTGGCAAGTTAATTTTTTTTAAGTGTTCAGTGAGAAACAAGTAAAGGATCACAGGCAGTTGAAATCAGAAACAAACATTTGACTAGAGGGTAATATAGTTGCTTGACAGAAGGTAATTTAAGGAGAGAAAAAAGTGGGGGGGGGAACACTTAGATTACAGGATTCCACATGGGTCCTATTTCTAATTAAATTATATTTAATTGACTCTCCTAGAGATATTATTAGCAAGCAGGCATTCCTTGAACGTTAAAACCTTCTTTTTGTTTCTACTGTTTGCTGATAGAATGGAACCCAGGTAGCTACTGCATGATATGCTACATTAAAATTTACCTACTTCAAAACCAAGAAACCTTACTTAAGTTTTGTTTAAATTTAAAAGTATTTAGAGTCCTCTCATTTTTTGGTAAGCTTCAAATTTATCAACCGATATAGGACATTATTCTTTAGGCTGGATTTCTATTTTCCTCAAATTTTCTATTCAGATGAGAAAGCAATGAAATTCATTCAGCTCGAACGACTGTATCATGAGCAGTTGCTCGCAAATCTTTCTGCCATTCAAGAACAGTGGGGTGAGTACAGACTAACAGAATGTGGAATTATCAATAATCTAACAAGTTGCTCTCTAGAAAGTTAACATATTTGACCTAGTTTTAGGAAATAGACGTTTCTAGTCAAGTTAACGTTGCAAAGAAAGTAGCATTTTTACCACACGTTTATGTCAATGTAAGAAAATTCTTCTCTTTGTATTTTGTTCTTCATATCAGTGCCAAGAAAAGAACACTTGCAACTGTTTGCATTTCTTCTGATCCCTTTGTATGCCCTATTGGCTAATTTAGTCTCTGGGATAATATTTATTTAGAATGAAAAATAATCACTTAGCTATTTCTGTGTTAACTTTGGGGTTGAGAAGATACTTTTGCATGATGATCTTTATCAGCGGTGCCAGTTATCTATTTTTTCCCTCCTAAACATATTTTGTAACAGCCAGTGACTAACAAATATTTTAAATTTAGAAACAAAATGGAAAACTGTACAACCACATACAGTTACATCTTTGAGGAATTCAGAAAAAGGATTTAATGGTGAGGATTTTGAGCGGCTTGCTAAATTTTGTACAACACATCAAGAGTAAGTACTTCAGTATTTGTTTACAATGAGTTGGAATAGAATATTGAAGAAGCACTGTAGCATTGAATATTTGAAATACAAGATTCATTTCTTTGTTTTGTTAATGCTTTCAACTGGAGAAATTAAAGTTGATAAAATGATTAGGTTCCTTTCTCAGTTTTTATCTGTTTCTTACACTAAACTCAGCAAAAGGTCTACTTTACAAAATTCAAAGCACCCTCTAATTAGAAATTTTTAAATGTAACTTCTAATTTCGATTACTTTTTGGTTAAGAGATTAGGCGATTCAGATGGAAAATTTTGTGTTAGGATTTTTTATCATAATTGTTTTTCAATGTTTGTATGTTTGTCAATGTTTCTATGTTTTTACTATACTATGTTATAGTAAAAACACATTTTTAAGAGTAGTCTAATACTGGAAAGCAAATGCACTATGGTATTTAACCAAAATACTGTAGAAGGAAAACTCCATTTACCAGATAATTTTAAATTGTTTGATTTGTATCAAAGAGTTGGATTTTTAAAACTGAATATAGTAATAAGCACTTAAATATATTTTTAAATTCATTATATGAAGACTCAGAATCTTAAAGGTGAGGGGACATTATAGTGATTAAACTAGTGCAGATTTCTGGGATGTACAATTTTCTTCTGTTAGTCAATTTGAACCTTTGAAACAGTATTTTAATGGATTTTGCATTATAACCTAATTTCTTAGTGAGTTAAATAGGTTAACTTTTGACTTTGTAGAGGTTTTAAACAATGGAATCTTTTAAAATAGATAAAGGAGATTGTTTTCTTACTTTCAAAATTCAATATAGACACTTTTTCTGCCCTTCCCATGGAACTAATAATTTTTTAATGTGTTACAAATGTTTTAATTATTTAAAAACAAATATTTATTGAACCTAATGTGAGCATGACTTTTTTTTTCTTTTTTTATTTCTCTTTTTAAATATAAGGTAACTTGCCAACACATAATTTAAAAGCTAGTCACATTGCTTCAGATCACTAGAGAATTTCTGGCTAATGAACAGTGGATAGTATAATAAACAAAACCCCAAATTTTTATGCTTTAAATTTTATAATTTCCCAAAATTATACTCCTAAAATTTTTAATATAAAAAATATTTTTGAGTTATACATACATTAAAGTACCCAGCTTGATGAATTTGTACATGTACAGATACATAGTGTAACTACCAGTCTGACCAAGATACAGGACAGTCCAGCCCCTCAGAAATCTCCCTAATTTGTGTACGAAGTTAGTACCCATCCCCCAAAGTAACTACTGACTGAGTTCTATAACAGTGTATTTGCCTGTTCTGTAATTTAATATAAATGTAATCACACAGAGTAGATTTTTGTATCTAGCTTCTTTTGCCCATGGTTATGTTGGTGTTACACATAGTTACATGTTATGGTAACTTGCTCTGCTTTACTGCTGTGTGGATTCAATATATGACTGTGCAGCAATTTATTTATCCATTATATTGTTAATAGACATTTGATTTGTTTCCAGTTTTTGAATTGTATGAATAAAATGGCTGTGAACATTTTTGTGTATGCTTTTTGGTGAATATATGCATTCTTTTATCTCGGGTATTTCCTAAAGTATAATTTTTTTTTTTTTTTGTGGTACGCGCGCCTCTCACTGTTGTGGCCTCTTCCGTTGCGGAGCACAGGCTCCGGACGCGCAGGCTCAGCGGCCATGGCCCACGGGCCCAGCCGCTCCGCGGCATGTGGGATCCTCCCGGACCGGGGCACGAACCCGTGTCCCATGCATCGGCAGGAGGACTCTCAACCACTGCACCACCAGGGAAGCCCCTAAAGTATAATATTTAAAGATTACTTTTGTTATCCTTTTCTATGGATAATGCATATAAAATTATCTTCCACCATAATTTTAGACTATAATGACATAAACTAAAATTTTAATAATATCTGTGAAATGCTCTTGAAATACATTATTAGCAAAAGGTTGACATTTCCCCCCCGAATCTCAGTATTTATAGCTTCTATGGAGGTTTTCATTAGTTATTGGCCATCTAAGGAGATTAACACATGAGATAGCTGCACTTTGAACTGTGTGAACCAGTGGTAATGTTTCAGCAGTGGAAATGTTCTGTGCTAATATTAGAATCCAGAGAAGCTCTATTTTTTTTTTTTTTACAGCCCTTTCAGTGACATTTGTTTGGAAGCATATTGCTGCTGTAATTTTTTTTAATTCTTTTTTTTCTCTTTTTTTCCACAGTCCTCTTTTATCCAAACATAAGGTAAGAGATTTTCTTTGAAAATGTCTATAGGAAAAATGTGTCATGTTTGTTGTATGGACAGTTTTAGAAAATAATGAAACCTTCCTCAAATTATTTTCAGCTTTCTAATTTAATGTAATAGTTTCCACCAAAGTTTTTTTTTTTTCTTCTTCTTCTTTTTAAAAAACTTTTTAGATAGCAACTGTACAGAAGTCCCTGGGAAGGAAATGCTTTACGCAGTTAATAGTATCTGAAGATCCAAAGGAAAGAGGAGCTACAGCCAAAGAGCCGGGTATGTTTTTAAATTACAGGGGGATATAAGAGATATGCCTGCCTCTTATAATAAATATTCTACAATCTGAGTTGCTGTGAAGGAGTTTTTTTGCGTATACCTCTCCTACACAAATAGCAAAGCAAGATTTTTTTACATTGTGTAATTCTATTTTTAGATATCTAGTAGTAGGAATGATAAAATCTGAATTCTTATAAAAACATAAAATTATTTCATGTTTTCAGTAGGTGGTTATATGTGTCTAACAGAATATGACAAGATGGTACAAATAAGCTCTGAAACAGAATTGGTTTTAGTGTATTCAGACATCCCTTTCTGTTAAAAAAAATCAGAAAAAATCAGTTTTTGTACAAACTTTATCAGAAATTTTTTCTGTAAATCTAGATATTATCAAGATAAGCTCTGTATCCTTATAGTTTATCTATAGTAATTTATTCTCTTCCTTTTTTTGTTGACTAACATATGGCATACTTTAATTTGTATTTAAGTATATATATATATACTTATATATATATAATATATATTTCTATAGCATTCATAGTATATTTTATAGCACTGTGTCTTATGTCAAAAGTTAAAGATTTCTAGAAATTTTTTTTCTTACAGTAGTAATAATGTATGTTCATTATAAAAACTTTAGAAAATAAAGATAAATAAATGTGTTTTAGGGCATTTATTTTTCCTTGTTTATGATTTTAGTACTAATTTATATTACTGGGCTTTATATTCCTGGGCCTGAGGGCCCTGATAGTAAACAGGCAGCATCAGGTCTTTTGACTTGAGTTGCCTGAAGAGGTAAGATGACGACGATGATGCCTGCAATTTCACTTGCTTTTTTCTCTTTACGTTTTTTTCCCCCCAAATCTTACTTTATCCCCTCTTCTCTTATGAGGCAAATTTGGGTTGCCTTAGGTCAATCCTACTATACTCTGTTTTTCCTGTCTCTTTTTTCCAGTCATTTTTATTTTGGAAATCAGAATACAATGAGCTTCATAAAAATCTTAGGGGAAAAAGTCACAAAATAGTCACCTAGTTTGGGTGTGAATGTGTCTCTTTTCTGTGCACATTGGGAAGAAGGCTGTTATTACATGCTGATTGTTTGAGTCTGATGCTGCCCAGCACTAGCTTGGCACTACTTCTAGCTTGGCCTTTACTGCGAGATAGGTGGCACAGATAGGAAACTGAGATACCACGTTTAAGCCACTTGCTTGGTGCTTTGATTCACAACTAGAACCTGGGTCTTCTAGTTTCTAATTAAATTGCAGCATACTTCTGCTATAAGTAAGTTGTGTGGATTTTCAAAGACTTTCACAATGCAGACATTTCATTAATAGCCATTTTACGGGGAGGGTGTGGACTAAATTCTGGAGAAAGAAATCTTGCCAAGTCTGATAAAATAATATCTTTTAAAGAAAAATGTCAAAAGTCTCATAATGAGCCTACTCAGATTGGTTATTCTATGAATAAATACATAGAAATGTAAGAAAGAATATGAGAGAAAGAGAAATATGAAGATATTACTTTAAATGATTTGTATTTAATATATTGTCCTTGTTTTTCCCCATATTCCTTATTTCTAATGTCTTACATGTTCTACAGTGTAGACTTTCCCTTTTCTTTCTCTCTACGTATCTTGGTCTTAAGCTCCTTATATAATAAGTAACTTGCTTTTTTGTGTGTGTGGTGGTTAAAGACATTGTTTCTGGCACCAAACTTGTCTGGTTTGAATCCTCTCTCCACCACTTAAAGTTGTGTGACCCTAAGAGACTTCCCTGGTGGTCCAGTGGTTAAGACTCCACGCTCCCAATGCAGGGCACTTGGGTTCCATCCCTGGTTGGGGAACTAAGATCCTGCATGCCACATGGTGCGGCCAAAAACAAAAAAAGTTGTGTGACCATAAGCAAGTTGCCTAATTTCTCTGTCCCTCCCTTTCCTCAGCTCCAAAAGGTGGACATTAATAGTTCTTACCTCATAGGATTCTTATGAGGATTAAATTAGTAATTTCATTAAAGGTTAGAACAGTACCTGGCACAAGGTAAGAAAAATATGTGCTCACTGCTCTCATTACTCTTCCTCCACCACTTCCTCCTCATGTTATCACTACCCCCTACTACTAGTATTCCATTAATGTTCTCTATGTGTTATTCATTGCTACTTTTCTAATTAATCTACCATTATTAAAGTCTTCAAGTAATTTATGTAGTATTTTATATTTTCAAAATACTTTTATGTATATTATCTCATCTTTTCCTCCTAACAACCAATTTAAGGTAGCTAAATCATTGTAAGAAACTCAAGGGAGGTAAGTGACTTATTCCGGAACAGAACTAATTAGAACACAAAGCTAGACCCTATTTTTCTGACCCTGAAGCCCATGCGTTTTTATTAATTTATATTTTAATTCATTTTTATTAAGTAATATTTTATATGTAAAAATAATATGAAACGTACATACATTTTAATTGATAGAAGAATGAAGACCTGTGAACCTTGTACCCAACGAGGGACTAAATTGTCAGTTCTGTTACAGCTACCTTTGTGTTCCTCTCTATCCCATCACCTGCTTCACTCCATTCCTGAGGCAACCATTATCCTGAGTTTTCTATTTATCATTCCCTTCCCATTTTTTAATCAACTTTATTGAAGTACAATTTCCATACAATAAAATGTACCCATTTTAAGTGTATGATTTGATGAGCTTTGACAACTGTATACACTCATGTAACTATTACCCCAGTCAAGATATGGAACATATTCATCACTCCAAAATCTTTCTCCCAGCCCTCTTACACTCAGTCCCTCCCACCTCCAGTCCCAGGCAACCCAGTGCTTTCTCTTATTATCAGTGGGTTTCCCCTGTTTTAGAATGTAATATAAGTAGAATTGCTCAGCATCCTTTTTTTTTTGAGAGTTGCCCATATTGTTGTATGTATTATTAATTCATTTCCTTTCATTGCTGAGTAGTATTCCACTTTTTGACTGTACCACAATTTGTTTATCCATACACCTGTTGATAGATATTTGGGTTGTTTCCAAGTTGGAGATATCATGAATAAAATGGTAGGAAGTTTTTTTTGTAGATACATGTTTTTATTTCTCTTGGGTAAAGAACTGAGGGTGGAGTCATTGGGTCATAGGGAAGGTACATGTTCAGCTTTCTAAGAAACTGTTAAATAGTTCTCCAACGCTGTTGTCCTATTTTATACCCCACCAGCAATATATGAGAATTCCAGTTGTTCCACATCCTTGGTGACATTTAATGTTGTCAGGTTTTTTTTTAAGTCATTTTAGTGGTTATGAATGTCATTGTGGTTTTAACTTGCTTTTCCCTGATGACTGAGTGTATACATTTTTAGTTTTGAATTAGCCTCTGTAGAAGTTGTACTAATTTATACTATTACCAACAGTTCAGACTTAATTTAGGCACATTTCTTTCCATCTGCTAAAATATATATTAACATTGAAAATTTCTTTTTCAAGCCTGATATCACTCAGATGTTTTTACCTGATGATAATTAATGAGATACTCAGAAAATATAAGAAATGTGTTAATTCATGAATGCTTTAGTCTCACATCATGTATTGTATAGGGGATTTTTCCCTAAAGAGAATTCATGGGGGAATGGGAGATGAGAGAGTAACGCAAAGGTATGTGCATTTGTAGAGCATGTGTTAGAACTTAGGTTTAAGTCTAACTTCTCATTTTAGAACTACCTCTTTAATTTGGTATTATTAAGTATCTGTCATACACTCAGCTTTTATTCCATTTTTGTTTCATCAGAGTAGAATTTTTTTTTTAGTACATCTTAAGTCAATGCAATAGGGATTAGTAAACTTACCTCACTAGATCTTTGGGGTCAGGAGAGCCAATTAACAGAAATTCATGTTAATATTAACAGAAACATTAACAATAAGTTTTATACTATGATACATACTTGTAGAAAATTCAGAAAATATTTTTGGTTAAACATAGTGGATCAAACATTTACTTCCACTTTTTTTTTGGAACACTATTAAAATATCTGAAGGGGATCCTTAAAGGCAGAAAGCCAGAAGGACAGACCTGGCAAGGAACCAGCAGCAGATATGACATCCAGAAAATTTTGGAAGCTGGAAAGCAGATAGATGGGTGACACCTGGCTTAACATACCAGAGAAAGCCAAAAACTAAGTGTCTACAGGGAAAAGGTTGATTTCTGCTTGGGAAGGTTTGGGAATTGGAAGCACAGAGGATACCTCTAAATTTAAGGGTTTAAGGTTGCGCTAAAAGACTGTACAAGAAGCGTTTAGACCTTTATATTCCCCTTCTACCAAATCGGAGGCCTGTTGGAAGCTAGACACAATACAGCAGTGCCTTCAAAATTGCGAGAGAGAATGATTTCTAACATAGAAAACTTTACCCAACCAAAGTTTTAGTCAGGGGTGAAGAAGTAAAGACTTTCAGATGTGAATAACCTTAGAAAGTTTACCTTCCATGTACCTTTTCTTAGGAAATGTTCTACTAAGAGAGAATAAACAAAGAGGAAGACCTGGGATTCAGAGAAAACAAGATTTCCAAAATAGAGCCAAAATGAATTCCTAGGATCACTGGGAAAGGAAATTCCAGGATGATACCTGTGTAGCAGCCCTGGAGAGGAGTTCCAGGTCAGGGACTCAAGAAGGATATGTTTTAAAACTGATGGATTACCTGTTAGTACATATGCCGTAGTTGTACATCTGTCAGAGTTTGAAGACACATAGGTAAAGGTTTTTTTTTAATGAAGTAATGAGGCAGTTATCAACACCAAGGAAAACAAAGCACAAATGAGAAAGGAAGATGTATCAGAGTACATAGTGTGGGTCAGTTGTGAATAATATTTACAAAGCCATAGTAACATAAACATTTGAATATTGATTTGCCTCAGAATTGTCTTGAATTGTAATGGGAGCTAGAGGAGGAGAAAGAAAACATCATTGTTGGGGAAAGGAACCATGAGAGCTAACTCTCTTCCATAGTAGGAAGTCGGTAGGTGTCCTCTACAACTGAAAAGTCAATAAATAACAATGTAAGTCTTATCTAGAAATGGTGAGTAAATATGAGAGGAAGCAGCTAAAGGAATTGAAAATTGGCTGCCCCTAGAGAGCAGGAATCAGACAGATGGGAGGGTAAGGCAGCAGACTGTTTTTCATTACCTGTAAGGACAGGTTTTAAGTTTTTCCCCCAAAACATGATTTGATACAACAAATTATAAAATAGCATATATTATATCTGATTTGGAGACTGAGTATGTATTAAAAATATCACTTAGATTTTATATGGCATCAAACAAACTATAGCTACTCTCCTGATCTAGTCTGAAATTCTTGCCCTTTGCATCTTAAATTACTACTTTTTTTCATATTTTATATTTCTAATAGTGGAATGAAGCAACTGTTTTCAGGCCAGTATTTATAAGTAATACATTGTACCTATGCGTAGTCTTTATTACGCACCACTTAAGTGGTATATTGCTTCATTAGAAACAGTACTTAAAATGACTATTTTGTCTAAGTAACTATAGTCAGCCACGTCACTTTCTACTCATGTAATGGCATCTCAGGCTGATTCTCTAACTTTTCAGTCACTTATAGCTATTAAATAGTCTCATTTTGATTCTTTATGACTTAGTCCTTTTCTGTTCCAAACTTTACCATAACACTTAAATCTCATTTTATTCAAAGCTCTTCTCTGTCCACCAGCTCTGCAGGGGCTGGGAGCATGGTCCGCTCTCTGGTGAAGCTAGCTAGATTAGTGCATAGGACGGAATCCAGGCTATGGGGACGTGTGGTGGCTCTGGCAGGACCAACTGAGGAGGAGCTTACTTCCAAGTTGCTCTCCTCGACATCTGTGATCCTTTAGGTAACTGGCCCTCAGCTAGAGACAGCACACCCCGTTCCTCTGACGTGGGGCCCTCTCCGCCCTGTGTTTATGCTATTTACTCTCTGAATTCTATGGATATGTTTTGAGGGCCGTCTTCTGAACCTTTGGGTACTGGGAACTTGTGGAGGAGAGCTTGGCCCCCTTTCCATCTGGCAGGGGCCCTCTTTGCTCTGACGTCCCGCATCTTAACAGAGAGGCAGACCAGCAAGCTCAGGGGTGAAGCAGACAACCTAATGGGAATTAAAATGTCCATGTGTTTTGGGGTTTTTTTTTTGCAGTCTTCCAAACTTTGAATGATTCCTTGGCGTGGGACAAGACAAAGAATGCTGTACTCTCCCCAAAAGAGACCTATTTTTCCTTGTCCTCTCCTCATCTGATGTTCAAGTTAAGGCATTGGGGGAGGTAATACGAACTCTAATAAGCTCAGCAGTGCAGAGTTGAGGTGGCCAGACTCCATCCCTGATTCTCTGAAACCAGAAGATGGCATTTAAGTTCTGTCTTTTCTTTGGTATGGTACGTGCTGCCATTGCCAACTGGTAATTATTAAAGTACCAATAAATGAAAAACCAGGTAGAATATAATCATCACTATATTTCATCCTTGATTTTAACCTTTGGCCCATGATTTGTATAAATTAAACAATATATGACAAAAGAAAAAGTTAAAACTCCTGTGGTAATTAGGAATGCTTAATCGACCAAAAACTCAACCATGAGCAAGCTTCTCTCTTATCTACTAGTTTATGCATTCAGTATATATTTTGTGAAAGTTTTTAATGGTTTAGTTTTAAAGTGAAAGAAAAGTATTTTAAATAGAAATTGAAAGAAATATCAAAATTCCAAACCCATTTCTGCCTGGGACCAAGGCTTATGCTTTATACCACTACCTTTGACTGCCTCCCTTTAAGAAGTTAAAGTAATTTTCCAACACATTAATTAAGGATGTTATTATTGAGGATATTATGCTTAAATAAATTTGAACAGAACAGACTTATGTTCCTTAGTTTAGTCTTAATAGATCAGAACCAGTATTGGTTTTCTTACACTTTAAATTATGTATTACTATGGTTCATCATGTAAAAATATTTATTTAATATACCATGTCTTAAATACACTGAAAATAATTTTTCTACACTTTAAAGTATTCGTTTAAATATACACAGCCAATAAAGCTCAGAAGAATATCTTCTAAACCTTTGAAAAAATGACTTTTTCAATTATAATGAAGACTAAATTATATATTCATATTTTAACATGTTTTTGAATAATCTCTGTTAATTTTCATATCTAAAGGATTACTTACTAAATGTTTAGGATGTTTCCTCTACCTAAAGACACTATCATCCATCAGGTAGAATTTCCATTTCAGAGGTTTAGAATATCGTTGTGTCCCACATATTATTCATGTCCTTTCTCTTCCCTGCTGTACAAAGTTCTGTTTTGAATCTTAAAACAACTTGCTTTCCTTCGTTTTCAGAGAGTGAAACTTGTGTTGGCATGGAATCAGGAAAAGAAAGCCAACATAAAAGAGAGACCCGCGAGAGCACTCCCTGCTGTAATCAGATGGACAGGCAGGCAGATCCCCTGAGCCTTCCGGTAACTGCAGGGAAGGGCCACACGGAGGAGCCGCTGTGCAGCGCTGAAGCCACACTGGAGCTCCACGCCCTGCCCTTGGAGTCGGCAGGGAGCAGGTCTGGGCTACTCTCTTCAGGGAATGCTTGTGAGGATGACAGCCGCTTGCAGCTGACTCAGTCAGAGGCCAGCCAAGATGTGGCCGAAATAGAGGGCATTGCTAAGGACCCTAAGGTTTCCAGCGAGTCAGTGATAGAGCCATTGATTTTACCAGGCTCTGACCATATACCTCCTGCGTTGATTTCTGAGGGTAAATACTCACAGACGCAAAGAAAGGAACTCCAGTTGCTACTTCAGGATTCTTCTGAGGCGTTGCCCACAGACCAACTTGAGAACAATGAATTAAATGAGCTGCAGCAACCTGATCTTACAGACAGTGATGGAAAATCACCACAGGGGCAGACTGACTCAGAGGGCTCTGAGAGTGTACTTTGTGAAAATAATCAAGTATCTGATTTAAGTACAGTGCTTCCAGAAGTGTATATGGCCCCAGAGGAACAGGGAGATAAACACGAACAAGTCAGTAAGGAAACAGAAGACTATTTGAACAGCCTTTTAGAAGAATGCTTAAAAGATACTGAAGATTCCCTTTCATACGAAGATAACCAAGAGGAAGACCCTGATCTCCTTCAAGATCTTTCTCCTGAAGAAGAATCCTATAGTCTACAGGAGAACCTGCCTTCTGATGAAAGCTGTCTCTCTCTCGATGATCTTGCAAAAAGGATAGAGATTGCAGAGGTAAATTTGAGATTTAATATAAATATGATTTAATATAAAATACGATTAAAAAGATGAAATTTGAAAGCACATATATGCTAAATATTGCCTTGTTTTTGTAAATTTTCTCTGGCCTCAAACATGAGGGGGAAGTTTAGTTAACATAAATTTTTAATCATTATGTATAATCATGATGTTTATACCTCAAAAATTATATTGCATGCCTCCAGTATAGTAAGCATTATGTACCTCATGTTTCATATTCTTATGATTTTTATTTGGCAGTCCCGGGAATCATTAACAAGATAAGATTAGTTACATTCTTGTAAGGGAATCTTATTTTTCTTCTCATACATCTAGAAGATAAAATATATATTCACTGTTTCTTATTATTATTAATGTATTTTAAAATTCTTTAAAACAGTATAACAGAATGAAGGAAACATTTTAAAATACAATAAGAGTAGGAGATACTGAATGGATTTATAAGCTCTAGGTTTGAACAAACTTAATACTACTTGACTAAGTCAAATATTACAAATAATTCAAAGTTTTAAAGTTTCTCTAAACAGTAATTAAGCTAGTCAAAAACCAGAAAAGGGGGCAGGAGAGAATATCAAGATGACCATCCTCCTTTGTTTGATAATACAATTTTTTAAAGTTCAGGGGGGAAAAAAAAGCCATACCAAAACTATAGCGCCTCAGGAAGGCAGCCTGACATAGTGGAAAGAGCAGAGTCTGGAGAGCCTTAGTTCAAATACTGTTATCAGCCTTATGGAATTACTATCTAACTCTCTAATTCTGTTTACTACTCTGAGAATTAGGATGCTAACTACTTTTCTTCTTCTTCATCTTAGATTTTTTTCCAAATAAGCTTTTAATTTAATTTATATCCATTGTTTTCTAATTCTGCATTATCACTGGAAAAAAAACCCATCAAGTAGAAAATGGAAACGTAACAAAGACAAAATAGACAACAGAATACATATGAAAATGGAACCCTGTGAAAGCTTTCTAAGATGATTACTGTTACATGACTATCTTCCTTTATTGCTATTTATAGTCAATTCTCCATCAACTATGATTTTTATTCTTAATTTTTTTCTTGACAAAATTAGATAAAATAGTCATTCTTTTGTTTATTTTAACTAGATCTTTTTATTGCCATTTATAGTCAATCCTCCATAAACTGACTTTTCTTCTTAATTTTTTCTTAAAATTACTTAGTAGTGCTTAATGAGTACAGAGTTTCTGTTTGGGGTGATGAAACTTTTAGAAATAGTTTTGGTGGTGATTATACAACATTATGAATGTAATTAATGCCACTGAATAGTACACCAAAAAATGGTTTAAATGACAATTTTATGTTTTATATATATATATACACATATTTTTAAACCATAATTTTTAAGAATAGTAAAAAAAAAAATTTAATAGAGCTAATAGTATAACACTGGACCTTCTCTTGTTTATTTTCATCAGACCTCTGGTACAGGGAATTATCAAAGCAGAAGTCACAACCATATTCAAATCTAGCTGTAATACCAAAAAGTCACTATTATCTGACTGCTTATTTTCAAATTGAATCAAGCTGACCTTATGTATGGTCTAATTTTACTTTTTAAAGTATAAACTGTGAAGAAGGACCAGAGTACTCCTGTTGAGTCTCCCTGCCTTAAAGGACATTTGTGGTGGGGAATTACTGTTAAATTAACATTGTACTACAACGAAATGGAATAGTCCTTCCTCAAACTCGCAATGTCGGTTTTTCCTGTAGATAACACCTAGCTAGAGGTGGAAATTATATGTATGTACATTTTAAAGTTGTCTTTCCTGTGAAGTTACTTTTTATACATGATGGTCCCCTTTCCTAAAAATCTATTGGTCTCTTAAGTTATACTGTTTTAAAAACCCCAAAAGCTACATATGACTAACAAAACTAGTTTACTTTCCTATGATAATGCTAAACAGATTGTTTCTGAATACTTCCTTCTCCGTTCTGAAAAATATACCTTTAATAAAATCTGCCTGTGTCAGGAAAAGTTTTTAAAATTTCAAAACTGTAAATCACTATGCACTACTTCCTTAGTATCCTAAGAATGAAGTTTTGAGCTAAGTAAAATGTCCAGGTAATAGTGGGTTTGCTTATAAGTACAAACTTCTTTATAATCAAAACACTGTTTATTTTGTGCTTTCAATATAATTGTATTAGGGATATCTTCGTATGTCAGGTGCTGAGGATAAGTGAGGAATCAGATGAAGTTCTTGGCATTTGGGGACTCTGCTGCCACATTTGTCCATACTTTTGTGAATGTAGGATACAGAGCATAATTTCTTAGTAACTAAATAATGTTCACGAATAATATTTTTCCTGCCCTCAGGAACCACGGAGGCTTGTGAGCCTGCTTTTCTCCACATCACTGTGCTATCCTGTGAGTCCTTCTCTCCCAAATCTATCATTTCTTCCTGTCAGTGACTCTGCCTCTTACAGATTTCCTTACTGCTTGTCACTCTTTCTACCACTGTGTTTATGGTAGAATATAATAGTACGTTCTCTCATTGCCAGTTTTCCCCTTTTTTCTTGTATCTCTGCTTTCATTTTCTTGTCACTTCTGCATTGCTCAGCTCTGGCTTCCGTGGAACTTGGCCTTGATAACCATTACCAGCACAGTGCAAGTGTCTGTTGTGTTTTTTTTTTAAACAATTAGTTTCATCACATAAAATGAAATATTTATATAAAATCTCATAGAGAACTGAAAATATGTACACTAATTTAATTCATTAATATAGAGACATGTGGGGGACGTCCCTGGCAGTCCAATGGTTAAAACTCTGGGCTTCCACTTTAGGGAGCACGGATTTGACCCCTAGTTGGGGAACTAAGATCCCACATGCTGCATGGCACGGCCAAAAAAAAAAAAAAAAAGATGTATAAATGAAACTTTTCTAGGTTTGGGAAGCTTTTCCAAAACCAGAGTAATTGTGCTAAGTAAAACGATATCTTAATATCTGAAGCACTGGTGTTCTTTCTTATGTAAAAAAGGTGACATACTGTCATCAGAAGTATAATCTCTACTGTTTTAAAAAAGCATCAAAAACATTTCTGCTCATTTCATAGATTTTTGTTTTTTTAATATTTTATTTATTTATTTGTTTATGGCTGGGTTGGGTCTTTGTTGCTGCTTACAGGCTTCTCTAGTTTCAGTGTGTGGGCTTCTCATTGCAGTGGCTTCTCTTGTTGCAGAGTGCGGGCTCTAGGAGCACGGGCTTCAGTAGTTGCAGCACACAGGCTCAGTAGTTGTGGTGCACGAGCTTAGTTGCTCCTCAGCATGTGGGATCTTCCCGGACCAGGGCTCGAACCTGTGTCCCCTGCATTGGCAGGCGGATTCTTAACCACTGTGCCACCAGGGAAGTCCCCATTTCATAGATTTTTTTTTTTTTTTTTTTGTGGTACGTGGGCCTCTCCCTGTTGTGGCCTCTCCCGTTGCGGAGCAAAGGCTCCAGACGCGCAGGCTCAGCGGCCATGGCTCACGGGCCCAGCCGCTCCGCGGCATGTGGCATCTTCCCGGACCGGGGCACGAACCCGTGTCCCCTGCATCGGCAGGCGGACTCTCAACCACTGCGCCACCAGGGAAGCCCTCATAGATTTTTTTTTAAGAAAAAAAGTTTATCACATGTGGAGTGTCAGCAAGTTAGAGAGATTCACTTATTTATCCCCTCATTAAGTAATTTTTATATGAGTAACTTCTGTGTGAGTGCCATGATATTACAGTTGCAGTGATTAAAAATTCAGAGAAGGATGCTGTATGTATGAAGCTTCATTCTAACAGTTGTCTGGTGGCAAGTGTTACCTGTTTGCTGAATTTGAGTATCCCAGTTTTTAGAAAAAGATGAAATTTTATCCCAATACCCATAATATACTGACATTATTTATTTACTTACTTACTTACTTACTTATTTATTTATTTATTTATTTATTTATTTATTTTTGCGGTACGCGGGTGTTTCACTGTTGTGGCCTCTCCCGTTGTGGAGCACAGGCTCCGGACACGCAGGCTCAGCGGCCATGGCTCACGGGCCCAGCCGCTCCATGGCACCTGGGATCCTTCTGGACCGGGGCACGAACCCGTGTCCCCTGCATCAGCAGGCGGACTCTCAACCACTGCACCACCAGGGAAGCCCCTGACATTATTTTAATGTCAGAATCCAAACCCCTTTTACCCAGGAACCTAGTAATGCTAATAAATCATTGACTTGCTGTGTTCTGGAACCTGGGAGGGTTACATTATCTTCTCTTTAAACTCTTTAGCTGTTCCTAGCATCAAAACCTTAGAGAGGAAATATGCTATACAAGTTCAAGTTGGCATTAGGATCCAACCTCATATTGCTAATAAAAGTCCACTCAGTGTACCGTAGGCTGTTTGTTACATGTGTGGGGGTGAAGGAGTTGTTTTGTTTTCTAAATAAGTAACATGTCAAGTATTGGGTAAATTTTACAAAAAGTAATCTATTCACATTGAAAATAGTCATAGTATGTAATTCAGAGGTCCCTTTGTGAGCAAATTTTAGCAACATGATATGCTATATGGAAATAAACCATTCATTTTTCTTCATTTAACATATGTGTGTGTGATCTGTTTGCAGAGATGTCATATGTTCAGAAAACTATTTTAAATGCTTCAGATTCAAGTGATTTTTGTTTTTAGAAATAATATCCTAATGTGATAGCTGGAGAAGAAGCCACTTTACTACTGCTTGGGTCCTTAAAAAGCTTTCAATCTGAAAGAGGGCAAAATATGTTCCCTGCCCCTCTGTCTTTATTGGCAACATTCATTTAGATATCTTCAGGTCTACCTGTCTCACAAGAAACAAAATAGGGGAGGACATAACCTAGGACTTTCTGATGGGGAGAAAGATGACAGCCCAAAATTGGTTTTGAGTTTGTCTTCAGAGAAGCTGTCTAATCTAAGTGACTTCTGTGCAATATTCATCTCTGTCTCTTGGCCAAGATCAGGAAAGTTAAGTTACATTAAGACTAGCCACTGTGGGATTCTCTTACCAAGTTAAGATGGGAGGCTGGGACTAAGCAGTAGGATTTTATGAAATCATATAGTTAGCTGTTCTTTGGGTCTTGGACAAAGGCGGGTCTTAGAAACATCAATCATGGTGTCCTTGAATGGCTCTTTTAAGGGGAGCAGGGGAAGTCCAGCTTCCTCACAAAAGAGGAAATATAGTCTTCCAATAACATGAGTGTTCATGGAAAATGTTTGACCCAGGACTTATGTAAGTGTCTAAATGAACCCCAAAGGATTATCCAGGGATTACCTATCTTTTCTTTGTGCCAGATGGTCTCATCTTTGCCTTTCTTTTTCATCCTGCCCTCTAAATTTTCTAATTAATTAATGCTTCTCTTATTTGTCATGTCTCTTGCACCCCGCTCCTTTTCTTTTCCATTTAAATCATTCTTTCAATTTACATCTTTACTGCCTCTTCCTGGACTTTTGCAATAGCTACTTAATAAGTTTCCCCATTCCTTCTTTCCCTCTCCAAATGGTCTTACATTAGCACTGTATAAACTTAGGGTCTCAAACTGATACCCAAAGGGGCCAGTCAGACAATAGTAGTAGATGAAATGACTTAGTTGTAGGTGATAGGGCAAATAGAATGTTCCCATGCCTTGTCTAGAAGGCTGAATAGCTTTTTGAAATACTGTAGATGAAACCAAACACACCTGAGCGTCTGGGTATAACACATAGACTGTTAATTTAAACCTCTGCTGTAAAATAATTTTTGCTTGTCAGTCTCTTCCCACGACTCCATTTGGCTCCAGGATAAAGGCTGTACTAAGTGGCTTGTTATTCAGGACAGTTGGCAATCTGGCCCACTTTACCTTTCCAACACCATCTCCTACCGTTCCTTTGTTCTTAACCTATACTGTGGTCAGCCTGGTCTCCCTGCTGCCTTCCAGATACACCTCACATATTGTCACCTCTGATCTTTACCTTCAAGTGATTAACTCTTTTCCACATATTATTTCTTCTCAACCCTCAAGATCTAGTTCGTGACTTTTTAGCACATAGAGTGCCAGGCACAGTGCCTGCCATGGTCAGTACTCAATAAATGCTAGCTGCTGCCATTATTTCTTGATCACTGAAGTCCATAATTGGGGGGGGGCTTGAACACCATTCCTCCTAAAGTCCTGTCTACATGTAATATTCCCTTGTTATTATAGGACACACGCATGCGTGGGCGCATTGCATTGGACACTAAATTGCAGACTCCTTAAGGGTAGGGATCTTGTTGAATACCTTCTTGTATTCTCTACAGAGCCAACACAGCCACCTATACACAGTAAGCCTTCCTCCCCGCCTCCCCCTTTTTTCTTTTCTTTTTTTTTTTTTTTTTTTGACCTAGTTCACTTAGAAAAATAAATTACCTTTAAGGACAGATTTGATTATTTTAAGGGAAATAGCTACGTTATTCAACTAAGTATAGGCTAGGTGCTGTCTTTATATAAATTGCTCATCTATATATATTCATTTGCTCTTTGGCACATTTCTTGAGCACCTACTGTACTGTAGAAACTAAGGAGGCACCAGTGAACACAGGTCAAGTACCTGCTCTCGTCACACTCTTCAGAGGGAGAGAGACATAATAAATGAGTTCACATAAAAACAAACAGTACAGTTTCATATCTTGGTAGTGGCTCTGAAGAAATCTCAGCAGGGTGGAGGGGTGTAGACTGAAGTGGTGCGTAGGATGGAGGAACAGGCTCTATTAACCAGGGTGTAGGGGAAGGCAATGGGAGGACCAGCAGGAGGGCCAACACATCTGGAGCACAGTGAACAGGAGAAGGACAGTAGGAAGTTCAGGTGGAGAAGGCAAGCTGGAGCTGGTTCCTGTAGGGCCTCATAGACCAGGGTAAGAAACTGGAATTAAATTTAAATGGTGGTAGAAGTTTGAAATGGATTTTGAACAGAAGATGTGACTTGACTTGTTTCCTGCCTGCTCTATGGAGACTAGCAGAATGCAGTTAGGGGCCAAAGAAAGGCAACCAATCCAGTTATTGCAATTATTCAGATGAGATATAATGAAGGACTCAGTAGTGATGGATGTGGTGAAGATATATTTTTGAAGGAAGAACTAAAAGGATTTGCTAATGGATTAGATATGAGGTATGGTGGTGAGGAGCAGTTTTGAGAGGAAGAGAATCGGGAGTTCTATTTTAGAATCTACCTATCTAAATGATATACTGGGGCTTAAAAAGTGGGATGGTATCTTGATATTCTTACCATTTCTTTTCCTATTTCATACTTATTAAATTGTCCCTTTAAGCAAATAAAAGCTAGTTACAAAAACATGAGATACGGCTTCCCTGGTGGCGCAGTGGTTGAGAGTCTGCCTACCGATGCAGGGGACACGGGTTCGTGCCCCAGTCCAGGAGGATCCCACATGCCGCAGAGCGGCTGGGCCCGTGAGCCATGGCTGCTGAGCCTGCGCGTCCGGAGCCTGTGCTCCGCAACGGGAGAGGCCACAACAGTGAGAGGCCTGCGTAATGCAAAAAAAAAAAAAAAAAAAAAAACATGAGATAATATCTGATCTAGAAACTTAGGTACATTATAAAACTCATATTTTTATTTCAGAAAACGTTTTTCCTTTTTATTTATTTATTTTTAACACCTTTATTAGAGTATAATTCCTTTACAATGGTGTGTTTGTTTCTGCTTTATAACAAGTGAATCAGCTATACATGTACATATATCCCCATATCCCCTCCCTCTTGCGTCTCCTTCCCACCCTCCCTATCCCACCCCTCTAGGTGGTCACAGAGCACCGAGCTGATCTCCCTGTTCTAAGCGGCTGCTTCCCACTAGCTATCTATTTTACATTTGGTAGTGTATATATGTCAGTACTACTCTCTCACTTTGTCGCAGCTTACCCTTCCCCCTACTCATGTCCTCAAGTCCATTCTCTACGTCTGCGTCCTTATTCCTGTCCTACCCCTAGTTTCTTCAGAACCATTTTTTTTCTTTAGATTCCATATATATGTGTTAACATACGGTATTTGTTTTTATCTTTCTGACTTACTTCACTCTGTATGACAGTCTCTAGGTCCATCCACCTCACTACAAATAACTCAATTTCGTTCCTTCTTATGCCTGAGTAATATTCCATTGTATATATGTGCCAAATCTTCTTTAGCCATTCATCTGTCGGTAGACACTTAGGTTGCTTCCATGTCTAGGCTATTGTAAATAGAGATGCAGTGCACATTGTGGTACATGACTCTTTTTGAATTATGGTTTTCTCAGGGTCTCTGCCCAGTAGTGGGATTGCTGGGTCATATGGTAGTTCTATTTTTAGTTTTCTAAGGAACCTCCATTCTGTTCTCCATAGTGGTGTATCAGTTTACTTCCCACCAACAATGCATAAGGGTTCCCTTTTCTCCACATCCTCTTCAACATTTATTGTTTGTAGATTTTTTGATGATGGCCATTCTGACCAGTGTGAGGTGATACCTCATTATAGTTTTGATTTGCATTTCTCTAATAATTAGTGATGTTGAGCAGCTTTTCATGTGCTCCTTGGCCATCTGTATGTCTTCTTTGGAGAAATGTCTATTTAGGTCTTCTGCCCATTTTTTGATTGGGTTGTTTGTTTTTTTAATATTGAGTTGCATGAGCTGTTTATATATTTTGGAGATTAATCCTTTGTCCGTTGATTCATTTGCAAATATTTTCTCCTATTCTGAGGGTTGTCTTTTCATCTTGCTTATGGTGTCCTTTGCTTTGCAAAAGCTTTTAAGTTTCATTAGGTCCCATTTGGACCACCAGAGGTGGATCAAAAAAGATCTTGCTGTGATTTATGTCAAAGAGTGTTCTTCCTATGCTTTTCTCTAACAGTTTTATAGTGTCCAGTCTTACATTTAGGTCTCTAATGCATTTTGAGTTTATTTTTGTATATGGTGTTAGGGAATGTTCTAATTTTATTCTGTTACATGTAGCTGTCCAGTTTTCCCAGCACCACTTATTGAAGAGACAGTCTTTTCTCCATTGTATTTCCTTGCCTCCTTTGTCATAGATTAGTTGACCATAGGTGCGTGGGTTTATCTCTGTGCTTTCTATCTTGTTCCATTGATCTATATTTCTGTTTTTGTGCCAGTACCATATTCTCTTGATTACAGTAGCTTTGTAGTATAGTCTGAAGTCAGGGAGTCTGATTCCTCCTGCTCCGTTTTTTTCCCTCAAGACTGCTTTGGCTATTCGGGGTCTTTTGTGTCTCCATACAAATTTTCAGATTTTTTGTTCTAGTTCTGTAAAAAATGCCATTGGTAATTTGATAGGGATTGCATTGAATCTGTAGATTGCTATGGGTAGTATACTCATTTTCACAATGTTGATTCTTCCAATCCAAGAACATGGTATATCTCTCCATCTGTTGGTATCATCTTTCATTTCTTTCATCAGTGTCTTATACTATTCTGCATACAGGTCTTTTGTCTCCCTAAGTATGTTTATTCCTAGGTATTTTATTCTTTTTGTTGTTATTAATTTCTTAATTAATAATTAATAATTTCTTAATTGTTATTAATTTCTCTTTCAGATTTTTCATCATTAGTGTATAAGAATGCAAGAGATTTCTGTGCATTAATTTTGTATCCTGCAACTTTACCAAATTCATTGATTAGCTCTAGTAGTTTTCTGGTGGCATCTTTAGGATTCTCTATGTATAGTATCATGTCATCTGCAAACAGTGAAAGTTTTACTTCTTCTTTTCCAATTTGTATTCCTTTTATTTCTTTTTCTTCTCTCATTGCTGTGGCTAGGACTTCCAAAACTATGTTGAATAAGAGTGGTGAGAGTGGACATCCTTGTCTTGTTCCTGATCTTAGAGGAAATGCTTTCAGTTTTTCACCATTGAGAATGATATTGGCTGTGGGGTTGTCGTATATAGCCTTTATTACATTGAGGTAGGTTCCCTCTATGCCCACTTCTGGAGAGGTGTTTGTTTTTTGTTTTTTTTTTTTGCAGTACGCAGGCCTCTCACTGTTGTGGCCTCTCCCGTTGTGGAGCGCAGGCTTAGCGGCCGTGGCTCACGGGTCCAGCTGCTCTGTGGCATGTGGGATCTTCCTGGACCGGGGCACAAACCCGCATCCCCCGCGTCGGTAGGCGGACTCTCAACCACTGCACCACTAGGGAAGCCCTCTGGAGAATTTTTATCATAAATAGGTGTTGAATTTTGTCAAAAGCGTTTTCTGCATCTGTTGAGATGATCATATGGCTTTTATTCTTTGATTTGTTAATATGGTGTATCACACTGATTGATTTGCTTATATTGAAGAATCCTTGCATCCCTGGGATAAATCCCACTTGATCATGGTGTATGACCCTTTTAATGTGTTGTTGAATTCTGTTTGCTAGTATTTGGTTGAGGATTTTTGCATCTATATTCTTCAGTGATATTGGTCTGTAATTTTCTTTTTCCATGGTATCTTTGTCTGGTTTTGCTATCAGGGTGATGGTGGCCTCATAGAATGAGTTTGGGAGTGTTCCTTCCTCTGCAGTTTTTTGGAAGAGTTTGAGAAGGATGAGTGTAAGCTCTTCTCTAAATGTTTAATAGAATTCACCTGTGAAGCCATCTGGTCCTGGACTTTTGTTTGTTGGAAGATTTTTAATCAGAGTTTCAATTCCCTTACTTGTGATTGGTCTGTTCATATTTTCTATTTCCTCCTGGTTCAGTCTTGGAAGGTTATACCTCTCTAAGAATTTGTCCATTTCTTCCAGGTTGTCCATTTTATTGGCATAGAGTTGCTTGTCATGCTCTCTTAGGATGCTTTCTATTTCTGCGGTGTCTGTTGTAACTTCTTTTTCATTTCTAATTTTATTGATTTGAGTCCTCTCCCTGTTTTTCTTGATGAGTCTGGCTAATGGGTTATCAATTTTGTTTATCTTCTCAAAGAACCAGCTGTTAGTTTTATTGATCTCTGCTATTGTTTTCTTTGTTTCTATTTCATTTATTTCTGTTCTGATCTTTATGATTTCTTTCCTTCTGCTGACTCTGGGTTTTGTTTCTTCTTCCTTCTCTAGTTCATTTAGGTGTAAGTTTAGATTGTTTATTTGAGATGTTTCTTGTTTCTTGAGGTAGGCTTGTGTAGCTATAAACTTCCCTCTTACAACTGCTTTTGCTGCATCCCATAGGTTTTGGATTGTCGTGTTTCATTGTCCTTTGTCTTACGTATTTTTTGATTTCCTCTTTGATTTCTTCAGTGATCTCTTGGTTATTTAGTAATGTATTGTTTAGCCTCCATGTGTTTCTTTTTTTACGATTTTTTCCCTGTAATTGGTTTCTAATCTCATAGCGTTGTGGTCAGAAAATATGCTTGATATGATTTCTTGAGAAGAAAGTGTAATCTGCTGTTTTTGGATGGAATGTCATATAAATATCAATTAAATCTGTCTGGTCTATTGTGTCATTTAAAGGTTGTGTTTCCTTGTTAATTTTCTGTTTGGATGATCTGTCCATTGGTGTAAGTGAGGTGTCAAAGTCCCCCACTATTATTGTGTTACTGTTGATTTCCTCTTTTATAGCTGTTTGCAGTTGCCTTAGGTATTGAGGTGCTCCTATTTTGGGTGCATATATATTCATAATTGTTATATCTTCTTCTTGGATTGATCCCTTCATCATTATGTAGTGTCCTTCCTTGTCTCTTGTAACATTCTTTATTTTAAAGTCTATTTTATCTGATATGAATATTGCTGCTCTAGCTTTCTTTTGATTTCCATTTGCATGGAATATCTTTTTCCATCCCTCACTTTCAGTCTGTATGTGTCCTTAGGTCTGAAGTGGGTCTCTTGTAGACAGCATATATATGGATCTTTTTTTTTATCCATTCATTAAGCTTGTGTCTTTTGGTGGGAGCATTTAATCCATTCACGTTTAAGGTAATTATTGATATGTATGTTCCTGTTACCATTTTCTTAATTGTTTTGGGTTTGTTTTTGTAGGTCCTTTTCTTCTCTTGTGTTTCCCACTTAGAGAAGTTCCTTTAGCATTTGTTGTAAAGCTGGCTTGGTGATGCTGAATCTCTTAGCTTTTGCTTGTCTGTAAAGCTTTTGATTTCTCAGTTGAATCTGAATGAGATCCTTGCCAGGTAGAGTAATATTGGTTTTAGGTTCTTCCCTTTCATCACTTTAAATATATCATGCCACTCTCTTCTGGCTTGTAGAGTTTCTGCTGAGAAATCAGCTGTTAATCTTATGGGAGGTCCCTTGTATGTTATTTGTCATTTTTCCCTTGTTGCTTTCAAATTTTTCTTTGCCTTTAATTTTTGTCAGTTTGATTACTATTTGTCTCGGCGTGTTTTTGCTTGGGTTTATCCTGCCTGGGACTCTCTGCGCTTCCTGGATTTGGGTAGTATTTCCTTTTCCACGTTAGGGAAGTTTTCATCTATAATCTCTTCAAGTATTTTCTCGAGTCCTTTCTCTCTCTCTTCTCCTTCTGGGACCCCTATAATGCGAATGTTGTTGCATTTCATGTTGTCTCAGATGTCCCTTAGTCTGTCTTCATTTCTTTTCATTCTTTTTTCTTTATTCTGTTCCGTGGTAGTGAATTCCACCATTCTGTCTTCCAGGTCACTTATCCGTTCTTCTGCCTCAGTTTTTCTGCTCTTGGTTCCTTGTAATGTAGTTTTCATTTCAGTTATTGTATTGTTCATCTCTGTTTGTTTGTTCTTTAATTCTTCTAGGTCTTTGTTAAACATTTCTTGCATCTTCTCGATCTTTGACTCCATTCTTTTTCCGAGGTCCTGAATCATCTTCAGTATCATTACTCTGAATTCTTTTTCTGGAAGGTTGCCTATCTCCACTTCAGTTAGTTGTTTTTCTCAGGTTTTATCTGGTTCCTTCATTTGCTACATAGTCCTCTGCCTTGTCATCTTGTCTATCTTTCTGTGAATATCTGATCCTTTTAATGTGCTGTTGGATTCTGTTTGCTAGTATTTTGTTGAGGATTTTTGCATGTATGTTCATCAGTGATATTGGCCTGTAGTTTTCTTTCTTTGTGACATCTTTGTCTGGTTTTGGTATCAGGGTGACGGTGGCCTCATAGAATGAGTTGGGGGGTGTTCCTCCCTCTGCTATATTTTGGAAGATTTTGAGAAGGAAAGGTGTTAGCTCTTCTCTGAATGTTAGATAGAATTCGCTGGAGAAGCCATGTGGTCCTGGACTGTTGTGTGTTGGAAGATTTTTAATCACAGTCTCAATTTCAGTGCTTGTGATTGTTCTGTTTATTTTGTCCATTTCTTCCAGGTTGTCCATTTTATTGGCATAAAGTTGCTTGTAGTAATCCCTCATGATCATTTGTATTTCTTCAGTGTCTGTTGTTACTTTCCTTTTTCATTTCTAATTCTATTGGTTTGAGTCTTCTCCCTTTTTTTCTTGATCAGTCTGGCAAATGGTTTATCAATTTTGTTTATCTTCTCAAAGAACCAGCTTTTAGTTTTATTGATCTTTGCTATTGTTTCCTTCATTTCTTTTTCATTTTTTTCTGATCTGACCTTTATGATTTCTTTCCTTCTGCTAACTTTGGGATTTTTTTGTTCTTCTTTCTCTAATTGCTTTAGGTGTAAGGTTAGGCTGTTTATTTGAGATGTTTCTTGTTTCTTAATGTAGGATTGTATTGCCGTAAACTTCCCTCTTAGAACTGCTGTTGCTGCATGCCATAGGTCGTCCCATAGGTCGTCATGTTTTCATTGTCATTTGTTTCTAGGTATGTTTTGATTTCCTCTTTGACTTCTTCAGTGGTCTCTTGGTTATTTAGTAGTGTATTATTTAGCCTCCATGTGTTTGTATGTTTTACAGATTTTTTCCTGTAATTGATATCTAGTCTCATAGCATCGTGGTTGGAAAAGATACTTGATACGATTTCAATTTTCTTAAATTTACCAAGGCTTTATTTGTGACCCAAGATATGGTCTATCCTGAAGAATGTTCCATGAGCACTTGAGAAGAAAGTGTATTCTGCTTGTTTTGGATGGAACGTCCTATACATATCAATTAAGCCCATTTTGTTTAATGTATCATTCGTAGCTTGTGTTTCCTTATTTATTTTCATTTTGAATGATCTGTCCATTGGTGAAAATGGGGTGTTAAAATTCCCTACTATGATTGTGTTACTATCGATTTACCCTTTTATAGCTGTTAGCGTTTGCCTTATATATTGAGTTGCTCCTATGTTGGGTGCATAAATATTTACAATTGTTATATGTTCTTCTTGGATTGATCCCTTGATCATATGTAGTGTCCTTCTTTGTCTCTTGTAATAGTCTTTATTTTAAAGTCTATTTTGCCTGATATGAGAATTGCTACTCTAGCTTTGTTTTGATTTCCATTTGCATGGAATATCTTTTTCCATACCCTTACTTTCAGTCTGTGTATGTCCCTAGGTCTGAAGTGGGTCTCTTGTAGACAGCATATATATGGGTCTTGTTTTTGTATTCATTCAGCCAGTCTATATCTTTTCATTGGAGCATTTAATCCATTTACATTTAAGGTAATTATCGATATGTTTGTTCCTACTATCATTTTCTTAATTTGGGTTTGTCATTTTAGGTCTTTTCCTTCTCTTGTGTTTACTGCCTAGAGAAGTTCCTTTAGCATTTGTTGTAAATCTGGTTTTTGTGGTGCTGAATTCTCTTAGGTTTTGCTTGTCTGTAAAGGTTTTAATTTGTCCGTCAAATCTGAATGAGATCCTTGCTGGGTGGAGTAATCTTGGTTGTAGGTTTTTCCCCTTCATCACTTTAAATATGTCCTGCCACTCCCTTCTGGCTTGCACAGTTTCTGCTGAAAGATCAGCTGTTAACCTTATGAGGATTCCCTTGTGTGTTATTTGTTGTTTTCCCCTTGCTTCTTTTAATATTTTTTTCTTTGTACTTATTTCTTGATAGTTTGATTAATATGTGTCTTGGCATGTTTCTCCTTGGATTTATCCTTTATGGGACTCTCTGCACTTCCTGGACTTGACTAATTATTTCCTTTCCCATATTAAGGAAGTTTTCAACTATAATCTCTTCAAATATTTTCTCAGTCCCTCTCATTCTCTCTTCTTCTTCTGAGACCCCTATAATTCGAATATTGGTGTGTTTAATGTTGTCCCAGAGGTCTCTAAGACTGTCCTCAGTTCTTTTCATTCTTTTTTCTTTATTCTGCTCTGTGGTAGTTCTTTCCACTGTTTTATCTTCCACGTCACTTTATCCGTTCTTCTGCTTCAGTTATTCTGCTATTGAGCCTTTCTAGAGAATTTTTACTTTTAGTTATTGTGTTGTTCATCATTGTTTGTTTGCCCTTTACTTCTTTTAGGTCCTTGTTAAACGTTTCTTGTATTTTCTCCATTCTATTTCTGAGATTTTGGATCATCTTTACTATCATTACTTTGAATTCTCTTTCAGGTAGACTGCCTCTTCATTTATTTGGTCTGGTGGGTTTTTATCTTGCTCCTTTATCTGCTGTGTGTTTCTCTGTCTTCTCATTTTGCTTAACTTACTGTGTTTGGGGTCTCCTTTTCTCAGGCTGCAGGTTTGTCATTCCCGTTGTTTTTGGTGTCTGCCCCAGTGGCTAAGGTTGGTTAAGTGGGTCGTGTAGGCTTCCTGGTGGAGGGGACTGGTGCCTGTGTTCTGCTGGATGAGGCTGAATCTTGTCTTTCTGGTGGGCAGGACTGCATCCATTGGTGTGTTTTGGGGTGCCTGTGACCTTATTATGATTTTAGGTAGCCTCTCTGCTAATGGGTGAGGTTGTGTTCCTATCTTGCTAGTTTTTTGGCATAGGGTGTCCAGCACTGTAGCTTGCTGTCATTGGGTGCATCTGGGTCTTAGCGTTGAGGTGGAGATCTCTGGGAGAGCTTTTGCTGTTTTATATTATATGGAGCCAGGAGGTCTCTGGTTGACGAATATCCTGAACTCGGCTCTCCCACCTCAGAGGGTCAGGCCTGACACCTGGCCGGAGCACCAAGACCCTATCAGCCACACAGTATCTAGAAAACATCTGGGAGAAACTGCAGCAAGACCGGCTTCTTAGCAGTTGCAACCGTAACAGGAAGCTTATTCCTCCCTCTGGATGGGGCAACAAGTCTTCCTGCAGGTGCGAGGTTGCCTCCTTGGTCCTAAGGAAACTAACTTCTTGTCACCCTCACTATGGACTAGGCGCCGACATTGTGGTAGGACCACGCATGCGCCCTTTTTTCCTTTTTAAATTAATCTTTGAAAAATTCAATATCAATGTACTTTATCATCATTTGTTTTTTACTCTCCATATTGTCGCGTTCTAATATGCAGCATTGTAGTGCCAGAGAGCACCGTTGTGTTATTTCTAGAAGATGGCTTTCCTGCATTTAGCTGCCTCCTCTTGCTGCTGCTGTGACTTGTTATATTAATTTGCTGTAGTAGTAGCCATGACATTAATCTACTTTCAAATTATTGAATGACACAAAGGATCTTTCATCTAACCTTCTCCTCCCCAGTGTCTCTAGACTGACGGTTTTAGCCATTAGTTTAAGTATCTCTTAATTCAGGTGGTGTATAAGATAAGGATTTGTTGCTGTAAAGTGTTTTGGAAAGACAAAAGAAACTTATTAGGTTTATTTGAAAGTTCTGTTCATCTAATTTGAATTGTAATATGTATTATCACAAATGACACTAAGCAAAATTTTAATAATCATAGAAAATAAGATCTTTTCACATTAGGGAAATGGCAAGAGGTTTAATCTTGAGTTAGTATTCAACTCTGCCCGTAACTGGTGCTACAAATGTAAGCAAGTTATTTAAGCTCTCTCAGCTTGGCCTCTTCATCTGTAAAATAGGACTGGTAATGCCTGTATAATAGAGTTGTAAAGATTAAGTATGAAATATTATATAAATGTCTTTACATAAAGTGCAGATTCACTAAATCATAGTTCTTATTCTGGAACCCAAATCTAAAGGACCAGGCAGAGACCCATGACTTGTTCCTTCAGTGAAGAATAGTACTGGAAAATTTGACATTGAATGACTGGAATTTCATTCTCTACAGTGAAACTGCTGGCACTCAAGCTGTTTATAATATACTAATATGATTTATGAATGTTATTTCTCGAGTTATCTGGAAACCAAGCAAAATTTACCAACCTTGAGTTTCTGGGTTGAGTAAAGCCTTGATCAGTAAAAGAATATTATTTGCTATCTATTTTCTCCTTTAATTTGAGGAGGCAGATCTAACAGCAAGGCCTCTCTGAATGTTTCCCTTGTCATATTATGATTTCCTGTGCCAGCAGTGTTGCAGAATAATTTTGTTTTTTACAAACAGTTCATTATTAAAATGCTATTTAAGATGATCATTGCTGTTTGAGGGGGAAGTGCAGAAGAGCTATTTATTTACAAATATACAGGGCTAGGTCGGATGGATGTTTCATTATTTGTTTTAATTCTACACTTATTCACAGAGTACCACCAGTAACAATTACACTAATTACAGCTTAAACATTCTTTTTGTTCTCAGTGTAAAGGCTTGGTATACTTTGTTTTGGTAGGAAAGGAATTTGGTAATTGAAGTGGGAAACTAAATTTAGTTTTGTTTTTTTTTTAACTTTTTTTTTTTGGCCGCACTATGCGGCTTGTGGGATCTTAGTTCCCTGAACGGGATTTGAACCCAGGCCCTCAGCAGTGAGAGCATGGAATCCTAACCATTTGACTGCCAGGGAATTCCCTAAATTTAGTTTTTAAAGCCTTATTTTTTGAGATTTAAAGTTTCTTAACCTTTTAATATTGACATTATGTTAAAAAATTAAAAGGCATAGAAATGTTTTTTAAGAGTAGTTTGGAGAAGACACATTTCTATGTGCCCTAACTCAACTTCCCAACCTACTTAGAAACACTTAACAGACTTCTGAATGAGACTCTAGACTAAGACCATGACTTTGTTTTAACTTACTTGCCTTCTACCATAAAATTAAGGTAAACTCTACCAAAGTCATTTCTTTTTGTTTGACTGTCTTGGTATGATAAGTAGGAATTTCTGCACTAGGGGTAGGTTCTAAGACCTTTGCCCAAAACTCTTGTCAGCACAGAAAGGACCGCACCCACCTGTCTTCTGAGAGTTTCCCCCTTGGCTTGCATCTCCTGTGCCTAAACTTGGTCCCACCATCCCTATAAACTATAGGACAAGAGGGCAGTTAAAAAAGAAAGATCCCTGGAGAAGATCCCTGAATAAGACTGAAAGGAAATAATGGAAAAGAACACATTCCTTCACTTCAGACGCTGGAGCAGCCCTGCTGAAACAAAAGATTCTTGGTGGGAGAGAAAAAGGAAAAGCATGTAAAGGCTGTGGATAGATTTTTTGCCAGGAATTAAGGGTTGAGTGGGGAGGGTGTCAAGATAAAATGTTGGCTCATCCCACACAACTGTAATGTCTCATACTCTTACTTCTTCCCTTTTTCAAAAATTTGCCAAAGTTCATTGCCATCCATAGTAAATAAGATGGGGCCACTTGGGAAATCCTGTATCCCTTAACTATATGACTTCTGGAGCCCAACACACCAGATTAGGGCAAGCAGGTGCTAAGGTAGGGGCCTAACAGCTGCTGCACTAGGACTAGCTTCTAGGTCTTGGAAGCACATTCTGTGTCTTTCCAGATGATTTTGAGAGTTTCTTTTGGTCTTTCAACATCCATTTATTCATATTTGCAGTGTCTTTTGATTTATTATTGGGTCTGTCTCTTGAATTTACAGATTCAAAACTCAGATCATAAAGACATACAGTTAACAGTAATGCAACTCTGGAGCTTGTCTTTGTAACTATTCTTAATAGGACTGTTTTTTCTAAGTAGTTAAAGCAACTTGAAAACACCTATGGTAGGTGAATTCACTCTTGGTAAATGTACTATTTTATGGAATGAAATAGATAGTGAATGAATCTATGAAAACTCCCTTTTTTTTTACATTTACTAAAAATTTAAAAAGTCAATGATATATCTTTAGTAGTAATATACTCATTAAAATTCATTTCCATTTTCCATGTCTTGCTCTTTAGAAACTTATTAGGATTTCTTTCCCTTCCTCAAGTACCCAGTTTCAGCAAGGTACTTGTAAAATCATTTTTCTTTGTTGTATGAAGATGGTCTTTAATATTGTTGCTTTCTAATGAAAGATTTGAAAAACTATTCCTTTGCATAATTTATACTTATCATTTTAATGTCACTAAAGTATTTTAGCTTTCTCAGAAGAAATACATCATCTGAAATACATATTTTCTATAAAAAGAATAAATTGCTAACTTTTTTTTTTTGAGATAATGGTTTCTATAGACCCATGTTCAGAGAAGCCCAGTAGAAGACTATATTGAGTTATTTGGCCCTAAAAGCATTGAGTTATAAAAAGAACTGATAGAATCTGTAATGTTTATGTATAGCTCATTATCAGAGATGGCTGGCTGGAACCACAAGTCATATTAAGTATTTTATACCATTGATCAGATAAATGACATTACAGGAAATCCTCAGCTTACAGTGATCGGATACCAGCAAGTCACTGACATCAACAGTGTTAGGGCCACAATGCCCACCTATGTCATCACCTACAGCTTGTTCAAGCAGGCAACTCACAAGTCAACTTCTGTGAATCAACCTACTGCCTAGGGGGGCCTATGGTAAGGCCTCCAGCTTCCCAGTTGGCTCTACCAACTGATTCTGTTCTCTTTCTCCCTATGCCTCAGAGTCTTTTAACTCCGAAATGGCAAGGGTTCTGTTTTGTCTTTGTTCCTAAATAAAGGGTGGGGTGGAAGCAGAAGAGGAGTGTCCCAAGTGAAAACCGGAAAGACAGCATAGAAAGGGGTAAAGGGGGGACTAAAGAAATAATAGACAGAAGTCTTTTTCTATTTCTTTTCTTTTTCTAAGGGCCAAATATTGAATATTTTAGACTTTATGGTCTGTACTCAATTCTGCCGTTGTAGCAGCCATACACAATATGTGGATGAGTAACCTTGGCTGTGCTCCAATTAAATTCTATTTGCGAAACTAGGCAGCAGGCCTTTGGCCTAGTGGCCATAGTTTGCCACCCTCTGCATACTACAGGGTAATATGTCCCTAGTAAACTGGGTCTAAGAGATATTCTAGAAGAGAAGTCCTTAAGATATTTAGAGCACTAGAACATTATTTAGTAAATGTGTAGTTTCTCAGAGGAACTGAGGACAACACTCATTTTGACGTTAAAAGTTGGTATCAAATATATTTTAAGTCTCACATGCTCATTTCTTAAAAATTGCTGATGAATGTAAAAAGCAGCCTCTGTTATAAAGCAAAACCCAGGACTAATGATTAAGCAAAGAGAGGCCATAAGGAATCATTTTATAGATGACTTAACAGGGAAGCGGAGCTATAAATGAGGATAAAGTAAGCCTGATTTCCAGTCCATGCTGTGTCACACTGCCTGGCCCTGGAATCAATTCAGGGCTTTAGAAGAGCAATCAGAGTTTTAGATATGTGTATTTGGCAATATCTGAAGACAAGAGAAAGTATTATTCTGTTAAATTTTGATGACTGTGATTTTTTTCTATAGGAATTGGTTAAACCTCTAATAGGACTTCAGATACCCCTTGAACTGAATTAGCCTTCTTACCATTACATGTAAAACATCACTGATATGTCCCGCCATAATATAACAAACAGTGCTTATAATCTCTGACAGGTTGTTCATGCTGAAGGCTTGGTCTCTATATTAAAGAAGAGGAATGATACTGTAGGAGATCATCCTGCCCAGATGCAACAGAAACCATCTAAGCGAAGAGTGAGATTCCAAGAAATAGACGACAACTTAGATCAAGGTAAAGTGCTCAGACTGTGTCTAGCACAGATTTGATTAGTGTTTGCTGAAAGAATGAATTAATGTACAATAAGGTGTTTGGTAACAGGATTTGTAAAGAATATGTGGACTTAGTTGCTTTATCTTCTGTAAAGAAACACAGAGGATCAAACTATCATCAGTTCTTAAATAATTCCTAAGCAATTTGTTTTGCTCAAATAAGTGACCAAGTTGCAAAATTCATCTCATTGCCTTCCTATCCCACAGGTAGTCCTCAATTTTCAGAGCTTATTTCAGTTTCTTTGTTTCGTGTTTTATTTTCTAGTTTTTGTTTTTTGTTTTTTAGTGAGCCTGCTATTTTTGTCTTCTTTTCAGTGGCAGTTCATACTCCTTCTTGACTGATGTGGAAAATATTTATGGATTACAAATATTTTCTCTTCGGTGATTTCTTCTTGACTCTATAGAAAGAAGTGTCTCTCAAGAGTACAGTTGAACACTGTTGCTATTATTTAATTTTTTTTTTCCTCCTGGGCTTATATTTAAGGTGGTGGTTAAACTTATCTAAGGCCTAGGTAAATCAGAGTGAGTAGAAATATAGCCAAGAACCTATCAGTATGCTTTTCATGTTTATAAAACAACTGCGTTGTTAAAATAACAGTGTCAACATGTAGATAAACTTTCTAAGTATGACATAAAGTGATAGCAGTAGAGGTTTCTAAATTTTTACAATTATAAAGCTGGTAGGAACCTTGGAAATAATCTGTTCCCACCCCTCATTTTACCTCTGCACCTTGCTTGTAACTATCACAGTCCTCTCCAGATAAAGTGCTCAATTCTTTGTTTGTACCAATTGGTATTGAATCATTGCATACATAGTAGGGGGAACCCACGATTTAGAACTGACAGTCCCTAGTTCCCTTAGTAGCCATCTCGTCTTACACTAAGTTACATAACTTGTGCTCAGTAGCCGCCTGTGCCTCTTGGCTTCCATGTTGGACAGCACAGCTCTAAATACTATCAATGCATGTAGATAAAACAAAATAGATGTTTTAAAATAAATTGTATCTAAATGTTTGTATATAAATATATGAGAATGAAGAAATACCCAGAAAAATACATAAACTAGATTGTTAACAAAGATAAGAGGGTGGGTGAGAATCATGCCAAAAAGAGAAAAGATGGTAAAAATACTGAACTGACCAAAAACCAAAAAAACCCCAAGAAACACAACATGAATGATATGATCCTTTTTATTTGTGTGTGTAAAAATTATGCTAAGTATAAATTATTAAATCTATTAATGTCTATTAACTATTAAAATCTATTAAACTGTAAATGTGTAAATCACAGGACAATACAATTACATAATCCCGTTTCTATAAAAATCCTGAAACCACATGTGTTTGATCTGGAAGGATACACACCATATTTAACAGTGTTTACCTCTTGGTTGAGAGGGGAATATGATTGGGTAGGAGTAAAAGGGAGAGTCCCTTAGACTCTTAGATACTTTCATGTTTAAATTTTTATGGGGAGAATATATTCACATATTACTGTAAAATCTTCCAAATAAATTCTATTTGGTTTATATTGGGTTCTGTAAAATTTGTTTTTTTAATCATAAAAGTAATATACACTAATCATGAAAAAACTTAGACAGTAATGAAGTAAAAAGTTTAAGGCTCTCAACCCTCCTTCCCTTGGGGGTTTCCCCCAGGTATTGATTGAAGTTCTTACCATCCTTTCAAAACACATTCTGTATATATGCATGTATATGTGTGTACATACACATGTGCCCTTTTTTTTTTGACATGAATGATTCATTATATACCGTTATGTGATGGCTTTTTAATTTAACCATCAATCTTGGACATCTTTCTTTGAACAATGTATTAAATTTACTTCATTCTGTAAAACAGTTGCATAGTATTCCATGATATGAATCTCCCATAATTATTTAACTCTTCCATTGTAACTAGAGTAACTAAGTTATTCTCAACTTTATGTGATAACAAAATTCGCTGCAGTGAACATGCTTGTAAATATGATATTGTGTTTTGTGCAGATCTGTAGGCTTAATTCCTGAAAGTGGATTTGCTAGGCTAGGTGATCAGGACCATATGGACCAGTTGGCCTCAGGCAGTCCTTCCTTGTTTATACCTATTGTCCCAGCACTGCATTCACTTAACACTCTTTCACTCTCAAAAGTGCCCCAGGCTGGATGATAAATTAATTTAAAATGTTAATAGATACTGCCAGATTACCTTCCAAGAAGGTTTTGATACACCCTCATCATGCTGATCATAAAACTTCTTAGTCTTTTCCAAATATTTTTAATTTTTCTTTAATTATGAGTGATCATTAAGACTTTCAACAAGAGAGTAGTTACTTTCTTCAATATAGAAAGACTTATGTGGACATTTTTATTAAAAACAAGCCTGCCAAAGTTGTTTAAGAAATGAAATTACTAGCTAGAACTTCACTATTCCACTGAAAGATAAAATTGAGTATTACTAAGATGCAAGATCCCACTCAGACATTTTTGCTTGTTTGTTTAATATCAAATTGACTTTGCTTTAAGGTAGTCCCATGATGTGAACTCCAAAGATACTGTAATAGTGAGGTTATATATAATTTGTACTCTAAAATAATGCTATGAGCACATCAGAGAAGTATTGCCATTTTTTTCTTCTTTTTTATGGAAATGGTTATATTCATTGTATAAATGAGCTACTTTTAATTTTAGCATTCACAAGCTCCACAGGTATATATCTTTATGGTAACTTATAGGTCCTTGTATAGTCACTGGTGTCCTAGCTTCCTGTCAGTGACTATCCATAGAAGGCTAATATTAGAAACATCTAGTTATCTTAATCAGTGAGCAGACAGCAGATACTAGGCATTAATTTTGTGTAAGTTTAACCTTACTCTGTCTTCCTGTTTGCAGATGATGTTGGAGGTGGTTCCTGTATTTTACTGGTCTTGCTGTGCATAGCAACGGTTTTCCTTAGTGTGGGAGGAACTGCATTATACTGCACTTTTGGTGACACGGAGTCACCTGTTTGTACAGACTTTGCAGACAACATGGACTTCTATTACACTAAGTTACTGCAGGGAATGGCAGGACTTAAACACTGGATCTACCTCTCCTAGCAGCATTCAACAGGGACAGGCATGCTGGCCGTGAGAATCAAAGAGTGAAACTTTCTAAATAGCTTTCATTTCAAGAGTTCTGTAACACGCGCCTCCCTTCCCCAGTGAGGAACCACAAACATCAGAAACAGCAACTTTAACTGGCAATACAGAGGAACTCAGAATAATCCACATAATGATACAGATATTGATCTGAGCACTGTGGATGGAAGGAATGGTCTTTGGAGAGCATGTTCACCTCCTCCTCGCTGCTTCCTAGTGTAATGAGCTACAGAATTAAACAGGGCAGTGTTGGAGCCAAACCATTTTGGGCTACCTTGTCAGGCTAATGGCTAAGGACACTTGTGGTTTATAACTGTTTGTCCAAAGACATTGCTTCCAGCCATCACGCAATAAGTTTGTGTGTAATGAAAAAGAGTTACCTTACAGTTTCAATGTCTTTTTTTAGTTCACCTTGGGAGCTATGTAATTTAGGCTTTGTGCACTCTCCAGATTTCCATTTGTGAAATGATTATGTTTGTGTGTGTGTGTATGTGTATTTCAGACAGTTATCATAAGCAAAAACCCAACGTAGAATAACAAAGATTATTCTTTCAACATAACTATAAATGTGCAGCCACAAAACTTTCAAGAAGGCTTAACTGTGGAACAGATGAATGGTACAAATCTTGGCCCTGAATTAAGAAACTGTGACAAATCTGTGACAGTTAACTTCATTAACTAGCCAGAAATTAATCACAGGCCTAGAGGTAAAATTAAAGAGCTCCCTCTGAGTGCAGGCAACCAGTTTCATCGTGGATTCAGTGCTTCCTGATATAATAAATGCTGGATTCATCTCAATTCAATAAATACTTATTGAGCACCTATTAAGTTCTGAGAATCTAAGAACCCTTTTATAAAGATAAATAAGGTATTAGTTCCTTCTCTAGATGTTTTAATTCTGGCCTTATGTAAAATAAACTAATACTTTGGCAAATGAAGTTAAATCATCATATATAATTCAGAATTAACAGATCATACATTCAGATGCTTGAATGTGCATTCATATCATGGGCTTGATTTAGACCTAATGTGAGGTCATTAGGCGAAAATTCAATCATATCTTAAATAGGCAAATGTCTGATTTTTATTTAAATCTGTCAATTTCCTTTTCTAAGGTACAGTGTTCTAACAATTAGGAAGCCTTGCTTTGGCTTTTTGTATCATTGGCAGCATTCTAAAAGAAACAAAACACATGAACTATAGTTTTCTGGCAATGATTATTATTTCATGTTTTTCTGTTAGGATCATTTGAAAGAAAAACAGAGAGTTTTCTTTCTAGTTGTTACTGGCTGGTACAGTACCTCCCTTTGTGTTTCTGCTTATTTATTTAGACTTATGATTTTTAAAGGGCTTTTTATAGAAGTTGAAATTGTGTCATTTAGCATGCATCTGGTTATCCCAATGCTAGATATTTAATTACTGTATACTTAGTGTTTTGATTTTCTATAATTTCAGCTCAGTGTGGTTTTAGGCTTGTTTATTTTTAAATTGATGTTTTATTTTTACTTATAATACTGTTTGACTTGTCTGTATCATGTCATCATAAACTATAATATTTTCAAGGATTATAGATCAAAGATATTTATTTAGAAGTGTACAAGATACTGAAATCTAGATTCCTTATACTTAAGGCTGATTTTATTAGAAGATTATTTTAATGTTCTATTATAAATTTTAAGAATTTGTATTCAAATTGTATGTAAATATGTAAAATGTTGATGGTACTATATTATGTGGTTCTGTAAAAGACATTCACAAAGTCTACTGTGAGGAGCATCTCCATCGGAGACAAACCTCTTCTGTTTTACCCTCATGATTTCTAGTTACAGAAATTTGGTGATGCTGATTTCTGCTGGTTTTATGTGAAGATGAGTCAGTTTCCCTCCTGTTCACCTTTTTAGGTCACTATTGAAGTCCTAAAAAATCTATATGTCATATTTTCCTATTGGCCACCAGGACCATTACTTCTGAAACTGAAGGTTTCCTGGGAACCTTCACACTGAGGTGAAAGAACTGAGATAATACTTTGGTACTCTGTGGAGTCCAGTTGAGTCTCAGAAAAACCACGTGTGTCCTCACTACTTCCCAGGGAGGGTGAAGTGAGCTCAGGAGCATATTGATGTCTTGATTTAAAATAGGCATGAAATCTCAACTAGAAAAATTAGGGCAACTTTTAAAAATGTAATTGTCATTTATTGCATGAATTGGAGTAATTCTATCTGGTGATGAGAGAAATTGTTATCTCTCGCGTAAAAAAATCATCCAGTTTTACTATAATGTAACTTTTTCTGTCATTTGAAAGCACTGACAACTATTTGTAACTAATCTTCCTTAAGAACTGTATTTGAGGGTAACAGATCAAGCTTGTAATTTAAAAGCTATACCAAAAAAATGTCTCAGAGAGTTTATTTGAACCCCTTGGGTACTGAGAAAAACCACTTTAAAGTGAAAGTAAAATAATTTCAGAAGTTGGTCTGGCACCATGAGTAGATTAATTTGGGTAGTCTAATAGGTCGCTATGTAAACGCTCCTGTGCTTCTAAAACACCTCCCCATCTGCCTGAAACAACAACCGAAATTCACTCTAAAAATTCATTCCTTTAGATTTAAAAATCAAATCCCTCTGGGAGGTTTACTATATTGAGCTGTGAATTTGTGTATTATGCTAAGAGGATTTAAAATTTGAAAGTAGGCCTTATTTTGAAAGGACAGATGTGAATTGGATCTTGCTGGAATGGCAGGGTGGAGAAAAGGGTAGGAATTGAGAAATAAAAGAGGGAAGGTGGGAAAAGAACAAAGAAATCTTTTACCTATTACCTGTTTTGCTGGCTGACTTTGTGACATTTAATCCCAATCCAGAGAGAGACTGAATATTTGTGTTCCCACTAACGTGACCTTTATAACTCTGTTCATTTCTATGGGCTCAGTTAATATTAACTCACCCTTGTATACTTAATTATGAAGTGTAAATAGTGTTTTCACATTTATTCATTTGATGCTTACTTAGATCAGTAAACACACATCCCTTAAATCAGGTCTTGTGACTCCCGAAGCCATTATACTTTCTCTTCTATCATGTTGCCTCCATCCTCAAAAAGAATAAGAGTGATCTAGGGTTTATGGCACAAGTTCTAGTGCCATCTGCTATTTTAATAACCTCAAAGATAAACATTTGGTGAGCCTCATGTACTAAGGAATTTTCTTTAAGGAATTCTAGTAGCTTTTAAATCTCTCTTGGTGTAGGCTACTGGGCATCTCTTCTTCCTGGTCCTGAGAAGAGTAAGTCCTGAAATCAACCTCTTGTCTCTTGCCCCGAGAACAGTGCAGAACCATGAGCAACAGTGTTTATTACTCTCTGTACCTTGACAAACATTGGAATGTCTGCAGTGTGCCAAGCACTGAGCTGGGTGCTGGGGCTCTCGAAACAAGAAATGGTACCAGCTTAAAGAAGTTAGTGTCTGGTAAGGTAAATATATTTGTGAAAGGGGGAAAAAAAATGAAGAAATATAGGATACTACTACTCATGGGGATAGAAACTTGAGCTCATTCCTCCCTACCATGTGTCATGCTTTATTAGGAGGAAAGGTAAAATTCTCTCTAGGCCACCTGCATAGCAACTTGATAGACAGGAATCTTTTCTCCCAGCCAAAATTCTAGTGAGTATTACTTTTTACCTCTAGTTAGCATTTGTGGCATTAATAGCGGGTGGGCTTTCCAGGAGTAGAAAACTGCTTGGCTAGAGCCTTCTTCAAAATTGAAAGTCTGAATAGCACTAAATAGCACAATTGAAAACTTTCTCACAGACTGCAGGTCCAGATGCTTCTCCAGTAAATTCAAGCAATCATTTCAGTAAGAAATAATACCCATCCAACAAAACACTCTTCAAAAAGGAGAAAATACTTGCTAATTCATTTTATGACAACAATATTGATCCATAGACCTGACACAATCCCTATCAGAATTGCAGCAATTTTTACAAGTGGACAGGCTGATTTTAAAATGTTTGGAGATGCATGTGACCTAGAAGACAGTCAGTGAACTTGTTAGAACAAAACTGGAGGACTTGTACTTCCAGATTTCAAAACCAAATGCTGCAATAATCAAACCATGGTATGGCAAAAGGAAATCCACGCGTATGTGTTCAATGATCTACAAAGGTGCCAAGGCAATTCAAAGGGGGAAAGGAAGTCTTCAACAAATAATTTCTGGAACAACTGTATATCCCACTGGGGAATATAATTAACTTAGACTTTTGCCTCACACAACACAAAACTTAACTTGAAATAAATGGATCTAAGTGTAAAAGCTATAAAACTTCTAAAACAAAACGAGAAAATCCTTTCAGCCTTTGAGTAAGCAAAGATTTCTTAGAACACAAAATACACAAACCATAAAAAAAACAAAAAGGATTAGCTGGACTTTTAAAGCACATGCTCTTTGAACATGGTTAGGAAAATGAAAAAGCAAGCTGAAGATTGGGGGAAAATTCACAATACGTTTATCTAGTAAAGGCCTTGTATTCAAAATATGTAAAGATCTCATGCAACTCAATATTATGACAACCCATTTAAAAACTTTGAACACCCCTTCCAAAAAAAAAGTATATATATATATACACACAAATGGCTAATGAGCACATGAAAAGATGCTGAATATCATTAGTCATCAATATGCAAATTAGAACTGAGATACCACCACACACCTGGTAGAATAAAGTTTAAAAGACTACACAACCCCAAGAATGAAAGGGTGGCTCACCCTACGAAAGTTAATATAATACCTCGCATTAATAGGATAAGGGGGGGGATGTATGATTTTTCCAACTGCTGCAGAAAAAAATTTGACAAAATCCAACATTCTTTAATGATAAAAAAAATCTCAATAAACTAGAGGGGAAATTCCTCAACACGATAAAGGGCATTGGTGAAAAACCCACAGCTAATAATATATCTCTCCCAAAGAATCCACAAGAAAGATGCCAGAGCTAATAAATAAAACCAGCAAAGTTGCAGCATTACAAGATCAACCCACGAAAATCAGTTGTGTTTCTCTATAACAGCAATTAACATTACAGAAAGGAAATTAAGACAGCAATTTCATTTGTAACAGAATCTGATAGAATAAAATACCTAGGAATAAACTTAACCAAGGAGGAGAAGACTTGTACACTGAAAACTACAAATCATTGATTAAAAAATTAAAGAATATCTAAATAAATGGAAAGGTATCTTGTGTTTATGGATGGGGAGACAATATTGTTAAGATGTCAATAATACCTGTAATAATACCAATAATACCTGTGATCTACAGATTTAATGCAATCCCTAACAAAATTCTAAGAGCCTTTTTTGCAAAAATGGAAAAGCCAATTATCAAATTTATATGGCATTGCAGGGGGACCCAAATAACCAAACAAGTCATGAAAAGAGAAAGACAAAATTGGAGGACTCACATTTCCCAATTTCAAAACTTACTACAAAGCTTCAGTAATCAAAATAGTGTGATGCTGGTATAAGGATAGACCTATAGACCAATGGAATAGAAATGAGAATCCAGAAATATGCACACACCTCTTTGGCCAGTTTATTTTCAATGAGGGTGTCAGGTCTATTCAATGAGGAAGAATTCTCTGTTCAACAAATAGTTCCAGGACAATTGGATTTCCACATGCAAAAGAATGAATTTGGACCCCTGCCTCACACCATATACAAAGATTAATGCAAAATGGATTGATGATCTAAATATGAGCTAAATCCACAAAACTCTTATAAGGGGTACATACAACATTCGGGTACATCTTCATGACTATGGATTTAGCAATGGATTCTTAGATACGACAACAAAGGTACACAGCAAAAGAAAAAACATAGGACTAAACATTTTTTTTAGGACTTCCTAAAAATTTTTTTTTAATTTGTGCATCAAAGGAAATTATCAAGAGAATGAAAAGACAACCCACAGAAAGGGAGAACATTTTTTGCGAGTCAGATATCTGGTAAGGGTTTAATATCCAGAATATGTAAAGATCACCTACAATTCAACAAAAAGACAACCCAATTTTAAAATGGGCAAGAGACTTGACTACACATTTCTCCAAAGAAGATACACAAATGATCAATAAATACATGAAAAAATGCTCAACATCACTGATCATCAGGGAAATGAAAATCAAAACCACGATAAAATGGGGCCTCCCTGGTGGCGCAGTGGTTGAGAGTCCGCCTGCCGATGCAGGGGATACGGGTTCGTGCCCCGGTCTGGGAGGATCCCATATGCCGCGGAGTGGCTGGGCCCGTGAGCCATGGCTGCTGAGCCTGCGCATCCGGAGCCTGTGCTCCGCAACGGGAGAGGCCACAACAGTGAGAGGCCCGCGTACCACCAAAAAAAAAAAAAAAAAAAAAAAAAAAAACCACGATAAAATGAATGAAATGATACATACTACAACATGGGTGAACCCTGAAAACATGCTCTGTGAAATAGCCAGACTCAAAAGAACAAATAGTGTGATTTGACTTGAATGAAATATCTATAATTGGCAAATTCAAAGAGACAGGAAATAGAACAATGGTTACCAGGGGCTGAGGGAAGGGGGAAAGGGAAGTTTTAGCTTAACTGTTACTGTTTTCTGTTTGGGGGATGAAAAAATTTTGTAAATAGTTAGTGGTGGCAATGGTTGCACAACATTGTAAATGTACTAATGCCACTGAATAGTACACTTAAAAATAGTTAAAATGGCAAATTTTATGTTAAACATATTTTACCACACATGCATGTGCACACACACAAAAAGACACTACCAAGTGTTTTTGTTGGTGAGGATGTGGACCAGCCAAATTCTCACACACAACTAGTGGGAATATGAAATGGTACCAACTGCTTTAGAAAGCAGTTTGGCAGTTTCTTATAAAGTTAAGTACACATCTCTGCATGACCCAGCAATTCCACACCTAGGTTCTTACCTAAGAGAGATAAAAATGTGTCCACACAAAAACTTTACACAAATGTTCATAGCAGCTCTATCCATAATAGCCAAAAACTGGAAACACCCCAAGGTTCATCACTAATAGAATAGAATACTATTTAGCAATAAAAAAGAACAAACTATGGATACACAAACAAACGTGGATGAATCTCAAAATAACTGAGTGAAAAGAAGCCAGGAACAAAAGAGTACATATCGTATGTTTCCATTTATATAGAATTTTAGAAAATACAAACTAATCCATAGTGACAGAAATAGATCAGTGTTTCCTTGAGGGGCAAAGGATGGTGGGAGGATGGATTGTAAAGGTCACAGGGCAACTTCTGAAATTGATAGAAATGTTATGTATCTTGATTGTGGTCATAATTTCATGGGTTTATACATCTTTCAAAATACATTGTACACTTTACATAGATGCAATTATGTATATAAATTATACCTCAATAAAATTGTTATTAAAAAAGATGTTCAGGGCTTCCCTGGTGGCGCAGTGGTTAAGAATCCGCCTGCCGATGCGGGGCACACGGGTTCGAGCCCTGGTCCAGGAAGATCCCACATACCGCGGAACAACAAAGCCCGTGCGCCACAACCACTGAGCCTGCGCTCTAGAGCCCATGAGCCACAACTACTGAGCCCGTGTGCCACAGCTACTGAAGCCCACGTGCCTAGAGCCTGTGCTCCGCAGCGAAGCTACCGCAATGAGAAGCCCACACAATACAATGAAGAGTAGCCCCCGCTGGCCGCAACTAGAGAAAGCCCACGTACAGCAACAAAGACCCAACACAGCCAAAAATAAATAAGAAAATAAAAATAATTTTTAAAAAAAGTTCAGTTTGTAGCTACATGGCATCTCAAGGTATCATGAGGGGCAAGAATATTCCCTTTCACTGTTGTTGTTTAATTGGGCTAAACAAAAATGTTTGGTGACTTCCAAGTACTACCCCTCATTTGTACAAGACCTAACTACTCAACCAGCTCCTTATAAAGTGTCACCTTATAAAGTGTCGCAATGAGGTCACTAGTTCAAAATGCCTTGATTTCAGTCCTAATTCTGTTCACAGCTTTTGGATCTCTCTAGTTCCTTCAGAAACGCTGAGATGGTGATTTAAATCTATGCTCTTTTTCTACTTGATGCAGCAGTCCAAATTTCAAACCCAATCTAATTATAGGTATTCTGTAAGGACAACCTGATCTCCTCTGGCCGGAATGCAGTGATCAGAAGTGAGGTTCTGTGATTTTATTGCTTTTCTTAATTGCCTTGGATCAAGGGTCAGGTAGGAGACATGCACTTAGGGAGCAGAGAAGGTTCACATCATTCATCAGAATGATGACAGCCCATAAATGGCTGGTTCTTATTTTCTAAGTACAAGATTGGGGGTTGACAAACTAAACACACAAAGAAGAAAGTAATCCTTGCCTAAGCTTCTGGTCTGGACAGGAACTTGGTCCAAAAGTGACTGTAAATATAGGCAGTCTTTTTTTTTTTTTCATTTCATTTTCTGTTGATTGGAAAAACTAAATTATTAAGATAGGAATAGTAGTAGTTTGGCCATTGCTGGAGGGGAGACTAGGATATAAGATAGTCTGGTGGTAAATAAAAGGCAAAGACGGGAGGCAGTCCCCAGAGTTGGAATCTGGATGATGAATGAGATCACATCAACTAGCTGTTTAGCCTCCTTTCTGTACTTCAGTTTCCCCTTCTACACACACACACACACACACACACACACACATACACACACACACAGATATATGGCTGCGTTGTGGCGCATGGGCTTAGTTGCTCCGTGGCATGTGGGATCTTCGCAGACCAGGGATCGAACCCGTGTCCCCTGCAATGCCAGGTGGATTCTTAATCACTGCACCAACAGGGAAGTCCCCTCTTCTATACATTTTTTAATGTAACTCCAAACTTTAAAATCCTATGATTCTCTGAATAACCAAAAGCTTTCCACTTTCCCTCACTGAGAAAGGACAACTTGGATGTCTGTATTTGGTGGATAAATGCAATAGTTGCATTAGGGTGGATAGGGGTCCTTTGAAGCTGTGCATGGGAGGAAGACATGGAGTATACTAATCCATTCATAGACTTTGAAGTACCCACTGTGCCCAAAGCCTCTTCGGAGGAAGAGACTGGGCCAGGTGGTTCCTTCTCAACAAGGTGCTAAGCTATGTGTTACATCATCCTGAAACTCTGGCCACGGTTGTTTAGATCTGGGGCTTGGTGCCCTAGCCTGATGCATTTCTTGAAGCCTGAACATGAGGAAGGATAGTGATCTGGACAAATTTCTAGTCTCCAAAACAACATAGAATCGGGAGTTTCCGTAAATAGTATCTGCCTCAGCAGGTCCTCTCTCAGCTCTTTTGAATTTGGGGTCCAGAGTTTGCATCCAGCCCTGGCAAATAGGAAGGAGGAGAAGTCGAGCATACATCAGGGAGACCGCATAGGCTGGAGTCCCACAAACAACAGAGCCCATAGAGCAGAGAGCTGGGACGTCCATCTGGCTCTTGAGAGTCACCAAGACCCATCGCCCAAACAACACTCCGTTTCCAGACGGCTTGGCGCTTAGAAAGCATTCTTTTTTTTTTTTTTTTTCCGTTGCGGAGCACAGGCTCCAGACGCGCAGGCTCAGAGGCCATGACTCACGGGCCCAGCCGCTCCGCGGCATGTGGGATCTCCCGGACCGGGGCACGAACCCGTGTCCCCTGCATGGACAGGTGGACTCTCAACCACTGCGCCACCAGGGAAGCCCAGAAAACATTCTTTTTTTTTTTTTTTAATTATATATATATTTTTTATTAGTTTCTGCTTTATAACAAAGTGAATCAGTCATACATATACATCTGTTCCCACATCCCTTCCCTCATGCATCTCCCTCCCTCCCACCCTCCCCATCCCACCCCTCCAGGCAGTCACAAAGCACCCAGCTGATCTCCCTGTGCTCTGCGGCTGCTTCCCACTATCTATCTACCTTACGTTTGGTAGTGTATATATGTCCATGCCTCTCTTTCACTTTGTCACAGCTTACCCTTCCCCCTCCCCATATCTTCAAGTCCATTCTCAAGTAGGTCTGTGTCTTTATTTCTGTCTTACCCCTATGTTCTTCATGACATTTTTTTTCTTAAATTCCATATATATGTGTCAGCATACAGTATTTGTCTTTCTCTTTCTGACTTACTTCACTCTGTATGACAGACTCTAGGTCCATCCACCTCATTACAAATAGCTCAATTTCATTTCTTTTTATGGCTGAGTAATATTCCATTGTATGTATGTGCCACATCTTCTTTACCCATTCATCCGATGATGGACACTTAGGTTGTTTCCATCTCAGGGCTATTGTAAATAGGGCTGCTATGAACATTTTGGTACATGTCTCTTTTTGAATTATGGTTTTCTCAGGGTATATGCCCAGTAGTGGGATTGCTGGGTCATATGGTAGTTCTATTTGTAGTTTTTTAAGGAACCTCCATACCGTTCTCCATAGTGGCTGTACCAATTCACATTCCCACCAGCAGTGCAAGAGGGTTCCCTTTTTTCCACACCCTCTCCAGCATTTATTGTTTCTAGATTTTTTGATGATGGCCATTCTGACTGGTGTGAGATGATATCTCATTGCAGTTTTGATTTGCATTTCTCTAATGAGTAAAGATGTTGAGCATCCTTTCATGTGTTTGTTGGCAGTCTGTGTATCTTCTGTGGAGAAATGTCTATTTAGGTCTTCTGCCCATTTTTGGATTGGGTTGTTTGTTTTTTTGTTATTGAGCTGCATGAGCTGCTTATAAATTTTGGAGATTAATCCTTTGTCAGTTGCTTCATTTGCAAATATTTTCTCCCATTCTGAGGGTTGTCTTTTGGTCTTGTTTATGGTTTCCTTTGCTGTGCAAAAGCTTTTAAGTTTCACTAGGTCCCATGTGTTTATTTTTGTCTTTATTTCCATTTCTCTAGGAGGTGGGTCAAAAAGGATCTTGCTGTGATTTATGTCATAGAGTGTTCTGCCTATGTTTTCCTCTAAGAGTTTGATAGTGTCTGGCCTTACATTTAGGTCTTTAATCCATTTTGGGCTTATTTTTGTGTATGGTGTTAGGGAGTGATCTAATCTCCTACTTTTACATGTCCCTGTCCAGTTTTCCCAGCACCACTTATTGAAGAGACTGTCCTTTCTCCACTGTACATTCCTGCCTCCTTTATCAAAGATAAGGTGACCATATGTCCGTGGGTTTATCTCTGGGCTTTCTATCCTGTTCCATTGCTCTATCTTTCTGTTTTTGTGCCAGTACCATACTGTCTTGATTACTGTAGCTTTGTAGTATAGTCTGAAGTCAGGGAGCCTGATTCCACCAGCTCCATTTTTCGTTCTCAAGATTGCTTTGGTTATTCGGGGTCTTTTGTGTTTCCATACAAATTGTGAAATTTTTTGTTCTAGTGCTGTGAAAAATGCCAGTGGTAGTTTGATAGGGATTGCATTGAATCTGTAGATTGCTTTGGGTAGTAGAGTCATTTTCACAATGTTGATTCTTCCAATCCAAGAACATGGTACATCTTTCCATCTATTTGTATCATCTTTAATTTCTTTCATCAGTGTCTTATAATTTTCTGCATACAGGTCTTTTGTCTCCTTAGGTAGGTTTATTCCTAGATATTTTATTCTTTTTGTTGCAGTGGTAAATGGGAGTGTTTCCTTGATTTCACTTTCAGATTTTTCATCATTAGTATATAGGAATGCCACAGATTTCTGTGCATTAATTTTGTATCCTGCAACTTTACCAAATTCATTGATTAGCTCTAGTAGTTTTCTGGTAGCATCTTTAGGATTCTCTATGTATAGTATCATGTCATCTGCAAACAGTGACAGCTTTACTTCTTCTTTTCCGATTTGGATTCCTTTTATTTCCTTTTCTTCTCTGATTGCTGTGGCTAAAACTTCCAAAACTAGGTTGAATAAGAGTGGTGAGAGTGGGCAACCTTGTCTTGTTCCTGATCTCAGTGGAAATGGTTTCAGTTTTTCACCATTGAGGACGATGCTGGCTGTGGGTTTGTCATATATGGCCTTTATTATGTTGAGGAAAGTTCCCTCTATGCCTACTTTCTGCATGGTTTTTAACATAAATGGGTGTTGAATTTTGTCGAAAGCTTTCTCTGCATCTATTGAGATGATCATATGGTTTTTCTCCTGCAATTTGTTAATATGGTGTATCACGTTGATTGATTTGCATATATTGAAGAATCCTTGCATTCCTGGAATAAACCCCACTTGATCATGGTGTATGATCCTTTTAATGTGCTGTTGGATTCTGTTTGCTAGTATTTTGTTGAGGATTTTTGCATGTATGTTCATCAGTGATATTGGCCTGTAGTTTTCTTTCTTTGTGACATCCTTGTCTGGTTTTGGTATCAGGGTGATGGTGGCCTCATAGAATGAGTTTGGGAGTGTTCCTCCCTCTGCTATATTTTGGAAGAGTTTGAGAAGGATAGGTGTTAGCTCTTCTCTAAATGCTTGATAGAATTCGCCTGTGAAACCATCTGGTCCTGGGCTTTTGTTTGTTGGAAGATTTTTTATCACAGTTTCAATTTCGGTGCTTGTGATTGGTCTGTTCATATTTTCTATTTCTTCCTGATTCAGTCTTGACAGGTTGTGCATTTCTAAGAATTTATCCATTTCTTCCAGGTTGTCCATTTTATTGGCATAGAGTTGCTTGTAATAATCTCTCATGACCTTTTGTATTTCTGCAGTGTCAGTTGTTACTTCTCCTTTTTCATTTCTAATTCTATTGATTTGAGTCTTCTCCCTTTTTTTCTTGATGAGTCTGGCTAATGGTTTATCAATTTTGTTTATCTTCTCAAAGAACCAGCTTTTAGTTTTATTGATCTTTGCTATCGTTTCCTTCATTTCTTTTTCATTTATTTCTGATCTGATTTTTATGATTTCTTTCCTTCTGCTAACTTTGGGATGTTTTTGTTCTTCTTTCTCTAATTGCTTTAGGTGCAAGGTTAGGTTGTTTATTCGAGATGTTTCCTGTTTCTTAAGGTGGGATTGTATTGCTATAAACTTCCCTCTTAGAACTGCTTTTGCTGCATCCCATAGGTTTTGGGTCGTCGTGTCTCCATTGTCATTTGTTTCTAGGTATTTTTTAATTTCCTCTTTGATTTCTTCAGTGATCACTTCGTTATTAAGTAGTGTATTGTTTAGACTCCATGTGTTTGTATATTTTACAGATCTTTTCCTGTAATTGATATCTTGTCTCATAGCATTGTGGTCAGAAAAGATACTTGATACAATTTCAATTTTCTTAAATTTACCAAGGCTTGATTTGTGACCCAAGATATGATCTATCCTGGAGAATGTTCCATGAGCACTTGAGAAAACTGTGTATTCTGTTGTTTTTGGATGGAATGTCCTATAAATATCAATTAAGCCCATCTTGTTTAATGTATCATTTAAAGCTTGTGTTTCCTTATTTATTTTCATTTTGGATGATCTGTCCATTGGTGAAAGTGGGGTGTTAAAGTCCCCTACTATGATTGTGTTACTGTCGATTTCTCCTTTTATGGCTGTTAGTATTTGCCTTATGTATTGAGGTGCTCCTACGTTTGGTGCATAAATATTTACAATTGTTATATCTTCTTCTTGGATCGATCCCTTGATCATTATGTAGTGTCCTTCTTTGTCTCTTCTAGTAGTCTTTATTTTAAAGTCTATTTTGTCTGATATGAGAATTGCTACTCCAGCTTTCTTTTGGGTTCCATTTGCATGGAATATCTTTTTCCATCCCCTTACTTTCAGTCTGTATGTGTCTCTAGATCTGAAGTGGGTCTCTTGTAGACAGCATATATATGGGTCTTGTTTTTGTATCCATTCAGCCGATCTGTGTCTTTTGGCGGGAGCATTTAGTCCATTTACATTTAAGGTAATTATTGATATGTATGTTCCTATTCCCATTTTCTTAATTGTTTTGGGTTCGTTATTGTAGGTCTTTTCCTTCTGTTGTGTTTCTTGCCTAGAGAAGTTCCTTTAGCATTTGTTGTAAAGCTGGTTTGGTGGTGCTGCACTCTCTCAGCTTTTGCTTGTCTGTAAACGTTTTAATTTCTCCATCAAATCTGAATGAGATCCTTGCTGGGTAGAGTAGTCTTGGTTGCAGGTTTTTCTCCTTCATCACTTTAATTATGTCCTGCCACTCCCTTCTGGCTTGTAGAGTTTCTGCTGAGAGATCAGCTGTTATCCTGATGGGGATTCCCTTGTGTGTTACTTGTTGTTTTTGCGTTGCTGCTTTTAATATGATTTCTTTGTGTTTAATTTTTGACAGTTTGATTAATATGTGTCTTGGCGTATTTCTCCTTGGATTTATTCTGTATGGGACTCTCTGTGCCTCCTGGACTTGATTAACTATTTCCTTTCCCATATTAGGGAAGTTTTCAACTATAATCTCTTCAAATATTTTCTCAGTCACTTTCTTTTTCTCTTCTTCTTCTGGAACCCCTATAATTCGAATGTTGGTGCGTTTAATGTTGTCCCAGAGGTCTCTGAGACTGTCCTCTGTTCTTTTCATTCTTTTTTCTTTATTTTGCTCTGCAGCAGTTATTTCCACTATTTTATCTTCCACCTCACTTATCTGTTCTTCTGCCTCAGTTATTCTGCTATTGATCCCATCTAGAGTATTTTTTATTTCATTTATTGTGTTTTGAATTGATGCTTGATTCATCTTTAGTTCTTCTAGGTCCTTTTTCACTGTTTCTTGCATTTTGTCTATTCTATTTCCAAGATTTTGGATCTGGGAAATAGAATCTTGGATCATCTTTACCATCATTATTCTGAATTCTTTTTCAGGTAGACTGCCTATTACCTCTTCATTTGTTAGGTCTGGTGGGTTTTTATCTTGCTCCTTCTCCTGCTGTGTGTTTTTCTGTCTTCTCATTTTGCTTATCTTACTGTGTTTGGGGTCTCCTTTTTGCAGGCTGCAGGTTCGTAGTTCCCTTTGTTTTTGGTGTCTGTCCCCAGTGGCTAAGGTTGGTTTAGTGGGTTGTGTAGGCTTCCTGGTGGTGGGGACTAGTGCCTGTGTTCTGGTGGATGAGGCTGGATCTTGTCTTTCTGGTGGGCAGGTCCACGTCTGGTGGTGTGTTTTGGGGTGTCTGCGGACTTTTTATGATTTTAGGCCACCTCTCTGCTAATGGGTGGCGTTGTGTTCCTGTCTTGCTAGTTGTTTGGCATAGGGTGTCCAGCACTGTAGCTTGCTGGTCGTTGAGTGAAGCTGGGTGCTGGTGTTGAGATGGAGATCTCTGGAAGATTTTCGCCGTTTGATATTATGTGGAGCTGGGAGGTTTCTTGTGGACCAGTGTCCTGAAGTTGGCTCTCCCACCTCAGAGGCACAGCACTGACTCCTGGCTCCTCAATTTGGGATGATTTGTTGTCTATTCATGTATTCCACAGATGCAGAGTACATCAAGTTGATTGTGGAGCTTTAATCTGCTGCTTCTGAGGCTGCTGGGAGAGGTTTCCCTTTCTCTTCTTTGTTCTCACAGCTCCTGGGTCTCAGCTTTGGCTTTGGTCCCGCCTCTGCGTGTCGAAAACATTGTTTATTATAAGTGCTCCTTATCCTTGGTGACCTGGGAAAAGGTCTCTTCCCTGCAAATGAAGAGAAACCAGCTATGCAACAGACCTTGTGTGTAAGCATTGCCTGGCTGTTTAAAACCATATTCTTTTAGAGTTATTAGTCAGTGTAGGCACTGTTGTGTCAGAAATGAAGCTGGGATCCAAGGAGTTAGAGTGACTTCCTTAAGGTCAAGATCAAGAGAGTTACAAAAGATTCTCCACCTGTGAACATGAAGTTGGAAATATCTATAGAGGATTTCTCCTGATGTTGCCACTGGATTCTCCTCCTACTGCTTTTTTTTTACCTACAACTTTGTACCCTAGATCACTGTCACTCTGGGTCTTACATGTGGAAGAGACAGCAGAGGCAGTTACTCCATACTGCAGGCCACAGGCATGGAGCAGTTGGTGTGTGGCCATCCCGTGCTTGTATAAGGGACTCTGGCGGATCCCATGACAAGGCAGACCACCTATACATAGCCTAGGGATGCCAGATAAAATACAGGATGTCGGTTATTGCACGAGGCAAACTTATACTACAAAATTTTGTTGTTTACCTGAAATTCAGATTTAACTGCGCATCCTATATTTTTGTTTGCTAAATCTGGAAGCCCTATCAGTGCCACAGCATAGTACAGACCCTGGGGCCGAGAGGGAGCAGCTCATCAGCGTGAGAGAAGCAGAGGGGCTTAGACAAGAGGAGCTCCGGGGAGCAGCCTCCAGTCCCCCCTTTCTGGATTCCCTAAGCATCTGCAATGTCTTGGTGTAAAACAGAAGACAGAGCATCAGCACAGCTATGAGATCCATGTGTCTATAAAGGGACAGAATGCGGCCAGAATTTGTCGGCATTTATGTCTGTAGAACTTAACGCGTTTTCAACCCAAGACAAAAATGAGAATTTAATCAGAGCTTAGAATGTAATTTAAAAAATTGATTTAGTACTTTACCTGAAGTGAAAAACCTTCCAAATGTGGTTCTACTGTGTTTTACTCCTGGTTTTCAGGTGTCACCAGCTAATAACACAAATATAAGATATGGTCTCTACTACTCATTTTGTTTTAGCTCCCAGGTCATCTTGTTTTTATTCACCCCTTGTTCCAGATATATGATTGCTGGCTGTTTCTAGCTGAAACTGAATTATTCATTTCCTCCTCTCATGAAAAAAGATGGCTTTTCTGTTTGGTGTATTCATAGGCTTAGCTTTCGATTGCCACTGCTTTTCACCAACAACTTTTCGCTCCTCTGCCTTTTTGTTTTCAATCAGTGAAACCAGCATCTTATGATGAGAGCTTTGGCCTTCTCTGTCTGATCTTCTCTTCAAGACAGCAAACTCTATTTTCTGTTTAAAATGATTACTCATAAATGGAAGTTCATTAGCATTAGCTGCGGCCAAAATCCATCTGGACGCTTCCCTTCTGCACAGAGTGATGAATTGGCAAAAGGACAGGAAGGGGAGGGTGCAGGGGCAGACGAGGCTGGTCCCTGCAGAGCCACAGCCTGTGGACAGATGCCAGGCTCCTTGTGCGGGGTGAGCTTCTCTGTGTCTCACCCTCCCCAGAGCTCCCTGGCCACTGCAGATCTAATATAGGACACAGTAAATGCCATGTTTACCTACACATCTGCAAAGCAGCCTGGATTTGTCAGAGGAAAAAGTAAGAATAGAGGGGAAGGGCTTCCTTGGTGGCGCAGTGGTTAAGAATCCGCCTGCCAATGCAGGAGGCACGGGTTCAAGCCCTGGTCCGGGAAGATCCCACATGCCCTGGAGCAACTAAGCCCATGCGCCACAACTCCTGAGCCTGCACTCTAGAACCCTCAAGCCACAACTACTGAAGCCCACACACCTAGAGTCTGTGCTCCGCAATAAGAGAAGCCACTGCAATGAGAAGCCCACGCACCACAACGAAGAGTAACCCCTGCTTGCTGCAACTGGAGAAAGCCCGCACGCAGCAACGAAGACCCAATGCAGCCAAAAATAAATCAATTAAATAAATAAATAAAAAACAAACAGCACCAGCTTTAAAAAAAAGAAAAAAGAATAGAGGGGAAAACAATGAAAGATAACAGAAGTTTAGAAATCATGCATTTTGAGTGTGTGTATACATGGTTTTTCCCCCATATGGTTAGTTACTATTCAGTCTAGCAAGGTATAAGCACTTCAGGGATCAATCATTTAAATAATAATAAATTTATATGGATAACACTGAAATGGTAAAGGAAAAAAAATCCCAATGCAGGCCTGAAAGAGGACAGAGTCTGGGAAGAGATGAGAGGTACCTGTCTGCAAAAGCCTTCATACAGAAGATGCTCACACAGCCAACAGACCTTTGCCCAGAACCTGTGTTTCCTTTCCCCAAAGGCCCAGAGGCAGTGCTCCTGGGGAACCTTCCACAGAAACCTTTCTGTGACCTCACATACTGAGTGTTGTCTTAGCTACAAGGTGGAAAACGCAGTCAGTCACCACATTACTTCTTGGGTTACGTATGGGTTAGGACCCCCTGTTGTCCTTCCCTCCTTAAATATTCTAGCTCTTATTTCTAATGGTATTGTTTTTCTCTACATTATTTTCTATAGGATTTTTTTTAAGTTCTTTTGTGGAATACTGTAGTAAAAAATGAAAAGAAAAATTTTCTTATTCCAATAAGGATAAATTAAGACAAGTGAGAAGCCTCAGAAGACCTCAACAGGAGAGAAGCCCCAGTCTTCAATTAATTCCTGGATGCCTTTCTGAGACTTCAGCTCTTGCCTCGCATAATTACAATGAGGAAGGTTTTGTGGGTAGACCCATCTGAGCCTGAAGACCCCTTAAAAACACATGGCCCACTGGAGAAGCTGTGGCTGGGAGCTGGGGCTGGAAAGGACACAGAGCCTGTCTTCAACAATTATTAATGCATGTCACCAGAGTCAGTTAAGCCAACGAGAAACCAGGCATTGGCGAGAAAGTCTTTTGTCTTCTTCGGTAATGTTTCTAAATCTACAGATGGTGACAAGGAAGTGAGGTGCATTATTTTTCATATTTTCTAGTAAGTTACAAACAAAATTATTGACATGCTATTTTAATGCATGTCATCTTTCCTGCATCAATGAGTCGCCTCGGGTCGTTGAAGCTGATCATTGGGGGAAAACTTGGCTCTCGCCCTTGAAAAAAATGTAGGGCTGGTGGCTTCGAGACGGCCTTCCTTACAATACAGGGAGGCTGACAGCATGGCAGGTGAGGGTTGAGCAGTGCCAATCTGGGGTGAGGAGTGACTGGCACCCAGATAGCTTCCAAGATGGACCCCATGCTGGAGGGATGGGGAGCTGGGGAGAAGAGGCTTGGAACAGGCAATGAGAATTCTCAGAGGCACAGAGGTGAACCTGGCTTGCACCCGGTGAACTCCCAGACAATCAGAGCATGACTCCCCTCTCCTCTCCACCAGTCAAGGGCTTGCAAGTTGCAGGCTCCCTTACCAATCAGAGCCAGGCCCGCCTCTCCTCTCTTTTCCTCCAATCAGGACTTGCACCCTCCCCCTTGCCCACCAATCAGAGCCAAGTTTCCTACTCTTATCTTCCAATCAAGGCTGTGGACAAAGAAAGAAAGTCCTTTTCATCAAAACCCACGTGAATTCCTTCATCCTCTACACGGATGGTAAATCTCTGCATGAATGCTGTACCTCCAGGTGTTTGTTGTTAAGTTACTATGTTTGGAGGAAAGAAGAGGAGAAGAGCAAAGAGAAGGGAGGGCATGGGAAAGGTAGGGCAATTTTTAGGAGTTAAACTTAGTAGTATTGTTCTGCTTTTTAAAGATCCGTATGTGTGTCTTGAAAACAAGGAACCCCTCCTCCTCAAGTGCAGTTGTGGCTTCAAGCTCACTGTATCAGAAGGCCCCAGATTCTCTGGGCTTTGCCTATTCGTCATGGTCCCACTCTGGACCATGTGCTCAGCTATCTTATTCCCCTTGTCTCCTCCTTCAAGCCCTTTGGGTTGATGCTGTTTGGGAGTGTTTGCTTCGGCTCCCATCCTACTTCTGCAGGAACCTTGTCTTTCAGGTTCCCCTTTGCTCCCATAAAACCAGATTAATGTAAGGCCCGCCAGACCACTTCACTGGTCAATAAGAGTCTGAAACATCACAGGAATAAATCGAAAACATATGCTTTAACTCAAATGTTCCCGGGACTTTTGACATTACAGGTAAAGAACATTTTTCCTAATCCATTAAGTGGAATTTATTGCCCTTTGAAATACAAACCTTTTATTAAAGAAATCAGTCTAGTGCACGTCCCCAAGTCATTGCCTAATAATATGCTTGTACAAGTGGAGTTTTATTTGGAAGGAGCTTGATGAGGACAAGGGAAGAACAATGTATAGGTTACAAACATTTAAAATTAAAATTTTTTATTCTAAGAAAACCGGTATTATAAGTGCTTTGGCTCCCAAGACCCTGGCAGGCAGAGATCTGTAATTGTGAAAAAGAATCAAGGGTTTAGTGGACAGTCATCAAAAGCCACTAATGGTATGTGACTCCATATGCTAATGACATGCCTTAGACTACATTAATTAAAAATGTAGGGGGCTTCCCTGGTGGCGCAGTGGTTGAGAGTCTGCCTGCCGATGCAGGGGACATGGGTTCGTGCCCTGGTCCGGGAGGATCCCACATGCCGCAGAGCGGCTGGGCCCATGAGCCATGGCCGCTGAGCCTGCGCGTCCGGAGCCTGTGCTCCGCAACGGGAGAGGCCACAACAGTGAGAGGCCCGTGTACCGCAAAAAAAAAATGTACTTTATAAAACCAGGATTGGGTGGTGAGCACAGTGGTGTGCTGCCAGAGCCTGCTTTGAAGGAAGACTTGTTGCCCCAGCTGCTGGGGGTACTGTGGTGAGATTACCTGGTGACCCAGCCCCAGTTCTAGTTGAGCTATAAAGATTCCTGGAGATAGTTGCTCAGGGTAGGTCTGTGGGTTTGTTTCATAAATAAATTCCATGGCAAGCTCACATTGTTTATCCTCAAATAAGAGATTCCACAGGCTAGGCCTTGACGGAGAGGCTGCTTTTCTGCATACAGGTTATAGGCATTAGGAATTGCCTCAGCTTCTGAGAGCTGCCTCTCCAGGATCACACACCCACCCAGGGGGCCACATCCAGTGATGGATCAAAGCCAGAGGTCCTTGTGGGTTCTCCAAGGCTGTGGTTGAGCCTGCACTCAGGTCCCCTTCTCCCTCTGCCCACTCCTGCTTTGGTCCCCTCTCTTCCACAGGTGTTGATCTTGAGGACGCTCCTTTATAAACATCCTGCCCCCTAAATTCCACTTCGGAGTGTGCCAGTTCTCTGCTCTGTGCTGGTTATAGCACACTTGCAAAGCTGCCTTCAGAAACTGGACCAAGATTTTGTTCAATCTACAAATCTCGCTGTTAGTCAAAGCTGCCTGAAATGAAATAAGCATCTTGTGAAGGTGAGGAGATCTTCAAAGAGGAGATGTTCAAAGAAAACCACTATTGGAAAGATTAGGGGGATGTGAAGGGGTGAAAGCAAGAATCCTAAGGGTGGATGGACCGGATGTCCTTTAGGTCCCTTCCTACATCAAGATCTTAGTATCTGTATTCGTTTGCTAGAGCTGCCATAACAAAATACCACAGACTGTATGGCTTAAACAGCAGAAATTTATTTACTTACTGTTTTGGAGTCTAGAAGTCCAAGATCAGGGTGTCATCAGGTTTGGTTTCTTCTGAGGCTTCTCTCCTTAGCTTAGCAGGTGGCTGCCTTCTCCTGGTCTTCAGATAGTCTTCCTCTGTGTCTGTGTCTTAATCTCCTCTTCTTATAAGGACATCAGTCATAATAGTTTAGGACCCACCCATATAACCTCATTTTACCTTAATTACCTCTTTAAAGGCCCTATTTCCAAATACAGTCACGTTCTGAGGTACAGGGATTAGGACTTCAACATAAAAATTTTGGAGGGCCACAATTCAGTCCAAGATTTTACTCTATCCCAGATATACAGTACCCTTTAGTATACATCCAGCCCAGTGTTATAAAAGATCAAATTCAGTATTTAGTTACATAAGACAGAGTTGACCAGATTATGTTTGAAGGAGCTACAGAATTTAAACTGCTAAACAAGTAGCCAATCGTAGCCTTTTAAAATGATGTTGCCTTCTTATCTAGTAGCTATGAGTATCATTATATCCACTCTACTTCATCCAGGAATCTTAGCACTGGCCAGGCCAGCAGCGTATTTACACCAGCATATACACACAAACACAGACTCTACACCCAAGAAGGGACAAGGGGAGTTTTGGGACATAATAGGATAACTGGATTTTCTGGGAGTAGTATCTGAGTATAAAAAGAAAAAGGCTACTATGATGGCTTTACCTCTTGTATTCACTCACTATTCATTTATTCATCCCTTCAAACAATAATCATTGGGTTCCAATTACCTGGTAAGCATTGTGCTAATTGATTTGGGAAAAATAACCTTGTAAAAATCAAAATCCCACCTCCAAAGAGGGAATATTTTGGTAAGACAAATAAGCTGTGCTGCAGTAATGATGATGCCATAAAGCATGGGCTTTGTCATCAAAAGGACTGGGCTCAAGGCTCAACTCCACCCTGGGTCAGCTGTGTGACCTCGGGCAAGTCACTCAACCTCTCTAAGCATCAGTTTCCTCATCTGTGCAATGGGGATAAGAATAACACTTACCAGTTGGCCTCTCCAAGTGGTGGGTTGGGAAGTTTTCGTCCCTCTCTTCCATAACTGCCATGAGCATCCTCCAAAGCCACCTTGAATCAGTATGAAATCTAAGTTAAAAACAGCCTGTTTACTTGGCATCTCCCCCTTCCAGTTAGATTGCACCCCTGAAGCCCCTCTTATATAGAAATCTTTGAGCTACCAGTTTGCCTCATATACTGTGAAAGTTAAACGAGGCAATGCATGCAGTATGCTTTATCGTGTAAATGTCCAGTAAATGTTAGCATTATTAAGGCATTTTGCAGTGAGTAACATAAGGGTAACGTGATCAACTCATCCCAGTCCCTTCAACCTTCATCTCAGGAACCTTCTTCAGTGCCAGACAAACCTACATAAGAATGTCCAAGTATGTTACTTGTAAATGATGTAAGGATTCAGAGGGATAAAGGGTCACTTTTAATTCTTTTAAGAATGAGGAATGGGGGCTTCCCTGGTGGTGCAGTGGTTGAGAGTCCGCCTGCTGATGCAGGGGACACGGGTTCGTGCCCCGGTCTGGGAGGATCCCGGGAGCCGTGGAGCAGCTGGGCCCATGAGCCATGGCCACTGAGCCTGCGCGTCCGGAGCCTGTGCTCCGCAACGGGAGAGGCCACAACAGTGAGAGGCGCACGTACCACAAAAAAAAAAAAAAGTAAAATGACATTGGAATTCTGATAGATGTTGCAGATGAATCTGTGCATCACTTTGGGTAGTATGGAAATGTCAACAATATTGTCTTCCAGTGTATGAACATGTAATATCATTCCAATTAATGTGTTGCCTTTAATTCTTTGAACAATCTTTTGTAGTTTTCAGTGTACAAGTCATTTACCTCCTTAGGGCCTTCTGCCCCTGCCATCCCTGGATCTTCCAGAGTCGGGGGTGAGAAGGATGGGCTCATGAGGAGAGTGAAATTTACCTCCCTCCCCTTTGTACCTGCTCTCTGAATATGTCTAGCAGAGGAGCACTGGGCCATGCTCTTCACCTCTGTTTACAAGTGGGCACCCTGCTGGGAATTCCTCTAAGACTTAGGTGTTGACATTACTGTTTGAGTGTCCCCAAGGCCTCACATAATGCCTGGCACATCTGCATGAGCACAGGAAATACCTACAAATGAATGAACAGATCAGGCCAGCAAACGACTCTGCAGGAAGGAACAGCCAGGGGAGAGGCAGTAACATCCTCCTCCTCTTTGGATCTCTAGAGGTGCACTGTACAGTGTGGCAGCCACTAGCCAGATGTGCCTGTTTATAATTAATGTAATTCAATCTATAATTAACTCAAGCTATTATGACAAAATAAAGCATCCAAATTGCTCAGTCCCACTAGCCACATTTCAAATTTGTCAATACAGTTGGAATTTCAGGTTTGTAAGCTTAGAGGTGAGAGCTATAACGGGCCCAAAGAAGTGAGAAGTTGAAAGGTGATTCCTTCAGGATCTTTCTCGCATTTGAAGGTTTGAAACTGTGATCAATGTCTTGTTAAAGGGCTCTGACTCCACAGAGCACAGGGAAGGTCTGAGAACTTGCAGGAAAAATCAGGGTGATGCTGTGTGACCTACCACAACCTCTTAACCCTCTGCCTTTTCTTGCCCCTTCCCCCTTCCCTCTCTCCACTAGTAGCCACTAATTTGTTTGTTCTCAATACCTGTGAATCTTTTTTGTTATATTCCTTCATTTGTTTCATTTTTTAGATTCCACATATGAGCAATAACATACAGTGTCTTTCTCTGTCTGACTTATTTCACTAAGCACAATACCCTCCAGATCCATCCAAGTTGTTGCAGATGGCAAAATTTCATTCTTTTTTATGGCTGAGTAATATTCCATTGCATGTATATACCACATCTTCTTTATCCACTCATCTGTTGATAAATACTTAGGTGGTTTCCATATCTTGGCTATTGTGAAAAATGCTGCTATGAACATTGGGGTGTACGTATCTTTTCAAATTAGTGTTTTCATTTTCTATGGATATATTCCCAGGAGTGGAATTGCTGGATCACATGATAGTTGTATTTTTAGGTTTTCTAGGAAGCTCCATACTGTTTCCACAGTGGCTATACCAATTTACATTCCCACCAATGGTGTACAAGCGTTCCTTTTTCTCCACATCCTTGCCAACATTTGTTATTTGTCGTCTTTTTGATGATAGACATTCTGACAGGTGTGAGGTGATTTCTCATTGTGGTTTTGATTTGCATTTCCCTGATGATTAGCAATGTTGAACATTTTTCATGTGCCTGATGGCCATCTGTATGTCTTCTTTGGAAAAATGTCTATTCAGGTCTCCTGCCCATTTTTCAATCTTCTATGAGCTGTTCACATGTTTTGGATATTAACCTCTTATCAGTCATATCATTTGCAAATATTTTATCCCTTTCAGTAGGCTGTCCTTTTGTTTTGCTGATGGTTTCCTTTGCCATGCAAAACTTTTAAGTTTAATTAGGTCTTATTTGTTTATTTTTGTTTTTGCTTCTTTTGCTTTACGAGACATATTCAAAAATGTATTGCTATGATTTATGTCAGAGTGTTCTGCCTATATTTTCTTCTAGGAGTTTTATGGTTTCTGGTCTTAGATTTAGGTCTTTAATTAGTTTTGAGTTTATTTTTGTGTATCGTGTTAGGGAGTGTTCTAATTTCATTCTTTTACATGTAGCTGTCCACTTTTACCAGCACCACTTACTGAGGAGACTGTTTTTTCTCCATTGCCTATTCTTGTCTCCTTTGTCATAGATTAATTGACTATAAGTGCATGAGTTTATTTCTGGGCTCTATTCTGTTCCAGGATATATGCGTCAATCCTTAGAATCTACTTATATGATGAAAAAACAAAAACATAAACATACAATACTTTCTAAAGCAATTTGAGGGTTTTAAAAATTAAATATAAAATTATACTTAGTAACTAATATTACTCTCCTATTTCTGCACCAACAATATCCTTAAGATATTCAGTTGTAACTCTGCCTGCTCATCTGTATTTCTCCCTAGACTGTAAGGTATGCGAGGAAAGGGATAATGTTTGCTAGTTTGCTATAACATTCCCAAGGTTAAATAACTATTTTTCATATTGTCTCATTTAGAAAATATCTATAAAGATCTGAATCAATATACAACAATCTTTATTATATTTTCCATGTCACTTTACATCAGAACCCTGAGGCAGACAGCTGTCAGTCTATGTTGAGATCTCTTCTTTAGCTTTTCCTTTTATATCAATGAAATTATTTCCTGCCCTTCTGTGCAATCCCTATAACCACACATTACAGGGGCTGCAAGTTATTCTCCCTCAACTCCATAAATATTCAGAGAAGTCTCAGTAATCAGTGAGGATTTCCAATCATTTTATAACATATTTCCTAAGAGCAAATTTCTGATTATTTAGGTCACAACTAAAAAACCCAGAAAGGAATCTAGAGGCTTTCACTCATCCAAAAATTCTAATGGTTTTGTAAGTATCAATTCTCTATATTAGTTTTTTTTTTTTGCTTGAAGTACTTAAAGAAGTTTTTGGCTTCTTTACAAGACTTGAATAAAATAGAATAGAGAACCAAAAGTGTTTCCAAGAACTTGACCATCAAAAATGACAGCTGGGAATTGTTTTACCTCTGCAGGTTGTTTTGGAAGGTCCTAAGTGGAAAATATATACTGGCTTTCCATAGTATGAAATTGCAAATAACTCTTTAAATTATCATGTGTGCCTGAATAATGTGCCCTTTGAAGGCAAGGCTTAGTTAGAGAGATGAACTGGCTGTTACAGAAGAAGCAGTATGAAGGATTAGTCACTATAAGACTTGATGGTGGACTGGTTGATTTTGTCAATATGCAATAGCCTGTGAGTGGGAAATTACTAGTTTGGGACTTTAAATTTTCAGCCCAAATGTGATTTAAAAAGGCTTTTATGCATTTTTCAGATCACTCTTAAGTGGTTTTTTATTATTTTTTTATAGTAGCAGAACATAGCTCTCTCTAAAAACCAGACCCATCTAATACTTTTGGTTCCAGAATTAAGAGGTGAGTGAATTAAGAGCACAGCTAAGTCTTACATGAAATTTAGAGCATTAATTAGGAAAAAGTGTCACCTTTAAATTTCAGCTGAATATATATGGAAGCATTTAGATTGATCTGAGCATTGAGACTGCATACTGGATAGTTTGGGCTTCATGGCTCTGAAACCAGCAGGCAATGGTGTGGGTTATTACCCTGGTGGGAGTGATTAATCCTGCTACATAATGGTTATAAAGGGATGTGTATCTGGAATCCAGAAGATTTCCAAGGGATACTTCATTGTACTTCCTTGTCTAATTAGTTAAGACCCCTGAATCTAATGTAGTTGCAGCTACCAAGAGATTTCCACCAAGTAAATAATCATAAATAACTAAAATGATTTGAGGACAAGAAAGAGATGGACTAGGTAGTGGAAAAATGAAATTAAAGGCACCAACATCTCATGACTAGTTTTAAGCATTTAGAAATAGTTAGGCACACTCTTCCCTTTCATTTTAAGTGGCATATATTAGCCACTATTTCCTTTCTTCCTAAATATTACATGTAAAATGAGTTGGTGCACCTTTACCTTATAATTTTTCTCTGATTATCATAGAACAGTATATTTTCATTAGAAAAAAAAAATAACCATCACCCAGAGATGGATATAGTGATTGATTCAACTGTGGATCTCTACCTTGAAAAGAGAGTTTCAGGACATCTTCATGTAAATGAGGAATGGGTTGTGTTATTATAGATCAACGCATGCTATTATTGATTTTGCCATTGTTCAAAAGTTAAAATATAAGTCATTGGGTTGAACTGTGGGAAATAATGGAATTTTGGCAATGACATCAATTCCAAAATCCTTCTGTGCTCTCCCTTCTGGTGGAAGGACTGTAAGCCTGGGAATTACATATCTCAATTCCCTTGCCTCCAGATTTCTGGATGGGATTTTAAGTTCTACCAATGAGATAAACTTGCATGACGAACAGAAGGTAGAAAGGAAGTGGATGTCCTATTAATCTTCCTGTACTAGTGGTGATCAGAAGTGCATGTTTTTGTTTGTTTGTTTTACAGTCCAGGTCTTTTATTTTCTTTACACCAGCCATGCCATGAATTCACGGGGAATGGATTCCAACAGCTCAGGCTCCTTTCTATTGGTTCTCACGAAGTGTGCCTCTCTGGGTGGAGCAGGCCGGTGCTTCAGGTGAACCCCGAATCTTTCTCTTTTGCTTCCTCCTTTTTCTGATCACTTTCTTTCACATGTTTCAGGAAGGTACCTCGGCTCTCAGAGTGCTTAATATGCTTTATCACACATTAATTCTCTTGGCAAGAATTTTGCCCTTAACTTGTTTGTTTTTCAACAATGGCAACAGCATTCCAGGTAACATCGTAGACTCTTCCAGATTTGCTATGGTGACATTTGTGGGGCATTGCTTTTTGAACAGTGCCTATTTCCTTAATGTCTACAATATCACCTTTCTTGTAGATTTGCAAGTATGTGGCCAAAGGAACAAATCCATGTTTTCTAAAGGCCTAGAGAACATATAACAGGTGCCTCTCCTCTTTCCCTTTGTTTTGGTCATTCTGGTGAATTACTGGAAGATGGCAGTTCCCACCAAAAGACCAGAAGTGTATGCTTTTCTAAAAGTGAGGTTTTGGGGTTTTTTTCCCCAGCGACTTTAGGTCATTTTTCATGCACTTGCCTTGGCTCTGCAAGTAACGGTGTAACGGTGACAGTGTCTTGACGAAGCAGGGAAATGAGAAGCAGCATCTTACCGATTCTCTGGCTAAAAACTCATGAGTAAAACTGAAACTTACAAATTCTCCCTTTGGCTTTTATTTCCTTAGTACCTAAACAATTTTATAAGTGCCTGATTCCCTGTATTTGATACCTGTTGCTGAAAAACTGTTAATATGTCTTTTTTCTACAGTAAATACTGATTGATTCAGGTAGCCAATCTACCGGTAACTCAGCCAGTGTCTCCTTCACTACAGATTGATACAGTTTTGAAATTTGGAATATTGGATGGTATTTCTAAAATCTATACCACTCTCATGAATATATTACTGAATTACATAGGAAAATACAACATATCTCTATCTGAATATTTAATGTTACCAATTATTTTTGTTCCATGGGAAAAAATTTAGTTTCTAGAAAATATACATTAACATAATCTTTAAAATATCAAATGAGGATTTATTCTAGCTTACAATCTTTCTGTGAGCATTGATCTCAATGGAACAGTTAGCATTGCATCTGCCAAGTTAAGTTTTTTAATTGGCCAATTCCTGATTAATTTGCATCAGACAAACAAAATAAATAAGAGGTTTCATTAGACATAGCAATATAAAATGAATAATCAAGTAAAACAATTGAATTAAAAATTAAAATAAAACAGGTTTACAGGTAGGCAAGTAAATGCATAGCTACTTGGATATATAGATCTTTGTATAGATTTATATACTAAATAACTTCTTAACATCTCCATGTGGCTCTCTGAGAAACTTCTCAAACTTAACATGTCTAAAACTGAACTTCTGACCTCTTTCTCTCACTTCAACCTAAAATCAGCTATGACTTTCCCCATGCCTATCTTTTTGGTTGCTCAGGACAAAAAACTTTGTTTCATCCTGAGGTAGGAGGTAGATGGGTCCCTCGGTTGAAAAGCTGGAGTTTGTCAAGTGGAGTGAATTGGAGCTTTGTTTGCCCTGACACAAAGGAGCTCTGTCCTTTTCAAGGACAAAGTTAGTGGCAGAAGCTGAGCTCTGCTGGAGTAAAGAGATAAGGTGACCACATCTATCACTCCTGAGGTCAGGGAGACCTCCCTCACTGCACATGCACAGAAAGACTCCTCAGTGGTCAAAAAGGGAGAGGACGGGGCTTCCCTGGTGGCGCAGTGGTTGAGAGTCTGCCTGCCGATGCAGGGGACACGGGTTCATGCCCCGGTCCGGGAAGATACCACATGCCACGGAGCGGCTGGGCCCGTGAGCCATGGCCGCTGAGCCTGCGCGTCTGGATCCTGTGCTCCGCAACAGGAGAGGCCACAACGGTGAGAGGCCCGCGTACCACAAAAAAAAAAAAAAAAAAAAAAAAAAAGGGAGAGGGCCTTACTCCATAGTAGGTGCTATCAATCTCCCATAGGCCCTCGAGCTGGAATCCATCTTGGCTAAAAGATGTGCACACGTGTCGGGCAGGGCACTGGGACAGGTCATATGTGGGAAAAGAAGCGAGGTAATTGGCCAGAGGAAAACAAAGACTGGGAAGAACCACCCTATATAAGTGATTTAAATCACTTCTCTGGCACTCTCCTCATTAGGTAAGATGCCCATACTCTTCTCTGGGTGTGTATTTCTGCTTTGCTTCTGCTCTAAATTAACTGAATCTTTGTTCTATTTGCACTCACTGTGCTTCCAATAAACTCTGTGCCTGCTATACCGTGTTTCTTTGTGGAATTCTTTCTTCAAAGAGGACAAGGGCCAAGGTCCTCTCACCTGCCAACGTCAATCCTTGATGATTTATTCAAATACACACATCAATCCTCCAATAAATCCTCTCAGCTACCATCATTGATTGCCTGGAATATGCAAAAACTTCCTTATAGATTTCACCTGATTTTGTCCTTGTCCTTATAAATCTGCCCTTTAAAAATTCCACCCAGGGTTGATCTGGTTAAATAGAATCAAATTATATCAGCTCCCCGCTCAAAAAGTCAGCTTCCCCCTGGCTCACAGTAAATGCAATAGCTGGTAATATAGCTTTATGGAGAATCTAACACCTATGCCTCCCTAACAATATCTTCCCAGTAGCCTCTGTGTATTGGGAATCCTTCAGACTGCCCTATTGTTTCCAAACACTAGAGCATTTGCACTGGCTGCTTCCTCTGTTTAGACACTTTCCCCTGAACTATTTGTATGGTTAGTAACTTCATCTACTTTACATCTATTTTTTTTTGTCTGAGTTGGGTCTTCGTTGTTGCGCGTGGGCTTTCTCTAGTTGTGGCGAGTGGGGGCTACTCTTCGTTGTGGTGCACAGGCTTCTCATTGCGGTGGCTTCTCTTGTTGTGGAGCACGGGCTCTAGGCACGCAGGCTTCAGTAGTTGTGGCATGCAGGCTCAGTAGTTGTGGCTCATGGGGCTCAGTAGTTGTGGCTCATGGGCTCTAGAGCACAGGCTCAGTAGTTGTGGTGCACGGGCTTAGTTGCTCCACGGCATGTGGAATCTTCCCGGACCAGGGCTTGAACCAGTGTCCCCTGCATTGGCAGGTGGATTCTTAAGCACTGCGCCACCAGCGAAGCCCTACATCTATTTTTAAATGTGATGTTTTTACTGATTCAACCCAGACTTTACTTTTTAATGTCTCAATTTTCTAGTAATAATGAATTCAACTTCCCTGTTTATTCTTCACTATCACACTTATTCCTCACTAATGTAGTTTGCTTTATTTACTTATTAGCCATCTGCTTCCTCTCTACTCCCATTAGAATGTAAATACCAGGAAGACAGGAATTCCTGTTTATTTTTTACTTTTCTCTTTGTGTCTTGAGGCAGTGGCCTGTTCCACAGTAAACACTCAGGGATGTGAATGAGTGCTTCCATCACAGGCTTGGGGCTACACCAAGGGCATCCCAGTGCTCTTCTCAGACCACCGTTCTCATCTTACATGTGTCTTGGCCGTCTCTGTCCTTCAACTCAAGCTCTCACATAAAGTTCTACTTCTAGGAACACATTCTTGCCAGATTACTGTGCCACTTGGACTCAAGGAACATGGTCTGCTAAGTGGAAAGAAAACAGACATTAAAAAAAATAATAATAATCAAGAAAGAAACTTCACCTAACCCAGAATTCACTTAAGAATTCTTGCTGAATCTTACAGGATGAGGTTACTCTAGTGGTGCCCACCAGCCATGAAATCAGGAGCCTTAAGGAAGCAATGGAAAAGAAGAACAGAGTCCAAGGCCAAAGTGAGTTTAACACTTTGCAAGGTCTTGACATTTACTCATCTCAGCATCACCAAAGTGCCAACCCTCCTATGGGGCTGCACAGTTTCTCTGCCCTTAAATAAAACACATTGAAATAAAATTATACAAAAAGAGTAAATACTTATTCTAAAAGCCACCTTAAAATTTTAACATAGGAGATGAATTCTCTATTTGACCATGAAAAAAGTGAAAGCCAGTTCATCCCTAAGAAAAATATTTGTTTGTTTTTTGTAATATTAATCAGAAAATAGAAAAGAGTGATCAAAGACAGCATTATCATTTTATAACAGTAACCTAATTGTTGATGACATAGTTATTTTATTAAAAAATTTCTATTAGAAGACAAGTAACTTTTTTTTTTTTTTTTTTTTTTTTTGCATTACGCGGGCCTCTCACTGTTGTGGCCTCTCCCGTTGCGGAGCACAGGCTCCGGACGCGCAGGCTCAGCGGCCATGGCTCACGGGCCCAGCCGCTCTGCGGCATGTGGGATCTTCCCGGACCGGGGCATGAACCCGTGTCCCCTGCATCGGCAGGCAGACTCTCAACCACTGCGCCACCAGGGAGGCCCTTAAGACAAGTAACTTTTGTTCTACATTTTAAATTTCATTTTATTTTATATTTGGGTAATAATATTTTGTCATAGCTTCAAATTTTACAAGGAAATAAAATTTAAAAATCAGTATTTAGAAAAATGTGTTACAGCCATTTCAGTATCATATCTAATTACTGATGTGATAATCTTATGTTGTCAGTTAATGCTTAAATTTTAATAAATAATTATGAACATAAAATGTTAGTAACTGTGTGATTGTACTTGTATAACAACCAAAACAATATAAATAATGGTAAGAATTTCTTAATGCATGTCTACTAAATTAAAGAAATATTGAGCCAATATGACTAAAAAAATCTTATTTTAGTTCCAGCTATAAATGTGTGTTAACAATTACATCAAATGCATTGAGTAACATTAGTATATTTTCGGAATTGGAACATTATTTTCAGCCACAGAACTAGAAGTCTGTTTCCTTAAATTTTCCTACAATAAAATTATAGTAGTTTTTGCAGCAAAAAACCCCCATTAATTCATTGTATCATTTTTAAAATCTGTTTATTTCAGTAGAATTAAATAAAAAATCAGCAAATACTGTGAAAGGATTAGATGTAAGTGGATGTTGGGCAAAGTATAGATGATATATTTTTTTAATTAATTAGATCCCAACTGGATAGGACATGGCCTAGAAGTTACCCCTTGCTCCTGGGAGACCCTGGTGGGGTCCAAATGCTGGGTGAGCCCAACATGTCCTCTGTAGTTTCCCTAGGACAGAGACCCAGGCCTGGAGATAGCATGCGAGGTGCCACCCACAGCATCGCCATCTGGGAGAATGGGAAGGGAGAGAAGCCTCTAAAAACCTGTCATTACCCCAAAGAGACCTCGCTTAGCCAGAAGTTACTATTCTACCCTGGAATAGTGTCTTACAACCGGAAGAAAAGGAGTAACGTTAATGGACCATTTTACTTCCCAATTCTACTGAGAGTGTTCTCAACTGGGGTGATTTTTGCCTCCATTGCCACCCCAAAGTATCTGGAAATATTTTTGGTTGTTGGAACCTGGGGGCTGCAATTTGCATCTAGTGGATAGAGGCCAAGGATGCTGCTAAACACCTTACAATGCACAGGACATGCTTCCACAACAAAAGAATTCTCTGGCCCTACATGTCAATAGTGTCAAGATTGAGAAACCCTGATATAGACTGAAAGGAATAATAAAAGCCCAATAAACACACTAAATTTACTTCCCTGAATGGTGTCCTTTTCATCTCTCTTTCCTGCTAAAGAGCTGGAGCCCAGCATCCTTAATTATTTTACTGGCATATACATCTCTTTATCCAAATGCATGATATCAACATGTGCCCATTTAAGGGTTACTTTGAATTTAAGTAAATTTTGGTGTTTTTCCAGGTTCCCAAATGAACAGGAATAAAATTTCTCTGTACCTACTATTTGGAGCAACAGGCACATGAAGAGGCAGTAGAAAGGGAGAGGTAAAAAACAAAAAATGAATTCCACGTGTGTTAAGCAGAAGACAAGCACATGCTTGTGATCAGAACCCTGAGACATCGCTCTTGCTTTATCATGTCGCTTGGCTTAAGCCATGATCCTGTTTGACTCCAACTCTCTGCTTACTCAGTACCTCACCTGTGCAGCTGAACATGGCTGAGTAAACAGCCACAGCTGATCAGTCTCTCTTTAAATTTATGATCTCAGGAGGGTGGCCACATTGTCTGTCCCTGGACCATTATTAGCTCTCCCATCCTTCCAGATGATCCATTCATTCTTGATTCTATTTCCTCAAGTCTCACTCTTGTATGGAGACTTGGTTTCCTACTTCACTGTAAAAAGTCAAGTAATCAGAAGGGAATTTGCACAAGCTCTCACCATTACACCTGCCCATCTACCTGCATTTATGCCCCAATACTATAATTCCTCCCCTAATATCATTAACACACTATCTGGGATTCCTGTGTGCACTAGGTTCCATCCTGTCTCTTATTCAAGGGCATCCCTCCAGCCCTTTTGCCTTTTCTCTCCTGTATCATCAGTTTTTCTTGCTCTACTGGGTCATTTGCATCATTGACAAACAAACAAACCAAACCAAGCAAGCAAACCAAAAAATCTCTCTTGATCCCCTTTCTTCCTCTGGCTATTATCCTTTATCTCTTTTTTTCCCTTTACAATAAAACTGCTTGAATTCACCCTGTAAGATGTTCACTCCCTTCATTCTCCAGAAACTGCCCTCGTCAAGATCCCACCACGCTGCTAAGCTAGTGGGCCTTTGCTCAGTCCTCAGCATCATTTGGCTCAGTGAACCAGTGTCTTCTAGAAATCGTTTTCTCAGTTGGCTTCCAAGATGCCACACTCTCCCGGTTGAATCCATACGATTCTAGTTCTTTCTCATTCTCCTTCGCTGATTCCTTTTCACCTTCCTCCCCTCTAAATCAACACTGTCCATTTGAACTTTCTGCAATTACGGAAACGTCCTCTATCTGGACTCGCAAATATGGTAGACACGTGTGGCTATTTACCACTTAAAATGTGGCTGGGGGTGTTCCCTGGTGGCCTAATGGTTAGGATTTGGTGCTTTCACTGTGGAGGCCAGGGTTCAATCGCTTGTCAGGGAACCATCCCGCATCCCGCATCCCGCATGCTGCTGCAGGAATCTCAGCTTCTGTACGGTGCCAAATATAAATACAGAGACAGAATTTAGAAGGAAAGAGAAAAATGTGGCTTTATTTCTTTGCTAAGCATAGTGGTGCCACAGTGGGCTAGCGCCTCCCAAAACTGCGCACCCTACCCTGGGGAATTAGAGAAGATTTTACATGTGGGGCTGGAAGTCTGGGGGTATATGATAAGGATCAAAGTAGTGAAGGTCTGGCATTCTTTTTCTCCTTGCATTATTTCAAAACAGTCATAGCTGGCTTCAGGCAGCCGGGTAATTGGGGCCCCGCAGCCTGCAAATTGGATCTGTTTGTCTCTGGTTTATCCGCCTGCCAACTTCTTTCTGAAATGCAAAAGCTACAGGGAGTGATTTGTTACAAGGGAGCATGGGGAATTTACATGAAGTTAGGGAGTGATAGGGGCAGGATGTAACTCACCCAGAGTTAGGGGTGACAGGTGCAGGATGTAATTTACATAGTGTCAAAGAATGATAGGTTAGCTTTGTGAAGTACAAATCTAGTTACAGACGTTAACTGTTAGTAACAGTTAAAATAAAACAAGGTGTGATTAACTCCTTCAGACCAGGTTATGTTTCTTCTCTAGCCTGTTGACTGTCCCCCTTAATTTCCTTGTTCTCAGGAGAGGAAAAGCTTCATTTCTATTTTTGCTGCAATAATGCCCTGTGGCCAAAATACAAAAAAAAAAAAAAATGTGGCTAGTGTAATGGCAGAATGGAATTTTAGATTTAATTTAAAATTTAACTGTAATAGCCACAAGTGGGTAGAGATTATTGTATTGAACAGGACAGCTCTAGAGAATGGAGTGTCCCAGGGCTCAGTTCTTAGACCTTTTCCTTTTCCTTTTTCTGCCTATACTCACACTGTAGGTAATATTAGCCAGTCACATAGCTTTACATACCATCCATACACCAATAACCCCAAACATATATCTCCAGGCAGATCCTACCCCTGAGCTCCAACAGAGAATATCAAATTGCCTACTTGACAACCCACACCTGGATGTTGTATAGACATCCCAAACTTAACATACCAAAACTGATTCCCTAATGTCCACCGCTACCCCACACCAACACATACCTTGAGCCCTTTTCAGTCCTTCTCATTTTAGCTCATGGTAACTCCAAACTCGCAGCTGCTCAGGCCAAATATCTTAGTCATCTTCAATCTCTCTATCAGTGCTCCCTGTCCGCATCCAATCCATCAGAAAATCCCATTTACTCTACCTGCATTTTGACCACTTCTCAGGAATTTCACTGTCAATATCCTAATCCAAACCACCATCACCTGTCACCTAGGTTATTGCAAAAACCTTGTAGCAGTTCCCTGAGTCTGTACTTGGTCTCTGTTTAGTGGATTCCCAACAAAGTAGTCAGAATAATTGCTTAAAGACAGGCGTAGAATACCTCTTCTGCTCAAAAGTGACTACTGTCTCACTCAGAGTAAAAGTCAGATCCTTACTTTGCCCTAAAAGCCCCTACGTGATATGACCTCCTATTGTCTCTCTGACCTCAGATCCTTCTACTGTCTCCTCATCAATCTGCTCAAACTACCCAGTCTTCTCACTGTTCCTGTAATGCACCAGGCAGGTTCTCACCTTAGAGCCTTGTTGTGTTCCTTTGTCTGTAATGTTCTCCCAGTTACTGCATAGCCAGCTCCCTCTTCCTCTTCAGGGTTTCCCTCAAAGCCTCCTCTGGGTGAGGCCTTCCCTGATCACTCCATCTAAAATTTCACACAGAACCCCATCCTGACTCTTCACATCTCTCTTCCCTGCTTTATTTTCCTCCTTGGTATTCATCACCAACTATCTAACATTCTGTATATTTTATTTATTATCTTATTTATGTCTTCCTAACTAGAATGTGAGTTTCATAAGGGCAGAGAATTTCATCTGGTTTTTTTTTTCATACTGCTGTATCCCTCATGCCTAGAGCAGTGTCTGGCAGATAGTAGGCTCTCAGTGAATAAGGGTAAAGTAAATGAAGGCAGGGAGGCAGGAAGAAGGACATCCGGGGTTTGGTCAAACTAGTAGTGCTTGTGTCATCAGATGAGTTTGGGATGCTGCATCAGTAACAACGCTGTGGTTAACCATATTGGAGTCTTAAGCCAAAGCAAAAATCAGAAACACTGTCTTTATTTTAAATTTTCATATTTTGTTCATCATGGATTTATTTGCATTAATTTTTATTTTAAAAAAATAAAAATAAAAAATGGAATAAAGACCTAAATGTAAGACTGGATACTCTAAAACTCCTAGGGGAAAACATAGGCAGAACACACTTCGACATAAACTGCAGCATTATCTTTTGGATCTGTCTTCTAGAGTAATGAAAACAAAAGCAAAAATAAACAAATGGGACCTAATTAAACTTAAAAGCTTTTGCACAGCAAAGGATACCATCAACAAAACAAAAAGACAACTTACAGAATGGGGGAAAATATTTGCAAACAATCTGACTGACAAGGGATTAATTTCCAAAATATACTAACAGCTCATACAACTCAACAACAAAAAAAACCCAAACAACCCTATCCAAAAATGGGCAGAAGACCTAAATGGAAATTTATTCAAAGAAGACATACAGATGACCAACAGGCACATGAAAAGATGCTCAACATCACTAATTATTAGAGATATGCAAATCAAAACTACAATGAGGTATCATCGTCCCTCCTTTCTTTTTTTTTTTTGCGGTACACGGGCCTCTCACTGTTGTGGCCTCTCCCGTTGCGGAGCACAGGCTCCGGATGCACAGGCTCAGCAGCCATGGCTCACGGGTCTAGCTGCTCCACAGCATGTGGGATCTTCCCGGCCCGGGGCATAAACCCGTGTGCCCTGCATTGGCAGGCAGACTCTCAACCACTGCGCCACCAGGGAAGCCCCCTCCTTTCTTGTTTGTAGAAAAATGTCTTTAGTCTCCTAGGCCTTGCCTGAGTTCCAAAGTGAGAGAACAGAGAAAAAAAGGAAAAGCAGTCCAGCAAGAAAAGTAATGATAGCTTAAACAATTCTTCAGGGATAAAACAAAGTCCTAGTTCTTCCTCAAGGGATATATGTATATAACAATCTGATGTATACTTTGAGTCATTCTGCAGAAATTAAGACCCTCACCCCAGTGGAGGATGGTGACTACATGCTGACCACAAGTATGAAGACCCCATACTTCTGGTTGGAACCAGAAGCTGATGATTAAGATTTCCAAAACATCACCCTGTTACTTCAACACCAACCAATGAGAAGAAAGTCCATGGCTTGCAACTCTCACCCCAAATGTTGCCTTTCAAAACCCTGCCCTGGGGCTTCCCTGGTGGTGCAGTGGTTGAGAGCCCGCCTGCCGATGCAGGGGACACGGGTTCATGCCCCGGTCCAGGAAGATCCCACATGCCGCGGAGCGGCTGGGCCCGTGAGCCATGGCCGCTGGGCCTGCGCGTCCGGAGCCTGTGCTCCGCAACGGGAGAGGCCGCAACAGTGAGAGGCCCGCGTACCGCAAAAAAAAAAAAAACCCAAACCCCCCCCCAAAAAAAAACCCTGCCCTGAAAGCCATTGGGGAGTTTTGATCTTTTGAGCATTAGCTACCCATTCATGTTTGGCACCCTGCAATAAACACTGTACGTTCCTTCACTAATAATACAGTGTGAGTAGGTTGGCTTTGCTGCACACAGGCAAGCAGACCCAAGTTCAGTTCAGTAACGATATGAGAGTTAAATGTGTAACTTGCAGAGCTGTAAATATTTGTAAAGTGTCTGGCATATAACTGGTGAATAATAGGTTGCTATTATTACTATGAGCCCACTGGAAATGCAGAATGAATATTGTGTCTAACTGCCCATCCTACCAGGAACCTGGCACTGTGATGTGTAGGGTTTCCTAAGAGGCCAGTGTTCCAAATTTTAGTCTTTGTAATACAAGGCTCAAAAGTTGATTGGAGGGCTTCCCTGGTGGCTCAGTGGTTGAGAGTCCGCCTGCCAATGCAGGGGACATGGGTTCGTGCCCCGGTCCGGGAAGATCCCACATGCCGCAGAGCGGCTGGGCCCGTGAGCCATGGCTGCTGAGCCTGTGCGTCCGGAGCCTGTGCTCCGCAACGGGAGAGGCCACAACAGTGAGAGGCCCGTGTACTGAAAAAAAAAAAAAAAAAAAAAAAAGTTGATTAGAGAGCTTGTGTTCATAACAGCTTAATAAAATAAGTCTCTACCTCCTGGCAGCAATAGCAGTGTCTAAAATGGACTTGCATAGTTCCTAACATGTAGTAGGCACTCAGTTTCACACAAGGTTAATCTTGGGGGGGGTGTTTTTTTTAAGTATCATATGCACTAAATATTACAGATAGCAGTACAAAAATATCAACACAATACTCTTTACAGATGGTGTGCTGGTTTCCCGTGGGCCTCAGCAGGAATGACACATTGTTTGCTGAAGATGAGAAGAGTCTATGAGACTTCTGTACTGGTACCTGATCTCTTGGAAGGCTCAATGTTTTCTTTTCTTTTTTATGTCTTTATTGAATTTGTTACAATATTGCTTCTGTTTTATGTTTTGGTTTTTTGGCTGCAGGCATGTGGGATCTTAGCTCCCCGACCAGGAATTAAACCTGCACCCCCTGCATTGGAAGGGAAAGTCTTAACCAATGGACTGCCAGCGAAATCCCGGCCTCAGTGTTTTCAGTGTTCAAGGGTGGAAAGCTGTTTGACTTGTCAGTTGGCAGGTAGATATGAATAAAATGTTTCTGAAGGATTATGCAGTTTTCGTGCATATTGGAAGATTAAGATATTGTGTATTGCTTCATGGGATGTTGTCTTTACAGTCTTTGGTTTTTAATTTAGAAATAGGTAAATTGAGAAAGACTATTCATGATTCATCAGGTCATTAACTGAGGACAGCATTGCCTAACCAAATTATACCACTTATAAGATGATGCACATGCATTTCACAAGTGAAAATGATCACTGCTTAAATATATATGTGCTTTGTTACATTTTTATCAAATAGGGCCTTGTCATCAGGCCCAATTACCTTTTTAGCCAAAAGGAAACCCAGAAAACAGGGGTTAAATAATTTGCCTATAACAAAGTGAATCATTCACAGGGTCAGGAAAATTAGATTCCTCTCTCTATTAAACTGATTTTTAATTTTATCAAAGAGCTTCTTCCAGACTTCTCTTGCTTTCTACAATATTCTTGATTCTTTCTCTTATTTTTTACAATACCTCTAGTGGTATGCTGGTAAATATTAACAATCACTAGGGGAAAAGTCCTGATTTCTAGCATTTGCCGATTTCCATGATATGAATACTCCCACCATGGCTGATTTCAAATTACCAATATGACTTCAACTGGCTCAAAAATTTTCTGAAAATTTAAAAACTGGCCTCATTGCACCACTGGCTACTTTGTTTGTTAAAAATAATAAAGCACAGATTTCTGAGGATTTGTACAAAGAACTTTTCATTAACAAACATTTTTACTTTAAATTAGAAAAAAGGAGGAAATTATACATAAAAGGGAAGAAAAAAAGAGAAATAGCTACTTTAATTGGCAAAAAAAAAAAGACTTTGTTTCTGTTGGTTTCCTATAAGATCAACCTAAACTAATTTGTTTTTACTGAGTCATGCCAGCAGGATGGGGAGAGATTGGTAGAAAGACTGGGTATCAGGAGATGTGCCTGTGTTGTATCATTTTGCAGTTTTCAGTATGCTCAGACCACAATGGTTCTAAATTTGGTAGCCTGTGAGGGAATTTCTGAGTTGGATTAGCTGCTTTCCTTGCTTTTTGTTTATATTTAGAGGCATGGCATTATCCACCAGAGCTCAGCAAGTAATTCTGGCAATCAAAAACACTTCTAAGTGACTCCCCACCCTTCCCCCCTTCACATTTTTTTAAAACATTTTATTGGAGTATAACTGCTTTACAATGTTGTGTTAGTTGGTGCTGTATAACAAGTGAATCAGCTATACAAATACATATATCCCCATATCTCTTCCCTGCTGCATGTCCCTCCCACCCTCCCTATCCCACCCCTTTAGGTGGACACAAAACACCGAGCTGATCTCCCTGTGCTATGCAGCTGCTTCCCACTAGCTATCTATTTTACATTTGGTACTGTATATATGTCCATGCCACTCTCTCACTTCATCCCAGCTTAGCCTTCCCCCTCCCCGTGTCCTCAAGTCCATTCTCTATGTATGCATCTTTATTCCTGTCCTGCCCCTAAGTTCTTCAGAACCATTTTTTTTTAGATTCTATACATATGTGTTAGCATACGGTATTTGTTTTTTCCTTTCTAACTTACTTCATTCCGTATGACAGTCTCTAGATCCATCCACCTCAGTACAAATAAAGCAATTTCATTTCTTTTTATGGCTGAGTAATATTCCATTGTATATATGTGCCACATCTTCTTTAGCCATTCATCTGTTGATGGACACTTAGGTTGCTTCCATGTCCTGGCCATTGTAAATAGAGCTGCATTGAATACTGTGGTACATGACTCTTTTTGAATTATGGTTTTCTCAGGGTATATGCCCAGTGGGATTGCTGGGTCGTATGGTAGTTCTATTTTTTAGTTTTTTAAGGAACCTCCATACTGTTCTCCATAGTGGCTGTATCAATTTACATTCCTACCAACAGTGTATGAGAGTTCACTTTTCTCCACACCCTATCTAGCATTTATTTTTTGTAGATTTTTTGATGATAGCCATTCTGACCAGTGTAAGATGATATCTCATTGTAGTTTTGATTTGCATTTCTCTAATGATTAGTGACCTTGAGCATCCTTTCATGTGTTTGTTGGCAATCTGTATATCTTCTTTGGAGAAATGTCTATTTAGGTCTTCTGCCCAGTTTTGGATTAGGTTGTTTGTTTTTTTGATATTGAGCTGCATGAGCTGCTTGTATATTTTGGAGATTAATCCTTCGTCAGTTGCTTTCTTTGCAAAAATATTCTCCCATTCTGAAGGTTGTCTTTTCGTATTGTTTATGGTTTCCTTTGCTCTGCAAAGCTTTTAAGTTTCATTAGGTCCCATTTGTTTATCTTTGTTTTTATTTCCATTTCTCTAGGAGGTGGGTCAAAATGATCTTGCCGTGATTTATGTCATAGAGTGTTCTGCCTATGTTTTCCTCTAAGAGTTTGACAGTGTCTGGCATTACATTTAGGTCTTTAATCCATTTTGAGCTTATTTTTGTGTATGGTGTTAGGGAGTGTTCTAATTTCATTCTTTACATGTAACTGTCCAGTATTCCCAGCACCACTGATTGAAGAGGTTGTCTTTTCTCCATTGTATATTCTTCCCTCCTTTATCAAAGATAAGGTGACCATATGTGTGTGGGTTTATCTCTGGGCTTTCTATCCTGTTCCACTGATCTATATTTCGGTCTTTGTGCCAGTACCATACTGGCTTGATGACTGTAGCTTTGTAGTATAGTCTGAAGTCCCAGAGTCTGATTTCTCCATCTCCGTTTTTCTTTCTCAAGATTGCTTTGGCTATTCAGGGTCTTTTGTGTTTCCACACAAATTGTGAAATTTTTTGTTCTAGTTCTGTGAAAAATGCCATTGGTAGTTTGATAGGGATTACATTGAATCTGTAGATTGCTTTGGTAGTATAGTCATTTTCACAATGTTGATTTTTCCAAGCCAAGAACATGGTATATCTCTCCATCTGTTTATATTATCTTTAATTTCTTTCATCAGTGTCTATCGTTTTCTGCATACATGTCTTTTGTCTCTGTAGGTAGGTTTATTCCTAGGTATTTTATTCTTTTTGTTGCAATGGTAAATGGGAATGTTTCCTTAATTTCTCTTTCAGATTTTTCATCATTAGTGTTCAGGAATGCAAGAGAGTTATGTGCATTAATTTTGTATCCTGCTACTTTACCAAATTCATTGATTAGCTCTAGTAGTTTTCTGGTAGCATCTTTAGGATTCTCTATGTATAGTATCATGTCATCTGCAAACAGTGACAGTTTTACTTCTTCTTTTCTGATTTGTATTCCTTGACTTTTTCTTCTCTGATTGCTGTGGCTAAAACTTCCAAAACTATTTTGAATAATAGTGGTGAGAGTGGGCAACCTTGTCTTGTTCCTGATCTCAGTGGAAATGGTTTCAGTTTTTCACCATTGAGGACGATGTTGGCTGTGGGTTTGTCATATACGGCCTTTATTATGTTGAGGTAAGTTCCCTCTATGCCTACTCTCTGGAGGGTTTTTGTCATAAATGGGTGTTGAATTTTGTCAAAAGCTTTCCCTGCATCTATTAAGATGATCATATGGTTTTTCTCCTTCAATTTGTTAATGTGGTTTATCACACTGATTGATTTGCATACATTGAAGAATCCTTGCATTCCTTGGATAAACCCCACTTGATCATGGTGTATGATGATTTTAATGTGCTGTTGGATTTTGTTTGCTAGTACTTTGCTGAGGATTTTTGCATCTATGTTCATCAGTGATGTTGGCCTGTAGTTTTCTGTTTTGTGACATCTTTGTCTGGTTTTGGCATCAGGGTGATGGTTGCCTTGTAGAATGAGTTTGGGAGTGTTCCTCCCTCTGCTATATTTTGAAAGAGTTTGAGAAGGATAGGGGTTAGCTCTTCTGTAAATGTTTGATAGAATTCACCTGTGAATCCATCTGGTCCTGGGCTTTTGTTTGTTGGAAGATTTTTAATCACAGTCTCAATTTCAGTGCTTGTGATTGGTCAGTTTAAATTTTCTATTTCTTCCTGGTTCAGTCTTGAAAGGTTGTGCTTTTGTAAGAATGTGTTCATTTCTCCCAGGTTGTCCACTTTATTGGCATATTGTTTTTTGTAGTAATCTCTCATCATCCTTTCTATTCTGCAGTGTCAGTTGTTACTTCTCCTTTTTTCATTTCTAATTCTATTGATTTGAGTCAGCTCCCTTTTTTTCTTGATGAGTTTGGCTAATGGCTTATCTATTTTGTTTATCTTCTCAAAGAACCAGCTTTTTCTTTTACTGATCTTTGCTATTGTTTCCTTCATTTCTTTTTTATTTCTAATTTGATCTTTATGATTTCTTCTGCTAAGTTTGGGGTATTTTTATTTTTTTAATTTTATTTATTATTATTATTATTTTCTTTGTGGTACGCGGGCCTCTCACTGTTGTTGCCTCTCCCATTGTGGAGCACAGGCTCTGGATGCGCAGGCTCAGGAGCAATGGCTCACGGGTCCAGCCGCTCCACGGCATGTGGGATCTTCGCCGACCGGGGCACGAACCCATGTCCCTTGCATTGGCAGGTGGACTCTCAACCACTGCACCACCAGGAAAGCCCTGGGTTTTTTTTTGTTCTTCTTTCTCTAATTGCTTTAGGTGTAAAGTTCAGTTGTTTATTTGAGATTTTTCTTGTTTCTTGAACTAGGATTGTATTGCTGTAAACTTCCCTCTTCGAACTGCTTTTGCTGCATGCCATAGGTTTTTGGTCATTGTGTTTTCATTGTCATTTGTTTCTAGGTGTTTTTTGATTTCCTCTTTGATTTCTTCAGTGATCTCTTGGTTATTTCGTAGTGTATTGTTTAGCCTCCATGTGTTTGTATTTTTTACAGATTTTTTCCTGTAATTGATATCTAGTCTCATAGCATCGTGGTCAGAAAAGATACTTGATATGATTTCAATTTTCTTAAATTTACCAAGGCTTGATTTGTGACCCAAGATATGATCTCTCCTGGAGAATGTTCCATGAGCACTTGAGAAGAATGTGTATCCTGTTGTTTTTGGATGGAATGTCCTATAAATATCAATTAAGTCTATCTTTTTTAATGTATCATTTAAGGCTTGTGTTTCTATATTTATTTTCATTTTGGACGATCTGTCCATTGGTGAAAGTAGGTTGTTAAAGTCCCCTACTATTATTGTGTTACTGTTGATTTCCCCTTTTATGGCTGTTAGCATTTGCCTTATGTATTGAGGTGCTCCTATGTTGGGTGCATAAATATTTACAATTGTTATATCTTCTTCTTGGATTGATCCCTTGTTCACTATGTAGTGTCCTTCTTTGTCTCTTGTAATAGTCTTTATTTTAAAGTCTATTTTGTCTGATATGACAATTGCTACTCCAGCTTTCTTTGATTTCCATTTGCATGGAATATCTTTTTCCATCTCCTCCCTTTCAGTCTGTATGTGTCCCTAGGTCTGAAGTGGGTCTCTTGTAGACAGCACATATGTGGATCTGGTTTTTGTATCCATTCAGCCAGTCTGTCTTTTGGTTGGAGCATTTAATCCATATACATTTAGGGTAGTTATCAATATGTATGTTCCTATTACTATTTTCTTAATTGTTTTGGGTTTGTTATTGTAGGTCTTTTCCTTCTCTTGTGTTTCCCACCTAGAGAAGTTCCTTTAGCATTTGTTGTAAAGTTGGTTTGGTGGTGCTGAATACTCTTAGCTTTTGCTTGTCTGTAAAGGTTTTGATTTCTCTGTCGAATCTGAATGAGATCCTTTCTGGGTAGAGTAATCTTGGTTGTAGGTTTTCCCCTTTCATCACTTTAACTATGTATTGCCATTCCCTTCTGGCTTGCAGAGTTTCCACTGAAAGATCAGCTGTTAATCTTATGGGGATTCACTTATATGTTATTTGTTGCTTTTCCCTTGCTGCTTTTAATACTTTTCCTTTGTATTTAATTTTTGATAGTTTGATTAATATGTGTCTTGGAGTGTTTCTTCTTGGATTTATCCTGTATGGGACTCTCTGTGCTTCCTGGACTTCATTGACTATTTCCTTTCCCATATTAGGGAAGTTTTCAACTATAATCTCTTCAAATATTTTCTCAGTCTCCCTTTTTCTTTTCTCTTCTTCTTCAGGGACCCTTAGAATTCAAATGTTTGTGTGTTTAATGTTTTCTCAGAGGTCACTGAGACTGTCCTCAATTCTTTTTATTCTTTTTTCTTTATTCTTCTCTGTGGTAGTTATTTCCACCATTTTATCTTCCAGGTCACTTATCCATTTTTCTGCCTCAGTTATTCTGCTACTGATTCCTTCTGGAGAATTTTAAATTTCATTTATTGTGTTGTTCATCATTGTTTTCTTTGTTCTTTAGTTCTTCTAAGTCCTTGTTAAACATTTCTTGTATTTTCTCCATTCTATTTCCAAGATTTTGAATCACCTTTCTATCATTACTCTGAATTCTTTTTCAGGTAGACTCCCTATTTCCTCTTCATTTGTTTGGTTTGGTGGGTTTTTACCTTGCTCCTTCATCTGCTGCATATTTCTGTGTCTTCTCATTTTGCTTAACTTACTGCGTTTGGGGTCTCCTTTTCACAGGCTGCAGGTTCATAGTTCCCTTCGTTTTTGGTGTCTGCCCCCAGTGGGTAATGTTGGTTCAGTGGGTTGTGTAGATTTCTTTGTGGAAGGGACTGGTGCCTATGTTCTGTTGGATAAGGCGGGATCTTGTCTTTCTGGTGGGCAGGACCATGTCCACTGATGTGTTTCAGGGTGTTTGTGAACTTAGGATGATTTTAGGTACCCTCTCTGCTAATGGGTGGGGTTGTGTTCCTGTCTTGCTAGTTGTTTGGCATAGGGTTCTAGCACTGTAGCTTGCTGGTCGTTGAGTGGAGCTGGGTCTTAGTGTTGAGATGGAGATCTCTGGGAGAGCTTTTGCTCTTTAATATTACATGGGGCTGGGAGGTCTTTGGTGGACACATGTCCTGAACTTGGCTCTCCCACCTCAGAGGCTCAGGCCTGACACCCGGCCGTAGCACCAAGACCCTGTCAGCCACACGGCTCAGAAGAAAAGGGGGGGAGAAAAAGAAGAAAAGAAAGAAAAATAATAAAATAAAGTTATCAAAATAAAAAAAATTATTAAAAATAAAAGAGTAATAAAAAAAAGAATGAATGAAGAGAGCAAGGAAACCAAAAAACACATCCACCAATGATAACAAGTGCTAAAAACTATACTAAAAAAACACAACAAACAAACAAAAAAATGGACAGACAAAACCCTAGGACAAATGGTAAAAGCAAAGCTATACAGACAAAATCACACAAAGCAGCATACAGATACACACTCACAAAAAGAGAAAAAGGAAAAAATAATATATATTTAAAAAAAACAGAATAGAGCAACCAAATCAATAAACAAATATACCAATGATAATAAACTCTAAGTACTAAACTAAGAGAAACATAAAACTAGAAACAAATTAGATGCAGAAAGCAAACCCCAAGTCTACAGTTGCTCCCAAAGTCCACCGTCTCAATTTTGGGATGATTCATTGTCTATTCAGGTATTCCACAGATGCAGGGTACATCAAGTTGATTGTGGAGATTTAATCCACTGCTCCTGAGGCTGCACAGAGAAGTTCCCCTTTCTCTTCTTTGTTCACACAGCTCCTGGGGTTCAGCTTTGGTTTTGGGCCTGCCTCTGTGTGTACATATCCTGAGGGTATCTTTTCCCCACCCAGACAGGATGGGGTTAAAGTAGCAGCTGATTAGGGGGTTCTGGCTCACTCAGGCCGGGGGGAGGGAGGGTTATGGAATGCAGGGCGAACCTGCAGCGGCAGAGGCCAGTATGAAATTGCAACAGCCTGAGGTGCGCCAGTATGAAATTGCAACAGCCTGAGGTGCGCCGTGTGTTCTCCCAGGGAGGTTGTCCCTGGATCATGGGACCCTGGCAGTGGCGGGCTGCACAGTCTCCCGGGAGGGGAGGTGTGGATAGTGACCTGTGCTTGCACACAGGCTTCTTGGTAGCTACTGCAGCAGCAGCCTTAGCGTTTCATGCCCATCTCTGGTGTCCGTGCTGCTAGCGTGCCGCCACAGCTCCCAACCATCTCTGGAGCTCATTTAGGCAGTGCTCTGAATCCCCTCTCCTCGTGCACCCCAAAACAATGGTCTCTTGCCTCTTAGGCAGTTCCAGACTTTTTCCTGGACTCCCTCCCAGCTTGCTGTGGTGCACTAGCCCCTTTCAGGCTGTGTTCAAGCAGCCAAAACCAGTCCTCTCCCTGGGATCTGAACTCCGAAGCCTGAGCCTCAGCTCCCATCCTCCACCCATCCCAGCGGGTGAGCAGACAAGCCTCTCCTGCTGGTGAGTGCTGGTCGGCAGCAATCCTCTGTGTGGGAATCTCTCTGCTTTGCCCTCTGCACCCCTGTTGCTGCACTCTCCTCTGTGGCTCTGAAGCTTCCCCCTGCCCACCCCCCGTCTCCACCAGTGAAGGGGCTTCCTAGTGTGTGGAAACTTTTCCTCCTTCATAGCTCCCTCCCAGAGGTGCAGGTCCCATCCCTATTCTTTTGTCTCTGTTTTTTCTTTTTCTTTTGCCCTACCCAGGTAGGTGGGGAGTTTCTTGCCTTTTGGGAATTCTGAGGTCTTCTGCCAGCGTTCAGTAGGTGTTCTGTAGGAGTTGTTCCACCTGTAGATGTATTTCTGTTGTGTTTGTGGGGAGGAAGGTGATCTCCATGTATTACTCCTCCGCCATCTTGAAGGTCTCTCTTCCCCCTTCATATTTAGCCATAACTGCCACACCATGTCCTCAGGTGGGTCATGCCCACGTCTGCTTTCTGCTTGCTGGGCCCCAAAGTGCTGCAGCACAACCTGCACAGTGAAAGTTGGTTTTCTTCTGTTTTCAGCATCAAATGGATGCTTAGAAATACTTGGATGTTTCTTTGTCTCTTTCTGGTTTACTTCATCAAAGATGAACAAAGCCAGATATGGGTTCATGTATAAGGATGGATTTTAATGAGTAATATATTATTGCAATAGTGAAAAGAGTCCAGTGTGAATTGAACTCAATAGAGTTGTCTGGATATCTTAAAGGGAGCAGGAGGGAATAGGGAGGGAGGTGAGCAGGGGCTCAGTAGAGTCAGGGAAGTGAAAAATTACAAAATGTGGTAAGCAGCTGGTCCATCTGTAACCAATCTGGGCTTGCTAATTGGTGCTTTCTGAAGTTAGGCTCCTACCCTCCCACAGAGGCTGGTAGACAGAGGTCCTATCCTCAGGTGTTGGCTGGAACAAACGGTAAATTATTTTGGCAGTCTTGATTTTTCTCCTGCAGGCACTGTAAGGGAGTGTAGTGTCATCCTAGGGCTGCATCCTTGAGCTGTTATAAACTATGTTAGTGTTTGTTCAAGTCTTTATAGGCCAAGGTTGAGGCCTAGTTGTGAAGAGGGCTCAGAGGAGCTTGGCTAGTGTTTGCTCAAGGAGAAAATCTTTGTTACCTAGCAACCACTCACAGCTGATGCTCCAGGAATTCTCCCTTCTCAATCCCCTCCCCCCACTTCCTACCCTTCACCTCTGAGCCTTAGAGGGCTGGGTCTCTGACTTTGTGAAGATGGTGCCTAGCAGCCTTGTCCACAAGTCAACCTGTCTTCTCTAGTAGACGAGGTGTCTTCCCTTCTTCTTTGTACTAACCTTCGGGCTGAAATGAACCTCTATGCTGGTCCCTGGAAAGAAGGAATTCCTTGGAAATCCTTCAGATGGAGGATTACTATAAGAAGAGCCTGAACCCTTCTACACTGTTGGTGGAATGTAAATTGGTGCAGCCACTATGGAAAACAGCAGGGAGGTTCCTTGAAAAACTAAAAATAGAGTTGCCATATGATCCAACAATCCCACTCCTGGGCATATATCTGGACAGAAGTATAATTTGAAAAGATACATGCACCACTATGTGCATAGCAGCACTATTTACAATAGCCAAGACATGGAAACAACCTAAATATCCATTGACAGATGAATGGATATGGTATATAGATACAATGGAATACTAGTCAGCCATAAAAAAGAATGAAATAATGCCATTTGCAGCAACATGGATGGACCTAGAGATTATTATGCTAAGTGAAGTAAGCCAGACAGAGAAAGACAAATACCATGATATCACTTATATGAGGGATCTCAAATAGGACACAAATGAACTTATTTACGAACAGACTTGTGGTTGCCAAGGGGGAGGGTGGGTGAGGGAGGGATGGATAGGGAGTTTGGGATTAGTAGATGCAAACTGTTATATATAGAATGGATAAACAACAAGGTCCTACTACATAGCACAGGGAACTACATTCAGTATCCTGTAATAAACCATAATGGAAAGGAATATGAAAAAGAATATTTATATATGTATAACTGAATTATCTTGCTGTACACCAGAAACTAACACAACACTGTAAATCAACTATAGTTCAATAAAGTAAATTAAAAAAAAAAAGAGCCTGATGTTCTGGGACTGCTCAACACAAGAGTAAATCCTTCCAAGACTCCTGTCACCATAGATTGGTTTTGCCTGGTTTGGAAATTCACATAAATGGAATCATACAGATGTGCTCTTTCTTTGCCTGACTTTCTTTGCTCAAGTTAATGTTTGTGAGATTCATTCGTATTATTGTGTGTTACAGTGGACCAAAAAACCTGCCCTGGTAGCAACAGGAACCTGCCCTGGTGGCAACAGGAACCTGGCCTCAGTGGCAGGACTGCAAATGATCAGGGGTGATCCCCACAGCTGCTCCTCAACCCCTCCTGCAAAGCCAGCTCCTGCTCCTTTTTTTTTTTTTTTAAACAACTGATGCCTGGCGTGGCATACTTCTTTTTAAAAAATTAATTAATTTATTTATTTTTGGCTGTGTTGGGTCCTCGTTGCTGTGTGTGGGCTTTCTCTAGTTGTGGCGAGTGGGGGCTACTCTTTGTTGCGGTGTGCGGACTTCTCACTGAAGTTGCGGAGCACGGGTTCTAGGCGCGTGGGCTTCAGTAGTTGTGGCACACAGGCTCAGTAGTTGTGGCTCACGGGCCCTAGAGCGCAGGCTCAGTAGTTGTGGTGCACGGGCTTAGTTGCTCTACGGCATGTGGGATCTTCCCGGACCAGGGCTCGAACCCGTGTCCTCTGCATTGGCAGGCGGACTCTGAACCACTGTGCCACCAGGGAAGTCCCTCCTGCTCCTTTTTGAAAAGTATGATCATAAAAGTAATATATACTTGCTGTTAAAAAACAAAAGTTTATACAGTATAAAAAGGTTAAAAAGTGGAAAGTATAAGTCCCTTTCCTCTTCTGTAATTCATACAAACCAACTTCTCAGTAATTATCACTATTACTATTAACAATAGCTAACAATTATTGACTAATATGTGTAAGGTATGTTTTTAAGCATTTTACAGTTTTTTTTAAATGTAAGCTTTTCTTTTATCATTCACAAAATACCATATCCATAGATTTACTTTCTGTCATATAGCTGAATGTGTTGTGTTTGGAATTCCATCCTTACATTTAAAAGTCAACTGGAGAGCCGGAGGAAGATGGCGGAAGAGTAAGACGCGGAGATCACCTTCCTCCCCACAGATAAAAGTCAACTGGATTGCCCAGAAGTTTAGATGAATTTGTTTTGTTCTTAATCTTTCCCACAATGAAGATGTAAGTAGGTCATCTGAAAGCATCAGGTTTGATTACAACCACATAACGCATGTCTTTCTTAAGGTAAGTATTGGTGTTACACAAATGGTTCTTATTCAGAAGCAAAGATGACAGGTGGAAGGAAGGAAAGGAGGGAGAGTTCTGTAAATTGCTGAGACCTGGTGACAAAGAGAAAATAAGAGACGCCAAGGATGGCAGCTAGTGAGGAGCTACCTTCTAAGCACACTGCATAGGCCAGCCTGCTCCCAGCCCTCCAGTCATGCTGGTGAGGGTCTGTCTTTTCTGGGGCTCTAGCTGACCCCGAACTGCTCCCAAGGGGATGAAGTGTGACTCAGGTGCTAAAGAATTTGTTCACACGTAAGTGTTCAAGCTCAAAAGCTACTGCCTAGCTGCCTAGCCTGGGTGAGCGCTGAACACTGTATGTGGGAGTGAATGTCCTAAAGCTGAGACCCAGTGACCTCAAGCCACCTACCAGTTATCTGACAGCTCTGCATAGTCAAATTCTCAATTCATCAAGTGAAAGAGAGTAAAGTGCCAGATTCTAGGCCCATTTTTTCATTCTAATATTAAGGGATGGTGGGAAGCACAGTATCTCATCATTACTTGTATCAGGGAACAGATAAACACAGGGAGTGATGCAGAACACACGGACAACAGGGATTTGAGAGGAAGCACAGGCCGCACTAGGAAGTGAGCCCAGCACTGTGCTACCACCTGCAGGGCCCCAAACACCTCTGCATCCAGCAGAAAGGAAACTAGAAAGCAGTTTGCTACATCCAGCCACAGAGGAGCCTCTAAAACAGCCGGTGAAAGAAGGGAACCGGTTTGGACACAGTGTTGAAAAAGCAATAATAAAGCATGTGAACACAGCAGTATATTCAGTTTATCTCCTATGTGCACACCCCACCAACAGTTCACATTATTCTTTTAGGTTTTGTTACAGCTATTTTTTAAAATTAAGATTTGTCATATATTCTTCCAACATTTTGTATGCATACTGCCAACTAAAAATTGTCATTCACCATCTGGTTCTACAAGAATGAAGTCACTAGCCTCAGTAGTCACTGATCTTCAACACACTCTGAAAGAATTTCAGGGCAGAGATCAGGAATGAGACACTGCTCTGGGAAAACCTGGCAGAACAGGCCTTCAGATAGTCAGATATCTTTAGAAGAAGATTTTATGAGCCCAATTTCTTGCATCTTCTCATACCTAGAAAAGCACTAAAATCATTAACAGAGACATCTGTTCCTCACGACTAACAGTAACCTTCTGGTGACAAGCAGCAACCTTCTGCCAAAATGTGTGCTTGATTTGATCCCCCCTTCACTAAAATCACATATATACTGACCTCCCTCCGTCCTCTTCGGATCAGTTCCTCAGAACTATCTGAGAGGCTGTGTCCTGGACTATAGTCCTTATTAGGCCCCAAATAAAATTTAACTCACAACTCTCAAGTTGTGCATTTTTTTTTCAGTCAACAATATACACGTCATTTTCATCTTTTTTTTTTTTTTTTTTTTTTGCGGTATGCGGGCCTCTCACTGTTGTGGCCTCTCCCGTTGCTGAGCACAGGCTCCGGACGTGCAGGCTCAACGGCCATGGCTCACGGGCCCAGCCACTCCGCAGCATGTGGGATCTTCCCGGACCGGGGCACGAACCCGTGTCCCCTGCATCGGCAGGCGGACTCTCAACCACTGCGCCACCAGGGAAGCCCCATTTTCATCTTTAAAAAAAAAAATTATTTAAGTAATTTATTTTTTGGCTGTGTTAGGTCTTCGTTGTGGTGTGCAGGCTTCTCATTGCCGTGGCTTCTCTTGTTGCGGAGCCCAGGCTCTAAGCCCACCTGCGGGCTTCAGTAGTTGTGGCTCGCGGGCTTTAGAGCACAGACTCAGTAGTCGTGGCGCACGGGCTTAGTTGCTCCGTGGCGTGTGGGATCTTCCTGGACCAGGGCTCGAACCCATGTCCCCTACATTGGCAGGCGGATTCTTAACGACTGTGCCACCAGTGAAGCCCCATTTTCATCTTTAACAAAGGATTTATGCTCTCAGATTGTTAGGAAACTTGTTCTTTTCACTTACAATATATCTTGAACAATTTTCCATGCCACTATACATGGACCTACCTCATTCATTTTACATGCATAGCTTCTATTAAGTGGATAGGATATTGTGCTTTATTTAACACATCCTCTAATGAAGGACACTGCAGTTGTTTCAGTTTCTTCTTATTACAAACAATGCTGCAATGAGCACGCTTGGACAAATATTTTTGCAAACGTGCATATGTGTAAGATTATTTTTTATTGATAGTCTACTGCACTAGAATGTAAATTTCATGAAGGCAGAGCCTTTGGTTTTTTTATTGCAGTATCCTCAGTATTTTATTCCTAGTGTCTAGCATGTAACAGATGTTCAATAAATTCTTGAACATGTACCATTTTATAACCACCAGAGGGACAAAAATTCAAAGTCTGACAATTCCCAGTTTTGGCATAGAGTAAACAACAGAGAATTCTCATATCCTGCTGAGAGTGTAAATCAGTACATTTGCTTTGGAGAGCAGTTTGATTACATCTCAAATGTGCATATTCCAGGACTATTTCAATTCCTAGATATGTATTAAAATATTCCCTTGCACATGTGCTCAAGGAGACATGTACAAGAATGATAAAACCAAATTGAGGCAAGTGGCCACCTAGGGGGTAGGGAAGGAAATGTGTTCAGGGATGGGTACCCAGAAGCCTCACTCCATGGAATATTTTTCTTAAGTTGTGTGGTGGGTACGTATTTGTTATTGGCTTTACCATTTTGTATGATTAATATATTTCATGATTTAAAAAGCATCCATCTATTCATATTTTAATGAGGGTTATTAATATAACTTTACTTCAAAATCTGGCCCTGGCTTCTGGATCTGGTACATATGACACACACACTGATTGTTTATTGGATGAATAAACAAACATCCGTCCCTCTCTCAATCCTTCTATATCTAAGCTCTACTAATTGAAATCAAAGTCAAGTTCCCTTGGAAGACTCCCTCTTCAGTGAACTGTACCCATGACTGCACACAGGGGTCCCTGGCATAGCTGGGCATCATCAACAGCATGTAACCTAGCACACGCTTCTCTTGTTTCTTCTGCCCTAAAGATAGTTCCTTCCTTCATTTGCCACATGTACTGCAATTAAACTATTTATCCCCCAATTAGGGAATCACTGTATTCCCAGGATCTATTTCAGAGTTTGACAAACATAAGCTCTCTGGAAATGCTTGATGAATAGCATTAAATGAGATGACATATTTACACGCATCTGATACAAATACACAAAATTCTTTTGAAATTATATGTTGGGGCTTCCCTGGTGGCACAGTGGTTAAGAATCTGCCTGCCAATACAGGGGACACAGGTTCGAGCCCTGGTTCGGGAAGATCCCACATGCCGTGGAGCAACTAAGCCCGTGCGCCCCAACTACTGAGCCTGCTCTCTAGAGCCAGCGAGCCACAACTTCTGAAGCCCCTGCACCTAGAGCCCATGCAACAAAGAGAAGCCATTGCAATGAGAAGCCCGCGCACCGCAACGAAGAGTAGCCCCCACTCACTGCAACTAGAGAAAGCACGCATGCAGCAACGAAGACCCAACGCAGCCATAAATAAATAAATAAATAAAATAAAATAAACTGTCTTAAAATCACTATTGTTAAAAAAAATTACATGCGAAATTTTACAATCGTTTTAGATTTACAGAAAAGTTAAAGATAGTACAGAGCATTCTCTGTACCCCTCACCAGTCTTCCCTACTGTTAACATTTAACTCTACTTTGGCACCTTTGTCACAACAAAGAAACCAATATTGGTGCATTGTGATTAGCTAAACACACTTTATTGGGATTTCACTAGCATTTCTTTTATGTCCTTTTTCTGTTCCAGGGTCCCATCCAGGATACCACATTACATTTAGTCATCATGTCCCTTTAGGCTCCTTTAGTTACTGACAGTTTCTCCTACCACCCTTGTTTTTTCACGACTTTGACATTTTGGGGAGTATTGGGCAGGTATTTTCTAGAATATTCAACATGGTTAGAATGAGGTTATGGGTTTGGGGGAGGAACCCGACAGAGATAAAGCATCTATCATCTTTATCACATCATATTAAGGATATGTGCTATCAACATGATGTATTGATGATGCTAACCTTGATCATTTGGCCAGGTAATTTTTACCTGGTTTCTCTTTCCCACCCCTCCTCCCCCTTTCCACATTCTTCTCTTTAAAGTATGTCACTAAGCAAAGCCTACATTCAAAGGAGAAGGAGTTAAACTCTTCTCCTGGAGAAGGTCGTAATGACAAATTATTTGGAATGCCTCTGTACTGGGAGATGTGTCTCTTCTCCCCCATTTATTTATGTATTCACTTATTCATTTATTTATATTAAAAAGTTTTTGACTATATAAATAACGACTGCTCAAGAAACTTGATTTCTTCTGCATTTCGAGGACGTCCTGACCACCATTCACCTTTACCTCACAGCTCAAAAGGCACGACAACTCTGGGAGTTTCTTTCTGGCGGAGGTTCACCATTAACTGTATTCCACATCACCAAGGGGGTCCCGGAGGTGACGGGCACCGAGGCGGTGGAGGCGGGGCCTACGACAGAGGGCGGACCCCAGACTCCGTGTCCACCCTCCACCTCCATCTGTCTCTGCAGACACCTCCTTGGACAACGTGCTTCGAAAACCAAAAAAAAAAGGGGGCGGTTTCGGCGCGGGAACTGCTCTCAGCCGTCAGAAGGTTTTCGTGAGCTCTCTCTTTGCGTAGCTCCCTACAACCTTCGGGAGAGAGAAAAGATGCGACGCCTGGGGCAGTCAGAACTATGCAGGACCAACAAAGGGGCGGAGGATGGGCCGCCGCCTGCTGCCGCCAGCCCCGCAAGCACACAGGCCTCGCGAGCCAAGTCCGCCAGCAGCAGCGCGGCGTACACCCCAGAGGAGGAGGAGGAGGAGGAGGAATAGTGGCGCCGCCGACAAAAGACGGTGTGGGCGGGGCCTTGGCGCAGCGGCGCGCGCGGGCCTTCGGGAAAGCGGCGCGCAAGCAGCGGAGACCGCAGCGGCCGCGGAGGAGGTGGCTGCTGCGTCGGGTCCTGGGTTCGCTGCTTGAGGCGCAGGCGCCGTGGACTCAGCCCGTCCTGGTCCTTGCATCGCCGTGGGCTCGTAATGGCGACCCAGCAGAGGCCTTTCCACCTGGTGGTGTTCGGCGCCTCTGGCTTTACCGGCCAGTTCGTGACCGAGGAGGTGGCCCGGGAGCAGGTGTCCCCGGAGCGGAGCTCCCGCCTGCCCTGGGCTGTGGCGGGCCGTTCTCGGGAGAAGCTGCAGCGAGTCCTGGAGAGGGCTGCCATGAAGCTGGGTAAAGGGGGCGACTGGGACGGGGCCCCGGGACACCGGTCTCGGCCCCACCGCCGCGGCTCTCGTCCCCAAGCCCCCTTCTCCCGGCTGAGGGGTTTCAGTCGCCTGAAATGAGAGGTTCTCTCCCTGGGTGCCCCTCGAGCTCCCCAACCTGTTAGCGGCCAGGAGGAGGAGCACGGGGCTCCTGATAGCGTCAGAGCTTCGTTCCGTTCCCTAAACAAAAGAGAGAGAGAGACATCCCCCCCTTGAATTTCTCCCATAGTTAGGGAATCCCCACTGGCGAAATGGGAACTTTAGTTTTTCCTTTCTCTGCTCCGTCTCCTTCTAGAGCGGGGGGAACCTGGTGGGCCTGGAAGTCTCTTGATGTTTGATCGGGTACAAAAGTAGAGCACTGGTTTCTTCAGGATGGTTTGTGCTCTCCCTTTGCCTTGTGTTTTGGAGATGGCAGAGGAAGCTTAGGAGTTTTACGGAGAACGTTGCTGTGGCTTTACTTTTTAATTTAATTTTTACTTGTAAGCATTCTCCAGCAGTCGCACTCTTCATCCAAAAAATTTTTTTTGGTGTTTTTGTTTCGGCCGTTTACTTACTCTTTCGGCATTCATTCAGCCTGTTTTTATTGAGTGGTCTTTTTAATGTCAGGTGCTAGTCTAAACGCTGGGGATACAGATGTGGCGGAGAGAGAGAGAGAGACACACACACACACACACACACACACACACACACACACACACACCCTACCGAGAGAGACGCGCGCACACACACACACACACACACACACACACACACACACACCCATGTTCCCCGTGGTGGGAACATCTAATTAGGAGTCAGTCGCCTTTTAACTTTGACTCAGTTTTCCACCCTATTGCCCTGTTTTTTTTTTTTTTTTTTCTTTGCGGTACGCGGGCCTGCCACTGCTGTGGCCTCTCCCTTGCGGAGCACAGGCTCCGGACGCGCAGGCTCAGCGGCCATGGCTCACGGGCCCAGCCGCTCCGTGGCGTGTGGGATCCTCCCGGACCGGGGCACGAACCCGTGTCCCCTGCATCGGCAGGCGGACTCTCAACCACTGCGCCACCAGGGAAGCCCTCAGAGCCCTGTTTTTGGAACCTGTTGTTTTTGGAACCTGTCTTTGGAACCTGTTTTTGGAACCTGTTTTGTTTGCGGTTGGTACAGAAGATACCATGTAGGCTGGACTCTCCTACAGCTCTCCTGCTGCCACTCCCAAGTACAGAATCTTGACCAAAGAGCTTTTTGGTCTTTTTTAAATTTTCCAAGAGAAATACTTTCACGACTAAAATATATGCTTCCCTTTCTTCTTTTCTGTTCAACGAGACTGTACAGGTATAGCCTAGTTGCCTACCATTTGTAGTGCCCAGATCAGGTTATTGCAGGAAATACACCTTGAGCCATGAAACCTGCGTTACTCTATTGATTGTTTATTCCATATTATGAACTTGAGTGTTCTTCCCTAGACTGTTTTTTTTACCTCAGTCCTCTTTTGTTTCATTATGTTGATGTTAACTCCCCTCCTCATAATTTTATCGTATGTAGTTGTTTAATCGTTGATGAGAAACTGCTTTTATAGTATAATCGTATAATTCTTCCTGGAAAGGAGGTCAGGAAAATCGTCTTCTCAGTATCTGAAAACTTGTAAAATTGGCATTTTGCATAGAGTTGTCATTTACACATTCCTTATCTTAGATTTTCTTTTAAAGGTTAGTAATGTGTTTTATTAACTCTTAGTTTTAACTCCATTTTCCTCATAGTCTTTTCCGTATTCTTAATTACCTGGTTAAAAACAGTTTTGTCCTTTGTTTGAGAGGGAGAATTAGCTTTTAGTATGTTTAGTAAATTTGCCGTCAGTGGTTATTATGAAAAGGAGGGCTGGGTGATCTAATACTGTATCGGGATTTGCTTAAAACAATTTATTTCTTATTTTAGGAAGGCCGACACTGTCATCTGAAGTTGGAATAATAATTTGTGATATCACTAATCCAGCCTCACTTGATGAAATGGCTAAACAGGCAACAGTTGTCCTCAACTGTGTAGGACCAGTAAGTAATCTGCCCTTCTTTGAATCAGAACAAACAATCTATTCATTTCTAGCAGAATCTGGTATTTTATATTCCAGAGAAACATAAGGGCAGAGGACAGAAGAATTGATTCAGGGCCTTAACCCCGTATGGGGAGTTTTTACTTCTCATGAGAAGCAAATGGATATGACCAAAGTCTCCTGAGAGAGAGAGTGACACTAGACTCCAGGAATGTGTGCTGGTTTATTTAGTGGTTACAGCTGTAATTGCCAAACTTTTTTTTGTGCTGCATGCCCCTTAACTAAAGAAGTTTGAGCATGTACCCATAATTTACTTTTTATTTGTTTTTAAATTACATTCTGTATTACTGTACCAGTACATATGTTAACGCAGGTACAAAGAAAGATATTAAAAAAGGATTTGTTCATTTATTCAATAAATGTTTATTGAGTGTTTATTATATGTACACTGAACTAGTCTACGGACATAATGGTGAATAAAACAGAAAACCCCTCATGGAGCTTACAGTCCAGTGGGGAGACAGAAAAATAATGTTATAATAGTAAATGACAGGTGCTTTGAAGAAAAATAAAACAGGGAAGGGAGATAAAAAGATTGGCACACCAGTCTCTGTTAGATGGATGGTCAGGGAAGGTCTCTGTGAGGAACTGAAATTTGCATAGGAACCTGAATGCAGTGAGGGAGTAAATCCTGTGAGTATTTGAGGAGAGGGTGTGCCAGGAAAGAGCAAATAGAAAGGTCCTGAGATGAGCATGTGCTTGGCCTGACTGAGGGATGTGAGAGAGGCCAGCGTGGTTGGGCGTGAGCAGGGCAGAGAGGTGGGGAGTTAGATTGGAGAGGTACCTCGGAACTAGGTGGTTAGGTCTGCAAGGTCAAGATCAGGGTTTGGGTTTCCTTCTAAATATGAAAGAGCCATTGAATGGTTAAAAGCAAGGGCATGATTTGATTTACGTATTTGAAGTTCTTTGGCTTCTGAGAGGAAAAATAGATGGTAGGGAACCAACAGTGGAATGGGCCAAGCAAGCCAATCACAGGGTAGGAGTGTTAGAGGTGGTGAGAAGTGGTTGAAAGCGGATATTTTGAAAGGAGAACCTCTAGCTGCTGCTCTTGGATTGGATGTGAAATAGACACTTGTGGTCTGTGTAACAGGGTGAATGTTGGTGACATTTATGGATCTGAGGAACATTTCTCAATTGTCAAAACATTTGAAAACTAAACATCTAGAAAATTGCTGATAATTTCATCAAATGAAACCAGAAAGGTTTTTGATTGTCATCAAATGAAATGTATTTCTATTGTTTATTTCAATTTATTTCATTAACTAGTTTAGAATGTCGTCTGTAGTTCGTTTCTTGAATCACTGTCTTATATACATCCTCAGCCAGCTTGTCCCTCCCTCCGAAGTACTCTGGAGAAACCCCAGCCCTGGTTATTCCAGCTTGCTGCTTACTCTACCTGAACATGTGTAACCCAGTCTGGCTGGAGAAAAATGCATCCCGATGCTGACTTGTCCCACTTTAAATGTGTGGTTACAAACCTCACATGCAGCCTCAGTACCTCCAGCAATTCTAATCTATTTTCCTAGGCTATTTTCTGTCCTACTCACTGAAGCAGCAGTTTTATAACTTCTTTTTTCTCATACTTTTAGCATCCCACCCCTTTCTTCCTTCTTCCTCTCTCTTACCTCATGATTTTCTTCCTTCCTTCCTTCTTTCTTTTCTCCCTCCCTCCCTTCCTTTCTTTCCTTTTTTTTTTTTTTTTTTTTTTTTTTGAACTATGAACATACAAGCTGTCAGAAGAGAATTTATACCACCGGATCTTCCTATCTGCATTGTATCCTGACTCTGCCTTATCTCCTTTTACAGGGAAAAACTACCCCTGCTTCTCATGGACACGGTATTCAAAGACTTTATATTTACAGGTTTACAGTTACACATATTCTTATTCTCATCAAATTTTGCCTCTTGATTGGATTATTTCTCTCAACATACAAATATGGGATTATATCTCCCATTTAAAGAAAAACTTCTCTGAATTCTGCATGCTCCTCTAACTACTCCCATTTTTCTGTGCCCCTTTTTAGCAAAACTTGAAAGAGTTTGCCTTAGTTACTGTCTCCACTCCCTCACCTCCTCCTCTATCTAGTCTTGTCAGGCTTTTATCCATACTCCTTAAATGAAACTTCTCTGCCAGCATCCCCATCCTGTCAAATCCAATCGTCAGTTCTCAGTCCTCATCTTAATCAGACCTCTCAGCATTTGTGACAATTGATCATTTTTTCCTTTCTTCACTTGGTATCTGAATTCTTGCCCTCTCCTAGTTTTCTTTTTCTCTACCACCTTTGTCTTGGTCTCCTCTGTTGGATCTTTTTATCCTCCTGTGAATGCCAGAGGCATCAGAGCTTAAGCCTTAGAAACTCTTTTCTGTTTATATTCCCTGGACCATTTTTTAATATTATTATTATTGTGGTAAAATATACATAACATAAAATTTAGCATTTTAACCATTTTTAAGTATGCACTTCAATGACATTAAGTACATTCACAATCTTATATAACTGTCACGTCTTTATTTCCAGAACGTTTTCACCATCCCAAACAAACTGTAACTGGGCCAGTAGTTTTTAAACTTTGTGAAATCAGTTCAGTAGGTTAAGACTAGGCATTGAAAAGAAAAATCAGATAGACTGAAATAGAAAATAGGGTGAATTACACGTAATACAGGTACGTACTGGTTCATGAAGCTTTTGTGTCAGATATATTTGTGTGTGGAGCTACTATGTGAAATGAATTTCTTAGGGTGGGTTGTAGTCAGAAAGAATTGAAAGCCATGGCTTTCAATACCATCTGTTTCCTGATGATGCCTATATTAATTTATTTCCACTGAGGAACTACACCTTAAACTCCAGACTGGTGGATTGAATTACCTTCTGGATGTTTCCAGTTGGATGGTTTATAGGCATCGCTATCTTTTTGCCCCCAAAACATGCTCCTTCCTAAGCTCTACTTAGAAGGTCGTTTTCACTTTGTAATATGGATTATACTCCCAGGGGTAGACTCCAGTTTACCAGTTTTGGTGTCATAATTTGTTTCTTTGAAGGTATTTTTTTTACCCATTTCTCTATTTTGTGAGGGTCTCTTTAGTGAGAGGTAAATGATAGCTGTAAAACTAGTCAGGCATATGTAAACAAATATTATGTCCAAATATACAGAAAATGACTGAATGCTTTTTTTTTTTTTTTTTTACGGTATGCGGGCCTCTCACTGTTGTGGCCTCTCTCGTTGCGGAGCACAGGCTCCGGACGCACAGGCTCAGCGGCCATGGCTCACGGGCCCAGCCGCTCTGCGGCATGTGGGATCTTCCCGGACCGGGGCACGAGCCCGTGTCCCCTGCATCGGTAGGCGGACTCTCAACCACTGTGCCACCAGGGAAGCCCCCCTGAATGAATACTTTTAAGCATTATTCTTTATTGTCTCCTGTGCTAGGAAGTGGAGGGGGAAAAACTACTGTTGAGAGAAAGATGATGAATCTGATTTTGGATGCGTTGAAACTGAGGTGTCTGCTAGATATTTTTGAATTAAGACAGGAAACGCATACTATATAGTGGAATTATTTTTTTAAGCAAGTGAGGAAGTCAGGGTGAAGAGGACATAGAGGAGAGAAAAAGAAGCCAAAGTGAAATTTGGTTTGCCCCATGTCCTGTGCTCTTGCGGGTCCTGAAGTTTATAACAGAAGCCACAGATGAGGCAGCCTCATCAGTGAGCAGCTCTGGAGATAGGAGTTGGACATCATCAGCATACATGTTGTAGTTGAAATCCAGAAAGTTGGTGAGATTTTCCAGGGAGAGTGTCTAGGGAGGTGATTCTCCACCTCTAACGTACGTAAGAGTCACCAGTGAGGCTCATTTAAAATGCAGGTTACTGCAGTCTACCCCAGAAAACTTATTACTGGAGGGAGTTGGGGTGGGACTGAGTAACCAGCATGTTTAACGAGCGACCCAGCTGATTCTGACCCAGGTGAACTACGGGACAACTTGAGGTATTCGGGGATAAAATAACCAGGAAGCCAAGGAAATTGCTAAGTGAGCTTCAAATGGATATGTGTAAAGATTACCCAAGATGATCCATTGGGTACAGAAAGTAAATAGAGCTTTGACTTGTACTTATTTTAATTTCAACTTTATGTCCATTTTATGTATGTTTAAAGTGTATATTTTATTAGTATAGTAGTCCATGTATGTCATTTGTAAATAAATTCATACAATTTAGTAGATGATGGATTTAGAATGTGAACTTGGGTCCTGCTGCCTTGAAAGCCCTTGTTTGTTCCGTTGTACTATGTTGCCTCAGAAGTTAAGTGCTTCAGTAATTTTGCACGGTTGATGAATAGCAGAGGACGAAGTAAAACTTAAACACACTTTTCTAGTCCTGTAATTCCAGTGTCATTTGCTGCTTTTAAGAAGGGGGAGGAGGATGTGGAGATGAGGCTGTGGAGTCAGGTAGAGAGGAGCCTAAGTGACCCACTTGAAAAGGTCAATCCCTGTAGTGCCCTGTCTTTTCTTTCAAGTGTCCCTTTACCTGTTTCTTGAAGGCTAGAAGAAGCAGACCATCTCCTTTCTCCATCTTTTGCTGTGAGGAATGAGAGGAGCAGAGTTTATGCTTCCGCTTACCCTTCCCTCACAAAGGGAAGAGTTGTCGTGCTTCCTTTGAAATGGGGCTGACTCTGATGTATGAACTCTTCTATAAAAGATTTTAAATTTAAGTCCTTGAGTTTGACCAACAAATAGTTCGGGAGATCCAAAATCATACGGGCTCAGAATAGCTACTTTGTACAATATTAAACGTATCCCCTCCAAACCTCTTTGTCCTTTCTTTATTTTGCTAATACTGCCATTAGTTGTTGGTCCCCATGTCCAGTAATCAGGAAGTCCAGTCATTTCTGTCTTTTAAGTATATCTCACTCTTAGTATATCCTTCCGCTTCCTTAGTTTTGTCCTTCATTTCTTACCTGCCATCAGTTTTGTTTTCCAATACTACAGGCAGAGTGATATATCTGTGTTCTAAACGTTCCACCACTGTCCTGTTTAAAATACTCTAGGAGGGCTCAGCAATGCAGAAAAGATAAAGCTCAATCTTGATAACATGGCACTCAGGGTCGTTCCTGATCTGGCCCAAGTGTTTCTTTCCAGACTCATCTCTTACCATTTCCCTCTCCACTACTCTGTGCTTCAGGTATCCTGAGCATCACCCTATTTTACACTTTTACATATAATTTTTCCTTTATTTGGATTTTCTTTTTCCTGGCAAATCCTTACCGTTCTTCAGAATTCAACTCAAATGAGTCACTTCTTTTTTAAAACTTCCGACTTTGTCTTCAGTTAGAGGTAATTCCATCATGCTTTTATTTACACTGTGAGACTCAGTAAATTGCAGTTATGTTATTTTCTCATTTTTTCATTAGGCTACTTTATTAATATTTGATTTCTTAATAGTGAAGACTGTACTTCCAACACTCAGTGGTATTCCTTCATTTAAGCTTGCTAAGTAAGAGTAAACTGTTGGTTTTCTTTATTCTCCCAGTACCGATTTTATGGAGAACCTGTAGTAAAAGCATGTGTTGAAAATGGAACTAGCTGTATTGACATCTGTGGAGAACCTCAGGTATGTAAAATGGAAAAGAAGGAACAAAATTAACAATACAACTTTCTGTTAAAGTGAAAAATATTTAGTGTAATTTTGCAGACAGATTTTAGAAGGTGATGACTCCGTAGCATTTAGAGATGGTATTTCATTGAAAGCGTGAAGGAGAGCATGATGGTAAGGTCTTAGCTTCAGTTTTCTTGAATTTTTCTTCCCTACATCCTGATTTTTTCCGTGGCCTTTGTGTATAGGATGTGTTGATTTTTATTGCTGCTGCATGCTGTAAACAGAATTAATTAAAATAAAACTTGCTCAGAGTCATGCAACCATTAAGTAGAAAAACTAGAACTTGCATTGAGGTTTGCCTGAATTAACACTGCAGGAAGTGGAGTGTTAATAAGCACTGAGCTACACTAGCTCCATATGTAACCTCATATGTCCCTATAGTCTCTGCTGAGTACCATCATCAGTGTGCCAGTATATACATACTTAGAGCTTATCAGTTGGTGATGTATATTGGAAAGTGTTAAGAAAGTGTAAATTACCAAGACTGATAAAAGAAGAGGTAGGAAATATGAATGTAAAAGAAACTGATTCCTATCTTATTTAAAAGATTCTAGAGCAAAGAAAATGGTGGAAAGCTTCTAAGTTATCTTATAAAGTACCATGAACGTGGTATCAAAACCTAGTAATGAGCCAGAATATATATAAGTCCAAAATACAAATTTAAATAACCCAATTTAAAATGGGCAGAGGGAAGAAAAGAGGCAAATCACCTGTGCAGAATTCCACATAATTCACATAACTACTGTGCCCTCGAGGAGGGGGAGCTTCACTCCTCCCTCTTTATGTGTGGGCTGCACAGTCACTGCCTTCCAGTGAGTACAGTATGGAAGGGGGGTGGGGAGAAGAACTTTACAGTGGAGACACCAGACAAACGCCGCCTCAGCCAGGTGTTCAGAGTCAACATCACCAGTGAGAAATTATGTTGATAGTATGTACTCTTTTTTGTTTTTTAATGATTTACAATATTGTGTTAGTTTCAGATGTACAGCAAAGTGTTTCAGCTATATATATATATTTTTTCAGATCTTTTTCCATTATAGGGTATTACAAGATACTGAATATAGTTCCCTGTGCTATACAGTAAATCCTTGTTGTTTATTTTATACATAGTGGTGTGTATCTTTTAATCCCATACTCCTAATTTATCCATCTCTCCCTCCCTCCCACTTTGGTAACCATAAGTTTATTTTCTATGTCTGTGAGATAGTATTTACTCTTGATATGACATCAGGAAATGGCACTTTACCCCGTCTTCCTCCCCAAAACCTGTAACTCTAGTGTATTCATGAGAAAATCATGCGAGAGGCATTCTACAAAGTACCTGACCACTACTGTAAAGGTCATCAAAACCCAGGAAAGTCTGAGAAACCATCACAGCCAGTGGAGCCTAAGGAGACATGACAACTAAATGTAGTATGGTATCCTGAATGGGATCCTGGACAGAGGAAGGACATTAGATAAAAACTGAGGAAACCTGAACAAAATAGGGACTTTAGTTAGTAATAATGTATCAATATTAGTTCATTAATTATAATAAATGTTAATGTAAAAGATGTAATGATAAGGTTAACTGAGTGTGGAGTACCTAGGAACTCTCTAGTACTCAATCTTTTTCTGTAAATCTAAAACTGTTTTTTAAAAAAAACAGGCAAAGAATTTGAACAGAAATTATTCCCTTCTTGCGTTCCCTCCTTTCCTACCACTTTCTACTTACATATGTGCACAGATACATGTATGTAATGATGTTCATCTGGAAGTTGTGATTCGGGGTAACTTTTTTTTGTTTTCTTTGTATTTTTCTATATTAATTTTTCATAATAGGTATTGCTTTTGCATTTAAATGTCATTCTAAAAAATGAATTAAGTCAGATCTACATACCTCTCACACCACCTGGAACATATGTTTGCTGAGTATGTTTGCTGAGTAAGTGCCAACTATTTGACACTTAATATTTTGCTGCAGAGCCATCTTGGTTAGCATTTTCACAGTTTAATTGCTTTGTTTTTAAAGGTAAATCATTTAATTTTGGTCTAGATGTTTCTCTGTAGCTCTGATTCAGATCTTTTGTCTTGAATCTTTAGTTTCTGGAACTAATGTATTGGAAGTATCATGAGAAAGCTGCAGAAAAAGGGGCTTATATCATTGGAAGCAGTGGCTTTGACTCCATTCCAGCAGATCTGGGAGTAATATATACCAGAAATAAAATGAATGGTAATTATTGATCAAGAAGCAATAATGGAATTTAAAATAGAGGTGTTTCATGTTTGTAATTGTGGTGAACTAAAATCTTCTTGAGAAAAGAAACAGAACTATTAATGGGTAGTATTAAAACACATACTTTGTTTTTAATATAGCTGTACTTGTTAGAAAATGATATTGACACTTGTTTTTTGAGGTATGGATAGTACTATAAGTGTTCTAAAGGAAGGAATTCTCCATTAGAATTTAGTTGTGGTTATAGCTATAAAATTTCTGGAAAAAAATTTTTGGCAGGCATTATAAATTCAAACTTGCTTTGTTTAGGAATTAATACATCTTAAAGTATAATTTATACACATACTATAATTGGAAAGTTTTAATTTTTTTTAACGAACAAAGCTAGAAAGTATTGAACAAGGTTTTTGACATTTTTTTAGCTCATTTATAAAATGGAGACAATAAGAATGGAAAAAAATCACTATTATAGTAAAACAGTGGAATGTTATACATATATAAAAAGTGTCCCTTTATAAAATGACCTGAAGCAAATAAGTCCAGTTCTATATAAACCATTCTAGAGCTTAAAACTATGGAAAGTGTTCCAGTTTATATTAGAAAGGTAACTCTGAAACCAAAGCTCAACAAAGGTAATATGCATGCCCGCCATTTATTGATTTTAGATTTTTAGAAATTGAGGAATAGAATACTTTCTTAACACAGTGAATGTCAGAAAGTAGTAGCCAACATCATACTTAATGATGAAACGCTGGAACCATTTCCAATAAAGAGAAGGGCATGAGTTGAACATCTTTAAAATATTTATTTAGTTTTCAACCCATGGATCTGGTATATTTCCAATTATTAAAAAACGTACTAAAAAAATCTCCATTTACTGAAAAAGTTTAGAGTATTTTTCATGGTGGTCCTACATGTTTCTTATTGAGGTTATTCTTAAATATTTAATAGTTGTTATTTTGAATAGGTCCTTTTTTATTTTTAAGGGAGAAATATTACTTTAAGATTTATTTTAGAACTTTTTTTCAGACACTGAAACCTAGGAGTCAGCATTTAACAAATACCCCAGCTATTTGTTGATTCAGGTGGCTCACATTTCATTACATACTACCTTAAGCGATACATGTTCTTTCTGTGCACAGGGTTAGATCAAAGAGCCATGTATCCAGGCCACTTTCTCTTAACAACTCTCAGAATCCTCTCCAGTGAGTTAAGAGTTTAATGATCTATTCTTGGTTTTTGACAGTGTTAGATAAGTGATATTTATGTGGCTTTAGTTCTTTTCTGCTGTAACATCATTGTGGATGGTGTGGTTATTTGTTACCTTGCTCAGTGTCAGCTTTCTAAGGCCCCATGCTTTAATTTTCTCTTGGAATTAAAACTAGGAATACTGTCTCTTAACAAACTGGTATATTTTACCAGATTTTGAGAATTAGCTAGCCCGTTATATTTTTCTTTTGTCTTACTGCTCTCGATAAGCTCAAAGATTAATTAAATACTTAACCACTATACGTACGTATTAGTCCTCATGGTTAATATAATTGATTTCTCCCCTTTTTTTCTGGCCTTGGTTTTCTACTTTGTTTTTACTCATTATATTTTTATTTCATTTAAATAGCCTTTAAGTATTTAATAAGCCATCACAAAGGCCCATTTTGGTAGGGTTTCTGTATATTCATTGTAAGTCACTACTAATGAGTCTTCTTGAAAGCTCTCATGTTGGAAAATAGAATAATTCCCATAGATGTAGTTTTGAGAACTGATGGCCTTCCAGAATCAGTGAGCTAAATTGTTGCCTTATTGGAAGAGATTTTTTTGCAATGTCAGTTTGAATACTAGAAAAGATTTTGTGAGTACCAGCAGTTAATTTATACTAAACTACTATTTTTCTGATAATTTATCTGACTTTAGCTGCTCCTTAAATCTGTTTACAGTAACCTAATAATACTGTTATAGCACAGATTTTCCTGATTATATCAGCTGTAGGCCTAATAAAAATGTTCCCTAAATGAATAGGAATAGCTTATTATTACTTATCCTGGGTTAATAGATTTTTATTTGATTTTACTTTTACCATTTTCCTTCTCTTTTAGGTACATTGACTGCTGTGGAAAGTTTCCTGACTATACATTCAGGACCTGAGGTTAGTTTTTGTTTGTCATGTGTTTTCTTTGTTAATATTAAAAACATTTTGGAAGTGATACTTGCCTGTTAAAAAGGTTTCGATTAATTAAATTGTATATACAGTTGTAATTTTTAGTGTTTGAAAGTCACTGTTTAATTTTGAAAAGTAAAGATTGCTGTGAGTTATTTTGACTTAAAATAGAATTTGTTTAAAACTGCACAGTTCATTATTAGAATGAGTTACCATCATCCTAACACTAAAGATCTATCATTGTTATGTGATGAATGTTGTCAGCCTAGAAAATTATCACCTTAGAGCAAATCAGTGCATTTTTATTATGTGCCTAACTTGGAGTTAGGTGCTCTTGTGGCCATACAAGAAATGTATAATGTAAATGTAATCTTACTGAATTTATGGTCTATTTGGGAGCATAAGATAGTTGCATTTCTGGGAAAGGGCCATGTTTTGTGGTAGTAGTTTTACTGCCAGTAGTGTCTAACCCAATTCTCTGTCTATACTTGAGGCTTCATAAGTATTTGTTCTCTTTAAAAAATATTCAGTATTTCAAATATTGTGTAATGCAAGTATATATAGTAGTGCAAGATAGTGTGACACATATGAACAACATGCAAACCCTTAAAGAGGGAATAATTTAGATGAGCAGGAGACAAAAATTGTTATTAAAGAGGTCAGATGAAATACTATAGGATTCTGAGAATGGGGAGTTACATCTAGCTGGGAGGCCAGAGATCAAGGGCTTTTTGGAGAAGCTGGGATATGGAATTTTAAAGGTTGGTGCTGAGGAGATGTGGATAAGGGAGAGGAAATAGTTTAATAAAGATGTAACTGTGGGATGGAGTGGAGCATGTTTAAGTAATGGTTTTATTTGTCTGGATTGTAGGTTCAGATTAATAAACATGAAGAGCTATGTAAAACTTGCTAAAATTTGTGGTTACAGATAATATCCACTAGAGTATCAGAATAAAGGGAAGTGACAGTGGGCCTGAGTAATTTGGGAATGCCTCATAGAAGCCTTATTAAGTTGAACCTTGAAAAGTGAATAGCATTTGGAAGGTGAGAGGCAGCAACCTAGACAAAGGCTCAGAAATGAGAAAGAAGGACATGCTTGGAGCTCTGGGGAACATGAGTTAGAAAGCCAACTCAACCTGGTTTAAACCAACAAAACAGAAAGGAATTTATTGATTCATGTAACCAAACATCTGCAAGTAAACAGTATGGCTGGATCTGGATGTTCAAATGGTATTATTGGAACTCATTTTTTTCTCTTCCTCTTCCTGTCTCTGCATTACTTCTGTGCTCCTCAGTGTAGGCTCTCACAATTGGGGTGGGGGGAAGGTGCTGGCAGCCCCAGGTATGCATTGTCCATAAGGTTCATGATTTCTCAGGAACAGCTGGCAGAGTTTGAATATTCAAAGATGGGGAAGATTAGTCAAATATTAGGTCATTTGGTCATTCTTGAGCCAAACAGTGTGATCTGGGGTAATGGAGTAATTAGGTTGCCCAGGCCTGGGTCATGGGCCTCTGGAGAGGGAATCATAGGGCCAAGCCCTTCTCAACAACATGTAACAAACTCCCAGTAGGAAAGAGAGTGTTGTAAGCAGAACATAGGGTAGGGGAATTAAGAATTCCCTGCAGGAAATTAGTGCAGGACTGACAAAAAAACAGATGTCCACTACAGGGAGATAGTGAGAAAACAGAGCTAGAAAAGAGGCTTCTTTTGAAAGAGGAGCAGGAGATGATCTGTAACAGAAGATGATAATAGTGTCTACTTCATATGGTTGCTATGAGGATTAAATTAGTCAATGAATATAAATCAGAACAGTGGTTGGCACTTTACAATCACTCAATAAATGTTATTAAGTCCTATTATTATAAGGACTCAAAGTTGGGCCTTAATCAGGACAAGACATTTGAAAACATCGAAATCAATGCAGCTCCTTCTCATTCCCCTTAAAGCAAAATACAGAGCCTTAATTTCACAGGGATGGACAGAGGTAGCTCCCTTGATTCTATGCATCCTTGGCACAGGATTGTTCTCCTTCTACTCCTTATCCTACTTTTCCCCTTAAGCTTTGTTACTTTACATAAAAAATTGAATCTTAGACTATGTATTAGACCATAAAGCAAGACTCAAAAGAATTTCAGAGAGTTGGAATCATATACTCGAGGACAGTGCTGTCCAGTAAATCTTCCCTCAGTCATGAAGGTGTTCCATATATGCTATATAATGGCTTCCATACCAGATAGTGCAGCTCCAGAGCAGGGTCAGCCCATGGCCTACTTTTATATGGCTGCAAGCTAAGAATAATTTTAACATATTTAAAGAGCTATAATAAAAAAAAAATACGCAGCAGAGACCAGATGTGGCCTGCACAGCCTAAAATATTTAGTTTGACCTTTTACAGAAATAGTTTGCCAACCCCCGTTCTAGAGTATGTTTTAGACTATAATGAAATTATACTAGAAATCAGTGAAGAGGTAATAAGAATTCAATGTCTTCACTTCTTATAGGTTGTTAGGATTTTCTGTATACTCTTAAGTCCATTTTGGTAGTTTGTGTCTGCAGTAGTTTCTTAGGACTCCCGTAATAAAGTACCACAAACTGGGTTGCTTAAACAAGGGAAACATTGTTCTCACAGTTCTGGAGGCTAGAAGTCCATGATTAAGATGTTGGCAGGGTTGGTTTCTTCTGAGGGCTGTGAGGGAGAATCTGTTCCATGTTTCTCTCCTAGCTTCTGGTGGTTTGCTTGCAATCTTTGGTGTTCCTTTGTTGTAGATGCATCACTCAGACCTTTCTTTCATCTTCATATGTGTGTGTGTGTCCAAATTTCTCCTTTTTATAAGGACACCAGTGGTTTGGGGTTGGGGGCCCACTTCCTCCAATATGTATGAACTCAACTTAACTAGTTACATCTACAACAACCCTGCTTACAATGTAAATAAGGTTACATTCTGAGGTACCGGGGGTTAGGTCTTCTACATATAAATTTGGGGCGGGTACAAAATTTAATCCATAACAGTGTCTTTCTAGGAATTTGTCCATTTCATCTAGGTTGTTTAATTTGTTGGCATACAGTGTTCATAGTATTCCCTTATACTCTTTTTTATTTCTGTAAGGTTGGTAATGCCCCTTCTTTCACTCCTGATTTTAGTAATTTGAGTTCTCTCTCTCTTTCTTTTTCTTTCTCTCTCTCTGTCAGTCTAGCTAAAGGTTTTTCAATTTGGTTGATTTCTTCAAAGAACCACCTTTTGGTTTCATTGATTTTCTCTATTGTTTTTCTATTCTCTGTTTCATTTATTTCCACTCTCATCTTTATTGGTGCTGGATATAACAGTAATATAAAAATCAGTTGCATTTCTGTATACCAGCCACAGTTAGAAAATGAATTTTTTAAAAAGAGACCATTTATAGTAGCATTAAAAAATCAAGTACTTAAGAATAAGGGATATAAAATGTACAAGATTTCTGTGAAGAAAACTATAAAATGTTATTGAGTGACCTTAAAGAAGACAAATAAATGGAAGAATCCACCATATTCATGGATTGGAAGCCTCGATTTTGTTAAAATGTCAGTTTTCCTTAAATTAATTTATAATCCCATATAATTCCAATCAAAATCACAAACAGGTTTTTTTTTCCTTGCTTGTTTTGTTTTAGTGTGCAATTTGACAAACTAATTCTAAAATGTACGTGGAAATGCAGAGGGCCAAGAATAGCCAACACTTTCTTAAAGGAGAGTAAGGTAGAAGGATACTCTTGAATATCAAGACATTATTAAGTCAGAGTGTTACATTGGCAGGGAGATATCAATAGGCCAGCAGATTAGGATAAAGAACTCAGAGTAGTTTGTGCATATATGAGCACTTGATTTACGGTAAAGGGTCTTTTTCAGGAGACGATGGGTATGGGGAAACCATGAAATTGGACTCATACTTCGCACTGTGTACAAAAATCAAGTTTAGGTGGGTTATAGACCTAAATGCATAAGGCAAAACAGTAAGCTTTTAGAAGATGACATATTTCATGGCCTCAGCGTCAGGAATGGCTTCTTTTTTTCCAGAAATATATTTTATTTTGTTAATTTATTTTTATTGAGGTATAATTGACATATAACATTGTACTATTCAGGTGTACAACAGAATAATTCAATATTTGTTTATATTACAAAATGATCACCACTAGTTAGCATCCATCACCATTCTTAAGTTTTTTTTTCTTGTGATGAGAACCTGTATTTATTTTTTTTGAACTATCTTTTCTTTATTTGGAATCTGATTATCAGCAGCTCTTTATATGTTTATTTTTTAAGCATATAAACAGTTTTTTAAATTTTATTTATTTATTTATTTATCTTTGGCTGTGTTGGGTCTTTGTTGCTGCATGCGGGCTTTCTCTAGTTGTGTCGAACGGGGGCTACTCTTTGTTGCAGTGCGTAGGCTTCTCACTGCGGTGGCTTCTTCTGTTGAGGAGCATGGGCTCTAGGTGCATGGGCTTCAGTAGTGTGGCTCACGGGCTCAGTAGTTGTGGCTCACGGGCTCTAGAGCACAGGCTCAGTAGTTTTGGTGCACAGGCTTAAGTTGCTCCGCGACATGTGGAATCTTCCTAGACCAGGGATTGAATCCGTGTCCCCTGCATTGACAGGCAGATTCTTAATCACTGCACTACCAGGGAAGTCCTAAGAACTTTTAAAATCATCTTTCCTGGCAAATTTCTAATTTTCTATATAATATAAACTATAGTCACCATGTTGTACAGGGAATGACTGCTTGAAAAAGACACGGAAGGCATTAAATATAAAAAAAAAAGTGGAATGCACTTAAAATTTTAAATTGAGTATGTCTTTTTATATCACAAGACACCATTAAGAAAATGGAAGGTCAACAGCAGAGTAGGAGGTCCTTCTAACACATGATGAATCCTAACATCACAATTTTGAGCAAAAGAAGCCAAACTCAAGGAATATACATTGTATGGTTCCATTTCTGTAAAATTTAGAAACGGGCAAAACTCACTGCACTGTTTAGAAATGAATACTTAGGTGGTAAAACTCTTAAAAAAGCAAGGAGTTTTCTTGATTACCACAAAGGCAGGACAGAAGGAGGGCCTTCTGGGTTTACATAGATGTTAGCTTCATAATTATATTAAATTATACTTTTGTGTCTTGTGCACTTTTCTATTTTTCAACAAAATTAAAGGTTTTTAAAATGGAATGTAGTTTTTGCCTTTTTGATGGCTTATTTGTATGAGAAGATACTCTTAACGTTTTTAAAAAAACTATTTTCTCCTGATTTTTGGAAATCTTTGCAAGTAGGTCAAATTGGCTAGGTGCAGATTGAGGATAGTTTCACAAATCAAACTCTTAAGACTTTTAGCTCTAATTTAGTTTTAACAAACAGAAGAAATTAATCTGTACCGAAATAGAAATTAGGTTTGTGTCTCTTTACCTTTCAGTTTCATCAAAGCTGTTATATGAAAACCTGAATCTTCTGATGGTTTTAGTGTTTCTTTTTTTTCTGCTTAAAGCAATCAGTGATAAATAGTTGAGTGAAAATGATGAAATGAGACTTATTAAAAAGAGCATAAATAATGGTAGGAGGAAAGAAGAAAGGGCATATGTTTGTAAATATATAACATATAGAGTGTAAATAGTGAATGTGATCAAACTAATGAGTTTTACTGCTGCCTAGCCAGTTATAAAAATTTATCTCAAGATTATTAAATAAGGGATTATGCCTTGCTCAAATAGAGGTGAAATGTTCTTTGTATCAATTATAAATTACTTGGTTTTACATTTTAGTAATTATCCCTTAAGACATGTTTCTTCTAATATTTTAATTTTATTGGAGTATAGTTAATTTACAATATTGTGTCAGTTCTAAGACAAGTTGCTTTAACTCTTGAATTACTTTGTTAGGGGTCATGCATTCATGATGGTACCTGGAAGTCAGCGGTTTATGGTTTTGGAGATCAGAGTAACTTGAAAAAACTACGAAATGAGTCCAATTTGAAGCCTGTCCCAATTGTTGGTCCAAAATTGAAAAGAAGGTATATTATCTCAAAATCTATTCTTCAGTTTATCTAACCATATTGTTGTTTATCTGACTGTTAATAACATATGCTACTAAGAAAAGCCTGGAGACTTTTATAGTGAGTTCAGGATTGTTTTCAAAGATAAATAAAATATAATTAATATGTTACCCTAAGTTTAATTACTTCATATATAATAATACATTTGGACTCTGAGAAAATTCTGGAAAAAGTCAGTTTTATGACTCTTCACTATCAATATCAAAATTAAACATCAATTAAATTTCATGCAGTAAAAATGTGATGATCTTATGTATATTAATCAACCTATTAATAGTATTTATATGTGAGAACTCTAAACTCAGAGTTTGTTGAAATGAGTGTTCTTTTTATCATTATCTAGGGAAATTGATGGGGTATAAAACATGGTTAAACTATATGTGTTAAGTGCCCATGGTGTGAAGAATACTACATTGTTCCAACTTGTCACTTGTTTGGGTGCAGATGTAGAGAACAAAGGACAAATACTGAAGTAAATTTTAATTAAGAGCAGATCTGCCATCTTTACTGTTATTATTAATTGCCTCAAGAAGAGTTAAGGTTTTTATTCAGAAATTTACCAGTTAAAGTTGTGGTCACTGTAAATGGAGAAGATGCAACATACTTCTGTCTTGCAGGTGGCCAATTTCTTACTGCAGAGAACTCAACAGTTATTCCATTCCTTTCTTGGGAGCGGATGTGTCTGTTGTGAAGCGGACTCAGCGTTACTTGCACGAAAATTTAGAGCAATCACCTGTAAGTGTAGATGATTTATTTTTTACTAAAGAGTATTCTATGTTTGTTTCAGTTCCCCTATCATTTTAATGTAGGATTTTTATGTTTATAAAGCAAAAAAAGAAAGAGCTAAAATAGTGCATGTTTCAGTTTCTGGAAGCATAAAGAATTAGTAGTGTAGAACATTTTGCATTTTATGGGGGTGGTAATAGCCTTCTCCCATAATTCAAATCTGACCTTCTGAATACCTTTTTAATGTAACACAATAGCAGCAAGTTCAATATAGGAAATCCTGGTATTGTAAACACCCAACAGTCCTGTTGAGAGTTTCAGCTGCTAGGATACTCTTTCTGTTGCTTATACAGGTGTCTAGGTTCTTCTCTCTTATCTCCTTGCTACCTCTAGAGAACTATCCTACTCCATTTGGTGAGGGAAGTAATTATTCCCACTGCTGAGACTTGAAGAGGAAACTATCTCAAGTTTAAAAAAAAAAATGTATTTTCTTATAGAAGAGATTGTAAGTGGAGTCTACACTCTATAATGTATAATTGTTAAACTCAGGTTTATTGTTATGGACTTTTTATATATAGATTATCTGGACTTGTGTGTTCAAGTAGGGGGAGCTAATTACCTTTTGCAACAGTTTTTTTTTTTTAACATCTTTATTGGAGTATAATTGCTTTACCATGGTGTGTTAGTTTCTGCTGTATAACAAAGTGGATCAGCTACACATATACATATATCCCCATATCTCCTCCGTCTTGCTTTTCCCTCCCACCCTCCCTATCCCACCCTTCTAGGTGGACACGAAGCACCGAGCTGATCTCCCTGTGCTATGCGGCTGCTTCCTACTAGCTATCTGTTTTACATTTAGTAGTGTGTATAGCTCCATGCCACTCTCTCACTTTGTCTCAGCTTACCCTTCCCCCTCCCCGTGTCCTCATGTCCATTCTCTACGTCTGCGTCTTTATTCCTGTCCTGCCCCTAGGTTCTTCAGAACCCTTTTTTTTTTTTTGGATTCCATATATATGTGTTAGCATACAGTATTTTTTTTCTCTTTCTGACTTACTTCATTCTGTATGACAGACTCTAGGTCCATCCACTTCACTACAAATAACTCAATTTCGTTTCTTTTTATGGCTGAGTAATATTCCATTGTATATATGTGCCACATTTTCTTTATCCATTCATCTGTTGATGGACATTTAGGTTGATTCCATGTCCTGGCTATTGTAAATAGAGCTGCAATGAACATTGTGGTACATGACTACTTTTGAATTATGGTTTTCTCAGGGTATATGCCCAGTTGGGTCATATGGTAGTTCTATTTTTAGTTTTTTAAGGGACCTCCATACTGTCCTCTATAGTGGCTGTATCAATTTACATTCCCACCAACAGTGCAAGAGGGTTCTCTTTTCTCCACACCCTCTCCAGCATTTATTGTTTGTAGATTTTTTTTTTTTTTTTTTTGCGGTACACGGGCCTCTCACTGTTGTGGCCTCTCCCGTTGCAGAGCACATGCTCTGGACGCGCAGGCTCAGCGACCATGGCTCACGGGCCTAGCCGCTCTGCGGCATGTGGGATCTTCCCGGACCGGGGCACGAACCCGTGTCCCCTGCATCGGCAGATGGACTCTCAACCACTGCGCCACCAGGGAAGCCCATGTTTGTAGATTTTTTGATGATGGCCATTCTGACTGGTGTGAGGTGATACCTCATTGTAGTTTTGATTTGCATTTCTCTAATGATTAGTGATGTTGAGCATCCTTTCATGTGTTTGTTGGCAGTCTGTATATCTTCTTTGGAAAATGTCTATTTAGGCCTTCTGCCCATTTTAATAATTTCTTTTTAAAAATGTCCTCCCAGTGTCTGATTTCTGGACAAGCTTTTGGAACATAACACATTCATAAAATGGAAACTGCTTTTGTTCAATATTTATGACTATAGAGTAAGTTATTAGTAGCTAACGTGCTTGTATTACCTGGTCTAAGAAAGTAGGGAGTAATATCCTGACTTTATGTTCTTCATCTAGGTTCAGTATGCTGCTTATGTAACTGTGGGAGGTGTCACCTCTGTTCTTAAGCTGATGTTTGCTGGACTTTTCTTTTTATTCTTTGTGAAGTTTGGCATTGGAAGGCAACTCCTCATAAAAGTAAGTAATATTTCTATGAAATTAGACCTTTAGAAGTATTTTCCATGAATTTTTGAAAATATCACTAAAGGTTTTTTTATTTCCTTTAGTTCCCATGGCTCTTCTCCTTTGGTCATTTTTCAAAACAAGGTCCAACACAAAAACAGGTAACCCTTTCCTTTGTATCCAGGTCTCTAAAATAATATTTTTCTTTATTTCATTTTTACTTTTCCTCAGTATAGTGAAAATAACAGCTAAGACCTGATGAAGCACTTACTGTGTTTCACACACTCTTTTATGTTCTTTACATAAATTAGATTACTCAGTCTTTTTGAACACTCCTTGAGGTGTTATCTCCACTTTACAAATGAGGAAAATGAGTCACAGAGAGGCTAAGAAATTTGCCAAAGTCTTATAGTGAGTAAATGGCCAAGTTAGGATGAGAACCCAGCTATCTGGATCCAGAAATTATATTTTACTTCATAGAGATTTCAAATATTTTTACTCTTCAATTTTTCTCCTTCATTATCTCCTCCTTTTTTACGTCCTCTCTCCCTCTCCCCCAAGCTTCCCTTCCCTTTCCTCTTTCACACACCCTGGATCCCCATGGTAGATAAGTTGAATTACCATCTGTCTGGTATCCTCAATATAACTGCTTCAGGCACTTCAGATTTCATGTGTAAAATTTAAACTTCTTTCCACCGAACCCTCTTCTTCCTTCTGTATTTCCCATCTCAGTTGGTGGCACTGTCATCTGCCCAGTCCTGAACGTAGGCATCATTCTAGATTTTTCTCCAAATCCATCACAACTACCTTAGTTCAGGCTCTTATCCCTCTTCCCTTCTCTTCTCTCTCTCTCTCTTCCTTCTAATTGTGGTAAAATACACATGACATAAAATTCCCCATCTTAACCATTTTTAAGTGTTCAGTGGTATCAAGTACTTTCATATTATTATACAACCATCACCACCATCCATTTCCAGAGTTGTTTATATTGCAAAACTGAAACTCTATACCCATTAAAAAATAACTCTCTTTTCCCCTTTTTCCCCAGTTCCTGGCAAACACAGTTCTACTTTGTGTCTATGAGTTTGACCACACTAGAACATAATGAGTGGAATCATGCAGAATTTGTCCTTCTGTGATCAGCTTATTTTACATAGGATAATGTCCTCAGAGTTCATCCATGTTGTAGCACGTGTCAGAATTTCCTTTCTTTTGAGGCCAAATAATATTCCATTGTATATAGGGTTGTTTCTCAGTATCTTCAGAGGATTGGTTCCAGGATGCCCCACAGGTACCAAAATCCATGATGCTCAAGTCCCTTATATAAAATAGCATAGTATTTGCATATAACTTATAGACATTGTCCTGTATTCTTTAAATCATCTATAGATTACTTTATAATACGTATGTATTCTTTAAATCATCTATAGATTACTTTATAATACGTATGTAAATACTATGTAAATAATTGTAAATGGTTTGTTAATAGTTGGTGGCATGAGACAAATTCAAGTTTTGCTCTTTGGAAATTTCTGGAAGTTTTTTCCCAAATAATTTGGATTTGACATTGGATGAGTCTGTGGACACAGAAATCATGAATATGGAGGGCTGATTGTATATACCATATTTTGCTTATCCATTCATCTGTCCATAGACACTTGGGTTACTTCTATTTTTGTCTATTTTGAATAATGCCTTTATGAAATTGGGTGTGCAGATATCTCTTCAAGACACTTCTTTCAGTTCTTTTGGGTTTATTCCCAGAAATTCAATTGTTGGATCCTGTGGTAATTCTATTTTTAAATTTTTTAGGAACCAACAAACTATTTTCCACTGTAGCTGCACCATTTTACATTCCCACCAACTGTGCACAAAGGTTCCAATTTCTCCACATCCTTACCAACACTCGCTATTTCCTTTTTTTTTTAATAGTAGCCATCCTAATAGTTGTGAGGTGATCTCTCATTATGGTTTTGATTTGCAGTTCCCTAAATGATTAGTGATGTTGAACTTCTTTCCATGTGCTGCTTATTGGCTTATTTGTATATCTTCTTTAGAGAAATGTCTATTCATGTTGTTTGCCCATTTTTGTACTGTATTGTTGAGTTCGAGGAGCTCTGTATATATTCTGTATGTTAATATCTTATCAGATATGTGATTTGCAAATATTTTCTCCCAGTCTGTGGGGTTGTCTTTTCACTCTGTTAATAGTGCAGGCCCTTATCTTTCAGCTGAACTATTCATAGCCTTCCTATGATTCCTTTCTAATTCATCTTCCCACTGCTGTATAAGAAATCTATGATGCAAATCTGACCCTGTTCCCAAGGATGGTTCGACATATGCAAATCAATCGGTGTGATACACCACATTAACAAAAGAGAAGACAAAAATCATAGGATCATCTCAATAGATGTAGAAAAAGCATTTGATAAAATTCAACATCCATTCATGATAAAAACTCTCACCAAAGTGGGTATAGAGGGAACATATCTCAACATAATAAAAGCCATTTACCACAAACGCATAGGCAACATAAAAGTAAACAGTGGGTCTTCCCTGAAGGCGCAGTGGTTTAGAGTCCACCTGCCGGTGCAGGGGACACGGGTTCATGCCCCGGTCTGGGGGGATCCCACATGCCGCGGAGCGGCTGGGCCCGTGAGCCATGGCCACTGAGCCTGTGCGTCCGGAGCCTGTGCTTCGCAATGGGAGAGGCCACAACAGTGAGAGGCCCGTGTACCGCAAAAAAAAAAAAAAAACAACAACAACAAAAAACTAAACAGTGAAAAGCTGAAAGCCTTCCCACTAAATTCAGGAACAAGACAGATGATGCCCACTCTCATCACTTCTGTTCAACATTGTATTGGAAGTCCTAGCCACTGCAGTCAGACAAGAAAAAGAAATAAAAGATATCCAAATTGGAAGGGAAGAGGTAAAATTGCAGATGACATGATACCCTATATAGGGAACCCTAAAGACTGCACCCAAAAACTATTGGAACTAATAAATGAATTCAGCAAGGTAACAGGATACAAGATTAATATACAGAAATCTGTTGCAGTCCATTACACTAACAATGAAATATCAGAAAGAAAAAGTAAAAAAAAAATCCTGTTTAAAATCTCATCAAAAAAAAAACTAGGAATAAACTTAACCAAAGTGGTGAAAGACCTATATGATGAAAACTGTAAAACATTGATAAAGGAAATTGAAGATGATTCAAAGAAATGGAAAGCTAGCCCATGCTCTTGGACTGGAAGAATTAATATTGTTAAAATGGCCATACTATCCAAAGAAATCTACAGATTTAACGTCATCCCTATCAAATTACCCATGACATTTTTAACAGAACTGGAACGAATAATCCTAAAATTAATATGGAACCACAAAAGATGCAGAACTGCCAAAGCAATCCTGAGGAAAAAGAACAAAGCTGGAGGCATAACCCTTCTAGACTTCAGACAATACTACAAAGCTATCATAATCAAAACAGCGTGGTATTGGCACAAAAACAGACAGTTAGGTCAATGGAACAGAATAGAGAACCCAGAAATAAAACCACACACCTATAGGCAATTAATCTTTGACAAAAGAGGCAAGAATATACAATGGAGAAAAGACAGTCTCTTCAGCAGGTGGTGTTGGGAAAGCTGGACAACTTCATGTGTCAATGGAATTAGAACACTCCCTCACACCATATACAAAAACTCAAAATGGTTTAAAGACCTAAATGTAAGACACGATACCATAAAGCTTCTACAGGAGAACCTGGGCAAAACATTCTTGGACATATATCATAGCAATATTTTCTTAGATCTGTATTCCAAGGCAAAAGAAATAAAAGCAAAAGTAAACAAATGGGACCTAATTAAACTTAAAACTTTATGCACAGCAAAACAAACCATCAGCAAAATGAAAAGACAACCTATGGACTGGGAGAAAACATTTGCAAACAATGCAGCCAAATGGGTTAATGTCCAAAATATACAAACAGTTCATACAACTCAATATTTTTAAAAATCCAATTAAAAAATGGTCAGAAGATCTAAATAGACATTCCTCCAAAGAAGACATACATGTGGCCAAGAAGTACATGAAAAGATGCTCAACATCACTAATTATTAGAGAAATGACAAAACCACAATGAGCTATCACCTCACACCAGTCAGAATGGCTATCATCAAAAAGTCTACAAATAATAAATGCTGGAGAAGGTGTGGAGGAAAGAGAAGCCTTCTACACTGTTGGTGGGAATGTAAATTGGTACAGCCACTATGGAAAACAGTATGGAAATTCCTTAAAAAACTAAAAATAGAGCTACCATATGATCCAGCAATCCCACTCCTGGGCATATATCCAGAAAAGAGGAAAACTCTAATTCAGAAAGATAAATGCACCCCAGTGTTCATAGCAGCACTATTTACAATAGCCAAGACATGGAAACAACCCAAGTACCCATCAACAGACAATTGGTTTGAGGAGATGTGGTGTATATTACTCAGACATAAAAAAAGAATGAAATATTGCCGTTTGCATCAACGTGGATGGACCTAGAGAATACCGTACTAAGTGAAGTAAGTCAGCCAGAGAAAGACAAATATTATATGATAACCCTTATATGTGGAGTCTAAAAATTGATACAAATGAATCTATATACAAAACAGAAACAGACTCAGAGGACAAATTTATGGTTACCAAAGGGGAAAGGGCGAATAAATTAGGAGAAGGGGATTAACAGCTACAAACTACTATACATAAAATAGATAAGCAACATGGATTTACTGTATAACACAAGGAACTATGTTCAATATCTTGTAATAACCTATAATGGAAAATAATGTGAAAATATATATATACACATGTATAACTAAATCACTTTTCTGTACACCTGAAACTAACAGTACTGTGAATCAACTACAATAAACAATAAAATCTGACCCTATTATCACCTTCTTTAAAATACTTCCCTGGCTTGTTGCTTTGGCAATGACTCTTACAGCTGGGACTTTATATATCAGAATCACCCAGGGAGGTTTTTTCAAATACACGTTTTGACCCTGGCCTCTGGACATTCTGATTCAGTAGGTGTGGAGTGGGGCCTTGAAGGATAGGTCAGTGGTTCTCAGCTTTGGGAGAGAGCCCAAAACAGATGACCAGAGATGCGGGTTTGATCGGTGTGGAATGTGGCCTGGGCACTGGGCTTTTTGAAAACTCCCCAGTAATGTTAATGCACTGCCAAGGTTGTGAACCACTGATGTGGAGGTAGGAAGGTTCTTGGTGAGGTTTGGGTTATTTTGGTTCACACTCCTAGAGCACCAGTGACTGAAGTCCATCTCTGCAGATGTGAGGCCCTTCGTGAGCTAGACCTGGATAGCAGATAGGCTTTTTTTTTTTTTATGCCAACTCTGATTAATTGGTAGTAGCATCCTAGAGACTGTTGAAAATTGTCTCACACTGAATATGTCAAGCCTGAGAGAGTTACGATCAGATAGCATGTGTGCCTCAGGCAGGGGAGGAGACAAGTACAGCCTGTGTGTATGACTTTCTTCACACCACTGACACGTTAATGCCACCCTGTTCCTCTTCAGTTTTATGTTCTAGCCATGTTAGACTGCGATCCACCATGCTACTGCATCCCTTCTCAACTTTTTCTCCTGAAAGGGGTTCTTGAGTTAAAAATTAGGAACCACTGGTGTAGGAGCAGTGCAAGTGTGAAAAGAAGGAAGAGCTTACAATGGTCCTGATTCCAGTGCTGAAACTTACTAATCATTATATGGGTTCTTAACACTGTTTAGATTTATCACGGCCAGAAGAATTGGTTACTCACTGTAACTAATTCACAAGAGCCTGAGGTATATAAACCACGATGCAATTAATTAACTTAGCCAGAAATATATCTATTAGGTAGGTAAGATAATTTCAGGACAAGGCATTTTCCTGCTTACTTATTTTCTCCATTTAAGCAAATTACAGAATACAATTCACTTTTTTTTTTTTTTTTTTTTTTTGGTGGAATCAGTCTTCACAAGAGATGGACTACAGTTCAGGTAGCCTGGAAAAGTTATCCTCTCCCTTAGACATGTTTGGACAGAAAAAATCAATAACTTCTCTCCCTTTTTGTTTCCTCTTTTCCTTTCTTCTCTACTTGCCAACACTAATTCTGGGAGATTTAGTGTATAGTGAACAATGAATGAGGCCTTGAAAGGCCTGGATGCCATCCTATTATTTTATTTTTTTCATCCTATTAAGATAATCTCTGCTTGGATCTCATGAACTCACAATTTATAATGTAATGCTCAGGCATTTATAAGGCTACATGTTGTAGGATGAAGTGAGGGAAATGGGAAGGAAAAGTGGTCATGCCTGAGAAAGCTGCCAAATATCTTTGCACCAAGGAAGTCCACTTGGTTTCTTTTGTGAAACTTATCCAACTTGGCTTCCTCCTATTTTTATTTGGAATTCATCTTCTTTGGTATTGGCCTTTGACAGCATATGACCTTGGGCATACATGAGTAGATGAATCTATTGCTACTTTTAAATAATAGTTACCTAATTTTGATAAATGTACTGAAAAGCTCCTATCTTTTTCTTTGTTTTTTATTCAATTTATTTAATCTAAAAAAAATATCCAGTTCATTGATTTCTTCCACCCCTACCCCTTGCCTGACTTTGGAAGCATTTCTTCCTCTGCATTTTTTTGGGATAGTTTGAGAAGGTTAGGCATTAACTCTTCTTTAAATGTTTGGTAGGCTTCACCTGTGAAGCCTTCTGGTACTGGACTTCTGTTTATTGGGAGTTGAGGGGTTTTTAAATTACTGATTCAGTTTCATTCCTGGTAACCAGTCTGTTTATATTTTCTATTTCTTCTTGATTCCATCTTGGGAGATTGTACATTTCTAGGAATTCATCCATTTCTTCTATATTGTCCATTTTATTCACATGCAGTTGTTTCAGAAATCTTTTATGATCCCTTGTGTTTCTGTGATGTCAATTGTAACTTCTCCTTTTTCAGTTCTGATTTTATTTATTTGAGCTCTCTTTCTTGATGAGTCTGGCTAAAAGTTTATCGATTTTGTTTATCTATCCAAAGAATGAGCTCTTAGCTTCATTGATCTTTTCTACTGTTGTTGTAACCTCTCTTTCACTTATTTCTGCCCTGATCTTTATGATTTCTTTCCTTCTACTAACTTTAAGTCTTGTTTGTTCTTATTTTTCTAGTTCCTTTAGGTGTAAAGTTAGGTTATTTACTTGAATTTTGTTTGTTTGTTTCCTGAGGTTGGCTTGTAATGCTGTAAGCTTCCCCCTTAGAACTGCTTTTCCTGTGTCCTATAGATTTTGGATTGTTGTGTTTCCATTTTCATGTGTCTCCAGGTATTTTTTTGATATCCTCTTTCTTCATTAAGCCATTTGTTGTTTAGTAGCATGTTGTTTATCCTCCACATGTTTGATTTTTGCAGTTTTTCCTTATAGTTGATTTCTGGTTTCATAGTGTTGTGGTTGGAAAAGATGCTTGATATGATTTCAATTTTCTTAAATTTACCAAGGCTTATTCTGTGGCCTAGCATGTGATCTATACTGGAGAGTGTCTGTGTGCACTTGGAAAGAATGTGTATTCTGCTGCTTTTGGATGGATTGCTTTGTATATATCTATTAAGTTCATCTAGTCTAATATGTCATTTAAGGCCAGCATTTCCTTATTGATTTTCTGTGTGTGTGATCTGTTCATTGATGTTAGTGAGGTGTTAAAGTCCCCTACTATGATTGTTACTGTCAATTTCTCCTTGTATGTTTGTTAGGGTTTGCTTTATGTATTTAGGTACTCCTATGTTGGGTTGTTGTTATATCCTCCTGTTGGATTGGTCCCTTTCTACTTAGTAATATCCATCTTTATCTCTTGTTATAGTCTTGGTTTTAAAGTCTATTTTCTCTAATATAAGTATTGCTACTCTGGCTTTCTTTTCATTTTTTTTCACATGGAGTACCGTTTTCCATTCCCTCACTTTCACTCTATGTGTGTCTTTATATCTGAAGTGAGTCTCTTGTAGGTAGCATATATATGGGTCTTGTTTATGTATCCATTCAGTCACTCTGCATCTTTTGAGTAGAGCATTTAGTCCATTTACATTTACTGTAATTATTGATAGGTATGTACTTACTACCATTTTGTTAATTGTTTTCTGGTTGTTTTTGTAGTTTTTTTATTTTTTCTTCTTTTTATCTCTTCCCATGTAATTTGATGACTATCTTTAGTGTTATGTTTGTATCTCTTTCTTTTTTGTGTATGTGTATCTATTATAGATTTTTGGTTTGGGGTTACCATGAGGTTTATATATAGCAATCTGTATATATTTGTGATTATTATAAGTTACTGATCTCTTTAAGTTCGAACACATTTCTAACAGCCCTGCATTTTTACTCCCCCCCACCCCATGTTAATGTTTTTTGTTTTTTTGTTTTTTTGTTTGTTTTTGTGGTACACGGGCCTCTCACTGCTGTGGCCTCTCCTGTTGCAGAGCACAGGCTCCGGACGCACAGGCTCAGCGGCCATGGCTTATGGGCCTAGCCACTCCGCGGCATGTGGGATCTTCCTGGACCGGGGCACGAACCCGTGTCCCCTGCATTGGCAGGCAGACTCTCAACCACTGCACCACCAGGGAAGCCCCATGTTAATGTTTTTGAAATCATATTTTACATCTTTTTATTTTGTGTATCCCTTAACTACTTACTGTAAAAATAGGTGATTTTACTACTTTTGTCCTTTAACTTTTCTGCTAGCTTTACAAGTAGTTGGTCTACTACCTTTACTATATATTTGCCTTTACCAATGAGATTTTTCCTTTCATAATTTTTATATTTCTTGTTGTAGTCTTTTCTTTTCCACTTAGAAAGGTCCCTTTAATGTTTCTTGTAAAGCCTGTTTAGTGGTGCTGAACTCTTTTAGCTTTTTTGCTTGTCTGTAAAACTTCTCTTTAAATCTGAATGATAGCCTTGCTGGGTAGAGTATTCTTGGTTGTAGGTTTTTTCCTTTCATTCCTTTAAAATATGTCATGCCACTCCCTTCTTCCTGGCAAAGTTTATGCTGAAAAGTCAGCTGATAGCCTTACAGGAGTTACCTTGTACATAACTGGTTGCTTTTCTCTTTCTGCTTTTAAGAGTCTCTCTTCATCTTTAATTTTTACCATCTTAATCACAGTATGTCTTGGTGTAGATATCTTTGGGTTCATCTTGTTTGGAACTCTCTGTGTTTTCTGGGCTTGGATGTCTGTTTCCTCTAAGTTAGAGAGGTTTTCAGCTATTTTTTCTTCAGATAAGTTCTCCCCCTTTCTCTCTCTTCTCCTTCTGGTACCCCTGTAATGCAAATACTAGTAAATTAGTACATTAGTACTTAGAGGTATCTTTAACTGTTCTCATTTTTAAACATTGTCTTTTCTGTTCAGCTTGGATGATTTCCACTACTCTCAGTTTACTGATCTGTTCTGTATCTTTAATCTGTTGATTTCTTCTCATGTATTTTTTATTTCAGTTATTACATTCTTCAGCTATGTTTGGTTCTTATTTATATTTTCAAACTCTTTGTTAGACTTCTCAATGTGTGCATCCGTTCTTCTCCCAAGCATCTTTGAGTACCTTTATGATCATTATCTTGAACTCTTTATCAAGTAGATTGCTCATCTCCACTTATCTTAGTTCTTCTGGTGTTTTATTTTGTTCTCTTTGGGAACACATTCCTCTGTTGCCTCCTTTTGCCTCTGTCTCTCTTTTTTATTTCTGTGTATGATATTAAGTAAGTCAGTTACATTTTGCAATCCTGGAGAATGGCCTCCTGTAGGAGACTTTCAGTGGAGCCTAGCAGCATACTCCCCCCTGGTCACCAGAGCTATATGCTGTAGAGGTGCCCCCTATGTGGGCTGTATGGGCATTTCTGACTACTGTGAGCACACTAGTAGGCAGAGCTGGCCCCCAGATGGCTGCCAGGCCCTGCCTCATGCCGAGGCTACTGCCCCTCTGGTGGGCATGGCCTGGTCCTGGAGAGGCTGGCTGCAGGGCCCTGGGGGTTCTGGGCTGGTACCAGCCTGATGAGAGGTGTGGCCAAGTCATGGCATGCTGCGCCAGGTATCCAGGGGGCTCAGGCTGGTGCCACCCCCCTGGGATGAGCAGTACTGGGTCCCAACATATCTGGCTGCAGGACCCAGGGAGTCCCAAGGCTGGTATTGGTCTGCTACTGGGCAGGGAAGCACCTGGTGCTAATGAGATAGAGGGAGGACCCCAAAATGGTGCTTGCCAGCACCAGTGTCCTCATGGCAGAACAGGTGCCCCCAAGTGGCTCCCATTAGCATCTCTGTCCCCAGAGGGAGTCCCAGTTCCCTTCTGCCTCCCTGGAAGGCTCTCCAAGATCAGCAAGTGGGTTGACCTGGGCTCCTTTCATATTACTACCTCTGCATTGGATTTCAGAGCATGTGAGATTTTGTGTGAGTCCTTTAAGAGTGGAATCTCTGTTTCCTATGGCCCTCCAGCTCTCTGTATGCAAGCCCTGCTAGCCTTCAAAGCCAGATGTTCTGGGGGCTTGTTTTCCTGGTACAGGACCCCCGGGCTGGGGAGAGCCCAGTGTGAGGCTCAGACCCCTCGCTCCCTGGGGGGAATGCCTGTAATTGTGATTATCCTCCCATTTGGGGGTTGCCTACCTGGGAGTTTGGGTCTTGCCTACACTGCATCTCTGCTTCTCCTACCCATCTTGTTGTGGTTTCTTCTTTATATCTTTAGTTGTTGAAAATCTTTTCTGCTAGTCTTCAGGTTGTTCTCATTGATAGTTGCTCTGTACATAGTTGTAATTTTGGTGTGTCCAGGGACTTCCTAAACTCCACCATCTGGGTCATTCCTCTATTTCTAGTTTTTTGATGGTAGCCATTCTGACAGGTGTGAGGTGATATCTCACTGTGGTTTGATGTGCATTTCCCTCATGAGTAATGATGCAGAGTATCTTGTCATGCACCTATTGGCCATCTGTATGTCTTCTTTGGAAAAATGTCTTCTGATCTTCTGCCCATTTTTCAGTTCGAGTGTTTGGTTTTTGCTAGTGAGTTGTATGAGTTCTTTATATTTTTGGGGTAATAGCCACTTATCAGATATGTGATTTGTAATATTTTCTCCCATTTAGTGGGTTGCCTTTTCATTTTGTTCATGGTTGCCTTTGCTGCACAGAAGCGTTTTACTTTGATATAATCTTACTTGTTTATTTTTGCTTTTGTTTCTGGTGTCAAGTTCAGAAAAAGTATCTTTAATACCTATGTCAAGGAACTTACTGCCTATGTTTTCTTCTAGGAGATGTATGGTTTCAGGTCTTATATTCGTCTCTAATCCATTGTGAGTTGATTTTTGTGTATGGTGTAAGAAGCAGTCCAGTTACATTTTTTCAACACCATCTGTTGAAGAGACTGTCCTTTCCCCATTGAATATTCTTGGCTCCTTTGTCATAAATTAATTGACCACATATGTGTGGGTTTATGTCTGGGTTCTCTGTGCTGTTCTGTTGATCTATGTGCCTGTTTTTATGCCAATACCATACTGTTTTAATTACTATAGCATTGTAATATTGTTTGAAATCAGGGAGCATGGTACCTCCAGCTTCATTCTTCTTGCAAAGATTTCTTTGGCTATTTGGAGTCTTTTCTGGTTTTATGTAGACTTTAGGATTTATTGTTCTAGTTCTGTGAAATATGCCATTGGTATTTTGATAGGGATTGCATTGAATCTGTAGATTGCTTTGGGTAGTGTGCACATTATAATGATATTCTTTCAATCCATGATCATGGACTGTCTTTCCATTTATTTGGGTCTTCTTCAATTTCTTTTGTCAATGTCTTGTAGTTTTCAGCATGTAGGTCTTTCACCTCCTTGGCTATATTTATTCCTGGATGTTTTATTCTTTTTGATGCCTTTGTAAACGGGATTGCTTTCTTAATATTTCTTTCTGATAGTTCATTAATGTATAGAAATGAAACAGAGTTTTGGGTGTTGATTTTGTATCCCATGACTTTACTGAATTCATTTTAGTTCTGATTTTTTGATGGAATCTTTAGGGTTTTCTATACATAACATCATGTCATCTGCAAATAATGATGGTATTACTTCTTCCTTTCCAATTTGGATACCTTTTATTTCATTTTCTTGCCTAACTGCTCTGGATAGAACTTCCAATACCATGTTGAATACTGTCGACAAGAGTGGGCACTCTTGTCTTGTTCCTGACCATAGAAGAAAAGCTTTCAGCTTTTCACCATTGAGTATGATGTTAGCAATGGGTTGTCATATATGGCCTTTATTATGTTGAAGTATATCCCCTCTATATACCCACTTTGCCGAGATTTTTTATCATAAATGGATGTTGAATTTTGTCAGATGCTTTTTCTGCATTTGAGATGATCATATGATTTTTATCCTTTATTTTGTCAGTGTGGTATATCACATTGACTGATTCATGGATGTTGAACCATCCTTGCATCCCTAAACTAAATCCCACTTGATCATGGTATACAGTCCTTTTAATATATTGTTGAATTCAGTTTGCTAATATTTTGTTGAGGATTCTTGCACTTAACGTTCATCAGTGATATTGGCTGTCATTTTCTTTTCTTGTGGCATCCTTGTCTGGTTTTGCCTTTAAATAATGGTTTCTCCTTTCTGATACTCACCTTACTTTTCTATGTAATAAACTTCTCTATTAGAATGTGTGTGTGTGTGTGTGTGTGCATGCGCATGCACGCACATGTGCGTACACACACACAATTCAAAACCCTCACCTCTTCTTCAGTAAACTTAATAATGCTCTCTGCTAAACTAGTCCTGCACTTCTAATTCATGTCTCATATTGTTATTAGATCTCTTATGTGTGTATGTGTGTGTGTGTGTGTATATATGTATATATTTCCACACACACTAAACTGTAAGCTCCAGGAATGCCTTTTCTTTTTCTTTTAATTTTATTAATACTTTATTTATGTCTCAGGACCTAACATAGTGTCTGACCCTTGGTTGATACTTAATAAAAATTTGTTCACCATGGCTTTGTTATTTTATTTCTAAATTTAATGATTGTGACAGATGCTTGGATAGATCTTCTATAATTTAATTTTTGAATCAAATTTTTACACTTCTAAGTGGAGCAATTTTATATCTATACCCTAGGCCCATACTGCCATTACTTGTTGACTGTTTTTGTCTTGTCACCTCAAACAGATATCTAAAGCCAGAGTACCATATTCTATCCTAAAGTAAAAACTACCTCCAGCTTTTCCTCTGAAACTGCCTATTCTGGTGGTGCTGTTCTTCTTTCAGCCACAACCTAAGACTCATCTTTATATCAGCTTTATTCCTCACTACCTCCCTCCTCTCAACATCACTCCAGTCAGCAAAACTTGTTGTTCTTCAAATAATTCTTTTTTGCTCCATGCTTAAGTAAAGGATGACAGGATATTCTGGCAGATAGAATATTGATTTTTTTATTTATTGAAAATGTCTTATATGAAGTATATTAGTAGGTTTTATTGTGTTCAAGGAGGAAATGACATATTTATTTAATAAACCCTTTGCTTTCTTTTCCTCAGATTGATGCCTCATCATTTACGTTGACATTTTTTGGTCAAGGATACAGCCAAGGCTTTGGTCCTGATAAGAACAAACCAAATATCAGAATTTGTACTCAGGTGAAAGGACCAGGTATTTCACATGTGACTTAAGAATGCTTGGGAGTTTTACATTGTCTTAAGCTATAAAGTGGTGTGCTATTACAACAGTTTCTTTTTAAAGTTTATTTGTTTTAGAAATAAATTTGCACAAATTATTTAAGTAATAATGATAAATAATTCTGTCAAAAGAAGGATTGGAATTATTGGTATCATTCAATTTTATTGTTGTGTCCCTCTATCTGTTTTTTTTTCTTTCAGCATGATTCAGTAATTCTGAATGGAATTTTTAATACTAAGAAGACAAGGGGCTGATTGATATATATCTGTTCTATTCTTATAGTCAAGGGTCACTTTAAAGCAGTGTAGTTATACCATAATCAAAGCTGTGATCCAAGCTTTCTTTGGAGTTTGGACCACCCCTGACATTGTTTGTAAAGTGTGTGCACATGTGCATTTTTCTGGGCAAGGTAAAAGTTTTGATAGATTGTTAAAAAGAACTATCACTCCAAAACATTCAATAACTTATGCTGTAGATTTTAGAGAACTGTACAGAGACAATCCCACTTGTGAATTATAGTATAAGTTTAATTACCATCATTCCTAATAGATCACAGGGGGTCTATTGTGCAGTTTTAATCAAGCCCAATAGCAAAGATATCTTTGCATCTTGCCTTTTTTTCAAATTTCCACTTGGGTTTTTAAGAAAAGCTATGTTCTTATTTAACATGAATATAAACACTAATGTTCTCCTTGTTTATAGACTTCTTTTAAAGTTACTTCTTAAAGTTAGACTTCTTTGAGAGTTAGTTGTTCTTTAAGAAATGGAGTCTTTTTTTAAAAGTGAAGTTTGATGTATTTGATTGATAAAGATCAGTGTAGTGTATGAATAGAGAAACAAGAAACCTAGGATTATTGGTAAGAGTGTGGACTTGAGCCGGCTACCTGCATGTGATTCTGTCTCAACCACTACCTAACTTTGTGAATTTGAATGAGTCTCTTAACCTCTCTATGCCTCAGTTTCCTCATCTGTAAAATCAGTATAAAATAATACTAGCCTAGATTGTTAGGAGAATTAAATGAGTTTAATGGATTTAAAGCACTTAATACAGTTCCTAACACTTAATAAGTACTATATAAATGTTGTTATTTTTGTTATTACATGAACAGAGTATTTATTGAGGAAATTCTGTACACTGATACTTAAATATAAAGTCTACCATTTGATTTTTGGGTGTTGTTGAATGCATCTTTTATGAATACTTTCTTTTTCTTTCATCACCTGTTATCTGCAGAAGCGGGCTATGTGGCTACCCCCATAGCCATGGTCCAGGCAGCCATAACTCTACTAACTGACGCCTCTGATCTTCCTAAGGCGTAAGTCTGGTTTTCTTCAAATTTGAAGATATCTTTTTCATTTATGTTGTATTTTAGCTTATCTTGGTTCAGTTTTCAGGCATTGGGTTTGTACATAAGCATTTACAGTACCTTTGATCCAAAGACAGAGGTAAACTTAATATTGTGAGAAGGACAGTTCCTTATTGGCCTCTAGGAACAGTGCAGAAGTAAATGAGAGGAGACAGAAAAGTTTGAGAGCCATGCTTCAGTTCCTCCTGAAAATAACTCAGATCCAAAGTCAGCTACTCAAAAAAAGGTCCCTGTAGTTAAATGTTATTGGCAGGAGCCCCTAATCCATGCTGAATGATACCCAGCTGGCAGTGGGAGCCTTGACCCCAAGCATGAGTTGATTCATGGCATCCTGGCTAGAAAAGTATCAAGTGAACTATCTTTCTGAAGCATATAGCTGTTACCCTAAAAGTAGGCCAACTTTACAAATGAGCATAGGCCTGCAGGCTTAGAAACAAATAAATTTAGGTCTGACCTGAAACAGTAGTAAGTAATAAACATAAAAATTATATAAAGTGAAACTTAATTAAATTTTCTTCAAATATTTGTATACTCTTTGAAAATATTTAGCATTTTCTAAATGTAACCCATTACATTTAAAGAAACTTTTTTTTCACCCAAATTGTCTTGTTTATGCTTTAGTAATAATTGATTACCTAAATTTATTTTGCCCATGTGCATATTTAGTCCTCCTGAGTCTAAGGGCTGACTTAATAAACAGCAGCTGTTACTTGGGTTAATAACCCTCAGTGTGCCCCTTCCAACACACACACCAGTATTATGGAAACAGTCTCATTAGTCACTGAACCAACCTCGACGGGTTTGCTGGGTACTAGTTTACTCTTGAATAATAGCTACTTGCTCATTTGGCTGATTTTAGGAATGGAACCAAAAGCAGTCCATGATGGAATCAAGAATCAGGTTTTCATAAGCTCTGCATTGATTCGATAGTTAGTCCTCCAGTAAATCACACTAGCAGAGGAAAGGGCTGGAGCTGGGCTTTGTGCACTGTTTCATCTTGTTATTGTCTTACAGGGGTGGGGTCTTCACTCCTGGAGCAGCTTTCTCCAGAACAAAGTTGATTGAGAGACTCAACCAACGTGGCATTGAATTTAGTGTCATTAGCAGTTCTGAAGTCTAAACATTTGAATAATTAACCGAAGTCATAAAATGCATGAATTAACAGCTTTTTAATTTGATATTTGAAATTCTTCTATAAGCCTGTCTGACTATATGAGGAAAAGATTGTCAAATCTAAAATATGTATACAGTAAAAGCAGGGAATTGTACTAGCTTACCCTAAATTTCAAATCTTAGCTGATTTTTGTGATTTTATTGCTTGTGAGAAAAAATTAATATTTGACTGACATTTTCATTGAAGAATTCAAGGTCAGTTTTTTAAGTGAGCTGGAAGATCAGAGGGTGGGATGGGTGGCTCTCTCTGTGTGGCTGACACGCCCAGGCTGGTGGTCATGTAAGACGGCAACTGCTCGTTTCCTTGCCATGATATTGAATGGGATGTCACTTCCCCATGAATTTCTCTGCATAGTGTAGGCCTTTGCCAAATGAAACTGCAGTTTTTGCTATTTTAGCCTACTTTTTCACCCATCCACACTGACTGATTTTGGACTCTTACCTAAGTTTAATAATAAAGGATTGTCAATTGAACAGTGGTTCTGTGTTTGGACGTGCCTGTGTATTTGAGTAGTGGTAGAAATGTGCTTCATAAGTGGTCTGTGTACTGCTAACAATTGGGCTTATCATTCATTTTCCCTGGTTCTGTACCTGTGTGCCTTAGATTTAAGGATATAGCTGGTACGTTTCTATTGATTTTCACTGCCTAAGCAAAATTTTTCTCTAATTTACTTTTTATATTTTAACCAGGTTTCCACTGAAGCCCAAAAATAAGGCAAAGGACTTTTCCTTTTGTAATAAGCATATAATAAACACACATAAGTGTTCTGTTTCATTCATTATGTAAAGAGGACAGCCATTGCCGTCATGGAATTTCTACTCTACGGTGAGAGGCATGACATTGATAGGAATCTTATTCATGTTGGGAGGTCCGTCTGTGCTGCCTGTACAGAAGAGAGGGTCTATTTAACTTGAAGAGGGAGATCCTTGGTCATAGTACTGTCCATCCTAACTTTGCTTCCTCTGCCCAGGGCTGGTCGAATCAGGTCTCAGCTGTGCACTAATTTGTGAGGCCTTAGAAGAGGTTTTATCATCTCTAAAATCAGGAAGATGGACAGGAGCAAGAGATCTCATGACTAGTTGCGTATCCGAACCACAAACAATATAGGTTCCCCAGCGGACCCCAGCAGTTTGCATTCGGGAGGTGTGACGGTTGGGCCCTAGGAATCCGTGGCTTAGATCTGCACTTGGGAGCTACTGGGTGAGACTCCATGTGCATCTTTACACTTTTGCAACGTGTACTGTGTTGTGCTCTAGTGTTGATGCTGATATATGACCACCTGTGTGACCCTGTCCTCCAGCTTGAGGTACAAGTGTCTCATCCTGATATTCTTTCTAACCCTCCAAGGCTCCACCTGCTCACTTGCAGAAAGTATATTTACTTGCCTCAAGCAAATTGTCCAAGAACTTTAAGTCTCAGTCCAAGAGGTAGAAGTCGTTCCTGCTTCCCATGGCCTCACTGCTATCCTGCCTCAAGGGCAAAGGCTTTCCTGGATTCTGTGATGCTTTGCTGACCCTTGTCCCTGCCATCACCAACATGGAGCTCCACACCTGGGCTCCAAGGTTACAGGTTATTTTTTAGTTCATGTGCATACATTCAGCCAGGACCTGAGCTACAGGCAAAACCCAAGCCCCTCCCATAAGCCCTTGGGTCCTGGTAGTAAGCTGAAGTCACCAGCCCAGATGCCTCTGCCTTCCCAGGGAGACTCCTCTTGGAGCCCTTGATAGCGTCTCCTGCCAGTAGAGTTTCAGTGCCCCTAACTTTATATTTTAGGGAGCAAGTATTGGAGTTGTCACCTCTATTGCCTCCTTCCTGTTCTTATGCAAATCAGTCAAACTGCTCCTTGGGACAGTCCTGCATATTAAGACCCCAGGCCTTTGGTTAGGAATGCAGTCCCAGAGTCAGCCCACTGCTTACAGTGGCCTGGACAAGCCTCGTTTTTTTAACCTTAAAGCCTCAAAATGGGGAAAGCAATAGGGCCAAATTCATAGAATTATGGTGAAAATTAAATGAGCTCACAGATGTTTAGCACTTAAATTAGTGCCTGGCACACAGTAAGCAGTGGATAAGTCTCTGTTATTGCTGCTATTGTTAGTCTGTCTGAGGCCGCAAAAGTTTTCGTTACAAGCCTTTCCCCAGAGCACTCAGTGCCTGTGGGTCCTTAACTAAGACTCATCAATCAGTTCTTTGTGGAATCAAGATCTCTTTGAGATTGACTAATTCCCAGCAGATGTCATAGTAAATCTTAATCTCTGCCACCCCAGGCCCTTGCACTGAACAGGTCCCACAGTACAGGCACTAACGATGCTTAATGAATTGAACCTATTTCAAATAAACCTATGAAGACAGAAAATAAGTGGAGGTAGAATATCAAATTTGTTCAGAACAATGATACAAAATGAGGGGCATGAAATAACCATTCTCTAGGTGAGACAGCAAGAAACTTATCAAAAGAGCTTTTATTTCAAGTTTGGAGCTGTTGATCTTGAAAATATTAACGGCAGTTGTTTATCAATTCCTTCTGTGTGCCAAGCACATTCTAAGTTCTTTATATTCTTTTATATTTGTTAACCATCTGCAGTAAGTACTGTTACCCTTCCCCTGTAACAGATAAGGAAAGAGACTTAGAGAGGGGAAGTCGTTTTCCCCAAACCACACAATTGATTAGTGATGGATTCAGCCCCAGGCATTCAATCCCAGAGCTCAGAGGGCTGACCATTCACCTTTCATATTTCCCACCTCACCTTCACCCTGGTTATGGATTCATTTTTACATGATTTTAACTCAAATTGAAGAAGAGTTTTGCTTAAAAGTGGTATAATAGGTTGAGTGAGTGGGAAATGGGTTGACTAGGTTGAGTCCACAATTCAGCTCTGAGAGCCAAGTTAATTAAGCTTACTAGCTGCACAGATAATCTTTACAACTCAAAGCTCAAATGTTTTCAGTTGGTGTATCCTCACTATTCCATATGCAATAAACATTCTCTCTTCTTTTTCACTATAAGAGCAACATCATTTTTCAGTTTCCACAAGCTGGATTCAAGTAGGTCCCCAAAGTCCTTTAACATTTGTGACTGCTGGTGTACAAATGGTCGAAGCATTTGATCGTCTTCCTAAAAATAAAGAAAAGAACAATATTGTTGTCAAACCCAAGTTCGTTTGCCCGACACACAGTGAGGCCAAACTGAAATGGTGGAGTTTGGAGCAGAGAAACTTGTATTAGTCAAGGAGGCACCAACCCCAAAGATGGGAGACCTAGACTCGTCTCAAATCCATCTTGCTGGCTGGCCAGGGGCGCAGGGTTTTTAAAAAAACAAGTAAAGGGGAGGGGGTCTTTATGATTTCAGCTTTCCTGTAAGACTTCAATTGCAGACTTCCCAGCACTGTCTTGGGACTCGTTGTGTCTGTCATTGGTGAATGTGATTGATCTGTGTGTTCCTGCAAAGCAAACTAGTAAATCATGGTCTTGTGATCCCTTAACTTCTTTTTAGGAGAAAGCAAAAGCAATGGTTGAGGCATTTTGTTATTTACTTCGTGATGGTTCAGGAGTTTCAGTTCTTAATTGACCTTCCCAGTGTCACCAGTTTTAAGTCCACTTGGGGCCAGCCAGTTGAAATCACAGGACATTATCTCCACAGTTTGGGGTCATAAGTCAAGGCATTACTTTAAGCTAACAATCATGGAAAAGATTATGTTGGGCTTGCTTTTCCGTTGTTTCTGCATTCCCTCACTCGCCTAGTTAATAACGGCTTGAATCTGCTCTTTGGAACTCAGGGAAGGTCTAGGAGATGAAAGACTTTCTATAAACAAGAAATGGGGGACACAGAGGGGATTTTGTACCCAGGAGGGCCCCGCAGCATCCTGCTCGGTTTCAATATTAGTGGACTCACTTCATTACAGTAAAAGTACTGTGTGTGTACGTGAGTGGGGTGCCCAGCGAGTTCTCCCTTTGGGCCAGAAAGCTGCATTTGAAAGCTGCTACCAGAGGCGACAAATCACCTAGGAGCATGTCCTGTTTCAGGAAGGCTGCCTAAATGACCCTTTACTTACTGCCAACAGGGAACATTGGTGAGATAATCCAAATATTTGAGATTGGTATGGTATATGTTCTTTTAATACTGTAGAAGTTCTGAGGTTTGCACAGGACCATGTTGGGTGGGGATTCTCCCACTGAGAGTTGGCTGATGTGTCCCCTGCCCCATAGGAGCAGGTATCCCTGAGCAGGGATTGCAGGGGCCCACTGTGGGCCAGAGCGCCAGTGAGCAACGGTGGAGGAGGTGACGGTGCTCACAGAGATGCGAGCAGGCAGGGGGCCGATAGTGTGTCGTGGCATCTCGTTTTAGTTTCTGTTTCCCTGATTATTAGTGAAATGCCTGCTCAGATACTTTGGCCATTTTTTCCAGTGTGTTTTCCTACAAAGAGAAAGAGTTGTCTTTCTCTTATTTTAAAAGTATGTAGGGACTTCCCTGATGGCGCAGTGGTTAAGAATCCGCCTGCCGATGCAGGGGATACGGGTTCGAGCCCTGGTGCGGGAAGATCCCACATGCTGCGGAGCAACTAAGCCCGTGCGCCACAACTACTGAGCCTGCGCTCTAGAGCCGGTGCTCCACAGCAAGAGAAGCCACTGCAATGAGAAGCCCGCGCACCGCAACAAAGAGTAGCCCCCACTTGTGGCAACTAGAGAAAGCCTGCATGCAGCAACGAAGACCCAACGCAGCCAAAAATAAATAAATTTATTTTTTAAAAAAGTATGTAGTTGTTTATATTTTCTGGATACTAATCTTTGATGATAAATAATACACATAGATTCTCCCAGGTTGTGGCTTATAACTTTATTTTTAGTGTGTTTATCACACTGGTTTTTCCTTCTTTTTTATTGTGAGGTGTACAGACAAAAGACTACCCAAAATGTATGCATAGGTACAGTTAAAGTGAACATACCTGCTCAAGATAACACACTGCGTCTCGAGCGCCTCCTGGTCACACCCATTTCTCTACCCCCAGCAGCAACCACTAACCTAAATTGTGTGATAATCATTTTCTCGCCACCTAGAATGCAGCCCTAAACAGTATATTTTGCCTGTCTTTTGGCCATTTGTGCCATAAATTACTTATCTTCTGTGGGTGTACATTAAGATGTTTCCATTTGGGGGCTATTATGGAAAATGTTGTTAAAATACAGCCAGTGCACGAATGCTTGGGTTCCTACAGAATTTTTCAGCTGGTCCATCATCTGAACTACAGAACAGAAAATGACTTGAGTGACTATTTTCCCAGTTCTCTCAAGAATGGTGTATAACTAGTACCATTCTAGATAGGTAGGAGAGAAAGTTCATTACATATGTAGGATGCCTAGAAAGGTGGTTCTCAAACTTGAAATTTAAGGCAGAATCATCTGGAGGACTTGTTAAAGCACAGATTACTGGACCTCACACCCAGAGATTTTGGTTCAGCAGGTCTGGGAGGGGACCCTGGAATTTGCATTTCTAACAAGATCCCAGATGATGCTGAAGCTGCTGGTGAGAAGACCACACTTTGAGAACCTCTGCCTCAGGGCATTAAGGTGCAGAGAAGTGCAGAACCAGTTTACTCTGTGGAGAAGAGGAGTTGAGTTGCAGGCTTACAGGGTAGATGCGTCTTTGACTTTTATTAGATAAATGGCAAACAGTTTTTTAAGTGGTTGTACCGATTTATACTCCTTCCAACGTGACATGAAAGTTTCTGTTGCTTCATAGCTTTACCAAAACGATATTTTCAGATGGAAATTTTTGCCAGTATGGTTACTTTATACTAGCATATCACTGGTTTCAATTAGTGTTTCCCAAATTATTAAAGAAGTTAAGTACTTTCTCATATATTTATTGGCCTTTTTGGTTTCCTCTTTTGTGAAGTTCCTGTTCGGATCTTCTGACCATTTTTTCCTACTGGGTCAAAATCTATCTCTGTTTTTCTTTTTGGTTTGTAGTAGTTCTTAATTTTGGATATTAGCTCATTATATATTAAATGTGTTGCAAATGACTTTTCCTATCCCTTTCGACTTTGTTTTGGTTTCTGGACCAAACTTCACAATTTTAATGTAGGTGAGTCTATCAATTTTTTCTTTAAATCTAGGTATTTTTCTTGTCATGTTTAAATCCTTTTCCACCGTGAGGTCATGAAGACATCTCCTAAAGTATCTTCTGTAAGCGTTAGGGGTTTACCTTTCACGTATAGGTCTTTAATTCTCACCTAAAATTGACTTCTAGGTATAGTTTTAGATAAGACTCCAATTTCGTTTATCTTCATGTGTATTCTGAATGCTCTGAACACTGTTTATTGAAAAATCCATCCTTGCCACACGCATCTTTGGTTCCACCTCGGTCATATATCAAGTCTCTAATTCTGAGTGAATCTATTTCTTGGCCTTCTTTTCCTTTGGTTATCTTACCTACATTTGGGCAATACCTTACCCTCTATTACAATAGCATTAAAATAAGCCTTGATATACAGTAGGGCAAGTTCTCTACTTTGTTTTTGAGCCTTGGATTTTCTCGGCTAATCTTTGCTTTTGCGATTCCATCTAAATTGTAGGATCGTGTTGTCAGATTCCATTGCATTTTATTGGGATTATATTGAATCTCAAGAGACTTGACAGATTTACAGTCGCAAATCTTCCAAACCATGGAGCCATGGCATGTTTCTCCATTTCTTTAGATCATCTTTAACATCTCTCAGACAAGCTTTAAAATTTTCTCCATAGAAGTCCATACTTTATGTTAGCTATAGGCCTAAGTACTTCTTACATTTGATGCAATTATAAATGCTATCTTTCATTTTAAAAATTTTGTTCTATTGCTGTTATATTCAAACATAATTAATTTTTAAATATTGATTTTTGTATCCAGCAACCTTGTAATTTATAAATTCTTTTGGATTTTCTATTTACATAAACATGTCATCTGCAACTAATACTAGAGGCATCATGGTGTAGTGGGAAAGAGTATAGACCATGGAGCAGCCCTGGGTTTGGAGCTTGGCCCTGACACTTACTAGTTGTGTGTCCTTACATAAGTTACTTAACCTCTCTTGTGCCTTAGATCCATCAACTGTATAATAAACCTAATGATAGTACCTACCCATCAGGTTGTTGCGAGAATTGAGTCAGTAAAGGTAAAAGCACTTAGTATTACATAAATGTATACTATTATTATTATTACCTTTTTTTCCTTTCCAATCCTTATACCTTTTATTTCTGGGCTTGCTGCACTGGCTAGAACCTAAAGTACAATGTCAAACAGAAGTGAAGATAGCTGGCATTGGTGATTTACCGTTAAGATTATGCTTACTGTGTGTTCGTTTAAGATTGCCTTTATCAGATTAAGTCATGTCCATTTTATTTCTAGTTTGCTAGAAGTTTTTATCGTGGTAGGATGCTGAATTTTATCACATGCTTTTTTTGTATATATTGAAGTAATCATGATTTTTCTCCTATAATATCTTAATGTGATGAATTATATTTATTTGGTTTTATAATGATAAAGCGAACTTGCATTTCTGAGATACTCTGTACATAATAAAGTGAAGGAATATCAGTGCTGCAGTGGCCATGGCTGCCTTGAACCAGCCAGATGTACACTAAAGTAAAAATGGGAGCAAAGATGGGTGGAGCCCCGAAAGCAGCAGACTCACAGTGTTCTAGGCCTCAACCTGCTCTTCGGCTTAAACACACCCATGTCCCCATGCTCGGGAAATGCAGTTCTATCAAACAGCTGCATTTAATGGAAAGAAATTCCTTTTGCTCCCAGGATTCTGGTTACTTACAGGAGGTTTATAATGTCTCAATTTGAGAAACTGCCCTCTTGCCACATTCATGCTTTGGTAGAACACCTTAAGAGCTTTGGCAAATTCTCTGTCGTAGCTGGCTTGCTGGGTGTGCATCTGATTAATCTCTCTGGCTGCTGGCAATTGTGCTGTCATCCCAGTTAACTTCAGGGTATTGGAAGGCTTATGTGCTGAGGTTGAAAGATAACATTTATTTATTCATCTGTTTATTTATCCAGATATTTATATATTTAATTATCTTGGTGCATTTTACTACATCAGCATTTATCAGGAACCAATTTGGACCCATTCAAAGAAATCTTACAAGGAAAAAGGAAAAAAAGTTCCCCCTCTTTTTTTAAACTGAAACAAGATACTAACTCATTTAAAATCTCATTTCTTAGAAAGAAAATACACATCACAAATGTAGGCGTTTAGAGAAAAGCTAAACACCAAGACTTGAGCGGCCTCTTACCTTGTTGACTAGAACCAGTTTTCTCAAGAGATTCTTTAAGAAACACATGTTCCTCTCTGAGCACTCTGTTAATGTTTCTGAGCAGTTCTGTCTCCTGTTCTACCTTGAGCAGTTTCAGATAAAGTTCTGGTATCTGGTTTGATGTAGTCTACAAAAAACAGGTCAGTTTATCCTTTTGCTGGATTATTTGCATACCCTTGGAGAGTGGCAGTTCCTACCATGTGAAAACTATGTGGGGTGGAGGGGTGTGGTGACCAGGGTTTAAGACCCTCAGGGTTCACAGGAATAAATCAAGAAAAAGGTTTTTTAATGGGAAGGAACACTGATGATCCCCAAGCAACTGTCATCGGAGATATTTTTAGTCATTTGTGACAACTATTTTTAATGTCACTTAAGTATACACACCTGGCCCTTATCCATCACAGCGGATATTTTCTTGGTGTCCACCATGATGTGGCCTTCACTTGTGACCATGAGGCCTGGCTGAGAGCAGCTCAGTTCGGCACAGCCTTCTGTAGTGTGGAGGAGACACCATCAAGGAAAGAAATGTCTCAGTTGTCCAGCCCCCCTGTTGTGTGAGGAGATTTAAGCCATATGATCACCTGTGGACTAAAACCCAGAGGCCCAAGGGACGATAGCTCTTGGCCACTGCTGTCAAGACCCTGACCACCTCCCTCCATCTCCCTCCTCTGCAGCCCTAGGTATACAGACATGCTATCTGACTGAGGAATGCACCATGCAAAAGAGGAAGTAAACGTACCTTGAAGGCCCCATAAATCAACAATGAGAGCATTTGTCTGTAAATAATTCAGAAACTCCTGAGATGCATTTAAGGCTGTAAATTGGACAGTCTCTTCAATTTGGGGATTCAGAATTTTCCATACAGGCTTGGTATGTAAAGTGTTTGGAAGATCATAAATTCTGTACCTGAGGCAAGAACAGAAAACATAACTTAAAACCATAAGGGATACATTTGTAAAGAAAAGTATCAGGTGAGCCAAAGAATTATAGCCTGCTTTGGTTAGGTGATAAAAGGTGACCTATAATTGATTCTTGTGATTGCCACCTCCAACATCTCAGCTATTCAATGTGGGTATCATCATTACATAGATAATATTAAATGTCTAACAAAAAGAGAAAAGGATTTTGATAAATACTTTCCACTTAGATAATCTAAAATTGTTAATTTTCCACATGAGGTTGCAGTTTGTTTTTGTCCTTCAAAGCCTGCCTTTTTTATTGCTTTATCTTTTAATATCCTTTTAGCTTAATTAGTTTAAGCATATCTGGTGCCTCTGCCATATTGTAATACAGTCCTTTTGTTTCCAACTAAATAAAATAAACCCAATCGTCCTACTTAGATAACACAGTTTTACTGGATAGTCTTTCTGATAATTAAAATTTCTGACTCTTTGCTTCAATTACTTAGGAGGATCAGTACGCACTGATCACATTCCACTGACCTGGAGGGGCATGCGGCTTATCTGTCTGTTAAACAGTTGGAGGAAATAGTCATTTGGGGGTTGAACAGGCAAAAAAACTTAAGAAAATGACATGATAGCTCATTCTTAAAACTTGAGGAAAGACTCCCTCCCACCAGGGCCCACAAAGTGGGCAGTTCGTGTTCAGCAGCTCTGCGGGGCAGGCTGGTACCCCATCTGAACACCCCGCTCTGCATCTTCCTTTAGCCACTTGGTGCCAAGGCACCACACAATGCGAATCTGGAAATCCATTCTCTTGCCCAGCAGCTCCAGTGGGTCAATAACCACATCCTCCTCACCACGTGCTCTACAAACAAAGGAGGTAAACATTGTCACAGGTTAGCCTGGGTCCAAGCAAGTTAGGACTGTGATGACAATGGGAATTACATAGACTCCTAAGAGATGGCCAGATTCTCTGAAGGAAGGATGGGTAATATTACCAGCAGTAGAATTCATTCATTCAAGAGACATATAACAACAGCCCACTCCATGCTCTAGTACTTCAAGGTAAGATATGGACTGTCTCAAGGAGGAGACAGGAATATAACAGCTTCTTGCAGTAAATGCACCGACATGTGGGTGCCAAACTAGCATTGAAGTTTTAGGTAGGTTCCCAGTGGGATAGAGGGGCTGCCACCCAGAGGAAGCCAGCTGGCTGCCCAGATGCAGCCTCTCCGGGTGTCATTTACCTCGGTGAACTCCTCACGGTCTAGGGTCAACCCCAGGCCCTCAGGCTCAGAACCCAATAGGGACAGCTTTCCAATAGGGGACCTCTCTCACATCAATGAGCTCATAAAGATTGAAACCTGTAAACTAGAATGCTACTTTATTGATTCAGAGTGGGAAATATAACCATCAGGCAGCCTAGAAGACCGAGGTAGCAAAATGACCAAGAAGTTTGCTTAGAGTCCCAGTAAAGACAGTGAGTCAGTGGTCATCTTGGTCTTTTAGTCACAGCACTTTGCAGTTTTCTTGCTCCCTTCTTCAGCCTGTTTCCTCTTCAGAAAGAGAAAAAGATTGCATCAGGTACCCATGAGGACCCTGGCACCCAGACCAGACCTCCTGCCAGCCTCTTTGCTTAGAATTGCTAAGAGACTTTAGCTTTTGTAAAAACTCCCTTAACTGCCTTTGGCCCAAAGAGAGAAAACAGATGAGACACCCTGAGGGGACAGTAAACGTAATGGAGTGGAGTTAGAACAAAGGTTGGATAACAGCTCAGAATGAGGCCACATAAGGAAACAAAGACACCACAGTTCCTTCCTTGAGAAAAGGAACAAAGAAATTACCAGAGTCTGTGCAGGGAGATGAGCTTTCTGCTTCTGGCTCTTGGGCCTCATCAGCAGGGATGAGGATGAGCACTGGAAAGAGCAAGTGGGTGTGGTGGGTGCCAGACCTCACGGGCGCTCCGGGCAAGGTGGGGGGTGCGGGTGGCTGTGAGTAGAAGGTCCTACAGCACCCTTGGCTTCTCTACCAACCAGGTCTTTTGGTTCATGTCCACGTTTCCTTCTACTATACTCCTGCCTCTTTGCAGGATATCCTCCTCACTCCTTTGGTCCCCTAGGGCAGTGCTGGGCTGCTCAAAGGCTGCTGGACATGGGATTTTAAGTATTCCAGGTCAGCTGCTTTGGCTGCCATGGCAAAATCAGATTTGATAAAGCCAAATTATGAATGAGCGAGTTCATTCATTTGCCTCACGAATGACCTCTTCAGGGTACCAAGCTGACCACCCCCTCCAGGAGAACTCAGGCGTGCTATGAGTTTTCTGTGTGACCGACCCAGAACTAGACAGGGTGGCGGAGGAGATACCCACTGTCCTGTCAGGGAGCAGGGGCCCATGTGGATATGCAACACTGCATCTTCTAGCCTGTCACAGTTCAGAAACTCCACTTGCTCTTCGAACTTCATGCAGTAAGTAGGCAAGTGACTGGAGCCAGATGTGAGCTGAGCCCAAGTGGATGACCTCAGCAGGATCCCAGAAAGGGTCATCTTCCTGAGCTATGTGGCTATCTTCTCCATCCAGAAAACGCTGGTAAAGTTCCTCCATTAGGAATTTCCTATTGATAAACTTGGCTTTTGACCAAATCCACACCTGGAAACACAAAGGTAGGTCGCCAATATTTGATTCCATCTGCTGCTCTAACGATTCATTTCTATGATTTTTCCCAGCATGCTGTCTCTGATGGGCTGCATTTTGGGTACCCAAGACCAATAACACTCTCATCAAACTTAGCTTTGGTGAGGTCCTTCAAGATCACTACATTCATTCCTGACCTATTTACTTCAGCATTGCTGGATCCCAGGAAATGACTTAGAAGAAATGATGGAGTTAGAAAACAGACCCTCCCAGGAGAAATGAAGGTTTGGGCTTGTTGTACACAGAAGAATGACCCTCAAAGGTGTCCATGTCCCAGTCGCTGGAACCTGTGAATATGTTACCTTATGGCAAAGAGGAATTAAGTTTGCTTATCAGCTGACCTTAAAATAGGGAAATTAGCTTGTATTATCCAGATAGGCCCGGTGTAATCACATAGCCCTTAAATGTGGAAGAGGGAGGCAGAAGAGGGGGTCAGAGAAAGAGAGATGGTGATGGAAGCAGGGTCAGAGGGATGCTATGTGGATGACTTTGAAGATGGCCATGAGCCAAGGAATGTTGGTGGCTCTAGAAGCTTGAAAGAGCAAGGAAACATACTCTCCCCTCAAGCTTCCAGAAAGCAAAACATTCCTCCTGACACCTTGCTTTTAGCCCGGTGAGATCTGTGTTGGACTTTTAACCTACTGAATTATAAGATAATAAACTTGTGTGCTCACACCCAATGAGCAGAAAATCTAGGACGAGCCTGGCACTGTCTGTCCCTTCAGTAAGTGAGGGTTACCAGGAGGAGTGGCCAAGATGGAGGAGTAGGAAGTCCCTGAGCTCACCTCCTCCCATGAGCACACCAAAATTATAACTTTTTCAAAAAAATAAATTTATTTATTTATTTATGGCTGTGTTGGGTCTTTGTTTCTGTGCGAGGGCTTTCTCTAGTAGCAGTGAGTGGGGGCCACTCTTCATCACGGTGCACGGGCCTCTCTTGTTGCGGTGCATAGGCTCCAGACGCGCAGGCTCAGTAATTGTGGCTCACGGACCCAGTTGCTCCACGGCATGTGGGATCTTCCCAGACCAGGGCTCGAACCCGTGTCCCCTGCACTGGCAGGCAGATTCTCAACCACTGCACCACCAGGGAAGCCCCAAATTAGAACTATTTATAGGGCAACTATCGATGAGGACGACCTGAAGACGAGTAGAAAAGATCTTCTACAACTAAAGATATAAAGAGGGAACCACCACAACGAGATGGGTTGGAGGGGTGGAGACACAGTATAATCAAGACCTATAACCCCAGGTGAGCAACTCACAAACAGGAAGATAATTACAATTGCAGAGGTTCTCTCCAAGGAGCGAGGGGTCTCAGCCCCACATCAAGCACCCTAGCCTGGGAGTCCTGCATTGGGAAGACAAACCTCCAGAACGTCTGGCTTTGAAGGTCAGCTGGGCTTACTTTCAGGAGAGCTAAAGGGCTGTGGGAAACGTAGACTTCACTCTTAAAGGATGCACCCAAAATCTCACACATTTAGAGACCCGGGGCAGAAACACTAATTTGAAAGGAGTCTGGATCAGATCCACCTGCTGACCTTGGAGAGCCTCCTGGAGAGGAAGGAGGCAACTGGAGCTCACTGGGGGACATAGGTGCTGGGGCAGCCATTTTGGGGGCCTGTTCTACCAAGAGGACACTGGTGCTGACAAGCACATTTTGGAGTCCTCCCTCTAGTGTGCTAGTGCTGGGACCTGGCCCTGCCCACCAGCCAGTCAGCACCAGTCCTAGGATACCTCAAGCCAAGCAGGTAGTGGAAGGGGGCACAGCCCCATACATCAGCAGGCTGCTGCCTAAGGACCCCCTGAGCCCCCAGGTGCTAGGGGACTCAGCCCTGTCCACCATAGGGCCCAGGACCCAGCCCTGCCCACCAGCGGGTTGATACCAACTCCAGGAATCACTAGGCCCCCGCCCTGCCCACCAGTGGGCCAAAACCAGCTCCAGGACCCCCAGGACCATACAACCAGAGACCCCAGGACACAGCCTCACTCACCAGCAGGTCAACAACTGTGGGACCTGTAGGATCTGCAGCCATCAGGCCAGCACTAGCCCTAGGACCCCCCTGAACCCCAACCCCGCCCACCAGCAAGCCAACAGCAGTTCTGAGAAACTTGGGCATCTCTAGATCTGCCTCAGGATCCAGCCCCACTCACCAGTGGGCTAACACCAGAGTTGGGACACCCTAGGCCCCACCGCCAGCCATGTCAGGAGACAGCACCACCCACCAGCAGGCAAGCAGGCAAGAGTAGATCTGAGACCCCTGGCCTTGCAAACAGCCACCCCAGGGCCCAGCTCCACCCACCAGTGGGCCAGGACTAGCCCCAGAACCCCTGGGGCTCCACAGCTAGCCACCTCATAACCCAGCCCCAACCATAAGTGGCTGGCAACCTCTACAAAAGGCAGGACCTGGCAACCAACCAGACTGGGGGCCAGCCATGCCTACAAGACCACCCACAGTAGTCATCCCACTACAACAGAAGGGCCCACACAGCCAGTATAGGAGGCATCCCTATAGCATATAGCTCTGGTGATAAGAGGGGAGGGCACTGCTGGGACATGTAGGACGTCTCCTACAAAAGGCCACTTCTCCAAGATTGGGAGATGTAACCATATATTTCTACCAAATATATAGAAATAATAAAGCAAATTAGTTGGGCTTCCCTGGTGGCGCAGTGGTTGAGAGTCCGCCTGCCAATGCAGGGGACACGAGTTTGTGCCCCGGTCCTGGAAGATCCCACATTCTGTGGAGCGGCTGGGCCCGTGAGCCATGGCTGCTGAGCCTGTGCATCCAGAGCCTATGCTCTGCAACGGGAGAGGCCACAACAGTGAGAGGCCCGCATACTGGGAAAAAAAAAAAAAAAGCAAATTAGTCAAGATAAGACAACAAAGAAATATGTTCCAAATGAGGGAACAAAGATAAAAAAGAACAAAATGAAATGGAGATAAGCAACCTACCCAATAAAGAGTTCTAAGTAATGATCATAAAGATGTTCAAAGAAATCGGGAGAAGAATGGAGTAACACAATGAGAATTTTAACAAAGATTTAGAAAATATAAAAAAGAACCAAACAGAGCTGAAGAATACAATAACTGAAATGAAAAAAATACACTAGAAGGAATCAACAGTAGATTAGATACAGAGGAACAGATCAGCAAACTGGAAGAGAGAGTAGTGGAAATCACCAAAGCTGAACATAAAAAGAAAAAAGAATTTTTTAAAGGAGGACAGTTTAAGAGACCTCTAGAACAACATCAACCATATTAACATTTGCATTATAGGGGTCCCAGAAGGAGGAGAAGAGAGAGAGAAAAGGTCAGAGAACTTATTTGAAGAAATAATAGCTGAAAACTTCTCTAACCTGGGAGAGGAAATAGACATTCAAGTCCAGGAAGCAAAGAGAGTCGGAAACAAGATGATCCCAAAGCTATCTATGGCAAGACACATGGTAATTAAAATGGCAAAAATTAAAGATAAAGAGAGACTCTTAAAAGCAGAAAGAGAATAGCAACAAGTTACATACAAGAGAACTCCCATATGGCTATTAGCTAACTTTTCAGCAGAAATTTTGCTAGCCAGAAGGGAGTGGCATGATATATTTAAACGATGAAAAAACCCTGCAACTAAGAATACTGTACCCAGCAAGGCTATAATTCAGATTTAAAGGAGAGATAGGGTTTCATAGACAAGCAAAAGTTAAAAGAGTTCAGCACCACTAAACCAGCTTTACACTCATGATAAAAACTCTCATCAGGTGGGTTTAAAGGGGACACATCTCAACATAATAAATGACATTTATGACAAATCCACAGCTAACATTGTACTCACTGGTGAAAAGCTGAAAGCCTTTCCTCTAAAATCAGGAAAAAGACAAGGATGTCCACTGTTACCACTGCTAATTAACATAGTATTGGAAGTCCTAGCCATAGCCACCAGACAAGGAAAAGCAATAAAAGGCATCCAAATTGGAAGGGAAGATGTAAAACTGTCACTATTTGCAGATGACATAATTTGATATATAGAAAACCATGAACTCTACACCAAAAGATTATTAGAGCTATTAAATGAATTCAGTAAATTTGCAGGATACAAGATTAATATACAGAAATCTGTTGCTTTTCTATATACTAATAATGAACTATCAGAAAGAGAATTCAAGAAAACAATCCCATTTACAATTGCAAAAAAGAGAATAAAATACCTAGGAATAAACTTAACCAAGGAGGTGAAAGATCTATACTCTGAGACTATAAAACATTGATGACGGAAATTGAAGATGATTTAAAGAAATGGAATGATATCCCATGTTCATGGATTGGAAAAATTAATACTGTTAAAAAGTCCATACCTACCCAAAGCAATCTACAGATTTAGTGCAAGCTGTATCAAAATTGCCATGACAGTTCTCAGAACTAGAGCAAACAATTCTAAAATTTATACGGAACCACAAAAGATCCCCAAATGCCAAAGCTGTCTTGAGAAGAAAGAATGATGATAGAGGCATCATGCTCCCTGACTTCAGACTACACTACAAAGCTGCAGTAATCAAAACAACATGGTACTGGCACAAAACAGACATATAGATCAGTGGAACAGAACAGAGAGCCCAAATATAAAACCATGCACCTATGTTCAATTAATCTATGACCAAGGAGGCAAGGATATACAATGGAGAAAAGGCAGTTTCTTTAAAAACTGGTGCTGGGAAAACTGGATAGCTACATGTAAAAGAATGGAATTAGAACATTTTCTCACACCATATACAAATGTAAACTCAAAATTGATTAAAGCCCTAAATGTAAGTCCTGAAACCATAAACCTCCTAGGATAAAACATAGGCAAAACACTCTTTGACATAAATTGTAGCAACATTTTTTTGGCTCTGTCTGCTAAGCAAAAGAAACAAAATATAAAATAAACCAATGGGGGACTTCCCTGGCGGTCCAGTGGTTAAGACTCCCCACTTTCACTGCAGGGGGTGCAGGTTCGATCCCTGGTCAGGGAACTAGGCGCACTGCGTGGCATGGCCAAAAGAAAAAAAAAAAAAACCCAATGGGACCTAATTAAACTTAGAAGTTTTGCACAGCAAAGGAAACCATCAACAAAATGAAAACACAACCTACTGAATGGGAGAAAATATTTGCAAATGATATGACTGATAAGTGGTTAACATCTAAAATATATTAACAGCTTATACAACTCAATATCCAAAAAGCAAACAACCTCATTAAAGAATGGGCAGAAGACTGCTCACTTTGGCAGCACATATACTAAAGCTGTAACAATACAGAGAAGATTAGCATGGCCCCTGCGCAAGGGTGACATGCAAATTCATGAAGTGTTCCATATTCTAGAGTAAAAACAATGCACAGAAGACCTAAATAGATATTTTTTCAAAGAAGATATACAGATGGCCAAAAGGAACATGAAAAGATGCTCAATATCACTAATCATCAGAGAAATGCAAATCAAAACCGCAATGAGAGATTTTCTCCCACCTCTCAGAATGGGTCTCATCAAAAAAATCTACAAATAACAAATACTGGCCAGGATGTGAAGAAAAGGGAGCCCTAGCCCAGTGTTGGTGGGAATGTTAATTCACACAGCCACTATGGAAAACCGTATGGAGGTTCCTTTAAAAACTAAAAATAGAGCTACCATATGATCCAGCAATCCCACTCCTGGGCATATATCCAGAAAAGAAACTAATTCAAAAATATACATGCTCCCCAATGTTCATAGCAGCTCTATTTACAACAGCCAATTATATATATATATATATATATATATATATATATATATATATATATATATATATATAACTTTTTTTAACAAAGTAACTTTCTCTACCTTACTTCTAACTACAAGAAAGGAGTGTGGCATGTGATCCACAAAACCAGTATAGAGACTATACTTATCTGGAAAAGAAATGATAAAATGATGGTTTCAACACAGGCATATGCAGTTTTGAGTGATTTATCTATATCAAATTGGATAAAATGTGTGTATTTCTCAGACAGAAAAGACACGTCGAGGTAGGAATGTACCTTTCAACTATTCATGGGTACACAAGTACACTGGGGAGATTGTAAAAGTTCAGATGGTGATTCAGTAGGTCTGGTGGGCCTGAGTTCTATTTTTTTAACAAGCTCATTATTAACTAGTGATGCCACAGCCTCTGATTCATTAACGACAATTGTGAATAGCAGAGACATAATTAGAAAGGTAAAAATTCATATTTAATTTTGCACTTAAAGTGTTTTATGGATTTTATACCTTTAATAGGGTAGTAAGCACAGCAGCAACAATCATTTGTGAATATTTACTATAGACCGTGTATCTTTCTTTTTTGTGTAGGATTCCAGGAAAAAGGCCTGTGCTGCTGTCAGAGTGGGCGGGGTCCCCAGGCCGGGCCGCCCCTCCAGGACCCCCGACGGGGCCCTGCGCTCCTGGCGGCTCCCTCCCCCGGCGCCCCCCTCCCTCCCGGAAGGCCTCGGGGCAGAGCGGTCCCATCCCTGCGCCCAGAAAGGAGCCCGCGTTTCCGCAGAGCTGGAACTCTCGGCTCGGGGTCTCTTCCCTCCGCCGTCACGGAACTGCCCCGGAGCCCGAGGGGAGGGCGGCCTCACTGAGGCTGTCGGCTCTGGAGGGGCCACGGCGGCCGAAGCCGCGACAGTCGTGGCGACGGCGGGCAGGGTAAGTGGGCGCCGACCCTCCGCCTGGTCTGGTGCCCGGGCGGCAGCGCAAGACCAGCTTCTGAGGGGCGGGGCTTCTCTGCCACCCGCCACTGCTGTGTAGAAAGAGCGGCCCCCAGCGTCCGGTCCCGGTGAACTTCGGTCCCTCCTCTCGCCCCTGCCCCCGGCCTGGCTCGCGCGGCCTGGGGGGCGTGGGGAGGGGTCGGCCTGAGCGTCCTGAGGGGAAACGGGGCAAGGGAGGCACAGGGTCCGGCTGCAGCGTCAGCGCCCCTCCTCCTGACTGCGGGGAAAGCGGCTGAAAACTCCTCCCGAGGCTCGCAGGCCCCTTATTCAGCCGAGTCCCTCTGCGCTCCTTCCTCCCTGAGCTAAAGTACCGGGGGGGAGGGGACAAGGCAGGGGACTGGCGCAGGTAATGGGGAACATCAAAAGGTGATTGTTAACTAAGGAAAGCCAGCTCTCCCAACGTGAGGAATGTAGCGCTTTTCTTTGTATGCAAAGATGCCAGGCTCACTGAATTCCTTCCTTTGATATGCACCTCAGCTCTCTGGGACCTGCATTCTGTATTTGCATATCCTGAGTTCCTAAGGGGCCCGCGGCTCACACTGGAGGGCTGCAAGTGCTGATGACTGTGACATCCTTTGTTTACTGAGATGGCAAGAAATATTCCATTTCTCACAGGCTTGAGGGGCAGACAGTGAAAAAGAGTCGGAGAATCTCACTTAGCATGTACTTCGGTTTACATATAGATAATATTTATACTTAACTGTGCTAATAGAGGTTCTCAAGTCCAATCAACTTGTACTACTGCCCTCTATGTATTAATTTCATCAATATCATAAGATAAATGCCTATAGAATTGACTTAACCCATTTAAATAGGATAATGATTTTTAAAGGAAACATAATAGAAATATAACAACAAAACCTTTACCACTAAAGGCTGGGTCTGGAACAACCTAAATAAATGTTCCATTGTTAAAATATTGAAAGATGTATTCAATAGAAATATCAACAAAATGACAAATAACAAGGGCAGCAGAATGTTGAAATGTTCTATCTTTATCATTAAAGTGGCAGAAAATCATTTATTAGTAGGCACTGGGGACAGAAGATGCCTGATTTTATATCTTTGTCATATTTGTACAGTTGTTTCAACAAGTAACTTAAAGACAAAATGGAAAAAGGAGGTTTGTGCCTGAGATCATGTTGATGTGAAACCAGGGATGGCCACCTTGTGCCAGGTGAGTTAAGTTTACTTGGCAGGTAGACCGCAGAGCTCCTGAGAAGCAAGGGTTGGAATTTTTCTGCTGGGTGCCCCTTAGGTTCTGTGACTTGACTGATTGTGAGTCATGTTTTGGGAAAGACCTGATCACAGGAAAAGGGTGGGAATAAAGTGATTTGGGGAGCAGCTAACAGCATTCATCACGGCTCACGGCCTGAAAGAATTTGAAAGAAACAGGAAAACAAATGCTTCTTATGGAATCAGAGAATGTGAGGGCTGGACAATCCCAGAAAATGAGGAACACTCATTCCATTTTCCAGATGAGAAAACAGAGGCCCAGCAAGGTGAAATCCCTCACCCAAGTTGCACCCATCTCTCCTCCCCACTGCATGGTTCATGAAAGCAGGAATCTTCCTGTCGTGATCACTGCTGAACCCCAAAAAGGGCCAGGCATCTAGCAGCTGCTCCAAAAATTTTGGTTGACTGTAGGAACAATGCTATTTCTTTCTTTCTCACTCTTATTCAGGATTGTGCCAAGAATTCCCCAGGTTGCAATGTAATTCGATAAATGTAAATATTGATTGAGTTTTGTTGTGATGAGGACTTAGGCTTTGAAGGTAACAGACTTGGTTCAGATCTTGGTTCTGCCACTCAATAGCTGTTTGGCTTTGGGAAAATTACTAAACCTCTCTGAGCTTATTTCCTCCCTTGTAAAGTGGGGATAAATGTATCTGAGCCAGCAGAGCACCTGCATGAGAGATGTGCACTAAATACTGGTCTTTCTCACTCTCCCACGCCATCTCTCTGTTCTTCCCAGAGAAGTTGTACAGAAGTATATAGTACTATTTTTTAAAAATTAATTAATTAATTTTTGGCTGCGTTGGGTCTTCGTTGCTATGTGCGGGCTTTCTCTAGTTGCAGTGAGCAGGGGCTGCTCTTTGTTGCGGTGCGCGGGCTTCTCATTGCGGTGGCTTCTCTTGCTGCACTTGTTGTGGAGCACCGGCTCTAGGCGCGCGGGCTTCAGTAGTTGTGGCCTGCAGGCTCAGTAGTTGTAGCGCATGGGCATAGCTGCTCCGCGGCATGTGGGATATTCCCTGACCAGGGCTCGAACCCATGTCCCCTGCGTTGGCAGGCATATTATCCACTGCGCCACCAGGGAAGTCTGATATAGTACTTTATAAAGAGGGGTTTTAATTTATTTCAGATAGTGTACATTTTTCTTGTAGAAAAGATTATTCCACTATAGAAACATTAACACGCAATGCCACTACAAATGCAGTATTCTATGCGTTAGGTATTATCAGTAAACTTTATATGTAATTGGGCAAATGCCAAAGCACTAGGTACTGGGGAGTAAGAAGACTCAAATCTGGGGTGCCCCCCCACCCCAATTTCAAGAGCAGTGTGTGTTTTTCAAATCCATATTTCATCTGGTCTTTGTTTCTCATCCATCCTCTGTGTCTGCCTTTCTTAAGAAGGCCCAGATCCTCCGCTTTCACACCCTCCTGGCTGGCTGTGCCCCAGCTCCCTCGCTGGAACCTCTGCATGCCTGGGTGTGCCTGCTCTCCCTGTGCATCACCAGCTTTGCCAGGGAGCTGCTGTATCGTGCACTGCTTGCTGTACCCCAGAGTGCCTAGACTCTTCTGGTACATTAAGTACACTCTCATCACCATGAGTGCACGCCCATCCCCTTACCTTATATCCTGCCTCTAAGCCAGGCTTGGGGGTGACTGCAGTGTGCATTCAGCTATGTGAGGTGCCGGGATCAAAGTGAAGTTCCCAACTTTTGAAGTTGCAGGCTTGAGGGGCACACAGTGATTTAAAGTCGGGTCACCTGACTTAAAGGGGGCGCTGGTTGATTAAAAGCCGGGCAGCTGACTTAAACCTTGCGTCCCTCAGCTGCAGGACGAGACCAACTTTGGCGGAGCACGGGTTTGCTCCAAGCCAGCACAGCTGTTCAGGAAGAGCTTCCAGTAGCGCCTTAGTGCAGGGGGACTTGGTCTGTTGTTTTGCCGCTGCCCTCAGAGGGGGGCCACCTGCTCTTCTGAAGGAGAATCAGGGAGGGGGAAGTGCAGAGTCCCGGCTGGAGTTGCGGCACCCCTTGTCTGATGGCAGGGAAGGGGGGGCGGGGCTGTGTGGTGTCCTGGGGCTGGACTCACCAGGTCGACTCAGCCTCTCAGGCTCCTAACCTCCCCCCACACATCCCACAGGAGTTTCCAATAATATGTAATTGTGTCTTAGGCTCTCGGTCTTCAAACTCATACCCAGGCTCCCAGGTCCCTTGATTCAGCCAATTCCTCTGTTCTCTTTCTTCTGTTAGATACGGTCCCAGAGGGAGGGGCTGGGGGATGGGACTGGAGGGACCCCGGAAGCACTGGCCTCAGCTGACTAAAGAGATACGGGGCCTGCGCTCTCACATATGTGCGAGGACCCTTAAGGTGGAATCGAGGGGGCCAGTTAGAGGCAGTCCTTGCTGCCTCAAGTGAGTATGGATCACCGTCGGGTGGGGAGCACGCTGACCCCTGAGAAGTACTGTTAGGAGGATGTGTTCCTCCCTCAGCTTCAAGGACGTGGGTGGACTTCAGGACTCCAGTTCCCTTCCAGGCCTTCAGGTGCAACTGCACCCCAGCGGCCTTGCAGACCTGGCTTCCTGTCCCAGAACTTGCCAGGCTTGAGGAAGAATCCAGACTGCAGAGATGGTGCCTGAGCGCTCCAGCTTAAGAAGTGCTGTCCCTGGGGACCCAAAAGTGGCTGGAGGAAGGGTGAAGGGAGTAGGGGGGTGGGGTAGGGAGGGGTGGCTGCCCTGGGAGACGTTGAGAGAGAAATATCACCCCCCACATCCCCTGCCCCTGCAACTGACCCATTGATGCCCTAGGATCTCAGGGCCTTTTAGTCAGAGATGCCTCTGCTTCTTTACTCCTGTGTTCAAAACTATGCAAAACCAACTCTTCATCCTCTTGCTGCCTTGCCAGGACTTTTAAAGCACTGTTCTCTTGAAGCACTCGTTTCCTAAACTGCAGTTTGGAGCTGTCCCAGCTATTTAAAAGTGTTCTCCTTAAACTGAGACTAAATCCTACTCTTTTGGAAAAACGACCTTCACTTCAGAGGAGATCGTCTTTTCTGCCCATTCCTTCCTTCTACTTCCCTCTTAAGAAGCCCTATGCTCAAACAGCTTGGTGATTTATTTTTTGCTTGATGTCAAAAAGAAACCTTCCCCATGCACCCCAAAAATCTTTCCTGGAACATAGGTGTTTCAAAACCATGACCGTGTTTTGCAGTTAGTATACACTGTGTCGACTGCCTAGCAATCCCTCCAAGAGCCAGAGGTGAGTGATACCTTTACTTATTTGATTAGATGCCCTTCAAGTTTAGGAAGGTTCCATTCTTATGCCCCAGCAGATAAGACAGAGCCCTGGATGGCTGTGGCTGTGATTAGATAACTTCTGATGATTTTATTTCCCTTACTGAGCTGCTGCTTCTAGGTTAAATTCATTTTATTACCTGTCCTTTTTTTTTTTTTTTTTTTTTGCGGTACGCGGGCCTCTCACTGTTGTGGTCTCTCCCATTGCGGAGCACAGGCTCCGGACGCGCAGGCTCAGCGGCCATGGCTCACGGGCCTAGCCGCTCCACGGCATGTGGGATCCTTCCGGACCGGGGTACGAACCCGTTTCCCCAGCATTGCAAGTGGACTCTCAACCACTGCGCCACCAGGGAAGCCCTACCTGCCCATTTTTAAAGAAAGACTGACAAAGTCACTGTAATAGGTCAGGAGTCTGAGCTCAGCGTTGGTCAAAGGTACTCACAGGGAGGAAGGTGAATAAAAATAGGTGGGTAAAATAGGAGGGTTGGCAAGTACAGTCAGGACAACCGTGTTCACTCTGCATACTAATAAAGGCCAGAATCTCCTCATTTATCTCTGCTGGGAAGTTCTGATGGTTTCACAGGATCAATCTCAAATCATATTCAAACAAGGGGGCTTCTCAGAGGGCTCTGAAGCACCAGCAGAGCCCACCTGCATTCCCACTTTGGCACTCCAGGATCAGAGTTGGGTTTGGAGATGGGGTTGCTGTAACCCCAAGGAGGTGAGCAGAGAGGAGGAGTTGATTACCGGTCTCCTCTGACTCTCTGGCCCAAATTGCCTGGCTTCACAGGAGGGACAGAGTTTTGCTTTCAGCATCTGATGGGGGCACTTCTAGGCTGGTGGGGTTGACCAGTGGCCCGACAGCCTGACAGGCTGACTGTGGTGTGACTGCCCTTTGTTTCTCCAGAATCTGTACATCAGGAGGTGCATGGTTGCAGGAGCCCATTCACCGCCCCCCCCCCAAGGGGGATGGCACCTTCTCTCTCTGTACACTATGATCACCAGGTACTTGAAATGAATGCAAGTTTTTTGACTTCAAGGAAGAGCTCACATAACCCCTTCTGCCCCATAATGTGTGGGATTTACTATAATGGAAGGACATTATAAAGAACAGGTAGAAAACTCACCTGTTGGTCTCCATGTAGGAGTTTATTTTGCATGAATCTCTCCTACATGAGTAGATAGCAGAGGTTTATTTTTGTTCCCGTGTGTGTAGTTGTGGCAGAGGATGTAGGTATGGTGATTTGAAGCCCTCAAATAAATATTCTCAGAATTCTCAAGACTTCTCTTGATTGGAACCGAAAGAGACCTAGAAAAGGAGGAAAAGAAAAGGAGGAGGGAGAACGAATACTGTTTCTCAGTAAATTCACCTTCCTGGTTGATTGTTCTGTCTTCTCATTTCTTTTAACTTCTATGTATGTCTATGGAATAATGTAGAAAGGCTGATTTTTATGCTTTAAAAGATTTTACATCACAAAGAAACTAGAATTGGCTAACAGAACTTATTCAAATCAATGTTACATAGAGACTTTGATATTAAATTTGTATACTAAAATGGGTTAATCCAAATTTTCTTTCTTTTTGAGTGAATATTTGTAACATTTTTGTAGATAATAATTTATCCTAGATATACAAAATTGTGAGAATGGGTACCATTTTTCACCACTTAAATGATTTATTTTAAATGAATAGATCGTACACTTTAAATGCCAATGTGGTGTCTTACATGTTGTTTTTTAATTCCTTGATTTTCAAAACTTGTGTTTATTTATTTGATTTCTATCTAATAATCTGTCTCCCCTTTATTGTTTCTTACTTTATATTTTATTGATCTATAGTTAATTTACACTATTATATTAGTTTCAGAGGTACAACATAGTGATTCATAAATGTTTAGGTTCTTCTCCATTTATACTTATTATAAAAGAGTGGCTCTATTCCCCATGCTATACAGTACGTCACTGTAGATTATTGATTTTATACATAGTGGATTATTCCTCAGAATCTCATACCACTATTTTGCTCCTCCACCCTGTCTCTCCCTGCTGGTAACCACTAGTCTGTTCTTTAATCTGTGAGTCTGTTTCATTGTTGTTGTTGTTGTATTCAATTTTTTAGATGCCATGTGTAAGTGATAACCTACCAGCCTTGTTTTCTCTGCAGCTTATTTTACTAAGCATAATACCCTCCAAGTCCATCCATGTTCTTGCAAATGGCAAAATTTCATTTTTTGCTGAAGTCATCATAAAAAATCTTTTTTATGCCCTAACCTATTGATGAACACTTAGTTTGACTCTATATCTTGGCTATGGCAAATAACACTGTTATGAACATTGGTGTGCAGTTATTTTTTTTTGAAATAGTGTTTTTGTTTTCTTCTGATATACCCAAGAGGGAAATTGCTGGATATTATGGCAGTTCTATTTTTAGTTTTTTGTGGAACCTCCATTCTGCTTTCCACAGTAGCTGCACTACCTCACATTCACATCAAGAGTGTACAAGAGTTTCCCTTTCTCCACATCCTCACTAACCTTTGTTATTTGTGACCTTTTTGATGACAGCCATTCTGATAAGACTGAGGTGATATATCTCATAGTTTTGATTTGCATTTTATTGCTGATTAGCTATGTTTAGCATCTTTGTGAGTTCTGGCTATCTGTATTTTTTCCTTGGAAAAATGTCTATTTAGGTCTTCTCATTTAAAAAAATATTTTGGGTGTTGTTCTGATATTGAGTTGTATGTGCTGTTTCTGTAGTTTAGATATGAACCCTTGCTTGGTCAACTTTTTGGTGTTAACCTCTTATCATGTGCAAATATTGTCTCTCCTTCAGCAGGTTGTCTTTTCATTTTGTCTTTGGTTTCCTTTGCTGTGCAAAATCTTTTAAGTTTAATGAAGTCCCATTTGTTTATTTTTGCCTTTGTTACATTTGCCTTAGTAGACTGAACCCAAAACTGTTGCTATCATTTATGTTGAAGAATGTTCTGTATTTTCCTCTTGGGGTTTTATGGTCCTACATTTAGGTCTTTATTCAGTTTTGCGTTTATTTTATCTATGGTGTGCTAAAATACTCTAATTTTATTCTTTTCCATGTAGCTGACCAGGTTTCCCAGTACCACTTATTGAAGAGACAGTTTTTTCTCCATATTGCCTGCTTTGTCATAAATCAATTAAATATAAGTGTGTGGGCTTATTTCTGGGGTCTCTATTCTATTCCAGTGATCTTTGTGTCTGTTTTTGCTCCAGTCCGATTCTCTTTGATTACTGTCGCTTTGCAGTATAATCTGAAGTCAAGGTGCGTGATGGCTTCAGCTCTGTTCTTTCTCAAGACTGTTTGGCTATTTGGAGTCTTTGTGTTTCTATACAAATTTTAAAATTACTTTTTCAAGTTCTGTGAAAATGCTTTGGTATTCTGATAGGGATTGCATTAAATCTGTAGATTGTCTTTGGTAGTATAGTTATTTTAACAGTATTAATTCTTCCAGTCCATGCACCTGCTATATTTTCCCATCTTTTTCTGTTGCCTTCAACTTCTTTCACCAATGGCTGATAGATTTCTGAGTACATGTCTTTTACCTGATTAGGTGTGTTTGTTCCTAGGTATCTTATTCTTTTTGGTGTGATTGCGTATGGTATTGTTTTCTTAATTTTTTTTCTTCCTGACAGCTTTGAGTTTTGTTTTTTTCTTCTTTTTCTAATTCCTTCAGGTGTAATGTTAGGTTCTTTATTTGATATTTTTCTTGTTTCCTAAAAATAAGCTTGTATCACTATAACTTCCCCCTGTGAACTGCGTTGGCTGTGTCCCATAGATTTTGGATCATTGTGTGTTCATTTTCATTTGTCTTGGGTATTTTTAGAATCCCTCTTTAATTTCTTCAGTGTTCCTTTCTTCCCCTTTTATTCCCTTCATCTGTGATCTGAGGACTATCTTTAATATTATGTTTGGGTTTCTTTCAGTTTTGTGTATGTGTGTGTGATTATTTAAGTTGCTGAGCTCTTAATTTCACATGGACACTAACAACCCTGCATTGTCACTCTGCTCCCCCACAGTTACTGAATTTGACCTTATATTTTACATCTACTTGTTTTGTGTGTCCCTTAACTTCTTATTGTGAATATAGATGATTTTATTACTGTTCTCTTTCATCCTTCCTATTAGCTGTGTACATGGTTGATTTACTGCCTTTGTTGAATATTTGCCTTATCCAGTGAGGTTTTTCCTTTAGTAAGTTTCCTTTCCTAATTTTTATGTTTCAGTCGTGGCCTTTTCTCTTTCACTGAGAAAAGCCCCTTTAAGATTTCTCATAAAGCTGGTTTGGCGATGCTGATATCTTTTAGTTTTCCTTCTCTGCAAAACTTTAGATCTCACCATCATATCTGAAGGAGAGCCTTGCTGTGTAGAGTATTTTTGGTTATAGGCTTTTCCCTTTCATGACTTTAAATATACCATGCCACTCCCTTCTGGCATGCAGAGGTTATCCTGAAAAGTCAGCTGATAACTTTATGCAAGTTCCCATGTTTGTAACCTGTTGCTTTTCCTTTGCTCCTTTTACTAGTGTCTTTTTATCTTTTTTTTTTTTTTGCCATTTTAATTACAATGAGTCTTGGTGTGATCCTCTTTGGGTTGATCCTGTTTTGGCCTTACTGTGTTTACTGGACTTGGATGTCTGTTTTCTTTCCCAGGTTAGGGAAGTTTTCAGCTCTTATGTCTTCAGGTATGTTCTACACTGCTTTCTCTTTCCTTTTTGCTTCTGGGACCAGTATAATGCAAATATTAATACACTTGATGTTGTTTCACAAGTCTGCTCAACTTTCCTCATTTCATTTTAATCTGTTGTTTTACCGTTCATCTTCAGTGATTGCCAGTACTCCGTCCTTCAGTTTTCTGATTCATTCCTCCGTATCATTTAGTCTAAAGTAGTTTCCTTTTAGTGTATTTTTCATTTCAGTTATTGTATTCCTCATCTCTGTTTTGTTGTTCTCTAATGGTCTAACTCTTTTTAAAAAAATTCTAACTTCTTGCTCTGGTTGTCCATTCTTCTTCTCAGTTCTTTGATCATCTTTACAGTCATTACCTTGATCTCTTTGTTGAGGAGATTGGCTATCTCCACTTCACTTAGATCTTCTTCTGAGTTCTTATCTTGTTCCTTCATTTGGATCGTGTTTCTGTGTCACCTCATTTTTCTTAACTTGCTGTTTTTATTGCTATGTATGTAGTAGGTTCATTACATTTCCTGACCTTGGAGAAGTGGCCTTTTGTAGGAGAGGTCCTATGTGTCCCAGCAGCCCACTGTCCCTTGGTCACTAGAACTATATCTTCTAGGTGTACTCCCTATGTGGGCTGCTTGGGCTCTTCTGTTGTGGTGGGCTGACTACTGTGGGTTGTCTGGTAGGCTTGGCTGCCCCCAGAGTGCTTGTTTGCCAGACTCTGCCTTGTATGGAGGCTGTCTGTGCTGCTTGGTGAGGCTAAATCATAAGGCAGCTGGCTGCACAACTCTGAGGGACACCAAATCTAGTGCTGGTTCACTTATGGGTATAATTGCAGTCCAGGTGATATCAGGGCTAGTGCCCAGTCACTGGTCCTGAGGCGATGCTGGCTACTGGGAGGAAGACACAGGTCCTGAGTTCTGGCTGCAGGGCCCAGGAGTCACAGAGTTGGTGTTGGATCACTGTTCCTGACACAGCTATCTGCAGGGTCTGGCATATCCCTAATCTTGTGTTGGCATTCTGATGGGCAGGGTCAGGACCCAGCTGAGTCCATGGCTGCTTCTGGCCTGCAAGTGAGTGTTCTGGTCACACAGGCTGCTGGGCTGTGGTATTCCTGGAGCTGATGTGTGCCTGTTGGTGTATGAGGCTGATCCCACTGCTAGAGCAGGTTTGCTTTTGGGTAGGTCCAAGCTCCATCCAGTCCCTGTGCAGTAATCACCTGCCGTTGGTGAGGCTGATTCCAAGGCCAGAGCAGGCTCACTTGTCAGAGGGGCCAGGGACTCTGGGGTTGGTGCCTGTCCACTGAGATGTGGAGGCTGGTCCTGGGGCTTTTGGTGGCTGGGCCCATGTCCAGGGACAGCTGTCCATTGAAAGGGTCTGAAGGCAGCCTGTTTGCTGGTGGATGGGGCTATGCCCCTTCTCAGTTAGTTGCTTGGCCTGCAGCATCCTAGTACTTGTGTCTATAGTCTGGTGGAAATGGGTAGGGCTAGATCCTGAGGCTAAAAAGATAGAGGGAGGATTCTGAAATTATGCTTGCTGGTACCAGTGGCCACGAAGTAGAAGGAGCTCCCCCAAATGGCTGCTGCCAGTGTCTATGTCCCCGAGGCTATGCTGTAGTTGCCTCTTGCCTCTCTGGGATACTCTCCAAGATCAGGAGGTAGATGTGACCCAGGATCCGTTCAAATGACTGCTTCTGTTCTGATACTCGGATCATGTGGGATTTTGTTAGCATATTTTAAGAGTGGAATCTCTATTTCCCACAACCCTCTGGCTCTCTGGAAAATAAGCACTACTGGTTCTTCAAAACCCAACTTTCTAAGAACTCTTCTTTCCAGCACAGGGTCCCTGGGCTTGGAAGCCTGATGTTGGGTTCATACCCCTTGCTACCTGGGTGCACCTCAGAAATTGTAATTATTCTCCCGTTTGTGGGCCACCCACCTGGTGGTATGGGTCTTGACTCTGTTGAGATTTTGCCCTTCCTTCCTGTCTTGCCGAGGTGCCTTCCTTATATCTTTAGCTCTAAAACATCTTTTATGGTAGGTCCCGGCCTTTTTCATCAATTGCTGTTCTGTAAACAGTTGTGACTTTGGTGTGCCCATGAGAGGCATCAAGCTCTGGGTCTTTGAATGCTACCATCTTGGACAATCTCTCCACTTCATTCTTAAATCATATTATTTAATTTTTCTTAGTATCTTATTTGATTAGCAACCGTTTGAAATTTATTATCACTCATGTTTACTTTGCCTGTTTTAAAAAATTGAATAGTGCATTCATTCATTTTGAAATGAAGGTAGTGACCTGTGAATTTCCATACCTCAAAAATCAATGATAGGAAAAAGCCTTTTCTACCTGTGTTACCCTCAAACTCTGCACCTCACCCCAGCCTGGGTATTAACCTCTTGCACCCATGCTTACCTTCTGTTTTTGGACCATTAACCATCACTGCATTTGTATGTGTGTTGACAAAGTGAACTCTAGTCTTTCCAGTTTTTGTGTTTTGTTTTTTAGTTTAGGGAACAGTCCTACTATGAATGTACATTTACTGGTCTGCTGAAGTTCATATATAAACCTGTCAAGCACATTACCAGAATTGGAATTGCTTGTATATACACTATGATAAATTTTAGAGACAATGGTAGAACAGAAGTAAATTGTATTTCAAATCCCACAATATTCTCACGCCATGAAAACCCTTCCCTTTTTAATATATTTGTGTGTAGTTTATCTTTATGCCCATACTATATTTCCCAGAGATGCGTAAGTGTTATGTTTCTTGCTAGCACATTTACCATATTGTTCAAAGTCAGGCGTTTAGTGGTTTTAGCATGATCATATTTCCATGAACTCACAAATACAAGATATTCTCTCACACTATCTTTTACTTCCTGCTGTTTTATATTGCCCTCCTAATTCTCAGTCCTTGTCTTCCTTTATGCTCTTCATCAACCTGGATAGGTTATACTATTTTCTCCCTTATTCAAGACCAATAGAATAGAATAGAACACCCAGAAATAAACCCTGATATATGGCCAAATGATTTTTGACAAGTTGCCAAGACTTTTCAAAGTAGAAAGGACAGTATTTTCAACAAATGGTGCTGAGAAGTCTTGTTGTCAACATGCAAAAGAAGGAAGATGGACCCTTCCCTAACATGCTAGGCAAAAATTAATGAAAACGTATCAAGAAACTAAATATAGGACCTAATAAAATAAAAAGTCTTAGCAGAAGACACAGGACAAGAGCTTCATGACATTGGATTTGGCAGTGTTCCTCAATATGAAATGAAGGAACAACAAAGGTACAGCTAACAATAAAATAAACAATATGCACTACATAATTAAAAAAATATGTATCAAAGAAATGTAAACAGAATAAAATGGCAACCCACAAGATGGGAGAAAATATTTGAAAGCCATCTATCTGAAAAGATATTTCTATTCAGAATATACAGAGAACTCCTACAACTCAACAAAAAGCAAATACCGTGATTCAAAAATGGATAAAAGACTTGAATAGATGGTTCTTCAAAACAATGTACAAATGACTAAGCACTTGAATAGATGCTCCATATCACTAAATGCATGTTTATATATTTGTGTGCATGCATACACACACAAGCACACAGACACATACACAAGCAGAAAACAAGTATTGGTGAGGATGTGAGGGAGTTGGAAGCATTGTGCTCTGTCAGTAGGAATGTAGAATGATACAGCTGCTTTGCAAAAGAGTATGGCAATTTTTCAGATATTGAAAAATAGAATTACTACATGATCCAGGAATTTTACTATGAGGTATACCCAAAGGAATTGAAATCAGGGTCTTAAAGTTATATTTGTACTCCACTGTTTAGCGCAGTAATAATCACAGTAGCTAAAATATGAAAGCAACCTAAGTGTCCATCCACTAGTTCCTGGATAAGCAAAGTGTGGTATACCCACATAATACAATATTATTCAGTGTTAAGAAGGAAAAGATCTAGGAATATGCTACAACATGGATGAATCCTGAGGAAATTTAGCTACCAAAAATGCCATTTTTGTGACTTTTAGTGAGTCATAACAATGCAAATACTTATTTCAATTATATGGGGTACTTAGTGTAGTCAAAACCATAGAAATCGGGAGGGTACTGATGCTTTTCAGGTGGTTATGGAACAAAAAGGAAAGTTATGTTTAAAGGATATAGAGTTACAGTTTTAAAACGTAGAAAAGAATTAGAAAGATAAATGGCTATGTTGATCGCCCAATAATATGAATGTATTTAATATCACTGAATGGTGCACTTTATAATAATTAACATGTTATATTTTATGTTATTTGATTTTACCAACATACAAAATTGGGAAAGAATGTAATATCAGGAAAGGGAGTGGACCTGGGATAGAGCAGAGAGTAATCAGAGGGTGAGACAATGCATATGTTGAAGAGGAAGAGGCGAGAGTCTTCATTGGCCAGAAGATACTTTATAAAAATGGAAGAAAATTACTCTGAGGGTGTATTAAATAGATATCTGTGGGTGTACTGCTATCTCCCTTGGGTTATCTCAAAGAGTCTTTAATAAAGTCCATAAGGCTTGTTGAGGCTTTTTTAAAAACTGGATTCCCTAGGAGATAATTAGAGGGTGGTACTTAAGTGTATGTCTAGGTTGACAGATTTTGCAGGGAAGATGAACCTGAGAACAGTGGAGGCCCTGAGAGTGTAAGTACATGGAAATTGGAAAAAAAATAATAAAGGGAATTAGGGAAACTTTGGACTTTGAAGGTCATGTATTACTGAGTCAGACCTGAGGTTCCTAAGGAGTTATATACACAGTTGTTATTTGGATTACTTGTTGATAAAGATAAGTGGAAAAACTAGAGTCGTTTCCAAGTGTAGGTAAGATATAATGAGAGGATGGAGGTGGAAAGTAGGGAGGCCCAGAGAAAAGTGGGAAGGTCATATTGGGCCAAGATGGTGGTAATATCCAGCAGAACGGATGGTAGGGCAGACTATGGATTCATCTTTTTTATTTCGGCTCCCCACCTCATCCTTAATAATTCTTTGGGAATATTTCATTGCTCTGTGATGCAGGTACAGAATTCGAGTGAGGAGACTACACCCTCAGTGTCCAGCTGTCTGAGTCCTCAGTGTGCTTCAAATGATGGGGAACTATTGCTTCTTTATGAGAAGAGTTAGTACCTCGTAGCTAAGCTTAAGCTGGAGCTTATGCAATATTGATTCCATTTTATATATTCTGTTGGCATGGAGGTTCCTTCTCCTCTTTTCTTGACCATTATGAAATGAATCTATATTTCTCAATATTTGGGTATATCAGATAAATACATTAAGTAAAGGAATCTTATATATTGCTCCCTGCATAGTTTGCTCTTTCTTGTTTCTCTTTTACCTTTACTAAATTAGCACAGGGAGAGACCGTGAAATGTTCTAATCAGGAGAGATTAGAACATCATATTTCCAGAGAGGTTGGTTGGACAGAGCAGGGTTCCCAGTGAGAATCAAAGCTTCTGTTTCTACTTGGAAGTGTACCTGTATAGAGTAGAGGGCTCCAGGAAATATCCTAGAATATTGCAATGTCCCTGAGGGGGATCATTAAGAGAGGCAGGATCTGGTACCAGGTCAGTGTACTATGACATGTTTGTCAGTCATCTGATGTGAGATTCTCAGAGCCAATCCCATATAGTAGGGCTGAGTGCAGAGTGATGAAGAACCTGTGAAAGCCTTTGATTGCATGTTAAAGATGAAGCTCTGATTTTGGGGAGACTTTTCTTACCTGACTGAATGTCACCCTTCTGTGGGGATGAGATTCTGTGCTTTTCCTCTCTTGACGACCACTGACTGAAAATCATTAGAGGATCATGTCTAGACAGCATTGTTTATTTAATTTCTTAAAGAAGAAAACATTTTTATCCACTTTCACATTGAGGATCAAGGGGAATGACATCAGTGAAAATGTCAGAGTAGGGAGCTCTGGCTTGTGTCCATCGCCAGAAAAACTGACATACGTGGTAAAACCTGTCAGAATGATCTTAGCAACACATGTAAGTTTTCTTTTCTTTTCGTCCTGTAGATTTATCTTTCACTGAAACTTAACTTACTACAGGATGTGGAGAATAAACAGGGAAGTAGAGACTGTATTTCCTGATGAGAGAATCACTAAGTCACATTAACTCTTCTGAGCTATGTCTTACTCACCATGACTGTAATTAAAACAAACAAACAAGACACTTTTTTTGTAAGTCAGTTCTGGCATTTCCTCGTTAAAGACAAGGTAACAGATACAGACTTAGATCTACCAGAATTGAGCAAATTTTAGATTGTACCTGTGCTGAATATATGAGCATGACCTGCTAGAAATCTTCATTATACTTATTGCCACAACTGACAAATTCCCTTTTTCCACTCCTGATATGTTGCATGTAAGGAATGCATAGGTCACTAACCCCAGCAGGTCACAGGTAAACTCTGTCACATGGATTACTGCATGTTTTCCTGCTGGAAGACCACACATTCTCGAGTATCATGCCTGCAGAGTATCTGGGCTCTTCTTTTTTCTGGATAAAGGTTAGATAATCACCTAATTTTATGAGAAATATATAAATTGTATTTGCATATTCTTCAGGTTTTTATTTATCCATTCTCTTTCAAGTCCTAAGTGCAAATATTAAAGTGATTTCCAAGAGGGTGGTAAATAAGACAGCTACGTTTATGCTCCAAAATTAGCAATAAAGCATAATACAATTGTAAATGCATTAATATGTGATTAATATGTAGATACTTATGTAAATGCAATTTTAGTAATGCTTTGTGGAGAGCTTCAGAATCTAGGTATTAAAAAAAAGAAGAAGGAGTTCTTGAAACTCTCAGGGAATTATATAGAAGTCTTTGTGTCTATAAATATCAATCTGGAATAATGCATTTTCTCAGAAATAAACTTGGCATAAAATTGTAGGAAAAACCTTCATGAAATGAAAGAGCATGTGAGATGGCCATACAAGAAAAAGAATATTCTCAGAGAATAATGAACAGTGTGGAGTTCAGTAGAAGGGTAATACAGATTCAGAGAGTAAAACTTTGGAGAACCTAATTATGAGTTCCTCATATTTCATCTTTGGAGAGACGGTAGTCATTTGAAATATGATGTTATAAGATGACATTAACATACTTAAATACTTTCGTTTAGAAATGACCACTTAGAACCAGAATAAATGAAAGAGAACAGAAAATTATGTTTTCGTTGATTTTTAAAGACCTCAGGTGAGTGCTGATAATTTAAAAATACATGATGTCTTTCACTGCAAAGTAAAGGAGCTGTTACAGTGGAGGATTCCTGGACTGAATGTCAATATTATGACATAGTATGAGTGTGTTTCGTGTTTGGTAATTGCAATCATTGTTGCGTTTGTGTGGTCATCCATTTATAATGCTTGGTGTCAGTTTATCTCTTGTAAAAATAAAATACAGTGTGTGTGTGTGAAAAAAATACATGATGTCTTGACTAAAGTTGTATGGAATTTGAGATCGGGAAAAAAGCATTTCTTTTCTGTAATGCTAGGATGCTAAGTGGACATTTTTGCAAGAAAGAGATTTCAGGATGCAAATCTCATGTCTCTAAGGTAGGAAGTCAGTTCATGGCAGAACATTCTATTAAACTTGTGTGAGTGGAGAAATATTTCTTTGGAAGGAAGAGGTCAGAAATCCATTTTTAATAATGTTAGTGGTTTATAGTATACCGAATGAGCAAAATGGCTATTTCTGAACTTTAGAAAAAAATAATATAGTTTTTCTGCCTTTATATTATGAAGCTGATGTAAAATATCAAAAATTCTTTATTTTGAAAAACAATGTAATTGATTTGACATAATTCATATATATTGAACCTGTGGTACACACACACAATAAAACTTACATTCAAAAAAATTTTTGCACTAAAGAAATATTTTCAAGTGTAGTTGATTTACAATGCTGTGGGTTTTTTTTTTTTTTTTTTTTTTTTAGTTTCTGCTTTATAACAAAGTGAATCAGTCATACATATACATCTGTTCCCACATCCCTTCCCTCATGCATCTCCCTCCCTCCCACCCTCCCCATCCCACCCCTCCAGGCGGTCACAAAGCACCGAGCTGATCTCCCTGTGCTCTGCGGCTGCTTCCCACTATCTATCTACCTTACGTTTGGTAGTGTATATATGTCCATGCCTCTCTTTCCCTTTGTCACAGCTTACCCTTCCCCTTCCCCATATCCTCAAGTCCATTCTCAAGTAGGTCTGTGTCTTTATTCCCGTTTTACCCCTAGGTTCTTCATGACATTTTTTTTTTTTAATTCCATATATATGTGTTAGCATACGGTATTTGTCTTTCTCTTTCTGACTTACTTCACTCTGTATGACAGACTCTAGGTCTATCCACCTCATTACAAATAGCTCAGTTTCGTTTCTTTTTATGGCTGAGTAATATTCCATTGTATATATGTGCCACATCTTCTTTATCCATTCATCCGATGATGGACACTTAGGTTGTTTCCAGCTCCGGGCTATTGTGAATAGAGCTGCAATGAACATTTTGGTACATGTCTCTTTTTGAATTATCGTTTTCTCAGGGTATATGCCTAGTAGTGGGATTGCTGGGTCATATGGTAGTTCTATTTTTAGTTTTTTAAGGAACCTCCATACTGTTCTCCATAGTGGCTGTACCAATTCACATTCCCACCAGCAGTGCAAGAGTGTTCCCTTTTCTCCACACCCTCTCCAGCATTTATTGTTTCTAGATTTCTTGATGATGGCCATTCTGACTGGTGTGAGATGATATCTCATTGTAGTTTTGATTTGCATTTCTCTAATGATTAATGATGTTGAGCATTCTTTCATGTGTTTGTTGGCAGTCTGTATATCTTCTTTGGAGAAATGCCTATTTAAGTCTTCTGCCCATTTTTGGATTGGGTTGTTTGTTTTTTTGCTATTGAGCTGCATGAGCTGTTTATAAATTTTGGAGATTAATCCTTTGTCAGTTGCTTCATTTGCAAATATTTTCTCCCATTCTGAGGGTTGTCTTTTGGTCTTGTTTATGGTTTCCTTTGCTGTGCAAAAGCTTTGAAGTTTCATTAGGTCCCATTTGTTTATCTTTGTTTTTATTTCCATTTCTCTAGGAGGTGGGTCCAAAAGGATCTTGCTGTGATTTATGTCATAGAGTGTTCTACCTATGTTTTCCTCTAAGAGTTTGATAGTTTCTGGCCTTACATTTAGGTCTTTAATCCATTTTGAGCTTATTTTTGTGTATGGTGTTAGGGAATGATCTAATCTCATACTTTTACATGTCCCTGTCCAGTTTTCCCAGCACCACTTATTGAAGAGGCTGTCCTTTCTCCACTGTACATTCCTGCCTCCTTTATCAAAGATAAGTTGGCCATATGTGCGTGGGTTTATCTCTGGGCTTTCTATCCTGATCCACTGATCTATCTTTCTGTTTTTATGCCAGTACCACACTGTCTTAATTACTGTAGCTTTGTAGTATAGTCTGAAGTCAGGCAGCCTGATTCCTCCAGCTCCGTTTTTCGTTCTCAAGATTGCTTTGGCTATTCGGGGTCTTTTGTTTTTCCAAACAAATTTTGAAATTTTTTGTTCTAGTTCTGTGAAAAATGCCAGTGGTAGTTTGATAGGGATTGCATTGAATCTGTAGATTGCTTTGGGTAGTAGAGTCATTTTCACAATATTGATTCTTCCAATCCAGGAGCATGGTATATCTCTCCATCTATTTATATCATCTTTAATTTCTTTCATCAGTGTCTTATAATTTTCTGCATACAGGTCTTTTGTCTCCTTAGGTAGGTTTATTCCTAGATATTTTATTCTTTTTGTTGCAATGGTAAATGGGAGTGTTTTCTTGATTTCATTTTCAGATTTTTCATCATTAGTGTACAGGAATGCCAGAGATTTCTGTGCATTAATTTTGTATCCTGCTACTTTACCAAATTCATTGATTAGCTCTAGTAGTTTTTCGGTAGCATCTTTAGGATTCTCTATGTATAGTATCATGTCATCTGCAAACAGTGACAGCTTTACTTCTTCTTTTCCAATTTGGATTCCTTTTATTTCCTTTTCTTCTCTGATTGCTGTGGCTAAAACTTCCAAAACTATGTTGAATAAGAGTGGTGAGAGTGGGCCGCCTTGTCTTGTTCCTGATCTTAGTGGAAATGGTTTCAGTTTTTCACCATTGAGGACAATGTTGGCTGTGGGTTTGTCATATATGGCCTTTATTATGTTGAGGAAAGTTCCCTCTATGCCTACTTTCTGCAGGGTTTTTATCATAAATGGGTGTTGAATTTTGTCGAAAGCTTTCTCTGCATCTATTGAGATGATCATATGGTTTTTCTCCCTCAACTTGTTAATATGGTGTATCACATTGATTGATTTGCGTATATTGAAGAATCCTTGCATTCCTGGAATAAACCCCACTTGATCATGGTGTATGATCCTTTTAATGTGCTGTTGGATTCTGTTTGCTAGTATTTTGTTGAGGATTTCTGCATCTATGTTCATCAGTGATATTGGCCTGTAGTTTTCTTTCTTTGTGACATCCTTGCCTGGTTTTGGTATCAAGGTGATGGTGGCCTCGTAGAATGAGTTTGGGAGTGTTCCTTCCTCTGATATTGTTTGGAAGAGTTTGAGAAGGATGGGTGTTAGCTCTTCTCTAAATGTTTGATAGAATTCGCCTGTGAAGCCATCTGGTCCTGGGCTTTTGTTTGATGGAAGATTTTTAATCACAGTTTCAATTTCAGTGCTTGTGATTGGTCTATTCATATTTTCTATTTCTTCCTGAGTCAGTCTTGGTAGGTTGTGCATTTCTACGAATTTGTCCATTTCTTCCAGGTTGTCCATTTTATTGGCATAGAGTTGCTTATAGTAATCTCTCATGATCTTTTGTATTTCTGCAGTGTCAGTTGTTACTTCTCCTTTTTCATTTCTAATTCTACTGATTTGAGTCTTCTCCCTTCTTTTCTTGATGAGTCTGGCTAATGGTTTGTCAATTTTGTTTATCTTCTCAAAGAACCAGCTTTTAGTTTGGTTGATCTTTGCTATCGTTTCCTTCATTTCTTTTTCATTTATTTCTGATCTGATCTTTATGATTTCTTTCCTTCTGCTAACTTTGGGGGTTTTTTGTTCTTCTTTCTCTAATTGCTTTAGGTGCAGGGTCAGGTTGTTTACTCGAAATGTTTCCTGTTTCTTAAGGTGGGATTGTATTGCTATAAACTTCCCCCTTAGAACTGCTTTTGCTGCGTCCCATAGGTTTTGGGTCGTCGTGTCTCCATTGTCATTTGTTTCTAAGTATTTCTTAATTTCCTCTTTGATTTCTTCAGCGATCACTTCATTATTGAGTAGTGTATTGTTTAGCCTCCATGTGTTTGTATTTTTTACAGATCTTTTCCTGTAATTGATGTCTAGTCTCATAGCATTGTGGTCGGAAAAGATACTTGATACAATTTCAATTTTCTTAAATTTACCAAGGCTTGATTTGTGACCCAAGATATGATCTATCCTGGAGAATGTTCCATGAGCACTTGAGAAAAATGTGTATTCTGTTGTTTTTGGGTGGAATGTCCTATAAATATCAATTAAGTCCATCTTGTTTAATGTATCATTTAAAGCTTGTGTTTCCTTATTTATTTTCATTTTGGATGATCTGTCCATTGGTGAAAGTGGGGTGTTAAAGTCCCCTACTATGATTGTGTTACTGTCGATTTCCCCTTTTATGGCTGTTAGTATTTGCCTTATGTATTGAGGTGCTCCTATGTTGGGTGCATAAATATTTACAATTGTTATATCTTCTTCTTGGATCGATCCCTTTATCGTTATGTAGTGTCCTTCTTTGTCTCTTCTAATAGTCTTTATTTTAAAGTCTATTTTGTCTGATATAAGAATTGCTACTCCAGCTTTCTTTTGATTTCCATTTGCATGGAATATCTTTTTCCATCCCCTTACTTTCAATCTGTATGTGTCTCTAGGTCTGAAGTGGGTCTCTTGTAGACAGCATATATATGGGTCTTGTTTTTGTATCCATTCAGCCACTCTGTGTCTTTTGGTGGGAGCATTTAGTCCATTTACATTTAAGGTAATTATTGATATGTATGTTCCTATTCCCATTTCCTTAATGGCTTTGGGTTCGTTATTGTAGGTATAGTCCTTCTGTTGTGTTTCTTGCCTAGAGAAGTTCCTTTAGCATTTGTTGTAAAGCTGGTTTGGTGGTGCTGAACTCTCTCAGCTTTTGCTTGTCTGTAAACGTTTTAATTTCTCCATCAAATCTGAATGAGATCCTTGCTGGGTAGAGTAATCTTGGTTGCAGGTTTCTCTCCTTCATCACTTTAATTATGTCCTGCCACTCCCTTCTGGCTTGTAGAGTTTCTGCTGAGAGATCAGCTGTTAACCTGATGGGGATTCCCTTGTGTGTTATTTGTTGTTTTTCCCTTGCTGCTTTTAATAGGATTTCTTTGTGTTTAATTTTTGACAGTTTGATTAATATGTGTCTTGGCGTATTTCTTCTTGGATTTATTCTGTATGGGACTCTCTGTGCCTCCTGGACTTGATTAACTATTTCCTTTCCCATATTAGGGAAGTTTTCAACTATAATCTCTTCAAATATTTTCTCAGTCCCTTTCTTTTTCTCTTCTTCTTCTGGAACCCCTATAATTCGAATGTTGGTGCGTTTAATGTTGTCCCAGAGGTCTCTGAGACTGTCCTCTGTTCTTTTCATTCTTTTTTCTTTATTTTTCTCTGCATCAGTTATTTCCACTATTTTATCTTCCACCTCACTTATCCATTCTTCTGCCTCAGTTATTCTGCTATTGATCCCATCTAGAGTATTTTTCATTTCATTTATTGTGTTTTTAATCGATGCTTGATTCATCTTTAGTTCTTCTAGGTCCTTGTTAACTGTTTCTTGCATATTGTCTATTCTATTTCCAAGATTTTGGATCTGGGAAATAGAATCTTGGATCAGCTTTACTATCATTATTCTGAATTCTTTTTCAGGTAGACTGCCTATTACCTCTTCATTTGTTAGGTCTGGTAGGTTTTTATCTTGCTCCTTCACCTGCTGTGTGTTTTTCTGCTTTCTCATTTTGCTTATGTTACTGTGTTTGGGGTCTCCTTTTTGCAGGCTGCAGATTCGTAGTTCCCGTTGTTTTTGGTGTCTGTCCCCCGTGGCTAAGGTTGTTTCAGTAGGTTGTGTAGGCTTCCTGGTGGGGGGGACTAATGCCTGTGTTCTGGTGGTTGAAGCTCGATCTTGTCTTTCTGGTGGACAGGTCCACGTCTGGTGGTGTGTTTTGGGGTGCCTGTGGCCTTATTATGTTTTTAGGTATCCTCTCTGCTAATGGGTGGGGTTGTGTTCCTGCCTTGCTAGTTGCTTGGCATAGGGTGACCAGCACTGTAGCTTGCTGGTCGTTGACTGAAGCTGGGTGCTGGTGTTGAGATGGAGATCCCTGGGAGATTTTCGCTGCTTGATATTATGTGGAGCTGGGAGGTCTCTTGTGGACCCGTGTCCTGAAGTTGGCTCTCCCACTTCAGAGGCACAGCACTGACTCCTGGCTGCAGCACCAAGAGCCTTTCATCCACCCGGCTCAGAATAACAGTGAGAAAAAGTAGAAAGAAATAATTAGTAGAAGAAAGAAAGAGAGATTGAAAGAAAGGAAGAAGGGAAGTAAGGAAGGAAGGAAGGAAGAAAGAAAGAAAGGAGGGAGGGAGGAAGGATGGAAAGAAAGGAAAGAAAGGAGGGAGGGAGGGAGGAATGAAAGCAAAAGGAAGAGTGAATGGAAGAAGAGAGGGAGGGAGGGAGGAAGGAAAGAAAGAAAGAAAGACAGGAGGGAGGGAGGGAGGGAGGAAGGAAAGAAAAAGAAAGTGGAAAGAAGAAGGGTGGGAGGGAGAGAGGGATGGAGGAAAGAAAAAGAAAGAAGGAAAGGAGGAGCGGAGGGAGGGAGGGAGGAAGGGAAGGGAGGAAAAAAAGAAAGAGCAGGTAAAGTAAAATAGAATAAAGTATGAAATATAGTAGCGTTATTAAAATTAAAAAGTAATTATTGAAAAACAACACGGACCGAAAGAACCCTGGGACATATGGTGGAAGCAAAGCTATACAGAGAGAATCTTACACAGAAGATTACACATACACATTCACAAAAAGAGAGCAGGGGGAAAAATCAAAAATCTTGCTCTCCAAGTCCACCTCCTCGATTTGGGATAATTCGTTGTAAAAAGAGGAAAAGGGCGAAAAGTCTGAAATCTTGCTAAGTCCACCTCCTTAATTTGAGATAATTCGTTGTAAAAAGAGGAAAAAAAAAGGGGGGGAAAGTCTTAAATCTTGTCCTCAAGGTCCACTTCCTCAATTTGGGATGATTCGCTGTCCATTCATGCACTCCACAGACGCAGGGCACATCAAATGGACCGTGGAGCTTTAATCCGCTGCCTCGGAGGCTGCACAGAGAGATTTCCCTGTCTCTGCTCTCACAGCTCCCGGGTCTCAGCCTTGGACCTGGCCCCGCCTCTGCGCGTAGGTCGCTGGAGGGCGTCCGTTCTTCGCTCAGACAGGACGGGTTTAAAGGAGCCGCTGATTCGGGGGCTCTGGCTCACTCAGGCAGAGGGGAGGGAGGGGAATGCCCTCTCCTCGTGCACCAGGCAACAAAAGGGAAAAAAGTCTCTTGCCTCTCCGGTAGCTCCAGACCCTTTCCCCGGACTCCCTCCGGGCTAGCACTAACCCCTTCAGGCTCTCTTCCTGCCGCCAGCCCCAGACCTCTCCCTGCGCTCCGACTGAAAGCCGATACCCGGGCCTCAGCTCCCAGCCCCGCCCGCTCTGGCGGCCGAGCAGACAAGTCTCTCGGGCTGGTGTGTGCCTGAGGGCACCGATCCTCTGTGCCAAAATCTCTCTGCTTTGCCCTCCACACCCCTGTTGCTGTGCTCTCCTCCGCTACTCCGAAGCTTTCCCCCTCCGCCACCTGCAGTCTCCGCCCTCGAAGGGGCTTGTAGTGTGTAGAAACCTTCCCTCCTTCACGGCTCCCTCCCACTGGTGCAGGTCCCGTCCATATCCTATTGTCTCTGTTTATTCTTTTTTTCTTTTGACCTACCCAGGTATGTGGGGAGTTTCTTGCCTTTTGGGGGGTCTGAGGTCTTCTGTCAGCGTTCAGTAGGTGTTCTGTTGGAGTCGTTCCACGTGTAGATGAATTTCTGATGTATCTGTGGGGAGGAAGGTGATCTCCGCGTCTTACTCTTCCGCCATCTTCCTCCGGCTCCCTGCTGTGGGTTTTTTAAATACACGTTTATTGGAGTATAATTGCTTTATAACACTGTATTAGTTTCTGCTTTACAACAGAGTGAATCAGCTATATGTATACATATATTCCCCACATCCGCCCCTCCTCTTGAGCCTCCCTCCCACACTCCCTATCCCACCCCTCTCGGGGACATAAAGCACCGAGCTGATCTCCCTGTGCTATGCCGCAGCTTACCACTAGCTATTTTACATTTGGTAGTGTATATATGTCAGTGCTACTCTCTCACTATGTCCCTGTCTCACCTTCCCCCCTGTGTCCTTAAGTCCATTCTCTACATCTGTGTCTTTATTCCTGCCCTGTCACTAGGTTCATCAGTACCATTTTTCTAGATTCCATATGTATGTGTTAGCATACGGTATTACTTTTTCTCTTTCTGACTTACTTCACTCTGTATGACAGACTCTAGGTCCAACCACCTCACTACAAATAACTCAATTTTGTTCCTTTTTATGGCTGAGTAATACTCCATTGTATGTATGTCCCACCTCTTCTTTATATATTCATCTGTCGATGGACATTTAGGTTGCTTCTATGTCCTGGCTATTGTAAATAGTGCTACAGTGAACACTGTGGTACATGGCTCTTTTTGAATTATGGTTTTCTCCGGGTATATGCCCAGTAGTGGGATTGCTGGGTCATATGGTAGTTCTATTTTTAGTTTTTAAGGCACATCCATACTGTTCTCCATAGTGGCTGTATCAGTTTACATTCCTCCCAACAGTGCAGGAGGGTTCCCTTTTCTCCCCACCCTCTCCAGCCTTTATGCATTGTTGTATTCATTTCTGCTGTGCAGCAAAGTGATTCAGTTATATATATATATAATTTTCCATTATGGTTTATCGCAGGATATTGAATATAGTTTCCTCTGCTATATGGTAGGGCTTTGCGGTTTGTCCATCCTACGTAGAATAGTTTGTTTCTGCTATTCCAAAACTCCCAATCTTTCTTTCACTCTCTCCTTGGCAACCACAACTCTGTTTTCTATATCTGTGTGTTTGTTTCTGTTTCGCTGACATGTTCGTTTGTGTTCTGTTTTTGATTCCACATATAAGTGATATTATATGCTATTTGTCTTTCTCCTCCTGACTTACTTCACTTAGTATCATTATATCTAGGTCTATCCATGTTGCTGCAAGTGGCATTATTTCATTTTTTTATGTCTGGGTAATATATATTGTATACATATACCACACCTTCTTTATACATTCATTTTTCAATGAACATTTAGGTTGTTTCCATGTCTTTGCTATTATAAAGAGTGCTGCTATGAATATAGGGTTTCATGTATCTTTTGAATTATAGTTTTGTCTAGATATATGTCCACAAGTGGGATGGCTAGATCATATGGCAACTCTCTTTATATTTTTTTTTTGAGGAACCTCCGTACTGTTTTCCATATTGGCTGCACTAACTTACATGGCCACCAACAGTGTAGAAGGGTTCCCTTTTCTCCATAGCCCCTCCAGCATTTGTTAATTGTAGATTTTTTTAATGATGGCCATTCTGATCAGTGTGAAGTGGTACCTCATTGTAATTTGGATTTGCATTTCTCTAATAGTGATGATGAGCATCTTTTCATGTGCCTATTGGCTATCTGTATGTCTTCTTCAGAGAAATGTTTATTTAGGTCTTCTACCCATTTTTCCATTGAGTTATTTGTTATATTGTTATTGAGTTATATGAGCTGTTTGTATAGTTTGTAAATTAAGCCCTTGTCAGTCTCATCATTTGCTAATATTTTCTCCCAGCCCATAGGTTGTACTTTCATTTTGATTATGGTTTCCTTTGCTGTGCAAAAGCTTATAAGTTTGATTAGTTCCTGTTTCTTTTTTTGCTTTTACAGTAAGTCCCCTACATATGAACAAGTTCTGTTCCAAGAGTGCATTTGTAAGACCAATTTGTTTGTAAGTCCAACAAAGTTAGCCTAGGTACCCAGCTTACACAGTTGGCTATATGGTATTGTACCGTAATAGGTTTATAATACTTTTCACACAAACAATACATAAAAAACAAACACAAGAACAAAGAAAACATTTTTAGTCTTACAGTACAGTAACTTGAAAAGTACAGTAATACAGTACAACAGCTGGGATACTCGGGCTGGCATCAAGGGAACAGGTGAGAAGAGTTACTGATTGGAGGAGGGAGAGGAGGTGGGAGATGGTAGAGGTGAAGGATTATCAGCGGTAGGAGACAGAGGGCAAACTCCAATTTCACTCATACCTGACATTGATGGCACATGTTCTGGTTTCTTGCTGGATTTAATTCTATCCACCCTCTTGAAAAAACGATCCATTGATGTCTGGGTAGTAACTCGTTTTTTCTTATCATAGATGATGACATGGTAGCACTGGATTGCATTCTGAATGGCTGCTGTAATCTTTGGGTACCATTGTAGGTTCGAGCCCTGTGCCTCAAAAACTAACAGTGCCTCCTCAAATAAAGAAGATTCCCTTGTCAATTTATGTGTCGTGAATCTCTTCAGTTCTTCAGTTACTTCTTCTTCCTCCTGTCCCTCTTCATCCTTTCTCTGCGCCTCCAATTCCATCAGTAAGCTCCTCATGTTGCACAGCAAGGAGTTTAATGAAATCGTCCTCTTGCAGACCTAGCTCCAGCTTCTCGCTGAGGGTCACTACGTTGCTGAAGTCCTCTTCAGACTTCTGATCTACCTTCTCCAATCCAAAAAAATCATGAACAAACTGTGGGCAAAGGTTCTTTCAAACCCCATTCATGGTGACCACCATACACTCACACCATGCAAAGTCAATGTTTTTTATGGCCTTGTAGATGTTATAGTCCTACCAAAGTTGTCCCTAGGTTCTTCCTGATTTGTCACTTACCTTTACTGCCTGACAAAAAGTGTGACATAAATAATATTTCTTGATAGTCGCTATAACTCCCTGGTCCATAGGATGGATGAGCAACGTAGTATTCGGTGACAGATACACTACTTTGACGTTGGGAAAAGTCATCCATGAAATGGGGGGTGGCCCAGAGCATTGTTGAACAGCAAAAGAATGTTTTCCTGGGACGTCCTTCTCCAAGAAATATTTCTCTACATCTCGGATAAAGTGGTGGCAAAACCAGTCCTGGAACGTGGCTGTGTAATCCAGGATTTGGGGTTATGCTTCCACACAACAGGAAGAGAGTCATTGGCTATGCTTTTAAGGGTTCTTGGGTTCTCTGAATGATAAACTAAGAGAGGCTTCAGCTTCATATCACTGGAAGCATTGCCACCAAACAACAGTTAGCCTATCCTTTGCTGCTTTACATCTCGGCATCAACTTTTCCTCCTTACTGATGTAACTTCAGTCTGGCGTCCTCTTTCAGTACAGTTGTGTCTCATCCACATTAAACACCTGGTTGGGTAAATGCACACCATTATCAATAATTACTCAAAGTGTTTCAGGAAGTTCCTGGACAGCTACCCTATCTGCACCTGCTGCCTCTCCACTTACTTTTACCTTGTTGAGATTGGCTCTACCCTTGAACTGATGAAACCAGCCATGGCTGGCGTTAAAAAATGTGCCCTCTGATTCTTTCCCGTGTTTCTTCTTCAAGTCTTCATAAAGGTTTTTAGCTTTCTCTTGAATCAGCATTAAGCTGAGCAGGACTTAGCGCTGATGTTGATCCTGCATCCGCACACTGAGAAGTTTCTCCATCTCCTCCATCACTTTTCCGTGCTTCTTCGATATTTTGTCAACATCGTCGGCACAGCAGACTTCTCATGTTCCATGATCTTGTCCTTGTTCTTTAGATTCGTGCCAATGATTGAATGACTCTTGTTATAAGAATAAGTGATGTCTAACATCTTTTTGCCTCGCTCCACTGTCTCAATTATTTTCGCTTTTGTTTCCATCATTATCGCTTGGCTCTTCTTAACAGTACCAGCTACATCACCGCTGCTTTTACCCTTGCTTCCAGACATCTTAGGCTTGAAATAAGGGTACTGTACTACTGTACTCTATACAGTACTGTAAAGTACACAAAAGCACAACCACTTATAGAGGATGCATGCACGTGACAATGTATGCCAGACACGTGAACTAACTTACATGATTGGACACGCGAATGGACGTTTGCGTCTTTGAAAGTTTGAAACTTGAACGGTCGTATGTAGGTGACTTACTGTATTTGTACTGCCTAGGGAGAACTACCTAGGAAAACTTTGGTATGATTTATGTCAGAGAATGTTTTGCTTATGTTCTCTTCTAGGAGTTTTAAGGTGTCCTACCTTATATTTAAGCATATAAGCCGTTTTGAGTTTATTTTTGTGTATGGTGTGAGGGTATGTTCTGACTTCACTGATTTGCATATGGCCGTCCAACTTTCAAAACACCACTTGCTGAAGAGACTGTCTTTTCCCCATTGAATATTCTTGCCTCCTTTGTCGAAGGTTAATTGACCATAGGTGTGTGGGTTTATTTCTGGGCTCTCTATTCCATTCCATTGATCCATGTATCTTTCTGTGCCAATACCATGAGGTTTTGATTACTGTAACTTTGTAGTATTGTCTGAAGTTTAGGAGGGTTATGCCTCCTGCTTTGTTCTTTTTCCTCAGGATTGTGTTGACAGTTCTGACTTTTTATGGTTCCAGATACATTTTAGGATTATTTGTTCAAGTTCTGGGGGAAATGTCATGGGTAATTTGATAGGGATCACATTAAATCTGTAAATTGCTTTGGGTAGTATGGACATTTTCACACTATTAATTTTTCCCGTCCAAGGGCGTGGGATATCTTTCCATTTCTTTGAATCATCTTCAGTTTCCTTTACTAATGTTTTGTAGTTCTCAGCATATAAGTCTTTCACCTCCTTAGTGAGGTTTATTCCTAAGTATTTTATTTTTTTGATGCCATTTTAAAAAGGATTGCTTGTTTATATTCCCTTTCTGATATTTCATTGTTAGTGTAAAGAAATGTCAGCTCAGTGCTTTGTGACCACCTAGAGGGGTGGGATAGGGAGGGTGCGAGGGAGGGAGACACAAGAGTGAAGAGATATGGGAACATATGTATATGTATAACTGATTCACTTTGTTATAAAGCAGAAACTAACACACCATTGTAAAGCAATTATACTCCAATAAAGATGTAAAAATAAATAAATAAATAAATAAATAAAATAAAATAAAATAAAATTAGAAAAAAAAAAGAAAGAAAGAAATGCAACCAGGGACTTCCCTGGTGGCTCCGTGGTTGAGAATCCACCTGCCAATACAGGGGACACGGTTTTGAGCCCTGGTGCAGGAAGATCTCACATGCTGTGGTGCAGCTCAACCTGTGCTACACAACTACTTAGCCTGCACTCTAGGGCCCATGAGCCACAACAACTGAGTCCATGTGCCACAACTACTTAAGCCCATGTTCCTAGAGCCTGTGCTCCACAGCAAGAGAAGCCACTGCAATGAGAAGCCTGCGCACCACAACGAAGACTAGCCCCCGCTGGCCACAACTAGAGAAAGCCCATGCACAGCAAGGAAGACCCAATGCAGCAAACATAAATTAAAAAAAAAAGAAAAAGGAAAACCAAGAACTGCAACCAATTTATGTATGTTACTATTGTATCCTGCTACTTTGTTGAATTTGTTTATCAGTTCTAGTAGATTTTCTGTGGAATTTTTAGGGTTTCCATTATATATATTATTATATCATCTGCATAAAATGACAACTTTGCCTCTTCCCTTCCAATTTTATTAGATTTTATTTATTTTTCTTGTCTGATTGTTGTGGCTAGGACTTCCAATACTATGTTGAAGAGAAGTGAGAGTGGGCATCCTTGTCTTGTTCCAGATTTTAGCGGGAAGGCTTTCAGCTTATGAACATTGAGCATTATATTGGCTGTGGGTTTGTCATAAATAGCTTTTATTATGTTGAGTTATGTTTCCTTCATACCCATTTTGGTAAGCGTTTTTATCATGAATGGATGTTGAACTTTTTCAAATGCTTTTTCGGCATCTATTGAGATGATCATTTGTTTTGTATTTTTCCTTTGTTGATGGAGTGTATCATGTTGATTGATTTGCATATGTTGAAACAACTTTGTGACATGGGGGTGAATCAAATTTGATCATGGTGTATGATCCTCTTATGTGTTGTTGGATTTGATTTTCTAATATTCAGTTGAGAAATTTTGCATCTATATTTATCAGAGATATTGGCCTGCAATTTTCTTTTTTGGTAGTGTCTTTCTCTCTGTGTGTGTTTTTTTTAAGTCTTTATTGAATTTGTTACAGTATTGCTTCTGTTTTATGTTTTGGTTTCTTATTTGTGAGGCATGTGGGATCTTAGCTCCACCACCAGGGATTGAACCCACACCCCCTGCACTGGAAGGTGAAACCTTAACTGCTGGACCACAAGAAAAGTCCCCATCTGTGTTTTTTATTTTCAGTAAATTTCTTTCTTTCTTTATTTTTGGATGCATTGGGTGTTCATTGCTGTGCACGGGCTGTCTCTAGCTGCAGTGCGCGTGGGTTACTCTTCATTGTGGTGTGAGGGCTGTTCACTGCGGTGGCTTCTTTCTTGCAGAGCATGAGCTCTAGGTAAATGGGCTTCAGTAGTTGTGGCTATCAGGCTCAGTAGTTGTGGCTCGTGGGCTGTAGAGCACTGGCTCAGTAGTTGTGGCACACAGGCTTAGTTGCTCCACAGCATGTGGGATCTTCCCGGGCCAGGGCTCAAACCTATGTCCCCTGCATTGGCAGACGGTTCTTAACCACTGTGCCACCAGGGAAGTCCCCCCCCATCTGGTTTTGATATCAGGGTGATGGTGGCTTCATAGAATGTCATTGGATGTATTCCTTACTCTTCAGTCTTTTTGAAGAGTTTGAGAAGAATCAGTGTAAGTTCTGCTTTGTATATTTGGTAGAATTTGCCTGTGAAACCATCTGATCCTGGATTTTTGTTGGTAGGGAGTTTTTGTAAATTACAGATTCTATTTTGCTTTTAGTGATCAGTCTGTTCGAGTTATCTATTTCTTCTTGATTCAGTTTTGCTTGGCTATAAAAAAATAACATATGTTTTTAAGTTATGTTAGCACCTAAATACTTACCATGTATTAGACCACAAAAGAGCAAAGAAAAAAATATTAAAATATTTTCTCAAATAGAAAAAGTATTGAAATATTTTTAAGAAATTGGGATAATAATACTAGTTACAATAATGACAAATTGTTCTGAACTTAAAGACTAATTTATCTAAGATGCATATTATATGTTTATCATTTTATTGTTTTTAAATACATGGAATGTTTTCTCCTTTCTAATGTAATTCTTTTATTTTACCTGTATATTGGGAAAAATTTTTAGTTGCACATAATATAAAAAAATTACACTTTAATAGGAGACATTAATCCATTTACATTTGCTGTAGTATTGAAAATACTTAGGTTTAGAGTTACCATGTTATTGAGTGCTCTTTTCTATTTATTTATGTTTAAAAAAGATTTAATTTTGGGGGGGTATAATTTATTTATTTATTTATTTATTTATTTTTAGCATCTTTATTGGACTAAAATTGCTTTACAATGGTGTGTTAGTTTCTACTTTATAACAAAGTGAATCAGCTATACATATACATATATCCTGATTTCTCCTCCCTCTTGCATCTCCCTTTCACCCTCCCTATGCTGCCGGAGTCCAGCTCCAGTGAGTCCAGGGATACCCGAGGGATGGATAGCATCGGCGAAGGAAATAATTCTATTACACTTCTTAAAGTATCAGCATTGCATGTTTCTCTTTCTCATGTCTTTATTCTTCACAATCACAGGTTTATATATTGTAGTTGATTACATTACCAGGTACATGGCCAAATAATCTTAGCACAATCAAACCTCAAAATGTTCTATAAAGATATTTAAAAAAAAAATATCCCCTAGTTTCTAGATGTCCTATTAAAATATTTCCCCAAGTTCCCATTAATCACAGGTTATTTCTTAGTAACCAAGCCAAGCAGTTATATGATTATTTCAATTGTAAAAGTTGGAGCTACTTGTTCCTATTTCTCTTCTTGCATGGGCAACCTTTTACAATGGTTCCATGAAAATATTTACAATATACCCTGCATGCTCTTTCTCGTTGTTTCCTTCAACCGAGACAGTGTTTTCTCCCTACCCTAACAACCAATTCTGCTCTAGTCATTTGCTTTTCTATAATTAATCTTCCTTTATAATAGAACCATAAATTTCCTATGTCATCAGAAACTCTGGCCCATGGCCATAGATCCATACTAGAGGGTGTTTTTCATAAAAATATCCCCTTAGTTCCAGGCTCTTAATTCTTTACCTATTTCCCCGGGGCTTTAGTGGGTACTTCCCATTCTGTGGTAGTTTCAGGAGGGGGAGTCCTAGAGGAATTTTTCTTTCACGTGGAGCAACATCCCCTCAAAATTGCCCCTGTATGTAAATTTATTATCATAAAACATAACGGAGCTGTAGTCCACCTTCTTGGCATGGCGCTGCCTTGCAGTTTCACCTTCCGTTGCTCATGACTTTGTCATGGTGCAATGGCTCCAGGATGGCTTCTGACACTATCCCACCCCTCTAAGTTGTCACAAAGCACTGAGCTGATCTCCCTGTGCTATGCAGCTGTTTCCTATTAGCTATCTATTTTACATTTGGTAGTATATATAAATCCATGCCACTCTCTCACTTCGTCCCAGCTTACCCTTCCCCCTCCCCATGTCCTCAAGTCCATTCTCTACATCTGCGTCTGTATTCCTGTCCTGCCCGTAGGTTCTTTCCAACCATTTTTTTCTCTCTTTTTTTAGAATCAATATATATTTGTTAGCATACAGTATTTGTTTTTGTCTTTCTGACTTACTTCACTCTGTATGACAGACTCTAGGTCCATCCACCTCACTATAAATAACTCAATTTCATTTCTTTTTATGGCTGATAATATTCCATTTTATATTGAAGATGTTCAACATCTTCTTTATCCATTCATCAGTTGATGGACAATTAGGTTGCTTCCATGTCCTGGCTATTGCAAATAGACTTGCAATGAACATTGTGGAACATGACTCTTTTTGAATTATGGTGTTCTCCAGGTATATGCAAGGTAGTGAGATTGCTGTCTCATATGGTAGTTCTATTTTTAGTTTTTTAAGGAACCTCGATACTGTTCTCCATAGTGGCTGTATCAATTTACATTCCCACTAACAGTGCAAGAGGGTTCTCTTTTCTCCACACCTCTGCAGCATTTATTGTTTGTAGATTTTTTGAATGACGGCCATTCTTACCTGCGTGAGATGATACCTCATTGTAATTTTGATTTGCATTTCTCTAATGATCAGTGATGTTGAGCATTATTTCATGTGATTCCTGCAATGTGTATATCTTCTTTGGAGAAATGTCTACTAGGTCTTCTGCCCATTTATGGATTGGGTTGTTTGTTTCTTTGATATTGAGCTGCATGGGCTGCTTGTAAAGTTTGGAGATTAATCTTTTGTCAGTTGCTTCTTTGGCAAATATTTTCTCCCATTCTGGGGGTTGTCTTTTCGTCTTGTTTACATTTTCCTTTGCTGTGCAAAAGCTTTTAAGTCTCATTAGGTCCCATGTTTTTATTTCCATTTCTCTAGGAGGTGGGTCAAAAAGGATCTTGCTGTGATTGATGTCATAGGGTGTTCTGCCTATGTTTTCCTCTAAGAGTTTTATAGTGTCTGGCTTTACATTTAGATCTTTAATCCATTTTGAATTTATTTTTGTGTATGGTGTTAAGGAGTCTTCTAATTTCATTCTTTTACCTGTAGTTGTCCATTTTCCCCAGCACCAATTATTGAAGAGGCTGTGATTTCTCCAATGTATATTCTTGCCTCCTTTATCAAAAATAAGGTGGCCATATGTGTATGGGTTTATCTCTGGGCTTTCCCTCCTGTTCCATTGATCTATATTTCTGTTTTTGTGCCAGTACCATACTGTCTTGATTACTGTAGCTTTGTAGTATAGTCTGAAGTCAGGGATCCTGATTACTCCAGCTTTGTTTTTCTTCTCAAGATTGCTTTGGCTGTTCGGGGTCTTTTGTGTTTCCATACAAATTGGGAAATATTTTGTTGTAGTTTTCTGAAAAAATGCCATTGGTAGTTTGATAGGGATTGCACTGAATCTGTATATTGCTTTGTGTAGTATAGTCATTTCATAATGTTGATTCTTCCAATCCAAGAACATGGTATATCTCTCTACCTGTTTGTGTCATCTTTGATTTCTTTCATCAGTGTCTTACAGTTTTCTGAATAAAAGTCTTTTGTCTCCTTAGGTAGGTTTATTCCTAGGTATTTTATTCTTTTTGTTGCAGGGGTAAATGGGAGTGTTTCCTTAATTTCTTTTTCAGACTTTTCATTTTTAGTGTATGGGAATGAAAGAGATATCTGTACATTAATTTTGTATCCTGCAGCCTTACAAAATTCATTGATTAACTCTAGTTGGTTTCTGGTAGCATCTTTAGGATTCTCTATGTATAGTATCATGTCATCTAGTGGCAAACAGTGACAGCTTAACTTCTTCTTTTCCAACTTGGATTCCTTTTATTTCTTTTTCTTCTCTGATTGTTGTAGCTAAAATTTCCAAAAGTGTGTTGAATAATAGTGGTGAGAGTGGGCAACCTTGTCTTGTTCCTGATCTTAGTGGAAATGGTTTCACTTTTTCATCACTGAGAACAATGTTGGCTGTGGGTTTGTCATATATGGCCTTTATTATGTTGAGGAAAGTTCCCTCTATGCCTACTTTCTGTAGGGTTATCATAAATGGGTGTTTAATACTGTTGAAAGCATTTTCTGCATCTATTGAAATGATCATATGGTTTTTATTCTTCAGTTTTTTAATATGGTGTATCACATTGATTTGCATGTATTGAAGAATCCTTGCATCCCTGGGATAAACCCAACTTGATTTTCGTGTATGATCCTTTTAATGTGCTGTTGGATTCTGTTTGCTAGTATTTTGCTGAGGATTTTTGCATGTATGTTCATCAGTGATATTGGCCTGTAGTTTTCATTATTTGTGACATCTTTGTCTGGTTTGGGTATCAGGGAGATGGTGGTCTCATAGAATAAGTTTGGGAGAGTTCCTCCCTCTGCTATATTTTGGAAGAGTTTGAGAAGGATAGGTGTTAACTCTTCTCTAAATATTTGATAGAAGTTGCCTTTGGAGCCATCTGGTGCTGGGCTTTTGTTTGTTGGAAGATTTTAATGACAGTCTCAATTTCAGTGCTTGGGATTGGTTTGTTTATAGTTTCTATTTCTTCGTGGTTCAGTCTTGGAAGGTTGTGCTTTTCTAAGAATTTGTCCATTTCTTCCAGGTTGTCCATTTCATTGGCATATAGTTGCTTGCGGTAACCTCTCATAATCCTTTGTATTTCTGCAGTGTCAGTTGTTACTTCTCCTTTTTCATTTGTAATTCTATTGATTTGAGTCTTCTCCCTTTTTTTCTTGATGAGTCTGTCTAATGGTTTTATCAATTTTGTTTATCTTCTCATAGAACCAGCTTTTAGTTTTTTTGATCTTTGCTGTTTTTTCCTTCATTTCTTTTTCATTTATTTCTGATCTGATCTTTATGATTTCTTTCCTCTGCTGACTTTGTTTTTTTTATTTTCTTTCTTTCTCTAATTGCTTTAGGTGTAAGGTTAGCTTCTTTATTTGAGATGTTTCTTGTTTCTTGAGGCAGGATTGTATTGCTATGTACTTCCCTCTTAGAACTGCTTTTGCTGCATCCCATAGGTTTGGGGTCGTCATGTTTTCATTGTCATTTGTTTATAGGTATTTTTAAATTTCCTCTTTGATTTCTTCAGTGATCTCTTGGTTATTAAGTAGTGTATTGTTTAGCATCTATGTGTTTGTATTCTTTTACAGATTTTTTCCTGTAATTGATATCTAGTCTGATAGCATTGTTGTCCGAAAAGATACATGATACAATTTCAATTTTCTTAAATTTACCAAGGCTTGATTGGTGACCCAAGATATGATCCATCCTGGAGAATGTTACACGAGCACTTGAGAAAAAGTGCATTCTGTTGGTTTTGGATGGAATGTCCTATAAATATCAATTAAGTCCATCTTGTTTAATGTACCATTTAAAGCTTGTGTTTCCTTATTTATTTTCATTTTGGATGATCTGTTATTGGTGAAAGAGGGGTGTTAAAGTCCCCTAGTAGAATTGTGTTACTGTCAATTTCCCCTTTTATGGCTGTTAGCATTTTCCTTATGTATTGAGGTGCTCCTATGTTGGGTGCATAGATATGTACAATTGTTATATCTTCTTCTTAGATTGATCCCTTGATCATTATGTAGTGTCCTTCTTTGTCTCCTGTAATAGTCTTTATTTTAAAGTCTCTTTTGTCTGATATGAGAATTGCTACTCTAGCTTTCTTTTGATTTCCATTTGCATGGAATATTTTATGCCATCCCCTCACTTTCAGTCTGTATGTGTCCCTAGGTCTGAAGTGGGTCTCTTGTAGACTGCAAATATACTGGTCGTGTTTTCAGATCCATTCAGCCAGTCTATGTATTGCTTCAGGCCCTATTCTGCTTCCAGGGGGCAGGCTGAGCCTTTGGTTAATTCTTCCTCCTGATGGGTAATTAGAGTGACATCAGCCTGTCCAAACACCTACAGCTAGACTCTCATTGGTTCCCACTCTTCCCATTCATCCTCTGGACAAATTGCAAACTGTATGAAACAGGAGGTTAAAGGTGCTCATTCTCCAAGTGGGGAGACTGTTCGTAAAGTGGCTGGAATGGCGAACCCGAGCACCAGGAGATGAAAAATGAGGTGAGTTTTAGAAACCTTTCCCGATCACAGGGTGTACCATCCTCTGGGTTTCCCATGCATGTTTTAGCTGTAGGAAGATTCCCTTGAACCTGGAGATTTGGGAACCATGGAATGGGTAGCACACAGTATTACTTTAAAGGGTCTGCATTTGCTCACCCAACCTCACCAATTCTGTTGGCCCCAAGAGTGTCCAGCCTTATGTCTCTTCCAGCTGTGGGTCTAGATGTGGTCGATATAAGTTGCATCACAGCCCCTGAACGAATTTTGTAAGAATTTCTCTCTTTCACTATCTTTTTTTTTTGTAATTTATGTTTATAATGGGGTTTAGCTGATTTTCAATGCTGTGTTTATGCCGCTTTACACCCACTTGATTCACTTACAGAGAGATATCAATACATGCTTTTTTAGATTCTTACTATGCAGATATATTCTTCTGCGGTGAATAGGGTGTGTTGAGTCCAGTTCACTGAGCAATGAGTAGGTCTTCTCTATTACATATTTGGTTGATCGAACGGTATCTGTGCTAATTTCAAATCTTGTTTTATGCATCACCCCACCTCACCTTTCCCCTTAAGCAGCCATAAGTGTGTTTTCTAAATGTGTGTCAGTGTTCTGTTTTGTAATTCAGTTCATGTGTAGCGATTTTTACCTTCCGTCTATAAGTGATATCTTATGATAACTTTCTTTATCTGTGTGACTTATTTCTCTTAGTATCATCATACCTAAATCACTCATTATGCTATTACTATCCTTTGGACAACGATTTCATGGCTGAGTGATATTCCATTGTACATAAGTAGCCCAAGTTTTGTATCCATTTTTCTCCTTCACGGGATAGTTAAGGTGTACCCAAGTTGAGGTTCTTGTAAATGGAGCAGCCCTAGACTTTGGGGTGCCTGTGTCCTGTCGATTTTTGGTTTTCCCAAGATATATGCCCATGAATGGAAGTGCCCTATGCTCTGTAGCTCTGTTTTTTAGATATTTTAGAAAACACCATACACTTCTCCAGAGTGGCCGTTGGCAATTTACATCCCGTGCATCAGCGTTACAAGGCTCCCTTTTCTCCATGGCTTGTCCTGTGTTTCTGTTTTTACACTTTTTCAGGATGGCCCTTTTGACGAATGTGAAGTGAGACTTCCTTGTAGTGCTAATTTGCTTTGACAGCTTTTTTTGGTTGGCCAAATATGGCATAAGTGTTTTTTTCTGAATATATTCAGGAAAAAACGCATACGCCCTTTTTGGCCAACTGCATCATTGTCGAAGTTCTGTTGCTTTTCACGTGCTTTAAAGGCGACTCCAATGTACCTCTTGAAAACTGTTTCCTGCAATTCTGCTTTCAAATCCTATTGCTTTCAAATCCTCTTCGTTGCCTTACCTCAATATATTTTTGGACAATAGTTATCATTTATAACCCTGTAGGTTTGTGAATTGCAGTGCCCCTGAGCTCCATTTTTCAACTCGCCTTTTTGGGAGCAGGCCACAAAACCACAGGATTGCTTCAGCCCCTATTCTGGTTCCAGGGGGCAGGCTGAGCCTTTGGTTAATTCTTCTTCCTGTTTGGAAATTAGAGTGACATGTGCCTGTCCAAACACCTAGAGCTGAATTCTCATTGGTTCCCCCTCTCCCCGTTCATCCTCTGGACAATTTGCAAACTGTACAAAACAGGAGGTTAAAGGTGCTGATTCTCCAAGTGGGGAGATTGTTAGTAAAGCAGCTGGAATGGCAAACCCGAGCACCAGGAGATGTAAAATAAGGTGCGTTTTAGAAACCTTTCCCAATCACAAGGTGTACCATCCTCTGGGTTTCCCATGCATGTTTTAGCTGTAGGAAGATTCCTTTGAACCTGGAGATTTGGGAACCATGGAATGGGTAGCACGCAGTATTATTTTAAAGGGTCTGCATTTGCTCACCCAACCTCACCTATCCTGTCGGCCCAAAGAGTGTCCAGCCTTATGTCTCTTTCAGTTGTGGGTATAGATGTGGTCAATCCAGGTTGCATCACAGCCCCTGAACGAATTTTGTAAGAATTTCTCTCTCTTTCACTATCTTTTTTTTTTTTGTAATTTATATTTATAATGGGGTTTAGCTGATTTTCAATGCTGTGTTTATGCCACTTTACACCCACTTGATTCACTTACAGAGAGATATCAATAAATAATTTTTAAAGATTTTTACTACACAGATATATTCTTCTGCGGTGAATAGAGTGTGTTGAGTCCAGTTCACTGAGCAATGAGTAGGTCTTCTCTATTACGTATTTGGTTGATCGAACGGTATTTGTGCTAATTTCAAACTCTTGTTTTATGCATCACCCCACCTCATCTTTCCCCGTAAGCAGCCATAAGTGTGTTTTCTAAATGTGTGACTCTGTTCTGTTTTGTAATTCAGTTCATGTGTAGAGATTTTTACATTCCGTCTATAAGTGATATCTTATGATAAGTTTCTTTACCTGTGTGACTTATTTCTCTTAGTATCATCGTACCTAAATCACTCATTATGCTGGTACTAGCCTTAGGACATTGATTTCATGGCTGAGTGATATTCCATTGTACATAAGTACCACAACTTGTTTACCCATTTTTCTCTTTCCTGGGATATTTAAGGTGTACCCGAGTGGAGGTCCTTGTAAACCGAGCAGCGCTAAACTTTGGGGTGCCTGTGTCCTGTCGATTTTTGGTTTTCCGAATATATACGCCCATGAGTGGAAGTGCCCTATGCACTGTAGCTCTGTTTTTTAGCTGTTTTAGGAAACACCGTACACTTCTCCAGAGTGGCCCTTGGCAATTTACATCCCTCCCATCAGCGTAACAAGGCTCCCTTTTCTCCGTGTCCCGTACTGCACTTCTGGTTTTTACACTTTTCCAGGATGGCCCTTTTGACAGATGGGAAGTGAGACTTCTTTATAGTGCTGATTTGTATTTCCTGCTTGTTTGGTTGGCCAAAAAGGGCGTCTGCGTTTTTTCCTAAATATATTCAGGAAAAACGCATAGGCCCTTTTTGGCTAACTGCACCATTGTCGAAGTTCTGCCGCTTTTCATGTGCTTTAAAGGCGACTCCAAACTATCTCTTGAAAACTGTTTCTACAATTCTGCCTTGCTTTCAAATCATTTTCGTTGCCTTACCTCAATATATCTTTGGATGATCGTTATCATTTATAACCCTGCAGGTTTGTTAATTGCAGTTCTCCTGAGCTCCATTTTTTAAGTCGCTTTTTTGGGCACTGTCCACAAAACCCCAGGATTGCTTCAGGCCCTATTCTTGTTCCGGGGTGCAGGCTGAGACTTTGGTTAGTTCTTCCTGCTTGGAAATTAGAGTGACATGTGCCTGTCCAAACACCTAGGGCTGGTCTCTCATTGGTTCCCTCTCTTCCCGTTCATCCTCTGGACAAATTGCTATCTGTATGAAACAGGAGGTTAAAGCTGCTGATTCTGCAAGTGGGGAGCTTGTTAGAAAAGAGACTGGAGGGGTGAACCCGACTACCAGGAGATGAGGAGATGAGGTGCCTTTTCCAAACTCTTCCTGGTCAAATGGTGTACCATCCTCTGGGTGTCAGGTATGTTTTAACTGTAGGTAGAGTCCCTTTCATGTAAGGAGGACACCGGGGATTTTTCCAAATCAGTGTCTCCCTGAACCCCAAACTGGGAAATTTTTAAGCTACGGGTACATGTATGTTCATTAAGGGCCTTGGGCAGTAGTCAGAGTCCGAGCTTTAGATGATTGAAATCATCAGGGTCAGAAGCGCTCACCATCGGCCTCCCTTAGGTTACATTTTATCTGTCGTTGATACATGATGTAGATATAGATATGTATTCTTTTTCAGATTATTTCCCCTTATAGGTTATTACAAAATATTGAATGTTGTTCCCTGTGTTATACAGAAGTTCCTTGTTGATGATCTATTTTATACATAGCTGTGTGTATGTGTTAATAACAAACTCTTAATTTATCCTTCCTCCCACGTTTCCCCTTTGGTAATAATATGTTATAAGGTTTTATATTTCTCAGAAATGGGGGAGCTGAAGGAGAGGTATCATTTTCAATTGAAAAGCATTCAAAAAAAGATTGAAGCTTCAGCCAAGATTATTAGATATACATCCTTGGAAAGAAATCACATCATTTCTCTAATATTGACCTGACAAATAGGACAAACCCCTCTACTGAACTTGCTTATAATAAAGTGATGGAAATATCAAATGGAAGTGTTAGAAACATCTTATTTTACACGAGGCTTATACACTGCTGTATGTTAATTACAGTTTGGCTCACAGTCTGTTCATTGAAGTTACAATGTTCTCAATTTCTGTTACTGATCCTCTCGAGTGGGCCCCAACAAGGGTCCCCCTGCCCAGTGTCATTGGAGCCAAAAGAAAGAGACTGAGTTTGGTTCAGAAACAAAGGAACACTTTATATTTTGATCAGAGAACGGAGAGGTGAGAGCGGGCACTCCTCCGTGGGCTGTGGGTGGGGCTGCTGTGTAGGGATCCCGGCAGCGTCAGCGGGGGGGCGGGGAGGGGGTGGAGCTCTCGAGGGCCAGGTTGGCTGGAGCTCAGGCTCTATGTCTTGGAGTCTGCAGGGGGCCCGCGAGCTGAGGTGTTGGCCCAGCCATTTTGCACTAGGAAATCGGGTCTGAAGTGCCGGGTGTGGGACCTCTGCATGTGGAAACCTAGGAGCAAGTGAAATTAGACAAAGCACAGAGGAAAAAAAGGTTAGACTTTATTTTATTGCCCAGATTCTATTTTTATCTCCCAGGAATTTTTAATGGGCCTTGCCTTTGACAAACCCCTCCTCTGCCTTTTGTCCCGTTCCTAATTCTTGGGGCGCTGAGGGTGCAGACCCCTCTTCTGTAAGTGCTTCGTGCTGAGTTGGGAGTTCTCATACCCGGGGGGGGGGGGGGAGGGGCAGAACTTCTCCCCGGCAGCCTCCAGGTGAGGTTGATTGTCCCCAGGCCTCCTCCCTCACTGCTTGTCCGCCTGAGCACCAGCATTAGAAGTATTCTAGATCCTAATGACCTTTAAGGGTCCAGGAAAGAGATGCGCAGAGACGCTGGGTGGGGGGCCGGTTTTATCCCGCCCCACAGTTGTTTGGCCACCTTAGGCTGACGGTTTCTGCCAGCCTAGGTGCTCTGACCAGTAGTCTGCGCTTTCTTCAGTTAGGCCACTGAATTAACGTACAAACAGCACCAGGTGTCAGAGCCCTGCCTGCTCAACTCCCAGACAGTCCAGGGCTGGTGGTGATCCATGACCATGACGGCCACTGTGTCAACGGCCTTTTGAAGTAGCCAGGAGTCCAGCCGGTCTCAATGGCCGCTGTCACCGCGGTGTCTGTAGGCTTTTCTATGGTGACAGCGTTATCTATGGTTCTCCCGCCAAGCTTATTAGCTCCCCTCTGGGTGCAGTAAGTCCTGCAAGCAGTAGTCTGCTCTTTTGGGGCACACTCTTGTTGTTTTCTGAGAGAAGATCCAGGTCAAGTGATAGTCATATGAGTCGTCATGGGGGCCCGTTGCCCCAGGTTTTCTCTCTGGAGGTTGGAGTTGGAGGGCTTCCTCTCTCGAGGTCTGTGTGCCTACGGAGCGATCCCTGCAACTTCAGGGCATGGTGGGTGGTTAGGATCACCACGTGGGGTTCTTTTCCCTTAGGAGGGAGCTGGCCTTGTGGGCTGCTGATTTCTAGGTTTTAGAATCTCCCAGTATCCTGGCTGGATTGGGCGGCTGGCCAAGCCCTTTGTGACAGTAGTTTCTCCTGCCTGGAGGGCATTCTTGCATTGTTCCATTTCAAGTGGTCCCAGTTTTTGCACTAATATTAAAAGGGCAATTCACCTTCTACAGGGAATGTAAAGGTCAAAGGGTTTAGCTAAATTAGGGAGGTCCAGGGTAAGGGTCTGAATTGATTGCTCTTTCCATTCTTGAAAGGCGCTTCTGGATTCTATTCAAAAGGATCATCATCTTTTCCTTTCAGTGTTTCATATAGAGGCCCAGCTATTATACTGTAGTTAGGGATCCAGATGCAGCAACCCCCGGCCTCCCCAGGAACCTCTAAGCTGTCTTCTAGTTTTAGAAGGAGTAAGGCTACAAATGGCTTCTTCCCTTTCCTGGGATGGGCTTCTCCGACCTTCTGTGAGAATGAAGCCCAGGCAGGTCACCTTAGTCTGTGATATTTGAGGTTTTTGTTAGACACCTTCAATCCTTTATTGGCTAGGTAGTTAAGAGGCCTCCTTAGTAGGGCTGGCGATCAGAATGTCGTCTGCATATTGAAGGAGGGTTCCCTTCTCCAGAGGTAGAACTTTTAGGTCTTTACCTAACGTTTCCCCAAAGGTGTGGGAATTTTTGAACCCTTGGGGCAGGACGCCCCAGCAGTATTTTTTTTTTTTTTGTATGTTGAGTCCTGCCACTCACAAGCCAAAATTTCTTGTGACTCTGGGACTAATGGAATACAGAAGAAGGCATCATTGAAGTCTAATATAGAATACCATGTCCTGGTGGATGGTAGAATGACCAGCAGGGTGTAGGAATTAGGAACTACTGGATGTATATCCTCGGTGGATTCATTGACTGTCCTGAAGTCCCTTACTAGGTGCCCAGTGGCCCACGGGGCTCTCGTGGTCAGGCCCCTCCCAGGATATGGAACTCACCTGGGCAGGTCCCCAGCAGCTCACGGGGCTCTCGTGGTCAGGGCCCTCCCAGGATACGGAGCTACCCTGAGCAGGTACCCAGCAGCCCAGGGGCTCTTGTGGTCAGGCCCATCACAGGATATGGAGCTCACCTGGGCAGGTACCCAGCAGCCCACGCGGCTTTCGTGGTCAGGCCCCTCCCTGGATACGGAGCCCCCCTGGGCAGTTACCCCGGCAGGGCTGGGCACACAGTAACCGTGCACATAGCCGTCACTGCAGGGCACCCCCAGCCCACCTGTGGGTCAGAGCTGACCCAGAGCACCTGCGAGCAGGACTTTAACTAACAAACAGCACCTCCGACAGGTCTGTGACCCTGGGCTTCACTCTGTCCGGCCTCCCTCCGCCTGGTCTTCCAGAGGCTTCCACAGCAGCCGGGACACCAGGCCTCTGTCTCCACCCACCACCCCTCCTCTCCCTGACTCCTGGGTTCCTCTCATTAGGAGAGGGTCTTCTTGAACTTGTCTCCCACTCATGGGCCAGATAAAATGATTAGAAAACAAGCCAGGGCTGCAGCCGCTTGTCTATCCTGACCCTCAGGACCCTACACCTGTTCTTTGGACCTGGCTGGTGCAGCAAGGCCCATTTTCTGCAACTGTGAGCCCCTGAGGGGCGAGGATTGGCTGACCTGGGCAGCCTGACCCGGCGGGCCAGCCCTCCCCAGGTGTGCCTGAGTTGAGGTCAATATAAACACCCCCTCCAGGCAGCAAGAGCCCCTGCAGCTGTGCCTGACGCCATATTCTCTGTCCCGTCAGCAGTCTAGGGGCTGGGCTGGTGGGAGGGAGTGAGGGCCCACGGCATTGTGGGTCGCCCGGTGTGAGTGGGGCTCTGCTGGACTTTCCGCAGGAGTTGCCAGGCTGCCACCTGCTAAAGAAGAGGATGTGTCACCCATACCTGCCACTGGAATTTCTCCCCGGGCAGAGGTGAGGAAGGAAAAAACAGTGGGGGCCGGGACAGGAGGGGTACCTCAGGCAGAGAAGTGGAAAGCTTCCAGAAGGGCGCCCGTGGCCAGGACCATCCTGGCTGGCCTGCAGGCACCAACTCGGCCTGCGTGCTCTCACTGGTGTGGCTCCACGGCCCTTCCTCTAGGTTTTCAAATCTTTGCACACATTCAGGTGTTTTACCTGGGAAGGGTGGGAACAGTTCAGCAGCACCTGGCCTGGGGCTCAGCTCACGTTTACTCACAGACGCCTTGGCACGGTCCCCCAGCTTTGCAATGAGGACGCTCCTTGCGGGGGTGCTGCTGGCTGCATGGGAGACGATTCCCCACCTCTGACCAACTTCAGAATTGTTTACCACTGGAGCAAGTGCCCTGGTAGGGTTTTCCTCTGTATGACTGGTGGGTTCTGTTTTTTTTTTTTTTTTCTTTTTTGGTTCAAGGTAGGTTTTATTCCTCTTTTTGTATTTATAGATATGAGCATGGAAATAATCCATTCATATAAATATGTGTATGTGAAGGAAATAATATTTTTTCTGTTTTATTTTTTAAAATACTATTTATTTTTTTTAATTTTTTAATTTTATTTATTTTTTTATACAGCAGGTTCTTATTGGTTATCTATTTTATACATATAAGTGTGCATATGTCAATCCCAGTCTCCCAATTCATCCCACCACCACCACCACCCCGCCACTTTCCCCTCTTGGTGTCCATACATTTGTTCTCTACATTTGTGTCTCTATTTCTGCCTTGCAAACCAGTTCATCTGTACCATTTTTCTAGGTTCCACATGTATGCATTAATATACGATATTTGTTTTTCTCCTTCTGACTTACTTCACTCTGTATGACAGTCTCTAGATGTACCCACGTCTCTACAAATGACCCAATTTCATTCCTTTTTATGGCTGAGTAATATTCCATTTTATATATGTATCACATCTTTATCCATTCATCTGTGTATGGGCATTTAGGTTGCTTTCATGACCTGGCTATTGTAAATAGTGCTGCAATGAACATTGTGGTGAATGTGTCTTTTTGAATTATGGTTTTCTCTGGGTATATGCCCAGTAGTGGGATTGCTGGGTCATATGGTAATTCTATTTTTAGTTTTTTAAGGAACCTCCATAGTGGCTGTATCAATTTACATTCCCACAAATAGTGCAAGAGTGTTCCCTTTTCTCCACACCGTCTCTGGCATTTGTTGTTTGTAGATTTTCTGATGATGCCCATTCTAACTGGTGTGAGGTGATACATCATTGTAGTTTTGGTTTATATTTCTCTAATAATTAGTGATGTTGAGCAGCTTTTCATGTGCTTCTTGGCCATCTGTATGTCTTCTTGGGACAAATGTCTATTTAGGTCATTTTCCCATTTTTGGATTGTGTTGTTTCTTTTTTTACTGTTGAGCTGCATGAGCTGTTTATATATATTGGAGATTAATCCTTTGTCCGTTGATTCATTTGCAAATATTTTCTCCCATTCTGAGGGTTGTCTTTTCGTCTTGTTTGTAGTTTCTTATGCTTTGCAAAAGCTTTTCAGTTTCATTTGGTCCCATTTGTTTATTTTTGTTTTTTATTCCATTACTCTAGGAGGTGGATCAAAAAAGATCTTGCTGTGATTTATGTCAAAGAGTATTCTTCCTATGTTTTCCTCTAAGAGTTTTTTAGTGTCCGGTCTTACATTTCGATCTCTAATGCATTTTGAGTTTATTTTTGTGTATGGTGTTAGGGAGTGTTCTAATTTCATTCTTTTACATGTAGCTGTCCATTTTTCCCAGCACCACTTATTGAAGAGACTGTCTTTTCTCCATTGTATATCCTTGCCTCCTTTGTCATAGATTAGTGGACCATAGGTGTGTAGGTTTATTTCTGGGCTTTCTTTATATTTTTCTTTTACACCTTTATTGGAGTATAATTGCTTTACAATTGTGTGTTAGTTTCTGCTGTATAAAAAAGTGAATCAGCTATACATATACATATAAAACCATATCCCCTCCCTCTTGCACCTCCCTCTCACCCCCTTATCCCACCCCTTTAGGTAGTCACAAAGCACTGAACTGATCTCCCTGAGCTATGTGGCTGCTTCCCAGTAGCTATCGATTTTACATTTGGTAGTGTATATATATCCATGCCACCCTCTCACTTTTTCCCAGCTTTCCCTTCTCCCTCCCTGTGTCATCAAATGCTTTCCCTACGTCTGTGTCCTTAATCCTTTCCTGCCCCTAGTTTCTTCATAAAGTGTTTTTTTTTATATTCCATATATATGTGTTAGCATACGGTATTTGTTTTTCCCTTTCTGACTCACTTCACTCTGTAGGACAGACTCTAGATCCATCCACCTCACTACAAATAACTCAATTTCCTTTCTTTTTATGGCTGAGTAATATTCCATTGTATATATGTGCCACATCTTCATTATCCATTCATCTGTCGATGGACACTTAGGGTGCTTCCATGTCCTGGCTATTGTAAATAGAGCTACAATGAACATTGTGGTACATGACTCTTTTTGAATTATGGTTTTCTCAGGGTAAATGCCGAGTAGTGAGATTGCTGGGTCATATGGTAGCTCTATTTTTAGTTGCTAAGGAACCTCCATACCATTCTCCCTAGTGGCTATATCAATTTACATTCCCACCAACAGTGCAAGAGGGTTCCCTTTTCTCCAGTAAATGCCTCTCCAGCATTTATTGTTTGTAGATTTTTTGATGATGGCCATTCTGACTGGTGAGGTGATACCTCACTGTAGTTTTGATTTGCATTTCTCTAATGATTAGTGATGTTCAGCATCCTTTCATGTGTTTGTTGGCAACCTTATATCTTCTTTGGAGAAATGTCTGTTTAGGTCTTCTTCCCATTTTTGGATTGGGTTTTCTGTTTTTGTGCTATTGAGCTACATGAGCTGCTTGTAAGTTTTGGACATTAATCCTTTGTCATTTACTTCATTTGAAAAACTGTTCTACCATTCTGAGGGTTGTCTTTTCATCTTGTTTATGGTTTCCTTTGCTGTGCAAAAGCTTTTAAGTTTCATTAGGTCCCATTTTTTAATTTTTATTTTTAGTTCCATTTCTCTAGGAGGTGGGTCAAAAAGGATCTTGTTGTGATTGATGTCATAGAGTGTTCTGCTCATGTTTTCCTATAAGATTTTATAGTGTCTGGTCTCACATTTAGGTCTCTAATCCATTTTGAGTTTATTTTTGTGTATGGTGTTAAGGAGTGTTCTAATTTCATTCTTTTACATGTAGCTGTCAAGTTTTCCCAGCACCACTTATTGAAGAGACTGTCTTTTCTCCACTGTATATCCTTGCCTCCTTTGTCATAGATTAGTTAACCATAGGTACGTGGGTTTATCTCTGGGCTTTCTGTCCTGTTCTGTTGAGCTATGTTTCTGTTTTTGTGCCAGTACCATATTGTCTTGATTACTTTAGCTTTGTAGTATAGTCTGAAGTCAGGGAGTCTGATTCCTCCTGCTCTTTTTTTTCTCCTCAAGACTGCTTTGGCTATCCAGGGTCTTTTGTGTCTCCCTACAAATTTTAAGATTTTTTGTTCTAGTTCTGTAGAAAATGCCACCGGTAATTTGATAGGGATTGCACTGAATCTGTAGATTGCTTTGGGTAGTATAGTCATTTTCCCAATATTGATTCTTCTAATCCAAGAACATTGTATATGTCTCCATCTGTTTATATCATATTTGATTTCTTTCACCAGTGTCTTATAGTTTTCTGAGTACAGGTCTTTTACTTCCTTAGATAGGTTTATTCCTTGGTATTTTATTCTTTTTGTTTCAATGGTAATGGGATTTTTTCCATAATTTCTCTTTCTGATTTTTCATTGTTAGTGTAAAGGAATGAAAGATATTTCTGTGCATTAATTGCGTATCCTGCAACTTTACCAAATTCATTGATTAGCTCTAGTAGTTTTCTGGTGGCATCTTTAGGATTCTCTATCTACGGTATCATGTCATCTGCGAACAGTGACAATTTTACTTCTTCTTTTCCAATTTGTATTCACTTTATTTCTTTTTCTTCTCTGATTGCTGCGGCTAGGACTTCCAAAACTGTGTTGAATAATAGTGGTGAGAGTGGACATCCTCATCTTGTTCCTGATCTTAGAGGCAATGCTTTCAGTTTTTCACCATTGAGAATGATGTTTGCTGTCAGTTTGCCATATATGGGCTTTATTATGTTGAGGTAGGTTCCCTCTATGCCCACTTTCTGGAGAGTTTTTGTCATAAATGGTGTTGAATTTTCTCAAAAACGTTTCCTGCATCTATTGAGATGATTATATGGATTTTATTCTACAGTTTGTTAATATGGTATATCACATTGATTGATTTGTGTATATTGAAGAATCCTTGCATCCCTGGGATAAACCCTCCTTAATCATGGTGTATGATCCTTTTAATGTGTTGTTCAATTCTGTTTGCTAGTATTTTGTTGAGGATTTTTACATTTATATTAATCAGTGATATTTGTCTATAAATTTCCTTTATTGTAGTAACTTTGTCTGGTTTTCATATTAGGGTGATGGTGGCATTATAGAATGAGTTTTGGAGTGTTCCTTCCCCTGAAATTTTTTTGAAGAGTTTGAGAAGGTTGGGTGTTAGCTCTTCCCTAAATGTTTGATAGAAGTCACCTGTGATGCCATCTGGTTCTGGGCTTTTGTTGGAAGATTTTTAATCAGAGTTTCAATTTCCTTACTTGTGATTGGTCTGTTCATATTTTCTATTTCTTCCTGGTTCAGTCTTGGAAGGTTATACCTTTCTAAGAATTTGTCCATTTCTTCCAGGTTGTCCATTTTATTGGCATAGAGTTGCTTGTAGTAGTCTCTTATGATGCTTTGTATTTCTGCAGTGTCTGTTGTAACGTCTCCTTTTTCATTTCTAATTTTATTGATTTGAGTCCTCTCCCAGTTTTTCTTGAGTCTGGCTAAAGGTTTGTCTTTTTTTTTTATCTTCTCAAAGAACCAGCTTTTAGTTTTATTGATCTTTGCTATTGTTTTCTTTGTTTCTATTTCATTTATTTCTGCTCTGATCTTTATGATTTCTTTCCTTCTACTAACTTTGGGTTTTGCTCTTCTTTGTCTAGTTCCTCTAGGTGTAAGGTTAGATTGTTTATTTGAGATTTTTCTTGTTTCTTGATGTAGGCTTGTATTGCTATAAACTTCCCTCTTAGAACTGCTTTTTCTGCATCCCATTGGTTTTGGATCATCATGTTTTTGTTGTCATTTGTCTCTAGGTAGTTTTTGATTTCCTCTTTTATTTCTTCAGTGATCTCTTGTATTTAGTAACGTATTGTTTAGCCTCCATGTGCTTGTGTTTTTTACGTTTTTTTCCCTGTAACTGATTTCTAATCTCATAGCATTGTGGTCAACACAGCTGCTTGATGTGATTTCAGTTTTCTTAAATTTACCAAGGCTTTGTTTGTGACCCAAGATATGATCTATCCTGGAGAATGTTCCATGTGCAGTTGAGAAGAACGTGTAATCTGCTGTTTTGGGATGGAATGTCCTATAAATATCAATTAAATTTGTCTGGTCTATTCTGTCATTTAAAGCTTGTGTTTCCTTATTAATTTTCTGTCTGGATGATCACCATTGGTGTAAGTGAGGTGTTAAAGTCCCCCGCTATTATTTTGTTACTGTCGATTTCCTCTTTTATAGCTGTTAGCAGTTGCCTTATGTATTGAGGTGCTCCTATGTTGGGTACATATATATATATATATATATATATATATATATATATATATATATATATATACATATATTTGTGTGTGTGTGTGTGTGTGGTAGGTACACGGGCCTCTCACCGATACGGCCCCTCCCGCTGTGGAGCACAGGCTCTGGACGCACAGGCTTAGCGAGCATGGCTCACGGGCCCAGCCTCTCCATGGCACGTGGGATCCTCCCAGACTGGGGCACGAACACACATCCCCTACATTGGCAGGCGGACCCTCAACCACTGCACCACCAGGGAAGCCCCATATATATTTATAATTATTATATCTTCTTCTTGGATTGATCCCTTGATCATGATGTATTTTTTTTCTTTGTGTCTTGTAACATTCTTTATTTTAAAGTATATTTTATCTGATATGAGTATTGTTACTCCAGCTTTCTTTTGATTTTCATTTGCATGGAATATATTTTTCCACCTCTTGACTTTCACTCTGTATGTGTCCCTAGGTCTGAAGTGGGTCTATTGTAGGCAGCATATATATGGGTCTTGTTTTTGCATCCATTCAGCGAACCTGTATCTTTTGGTTGGAGCATTTAATCGATTCACGTTTAAGGTAATTATTGATATGTATGTTCCTATTACTATTTTCTTAATTGTTATGGGTTTGTCTTGGTGAGCCCTTTTCTTCTTCTTTTTTTTTTTTTTTTTTTGCAGTATGCAGGCCTCTCACTGTTGTGGCCTCTCCCGCTGCGGAGCACAGGCTCCGGACGCGCAGGCTCAGCGGCCAAGGCTCACGGGGCCAGCCGCTCCGCGGCATGTGGGATCTTCCCAGACCGGGGCACGAACCTGTGTCCCCTGCATCGGCAGGCGGACTCTCAACCACTGCGCCACCAGGGAAGCCCCCTTTTCTTCTTTTGTGTTTCCCACTTAGAGAGGTTCCTTTAACATTTGTTATAGAGCTGGTTTCTTTTGCTTGTCTGTAAAGCTTTTGATTTCTCCATCAAATCTGAATGAGATCCTTGCTGGATGGAGTACTCTTGTTTGTAGGTTGTTCCCTTTCTTCACTTTAAATTTATCATGCCACTCCTTCTGACATCTAGAGTTTCTGCTGAGAAATCAGCTGTTAACCTTATGGGAGTTCCCTTGTATGTTATTTGTCATTTTTCCCTTGTTGCTTTCAGTCATTTTTCATTGTCTTTAATTTTTGTCAATTTGATTACTATGTGTTTTGGCATTTTTCTCCTTTGGTTTATCCTGCCTGGCACTCTCTGTGCTTCCTGGGCTTGGGTGGCTATTTCTTTTCCCATGCTAGGGAAGTTTTTGACTCTAATCTCTTCAAATATTTTCTCGGGTCCTTTCACTCTCTCTCTTCTCCTTCTGGGACCCCTGTAATGTGAATGTTGTTGCGTTTAACATTGTCCCAGAGGTCTCTTAAGCTGTCTTCATTTATTTTCATTCTTTTTCTTTATTCTGTTCCACTGCAGTGATTTCCACCTTTCTGTCTTCCAGGTCACTTATCCATTCTTCTGCCACAGTTATTCTGCCACTGATTCTTTCTAGTGTATTTTTCATTTCAGTTATTGTATTGTTCATCTCTGTTTGTTCTTTACTTCTTCTAGGTGTCTGTTCCTTAATTCTTCTAGGTCTTTGTTAAGCATTTCATGCATCTTCTTGATCTTTGCCTCCATTCTTTTTCCAAGGTGTTGAATCATCTTCACTATCATTATTCCAAATTCTTTTTCTGGAAGGTTGTCTATCTCCACCTCATTTCGTCTTTTGTCTGGGGTTTTATCTTGTTCCTTGATCTGGTATAAAGTCCTCTGCCTTTTCATTTTGTCTATCTTTCTGTGAATGTGGTTTTCCTTCCACAGGCTTCAGAATTGTAGTTCTTCTTGCTTCTGCTCTCTGCCCTCCAGTAGATGAGTCTATCTTAGAGGCTTGTGCAAGCTTCCTGATGGGAGGGACTGGTGGTGGGTAGAGCTGGGTGTTGCTCTGGTGGGCAGAGCTCAGTAAAACTTTAATCCACTTGTCTGCTGATGAATGGGACTGGGTTCCCTCCCTGTTGGTTGTTTGGCCTGAGGCAACCTAGCACTGGAGCCTACCTTGCTCTGCGTGGGGCTAAAGGCTACACTGGGAGGGCTCGTGCCAAGGTGTATTTCCCAGGACTTCTACTACCAGTGTCATTGTCCCCACGATGAGACACAGCCACACCCCACCTCTGTAGGAGACCCTCTAAAACTAGCAGGTAAATCTGGTCAGTCTCCTATGGGGTCACTGCTCCTTCCCCTGGGTCTTGATGTGCATGCTACTTTGTGTGTGCCCTCCAGGAGTGGAGTCTCTGTTGAGACTCTGGGTCTTTGAGTGGAGTTGAGACTCTGATACTCTGAGTGGAGTCGCACAGACTCTGGGTCCAGTGAAGCTTCAATGCTTTGTGGTTCTAGAAATCCCTTAGGAGACGGTCCAAAGCAAGTGAAGCTAATGCTGTCAGTAGAGATGGTGAAGCCAAAGATCCTCAGTTCTGACTAGAGGTTCTGATGTACATACAGGACAAAATCATCTCGTGTGCATGTAGTTCAGGCACGTTTAAGATGAATGCAGTCATGTTAATGCCTAACATATTCTATCCTGTGCCTCCCCTCAGGGACCCCTTCCTCAGTTTCTGAGGCTCCTGTAAGTCATGTACAGGGGAATGGAGAGTGGGCTCTGTCCAGTCTGAGCTCTGAGTTTCCCTGTGTGTATCTTAGGATACTTTGTATTTCTGTGGTGTCTGTTGTAACATCATCCCTTTCATTTCTGATTTATTTGGGCCTTCCCTTTTTAAAAAACATACTACTGTTGTCTTTTATTCTTTACAGAAGTTTAATAAGTGTTAGATCTACTACCCTTACTCTATCTGTACTTTTTGCAGTGAGATTTTTACTTTTGTTTGTTTTCTTGTTACTATCAATAATGAGTGAGCCTTCTTCTAAGCTACCTTCAACATTGCTTATAAAGCTGCTTTATTAGTGATGACAGAGCCTTAATGGAAGTCGTGTTCTGGTTGTAAATTAGAATGCACTGTGCCAGCAAAAAGCCCCTTAAGTTTATGTCTCATTACTTCTTGTTCTTTTTTAAATTTAATTTTTATTTTTTATCAGAACAAATTTGATTAAAATGTTTGTTCTAGGTGTGTAGATGTGGTTCTTTTACACATATACATTTGTCTATACTTCTTTGGATCATTTTCCCATGTAGGTTATGACACAATGTTGAGTAGTCTTCTCTCGGTTTTCCATAGGTCTTTGGTGATGTTATATTTCACATGTGTTTCTATATCTGCGTTAACCCCAATATCCTAATGTATCCAATCCTCACACGTTTCCATTTGATGAACCATAAGTTTGTTTAATGAATTTGTGATTGCCTTTCTTTGTGAAATATCTTCATTGGTATCAATTTTAGCTAACACCTATAAGTGATATTATAGGATATGTGTCTTTTGCTTTCTGACTTAGTACAATTTGCCAGATTACCTCTAGAATCATCTACAGTGCTGAAAAATGGCAAGGTTTCATTTTTTTCCCTAGCTAATATTCCATCTGTACATGTACCAGTTCTTTTTGTCCACTCACATCTTGATGGACTTTTTGGTTGCCTCCATGTCTTGGCTATTGTAATACTACTGCAGTGCAGATTTGCCTGCCTGTGTCTTTCCAATTCTGTCTTCTTAAGTTATATGCCCAGGATTGGGCCTGATGTATCATATGGTAGCTCAGTGTTTACCTTTTAAAGGCACCACCATTCCGTTCTCATTAGTGGCTCTTTCCAGGTTACGTCCCACTTAAAGTGGAGGGTATGCATTTCTCCACAACATCTTCAGCACTTGTTGTTTGTAGTTTCCTTGCTGATGGTTATTCTGACTGGTGTGAGCTAATACCTCTTTGTGGTTCGATTTGCATGCGCCTAATAATCCATTGAAATTGAGCTTTAAGGCATGTCCTTTCTTTTTAAAACTGTGAATAGAACTTACCTCTTCAAATTCTTTTCTTGAGTATGTGCCACACTTTGAAATTTCTTGGCCATTACTTCCCTCAAGACATTTTGAGGGCAGGTTTCATATTCAGCCCTGCAGTACTTGTGCATATGAAGTGATCATTAGCACAGGTTTTAAAGATGCTGTTGCAGGTAACGGCAAGAGGGTGACAGCATTTCTAGGTTCCCCACTCTGGTAACTATGGAAACAGACCTTCCTGCCAGCGGTGTTCCTCAGTTATAAATTAGAGAGGAATGTATTCGGATAAACACCCAAATGGTTACGTCTCCATACTTATGATGTTTTTTTAATCTAATTTATATTTTTAATTGTAGTAATACTCCATTGTGTACATGGACCACTTCTTCTTTGTGCATTCCTCTGTTGATGGACATTTTCATTGCTTCCAGGTATTGGCTATGGTAAATCTTGCTGGAGGGCAGGATTGCCAGCCTGTGTCTTTTTGATTCTCATCTTCTCGGGTGATAAGCCCAGCAGTGTGTATGCTAGATGGAATGGTAGCTCAATGTTTACCTTTTCAGGGCACCCGAATTCTGTTTTCATTAGTGGCTCTTACCACGTCCAACATGCAACAGAGTGTACGCCTTTCTACACAACCCCTTCAGCATTCATTATTTCCAGAACTTTTGCTGGTGGCCATTCTGGCTGGTGTGAGATGATAAATTTTTGTAATTTGGATTTGCTGGTCTTTAATAATTACTAATGTTCAGCATTTTTCCAGGCCTTTTCCTTTTTTTAAAAAAAAGAAAAGAAAAAAAATTGTGAGTACAATATACCTCTTGAAATTGTCATCTTTGAATGTTGCCCTCTTTTGAATTTTTTGGTCGATTTTCGACCCCAGGACTTTTTTGAGAGCAGGTGTCATTTACAGGCCTGCAATGATTGCGAATACTTCGTGATGATTAGCACTGCGTTGAAAGCTGCTGTTGACGGAAACGGCCACAAGGTGGCAGCATTTCTCCATTCCCAAATCTCGATATTAGGGTAGCAGAACCTTTCTGGAAGTCGTGTTCCTAGGCTGTAAATTAGAATCGAATGTGCGAGGGAAAAACCCCATAAGTTTATGTCTCATTACTTCTTGTTCGTTATTTTAATTTTTTAAATCGGGGTAATGATTAGAATATTGTTTGTCCTAGGTGGACACAATCTGGTTCATTTAGATATTATATATGCCTGGTCATGTACAGAACATCTTCCCATGTAAATTACTATTATTTTTTTATAAATTTATTTTATTTATTTATTTCTTTTTAGCTGAGTTGGATCTTCGTTGCTGCATGTGGGCTCTCTCTAGTTGCGGTGAGCAGGGGCTACTCTCCGTTGCGGTGCACGTGCTCCTCACTGCAGAGGCTTCTCTTGTTGTGGAGCATGGGTTCTAGGCGTGCAGCCTTCAGTAGTTGTGGCACGTGGGCACAGTAGTTCTGGCTCTTGGGCTCTAGAGTGCAGGCTCAGTAGTTTTTGTGCACGGGCTTAGTTGCTCTGCAGCATGTGAGATCTTCCCGGAACAGGGATCGAACCCGTGTCCCCTGCATTGGCAGGTGGATTCTTAACCACGGTGCCACAAGAGAAGCCTCCGTGTAAATTATTACAGAGCGTTCAGTAGACCTCCCTTGGTATATGGTCGGTCTTTTTGGTATATGTATTTAATATGTATTTTTATATGTATGGTAACCCTAATCTTATTTTATCCATTCCTCCCACCTTTCCTTTTAGATAACCGTAGTTTGTTTTCTAAGTCTGTGAGGGTCTTCTCTGTGGAAATATGTTCATTTGTGTCAGTTGTTAGGTAACACCTAGAAGTGATAACGCAGCATATTTGTCGTCTGCTTTTCAACTTACCTCATGTTGTGTGATTATCTCTAGGCTCATCTTTGGTACTGCAAAAAGCAGAGTTTCATTGTGTTCCACGCCCAATAGTCCATTGTGTATATGGACCGCTTCTTCTTTGTGCATTCATCTGTTGATGGACATTTCGGTTTCTTCCAACTCTTGGCTCTGCTAAATATTGATGAAGTGCAGGGTTGCCAGCCTGTGTCTTTTTGATTCTGGTCTTCTCAGGGGATAAGCCCAGCATTGGGCCTCCAAGATCATATGGTAGTTCAATTTTTACCTTTAAATGCACCTGCACTCTGTTCTCACTACTGGCCGTTACCATTGTACATCCCCCTAGCAACTAGAGGTTACACAGTTCTCTAAAACACCTTCAGCATTTACTGTTTGTAGACTTTTTCCTGATGGCATTTTGAGTGTTGGATGGTGATACCTTTTTGTAGTTTGTATTTGGATGCATCTAATATTTCCTGATATTGAGCTTTTATCGACATCCATTTTCTTTCTTTTTTTTAAGTAAACCAAAAAAGTTACCTCTTCAAATTGTTTCCTTGAAAAATTTGCTGTGTTCTGAATTCCTGTGGCCATTACCTACTGCAGGACAGTTTTTGCAGGCAGGTATCATTTACAACCCTCTAGAAATTATGAATATTAAGTGACCATTAAAACTGGGTTTACAGCTGCTGTTGCAGGAAACGGCCACAAGGCAGCAGCATTTCCATATTTCCAACTCTGGTTTCTAGGGCAACAGAGCCTTCCTGGAAATACTGTTTGTAGCTTGTAAATTAAAGTCGAAAATGCCAGGACAAGCCTCCCAAAACTTATGTTTACTTATTTTTTTTTGGCATTCTTAGTTTAATTTTTATTTTTATCAGAGAAAATTTGATTGCAATGTTTTATTTGTTCTAGTTGTACAGAATCTCTTTCATTGATACATTTATCTTTTCAGGTTTGGATCCTGTTACAAATAGGTTATCACAGAATGTTGTATAGACATCGTTTGTTATTTGGTGTGTCATTGGTGATTCGATATTTTATAAGTATTAACCTATGTCTGTTAAACACAATAGCCTCCGTTATACATTCCTCACACCTTTCCGTTTGGTTAAACACAAGTTTTCTTTTTCTATTACCTGAGTGTCCTTCTCTGTCGAAATAAGTTCATTAACATCAACTTTTAGATAACACCTATACGTAATATCATAGGATACGTGTCTCTCACTTTCTGACTTACTTCAAATTGTGTGATTCTCTCTAGCCTCATCTATGGTGCTGCAAATGACATTTTGTCATTCCTTTCTATGTCTAATATTCCATTGTGTACATGGACCTCTTTTTCGTCCATTCATCTGATGATGGACATTTTTGTTGCTTCCATGACTTTTCTATTGTAAGTACTGTTGCAATACATGATTTTTCATCCTGTGTCTGTTTGATTCTGGCCTTCACAGGTGAAAGGCCCAATACTGGGCCTTCCAGATCATATGGTAACTCAATTTTTACCTGTAAACGCACTGCCATTCTTTTCCTATTATTGGCTGTTCCAAGTTTACATCCCACTTAGAGCTACAGGTTACGCTATGCTGCACAACAACTTCAACATCTATTGTTTGTAGACTTTTTGCTGATGGTCATTCTGACTGGTGTGAGGTGATACCTTTGTGTAGACTGGATTTGCATGCGTCTAATAATTCCTGATGTTGAGCTTTTATCAATATCCTTTTTATTTTTTTTTAAGATTGAGTTAAACTTACAACTTTAACTTGCCTTCTTGAAATTTGCCATGTTTGAATTGTTTCTCCATTCCGTACCCCAGGACATTGTTTGAGGGCATGTGTCATTTACACCCCTGCAATTCTTGTCAATATTAGTGACCATTAGCAGTGGATTTGAAGCTGCTGCTGGAAGAAACGGCCTTAGTGTGGCACTATTTCTATGTTACCAGCTCTGCTTGCTAGGGAAGCAGAACCTTCCTGCAAGTTGTGCTTTTAGGTTGCAGATTAGAGTGCAATGTGCCAGGACAAACCCCCATAAGTTTTAGCCTCCTTAATACTTTTTGGTGTCTTTAACTTTTTGTTTTTACCAGAGCAAATTTGATTTAAATGTGTCGTTAGTTCTAGGTGTACAGAATCTTGTTCATGTACACATATACATATATCTGTTGATGTTTCGTGTCCTTTTCCATGTAGGTTATTACACAGTGTTGAGTAGGCCACTCTTGGTATTCCATAGGTCTTTGGTGAGTATATATTTTATACGTATTAGTATATGTTTGTTAACCCCAATATCCTAATTTATCCATTCCTCACACCTTTTCTTTGGCCTAACCATAAGTTTGTCTTCTCAATCTGAGATTGTCTTTCTCTATGGAAATATGTTCATTTTTAGGAATTTTCAGATAACATAAGTGATATCACAGTGATATCACATATCTCTTGCATTCTGACTTACTTCACATTGTGTGATTATCTCGAGGCTCATCTGTGGCACTGCAAATGGCATTGCTTTATATTTTTCGTGGCTAATATTCCATTCTGTAGATATATCACTTCTTCTTTCTCCATTCATCTGTTTATGGAACTTTTGCTTGCTTCCATGCCTTAGCTATATAAATAGTGCTGCAGCGCACATTTGCCTGCCTCTGTCTTTCCGAGTCCGGTGTTCGTAGGTTATAGGCCCAGTAAGTGCCCTGTCAGATCATATGGTAGCTCAGTTTTTACCTTTCAAAGCACCTCCATTCTGCTTCCATTAGTGCCGTTACCACTTTCCATCCCACCAGCAGCTAGAAGCTACACAGTTCTCTAAAACAACTTCAGCATTTTTAGTTTGTAGACCTTTTCTGATGGTCATTAGACAGGTGTGAGGTGAAACCTTTTGGGAGGTTGGAATTGCATGTGTCTAATAATTCCTTATACTGAGCTTTAGGCATGTCCTTTTTTTTCTTTTTTTCTTTGTTTTTAAAGAGTGAGTACAACTTCCCTCTTCATATTGAGTTCTTGAAAAATTTGTCATGTGTTGAATTTTCTTTGCTATTCCCTACGCCAGGGCATTTTTTGAGGGCAGGTGTCATTTATACCCGTGCACTGCTTGTGAATATTAAGTGACCATTAGCACTGTGTTTAAAGCTGCTGTTGTTGGAAACAGCCACAAGGCGGCAGCATTATTATGTTCTCAATTCTTGTTACTAGGGCAAAAGAGTCTTCCAGGATGTAGTGTTCCTTGGTTGTAAATTAGAGGGAAATGTTCCCGGACAAAGCACTGGAAGTTTATGTCTCCTTACTTATGCTTGTTTTTTTAATTTAATTTATATTTCTTATCAGAGTAAATTTGATTAGAGTGTTGTGATTGTCTGGTTGTACAGCATCTGGTCCATTATTCATACATATATCTGTTCATCTTCGGATCCTGTTACCATATAAGTTACTACAGAGTGTTGAGTAGACCTCCCTTGGTATTTGGTAGGTGTTTGGTCATTATTTATTTTATATGTATTGGTGATTATATAAATCATATAATTTATATGTTACATGTTTATATACATTTAACCTACATTAGTATATGTATGTTACCCCCATAATCCTAATTTATCCATCCTCCCACCTTTCATTTTGGTTAACCATTAGTTTGTTTTATAACTCTGTGAGTGTCTTTTTCTCTGGAAATATGTTCATTGGTCGCAATCTTAGGATAACATCTATAAATGATATCACAGGATATCTGTCATTCCCTTTGGACTTACTTAACATAATATGATTATTTCTAGGCTCATCTGTAGACAAGAAAATGGCATTGTTCATTTTTTTCCGAGGCTCATATTCCATTCGAGACATATACCACTTCTTCTTTGTCCATTTATCTGTTGATGGACATTTTGTTTGCTTGCATGTCTTGGCTATTGTAAATATTGCTGCAGTGCATGTTTGCCTGTCTGTGTCTTTCCGATTCTGGTCTTCTTAGGTTATAGGCCCATCAGGAGATCTCCCACATCATATGGTAGCTCAACTTTTACCTGTTAAAGGCAGCTCCATTCTGTTCTCATGATTAGCTGATACCACTTTACATCCAGCCAACTGCATAGTGGGTATGCATTTCTCCACAGACCTGTCAGCATTCGTTGTTTGTAGACTTTTTACTGATGGCATTTTGAATATTGTGTTGCAAAATCTTTTTGTAGTTTGGATTTGCATCCAACCAATAATTCCTGATATTGAGCTTTTATCCATGTTCCTCTTTTTTTGAATAAAAGAGTGAGTAAAACTTACCTCTTCAAATTGTTTTCTTGAAAAATTTTCCATGTTGTGAACTTTTTTGGCCATTACCTACCCCAGGACATTTTTTGAGGACACGTGTCATATACAGACCTACAATTTCTGTGAATCTTCAGGGACCGTTAGCCCTGTGTTTAAAGCTGCTGTTGTAGGAAATGGCCACCAAGGGGCAGCATTTCTCCATTCCCAAGTCTGGTTAATAGTGCAGCAAAGCCTTCCTGAAAGTCGTGTTCCTAGGTTGTAAATTAGAATGGAATGTGCCAGGGAAAACCTCAATAAGTTTATGTATCATTAATGGTTGTTCGTGGTTATAATTTTTAAAATAGCGGTAATGATTACAATAGTGTTTGTTCTAGGTGTACACAATCAGGTTCAGTTGAACATTATATATATATATATATTCATGTACAGATCCTCTTCCCATGTAAGTTACTGGTTTTTTAAAATTTATTTTATTTATTTATTTTGGGGTTAGTTGGATATTCGTTGCTGCATGTGGGCTTTCTCTAGTTGCAGTGAGCAAGGGTACTCTCCTTTGCGTTGCTCGGGCTTCTCACTGCAGTAGCTCCTCTTGTTGTGGAGCACGGACTCTAGGATTGTGGGCTTCAGTAGTTGTGGCGCCTGGGCTCAGTAGTTGTGACTCATAGGCTGAAGACAGCAGGTTAAATAGATTTGGTGCAGGGGTTTATTTGCTCTGCAACATGTGAGATCTTCCTGGAATGGGGTCGAACCAGTGTCCCCTGCATTGGCAGGCGGATTCTTAACCACCGTACCACCAGCGAAGCTCCCATATAAATTATTACACAGCGTTCAGTAGACCTCCCTTGTCATATGGTTGGTCTTTTTGAGATATGTATTTAATAGGTGTTTGTATACGTATGGTAACCCTATCTTAATTTATCCATTCCTCCAACCTTTCCTTTTAGATAACCATAGTTTGTTGTCTAAGTTTGTGAGTGTCTTTCTCTGTGGAAATATGTTCATTTGTGTTAGTTGTTAGATAACACCTAGAAGTGATATCACAGGATAATTTTCGTCTGCTTTCCGACTTACCTCATGTTCTGTGATTATCTCTAGGCTCATCTATGGTGCTGCAAAGAGCAGTGTTTCATTCTTTTCCATGCCCAATATTCCATTGTGTATATGGACCGCTTCTTCTTTGTGCCTTCATCTGTTGATGGACATTTTGGTTGCTTCCAACTCTTGGCTATGCTGAATATTGCTGCACTGCAAGATTGCCAGCCTGTGACTTTTTGACTCTGGTCTTCTCACGGGTAATCCCAGCAATGGGCCTACTAGATCATATGGTAGTTCAATTTTTACCTTTAGACACACCTGCATTCTGTTCTCACTACTGGCTCTTACCATTGTACATCCCCCCAGCAAGTAGAGGGTACACAGTTCTCTAAAACCCCTTCTGCATTTATTGTTTGTAGGCTTTTTCCTGATGGCATTTTGAGTGTTGGGTGGTGATACCTTTTTGTAGTTTAGATTTGCATGCGTCTAATAATTCCCAATATTGAGCTTTTATCCACGTCTGTTTTCTTTTTTTAAAAAGTAAACCGAGAAACTTACCCCTACAACCTGTTTACTTGAAAAATTTGCCATGTTCTGAATTCCTGTGGCCATTACCTACACCAGGATATTTTTTGAGGACAGGTGTCATTTACATCGCTCTAGTAATTGTGAATATTAAGTGACCATTAGCACTGGGTTTAAAGCTGCTGTTCCAGGATACGGCCACAAGGCGGCAGCATTTCTATATTCCCAAATCTGGTTACTAGGGCAACAGAGCCTTCCTGGAAGTCCTGTTTGTAGGTTGTAAATTAGAGTGTCTACTTATGTCTACTTATTTGTTGTTGGTATTCTTAGTTCAATTTTTATTTTTATCAGAGAAAATTTGATTGCAAAGTTTTGTTGGTTCTAGGTGTACAGAATCTGTTTCATTGATACATATATCTTTTCATGTTTCAATCCTCTTCCATATAGGTTATTATAGAATGTTTTGTAGAAGTCTCTTGGTATTCGGTATGTCTTTGGTGATTATATATTTTACAAGTTATTATATGTTTTATAAGTATTAACATATGTCTGTTAAACCCAATATCCTCCGTTATACATTCCTCACAGCTTTCCGTTTGGTTAAACAGAAGTTTTTTTTCTGTTACGTGAGTGTCCTTCTCTGTGGAAATAAGTTCATTAATATCAACTTTTAGATAACACCTATACGCGATATCATAGGATATGTGTCTCTTGCTTTCTGACTTACTTCAAGTTGTGTGATTATCTCTAGCCTCATCTATGGTGCTGCAAACAGCACAGTTTCATTCCTTTCTATGTCTAATATTCCATTGTGTACATGGAGCTCTTTTTCGTCCATTCATCTGATGATGGATATTTTTGTTGCTTCCATGTCTTTGCCATTGTAAGTACTGCTGCAATACACGATTTTTCGTCCTGTGTCTGTTTGATTCTGGCCTTCACAGGTGAAAGGCCCAATACTGGGCCTTCCAGATCATATGGTAACTCAATTTTTACCTGTAAACGCACTGCCATTCTTTTCCTATTATTGGCTGTTCCAAGTTTACATCCCACTTAGAGCTACAGGTTAAGCTATTCTGCACAACTTCTTCAACATCTATTGTTTGTAGACTTTTTGCTGATGGTCATTCTGACTGGTGTGAGGTGATACCTTTGTGTAGACTGGATTTGCATGTGTCTAGTAATTCCTGATGTTGAGCTTTTATCAATACCCTTTTTTTAAGATTGAACTAAACTTACAGCTTTAAATTGCTTTCTTGAAATATTTGCCATGTTTGAATTGTTTGTCCATTCCATAACCGAGGACATTTTTTGAGAGCATGTGTCTTTTACACCCCTGCAGTCCTTGTCAATATTAGTGACCATTAGCAGTGGATTTGAAACTGCTGCTAAGGAAACGGCCTTAGTGTGGCACCATTTCTATGTTAGCAGCCCTGCTTGCTAGGGAATCAGAACCTTCCTGCAAGTTGTGCTTTTAGGTTGCAGATTAGAGTGGAATGTGCCAGGACAAACCCCCATAAGTTTTAGCCCCCTTTATTCTTGTTGGTATCTTTAATCTTTAGTTTTTATCAGATCAAATTTGATTTAAAATGTCGCTTTTTCCAGGTGTACAGAATGTTGCTCATTTACACATATTCATATATCAATTGATCTTTGTGTCCTTTTCCATATAGGTTATTACAGAGTGTTGAGTAGACCACTCTTGGTATTCCATAGATCTTTGGTGATTATATATTTGATATGTGTTAGTGTATGTTTGTTAACCCCAATATCCTAATTTATCCATTCCTCACACATTTTAATTGACTTAACCTTAAGTTTGTCTTCTTAATCGGAGATTGTCTTTCTGTATGGAAGTATGTTCATTTTAATGAATTTTCAGATAACATACGTGACATCATAGGACATTTGTCTTTTGCTTTCTGACTTACTTCACATGGCGTGATTATCTCTACGCTCATTTGTGGTGCTGGAAATGGCATTGTTTTCTTTTTTTCTTGGCTAATATTCCATTCTGTACATGTACCACTTCTTCTTTGTCCATTCATCTCTTTATGGACCTTTTTTTTTGTTTCCATGTCTTGGCTGTTTAAATATTGCTGCAGGGCACATTTTCCTGACTCTGTCTTTCCGTTTCTGGTGGTCTTAGTTCATAGGCCCAGAAGGTGCCCTTCTGTATCATATGGTAGCTCAACTTTTACCTTTTAAGTCACCTCCATTCTGTTTTCATTAGTGCTGTTACCACTTTACATTCCACCAGCAGCTAGAAGGTACACAGTTTTCTAAAACCCCTTCAGCATTTTTAGTTTGTATACTTTTTCTGATGGTCATTTGACTGGTGTGAGCTGAAACCTTTTTGGAGGTTGTATTTGCATGCGTCTAATAATTCCTTATACTGAGCTTTAGGCGTGTCCTTTTTTTTCTTTTTTTCTTTTATTTTTAAAGAGTGAGTACAACTTTCCTCTTCATATTGACTTCTTGAAAAATTTGTCATGTGTTGAATTTTCTTGGGTATTTCCTACCTCAGGGCCTTTTTTGAGGGCAGGTGTCATTTACAGCCCTGCAGTCCTTGTGAATATTAAGTGACCATTAGCACTGTATTTAAAGATGGTGTTGTGGGAAACAGCCACAAGGCAGCAGCATTATGACATTCTCAACTCTTGTTATAGGGCAACAGATTCTTCCTGGAAGTCCTGTTCCTAGGTTGTAAATTAGAGTGGAATGTGCTCAGACAAAGCCCCAGAAGTTTATGTCTCCTTACTTAGGTTTGTTTTTGAGAGTTAATTTATATTTCTTATCGGAGTCAATTTGATTAGAGTGTTGTGATTGTCTGGCTGCATAGAATCTGGTCCATTATTCATACATATATCTGTTCATCTTCAGATCCTGTTACCATGTGTGTTATTACAGAGTGTTGAGTAGACCTCCCTTGGTATTTGGTAGGTCTTTGGTCATTATATATTTTATATGTATTGGTGATTATATAATTCATATAGTTTATATGTTATATGTTTATATACATTTAACATACATTAGTATATGTATGTTACCCCCATAATCCTAATTTAGCAATCCTCCCACCTTTCATTTTGGTTAACCATTAGTTTGTTTTATAAGTCTGTGAGTGCCTTTTTCTGTGGAAATATGTTCATTGGTAGCAATCTTAGGCTAACATCTATAAATGATATATAGGATATTTCTCATTCCCTTTTGACTTAACATAATATGATTATTTCTAGGCTTAACTGTAGTCATGCAAAGGGCGTTGTTCATTTTTTTCTGAGGCTAATATTCCATTCACTAAATATACCACTTTTTCTTTGTCTGTTTATCTGTTGATCTCAATTTTGTTTGCTTGCATGTCTTGGCTATTGTAAATATTGCTGCCGTGAATGTTTGCCTGTCTGTGTCTTTCCGATTCTGGTCTTCTTAGGTTATAGGCCCATTAGGGGATTGGCCGCATCATGTGGTAGCTCAATGTTCACCTTTTCAATGCAGCTCCATTCTATTCTCCTGATTAACTGTTACCAGTTTACATCCAACCAACAGCATACGGGGTATGCATTTCTCCACAAACCCATCAGCATTCATAGTTTGTAGACGTTTTACTGATGGCATTTTGAATATTGGGTGGCGAAATCTTTTTGTACTTGGATTTGCATCCAACCAATAATTCCTGATATTGAGCTTTTATCCATGTTCCTCTTTTTTTGAATAAAAGAGTGAGTAAAACTTACCTCTTCAAATTGTTTTCTTGAAAAATTTTCCGTGTTGTGAACTTTTTTAGCCATTACCTACCCTAGGACACTTTTTGAGGACACGTGTCATTTACAGCCCTACAATTACTGTGAATGTTAAGTGACCCTTAGCCCTGTGTTTAAAGCGGCTGTTGTTGGAAACGGCCACCAGGCGGCAGCATTTCTCCATTCCCACATCTGGTTGCTATGGCAGCAGAGCCTTCCTGAAAGTCGTGTTCCTAGGTTGCAAATTAGAATGGAATGTGCCAGGGAAAACCCCAATAAGTTTAGGTATCATTAATTGTTGTTCATGGTTTTAATGTTTTAATTTGGGGTAATGATTAGAATAGTGTGTCTTCTAGGTGTACAGAATCAGGTTCAATTGAATATTATATATATCTAGTCATGTACAGATCCCTTACCCATGTAAATTACTATTATTTTTTAATAAATTTATTGTATTTATTTATTTATTTTTAGCTGAGTTGGATCTTTGTTGCTGCATGTGGGCTTTCTCTAGTTGCGGTGAGCAGGGGCTACTCTCCGTTGCGGTCCACGGGCTTCTCACTGCAGTGGCTTGTATTGTTGTGGAGCCTGGGTTCTAGGCGTGCAGCTTTCAGTAGTTGTGGCACGTGGGCTTAGTGGCTCTGCAGCATGTCGGATCTTCGTGGACCCAGGGACGGAACCCGTGTCCCCCGCATTGGCAGGCAGATTCTAAACCACGGCGCTACCTGAGAAGCCCCCGTGTAAATTATTACAGAACTTTCTGTAGACCTCCCTTGGTATGTGGCCAGTCTTTTTGATGTATGTATTTGTATACGTATCGTAACCGTAATCTTCATTTATCCATTCCTCCCACCTTTCCTTTTAGATAACCATAGTTTGTTTTCTAAGTCTGTGAGTGTCTTTCTCTGTGAAAATATGTTCATTTGTGTCAGTTGTTAGGTAACACTTAGAAGTGATATCGTATGATATTTGTCGTCTGCTTTTCAACTTCCTCATGTTCTGTGAGTATCTCTAGGCTCATCTATGGGGCTGCAAAGAGCAGTGTTTCATTCTTTTCCATGGCGAGTATTCCACTGTGTTCATGGACCACTTCTTTGTGCATTCATCTGTTGATGGACATTGAAGTTGCTTCCGGTCTTGGCTATGCTAAATATTGCTGCAGTGTAGGATTGCCAGCCTGTGTCTTTTTTTTTTTTTTGCGGTACACAGGACTCTCAGCGCTGCAGCCTCTCCCACCCTGGAGCACAGGCTCCAGACGTGCAGGCCCAGCGACCATGGCCCAAAGGCCCAGACACTCTGCCAGCCTGTATCTTTTTGATTCTGGTCTTCTCAGATGATAGGCCCAGCAGTGGGCCTACTAGATCATATGGTGGTTCAATTTTTACCTTTAAACGCACCTCCATTCTGTTCTTACTACTGGCTTTTAGCAGTTTACATCCCACCAGCAACTAGAGGTACACAGTTCTCTAAAACCCCTTCAGCATTTATTGTTTGGAGACTTTTTACAGATGGCAGTTTGAGTGTTGGGTGGTGATACCTTTTTGTAGTTTGGATTTGCATGTGTCTTATAATTCTCGATATTGAGCTTTTAATCCATGTCCATTTTCTTTTTTTTTTAAAGTAAAAGAGTAAAACTTATCTCTTCAAATTGTTTCCTTGAAAAATTTGCCATGTTCTGAATTATTTTGGTCATTACCTACACCAGGACATTTTTTGAGTGCAGGTATCATTTACAACCCTGTAGTAATTGTGAATATTAAGTGACCATTAGCACTGGGTTTAAAGCTGCTGTTTCAGGAAATGGCCACAAGGCGGCAGCATTTCTATATTCCTAACTGGTTACTGGGGCAACAAAGCCTTGCTGAAGTCCTGTTTGTAGGTTGTAAATTAGAGTTGAGTGTATCAGAACAAAACCCCCGAAACTTATGTCTCCTTATTTGTTGTTGGTATTCATAGTTTAATTTTTATTTTTATCAGAGCAAATTTGACTGCAATGTTGTGTTCATTCTAGGTGTACAGAATCTGTTTCATTGATACATATATCTTTGCATGTTTCAATCCTGTTCCATATAGGTTATTATAGAATGTTGTGTAGAACTCTCTTGGTATTCGGTATGTCTTTGGTGATTATATGTTTTATAAGTATTAGCATATGTCTGTTAAAGCCAATAGCCTCCGTTATACATTCCTCACCCATTTCCATTGGTTAACCGCAAGTTTGTTTTCTGAATACGTGAGTGTCCTTCTTTGTGGAAATAAGTTCATTAATATCAATTTTTAGGTAACACCTATACGTGATATCATTGGATATGTGTCTCTCGCTTTCTGACTTACTTCAAGTTGTGTGATTATCTCTAGCCTCCTCTATGGTGCTGCAAACAGCATTATTTCATTCTTTTCTGTGTCTAGTATTCCATTGTGTACACGGACCTCTTTTTCATCCATTCATCTGATGATGGACATATTTGTTGCTTCTGTGTCTTGGCTATTGTAAATACTGCTGCAATACATGATTTTCCATCCTGTGTGTTTTTGATGATTCTGTTCTTCACATGTGACAGACCCAATAGTGGGCCTTCTGGATCATATGGTAACTCAAGTTTTACCTTTTCAATGCACCTACATTCTCTTCTCATTATTGGTTGTTAGCAGTTTACAACTCACCAAGAGCAAATAGTGTATGCATTTCCCCCAAACCCCATCAGCATTCATGGTTTGTAAGCTTTTTACTGATGGCATCCTGCCTGGTGTGTGGTGATACTTTTTTGTAGATTGGAGTTACATGCGTGTAATAATTCCTTATATTGAGCCTTTATCCATGTCCTTTAAAAAAAAATGAATGAGTAAAACTTATGTCATATGATCTGGCCGACCAACTACTGGGACTATCAACCGAGAAGACTAGAATCTAAAGACACATCCACCCAAACGTCCACTGCAGCAAGACATAAAACAACTAAAACTTGGAAGCATACAAAATGTCCTTTGACACATGAATGGATAAAGAAGAAGTCGTACATGTACACAATGTAAAATTTGCCACAGAAAATGATCAAACGGTGCTCTTTGTAACACCATAGATGCATAGAGGCAATCATACTACATGAAGTCAGTCAGAAAGAGAAAGAAAATATCCTATGATATATTTTGTAAGTGTTATTTTAAAATTTATACCAATGAATAAATATCCACATATAAATACTGACAGACTTATGGGAGCAAGATCTGAGGATGAAAATATGTATATGTGTGTGTATATATATATTATGGAACCAGATTCTGTACATGTAGAATAAACAAAACATTTTACTCAAATTGCTCTGATAAAAAATAAAGAAACAAACAAGAAGTAAGGAGACATAAGCTTTTGGGGGTTTGTCCTGGCACATTCCAGTCTAATTGACAACATAGGAATATGACTTCCAGGAAAGCTCTGGAATTGCAAATGTAGAATTCCTGCAGACTTGTGGCCAATTCTTTCCAAAACAGCTTTAAAACCAGGGCTAATGATCACGTAATATTCACAAAGATTGCAGGGGTGTAACTGACACCTGCCCTTACAAATATCTTACCGTCTGGAATTGAGAAGAAAACTCAAAACAGGACATGGAAAAGTGGCCAACATGATAAATAATTGGATGAATGTGTAAATCCAATCTACAAAGAGATATCACCTCAAAAAGTCAGAATGGAAATCACTAAAAGACTACAAAGAATAACTGCTAAAGTGTTGTGGATAAATGCATACCCTCCTATGAAATTGGAGATAGGTAAACTGGTAAGAGCCACTCATGAGAACAGAATGGAGCTTTGTTAAAAGCTAAAAATTGAGCTACAATTCGATCTGGCCGGTCCACTACTGGGCCTATCACCTGAGAAGACCAGACTCGAAAACACAGGATGGCAAACCTGCAGTGCAACAATATTTGCAATAGCCGAGGCGTGGAAACAACCAAAATGTCCATCAACTGCTGAATGGAAAAAGAGGAACAGATACATGTACACCATGAAATATTAGCCAAGGAAAACAATGAAACAGTGCCCTTTGAAGGCCTAAGGATCAGCCTAGAGATAACCACACTACGTGAAAAGTCAGAAAGAGAAAGACAGCTATACTATGATATAGTTAAGAGATGTGTAAGTACAAATGAATCAGATTGTATACTCCCAGAACAAACAATATGGTAACCAAATTACTCCGATACAAAATTAAAAACTAAAAAAATGAACAATATGTCATGAGACATAAATTTCTGGGAGTTTGTCCGAGCATATTCCACTCTAAGTTACAACCCAGGAACACGACATCCAGGAAGACTGTTGCCCTAGTAACAAGAGTTGAGAATGTAATAATGCTGCCACCTTGTGGCTGTTTCCCACAGCAGCAGCTATAACCACAGTGCTATTGGTCACTTAATATTCACAAGGACTGCAGGGCTGTAAATGACACCTGCCCTCAAAAAATGCCCTGGGGTAGGGAATAGCCAAGAAAATTCAACACATGACATATTTTTCAAAAAGTCAATATGAAGAGGGAAGTTGTACTCGTTCTTTAAAAAAAAGAAAAGAAAAAAGGGCATGCCTAAAGCTCAGTATAAGGAATTATTAGACGCATGCAAATCCAACCTACAAAAAGGTTTCAGCTCACACCAGTCAAATGACCATCAGAAAAAAGTCTAAAACTATAAATGCTGAAGGGGTTTTAGAGAACTTTGTACCTTCTAGCTGCTGGTGGGATGTAAAGTGGTAACAGCATTAATTAAAACAGAATGGAGGTGCTTTAAACAGGAAAAATTGAGCTACCATATGATCTGGCAGGGCACTTTCTGGGCCTATAACCTATGACCAGCAGAATCAGAAAGACAGAGGCAGCCAAATGTGCACTGCTGCAATATTTAAATAGCCAAGTAATGGAAGCAAAAAAAAAGGTCCATAAACAGATGAATGTACAAAGAAGAAGTGGTATATGAACAGAATGGAATATTAGCCATGAAAAAAATAAAACAATGCAATTTGCAGCACAACAGATGAGCCTAGAGATAATCACACAGTGTAAAGTAAGGCAGAATGTGAAAGACAAATGTCCTATGATATCACTTATGTTATCTGAAAATTCATAAAGATGAACATATTTCCATAGAGAAAGACAATCTCAGATTGAGAAAACAAACTTAGGGTTAGGCCAATGAAAAGGTGTGAGGAATGCATAAATTAGGATATTGGGGTTAACAAACATATACTACTACATATAAAATATATAATCACCAAAGACCTATGGAATACCAAGAGTGGTCTACCCAACACTCTGTAATAACCTCCATGGAAAAGGATACAAAGATCAATAGATATATGTATATGTGTAAATGAACAAGATTCTGTACACCTAGAACAAACAACATTTTTTTTTATTAGTTTCTGCTTTATAACAAAGTGAATCAGTCATACATATACATCTGTTCCCACATCCCCTCCCTCATGCATCTCCCTCCCTCCCACCCTCCCCATCCCACCCCTCCAGGCGGTCACAAAGCACCGAGCTGATCTCCCTGTGCTCTGCGGCTGCTTCCCACTATCTATCTACCTTACGTTTGGTAGTGTATATATGTCCATGCCTCTCTTTCCCTTTGTCACAGCTTACCCTTCCCCTTCCCCATATCCTCAAGTCCATTCTCAAGTAGGTCTGTGTCTTTATTCCCGTTTTACCCCTAGGTTCTTCATGACATTTTTTTTTTTTAATTCCATATATATGTGTTAGCATACGGTATTTGTCTTTCTCTTTCTGACTTACTTCACTCTGTATGACAGACTCTAGGTCTATCCACCTCATTACAAATAGCTCAGTTTCGTTTCTTTTTATGGCTGAGTAATATTCCATTGTATATATGTGCCACATCTTCTTTATCCATTCATCCGATGATGGACACTTAGGTTGTTTCCAGCTCCGGGCTATTGTGAATAGAGCTGCAATGAACATTTTGGTACATGTCTCTTTTTGAATTATCATTTTCTCAGGGTATATGCCTAGTAGTGGGATTGCTGGGTCATATGGTAGTTCTATTTTTAGTTTTTTAAGGAACCTCCATACTGTTCTCCATAGTGGCTGTACCAATTCACATTCCCACCAGCAGTGCAAGAGTGTTCCCTTTTCTCCACACCCTCTCCAGCATTTATTGTTTCTAGATTTCTTGATGATGGCCATTCTGACTGGTGTGAGATGATATCTCATTGTAGTTTTGATTTGCATTTCTCTAATGATTAATGATGTTGAGCATTCTTTCATGTGTTTGTTGGCAGTCTGTATATCTTCTTTGGAGAAATGCCTATTTAAGTCTTCTGCCCATTTTTGGATTGGGTTGTTTGTTTTTTTGCTATTGAGCTGCATGAGCTGTTTATAAATTTTGGAGATTAATCCTTTGTCAGTTGCTTCATTTGCAAATATTTTCTCCCATTCTGAGGGTTGTCTTTTGGTCTTGTTTATGGTTTCCTTTGCTGTGCAAAAGCTTTGAAGTTTCATTAGGTCCCATTTGTTTATCTTTGTTTTTATTTCCATTTCTCTAGGAGGTGGGTCCAAAAGGATCTTGCTGTGATTTATGTCATAGAGTGTTCTACCTATGTTTTCCTCTAAGAGTTTGATAGTTTCTGGCCTTACATTTAGGTCTTTAATCCATTTTGAGCTTATTTTTGTGTATGGTGTTAGGGAATGATCTAATCTCATACTTTTACATGTCCCTGTCCAGTTTTCCCAGCACCACTTATTGAAGAGGCTGTCCTTTCTCCACTGTACATTCCTGCCTCCTTTATCAAAGATAAGTTGGCCATATGTGCGTGGGTTTATCTCTGGGCTTTCTATCCTGATCCACTGATCTATCTTTCTGTTTTTATGCCAGTACCACACTGTCTTAATTACTGTAGCTTTGTAGTATAGTCTGAAGTCAGGCAGCCTGATTCCTCCAGCTCCGTTTTTCGTTCTCAAGATTGCTTTGGCTATTCGGGGTCTTTTGTTTTTCCAAACAAATTTTGAAATTTTTTGTTCTACTTCTGTGAAAAATGCCAGTGGTAGTTTGATAGGGATTGCATTGAATCTGTAGATTGCTTTGGGTAGTAGAGTCATTTTCACAATATTGATTCTTCCAATCCAGGAGCATGGTATATCTCTCCATCTATTTATATCATCTTTAATTTCTTTCATCAGTGTCTTATAATTTTCTGCATACAGGTCTTTTGTCTCCTTAGGTAGGTTTATTCCTAGATATTTTATTCTTTTTGTTGCAATGGTAAATGGGAGTGTTTTCTTGATTTCATTTTCAGATTTTTCATCATTAGTGTACAGGAATGCCAGAGATTTCTGTGCATTAATTTTGTATCCTGCTACTTTACCAAATTCATTGATTAGCTCTAGTAGTTTTTCGGTAGCATCTTTAGGATTCTCTATGTATAGTATCATGTCATCTGCAAACAGTGACAGCTTTACTTCTTCTTTTCCAATTTGGATTCCTTTTATTTCCTTTTCTTCTCTGATTGCTGTGGCTAAAACTTCCAAAACTATGTTGAATAAGAGTGGTGAGAGTGGGCCGCCTTGTCTTGTTCCTGATCTTAGTGGAAATGGTTTCAGTTTTTCACCATTGAGGACAATGTTGGCTGTGGGTTTGTCATATATGGCCTTTATTATGTTGAGGAAAGTTCCCTCTATGCCTACTTTCTGAAGGGTTTTTATCATAAATGGGTGTTGAATTTTGTCGAAAGCTTTCTCTGCATCTATTGAGATGATCATATGGTTTTTCTCCTTCAACTTGTTAATATGGTGTATCACATTGATTGATTTGCGTATATTGAAGAATCCTTGCATTCCTGGAATAAACCCCACTTGATCATGGTGTATGATCCTTTTAATGTGCTGTTGGATTCTGTTTGCTAGTATTTTGTTGAGGATTTTTGCATCTATGTTCATCAGTGATATTGGCCTGTAGTTTTCTTTCTTTGTGACATCCTTGCCTGGTTTTGGTATCAAGGTGATGGTGGCCTCGTAGAATGAGTTTGGGAGTGTTCCTTCCTCTGATATTGTTTGGAAGAGTTTGAGAAGGATGGGTGTTAGCTCTTCTCTAAATGTTTGATAGAATTCGCCTGTGAAGCCATCTGGTCCTGGGCTTTTGTTTGATGGAAGATTTTTAATCACAGTTTCAATTTCAGTGCTTGTGATTGGTCTATTCATATTTTCTATTTCTTCCTGAGTCAGTCTTGGTAGGTTGTGCATTTCTAAGAATTTGTCCATTTCTTCCAGGTTGTCCATTTTATTGGCATAGAGTTGCTTATAGTAATCTCTCATGATCTTTTGTATTTCTGCAGTGTCAGTTGTTACTTCTCCTTTTTCATTTCTAATTCTACTGATTTGAGTCTTCTCCCTTCTTTTCTTGATGAGTCTGGCTAATGGTTTGTCAATTTTGTTTATCTTCTCAAAGAACCAGCTTTTAGTTTGGTTGATCTTTGCTATTGTTTCCTTCATTTCTTTTTCATTTATTTCTGATCTGATCTTTATGATTTCTTTCCTTCTGCTAACTTTGGGGGTTTTTTGTTCTTCTTTCTCTAATTGCTTTAGGTGCAGGGTCAGGTTGTTTACTCGAAATGTTTCCTGTTTCTTAAGGTGGGATTGTATTGCTATAAACTTCCCCCTTAGAACTGCTTTTGCTGCGTCCCATAGGTTTTGGGTCGTCGTGTCTCCATTGTCATTTGTTTCTAAGTATTTCTTAATTTCCTCTTTGATTTCTTCAGTGATCACTTCATTATTGAGTAGTGTATTGTTTAGCCTCCATGTGTTTGTATTTTTTACAGATCTTTTCCTGTAATTGATGTCTAGTCTCATAGCATTGTGGTCGGAAAAGATACTTGATACAATTTCAATTTTCTTAAATTTACCAAGGCTTGATTTGTGACCCAAGATATGATCTATCCTGGAGAATGTTCCATGAGCACTTGAGAAAAATGTGTATTCTGTTGTTTTTGGGTGGAATGTCCTATAAATATCAATTAAGTCCATCTTGTTTAATGTATCATTTAAAGCTTGTGTTTCCTTATTTATTTTCATTTTGGATGATCTGTCCATTGGTGAAAGTGGGGTGTTAAAGTCCCCTACTATGATTGTGTTACTGTCGATTTCCCCTTTTATGGCTGTTAGTATTTGCCTTATGTATTGAGGTGCTCCTATGTTGGGTGCATAAATATTTACAATTGTTATATCTTCTTCTTGGATCGATCCCTTTATTGTTATGTAGTGTCCTTCTTTGTCTCTTCTAATAGTCTTTATTTTAAAGTCTATTTTGTCTGATATAAGAATTGCTACTCCAGCTTTCTTTTGATTTCCATTTGCATGGAATATCTTTTTCCATCCCCTTACTTTCAATCTGTATGTGTCTCTAGGTCTGAAGTGGGTCTCTTGTAGACAGCATATATATGGGTCTTGTTTTTGTATCCATTCAGCCACTCTGTGTCTTTTGGTGGGAGCATTTAGTCCATTTACATTTAAGGTAATTATTGATATGTATGTTCCTATTCCCATTTCCTTAATGGCTTTGGGTTCGTTATTGTAGGTATAGTCCTTCTGTTGTGTTTCTTGCCTAGAGAAGTTCCTTTAGCATTTGTTGTAAAGCTGGTTTGGTGGTGCTGAACTCTCTCAGCTTTTGCTTGTCTGTAAAGGTTTTAATTTCTCCATCAAATCTGAATGAGATCCTTGCTGGGTAGAGTAATCTTGGTTGCAGGTTTCTCTCCTTCATCACTTTAATTATGTCCTGCCACTCCCTTCTGGCTTGTAGAGTTTCTGCTGAGAGATCAGCTGTTAACCTGATGGGGATTCCCTTGTGTGTTATTTGTTGTTTTTCCCTTGCTGCTTTTAATAGGATTTCTTTGTGTTTAATTTTTGACAGTTTGATTAATATGTGTCTTGGCGTATTTCTTCTTGGATTTATTCTGTATGGGACTCTCTGTGCCTCCTGGACTTGATTAACTATTTCCTTTCCCATATTAGGGAAGTTTTCAACTATAATCTCTTCAAATATTTTCTCAGTCCCTTTCTTTTTCTCTTCTTCTTCTGGAACCCCTATAATTCGAATGTTGGTGCGTTTAATGTTGTCCCAGAGGTCTCTGAGACTGTCCTCTGTTCTTTTCATTCTTTTTTCTTTATTTTTCTCTGCATCAGTTATTTCCACTATTTTATCTTCCACCTCACTTATCCGTTCTTCTGCCTCAGTTATTCTGCTATTGATCCCATCTAGAGTATTTTTCATTTCATTTATTGTGTTTTTAATCGATGCTTGATTCATCTTTAGTTCTTCTAGGTCCTTGTTAACTGTTTCTTGCATATTGTCTATTCTATTTCCAAGATTTTGGATCTTGGAAATAGAATCTTGGATCAGCTTTACTATCATTATTCTGAATTCTTTTTCAGGTAGACTGCCTATTACCTCTTCATTTGTTAGGTCTGGTAGGTTTTTATCTTGCTCCTTCACCTGCTGTGTGTTTTTCTGCTTTCTCATTTTGCTTATGTTACTGTGTTTGGGGTCTCCTTTTTGCAGGCTGCAGATTCGTAGTTCCCATTGTTTTTGGTGTCTGTCCCCCGTGGCTAAGGTTGTTTCAGTAGGTTGTGTAGGCTTCCTGGTGGGGGGGACTAATGCCTGTGTTCTGGTGGTTGAAGCTCGATCTTGTCTTTCTGGTGGACAGGTCCACGTCTGGTGGTGTGTTTTGGGGTGCCTGTGGCCTTATTATGTTTTTAGGTATCCTCTCTGCTAATGGGTGGGGTTGTGTTCCTGCCTTGCTAGTTGCTTGGCATAGGGTGACCAGCACTGTAGCTTGCTGGTCGTTGACTGAAGCTGGGTGCTGGTGTTGAGATGGAGATCCCTGGGAGATTTTCGCTGCTTGATATTATGTGGAGCTGGGAGGTCTCTTGTGGACCCGTGTCCTGAAGTTGGCTCTCCCACTTCAGAGGCACAGCACTAACTCCTGGCTGCAGCACCAAGAGCCTTTCATCCACCCGGCTCAGAATAACAGTGAGAAAAAGTAGAAAGAAATAATTAGTAGAAGAAAGAAAGAGAGATTGAAAGAAAGGAAGAAGGGAAGTAAGGAAGGAAGGAAGGAAGAAAGAAAGAAAGGAGGGAGGGAGGAAGGATGGAAAGAAAGGAAAGAAAGGAGGGAGGGAGGGAGGAATGAAAGCAAAAGGAAGAGTGAATGGAAGAAGAGAGGGAGGGAGGGAGGAAGGAAAGAAAGAAAGAAAGACAGGAGGGAGGGAGGGAGGGAGGAAGGAAAGAAAAAGAAAGTGGAAAGAAGAAGGGTGGGAGGGAGAGAGGGATGGAGGAAAGAAAAAGAAAGAAGGAAAGGAGGAGCGGAGGGAGGGAGGGAGGAAGGGAAGGGAGGAAAAAAAGAAAGAGCAGGTAAAGTAAAATAGAATAAAGTATGAAATATAGTAGCGTTATTAAAATTAAAAAGTAATTATTGAAAAACAACACGGACCGAAAGAACCCTGGGACATATGGTGGAAGCAAAGCTATACAGAGAGAATCTTACACAGAAGATTACACATACACATTCACAAAAAGAGAGCAGGGGGAAAAATCAAAAATCTTGCTCTCCAAGTCCACCTCCTCGATTTGGGATAATTCGTTGTAAAAAGAGGAAAAGGGCGAAAAGTCTGAAATCTTGCTAAGTCCACCTCCTTAATTTGAGATAATTCGTTGTAAAAAGAGGAAAAAAAAAGGGGGGAAAGTCTTAAATCTTGTCCTCAAGGTCCACTTCCTCAATTTGGGATGATTCGCTGTCCATTCATGCACTCCACAGACGCAGGGCACATCAAATGGACCGTGGAGCTTTAATCCGCTGCCTCGGAGGCTGCACAGAGAGATTTCCCTGTCTCTGCTCTCACAGCTCCCGGGTCTCAGCCTTGGACCTGGCCCCGCCTCTGCGCGTAGGTCGCCGGAGGGCGTCCGTTCTTCGCTCAGACAGGACGGGTTTAAAGGAGCCGCTGATTCGGGGGCTCTGGCTCACTCAGGCAGAGGGGAGGGAGGGGAATGCCCTCTCCTCGCGCAGCAGGCAACAAAAGGGAAAAAAGTCTCTTGCCTCTCCGGTAGCTCCAGACCCTTTCCCCGGACTCCCTCCGGGCTAGCACTAACCCCTTCAGGCTCTCTTCCTGCCGCCAGCCCCAGACCTCTCCCTGCGCTCCGACTGAAAGCCGATACCCGAGCCTCAGCTCCCAGCCCCGCCCGCCCTGGCGGCCGAGCAGACAAGTCTCTCGGGCTGGTGTGTGCCTGAGGGCACCGATCCTCTGTGCCAAAATCTCTCTGCTTTGCCCTCCACACCCCTGTTGCTGTGCTCTCCTCCGCTACTCCGAAGCTTTCCCCCTCCGCCACCTGCAGTCTCCGCCCTCGAAGGGGCTTGTAGTGTGTAGAAACCTTCCCTCCTTCACGGCTCCCTCCCACTGGTGCAGGTCCCGTCCATATCCTATTGTCTCTGTTTATTCTTTTTTTCTTTTGACCTACCCAGGTATGTGGGGAGTTTCTTGCCTTTTGGGGGGTCTGAGGTCTTCTGTCAGCGTTCAGTAGGTGTTCTGTTGGAGTTGTTCCACGTGTAGATGAATTTCTGATGTATCTGTGGGGAGGAAGGTGATCTCCGCGTCTTACTCTTCCGCCATCTTCCTCCGGCTCCCAAACAACATTTTTAAATCAAATTCGCTCTGATACAAACCAAAAATTAAACACACCAACAAGGATTAAGGAGGCTAAAACTTATGGGGTTTTGTCCTGGCATGTTCCACTCTAATCTGCAACCGAAAAGCACACTTTCAGGAAGATTCTGTTTCCCTAGCAAGCAGAGTTGGTAATGTAGAAATGCTGCCACACTAAGACCGTTTCCTCAAACAGCAGCTTTAAATCCACTGCTAATGTTCACTAACATTCACTGCAGGGGTGTAATGGCACATACCCTCAAAAAATGTCCTTGGGTAGGGAATGGCCAAAAATTTCAAAACATGGTAAATTTTTCAAGAAGGCAATTTGGAGTTGTAAGTTTAACTCAATCTTAAAAAAAAATAAAAAGGATATTGATAAAAGCTCAACATCAGGAATTATTAGACGCATGCAAATCCAATCTACACAAAGGTATCACCTCACATCAGTCAGAATGACCATCAGCAAAAAGTCTACAAACAATAGATGTTGAAGAAGTTGTGGAGAATAGGGTAACCTCTAGGTCTATGTGGGATGTAAACTGGTAACAGCCAATAATAGGAACAGAATGGCAGTGTGTTTAAAACGTGAAAATTTAGTTACCATATGATCCGGAAGGCCCACCATTTGGCCTGTCACATGTGAAGGCCAGAATTAAAAAGACACAAGATGGAAAATCGTGTATTGCTGCAGTATTTACAATAGCAAAGACATGGAAGTAACAAAAATGTCCATCATCAGATGAATGGACGAAAAACAGGTCCATGTACACAATGGAATATTAGACACAGAAAAGAATGAAACAATGCCGTTTGCAACCCATAGATGAGGCAAGAGATAATCACACAACTTGAAGTAAGTCAGAAAGCAAGACATATCCTATGATGTCATGTATAGGTGTTATCTAAAAATTGATATTAATGAACTTATATCCACAGAGAAGGACACTCAAGTATTCAGAAAACAAACAAACTTGTGGTTAACCAAAATGGAGAGGTGTGAGGAATGTATAACGGAGGATATTGGGTTTAACAGACATATGCTAATACTTATAAAAGATATAATGACCAAAGACATACCGAATAACAAGAGAGGAGAGCACAACATTCTGTAATAACCTATATGGAACAGAATCCAAACATGAAAAGGTATATGTATCAATGAAACACATTCTGTACACCTGGAACAAACACAACATTGCAATCAAATTTGCTCTGATAAAAATGAAAATTAAACAAAGAATACCAACAACAAATAAGAAGACATAAGTTTTGGGGGGTTTGTCCTGGCACATTCCACTCTAAATTACAACCTACAAACAGGACTTCCAGGAAGGCTCTGTTGCCCTAGAAACCGGAGTTGGGAATATAGAAATGCTGCTGCCTTCTGGCCGTTTCCTGCAGCAACAGCTATAAACCCAGTGCTAATGGTCACAGAATATACACAATTATTACAGGGTTGTAAATGACACCTGCCCTCAAAAAATGTCCTGGTGTAGGTAATGGCCAAAAGAATTCAGAACATGGCAAAGTTTTCAAGGAAACAATTTGAAGAGATAAGTTTTACTCTTTTACTTTAAAAAAAGAAAAAGAAAACGGACGTGGATTAAAGCTCAATATCGGGAATTATTAGACACATGCAAATCCAAACTACAAAAAGGTATCACCACTCAACACTCAAAATGCCATCAGTAAAAAGTCTCCAAACAATAAATGCTGAAGGGGTTTTAGAGAACTGTGTACCTCTAGTTGCTGGTGGGATGTAAACTGGTAATAGCCAGTAGTGAGAAGAGAATGGAGGTGCGTTTAAAGGTAAAAATTGAACTACCATATGATCTAGTAGGCCCACTGCTGGGCCAATCCCCTGAGAAGACCATAATCAAAAAGACACAGGCTGGGCTTCCCTGGTGGCGCAGTGGTTGAGTGTCTGCTGCCAATGCAGGGGACACGGGTTCGTGCCCCAATTCGGGAAGATCCCACATGCCGCAGAGTGGCTGGGCCTGTGAGCCATGACCGTTGAGCCTGCGTGTCTGGAGCCTGTGCTCCACAACTGGAGAGGCCACAACAGTGAGAGACCTGCATTTCACACACACACAAAAAAGACACAGGCTGGCAATCCTGCAGTGCAGCAATATTTAGCATAGCCAAGACTTGGAAGCAACCAAAATATCCATCAACAGATGAATGCACAAAGAAGAAGTGGTCCATATACACAATGCAATACTCGCCATGGAAAAGAATGAAACACTACTCTTTGCAGCCCCATAGGTGAGCCTAGAGATAATCACAGAACATGAGGTAAGTTGGAAAGCAGACAACAAATATCCTGTGATATCACTTCTAAGTGTTACCTAACAACTGACAAAAATGAACATATTTCCACAGAGAAAGACACTCACAGACTTAGAAATCACACCATGGTTATCTAAAAAGAAAGGTGGGAGGAATGAATAAATTATGGTTACCATAGGTATACAAATACATATTAAATACATATATCAAAAACACCGACCATATACCAAGGGAGGTCTACTTAACGCTCTGTAATAATTTACATGGGGGCTTCCCTGGTGGTGCCATGGTTAAGAATCTGCCTTCCAATGCAGGGGACGTGGGCTCGATCCCTGATCTGGGCAGATCCCACATGCTGCCGAGCAACTAAGCCCGTGCACCACAACTACTGAGCCTGCGCACTAGAGCACACGAGCCATAACTTCTGAGCCCATGCACCACAACTACTGAAGCCCGCACACCTAGAGCCCATGCTCCGCAACAAGAGAAGCCACTGCAGTGAGAAGCCCATGCACCGCAATGAAGAGGAGCCCCCACTCAACGCAACTAGAGAAAGCGCAGATGCGGCAATGAAGATCCAACTCAGCCAAAAATAAACAAATGAAATAAATTTATAAAAAAATAAAAATAATTTACATGGGAAGAGGATCTATACATGAATATATATATAATGTTCAGTTGAACCCAATTGTGTACCCCTAGAACAAACAATATTCTAATCACTACTCTAATTTAAAAAATTAAAACCACTAACAACAATTAATGAGACATAAACTTATTGGGTTTTTTCCAGGCACATTCCATTCTAATTTACAACCTAGGAACACGACTTCCGGGAAGGCTGTGCTGCCCTAGTAACCAGATTTGGGAATAGAGAAATGCTGTCCCCTTGTGGCCTTTTCCCACAGCAGCATCTTTAAACACAGGGCTAACGGTCACTTGAGATTCACAGTAATTGTAGGGCTGTAAATGACACGTGTCCTCAAAAAATGTCCTGGGGTAGGTAATGACACAAAAGTTCAAAACACGGAAAAATTTTCAAGAAAACAATTTGAAGAGGTAAGTTTTACTCACTCTTTTATTTAAAAAAAATAGAAGAACATGGATAAAAGCTCAATATCAGGAATTATTGGTTGGATGTAAATCCAAAGTACAAGAAGATTTCGCCACCCAACATTCAAAATGCCATCAGTTAAAAGTCTACAAACTATGAACGCTGATGGGTTTGTGGAGAAATGCATACTCACTATGCTGTTGGTTGGATGTATACTGGTAACAGCTAATCATGAGAACTGAATGGAGCTGCATTTAAAGGGAAAAATTGAGCTACCATATGATGCGGCCGATCCCTTAATGGGCCTATAACCTAAGAAGACAAGAATCGGAAAGACACAGACAGGCAGCATGCACTGCAGCAATATTTACAATAGCCAAGACATGCAAGCAAACAAAATGTCCATCAACAGATAAATGGACAAAGAAGAAGTGGTATGTCTCGAATGGAATATTAGCCTTGGGAAAAAATGAACAATGCTGTTTTCATGACTACAGAGGAGCCTATGAATAATCATATTATGTTAAGTAAGTCAAAAGGGAATGACAAATATCCTGTGATACCATTTATAGATGTTAGCCTAAGATTGCTACCAATGAACATATTCTCACAGAAAAAGACACTCACAGACTTAGAAAACAAACTAATGGTTAACCAAATGAAAACAAACTAATGGTTAACCAAATGAAAGGTGGGAGGATGGATAAATTAGGATTATGGGGGTAACATACATATGCTAATGTATGTTAAATGTATATAAACATATAACATACAAACTATATGAATTATATAATCACCAATACATATAAAATATATAATGACCAAACAGCTACCAAATACCAAGGGAGGTCTACTCAACACTCTGTAATAACTTACATGATAACAGGATCCGAAGATGAACAGATATATGTATGAATAATGGACCAGATTCTGTACAGCCAGACAATCACAACACTCTAATCAAATTGACTCTGATAAGAAATATAAATTAACTTTAAAAAACAAACCTAAGTAAGGAGACATAAACTTCTGGGGCTTTGTCTGAGCACATTCCACTCTAATTTACAACAGAGGAACAGGATGTCCAGGAAGACTATATTGCCATAGTAACAAGAGTTGAGAACATAGAAATACTGCCACCTTGTGACTGTTTCCCACAACAGCAGCTTTAAACACAGTGCCAATGGTCACTTAATATTCACAAGGAATGCAGGGTTTTAAATGACACCTGCCCCCCCCCCCCAAATATCCTGGGGTCAGAGATGGACATTAATATTCAAAGCACGGCAAACTCTCGAGCAGACAATTTCAACAGGTACATTTGCTCACAGTGCTTTTCTTTTTTTTTAAAGGTACATGAAAAAGTGTTCAACATCAAGAATTATTAGAGACATGCAATTTTAAACTACAGAAAGGTATCACCTCACAGTAGTCTGAATGGCCATCAGAAAAAAAAATCTGCAAACCATAAATGATGAATGGGTTTCCTAGAATGTTCACCCTCCTGTGCTGTTGCTGGGATGTAAACTGGTAACAGCCACTAATCAGAACAGAATGAACGTGCCTTTAAAATGTAACAGTTGAGCTACCATATGATCCTACCGAACCACTAATGGACCTATAACCCAAGAAGACCAGAATTCAGAAAGACACAGGCACCCAAACGTGCACTGCAGTGATATTTAAAATAGCCAGACATGGATGCAACCAAAATGTCCATCTAAAGATGAATGGACAAAGAAGAAGTGTACATGTACAGAATGGAATATTAACCATGGAAAAGATGAAACAATGCCTTTTGCATCACTACAGATGAGTCTAGAGATAATCATACTACATAAAGTAAGAAAAAGGAAGACAAATATCTGATGATATCATTTACTGGTGTTATCTAAAAATTGATACCCATGAACATTTCCACAGAGAAAGACCCATACAGACTAAGAAAAAGGTGAAAGGAATGGAAAAATTAGAAGGTTGGGGTTAACATACATTTAATAATACATATAAAAATATATATCAAGAAGAACCTACTGGATGACAAGGGAGGTCTACTCAGTGCTCTGTAATGACCAACATGGGAAAGAGTCTAAACCTGATTAGATATATGTCTATGTATGAATGATCCAGATTCTGTACACCTAGAATAAACAAAACATTGTAATCAAATTTACTCTGATAAGAAATAAAAATTAAACAAGAAGTAATGTGACACAAGCTTTTGGGTATTTGTCCTGGCAATTTCCACTCTAATTTAAAACCTAGGAACAGGAGTTCCACTAGGCTCTATTTGCCCTATCAAGTTGAGTATGAATAAATTCCACTGCCTTGCTGCCCTTTCCTGCAACTGCAACTTTAAAACCAATGCTTATGGGTTCTTAATATTCACAAGGTCTGTAGGACTGTAAATGACACCTGCAATCAGGAAATGTCCAGGGGTAGGTACACAAAAAAAATTGAAAAGAAACAGGCTTTCAGGATCTTCTTTCAATAGGTAAATTTTACTCACACTGTATAAAAGAAAAGCACTTGGAAGATGCTCTAATTCGTGTTTATTAGCAGCATGGAAATCAAAACTACAATGAGGGATCACTTTGTGTGAGTCAGAATAGCCATCATCAAAATGTCTACAAACAATAAATGCTTGAGAGTTTGTAGAAAAAAGGGAACCTGCCTATGCTGCTCTTGGGATCTAAGGTGATAACAGCCACTATAGAGAACAGTATGGAGGTGCCTTTACAAGGTAAAATTAGAGCTTCCATATGATCCAGCAGTCCCACTCCCAGGTGTATATCAAGAGAAAACCAGGGGGCTTCCCTGGTGGCGCAGTGGTTGAGAGTCCGCCTGCCGATTCAGGGGACGCGGGTTCATGCCCTGGTCCAGGAGGATCCCACATGCCGCAGAGCGGCTAGGCCTGTGAGCCATGGCTGCTGGGCCTGCACGTCTGGAGTCTGTGCTCCACAATGGGAGAGGCCACAACAGTGAGAGGCCCGTGTACCACAAAAAAAAAAAGAGAAAACCAGAATTGGAAAACCCACATGCGCCCATATGTGCACCGCAGCACAATTTACAATGTCTAAGACATGGAAGCAACCAAAATATCCATCGGCAGATGGATGGATAAAGAAGTGGTACATGTTCACAGTGAAATATTACTCAGAAATGAAAAAGAATGAAAGAATGCCATTTGCAGCATAATGGATGGACCTAGAGATAATCATACTAAGTGAAGTCAGAAAGAGAAAGTCAAATATCATATGATACCACTTATAGGTGAAATTAAAAAATTTATACCAATGAACCAATTTACAAGAGAGAAACAGGAACTTTCCTGGTAGTCCAATGGTTAAGAATCTGAGCTTCCACTGTAGGGGGTGTGGTTTCGATCACTGGTGTTGGGAGAAATAATATCCTGCATACCTCACAGTGCAGCCAAAGAAATAAAACAGACAGAAACAGACTCACAGACTTAGAAAACAAACTTATGGTTACCCAATGAGAAAGGTGGGGGGAAGGAATAAATCAGGAGGTTGGGAAAAACATTTACACACTAACACATATAAAATAGGTAATCAACAAAGACCTACTGTATAACAAAGGGAAGTCTATTCAACACTCTCTAATAATCTATATGGGAAAAGAACCTGAAGATGAATAGACATATGAATATACACAACTGAACAAGATTCTGTACACCTACCACAAACACAGTATGTTAAATCAACTTTACTCCAATAAAAAAGAAACATTAAAAAGAAACAAGAAGTAACAAAACACAAGATTTTGGGTGTTTGTTCTGGTACAGTCCACACTCATTTACAATCCAGGTGCCCGTCTTCCACAGTGGCTCTGGTTACCCAAGTAACCAGAGAGGGGAATGAAGGAAATCTAACTGCTTGTGCACATTTCCACAATAGCAACTTTAAAACATGTGCTTATGGGCAACTAATATTCATAAGGACTGCCAGGGTGTAAATGACACCTGCCCTTAACAAATGTCCTGTGGTAGTTATTGAAAAAAAATTCAAAATAGTCAGACTTTCAAAAAGCCAATGTCAACTGTAACTTTTTCTCACAGTGTTTAAAAAAACACATGCAAAGATGCTCAACATCTCGAATTATAAGACACATGCAATCAAAACTACAACAAGGTATCACCTCGCACAGTCAGAATGGCCATCATCAAAAAGTCTACGAACCATAAATGCTGGAGAAGATGTGGAGAAAAGGGAACACTCCTATGCTGTTGGTGGGATGTAAGCTGGTAACAGCCACTATAAAGCACAGTAAGATGCCTTTAAAAAGTAAAAATAGAGTTACCATATCATCCAGCAGTCCTGCTTCTGGGAGTACATCTTTAGAAAACCAGAATACGAAAAGACAAATGCACCCAAACCCAAACATGCACTGCAGAACTATTTACAATAGCCAAGACATAGAAGCAACCAAAATGTCCATCAACAGATGAATGGACAAAGAAAAAGTGGTACATGTACACAATCGATTATTACTCAGAAGTGAAAAAGCATGATCTCTAGGTCCATCCCTGTCACTGAAAATGGCATTATTTCATTCTAAGTGAGGTAAGTCAGATAGAAAAAGACAAATATCATGATATCACTTATAGGAGTCTAAAAAATGATAGAAATGAACTAATTTATAAAACAGAAACAAACCAACAGACTTCAGATATCCTTTAGGGAGAAAAGTTTTAAAATCTGTTACTGATCATTAAATGTCACCCTGAAAAAAATAAGCAATAAATAACATTGTAAAGGTATTAATTCTCTTCAAATTAACCTATACCAGGCATTAGCAAACTAAACCTGCAGATCACATCCAGCCTATCACCTTCTTCTGTAAATTAATGAATGACCCACAAAAAAACCCACAATGAGACATCATGTCACACCTCTCAACATGGCTATTATTCCAAAGCCTACAAATATGAAATGTTGTTCATGACATGGAAAGAAGGGAATCTTAGTACACTGTTGGTGGGATTGTAAATTGGTACAACCACTATGAAAATAACATGGAGGTCCTGAAAAAAGCTAAAAGAATTATCATATTAGCCAACAATTCCACTGCTTGGTATATATCCAAAGAAAATGAAGACACCAATTTGACAAGATATATGCATCCCAATGTTCATAGCAGCATTATTTACAATTGCCAACATATGGAAGCAAACTAAATGTCCATAAACAGATGAGTGGATAAAGAAGATGTGGTATGTATACACAATAGACTATTACTCAGCCATTAAAAATGATCAAATTCTGCCACTTGCAGCAACGTGGATAGGCCTACAATATTTATACCTACTTAAATAAGTTAGAGAAAGGCAAATACTCTATGTTCTCACTTCTCTGTGGAATCTAAAAAATGCAAGAAAGGAATGTATAGAACAAAATAGAAATAGACTCACAGAGAACAAATTAGTGGTTACTGGTGGGGTGAGTGAAGGGGGGAGGGAAAGACAGTTGTTTGTTTCTCTAAATCCAATACTCCTAGGTACGAAATAAACAAACAAGGATATATAGTACAACACAGGGAAATATAGCCATTATTTTATAATAACTTTAAGTGGAGCATGATCTATAAAAATCTTAAATCCATATGTTGTAGCACTGAGACTCATGTAATATTGTAAATCAACTATACTTCAATTTAATAATCCCTAGGGGGAGAGGGGGAAGATGGCGGAAGAGTAAGACGCGGAGATCACCTTCCTCCCCACAGATACATCAGAAATTCATCTACACGTGGAACAACTCCAACAGAACACCTACTGAACGCTGACAGAAGACCTCAGACCCCCCCCCCCCCCAAAAGACAAGAAACTCCCCACGTACCTGGGTAGGGCAAAAGAAAAAAGAATAAACAGAGACAAAAGAATAGGGAGGGGACCTGCACCAGTGGGAGGGAGCCGTGAAGGAGGAAAGGTTTCCACACACTAGGAAGCCCCTTCACGGGCAGAGACTGCAGGGGCAGAGGGGGAAAGCTTTGGAGCCATGGAGGAGAGCGCAGCCACAGGGGTGTGGAGGGCAAAGCGGAGAGATTCCCGCACAAAGGATCGGTGCCAACAAGCACGCACCAGCCCAAGAGGCTTGTCTGCTCACCCGCTGGGGCGGGCGGGGCTGGGAGCTGAGGCTCGGGCTTCAGATCGGAGCACAGGGAGAGGACTGGGGTTGGCGGCATGAACACAGCCTGAAGGGGTTAGTGCACCACGGATAGCCGGGAGGGAGTCCATGTAAAAGTCTGGACCTGCCGAAAAGGCAAGAGACTTTTTCTTCCCTCTTTGTTTCCTGGTGCGCGAGGAGAGGGCATTAAGAGCGCTGCTTAAAGGAGCTCCAGAGATGGGCGCGAGCCGCGGCTAACAGCGCAGACCCCAGAGACAGGCATGAGATGCTAAGGCTGCTGCTGCTGCCACCAAGAAGCCTGTGTGGGAGCACAGGTCACTCTCCAAACCTGCCTTCTGGGGAGGCTGTGCAGCCCGCCACTGCCAGGGTCCCGGGATCCAGGGACAACTTCCCTGGGAGAACGCATGGCGCACCTCAAGCTGGTGCAATATCACGCCGTCCTCTGCAGCCGCAGGCTCGCCCTGCACTCCTTACCCCTCCCTACCCCTGACCTCAGTGAGCCAGAGCCCCGGAATCAGCGGCTCCTTTAACCCCATCCTGTCTGAGCGAAGAACAGATGCACTACGGCGACCTACACGCAGAGGTGGGGCAAAATCCAAAGCTGAACCCCGGGAGCTGTGCGAACAAAGAAGAGACAGGGAAACCTCTCCCAGCAGCCTCAGGAGCAGCGGATTAAATCTCCACAATCAACTTGATGTACCCTGCATCTGTGGAATACCTGAAGAGACAATGAATCATCCCAAATTGAGGAGGTGGACTTTGAGAGCAAGATTTATTATTTTTTCCCCTTTTACTCTTTTTGTGAGTGTGTATGTGTATGCTTCTGTGTGAGATTTTGTCTGTATAGCTTTGCTTTCACCATTTGTCCTAGGGTTCTATCCATCTGCTTTTTTTGTTTGTTTTTACTTAAACATTTTTTTTATTAATAATTATATTTTTATTTTAATAACTTTATTTTATTTTACCTTACTTTATTTTATTTTCTTAATAATTATATTTTTATTTTAATAACTATTTTATTTTACCTTACTTTATTGTATTTTCTTTTATGCTCTTTCTTTCCTTCTTTCTGTCTTTCTTTCTTTCTCTTTCTCTCTTTCTTTCCCTTTCTTTCTTTCTTGCTTTCTACTTTTTCTCCCTTTTATTCTGAGCCATGTGGATGAAAGGCTGTTAGTGCTGCAGCCAGGAGTCAGTGCTGTGCCTCTGAGGTGGGAGAGCCAACTTCAGGACACTGGTCCACAAGAGACCTCCCAGCTCCACATAAAATCAAACAGCGAAAATCTCCCAGAGATCTCTATCTCAACACCAACACCCAGGTTCACTCAATGACCAGCAAGCTACAGTGCTGGACACCTTATGTCAAACAAATAGCAAGAGGGGAACACAACCCCACTCATTAGCAGAGAGGCTCCCTAAAATCATAATAAGTCCAAAGACACCCCAAATCACACCACCAGATGTGGACCTGTCCACCAGAATGACAAGATCCAGCCTCATCCACCAGAACACAGACACTAGTCTCCTCCACCAGGAAGCCTACACAACCCACTGAAGCAACTTTAGCCACTGGGGACAGGCAGCAAAAACAACGGGAACTATGAACCTTCAGTCTGCAAAAAGGCGACCTCAAACACAGTAAGATAAGCAAAACGAGAAGACAGAATAATACACAGCAGATGAAGGACCAAGTTAAAAACCCACAAGACCTAACAAATGAAGAGGAAATAGGCAGTCTACATGAAAAAGAATTCAGAATAATGACAGTAAAGATGATCCAAAATCTTGGAAATAGAATAGAGAAAATGCAAGAAACATTTAACAAGGACCTAGAAGAACTAAAGATGAAAAAAGCAGCAATGAACAACACAATAAATAAAATTAAAAATCCTCTAGAAGGGACCAATAGCAGAATAACTGAGGCAGCAGGACGGAAAAGTGACCTGGAAGATAAAATACTGGAAATAACTACTGCAGAGCAGAATAAAGAAAAAAGAATGAAAAGAACTGAGGACAGTCTCAGAGACCTCTGGGACAACATTAAATGCACCAACATTCGAATTATAGGGGTTCCAGAAGAAGAAGAGAAAAAGAAAGGGACTGAGAAAATATTTGAAGAGATTATAGTTGAAAACTTCGCTAATATGGGAAAGGAAATAGTTAATCAAGTCCAGGAAGCACAGAGAGTCCCATACAGGATAAATCCAAGGAGAAATACGCCAAGACACATATTAATCAAACTGTCAAAAATTAAATACAAAGAAAACATATTAAAAGCAGCAAGAGAAAAACAACAAATAACACACAAGGGAATCCTCATAAAGTTAACAGCTGACCTTTCAGCAGAAACTCTGCAAGCCAGAAGGGACTGGCAGGACATATTTAAAGTGATGAAGGAGAAAAACCTACAACCAAGATTACTCTACCCAGCAAGGATCTCATTCACATTTGATGGAGAAATTAAAACCTTTACAGACAAGCAGAAGCTGAGAGAGTTCAGCACCACCAAACCAGCTTTACAACAAATGCTAAAGGATCTTCTCTAGACAAGAAACACAAGAGAAGGAAAAGATCTACAATAACAAACCCAAAACAATTAAGAAAATGGTAGGAACATACATATCGATAATTACCTTAAATGTAAATGGATTAAAGCTCCAACCAAAAGACACAGACTGGCTGAATGGCTACAAAAATAAGACCAGTATATATGCTGTCTACAAGAGTCCCACTTCAGACCTAGGTACACATACAGAATGAAAGTCAGGGCATGGAAAAAAATATTCCATGCAAATGGAAATCAAAAGAAAGCTGGAGTAGTAATTCTCATATAAGACAAAAGAGACTTTAAAATAAAAACTATTACAAGAGACAAAGAAGGACACTACATAAGGATTAAGGGGTCAATCCCAGAAGACATAACAATTGTAAACAATTATGCACCCAACATAGGAGCCCCTCAATACATAAGGCAAATTCTAAGAGCCATAAAAGAGGAAATCGAAAGTAACACAATAATAGTAGGGGACTTTAACACCACACTTTCACCAACTGACAGGTCAACCAAAATGAATATAAATAAAAAACACAAGCTTTAAATGATACATTAAACAAGATGGACTTAATTGATATTTATAGGACATTCCATCCAAAAACAACAGAATACACTTCCTTCTCAAGTACTCATGGAACATTCTCCAGAATAGGTCATATCTTGGGTCACAAATCAAGCCTTGGTAAATTTAAGAAAATTGAAATTGTATCAAGCATCTTTTCCAACCACAATGCTATAAGACTAGATATCAACTGCAGGAAAACATCTATAAAAAATACAAACACATGGAGGCTAAACTATCCAATAGATCATTCAAGAAATCAAAGAAGAAATCAAAAAATACCTAGAAACAAAATAAAACACGACAGCCCAAAACCTATGGGATGCAGCAAAAGCAGTTCTGAGAGGGAAGTTTATAGCAATACAATCCTACCTCAAAAAACAAGCAAAATCTCAAATAAACAACCTAAACTTACACCTAAAGCAATTAGAAAAAGAAGAAGAACAACAACAACAAAAAAACCCCAAAGTTAGCAGAAAGAAAAAAATCATAAAGATCAGATCAGAAATAAATGAAAAAGAAGGAAACGATAGCAAAGAGCAATAAAATTAAGAGCTTGTTCTTTGAGAAGGTAAACAAAATTGATAAACCATTGGCCAGACTCATCAAGAAAAAAGGGAGAAGACTCAAATCAACAGAATTAGAAACGAAAAAGAAGTAACAACTGACACTGAAGAAATACAAAGGATCATGAGAGACTACTACCAACAACTATATGCCAATATAATGGACAACCTGGAACAAATGGACAAATTCTTAGAAAAGCACAACCCTCTGAGACTGAACCAGGAAGAAAAAGAAAATATAAACAGACCAATCACAAGTACTAAAATTGAAACTGTGATTTAAAATCTTCCAAAAAACAAAGGCCCAGGAACAGATGGTTTCACAGGAGAATTCTATGAAACATTTAGAGAAGAGGTAACACCTATCCTTCTCAAACTTTTCCAAAATATAGCAGAGGGAGGAACACTCCCAAACTCTTCCTATGAGGCCACCATCATCCTTATACCAAAACCAGACAAAGATGTCACAAAAAAAGAAAACTACAGGCCAATATTACTGATGAACATAGATGCAAAATTCCTCAACAAAATACTAGCAAACGGAATCCAACAGCATATTAAAAGGATCATATACCATGATCAAGTGAGGTTTATCCCAGGAATGCAAGGATTCTTCAATATATGCAAATCAATCAATGTGATACGCCATATAAACAAAGTGAAGGATAAAAACCATATTATAATCTCAATAGATGCAGAAAAAGCTTTTGACAAAATTCAACACCCATTTATGATAAATACTCTCTAGACAGTAAGCATAGAGGGAACTTACCTCAACATAATAAAGGCCATATATGACAAACCCACAGCCGACATCATTCTCAATGGTGAAACACTGAAAGCATTTCCTCTAAGATCAGGAACAAGACAAGGTTGTCCACTCTCACCACTATTATTCAATATAGTTCTGGAAGCATTAGCCACAGCAGTCAGAGACGAAAAAGGAAGAAAAGGGATCCAAATCAGAGAAGAAGAAGTAAAATTGTCACTGTCTTCAGATGACATGATACCATACATAGAGAATCCTAAAGATGCCACCAGAACACTACTAGAGCTAATCAATGAATTTGGTAAAGTAGCAGGATACAAAATTAATGCACAGAAATCTCTTGCATTCCTTTACACTAATGATGAAAAATCTGAAAGAGAAATTAAGGAAACACTCCCATTTACCATTTCAACACAAAGAATAAAATACCTAGGAATAAACCTACCTAAGGAGACAAAAGACCTGTAGTCAGAAAACTATAAGACACTGATGAAAGAAATTAAAGATGATAAAAACAGATGGAGAGATATACCATGTTGTTGGATTAGAGGAATCAACATTATGAAAATGACTATACTACCCAAAGCAATCTAAAGATTCAGTGCAATCCCTATCAAACTACCAATGGCGTTTTCCACAGAACTAGAACAAAAAATTTCACAGTTTGTGTGGAAACACAAAAGACCCCAAATAGCCAAAGCAATCTTGAGGAAGAAAAACAGAGCTGGAGGAATCAGGCTCCCTGACTTCAGACTATACTACAAAGCTTTTGTAATCAATTCAGTATGGTACTGGCACAAAAACAGAAATATAGATCAATGGAACAGGATAGGAAGCCCAGAGATAAACACATGCACATATGGTCACCTTATCTTTGATAAAGGAGGCAAGGATATACAAAGGAGAAAAGACAGCCTCTTCAATAAGTGATGCTGGGAAAATGGACAGCTACATGTAAAAGAATGAAATTAGAACACTCCCTAACACCATACACAAAAATAAACTCAAAATGGATTAAAGACATAAACATAAGGCCAGACACTATCAAACTCTTAGAGGAAAACATAGGCATAGCACTCTATGACATAAATCACAGCAAGATCCTTTTTGACCCACCTCCTAGAGAAATGGAAATAAAAACAAAAATAAACAAATGGGACCTAATGAAACTTAAATGCTTTTGCACATCAAAGGAAACCATAAACATGATGAAAAGACAACCCTCAGAATGGGAGAAAATATTTGCAAATGAAGCAACTGACAAAGGATTAATCTCCAAAATATACAGGCAGCTCATGCAGCTCCACATCAAAAAGACAAAAAACCCAATCCAAAAATAGGCAGAAGACCTAAATAGACATTTCTCCAAAGAAGATATACAGATTGCCAACCAACACATGAAAGAATGCTCAAAATCACTAATCATTACGGAAATGCAAATCAAAACTATAATGAGGTATCACCTCACACCGGTCAGAATGGCCATCATCAAAAAATCTACAAACTATAAATGCTGGAAAGGGTGTGGAGAAAATGGAACCCTTTTGCACTGCTGGTGGGAATGTGAATTGGTACAGCCACTATGGAGAACAGTATAGAGGTTCCTTAAAAAACTAAAAATAGAACTACCATATGACCCAGCAATCCCACTACTGGTCATATACACTGAGAAACCCATAATTCCAAAAGAGTCATGTACCACAATGTTCATTGCAGCACTATTTACAATAGCCAGGACATGGAAGCAACCTAAGTGTCCACTGACAGATGAATGGATAAAGAAGATATGGCACATATATAAAATGGGCTATTACTCAGCCATAAAAAGAAATGAAACTGAGTTATTTGTAATGAGGTGGATGGATCTACAGTCTGTCTTACAGAGTGAAGTAAGTTAGAAAGAGAAAAACAAATACCGTATGCTAACACATATATATGGAATCTAAAAATAATAATAATAATTCGGCTGAACCTAGGGCCAGGATAGGAATAAAGATGCAGACAGAGAGAATGGGCTTGAGGACATGGGAAGGGGGAAGCCTAAGCTGAGATGAAGTGAGAGGGTAGCATTGATATATGTACACTACCAAATGTAAAATAGATAGCTAGTGGGAAGCAGCTGCATAGCACAGGGAGATCACCTTGGTGCTTTGTGACCACCTAGATGGGAGGGATATGGAGGGTGGGAGGGAGACGCAAGAGGAAGAGGATATGGGGATATGTGTATATGTATAGCTGATTCACCTTGTTATACAGCAGAAACTAACACAACATTGTAAAGCAATTATAGTCCAATAAAGATGTTAAAAATATATTAATTAATTAATAAAAAAATACATGCACCCCAATGTTCACTGCAGCACTATTTACAATAGCCAAGGCATGGAAGCAACCTGAATGTCCATTGACAGATGAATGGACAGAGAAGATGTGGTATATATATACAATGGAACACTAATCGGACATAAAAAAGATGAAATAATGCCATTTGCAGCAACATGGATGGACCTAGAAATAATCATACTAAGTGAAGTAAGTCAGACAGAGAAAGACAAATACCGTATGATACCACTGGTATGGGGAACCTAAAAAAAAATGATACACAGGAACTTATTTACAAAACAGAAACCAACTCACAGATAAAGAAAACAAACTTATGGTTACCAAAGGGGAAAGATGGGAGGGAGGAATATAGTATATTAACTATACTTCAAAAAATATATAAAAAATAAATTGCATTAAAAAAGTTATATGAGTGCAAGGATAGTTTGGAAAAGGAGTAATTTTTCACCACAGAAGATTTGCTTTAACATTATACTTTAACTGGTGAACTCTGTTGTAATGCACGGTATGTTTCAGAATGTTATTGATAATTTGTTGATTAAATCTAAATTATTTTTTATGTATAATACACTCCATAATTGACTGTTTCACCAGGCTGTACTCAGTGCTCGAGAATTCACTCATCTTTCATAACCAAAGTTTTGTACCATTTGAACAGCATCCCCCATATCCCCCACCACAACTTCCTGACAATCAAGGTTCTGGCCTATACGTTACACCAAATGGACTTAACAGGCATATACAGGGCATTTCATCCAAAAACTTGTTCTCATGGAACATATTCCAGGGCAGGTCATATCATAAAACACAAATAGGTCTTAGCAAATTTAAGGAGATCAAAATCATATCAACTGTCTGGACACAATGATATAGAACTAGAAATCAACAAGAGTCTATCTGGAAAATCTACAAAAATGTGGAAACTAAACAGTACACTTCCGAAAAATCAATGGGTCAAAAAAGAAATCAGAAGTGAGTTAAAAGGACTTCCCTGGTGGCATGGTGCTTAAGAATCCACCTGCCAATTCAGCAGACACGGGTTCGAGCCCTGGTCTGGGAAGATCCCACATGCCGTGGAGCAGCTAAGCCCGTGTGCCACAACCACCGAGCCTGTGCTCTAGAGCCCTCAGGCCACAACTACTGAGCCTGTGTGCCACAACTACTAAACCCCATGCACCTAGAGCCTGTGCTCCACAACAAGAGAAGCCACCGCAATGAGAAGCCAACGCACTGCAATGAAGAGTAGTGCCTGCGCACCGCAGCCAAGAGTAGACCCCGCTCGTCACAACTAGAGAAAGCCCGTGCACAGCAACAAAGACCAAACACAGCCAAAAATAAATAAATAAAATAAATATTTTTTTAAAGTGAATTTTAAAAAACCCTCAAAACAAATGAAAATGGAAACACAACCTACCGAAACCTATGGGATGCTGCAAAAGCAGTCAGAGAGGAAAGTTTACAGCCATATGTGCATATGACAAGAAATTAGAAACCACCTAAATAATCTAACTCTACACTTCAAGGAACTAGAAACAGAAGAAATGTATCCCAAAGTTAGCAGAGGGAGGGATGCAATAAAGACTAGAGTGGAAATAAATAAAATAGATAAAAGAAAATCAATAGAAAGGATCAATGAAATAAAAGCTGGATTTTCAAAACCATAAAATTCACAAACTTTCAGCTAGACTAGGAAAAAGAGAGAAGACAAAATCAGAAATGAGAGAAGACAAAATCAGAAATGAAAGAGGAGACATTACCACTGATACGACAGAAATACAGGATCCTAAGAGACTACTATGAACAAATATATGCCAACAAATTAGATATCCTAGAAGAAACTGGTAACTCCTAGAAACACGCTACCTACCAAGACTGAATCAGGAAGAAATAGAAAATCTAAACAGGCCAATAACAAGGGATTGAATCAGTAATCAAAAAACTCCCAACACAGAAAACTAAAGGACCAGATGACATTATTGGTAAATTCTACCAAGCCTATGAAGAAAAATTAACACCAGTAATAACTCTTCCAAAAAATTGAAGAGAAACGAATACTTCTAAACTTGTTCTATGAGGCCAGCATTTCCAAAACACCAAAGTCAAATAAAAACTCTGTATGAAAAGAAAACTACCGGTCAATAAAACTGATTAACATAGATGTAAAAATTCTGAACAAAATATTAACAAATCAACTTCAACAATACATTAAAAGGATCATACACTGTGACCAACTGGGATTTATTGCTGGGATGTAAGAATGTTTCAACATACACAAGTGAATATGCAAGATACATCATATTAATAGAGTAAAAATTAAAAAACACATGATAATTTCAATACATGCAGAAAAAGCAATGGACAGATGCTATTCTTTTATGATTAAAAACTCTGAATAGATTGAGTATAGGGGGGAATGTACCTCAACATAATTAAGGCCATATGTAACAAGCCCATAGCCAACATCATACTCATTGGTAAAAAGGTAAGAGCTATTTTTCTAAGATCAAGAACAAGACAGTGATGCCCACTTAATCACTCTTATTCAATATAGTACTGGCAGTGTTAGCTGGAGCAATTAGGCAAGACAAAGAAAGGTGTCCAAATCAGAAAGGGAGAACTAAAATTATCATTATTTGAAGATGGTATGATTTTGTATGTAAAAAATCCCAAGGACTTCACCAAAAAGTTGTAACTAATCAACAAAGTATGTAAAATCGCAGTATATAAAATCAACATACATCATCAGTTGTATTTCTATACACAGATAGTAAAACATCTGAAAAAATAAAGAAAACAATCTAATTTACAATAGCATCAAAAATAATAAAATATCTAGAAATAAATTTGACAAAGTTGTTGAAAAGTCTCTACATTGAACACTGTAAGACACTGATAAAATAAATTGAAGTCACTAAAAAATGGAAAGATATCCTATGTACATAGATTGGAGGAATTTCTAAGATTAAAAGTCCTTAACACCATCTGTAGATTCTAACAAAACCATAAAACCTCTCTGAAAAATCCAATGACATTCTCCACAGAAATAAAAAATTCAATTCTAAACTTTCTATGGAACCAGAGAAAATCTGAATAGCCAGTACAGTCCTGAGAAAGAAGAACAAAACCTGAGGCATCACAGTTCCTAATTTCAAACTATACTACAATCTATATTAATTAAAACAGCAAAGTGCTGGCATCAAAATAGACACCCAGACCAATGCAACAGAACAGAGAGCCCAGAATTAAACCCCCTACATTTAAGGTTAACTAATTTTTGACAAGGTAGCCAAGAACAACCATAGGGAAATAATAGTGTTTTCAATAAATGGGTTTAGAAAATCTGGATAAGCACAAGCAAAACAGAAATTTGAACCCCTATCTTAGGTCAGTAACAAGAATTAAGATGGATCAAAGACTTGAATGTAAGGACTGATACCATAAAACTCTTAAAAGAAAGCATAAAAAAACTTTTCCACATTGATTCTGATGATTATTTTTTTAATATGACGCTAACAGCACAAACAACAAAAGCAGAAATCCACAACCAAGAAGAAATCAAACTTAACAGCTTCTAGGGACTTCCCTGGTGATCCAGTGGTAAAGAATCTGCCTTACAATGCAGATATCGCGGGTTTGACCCCTGGTTGAGGAACTGAGATCCCACATGCCGCAGGGAAACTAATCCCGTGCATCACAACTACTCAGCTTGCCCACCTCAATTAGAGAGCCTGCGTGCCACAAACTACAGAGCCCATGCAACCTGGAGCCTGCACACCACAACTAGAGAGAGAGAAGGAAAACAAAAAAACAAAACAAAACAAAAAACACTGCCGCGAAGAGCCCGCATGCCGCAACTAAAACCCAATGCAGCCAAAATAAATAAATAAAATACATGAATAAATAATAAATAAAGTTTTAAAAAACAGCTACTGTACAACAACACAGACAATCAGCAAAATGAAAAGTAAACCTACCAAATGGGGAAAAAATGCAAACCATAGACTGGATAAGAGGCATGTAATCAAAATACATTTTTTAAAATACTCATAAAACGCCACAAGAAATCAAACAATCCAATGTATGAATGGACAAAGGAAACTGATTATTTTTCTAAAAAAGACATATAGATGGCCAATAAGTATACAAAAATGTACTCAACATGATAATCATCAGTACAGTGCCCATAAAAACCACAATGAGATTATCTCACACCTGTTAGAATGGCTATCATCAAAAATATGAGAAAATAAGTGTTGGTGATGATGTTGACAAAAGGGAACACTTGTGAACTGTTAGTGGGGATATAATTTCGCAGCAACTATGGAAAACAATATGAAGGTTGCTCAGAAAAGTTAAAAATAGACCTGTTACACAATCCAGCAATTCCACTTCTGGGTAATTATCAAAAAAAAAATGAAAGCACTAACTTGAAAAGAAATATGCACCCCCATATTTCTTGCAGCATTATCCACAATAACCAATATATGGAATCAACCTAAGTTCCTATCAAAAGATGAATGGATAAGAAAGATATGATATCTATATCTGTATACTTACCTATATTTACATACACACAATGGATATTATTTAGCCATTAGAAAGAAGGAAATTCTACCATTTTTAACATTGATGTACCTTGGGTAATTATGCTGATATAAGTCAAAAAGAAAAAGACAAATATTATGTGATATCCTTTATATATGGAAATAAAAAGAAGCCAAACTTATAAAGAATACAATGTTGGTCACCAGGGGCTGGGGTGTGGGGAATAAGAGAGTTGTTTAAGGTTACAAAATTTAACTAATAGTAAATAATTCCTAAAGATCTGATGCACACGATAGTCAATATAGACCATGGTATTGTATTATAATCATCAAACTTGCTAAGAGACTAGATCTTAATTTTTCTAACAACAATAAAGAAATAATAATTATGTGACATGATAGAGGTGATAGCTACTGCTACAGTGGCAAAGCATAACACTTAAATGTATCAAAGCACCATTAAATTCAAGTAATATTTTATGTTAAATATAAGAAAAAAGAAATGCAATAGGCATAATCAATATACAAACAGATCAAGCAGAATAAATTTTCTGTAAGTTAGAAGACAGTAAGTTGAAAATATCCACTCAGAGGAGAACAATGAAAATAAAAGTGAAGGATTTTGTGATCTATAGGATACCATCAAAAGAAACCTGTGAATTATGGAGTCTTAAAAGGAGAAGCTAGAGAGAGAGGGCTTATTTAAAGAAATAGTTGCTGAAAACTTTTGTAATCAGCAGAGAGATTTGGGTATCCAAGTTCATGAAGCTCATAGTGTACCAAAATAAAAAAAAAAAAGAAAAGAAAAACATTCCCCAAAACACATTATAGTAAAACTGTCAACAATCAAAAGCAAAGAATCTGAAAAGCACCAAGAGGAGAGAAACTTATAACTTACAGGAAAAACCTCATATGGTTATCAGTTGATTTCTCAGCAGAAACCTCACAGGCTAGGAGAGAGTGGGATAATACATTCAAATTACCCAATGAGGGCTTCCCTAGTGGCACAGTGGTTGAGAGTCTGCCTGCCGATGCAGAGGACACGATTTCGTGCCCCAGTCCAGGAAGATCCCACATGTTGCGGAGCGGCTGGGCCCGTGAGCCATGGCTGCTGAGCCTGCGCGTCCTGAGCCTGTGCTCCACAATGGGAGAGGCCACAACAGTGAGAGACCCGCGTACCACAAAAAAAAAAAAAAAAAAAAAAAAATTACCCAATGAAAAAAAAACACTGCCAACAAAGAATATCCTCTCCATCATAATTGTCCTTCTTAAATGAAGAGACTGAAAACTTTCCCAAAAAAGTTGAGAGAGTTCATAATCACTATATCTGTCTTAAAAAAAATCTAAAAGAGTTCCTCAAGCTACAATAAAATAAACTAAATAATACCATGAAAACATATGAGAATACACAAGACTTATAAACATAAGTATATAGTTAAGGTAAGAATACTTTTAATAATGTGATATGGTGGTGTGTTAACCAGTTAACTTTAGTATAAAGGTTAAAGTATGTGATTTTTAAAATAACTGCAGCTATAATAATTTTAACGTGTAAACAATATACAAAGAGGTAAGTTGTGACACCATATACAAAAATTCATGGAGGGGAGTAAAAGCAGGGTTTTGTGTCTGTGTCATGGAATTATATTATTATCAACATAAAATAGACTGTTATATCTGTAAGATGTTTTCTGTACGCCTCATGGAACCACAGAGCAAAAATCTTACAGTAGATTCAGAAAACATAAAGAGAGGGGTATCATAACATACCACTACAGAATATCATTAATTCACAAAGAAAGGCAGCAACAGAGGAAGGAACAAGAAACAACAAAAAATCCAGAAAACAATAAGATGGCATTGGTAAGTCCTTAACTGTCAATAATTACTGTAAACATATATGTATTAAATTCTTTAGTCCAAAGTCATAGAGTGGCTAGACAGATAAAAGTACAATATCAAACTACATGCTGGCTATCAGAGACTCACTTCAGAGTTAAAAACACAAATAAGCTCAAATTGAAGCTCTGGTACAAGATACTCCATACAAGTGAAAACCAAAAGAAAGCAGTGGTAGCTAGAGTTATACCAGACAAAATAGACTTTAAGCCTAAAGCTGCAACAAGGAAAAAAAATAAGGTCATTGTATAATTATAATGTTTTCAATTTATCAAGACAAAAATCATAAATAAATATACACCCAACAGTGGAGGATCTTAATATATTAAGCAAACACTAACAGATTTGAAGAGACAAATAGACAAAACTAAAAAAGAAGTGTAGGGATCTTTAATACCCAATTTTCAACAATGAATAGGTCATCCAAAAAAAAATCAATAAGGAAGTACTGAACCTGAGCTGTACATTAGACTAAATGGACTGAACAGACAAAAACAGAACAGTCCATCCAACAGCAGCAGAATACATATTCTTCTCAAGTGCACATTGAACATTCTCCAGGACAGATCATGTGATGGGTCACTAAAGAAGTCTTCACAAATTTAAGAAGACTGACATCATACTAAGTATTTTTTCAACCATAATGGTAAGAAACCAGAAACGAACAGGACAGACTCTGGAAATTTTACAAATATGTGGAAATTAAAAAACATGATCCTAAATAATCAATAGGCCAAAGAAAAAATAAATAAATAAAAAGACCACAGGCTTCCCTGGTGGCACAGTAGTTAAGAATCTGCCTGCCAATGCAAGGGACATGGGTTCGAGCCCTGGCCCAGGAAGATCCCACATGCCACGGAGCAACTAAGCCTGTGCGCCAAACTATTGAGCCTGTGCTCAAGAGCCCGCAAGCCACAACTACTGAGCCCACATGCCACAACTCCTGAAGCCTGTGCACCCAGAGCCCATGCTCTGCAACAAAAGAAGCCACTGCAATGAGAAGCCCGTGCACCACAACAAAGAGTAGCCCCCACTCACAGCAACCAGAGAAAACCCATGTGCAACAACGACGACCCAACACAGCCAAAAATAAAAACAAATAAATTAATTAATTTATTAAATAAATAAATAAAAAGACTGAATCATGAAGAAATGAAACAATCTAAACAGACCAAATTACTATTAAGGAGATTGAATCAGTTCTCAAAAACCTTCCAACAAAAAAATATCAAGACTAGATGGCTTCACAGGTGAATTCTATGAAACTTTTAAAGAAGAATTAATATGAATCATTTTTAATTGGGTAAATCATATAAATCTATTTGTGGGTGATACACTTTGTATATTATAAATACACTAGGGGAGACATACCCACAATGATATAAAATAAGAGCTATTGGTTCTTAATCTCTGATTTCTTTGAAAAATTATCATTTGAGTTGAGCTTTATTTCATAAATTAAACACAAATGAGCATATATTAATAATGAGATTCTTGTAAACTTTTTTGAAAATACAAAGAAGTGATAAAGAAGAGTATGTCTGTTACATGAGTATGGAGTATAACGGAAACTTACAAGAACAAGGCTTCACCAATTGCAGTCTCCACTTGAAAAGCCAATATCTTTAATAAACAAAGGTGACAATGCTCATTTTCCAAAGAAAACTACAAGCAAAACAAACAAGAAGAAGAAGAAATGGGATTTTCCAGATTTACCTTGATGATTTATGCACATTTTCTCAGTGAATCACACCATTTACTAAAGATAAAATATATGAACTTCATAGTGGAGGAATCTTGCAGAAAGCACCTGAACCAGTGAACAGCAGGTGTAATGGGACAAATGATTATCAGATGACTGAAGCTCACAAGACACATTATCACTACTGTGGTATTCTGGGTGAAAATACATAAGAAAAGCAAAATCTGAAACTATCATGAAAAAAATGTCAGTTTTATGCAAATTTCAGTCCACATATACCTCCCATGTTCCCTGACTGTTACACTGTATTTAAATAGTCTTTCTGGGCTTCCCTGATGGCGCAGTGGTTGGGAGTCCGCCTGCTGATGCAGGGGACACGGGTTCATGCCCCAGTCCGGGAGGATCCCACATGCCATGGAGCGGCTGGGCCCGTGAACCATGGCTGCTGAGCCTGCGCGTCCGGAGCCTGTGCTCCGCAACAGGAGAGGCCACAGCAGTGAGAGGCCCGCGTACTGCAAAAAAGAAAATAAATAAATTAATTAATAAATAGTCTTTCTTATCAATATACAGAACAAATCTCTCCTAATTACTTTTTCTCCCAGAACCTTGAGTTATCTGGGCCACTAATGCCATCCCACTTAAAAGAGCATTTTCTTCATCCTGCTGTGATAAGCTGACGTTTCTGTTGCATTTAGATATACATTAATCATTCCACTTTCACTTCTTCACTAATATCCAGCATCTGAAATTATGCCATAGGGCATTTTGGATATTACTGCCTTCCCATGTTGATCTTTCACAAAAAGAATAATTTCAACAGTTGAATGTCATTTATTCATAGTGAGAACTCTCCATGCTCTGTAGGGAGCCTGGATGCAGACAATGGGGAAAAGGCTCTGGATCACAGGGCAGAGGTATTCTAAAGAGTGGACTTTGACTATCATAAGAAGGAAAAAATAAGTAGTTGAAAACAACATTGCAAGTCAGGAACATCAGAAGTAGAAAATAAAAGGTTTGTAGGTTTGCAGTCCATGAAATTTCAGGGGGAAAAGCAGACACAGCCTCTGACTCAGGACAAGACACTCACCTGGGAAACTGCCATTCCCTCATCTTCCTCCTGCTCTGGTCGTCTTCTCATGGACATTATGTTGAGGCACCACATCAGCATGTTGAGAATATGCCTTCAGTACCATCAGTACAGCTCCTTCACCTGTTCCCACTACAGCCACAGACAAAAGGACCTCGAAATGCTGAAATGCCAACGTTTTGAAAAAGAGAGATTCAGGAACAATGACCCCTGAATGGAGACCAAACTGTGAGCTTTTTCCTTCCTGTCTACACAAACTCTCCCCTCACGCAGATGCCCAAAAACTCTGCTACAGCACAGAGTCAGTGGACTATACTGCCCTTCCCCTTCCAGTCCCATGTAGAGCTGACACCGATGCCTCCCCAAAGGTAGAAGGACCAAAGACTGGAAGCAACTCTCACTGATTACCCAGCAGCCCTTGGGCTTAAGCCTGGCGTCACTTTAGAATCACCTGGAGTTAAAACAACGTGGATGCTCCCACCCAGATCAATAGACTCTGTGGGGAGGGCACAGATGAAGTTATTTCTAAATACTCATCATGTAGTACTAATGGGAAACTGCATGGGAACCACGTAGCAAACATTTCTTCTGCAGCTTCAAAGTGCATACAAATTTGGGGGAAATCAGGGCCCCACTTTAAGTTATGATCCTCCTTATGGGGCTCATGAAATGGCATCTTTAACAAGTTTTTTGTTGGAGCAGATATTACTCCCACATACCCGTATTTAGCAGCACTGAGCTAGAGATATTAGGCATAGCACACCTGAGTCCACTGCGTAGCATGAAGGTTTGGGGTAAGAACTTCCAGAAGTGCAGGTTCCCTGGGCCTGATTCCTAGGGGCTGAGCTCTTCCTGGAATGGGCGTGGCCTTGCTGTTGCCTAGGGTAGATGCTGCTGTGTTGGTGGAAATCACGTGGTGGGTTTAGGGATATGTGAGTGGTCACCCTTAGAAATCTACCAAAAGGTACCCTTAGTCCTCAGATCCTCTAGCCCCCTCTCCTCTCAGGGCCCACTTGACCCACAGGACTTCCCAGAGCAGAGCATGACCACCTGTCCTCAGGTAAGCTGAGACTCCATACCCCAAAAGATGCAGAGCACAAAGTTGTTTACATCACAGATTTGTTTGAAAATAAACCGAAGGCTGTGATGGAGGGTGGATTAACATTTTGGGTTGGGAATGGACAGAAACCTTTGAAAATAATGACATGAATGCACATCTGATGAATAACAAAAAAAGTCATGATCTTAAGTAATAAAACACATTATAAATGAATCTACAGATCAAAATAATTTGCTTACTGTGTGTGTTATGAATTGTAGAGTTTGTCCTCCCGACCCCAACTTTATACTTTCTCACATCTTTAAAGTGCATTTATTAAATAAAAATTAGAGAAAAGCATATCTACTTTTTCAAATATTCTTTGAGAATACTGAATCATTAAAAAATTTTATTTTATTCTTTTTAAAAAATTAAATTCTTATACAATTTTAAAAGTTTACTTTTCATTTAGTTATTATAAAATATTGGCTATTTCCCTGTTTTGTAAAATACATCCCCACCCACAGACAATATTTGTACCTCCCACTTCCCAACCCTTATATTGCTCCTCCATGCTCCCCAGTGGTAATCACTAGTTTGTTCTATATATCTGTGAGTTTGTTTTTTTGTTATATTTACTGATGTACTTTTTAGATTCTACATATATGTGATATCACACAGTACTTGCCTTTCTCTGTCTGACTTATTTCACTTAGCATAATGCCCTCCAACTCTACCCATGTTGCTGAAAATGGAAAAATTTTATCTTTTTAATGGCTGAGTAAGATGCCATTGTGTGTATATATATCACATATTCTTTATCCATTCATCTGTTGATGAAAACTTAACTTGCTTTCATATCTTGGCAGTTGTAAAAAATGCTGCTATGAACACTGAGGTGCATGTATCTTTTTGAATTATTGTTTTGGGGTTGTTTTTGTTATCCACCCAGGAGTGGAATCGCTGGGTCATATGGTAGTTCTATTTTTAGTTTTGGAATCTTTTAATATATGCCAATAAGTGTTTCATGCTCCACTTACCAATGTAAATATTTAAATTTTAAGTGATTGTTTAAAAAGCCATTTAGGTTCATAGCAGAAGTGAAAACATGACAGAGATTTCCCATATGCTTCCTGCTCCCACACAGGTATAGGTCCCTCATGCTCAATACCCCACAGAAGAGTGGTACATTTGTACTGTCGATGGATCTACATTGATACATCATACTTGTTCAAAGACCATAGTTTACCTTATGGTTCATCCTTAGTGATGTACATTCTGTGGGATTGGACAAATGCATAATGACAAGAATCCATCATTATATCAATAGTATTATACAGATTATTTTAATTATCCTGAGAATTCTCTAGACTTAAGCTATTCATTGTCCCATCTCTGCCACCCTGGGCTACCACTGACATTTTAACTGTCTTATACATATGTCTTTAACATAATATCATATCTTTGGAATCATATATCTTGTACCATTTTCATACTGGTTTCTTTCACCTTGTAATATGCATTTAAGAATTCCAGCCACTACGGAAAAGAGTTTGGAGATTCCTTAAAAAACTAAAAGCTACCACATGATCCAGCAATTCCACTACTTGGTATAAATCTGAAAAAAACAAAAACACTAATCCGAAAGGATACTTACACCTCTATGTTGATAGCAGCACTATTTACAGTAGACAAGACACTGAAACAACCCAAGTTACCATCAACAGACAATTGACGTAAGAAGATGTGGTAGGGACTTCCCTGCTGGCACAGTGGTTAAGAATCCACCTGCCAATGCAGGGGACACAGGTTCGAGCCCTGGTCTGAGAAGATCCCACATGCCGTGGAGCAACTGGGCCCGTGAGCCACAACCACTGAACCTGTGTGCCACAACTGCTGAGGCCCACATGCCTAGAGCCCCTGCTCCGCAACAAGAGAAGCCACTGCAATGAGAAGACCGCACACCGTGATGAAAAGTGGCCCCCATTTGCTGTGACTAGGGAAAGCCATGCGCAGCAATGAATACACAACACAGACAGAAATAAATAATTTTTTTAAAAAGATGTGATGTATGTACCTGTATAATGGAATATTACTCAGCCATAAAAAAGAATATAATAATGCTATTTAAAGCAACATGGATGGACCTAGAGAACATTATGCTTAATGAAATAAGACAGAGGAAGACAAATGCTATATGATCACTTATAGGTAGAATCTAAAAAATAATACATAAATTTATATACAAAAGAGAAACATACTCACAGACATAGAAGAAAACTTATGGTTACCAAAGGGAAAGGGAGGGGAAGAGGAACAATTTAGGGTATGGAGTTAACATATACAAACTATTATACATAACATAGATAAGCAACAAGGATTTACTGTATAGCACAGGGAATTTTATTCAATACCTTGTAATAACCTATAATGGAATGGAATCTGCAAAAAAAATCAGTATGCTGTACAACAGAAACTAACATTAGTTTAAATCATTTATATTTCAAAAGAGAAAAAAAGAATTTCCCATATATTTTTATGGTTTGATAGCTTACTTTTTTAGTGCTGAATATTATTCCATTCCCAGAATATACTAGAGTATATTTTTCCATTCATCTATTGAAGGACACCTTGGTTTCATTCAGATTTTGGCAACATTGAACAAAGGTACTAAAAATATCCAGATGCAGATTTTGTATGGACAAATGTTTTTAACTCCTTTCAGCATACATCCATGAGAACACTTTCTGGATTGTATAGTAAGAGTATGTTCAACGTTGTAGAAAGTGTCAATCTGTCTTCCAAAGTAGCTCTATTATTTTTAATTTCCACCAGCAATGAACAGGAGTTCCTATTGCTCCACATCTTCTACAGCATTTGTTGCTGTCATTGTTCCACATTTTGGCCAGTCTAAGAGTTACATAGTGGTATATCATTGTATTTTTAATTTGCATTTTATGTTCTTTTTTTTTTTTTTTTTTTTTTTTTTGCAGTATGCGGGCCTCTCACTGTTGTGGCCTCTCCCATTGAGGAGCACAGGCTCCGGACGCGCAGGCTCAGCGGCCACGGCTCACGGGCCTAGCCGCTCCGCGGCATGTGGGATCTTCCCAAACCGGGGCACGAACCCGCATCCCCTGCATCGGCAGGCGGACTCTCAACCACTGCGCCACCAGGGAAGCCCTAATTTGCATTTTAATGACAGCATGTAATCTGGATTATTCTTCCATATACTTACATGCAAAGTGTCTGTATTCTCTGGTGAGGTGGCTGTAAATTGTGTTGGCCCACTTTTTAACTGAGCTGCTTTTCTTATTTGTTTTCTACCCAACCTGTATTTTATTTCTTTTCTTGCCTTACTGCATGAGCAAGGGACATCCTTGATTTTTAACTGAATTTAGTGGGAAAGTCTCATGTTTCTAACCACTAAGCACAATGTGAGGTGAAAGTTTTTGTAGATTTTTGTTATCAACTTGAGAAAACTCCTATTTATTTCTATTTTACTGAGAGTTTTCATGAAGAATGGGTGTTGGATTTTTTTAAAAGTCTTCTGCATCTATTGATATGATAATATAGTTTTCTTTTTAGGGTGTTAATATGATGGCTGTAATTATTTGATTTTAGAATATGGAACAGGCCTCGCATATCTGGGATAAATCCTTCTCATTCATGGTACAAAATTCTGTCAAAACATTGTTGGGCTTGTTAATTCGTTAATATTTTTTTGAGGACTTTTTCATCTAAGTTCCAGAGAGATATTGGTCAGTAGTTTCCTTTACTATTCATATTTTTATCTGAGTTCCCACGTTGTGTTTTTGGTGTCAGGCTTTCATCTGAGGAAATTCTCAGTCATTTAAAAAATATTTTCTGTTTTCTACCTTTATTCTTCTCCTGCTATACCCATTATGTATATATGTCATAGCATTTTTAGTTGTTCCACAATTATTGATTATTTGGTTCTGTTGGTTTCTTTCCAGCCCATTTTCTCTTTTCTTTTGAGATCTGAAGGTTTCTCTTGATAGGTATTCAAGCTCAGAGATATTTATCCTCGGCCAGCTCTTTGGCTGCTAAGATGAAATACCAGAGACTTGGTAGTTTATAAACAACATAATACTTTATTCTCATAATGGCTGAGGTTCTTTCCCTTACTAAGGCCCTGATGCTGGTCCTAACTAGACGCTGATGCTATCCCTAACGTAGGCCCTGATGCTGTCAATAACTAAGGTCCTGACACTATCCCTAGCTAATGTCCTGATGCTGGTCCTAACTAAGGCCATGATACTGTCTCTAATTCCCTAAGTCTGTCTTTAACTAATGGCCTAACTTTTTCCCTAATTACGCTATGCCACTGGCACTAACAAAGGCCCTGACACTGTCCCTAAGGCCCTGACATGTCCCTAAACAGACGCTGACACTGTCCCTAATGTAGGCCCTGATACTGTCAATAACTAAGGTCCTGATGCTATCCCTAAGTCCCTGACACTGTCCCTAACTAAGGCCCTGACAATGTCCCTAACTAACACCTGTACTGTCTCTTACTAGGGGTCTCAAGTTTTCTCTAACAGAGGCCCTGATGCTGTCCCTAACTGAGGCCCTGAATCTGCCCCTAACTAATATCCTGACAATGGCCCTACCTAACATTCTGAGGCTGGCCCTATTAATGTCCTGACAGTGTCCCTAACTGATGCCCTGACGCTCTTCCTAAGGACTTGATGCTATGTCTACCTAAGACACTAACATTATCTGTAACGAATTACCTGACTCTTTCCCTAACTAACACCCTAACTTTGTCCCTAACACCCTGACACTAGTCCTAACTAAGGCCCTGACAATGTCCCTAAGAAACAGTCTGAACTGTGTCTAATTAAGTCCCTCAAGTTATCTCTAACTGAAGCCTTGACAGTTTCCCTAACCAAGCCCCTGATGCCATCCCAAGCTAATGGCCTGAGCTATTACTTGTGAAGACCCAAACCCTGTCGCTAAGACCTTGACACTCTCCCTAACTTGGGCCCTGACACTTTCCCTCATAGGCCAGGCTGTCACTAAATAACACCCTGATCCTGTCCATTACTAAAGCCCTGAATATGTCCCTAAGAAAGTCTCTGAAGTGTTCCTAACTAACGGCCTGAACTGTCTCTTACTAAAGCCCTCAAGTTATTTCTGAGGTCCTGACAATGCCGTCCCTAACTAAGGCCCTGTTTCTGGCCCTAAATAACGTCCTGATGCTGAACCTAATTGGGGCCCTGATGCTCTTCCTAACTAAGGCCTTGATGCTGATTCTACCTGAGGCCCTAAAACTGCCTGTAACTAATGACCTGACTCTTTCCCTAACACCCTAATTTTGTCCCTTATTAATGCCCTGACACTGGTCAACACAACAGCCCTGATGCTGACCCAGTCTAAGGCCTTGACGATGTCCCTCATAGCCTTAGATGCCCTCACTGTTGGCCTGACCCTGTCCCTAACCAAGGCCCTGACCCTCTTCCTAACTAAGGTTGTGATGATGTCTCTACCTAAGGCACTAACACTGTCTATAATAATGCCCCAACTCTTTCCCTAACACTGTGATGCTGTTCCTAATAGCCTCATATACCTCTCAATAATGCCCTGATTCTGTCTATAACTAAGGCCCTGAATATGTCCCTAAGTAAGTCTCTGACGCTGTCCCTAAGGCCCTGATGTGCTCTCTACCTGAGACACTGACACTGTCTATAATAGTGGCCCGACTCTTTCCCTAACACCCTGATGCTGTCCCTAACTGAGGCTCTGAAGATGTCCCTAAGTAACAGCCTGAACTGTGTCCAAATAAGGCCTGCAAATTATCTGTAACTGAAGCCTTGATATTCTCCCTAATGAAGCCCCTGATGCTGTCCCAAGCTAATGGTCTGAACTAGAACTTACAAAGTCCCTAACCCTGTCCCTAGGACCCTGACACTCTCCCTAACTTAGGCCCTGATGCTGTCCCTCAGAGCCTAAGTGGTCACTAAATAATGCCTTGATCCTGTCCATTACTAAGGTCCTAAATATGTCCCTAAAAAAGTCAGTGAGGTGTCCCTAACTATCTCTTACTAAGGCCCTCAAGTTTTCTCTGAGGTCCTGACACTGCCCCTAACTAAGGCCCTGATGCTCTTCCTAACTAAGGCCTTGATGCTGTCTCTACCTGAGGCCCTGACACTGTCTGTAATACTCTGATGATGTCCCTAATAGCTGCAGACATCTCACAATAACACCCTGACACTCGCCCTACCTACAGCTCTGATTCTGGCATTATTTAAGTCCATGAGAACATACCTAAGGAACAGCCTGAACTATTTCTAACTAAGTCCCTGGTGGTGACCCTAATAGACTGAGATATCTGACACTATTGCCCTGATCCTGTCCATAACTAAGGCCCTGAATATGTCCCTAAGAAAGTCTCTTATGATGTCCCTAACTAACGGCCTGAACTCTCTCTTACTAAGGCCCTAAGTTATCTCTAACTGAGGCCCTGATGCTGTCCCTAACTATGGCCCTGAAGCTGTCCCTCATAGAATTTACTGTCACTAAATAATGCCCCGATCCTGACAATTACTAAGGCCCTGAATATGTCCCTAAGAAAGTCTCTGATGTGTCCCTAACTAATGGCCTAAACTGACTTATATTAAGGCCCTCAAGTTTTCTCTGAGGTCCTGACACTATCCCTAACTAAGGCCTGGTGGCTGGCCCTAACTAACATCCTGACACTGTCCCTAACATTGGTGAAGCTCCGATGCTCTTCTTAACTAAGGCCTTGATGAAGTCTCTACCTGAGGCCCTGCCACTGTCTGTAACTAATGACCTGACTCTTTACCTAACTAATACGCTAATTATATCCCTCACTAATGCCCTGACAATGGTCTTAGCTTCGGCCCTGATGGTGGCCCTCAGTAATGACATGACACTGGCCCTTACTAAGGCCTCACCCTGGGGCTGTCCCAGGCTGCTGGGCAGTTTTCTCTTGTCCGCATCTCTAGCGAGCTGCTTGCCATTGGCCACTCTAAGATTCTGCGATGCAGTGGTCCCACGTGGGATGTGCCTGAGTAGGCTGACCTGAGGGAGGAGGGTCATGGCCACTCCGCCCTCCAGGGGACTTCGGCTCAGGGTAGGAATCACTCTGCCAGTGTCTGGACACAGTTCTGTGTCCTCGTTTGTTGTAAAACCCTTGGAGTTACCTCTAACATTTTTTAAATGGATCTCCCCCTCGGCATATTTATAATATAAATTATTTGTCACATTAAGATTCAGGAATGACATTATTAGAATGAGCAGGAAGACAAAGGATGCCCCCCCCCAATGACCTATTACTTGGAGGATTTAAAATTCTAATGAAAACACTCATTCTCATCACCCTCTTGGGCATCAGCACAAGGCCAGAGTCAGCTGCATTCTTTATTTATCCCTCTGATTTTTCCAGAATGTTTCCTTCGAGGAGAAATCTCTGGATTCTGAGGGAACTGTGAGTGGTAACCATCAGGTAAATCTGATTCTGAAAAGCAAGAGGAAAAGAGACAGGGCAGGAGATGAGAATTGGTGATGGGGAGAAGCAAGAGTGTCCACTTTCAATCTCAGGCTGAGAGTCTGGGTTAATCTCCAACGAAGCTAAGGACCACCAGGATCTGGCCCCACTGGCCTTGTCACCTGGTGTAGGGATTGGGGACAGCCAAACCACCATGGTCTCTTTCAGAGAAATAAAGAAGGTGGGAGGGCTCCCCTGGGAGCCAGGTTGAAAATGTTCATCTTGAGAAATGATAAGATGCCCTTTTCAGAAAAGTGAAGACTTTTCTCTTGGTTCTCAAAGACTTGCAAATACTCTGTGTCCTTCCGGAGGCATGCTGAAACCTTCAGCCTTTGAGAGCAGTAATGGGAGGGAATATGGGCTCAAAACAATCCGGCACTCACTCCTTGGGGGTGCTGAGGATGACCAGTGTCCACCCCTTGGGTGCTGTGGGCCTGAAATCTCCTGATCACCTAGGATGGGAGGGGCTACACAGACACTCCACTGGACCACCGGGGGCTTGGCTGGTGGGCTACAGTCCTTTATCAGATACATGGTTTGCAAACATCTTGTGCCATTTTGGATGGTGGATTATCTTATTCCTTGCTCCTTTTATAAACAATGGTTTTTCACTTTGAGGAAGTCCAGTTCATCTATTTTATCTTTTGTTGCTTGTGCTTTTGGTAGCAGATCTAAGAAATCATAGCCAAATCCAAGGTCATGAAGATTTACTCTCATGTTTTCTTCTATGAGTTTTATAATTGTGGTTCTTACATCTAGGCCTTTGATCCATTTTGTGTTGATTTTGTTTATGGGATGGGGGGAGGTAAGGGTCCAACTTTATTATTCTGCGTGTGGGTATCCAGCTGTCCCAGCACCTGTGCTAACTGTTTGGGAGAAAATATTTGCAGATGATGTGACCAACAAGGGCCTAATTTCTAAAATATGCAAACAGCTCATACAACTCAAAAAAAAAATCAAAAAGTGTGCAGAAGGTCTAAATAGACATTTCTCCAAAGAAGACATACAGATGGCCAATAGGCACATGAAAAGATGCTCCACGTCGCTAATTATTAGAACAATGCAAATCAAAACTACAGTGAGGTATCCCCTCATAGTGGTCAGAATAGCCATCAATAAAAAGTCTACAAATAAATGCTGGAGGGTGTGTGGAGAAAAGGAAAGCCTCCTATGCTGTTGGTCAGAATGTAAATTGGTGCAGCCACTATGAAAAACAGTATGGAGGTTCCTCAAAAAACTAAAAATAGAGTTGCCGGGGCTTCCCTGGTGGTGCAGTGGTTAAGAATCCACCTGCCAATGCAAGGGACACGGGTTCAAGCTCTGGCCCGGGAAGATCTCACATGCCATGGAGTAACTAGGCCCATACGCAACAACTACTGAGCCTGCGCTCTAGAGCCCACAAGCCACAACTACTGAGCCCACATGCCACACCTACTGAAGCCCATGCGCCCAGAGCCCGTGCTCCCAACAAGAGAAGCCACCGCAATGAGAATCCCATGCACCGCAACGAAGAGTAGCCCCCACTCGCCATAATCAGAGAAAGCCCGCACCCAGCAACGAAGACCCAATGAAGCAAAAAATAAAAATAAATAATAAATTTATAAAAATATAAATAAAATAAAAATGGAATTGCCATATGAACCAGCAGTCCCACTCCTGGACACATATTCATACAAAACTATAATTCGAAAATATACATGCGCCACTATGTTCATAGCACCACTATTCACAATAGCCAAGACATGAAAGCAACCTGAATGTCCATCAACAGAGGAATGGATAAAGAAGATGTGATAAATATATACAATGGGATTTCACTCAGCCAAAAAACAGAGTGAAATAATGCCATTTGCATCTACATGGATGGACCTAGCAATTATATTAAGTGAAGTCAAACAGAGAACGACAAATACCATATGATATCACTTATATGTGAAATCTAAAATGAGACACAAATGAATCTACAAAACAGAAACCGACTCACAGATATAGAAAACAGACTTGTGGTTGCCAAGGGGAAGACGGGGGAGGGATGGATTGGGAGTTTGGGATTAGCAGATGCAAACTATTATATATAGGATGGATAAACAACAAGGTCTTACTGTACAGCACAGGAAACCATATTCAACACCCTGTAGTAAACCATATGTATATATGTAATAAACAGTATGTTTGTGTGTGTGTATATATATATCTGAATCACTTTGTTGTACAGCAGAAATTAACACAACATTGTAAGTCAACTATACTTCAATGAAATAAATTTTTAAAAAATTAAGTGGAGATTATACCATCAATTAGTTTGAAGGCAATTTTATAAAGTAGGCCTTGTTTTTCTTGTCCTTTCATACTGGGACAAATGTATAACAGATAGAAACTAACAAAGATTACTCCAGTCTGAACTCATATCACACAGAACTTTAATTGTTGAACAAACCATTAATACCGATTACACCATGGGATGTCCTGATCAAATATCAAGTTTGTAAACCTTGTATCAAGCCTGCAGAATCCACTAAATTTGTAAATTCAAACTGAAATGAAGCCAACTATCCCATGCCTTCTCCAAAACTAGTTATATGGCAATCAACTGGAAACCATATGCAATCAAATGAATGTAGAAAGAAACAACGATACCCTTCCTTTTTTTTTTCCTTTGAGATGAAGACAGTATTTAAGGTGATGTCTTGGGCCAGTTCAGGGTGTTACTCAATTTCCTGGGTATCTCCCATGCACACAGGAGGTACACATGTTAGTTAACTTGTTTGTACAACTATATGAAGGCAGTCAATACCACAAAAGTGTATATGTAAAATGAATTAAATGGTAAATGTCATGCTTTGTATTTTTAATGACAATGAAAAAAAGTGTAGTGCTGATATTTCTTACAACATAAATGTACATTAAAAACATACTTAGTGGGCTTCCCTGGTGGCGCAGTGGTTGAGAGTCCGCCTGCTGATGCAGGGGACACGAGTTCGTGACCCGGTCCGGGAAGATCCCACATGCCACGGAGCGGCTAGGCCCGTGAGCCATGGCCGCTGAGCCTGCGCGTCCGGAGCCTGTGCTCCGCAACGGGAGAGGCCACAACAGTGAGAGGCCCGCATACTGCAAAAAAAAAAAAAAATCCTTAGTGAAAAAAGCCAAACAGAAAAGGCCACCCAGATCCCATACTCATCTTGTCTGCTTTTAAATCCATTAAGGTTGTCCAAATGAGGGAAAAACTCAGTAATGGTTCCAGTAAAAGAAAACTGGATCAGGATGGAAAAAGACATTTTCATACAGTTGGGACAACAGGCGAAAGTTGAAGTGGGCCTGCGTATTAAATTATGATGTAGACATCATGATTTCCTCATTTAGGGGTTATGTGCTGATTCCTCAGGAGAGTGTCCCTATTTTGGGCAAAACACACTGAGCATTTTGTGTGAAGTGGCAAATGTGAGTGCTTTTGCCGTTATTGAAACTTTTCTGTATAGTTTAAATTACTGGAAAGTAAATTGCTTTTCAAAACAACCATGTCAGTACCATGCCAGAAACTCAGACAAGAGAGCCATCAAACTTTGTTATAGGGCTTCCCTGGTGGCGCAGTGGTTGAGAGTCCACCTGCCACTGCAGGGGACACAGGTTTGTGCCCCGGTCTGGGAAGATCCCACGTGCCACGGAGCGGCTGGGCCCGTGAGCCATGGCCACTGAGCCTGCGCGTCCAGAGCCTGTGCTCTGCAATGGGAGAGGCCACAACAGTGAGAGGCCCGCGTACCAAAAAAAACCAAAACAAACAAACAAAAAACCCCAACTTTGTTATATAGGCCAAGACTTAACCCAGACGAAGTTCGATCAAAGTTGTGACTGTTATTTCCTTTGTAGGGGTCCACATGGTATTAAAAGGCACAGTGGGAGGGACTTCCCTGGTGACACAGTGGTTAAGAATCCATCTGCCAATACAGGAAACATGGGTTCAACCCCTGGTCCGGGAATATACCACGTGCCATGGAGAAACTAAGCCCATGAATCACAACTACTGAGCCTGCACACCTAGAGCCTGTGCTCCACAACAAGAGAAGGCACTGAGATGAGAAGCCCACGTACTGCAGCAAAGAGTAGCTCCCACTGCCGCAACTAGAGAAAGCCCGTGTACAGCAACAAAGACCCAACACAGCCAAAAATAAATAAAATAAATAAATATTTTTAAAAAAGGCACCATGAGAAGAGTATATTAGTAGCTACCACGTCTTGGGTCCTGCGGATTACCTGGGATGCAGTAGAAACAGTGAGATTTTAGCATTACAATCTTTCACATTACTTCAAAAAAATGTTAAAAAAATAAATTCAGTAAAGTTGCAAAATATGGAGTCATTACACACAAATCAGTTTTGTTTCTATACACTTATAACGGACCATCAAAAAGAAAAATTAAGAAAACAATCCCATTTACAACTCCATCAAAAAGAACAAACTATTTAGGAATAAATTTAACCAGGGACATGAAAGACATATACTCAGAAAACTATAAAGTATTGATAAAGAAATTGAAGGCACAATAGAAAACAATATTCCATGCTCATGCATCAGAAAAATGACTATTATTAAAATGTTTATTCTACTCAAAGCCATCAACAAACAGTGCCAGGAAAACTAGACACCAGGCTCCACAGAACAACACTGGTCACCGTCTACACTGCAAATAAAACTAACTAAAAGAGCACAGTATTCCACATTAAACCCTTTCTCTCCTGAGTCCCCTGAAGATGCACCCCACCCACCCAGCAGTCAGCTGCACAGGAAGATTCTCCACATGTTCTCATTTTTTCCTCTCATGGCATTTCCTCACCAGTGGGTCCTGAGGAAAGCCAGCTCCAGTCAGTGTAGACACTGCCCCATGGTCCAGAAACCTAAGCCCTGACAGGAAATAAGGCTCCTGTCTGCTTGTCAGAGCAAAGTCTGTGGGCTGGATGCACCTGTGCCCCCAGGGTCAGACAGGTGGGTTCGGTGCCCCCAGGGTCAGACAGGTGGGTTCTGTGCCCCCTGTGGGATGTCAGAAAAGTGCCAGGAGCACCACACTCACAAACCCAGAGGCCTCATCCAGAATGCTGTTCTGCTGTATATACTAAGTTTGGAAATCCAAACTGAACTGGAGCCAAGTATCTCTCTGTATCTTCTCAAATCATGGTTAAGGAACAATTAATTAGAAACCATATGTAATGAAATGAATGTAGACACAAACTTTATAATGTAAACCGAAATTCACTCAAAAGTGCCCATAGACAAGTTTAAATTACCAAACTATAAAAATTCTAGAAGAAAAAAGAAAATCTAGGACTTCCCTGGTGGTGCAGTGGTTAAGAATCCTCCTGCCAATGCAGGGGACACAGGTTCGAGCCCTGGTCCGGGAAGATCCCACATGCCACAGAGCAACTAAGCCCATGTGCCACAACTACAGAGCCTGCACTCTAGAGCCCATGCACCACAACTACTGAACCCACATGCCACAACTATTGAAGCCCACGCACCTAGAGCCCATGATCCACAACTAGAGAAGCCACCGCAATGAGAAGCCCACACCTGGCAACAAAGAGTAGCCCCCGCTCGCAGCAACTAGAGAAAGCCCACCTGCAGCAACAAAGACCCAACGCAGCCATAAATAAATAAATAAATAAATAAATAAATAAATTTATTTTTTAAAAAAGAAAGAAAATCTACATGACCTTGGGTCTGGTGATGTGTTTTAAACACACAACACCAAAAGTCTATCAACAAAAGAAAAATAATTGATAATGTGGACTTGATAAAATTAAAAATTTCTACTCTATGAAAGAACTTATTCAGAAAACCAAAAGACAAACCACAAACTGGAAGAAACTATTTCCAAAACATATATCTGATAAAGGGTTTGTACCCAAATTATACCAAACAATGCCATTAAAATTTGGTAAAGATTGCAACACACACCTGGCCAAAGAAGATAAACAGATACTAAATAAGCATACAGGAATATACTCAAGATGCTGGTGGAATGCACGTACAACTGACTTTGGAAGACGGTTTGGCAGTTTTTTCCAAGTCTAAATAGTCTCACCTTAGGATCCAAGAAGCGTACCTCTTGTATTTAGACAACTGCTTTGAAAACCTGTGTTCAAACAAAAACTAGCATCAAGTAATGCACAGCAGCTCTATTCATAATGGCTAAAAACTTAAAGATATCAGGATGTCCTTCTGTAGATGAATTCATAAGCAAATCAGTGCACATACATGTCAAGGGGAACAGAATACACCACCCCAAAATATGCCCATTAGACAAAAGGATTACTTTGGACTGATTAATTTAAAAAACAGCAGACCCAGGAGAATCTTGAAAACTAAGTAGAAAATGCCCTTTTATGAGGTAAATTTACGTTTATTAAGGATATCTCCATTTATTAGGGTATGTCCCTCTCTGGACCAGGAATTGAATGATGACTAAATATCAAGAAAAACTTGTCAGGACTTCCCTGGTAGTCCAGTGGTTAAGACTCCACACTCCTAATACAGGGGGCATGGGTTCGATCCCTGGTCAGGGAACTAGATCCCACATAATGCAACTAACACCTGGCACAGCCAAATAAATAAATATTTAAAAAAAAAAGCTTGTCGGACTTCCCTGGTGGTGCAGTGGTTGAGAGTCCGTCTGCCAATGCAGGGGACACGGGTTCGTGCCCCGGTCCGGGAAGATCCCACATGCTGCGGAGCGGCTGGGCCCGTGAGCCATGGCCGCTGAACCTGCCCATCCGGAGCCTGTGCTCCGCAACGGGAGAGGCCACAGCAATGAGAGGCCCGCGTACCGCAAAAAAAAAAAAAAAAAAAAAAAAAAAAAAAAAAAAAAAAAAAAAGCTTGTCAATGAAATTGGTCTGGATGTAAATCTGCATAACAACCATACCCTTGTTTACTGTGCTTTGCCTAATAACCTCCCTTAAGTGGCTTCCTTCATTCCCTAACATCTTTCTTCTGTTCTTAGCTGAAGGTAGCCTTTAAGGTAATGGCTTGGGCCAGACTAAGTTTTCCTGGGTATCTTTCAAGAACACAGGAGGTATGCATGGTATATATTAAACTTCTGATTGTTTTTCTCCAGTTCATCTTCCTTTCATTACAAGGGGGACCTCAATGAAGAACATAGAAGGGTAGAGGGAAAATTATTTTTCTTCTCATATACATGCAATGCAATAGTATTCAGAGATATAAAGGAATGAATCATCAACCTGTGCAAAAAAAAATAGATGAATCTAACACTTACATTGCTAAGTGAAAGAATCCAGTCTGAAGTGCTACACACTGTATGACCTCATTTATATGACATTCTAGAAAAGGCAAAACAGACATGGTAAACAGTTTATGGAACATGTAGTTGAAAAGGTCCTTATGATACTTTAGTGGTGAATACCTGTCACTGTGCATTTGTCTACACCCACAGATTTTTTACAACCCAACAAGTAAATTATAATCTATTCAAATTATTTACTTAGGATATGGGAACGTCAAAGACTGGCATACAGAATGTAACAAACAATCTAACTGATTTAGAAAGGTATGAAAAAAACTCACTGTTGGTGGTGGGACAAAATGGGCTGACCTAAGTTGACTTTGGAAATAAGCGGACTCTGTAGGCCAAAGGCAAAATATGCTGTACATACACAGTGGACTCTGTAAGTTCTTTCCCATGGGGAATAGTAGCTCACAGTATTGAAACTACTATATCAGTAATCAAATGAAACAATCACTGAATTTAATGACAAATGGTGGAAGCCAGGTTTCTTACCACTGGAGTGGGAAGTCACAGACAAACAAAGGGAGAAGGTTACAATATCCATGTCATAACAGATCATGTTGGAGGCATCAGTAGAAACTATCTTTAGGCTAATAGAGATACACATAGTTCCACATGGAAATCTTTATAATTATGTGTACATGCATAGGCTGGGATACATGCATATATTTTCATGCACTGTCAGCAGAGCATATTTAGCTCCCACATGTAAGTTTTTAACACCATTCTCTAATAAAAGGAACAAGGGCTCTTTGAAGAAATGGCTGATGCTAGGACTGAGACAGTAAATATATGAAGCAGGATAATCTTAAAATATCAGAAAGTAAAGAAGTATGAAAAATTTTAAAAACCCACAAAAGAAAAATTATGTAAAATGAAAACAGGAGCAAATGGAAAAAGCTCTCAACAACCAAAGCAAGAATGAACTAAGCAGTCTGATAATGTAGTGCTGGATTATAACCAAAAGTTTACAATAATTATTCAAGTGTCCAAACTGGTAAAAATAAGTTACATAGTTTTTGATGAATGATGTTAAATAGAAATCTCCTAGGCAGAAAGCTTCTAAACAATTCATGTAGACACCCAACTGTCCATCAAGGATGTGAAGCTAAACCCTCTCTCCTCAAGCGTGGCTTCTGCATTATAACTTCCTCCTAAATAAGACACACAGGATGGACATGGGAAAAAATTAATTTCACTGTGGGAAAACTTCAAACACTACCTCAGCCTGGTGACCAAAGTTAAGAATATAAATGAGCAGTTCCCCTAAGAGCCTGTTCTCTTGATACATAGTGAAGAGGAAGCACTTTACCTCTGTGATCTGCTTTTTCAAAGCCAAGTCTAATTACAACAAAAACACCAAGCAAATCCCAGTGCAGGGCAGTTTACACAATACCTGACCAGTCCTCCTCCACACTGTCAAGGTCATGGAAACAAGGAGAGTCTGAGCAACTGTCAGAGCTCAGAAGAGACTAAACAGACATGATGACCCCATGTCCTTTGAGACCCTGGAACAAGGAAAGGTATAACAAAGGGAACATGAATAGAGACTTAAGTTAATAATAAAGTAACAATATTTGTTCATTATTTGTGATGATTCTGTACAAAATCAGACTGGAAAAATTAAAAGTCAAATAAGAGAAACCTATTGTAACAAACTGGAAATCTAGAGGAAACAGGTGATTTCTTTGTAAAAGCACATTACCAAAATGGACCCTAAATTAAGGAAAATACAAAAAGACTAATTAACTACTGAGGAACTTCTTCCTCTATTGGTTATCCTAACACTGTTCCAGGGTTTTCCTCTCCCAGGACAGGGAAGGAACAGGGAAAGAGCTGTTTGGCAGCTCCCCTAGTATATGACCCCACCCAGTGTCTTCATCTCCCCCAGCCACACCTACCCAGTGAGGACACCTGAGGATGCATCAGGGATTATTGATTTGGATGTGTCAACTAGGACTTTTTTTATTCCCAGCAACTGGACAAAGTTACTGAAGTAAAATAAATTAGTATTTATTATAAGGGTAGAAACAAATTAATACTTGCAAGTGGCAAGTTTAAGAATGGGTTTGGACCTGACGGTTCCAGTGTCTCACACTCTCTGTGTGACCTTGTTTCTCTCCAAAACTTTGTCCTGCTCACTGCCTTTGGGGGACCCCATTCACAGGCACAGTCTCTCTCACTGCCCTTGGGCCAACAGCGACTCTAGGCTGACAACCACTCACCATCCTTTTTCAGAGAAAAAGTTTCTCCTTTTCTTGGGTTCTAAGAAAAGTCATGGTTTTGAATACTTTTGGCCTGGCTTGGGTTTCATTCTCATCCTTGACCCATCACCAGAAGATGGAAAATGGGACAGGCTAGATGTGGGTTGTAAACCCATCTTCGAGCTGGGTGGAACATGGGCTCATCCTTCTGGAACTATTTGGACTGGAAGCAGGTGAGATGTAATTCCCAAAGGAAAACTGAGGCACTAGACTTGGGCATGAGAACAGATGCTGGCTGTGAGAAAGCAGCAGATTCTATGTCAATGACAGCTCACAGCGTAGCACAGAAGCTGACACAAAAGGAAGAAAGGGGTTCATTTAGGGTCAGGAGCTGCAGCTACTCATCCAGTGCTTTTACTGTCTTCCCAAGACTGCAAGAAGTTCTTTGACTTGCTGAAAAGGCAGGATCATTGTTGTTGGTAAACTCAAGTCTCCTGCCTTGGGCATCAGGTCCTCACATCTCAGAGGCTGGCCCAGAACAGCCCATGTGCCCTCAGAAGACACACAGACCTCATTCCTGCCCCTGAGAGGTGGGAGTCCTTGAGTTATGCCATCTCCCTTGCCATATTAATTACCCATCCCTGAAAAACAATACTGCTCCTTTTCCAGTTTCTTTTCTCTCCTTTACTAAGGGAAGAAACCAAATGCTAGGGTGGTAAGGAAACTCTTTGTGCAATGAAGTAATGTGAGGCTCAAGAATTATTCCATGTCATGGAACCCATAATTGGCAGGCTTTCCAGAGGCTACATGGATGTATATGGTTCTCCAAGACAATGCAGTCTTAGTGTGAACCTCCCATTGGGAGGCCCAGTTACTCCCATAACTTTGACTCTTAATGAATATGGATGTCAAAATTTCTAACAACTAAAAGGACAAAGGATTTTAGGGCCATGGTCTGCTGTATGTTTGTTGTGTCAGGGACACACTCAAATATTTAGAGGGTTTTTACCTCTCTTGGCAGGCTATGAGGCTGTGAAGGCTGTGAAGGGGAGGCCCTTTTCTCAACCACATGGATGTTGGTAGCTGAAACATCTCAAAGGAAAGGCTACATTGCCCAGGTATCTGTTCCACTGCTCACCACCATGGTCAGCTCACTAATTGTCCATGGGGTCTTGACAGGGCCCAGGCTGAACTGAGCTAGAGGACCACAGATGCCTCCCTGAATGGTAAGAGGTCAAGGACTGTCCTGCCTGAGACTTGATTGTCTATTGATACCCACTCAGATGGGACAAAGGATGTCTGCAGTCCCAGGAGGGCCCCACCAGCCCTCAAGTATGCAGGGGGCTGGCACGTTGCTACACCCAGTCCTGAATTAATCCACACATGTCCACTGAGTGCCCTCCTCTCTGAGCACTCTGCTGGAACTGGGGCTGCTCAGGCAGAGTAGGGCCAGCACCACCTTTCCCAGATGGGAGGACAGGAAGCAACCATGCATGACTCTTGACACCCTCCACAACCCATGACTGACATCGAGTTCAATTTGAAACACTCAGAGACAGTACAGATATTTCATTCTTCTCTCAGTGCCCAGGACTGGGGGGTAGAAATACAGTGGTCCAGCTCAACTTCCTGACTCATGTTTGACCCTGGGCAAATGCTATCCATCCTGGAGACCTCAGAGAGGAGAAAGGAAGGGTAATGGGGGCCAGTTATGCTTAAACCTAACCCTAACCCTAGAGAACACTAACCTCTAACCCTAACACCCTAACCCCAGAACTCTAGACCCTCTACCCTGACTCTCAAACCCTGACCCATAACCCTGACCCCCTGACCTGACTCAAACCCCAGACCTAAACTCCAGCCCAGTGGATACAGAGGCATGACAGTACTCTAGAATAAACCAAGAGATTCATGACCCTGCATTTAGCAATAGTTTCTTAGATCTGACACTAAAACACAAGCAATGAAAGAAAAAAAAAACAGATAATCTGGAGTTCCTCAAAATTACAAAATTTGTACATCAAAAGAGGCTATCCAGAAAGTAAAAAGACAGCCCACAGAATGGAAGAAAATTTAGGCACATTATATATCTGATAAGAGTCTTTATCCAGAATATATCAAGAATTTTTACCACTCAATAAAAGAGCAACCCAATTTTTGAAATGCACAAAGGACTTGCATAGACTGTTCTCCAGACAAGGCATACAAATGGTCAACAAGCACATGAAAAGATGTCAAACATCAGTAGTCATGATGGAAATGCAAATTAAAACCACAACGTGATACCCCTTCACACACACTATAATGGTTATATTAAAAATAAATAAAAATAACAAATGTTGGCAACAATGTAGGGAAATTGGAACCCTTAAACTTTACTTATGGAAATGTAAAATGGTGCAATCTATGTGTACAAAACTTTGGCATTTTCTCAAAAATATAATTATCTTATGTTTCAACAACTCTACTCCTAGATATACACCCAAAGAACTGATAACAGGTGTTCAAATAAAAACTTATACATCAATATTCATAGCAGCAATGTTCACAATAGCCCAAGGTAGAAACAATTAAAATGTCCACCAATGGGTGAATGGATAAGCAAAATAAGGTAGATCCATAAGCTGCATTATTCTGTCATATAAAGGAATAAAGTAAAATTGTGCTTCTGCTGTGGAAAACAGTATGGCAGCTCCTCAAAAACTTAAACATGGAATTAACATATGATCCCTCAATTCCACTCCAGGGTATACATCCAAAATATTAGAAAGCAAGGACTGGAACAGATATCTGTACCCCATATTCATAGCAACATTATTCACAATAGCCAAAAGGTGGAAGCAACACAAGTGTCCTTCAACAGATGAATGCATAAATACAGTGTAGTATATACACAATGGAATATGATTCAACTTTTAAAACTAAGGTAATTCTCACACAGAGGTTGCAATGTGGATGAACCTTGAAGTCATTATGCTAAGTGAAACAAGCCAGACACAAAAGGACAAACATTCTATGATTCCACTAGTATGAGGTATCCAGATAAGTCAAATTCAAAGACAAAAAGTAGAATAAGTTTGCCAGGGGTTGAGGGGAATAAGTGTTTAATGGTTACAGTTTCACTTGGGGAAAAGGAAAAAGTTCTGGAGAGGGATGGTGAGGATGTTTTTACAACACTATGAATGTATTTAATGCTATAGACATGTATAGTTAAAATGACTTAAATGATAAATGTTATGTGTTTTCAATCACAATGAAAAAATGATACATGTTACAACATGGATAAACACTGAAAACATCCTAAGTGAAAGAAGCCATACAGGAAAAGCTACCCAGATCATACTCATCTTGTACACTTAAAATCCATGAAGGTTTTTAAAATGAGGGAAAGCCTCAGTGATGGTTCCAGAAAAAGAAAACTGGATTAGAATGGAAAAAGACATTTCCACAAAGTTGGGGCAGCTAGTGAAAGCTGAAGTGGTCCTGTGGATAGGATTATAATGTGGAAACCATAATTATACCTCCTTTTGGGGTTATGTCCTGGTTCCCTGGGAGACTGGCCCTGTTTTGGCCAAAACATATTGCAGTATTTGGTGTGAATGTAGAAAACTTTGTACTGCTATTTAAAGTTTAAACATTTGAAATTTACTAGAAAATACTTTTCAATACAACCATGTCAGTAACATGCCAGAAAATCAGAGATGACATCAAACATTGCTAGAGAGGCCAAGACTTACCCAGACCAAATTCAACCAAAGTGGTGATGCTAATCGCTTTGTCCACATGGTATTAAAAGGCACCATGGGAAGATAATATTAGGATTCACTAGGTCTTGGGCACTGTGGATGACCTGGGTGTAGTGGATGGAAAACAGTGGGATTTCTGAATTCTAGGTTTTCATGTAAAACCACCAAAAAAATTGTCAGAACTAAAAAAATGAATTCAGTAAAACTGCAGGATCATTTGTGATTCTATACACTAATAACGAACTATCAGAAAGAGGAATTAAGAAAACAATTCCATTTATAATTTCATCCCCAAAAAAACTCGGAATAAATTTAACCAAGGACTTGAAAGACCTGCACACTGAAAACTAAGACATTGATGAAAGAAACTGAACAGACACAAACCAATGGAAAGGTATCCCATGCACGTGGGTGAAACTATTGTGAAAGTATCCATGCTACCCAAAGCAATGTACACATACACGCAACCACTACCAAAATTTCAATGACATTTCATAGAAACAAAACAAATAATCTTAACATTTGTGTGGAGCCACAAAGGACCCAGAAGAGCCAAAGCGACCCTGAGGAAGGAGAATGGGCTGGAGGCATCTCGCTCCCTGACTTCACACTACATTACGAAGCTACAGTCCCAAAAAAGTGTGGAATTGGCACAGAAACAGGCACACAGACCAGAGGAACAGAGCAGAGAGTCCAGGAATAAACCTACAGGTATGTGGTCAGTTAATTCACAAGAAAGGAGCCAAGAACATACACTAGGGAAAGGACAGTCCCCTCAATAAATGGTGCTGGGAAAACCAGACGCCACACACCAAAGAACAACACTGCACTCTGTCTACACCACACACAAAAGTGCCCCAAACCCAGTTTTCCACATCAAGTCCTTCCTCTCCTGGCTCCTCTGAAGACAGACACCCTCAGCGGTCAGCCGCACACAGGAACCTTCTCCCTACTTTTCCTCACCTTTTCCCTCAGCGCCCTCACCTCCTGGCAGGTCCTGAGGAGACCAGGCTCCTGTCAGAAATGGACTCCACGATGTCCCAAAGCTGAAGCCCCAGTGGGTCCTGAGGAGACCCGTCTTCCGTTAGTGTGGACTCGACTCTGGGTTGTCCCAAAGCTCGGCCGTCAGCATGGACTCAGCCCCGCGTGTTCCAGAAGCCAAAGCCCCAGCGCGTCCTGAGGAGACGGGGCTCCCGTTGGCTCCGCGGGGAGCCAAGTCCGCAGGCAGAACGCGCGTTCCCACTGAGGGTCAGGGAGGCGGGCTCACATTCCCTGCCAGCCAATGGAAACATGCAGACCAAGCCACCTCCCAGTTCAGTGGAGGCCCCGCCCTCTGAGGGCACTTCAGCTGCATCCACTAAACTGTGGAAATTCAAGCTGAAATACAGTCAAGTATCCCATGACTTCTCCAAAACAGTTAAGGAGCAATTAACTGGAAACTGTATGAAATGAAATGACTGTAGACACAAACTTTAAAACTTACGCCAAACTCACTCAAATTTATTAACATTTAAAATGTGAAACTATAAAAATTACAGAGATAAACATAGAAAATCTATATGACCTTGGGTTTGGTCTGGAGATCATGAGCTTTGAGTTTTAACACACAACACAAATGTCAATGCACAAAAGAAAAAAGTAATCTTATGGACTTTATGAAATTAAAAATTTCTACTCTCAAAGACCTTATTCAGAAAATCAAGAGACAAGCCACAAACTGGGAGAAAAATATTTGCAAAACTTGTATCTGATAAAGGATTTGGACTCAAAATAGACAAAGACCTCTAAAACAACCCTGTAAAAAATGGGTTAGGATCTGAACAGACACCCAGCCAAAAAAGATATACAGATAGTAAAAGTCATACAAAAACATGGTCAACATCATACACCATTAGAGAACTACAAATTAAAATCATGAGATACCACAGCACATCTATTAGGACTGAGGCAGGAGATAGATGGGCTCCAGGCTAGACATTTACAACTGGCTTCCTGTTCACATTTCCTGGGGTGAGAAGAAGATGGGCTCCAGGCTGGACATTCATTACCAGCCCCCTGTTTACATTTCCTGAAGCAAGAGACAGGCTCCAGGACTACGTATTTATGACTGGGCTCCTGTCTATATTTCGAGATCTGCACCTCGATACAAAAACCAGCAACAGAAACAGGGTAACTGGACATTGGACATTGGACATTTTTATGGCAAAGACAGAGTGGGACTAAACCCTGTTAAAAGCTCAAGAGGTCATACATTTCCCATCCTTGGGGCAAGGGAGACATTGCACATGTGCAGAAAGCCTCCTTGGGGGTCAAAAAGGAAGGGGCACCACCCCAAAATAGGTGATGCTAAGGACGTCCCATAGGTCTCTGGGCTGTAATCCATCTTGGAAAAAAGTTGCACACACATGTTGGGGAGGGTCCTAGGGCAGGGCAGGTGTGGAAAAAGAAACCAGATAATTGGCCAGAGGTAAACAGAGACCCGGAAGAACTGCCCTATATAAACGACTTAACTTCCTCTTTACTGCACTCTTCCTCATTAGGGAGGATGCCTACACCCTTTCTCTCCGGGTGTGCATCTCTGCCTTGCTTCTGTCTTAAATAAACAAACTGTTTCTCTGTGTGCTCTCCCACTTGTTGTGCTATGTCTCTAATAATAAACTTTGTACCTGTTTTTACAGTTTTGCCTCTGTAAGAAATGCATTTTTCACTGGGGGCAAGAGCCAGGTGTGGTGACTAGCATTCCTAGTTTCCATGCAGGCTACCCAGGTTCAATTCCTGGGCAGGGAATTAAGATCTCACTTCACACCACCGCTCACTGCTACCTCTCCAAAATCAGGACTGCCAAACTCAAAATAATGACAATACCAATTGCTAGAGGGTGAGGAACAACAGGAACTCTCCTTGCTTACTGGTGGGATGCATGTACAGCCATTTTGTAAGGCAGTTTGTCACTTCTTTCCAAAGCTAAACAAGTCTCACCTTGGGATTCAACAATCGTGCTTTCAGTATTTAGGCAATTGTTTTGAAAATCTATGTCCAAATGCAAACAAAGATGCAATTATTAACAGCAGCTCTACTCATAAATGGCTAAAAACCTTAGGAAATCAGAATGTCCTTCAATAGATGAATGCATAAACAAACTGGGGTACATCCATGACAAGGTAAGTAGAATATGCCACCCCAAAATATGCCTCTCTGGCATAAAGATTATTTCAGTCTGCTTTAAAAAAAAAAAAAGGAATCTTGGAAAACTGAGTAGAGATTTCCCTTTTGTGAAGGACATTTACAGTAGAGAAGTCTCCATTTATAAGGGTATGTCCCTCTTTGCACCAGAAAGAAGGATAATGAAATCTCAAGTAACTGTTATCAGTGAAGACGTCCTGACTTAAATGTGCAAACAATCATACCCTTGTTTACTGTGCTTTGCATGATAACCTGCCATAACTGGCTTCCCCCTTCCCAATATCTTTCTTCTGTTTTTAGCTGAAGATGGTATTTAAGGTGATGGCTTTGGTCATTTCAGGGAGTGAGTCAGTTTTCCTTGGTATCTCCCCTGTATACAGGGGGTATAAATGTTATTAAACTTCTGTTTTTTCTTTTGTTTTTCTCCTGGTAACCTGTCTTTTATTATTCAGGGTGGGGGGCATCTCAACCAAGAACCTAGAAAAGTAGAGGGAAAATTGTTTTTCCTCCCATACACGTGCAATGGAATACTACTCAGCAGTAGAAAGGAATGCACCAGCAACCTATGGAAAGACATGGATAAATCTTCAGTATATACTGCTAAGTGAAGGAACCCAGTCTGAGGAGGCTGCACCCAGTATGACCCCATTTATGACATTCTAGGAAAGGTAAAGCTACATAGATGATAAGCAGATCCTGGGGTGAGGGATTTGAAGTATTCCATGTGATACTCTAGGATGGATACCTGTCACTATGCATTTGTCTAAACCTATAGATTTGTATAGCCCAAGGGGTCAATCATAATCTATTCAAATTTAGTTATTTAGAAGGTAGGAGTGTCACAGGATGGAATACATAATGTGCCAGAATGTAACTGCATTAGAAATGTATGGAAGGGGCTTCTCTGGTGGCTCAGTGGTTAAGAATCCCCCTGCCAATGCAGGGGACACGGTTCAAGCCCTGGTCCAGGAAGTTCCCACATGCTGCAGAGCGACTGAGCCTGTGCGCCATAACTACTGAGCCTGCGCACCACAACTACTGAAGCCCATGAGCCTAGATCCTGTGCTCTGCAACATGAGAAGCCACCACAATGAGAAGCCTACGCACCACAACGAAGAGTAGCCCCCGCTTGCCTCAACTAGACGAAGCCTGTGCACAGCAACGAAGACCCAACGCAACCCCTCCCCCCAAAAAGAAAGAAATGTATGGAAAAAACTCACAGTAGGAGTAGGGGATAGGGCAAAAGGTGCTGACCTAAGTAACTTTGGGAAATGAACAGAATCTGCAGACTAAAGGTAAAGTTGACCATACATAAACAGTGGGCTTTACTTTATGAAGTTCTTTCCAGGGTGTAGTAGCTAACAATTCTGAAACCTCTGCACATGTAACCTGGAAAGGAGCAATGCATAGATAAATGGCAGATGGTGGGAGCCAGGCTCCTTGGTGTGGGAGTGGGAAGTTACAAGTAAGCAAGGGGAGATCCTCTGCCCTCGTAATCCTGGATCTGGGCTTCCTGGGAAGATGCTGACTGGCCATGGGAAACACACAGATCTTCACGCTAGGAAGACCCTGCAAACATAGGAACTTCACACACCATCTTTCCACCCAAAGCTGCTGGAAACACTCAGTCCTTCATAATCAGTCAATTGTAGCTTTTAAGACATCCTCACCCCTAGGCAGATAACGGAGCATAAGGGTCTTGCTTACCCCTAAGCTGTCCCAGAATCCAGGCCTTGTTGGGGAAGACAGATTGGGGCATCCTGGGCCTCTGACCAGCAGGTGAGAGGAAGGAAGAGGATCAGTCCTGAGGACAGAGGTTCTCTGAAGTCTGTGTGGCCTGGTGCCCCGATGGGATTCATTCCCTGTGGGGACATGGGAGGGGCCTGCAGTGGTTCTGTGTTCCACCTGGGCCCTTTGATGAAGCCATGGCAGCACTGGGCTCAGAAGTCTCCTGGCAGTGACTCAAACTCTGACACAGTGGTTTTACAAAGGAACAATGGAATGAAGCTGAGACCCTGACGGCCACTCCTTTCTGGCTCTGAGGTGTTTCCATCAGGACCGCAGTCACCTGCACGTAGCCTGCTGTGACCTACCTGCCCCCACTGGCCTTTCCTCTCCTTCCCTGCGATGATTCCAGTGACATTTCCAGCCTGGACCCCTCTCCCAGGCCAGACCCCTCTGTCCAGCCACTGCATCCCCATCTCACCTTGGGGGTTAACAGGGCCCTCAGAGGACTGTGATCCTGCAGCTCTCCACAGCCAGGAGCAGCCCCACCTTCCCAGGTTGCTGAGCCCAGGCTCCGGGTGTAACTGAACAGGACCCTATGGAGCCTTCCCAGGACAGACCCCTCCCCCATATCCTCTTCTGTAGCTCCTCTCTGAAGTACCTGGATAACAGTATCTGATGCATGCTTCCTGAGTTGTTTTACAGATGTTAAAACTACCACCAGGTGGAAGAAATTAACTACTTGATGATCATGAACAGGTAGCCCCAGAGCTTCTGGTGCCTAAGAATTTACAATGTTAACTGCCCTGTTACCTCACCATCAGCCAGAGGGTTGTGTACCAGCTGATCACATACCTTGTGACCTCCCTCCTTAAACTGGCCTTTAAAATGCTTTGCTGAAATCCCTCAGGAAGTTTGGGGTTTTAGAGCACAAGCCACCTGTCCTCCATGTATCGGCACTTTTACAATTAAAGCTGCACTTCCCTTCACCACAACCGGTGTCAGTAGATTAGCTTTACTGCACTTGGGCAAGCAGACCCAAGTTTGGTTCGGTAACACTGGGGCCTCCCAGCCTCTCACTCTCCTTGTGCCCCAGTGACTGTCAGCTCCTCCTCCAGAGTCTGTGGCCAGTCCCCACACTAATTCACCTCTACACCCACAACTCTGGCCCAAGCCCGATCCCTCCATTAGGCCCTGACAAAGCTCTCTGCCCCAAAGTGCACCTCACATCCCACCCCAAACAGTGGTCTTTCTGAAGCATAAATGAGACTTTGACTCTCTCCCACCTGTACACCCCTGAAAAGTTTCCCCACTTTTGCTGGGGTGTCTGGTGGGAGAGGTGTCCATCATGGCCCTGAGAGTCCCTGGCATCCTCACTAGGCTGCTGGCTCCTGGGTCCCCTGACAATAAGCATCTCAGCAGGCCAGGCGACACGGCAGGAAACCCCAGAACTGCTCACCTCAGGATGGGGCTAGCAATGCACTGCCACTGCCTGATCAAAGAGAGCAGAGAAGGGTTCTCCAGCTGGGACACAAACTCTGCACAGGCTCTCCCTGAGCCATCACATGATCCCCGTGGGACTTGAGGGAAGCAGGGACTGAGGCACCTATTGGTTCCTAAGCAGGATGTTGTGGGCTCAGCCATGTCCCCCACAAATTCACATGTTGAATCCCTAACCCCCAGGACCCCAGGATGTGGCTGTATTTGGAGGTGGGGGTTTTAAAGAGGTGATCAAGGTAAAAATGAGGTCACTAGGGTAGATCCTAATCCAATAGAACTGATGTCCTACAAGAAGAGATTAGGACACAGATAGGCACAGGGGGAGACCATGTGAGGACATGGGGAGAAGATGGCTGTCTACATGCCAAGGAGAGAAGCCTGAGAAGAAACACCTTGATCTCAGAGAGCATCCAGGACTGGGAGATGTCTGTTGTTTAAGCTATTCTGTCTGTGGTATTCGTTACGGCAGCCCAGAATAGACTCACACACAGGATAACTCAGGGCTCAGACTAGATAGAGCCCACTCTCCATCCCCCTGTACTTTAGTTACAGGAGCCTCAGGAACTGAGGAGGGTATCCCAGAGGGGAGGCACAAGACAGAAGATGTTAGGCATTAACAGGACTGCATTCATGTTAAACGAGCCTGAACTACATTCACACGAGATGGTTTTGTCCTGTATGTACATCGGCACCTTTAGTCTGGACTGTGGATCTTTGGCTTCACCACCTCCACTGACAGCATTAGCGTCACCTGCTGTGGACCATCTCCTATAAGATTTCCAGAACCACAAAGCATCGAAGCTTCACAGGACCCAGAGTCTGTGCACTAGCGTCTGGGTGACCCTCACAGGAGAGCTGCCCAGCTGCCCATCAGAACCCATTTCCCTTTTTCCTGTTTATGGCTACCCTGCATCCCCCAGCCTTCCCACCCCTTGCAGCTGGGACACAGTGTCTTGTGTTACCAAGGGGAAGTGAGGGAGGTGGTGAGGGGCTTGGCCAGCCTGCATCCTAGGACAGAGGGAATGATGCCCCCGTGGTCACCCCACCCTGCTGGTTAGAGCCCTCACTGGGAAGCAGGGAGAAGAAACACGGGGAACAGAGCCTGGGCCCCGATAGCCACCTTCTCTGGACTTTCACAAGAAGGGGGACAGACATCTTCAGCTTTGGCCCATTTTGGGGAGACACTTTGTTCCAGCAACAAACCTTTGCTTTAAAGCCAAGGTGCTTTGCAAACCCCTCCCCAGCTGTCACATAAAGTCAGGCTTAATCTCATCACACTTTTTGCAAAACCCAGCTCATGCTGAGACCACCACTTAGGTGATGGTGCTTCAGAGCAGCCCCTTTAAAAGATCCCTGGAGTTCAGCTCTCCCAGCCCTGCCTTCAGTTTAAGAGAGAAGTTTCTTTGACAACCTTGAAAAACCTGCTCAGTTTCCTTGACAACCAAGCTTTGCAATCTCTCAAACTCTTCTCCTTCAAACATTCCTATTCTAAGCTTGCTGCACCTAAAGTGACAGTGCTGTCATCAAGTACCAGAAAGGGAATCCTCCAAGCCTGTAGTTGTTGGTTACATGATGCTATTGACTGTGAAAGAGCCAGCTTTGCAACATAACCACTTCTGGACTTGGCACTGTGCCCCTTTCCACGGACAGAGTGGAGTGGCTGTTTCCATGAGCTCCATGGTGGAAGAGCTCACTTTCTGATGAAGCCAGGCCTTGATCCTTTCCAGGTGATTCTAGAGTTATCATCATCACCAGACCCCCACCCATATGGCTGTTGTCTGTGCCAATCTGTTTGAGATCTTGGTAATCTCCTAAAATGAGGGTTATTTTATACACAGATAATGGGTTGAATGGTGACCCCAAAAGATGTGTCCCCCCAGAACATGTGAACAGGACCATATCTGAGAAAAGGGTCTTCATATATGTAGTTAAGGGTCTCGAGGTGAGGTCATTTTGGGTTAGGGTGGCCCCCAATCCAATGACAGCATCCTTGCAAGAGACAAAAGAGGAGAGACCCAGACACAGGAGAAGCCACGTGAAGACAGAGGCAGAGATAGGACGGATACAGCCAAAAGCCTGGGGATGCATGGAGCCCCCAGAATCTGGACAAGGCAGGAAGAACCCTATCCTGGAGCCTCTGGAGGGACTTCAGTCCTACAACAGCTTGATCTCAGATGTCTGATCTCCAGGACTGGAGGAGGATGAATTCTTGTTGTTTTAAACCACCCAGCTTGTGGTCATTTGTTAAAGAAGCCACAGAACAGTCACATAGACCCTGCTCTGTAGGATCCTGGAAATGTGGGACTCACTAAAGGCAGATAGAGCCTGGATTATGGAACCCTTAAAGTAAGCATTGGACCCCCAGAAATCCTAAAGCAGTGGCGGACACCAGAGTGTTGAGGGGTCAAGTCGGAAGCCCTAAGGGTGCTGTCTGCATGCGGCCTCCCCAGGTTCTTACACCTGTACATGTGGGGGGTAAGTATTTCAATCCTGATTCAGGACCTTTAACATTACCATTCATACTGCTAATTAAAAACTCACCAGTGGAGATTGGTTCAAGATGATGGAATAGAAGGATGTGCACTCACTCCCTCTTGTGAGAGCACTGGAATCACAACTAACTGCTGAACAATTATCGAAAGGAAGACACTGGAACTCACCAAAAAAATACTCCACATCCAAAGACAAAGGAGAAGCCACAATGAGATGGTACGAGGGGCTCAATCACAATCAAATCAAATCCCATAACTGCTGAGTGGGTGACTCACAAACTGGAGAACACTTACACCACAGAAGTCCACCCACTGGAGTGAAGGTTCTGAGCCCTACGTGAGTCTTCCCAACCTGGGGTTCCGGCAATGGGAGGAGGAATTCCTAGAGAATCAGACCTAGAAGACTAGCGGGATTTGACTGCAGGACTTTGACAGGACTGGGGGAAACAGAGACTCCACTCTTGGAGGGCACACACAAAGTAGTGTGCACATAAGGACCCAGGGGAAGGAGAAGTGACCCCATAGGAGAATGAACCAGACCTACCTGCTAGTGTTAGAGGGTCTCCTGGAGAGGCGGGGGTGGCTGTGGCTCACCATGGGGACAAGGACCCTGGCAACAGAAGTTCTGGGAAGTACCCCTTGGAGTGAGCCTTCCCAGTGCCTGCCATTATCCCCACCAAAGAGCCAGGTAGGCTCCAGTGCTGGGTCACCTCAGGCCAAACAACCAACAGGGAGGAAACCCAGCCCCACGCATCAGCAGACAAGCGGAATAAGTTTTATTGAGCTCTGTCCACCAGAGCAACACCCAGATCTACCCACCACCAGTCCCTCCCTTCAGAAAGCTTGCATAAGCCTCTTAGATAGCCTCATCCACCAGAAGGCAGACAACAAAAGCAAGAAGAACTACAATTCTGCAGCCTGTGGAACAAAAACCACATTCACATAAAGACAGACTAAATGAAAAGGCAGAGGACTTTGTACCAGATGAAGGAACAAGATAAAATCCCAGAAAAACAACTAAATGAGGTGGAGATAGGCAACCTTCCAGAAAAAGAATTCAGAATAATGAGAGTGAAGATGATCCAGGACTTTGGAAAAAGAATGGAGGCAAAGATCAAGAAGATGCAAGAAATGTTTAACAAACACCTAGAAGAATTAAAGAACAAACACCTAGAAGATTAAAGAACAAACAAGCAGAGATGAACAATACAATAACTGAAATGAAAAATACACTAGAAGAAATCAATAGAAGAATAACTGAAGCAGAAGAACAGATAAGTGACCTGGAAGACAGAATGGTGGAATTTACTTCCATGGAACAGAATAAAGAAAAAAGAATGAAAAGAAATGAAGATAGCCTAAGAGACCTCTGGGACAACATTAAATGCAACAACATTCGTATTATAGGGGTCCCAGAAGGAGAAGAGAGAGAGAAGGGACCCGAGAAAATATTTGAAGCTATTATAGTCGAAAACTTACCTAACATGGGAAAGGAAACAGCCACCCAAGTCCAGGAAGCACAGAGAGTCCCAGGCAGGATAAACCCAAAGAAAAACATGCCGAGACACATAGTAATCAAATTGACAAAAATTAAAGACAAAGAAAAATTATTGAAAGCAATAAGGGAAAAATGACAAATAAACTTATGGGAGTTCCCTTGTGTGTTAACAGCTGATTTCTCAGCAGAAACTCTACAAGCCAGAAGGGAGTGGCATGATATATTTAAAGTGATGAAAGGGAAGAAACTACAACCAAGAGTACTCTACCCAGCAAGAACCTCATTCAGATTCAATGGAGAAATCAAAATTTTACAGACAAGCAAAAACTAAGAAAATTCATCACCACCAAACCAGCTCTACAACAAATGCTAAAGGAATTTCTCTAAGTGGGAAACATAAGAGAAGAAAAGGACCTACAAAAACAAACCCAAAACAATTAAGAAAATGGTAATAGGAACATACATATCGATAATTACCTTAAACGTTAATGTATTAAATGCTCCAACCAAAAGACACAGGCTCGCTGAATGGACACAAAAACAAGATCCATATATATGCTGTCTACAAGAGACCCACTTCAGATGTAGGGACACATACAGACTGAAAGTGAGGGAATGGAAAAAGATATTCCATGCAAATGGAAATCAAAAGAAAGCTGGAGTAGCAACACTCATATCAGAAAAAATACATTTTAAAATAAAGAATGTTACAAGAGACAAGGAAGGATACTACATAATGATCAAGGGATCAATCCAAGAAGATATAACAATTATAAATATATATGCACCCAACATAGGAGCACCTCAATACATAAGGCAACTGCTAACAGCTATAAAAGAGGAAATTGAGAGTAACACAATAATAGTGGGGGACTTTAACAACTCACTTACACCAATGGAGATCATCGAGACTGAAAATTAAAAATGAAACACAAACTTTAAATTACACAATACACCAGATAGATTTAATTGATATTTATAGGACATGCCATCCCAAAACAGCAGATTACACTTTCTTCTCAAGTGCATATGGAACATTCTCCAGGATAGATCACATCCTGGGTCACAAATCAAGCCTCAGTAAATTTAAGAAAATTGAAATCATATCAAGCATCTGTTCCGACCACAACGCTATGAGAATAGAAATCAATTACAGGGAAAAAACGTAAAAAACACAAACACATGGAGGCTAAACAATACGTTACTAAATAACCAAGAGATCACAGAAGAAATCACAGAGGAAATCAAAAAATACCTAGAGACAAATGACAACAAAAACATGATGATCCAAAACCTATGGGATGCAGCAAAAGCACTTCTAAGATGGAAGTTTATAGCAATAGAAGCCTACATCAAGAAACAAGAAAAGGGCTTCCCTGGTGGCGCAGTGGTTGAGAGTCCGCCTGCTGATGCAAGGGACACGGGTTCGTGCCCCGGTCCGGGAAGATCCCACATGCCGCGGAGCAGCTAGGCCCGTGATCTGTGGCCACTGAGCCTGCGCGTCCAGAGCCTGTGCTCCGCAACGAGAGAGGCCACAACAGTGAGAGGCCCACATACCGCAAAAAAAAAAAAAGAAACAAGAAAAATCTCAAATAAACAATCTAAACTTACACCTAAAGGAACTAGAGAAAGAAGAACAAAACCCAAGTTAGTAGAAGAACGAAATCATACAGATCAGAACAGAAATAAATGAAACAGAAACAAAGAAAACAATAGCAAATATCAATAAAACTAATAGATGGTTCTTTGAGAAGATAAACAAAAATGATAAACCTTCAGCCAGACTCATCGAGAAGAAGAGAGAGAGGACTCAAATCAATAAAGTTAGAAATGAAAGGGCTTCCCTGGTGGTGCAGTGGCTGAGAGTCTGCCCGCCACTATGAGCTACCCCCATGAGCCCCGAAGCCATGCATTCCAACTACTCCCAGACAATGGCTAAGCAGGGCAGGGGATGAGACCCAGCTCAGGCCTGCCTGAAGTCATACTTCTAAAGAACAAAGTTTCCTTGGAGCCTCCCCTTAGCTTGTCCAAGATTTTCTCAGACTTGTTCTGTGATCTGAGGCTCCCTTCCTTGCCCAACCTTCCTTTTCTTCTCTGTCTTCACAGTTGTCACCCTTCCATCTCAGCCTGAATGCTCTCCCTGCCTGCTTCTCCTCCCCCATGCCTTATCCTTCACAGGCAATACCCCAAATCCCTGACACATCCAATCCTGCCCAGGTGTCTACTCCAGATGTCTTCTTCTTGGAAGACACAAACTGACACAAATTGTACACAGATGATGAGATGTGGTTTGGGGTCACTGTCCAGTTGGCAAGTGAGACCTCATCTTGAATGAAATGTGAGGCAAAGAAAGTTCCTGCATAAAGAGGCAGACCAATTGCCATGATTTCATGAGTGGTGACTTAGGAAGATGTCCCCATGGAGAGGAATGTCCCTGCTGGTGTGATGATTAAGGGATTTTAAAGATATAGTGTTGGGGCTTCCCTGGTGGCGCAGTGGTTGGGAGTCTGCCTGCCAATGCAGGGGACACGGGTTCGAGCCCTGGTCTGGGAAGATCCCACGTGCCACAGAGCAACTGTGCCCGTGAGCCACAGCTACTGAGCCTGGGCGTCTGGAGCCTGTGCTCCGCAACGGGAGAGGCCGAGAGAGTGAGAGGCCCGCGCACCGCGATGAAGAGTGGCCCCCGCTCGCTGCAACTAGAGAAAGCCCTCCCACAGAAACGAAGACCCAACACAGCCAAAAATAAATAAATTAATTTAAAAAAAAGATATAGTGTTAAAAAAGCCTATAAGGACAGCACAGTTGACTGTTTACTACTGAATTAAATTGAGGCTTTATAGAAGGACAATGACAAATTGAAGGTAGTTAACAAATAATTTAAATGTGATGGCTGGAGGACCACTATTGTAATGTGTAGTAGAACCCCTTGTTTCCTGTACTGGAAGAGCAGATGCAGTAGGGGAACTGACCCGGATTTCATATTTAGAACTGCAGAGCTCCAGAGACAATTAAATGTTCAGCACAGACAGTACTGGTACCCTGAGGTCAGGGAAGTGGCTGGGAAAATGTGAACCTTGTAAATGCTGACCAAAATGGCCTTAATGCTCCCCTCTCCTTGACTAAACTTTAGACAGGGTTCATCCTGCCTCGAAGCCCCTGACCTCTCTTTCTTTAGAGCATTTACTTTAGAAAATGTGTTATACATTTTTCTTTCTCCTTTTCCTATGTAAATCCTTTAGAAAAAACATGTTGACTACTTTACAACCCAGGAAAGTCTTTCTGGGATGAACTGGGAGCCAACCTTTCAAAACCTAATCATCAGGAAGTTAGGGCATCATCTCCCAGTTTCTCTGGGAAGGTAAGAGCCTAACTTCCATGGGCACCAATTATACAGAAGGCCTAGTAACAGAGAAAAACATTTGTGAACTCAGGAATGACTCAATGTGCTAGACACATCCCATTGTCAACCCTGCCCCTAACATCCTCCAGCACACTTCTGCTAGCTCACGCCAGAGCTGGAAAGCCCTCTTGACATTTGTTTCCATGGGGTTGAGGTCAGATGAGTTCTGGCCTCTCTCTCCTATTTCAACAGCCTTGAATAAAGCTTTCCTGTGCAATTTTTGTTTTAACAACATTTCTGAGAATAGTAGTTCTTCAGATCCCTCTGACCTTGGGGACTTACAGAGGGGAGGAGGCTGTCCCTCCTTAGTAAGAGCTAATGCTTCTCCAGGTGGGAATAGGCTGCAAGACACCAAGCAGGTGCCCTTCTCAAGAGTTGTCCCTCCCTGCATCCTGGCTACTAGGCTGATGACTATGATTAAATTCTAGCATCATTTAATGAGAGACGTGATGGGCCTCATAAGTGAGGAATGAGGTTATACACTGAAGAAGCTACAAGTGGTAGCCAAGGGAATACCACTGGGATTAGGTTTTGAGGCTGTTTGATCAACGGGGCCAGAATTAAAACCTGAACAACAGGAATATATTGACTCGGCAGCATTTTCTTGGAACCTTTGATTTTATACCTGGGTAAGGACCCCAGAAAATGGAACACTCACCGCTAAGAGTGGCTCTTAGAAGATAAGAATAAGGTGGTTCATACTGAGCAAAGTGCAAATGTCTTTGTTGCCTGGCAGGTTGTAGAAGAAGAAGAAGACTCAGGAATGTGGGTCCAGTGGAACTGATGTTATGTGAGGTCAGAAGACCCATTAGAGGATGCCAGCATTCAGGGGAATCCAACATTCAGCAGGGCAGTCAGGAATGCACTGGTAGGGGTACCAGCATCCATAAGTTTGGTGGCAGCTCATCTCGGAGTGACAAGGCAGTCATTAGAAGAAGTGCTCATAGAGCTGGTCTGATCACTATCCATGAGAATGACAAGCCCTGAAGTAACTGAGTCTAGGTGGCAATGATTAACTGCCAGAAACAAGGGGCCCATAGGATTGGAGTAGTAGCCAAAGGGCGCTGGACTTTCAGGCAGTTACAGAGATTGTTAATAGAACATGACACCACCACATGCAAAATAGACAGGTCGCCACTGAGTGTGCTGTTTGACTTTTACAATCAGAAGCAGGCTAGAATGGAGGAGCAGGAAGCTGAGGGCTATTGTCTCAATAAAAACTCACAATTCTTTGCTCAGTTCTCAAACCTGAAACAGAATTCATCGACTGAAGAGATGACCATGTATCCAGGAGGAACAAGTCTGTAACACTACAGCAAGTATATGTGGTACTGATTCCCCAGGTCCTTCCCCAAAGAGACTTACAGTCATTTTCTCATGTGATTATATACTGGGGAGAGGGAAATACCCAGAGGACTATTAGACACAGAGTCTGTGCTGACAGTGATACTTGTAGATTTAGTATATCATCATGACCCCCTAGTTACTCTGGGGATTACAGGAGCCATGGAATAAATGGAATACTGCTAAAATCTGGCTTAGAGTGGATCCACTGTGTCAATAGATATAACTGATAGTTATTTCTTGGCCTCCAAATACACAATTGGCATGTCACTTAGAAGTTGGGGTATTCCCCATGTTGAGTCCTTGAATTTATTGGAACGGCCAAGTGGAAGACTCCAAAATTATTTCCTCTACTCTCCTCCCAGCCAAGATAATAAATCAAAGCATCCCTGGGGGACAGGAAGGAATATAGAAATTAGCACTACCATTACAGACATAAAGGATGCATGGCCCTAATGTTCGTCATTCTGGCCCTCAGAGAAAATGAATGGATTGTGGAGAGTGACCATAGACTACTATAAGCTCAGACAAGTAATGGCTCTGGTCGTAGTTGCTATGCTATATGCGGTACTGTTGCTAAAGCTTACTAATAAAGATTCAAGTGCATGGTATACAGACATGGGTTTTGCAAATGCACTTTCAAAAAAAAATTTGATCACAAACAATCAGGAAAAAGGTGCATTTTTGTGGAATGGACAACAACATTTACTTACGGCTTTCCCCCAGGACTATATTAACTCTCTCACTCCTCTGACATAATTCAGATTTCCTCTGAATATATTATCTGGACAGATTATCACATTATTACACTGATGACATTACATTGATGCTAAGTTAGGCACTATGAAAAACTAGTGGCTATTAAATTGGAGGCCTTGCTAAAACACATTTCAGAGAACTGCTATTTCAGTAAAGTCTTTAGGGGTCCGGTGGCCAGGAACATTTGCAATATCCCCTGAAAGGTAAAAGACATATTGATGTGTCTTACAATTCCTATAATAGGAAAGAAACCAAAACACATGGTAGAACATTTAGGGTTCTGGCTGGAACACATTGTGCACATAGAAATGTTGTTATGACACTTAAGTACAATGATATGGAAAGTTACCAGATTTGAATAAAATCCCAGAGTAGAAAAGGGTTCTGCAGCTGGTCCAGGCTATGGTACAAGTGGTCCTGCTACTCAGGCCACATAATCTTGTAGGTTCTTTATTGTTAAAAGTGTCAGTGGTGGGAAAAGATGGAATCCAAGTTTATGGCAAACCTTTGTGAGAGAATCCTAATGCGTGCTACTGGGCTTCTGGAACAAGGCCATGACATCTGCAGTGGAGAATTCTACTTCATTAGAGAATCATCTCCTGGCATTATACTTGACAAAGGGGCACCAAGTGACCATGTGTCTGGAACTGCCCATAATTAGTTGAGTTCTCTTAGGCCCACAACGTCAAAAAGCAGAAGGCTGAGCAGCAGTCCATAATAAGTTAGAAATAGTGCATTTGGGATCAAGTCTAAATTACAACAGAGGGCATAGGCAAGCTGCATGAGCAGGTGGCCCAGACCCCATGTCATTCACAATTGTTGTACTAGAGCCCCTTTGTGGGTAAATTCCCTATGACCAGCTGAAGAAAGAGGAAAAGGCCCAAGCTTAATTTCTGGATGGGTATAAGAGTGCAAACTGAAACTGGATAACAGTGGAGAGCAGTATTTCTTGATAATAGTAGAGAGAGAAAACCTTCCCAATGGGTAGAAGTCCAAACAGAGAATCTGATCACCCACTCTTTGTGGAAGGAGAAGTGACCTAAGGGGAGAACATGTGTACATTTCTGGATATTTGCTAATGGCTTAGTAGACTGGTCAGGAGCATGGAAGGAAAAGATTGGAAGATCAGAGACGAGAAGGTCTGGGATAGCTGTGGATGGATATGTGGGAGTTGGCACTGAGTATAATTTTTGAATCATATATTAATGCCTAACAGAAAGTATCCACCAAAGCAGAGGCACTGAACAATGAAGTAGACAAAATGATTTGGCTCAGTTGACATTAGCCACTTTTGTCATTGGCCAGTCTAGAACTGGCATTAGGGACACATGTATGGAATGGCCACAGTCACACTATGGGTATTTCTTGATCATGGGCAAAGATGATTTTTTTTTAAATGGGCAAAGGTTAAATGATGTTTATGCTTACCGCTTTGTCTTTTAATTGTCCCCATACCTTTCTATTGTGTTTAAAATCTAGAACAAAGAATTATGATAATTACATAAACAAGTCATGAGGTTTAGAAGAAAATTATCAATACCAGAATTATGTAGCAAGACAGTATTCAACCAGAAGCACAGTAAGTTCCACAGAAAGTGAGCCTTACTTTATTGATAACACTTATTTAGATTCAGATATTGACTCAGACTTTGTAGAAAAATCTTGTTTTAAAACATGGCTACTTATAGTGATTTGGTGGGGGGGGGGAAGGAAATTACATAAAATGGGAGCAAATGAGCCAGCAGAAGGGTTTTGTTTCAGGAATGCAATTGCATTCTCAATTTTGTTAGATTTGTGGGGAACCTTGTGGATTATGTAGTTCAACTCTTTAGTCTGGGAAAATCAGGCCTTGAGAAGGGAGACAGTGTCATAGCACTAATTAGTGGTAAAACTATTGTTAGAATCCAGCTATTCTGACAGTCTAATATTTTTCCACTATGTCATATAGTCTATTGTACTTAGAATAATGTTATTTGAAAATACTGTCGTTACCTACATGAAATTCATATTCCTTGAAATAACTGATCTCTTAATTTGTCTTAATGGTGGCCCTGAATAAATCCTGCATTTGCTTTGTTCAAAAGAAGAATTAAAAATGCAACTTGAGGAAATGGTGATAATGCTGAAAAGTATGAAAACTGATAACAGGTAACTTTCTAAATTATGAATTTATACCAGCTGTTTTCTCACATATTTAATAGTGGCATTTTTTAGAAAATGTTAATCAACCTATTCTACCCCTGGACACTCTTCTTTGATTATCATGTACCTTCTTGAGATGAGGTTATAGATTTTCTATCCTCAACTCTAAGATTTCATTTAAAATTTACATTTGCTTTTGGTCAGTTTAACGACAATAGCTCACTTTCAGGGTTTTTCCCATTTCAGATTCTAAACTTCAGATTATTTCCATAGCACTAGCTAATCAGCATTTCACACAGATTTTCTTGAAAAAATTTTTTTTCTTTCCAAGATTTCTCATCAGTACAAGTATTTTCATAACTCAAGTGATGATTCTGAGATCATAAGGTAAAAAAAGTTTATCTGAGAATAATTTTCTCCTTCTTCTCTACATATTTTATAAATTCAATAGTCTTTTACTGTGAAATATTTTTATTATGTAAAATGTATTTTGTATGAGCACCTTATATTAAATTCATTGACAAAAATATTTAATGACAAGAAATGTTCTATCAGAATTTGTAAGAAAAAAGGTCCACTTGTCTAAGATTTGACTGAATGCTAGAATCAGAAAGGAAATAACATAAGGCCAAGAAAGTTTAAGTGATTTTTCCACTCTCCTATTCTCTAAAGCACTGAAACTCATGAAAATCTTTTACTGTTATACCAACACCATTCTGGCCTCAAAGTCCTTTTTCCCCTTCTCCCTTTCCACACCACACTTTCTGACAAGCCATCACCTCCCTCCTAACCTTACTCCTTATAAAGACTAAGAGGGATGTAACTCTCTGTTCTATCAGTGTTTCTACTAACTTTCATCCCACCTGGTATTTATCCTTTTTCTTTCCAGAGAAGAGGAAAAGTGTCTGTGTGTATGTAGTAAGTATGTGTATGTGTGTGTGTCTGTGTGTCTGTTGAAGATGGGGGGTGAGTGAGAAATAAGTTGGTGACTAAAATGGCCTTAACATTTCAAACATTTCATTCAGCTTTGCCAAACTTTAGACAGGCTTCTTTCTGCCTCTAGGCCCCTGACCCCTCTTTCCTTAGAGCTTACTTTAATTTTAATTTCTTAATATAATCTTGATACACAAAAGATACATATTTAATGAATAAGATTCAATGAGTTTGGACTTATACAAATGTGGAAACCATCACCACAATAAAGATAGTAAACATATTCATCGCCTCCAAAACTTTCCTCATGTCTCCCTTTTTAGTGATAAGAACACCTAACATGAGATTTACCCACTTACATTTTTTTTTTTTTTTTTTTTTGTGGTACGCGGGCCTCTCACTGTTGTGGCCTCTCCCGCTGCGGAGCACAGGCTCCGGACGCGCAGGCTCAGCGGCTATGGCTCACGGGCCCAGCCGCTCCGCGGCATGTGGGATCTTCCCAGACCGGGGCCCGAACCCGTGTCCTCTGCATCGGCAAGCTGACTCTCAACCACTGCGCCACCAGGGAAGCCCCCCACTTACATTTTTAAGTGCACAATTCAGTGTTGTTAACCTTAGGCACTACCTTGTACAGCAGATCTCTAGAATTTACTCATCTTGCACAATTGAAACTTTATACCAATGGAAAAACAACTCTCCATGCAAGTGGGTGAACCAAACAAGAAGTATTTGCAATAGTTCAAGTGTGAGAGAGAATTAGAAAAACAGAAGGATGCAGTTTTTTTTAATGGCTTGAATTTGAGGGGGAGAGTATAAGAGAAGAAGGTGTCAAGGATGTTGTCCAGTTTCTTGGTATGGTTTGGCAATAGGAACCACTGTGAAGTTTTAGAAGGGACATGTTATGGTCAGATATGGATTTTAGATAAGTCACAGGTGGCTGTGCAGGGGATGCATTTGAAGGAGAGGAGGTGGCAAAGCCATTAAGAAACTACTGTGGAAATCCAAGTAGGAGTTGATAGGGTATGAATGAGGCATAACTGAATCAAATATTCTAGGCAGCGGGCTCCCCTGGTGGCGCAGTGGTTGAGAGTCCACCTGCTGATGCAGGGGACACGGGTTCATGCCCTGGTCCGAGAAGATCCCATATGCTGTGGAGTGGCTGGGCCCGTGAGCCATGGCCGCTGAGCCTGAGCATCTGGAGCCTGTGCTCCGCAACGGGAGAGGCCACAACAGTGAGGCGCGCGTACAGCAAAAAAAAAAAAAAAAAAAAAAAAAAAATTCTAGGCAGCTGTAATTCATTTAGTCTGCAAGTCCTAACTACTGTTAAAAGGAAGTAATTCAACAGTGTAAGACTTTCTTTTCAAGGTCTACAGCAGATTTGAGTAGTCCCTTTCAAGGGAATATGGGAAGCATTCAAAAGCTCTAATCAATTGACAAAAATAGTGCCTTGAATTTCACAGGTAGAACAGAAAATTAAATTCCCCAGCTCAACAGAATAAAGCTGGCCCCCACATTAGAAACTTTTCTTCATTGAAAGCAGAAATGTCATCTGATGAAGGAAAATTGGTCAGTTTTGCTAATAATCAGTTATTGTCTCTGGTTCAGCTATCTTTTTTCAAACTTTTAGGTGCAATACTGTATATTTTGAAGAAAATGGTAATCTCTTATTGTTTTTGGAAACATTCTTTGAAGAATAGAGACTAAACTATGTTTAGGAATATATTATTTGCAAAATTTTCAATTGATAAATAAAAGATAGAATCAGATATTGCCCCACTGGAATCATAACACTTATTTTATAGCAATACCATTATTACCAAAAATCAGAATTTATGGCAGTTTATGCAATCTGATCCTGATACTTTATAAACCTCTCTTTTCATGTTTTCTTTACCATTGTAAACTGTGCTTGGGAAATACAGTTTCTCAGTATTTTTGAAATAAACAATGCGTTTTCACAACACTTGTTCACAATATTCCCGTAGCCTAATTCTTAGTCTCTTGTTTCAACTGGTAAATTCTAGTCCCCTTCTAAGACTTTACTCATAGTTCCCTAAAATTTCCCTGATTTTCCCAGGAAGAAGTAGTTATTCCATCTTACTTAATTTTTTATGTTATTCTTTTACCCAATCTAATCGTCATTCACTTTCTTTACTTTGCTCCTTAACAATTATACCAGGACTTCCCAGGTGGTCCAGTGGTAAAGAATCCACCTTCCAATGCAGGGGACATGGGAGGGTTTGATCCCTGGTCAGGGAACTAAGATCCCACATGCAGTGTGGCAACTAAGCCCACATGCCACAACCACTGAGCTCGTGTGCCTCAACAAGAGGGTCCGCTTGCCACAACGAAAGATCCTGTATGCCTCAACAAGATCCCCCATGCTGAAACTAAGACCTGATGCAGCCAAAAAAAAAACAAAACAAAACAGTTATACCTTCTATGCTCTGGCAATGTAAAGGTCCTGAGACCTGTGCTCCCTTGCACATCTATCTTTTTGTCTAATTCATTTAATTAAAATTTACAGTGTCTGTTCTCTGCTCCTAGAAATTAACCCAGTCAAGGCTGGGGAAAGCCATATGGGAAGGAAGACTGGTGTGACTACGTGCTGTCACTAAGCTCCAAAGAGCCTTCAATAAAGCACAGCATCCTTCTCTTCCTGTCTACTTGTTCTCCCACTCATTTCCAGGACTATATTTAAACTCCTTTGCTCTTCAAATATCTAACTTCTATTCATTTCCTCTTCACTCAAAGCAGATGACCTCATAGCTCACTGAGAAAAATATAGCCATCAGAAGGAAAGATTCAACCTCTTCCTATCAAACTTACAATGTCTACTTCTGTACTAATGATCTCCCTTTCTTTTTTTGTTTCATTAGGGTAGTAGTTTTAAACCTTGGCTCCACATTGATAGTAGCACCTGGGGAGCTTTCAAAAAATACTTCTGCCTGGGCTCAAACACCAGAGATCCTGGTTTAAACAGTCTGGGTTGGAGTTTGGGTATCCATGTTTTTGAAAGCTCCTCATATGGTTCTAATGTGTAGTCAAGGCTGGGAATCAATCCTTAGAAAAATTTTTCTTTCTCCTCTTAAAGAGGAGTTGTTGAACAAGTATTAACATTCCATCTACTCATATCATACACTCAAACTTATTTGTTTGTTCTTTATATGTAGAGGGAGTGTAGAGAATCACTCCCTCTCAAATTTGTTTTTTCCATTGACACTGAAATTTACTCAATATTCTCTCATATTAAAAACCAAACCAAAGGGAGGACCTTCAAGATGGCGGAGGAGTAAGACGTGCGTGGAGATCACCTTCCCCCCCACAAATACATCAAAAATACATCTACATGTGGAACAACTCCTACAGAACACCTACTGAATGCTGGCAGAAGACATCAGACTTCCCAAAAGGCAAGAAACTCCCCGCGTACCTGGGTAGGGCAAAAGTAAAAAGGAAAAACAGAGATAAAAGAATAGGGACAGGACCTGCACCTCTAGGAGGGAGCTGTGAAGGAGGAAAGGTTTCCACACACTAGGAAGCCCCTTCGTGGGCGGAGACGGGTGGTTCATGGGGGGAAGCTTCAGAGCCACGGAGGAGAGTGCAGCAACAGGGGTGCAGAGGGCAAAGTGGAGAGATTCCTGAACAGAGGATCAGTGCCGACCAGCATTCACCAGCCCGAGAGGCTTGTCTGCTCACCTGCCGGGGCGGGTTGGGGCCGGGAGCTGAGGTTCAGGCTTTGGAGGTCAGATCCCAGGGAGAGGACTGGGGTTAGCTGCGTGAACACAGCCTGAAGGGGGCTAGTGCGCCACAGCTAGTCGGGAGGGAGTCTGGGAAAAAGTCTGGACCTGCCTAAGAGGCAAGAGACCATTGTTTTGGGGTGCACGAGGAGAGGGGATTCAGAGCACCGCCTAAATGAGCTCCAGAGATGGCACGAGCCGCGGCTATCAGCACAGACACCAGAGATGGGAATGAAAGGTTAAGGCTGCTGCTGCAGCCACCAAGTGCAAGCACAGGTCACTATCCACACCTCCGCTCCCGGGAGCCTGTGCAGCCCACCACTGCCAGGGTCCCGTGATCCAGGGACAACTTCTCCAGGAGAACACACCGCACGCCTCAGGCTGTTGCAACGTCACGCCGGCCTCTGCTGCCACAGGCTCGCCCCACATTCTGTACTCCCTCTCCCCCTGGCCCGAGTGAGCCAGAGCCCCCTAATCAGCTGCTACTTTAAACAGCCGGGGAAGAGATGCTCTCAGGCGACCTACATGCAGAGGCGGGGCCAAATCGAAAGCTGAACCCCAGGAGCTCTGCGGACAAAGAACAGAAAGGGAAATCTCTCCCAGCAGCCTCAGGAGCAGCGGATTAAATATCCACAATCAATTTGATGTACCCTGCTTCTGTGGAATACCTGAATAGACAATGAATCATCCCAAAACTGAGGTGGTGGACTTTTGGGAACAACTATATCTATATCTATATCTATATCTATATCTATATCTATATCTATCTATCTATATATATAATTCCTTTTTCTCTTTTTGAGAGTGTTTATGTGTATGCTTCTTTGTCTGTATAGCTTTATTTTTACCATTTTTCCTAGGGTTCTGTCTGTCCATTTTTTTATTATAGTTTTTAGCACTTGTTATAATTGGATTTCTTTATTGGTTTGGCTGCTCTTTTTTTAAATTAATTTTAATAAATTAAAAAAATTTTTATTTTAATAACTGTATTTTATTTTACTTTATTGTATTTATAAATATTGTATTATTTATTGTATTTATTTTATTTTATCATTTACCTTCTTTTTTCTTTCTTTTCTTCCTTTTCTTCTGAGCCATGTGGCTGACAGGGTCTTGGTACTCTGGCTGGGTGTCAGGCCTGAGTCTCTGAGGTGGGAGAGCCAAGTCCAGGACATTGGTCCACCAGAGACCTCCTGGCCCCTTGTAATACCAATCGGCAAGAGTTCTCCCAGAGATCTACGTCTCAATGCTAAGAACCAGCTTCATTCAATGACCAGCAAGCTTCAGTGCTGGACACACCATGCCAAACAACTAGCAAAACAGGAACACAAACCCACCCATTAGCAGAGAGGCTGCCTAAAATCATAATAAGTTTACAGACATCACAAAACACCACTGGACGTGCTCCTGCCCAGAAGAAAGACAACATCCAGCCTCATCCATCAGAACAGAGGCACCAGTCCCTTCCACCAGGAAGCCTACACAACCCACTGAAACAACCCTGGGGGCAGACACCAAAAACAATGGGAACTACGAACCTGCAGCCTGAGAAAAGGAGACCCCAAACACAGTAAATTAAGCAAAATGAGAAGACAGAGAAATATGCAGCAGATGAACGAGCAAGGTAAAAACCCACCAGATCTAACAAATGAAGAGGAAATAGGCAGTCTACCTGAAAAAGAATTCAGAGTAACGATAGTAAAGATGATCCAAAATCTTGGAAATCGAATGGAGAAAATACAAGAAACGTTTAACAAGGATCTAGAAGAACTAAAGAGCAAACACACAGTGATGAACAACACAATAAATGAAATTAAAAATTATCTAGAAGGAATCAATAGCAGAATAACTTAGGCAGAAGAATGGATAAGTGACCTGGAAGAAAAAATAATGGAAATAACTACCACAGAGCAGCATAAAGAAAAAGGAATGAAAAGAATTGAGGACAATCTCAGAGACATCTGGGACAACATTAAACACACCAACATTCGAACTATAGGGGTCCCAGAAGAAGAAGTGAAAAAGAAAGGGACTAAGAAAACATCTGAAGAGATTATAGTTGGAAACTTCTCTAATATGGGAAATGAAATAGTCAATAAAGTCCAGGAAGCACAGAGAGTCCTATACAGGATAAATCCAATGAGAATCATGCCAAGTCCCATATTAATCAAACTATCAAAAATTAAATACAAAGAAAAAATATTAAAAGCAGCAAGGGAAAAGCAACAAATACCATACAAGGGAATCCACATAAGGTTAACAGCTGATCTTTCAGCAGAAATTCTGCAAGCCAGAAGGGTGTTGCAGGACATATTTAAAGTGATGAAAGGGAAAAAACCTACAATCAAGATTACTCTATCCATCAAGGATTTCATTTAGATTTGACAGAGAAATTAAAACGTTTACAGACAAGCAAAAGCTAAGAAAATGCAGCACCACATAACCAGCTTTACAACAAATGCTAAAGGAACTTCTCTAGGCAGGAAACACAAGAGAAGGAAAGGACCTACAATAACAAACCCAAAACAATGAAGAAAATGCTAATAGGAAAATACATATCGATAATTACCTTAAATGAAATGCATTAAATGCTCCAACCAAAAGACATAGACTGGCTGAATGGATACAAAAACAAGACCCCTATATATGCTGTCTACAAGAGACCCACTTCAGACCTAAGGACACATACAGACTGAAAGTGTGTAGATGGAAAAATATATTCCATGCAAATGGAAATCAAAATAAAGTTGGAGTAGCAATTCTTATATCAGACAAAATAGATTTTAAAATAAAGACTATGACAAGAAACAAAGAAGGACACTACATAATGATGAAGGCATCAATCCAAGAAGAAGCTCTAACAATTGTAAATATTTATGCACCCAACAAAGGAGCACCTCAATAATAAGGCAAATGCTAACAGCCACAAAAGGGGAAATTGACAGTAACACAATCATAGTAGGGGACTTTAACACCCCACTTTCACCAATGGACAGATCATCCAAAAGGAAAATAAATAAGGAAACACAAGCTTTAAATGATACATTAAACAAGATGGACTTAATTAATATTTATAGGACATTTCATCCAAAAACAACAGAATACACTGTCTTCTCAATTGCTCATGGAACATCCTCCAGGATAGATCTTATCTTGAGACACAAATCAAGCCTTGGTAAATTTAAGAAAATTGAAATCATATCACGTATCTTTTCCTACCAGAATGCTATAAGACTAGATATTAATTACAAGAAAAAAAACTGTAACAATTACAAACAGATGAAGGCTAAACAATACACTCCTAAATAACCAAGATATCACTGAAGAAACGAAAGAGGAAATAAAAAAATACCTAGAAACAACTGACAATGAAAACGTGATGACCCAAACTCTAAAGAACACAGCAAAAGCAGTTCTAAGAGAGAAGTTTATAGCAATACAATCCTACCTCAAGAAAAAAAGAAAAATCTCAAATAAATGACCTAAACTTACACCTAAAGCAATTAAAGAAAGAATAATTAAAAAAGCCCAAAGTTAGCCGAAGGAAAGAAATCATAAAGATGAAATTAGAAATAAATGAAAAAGAAATGAAGGAAACCATAGCAAAGGTCAATAAAATTAAAAGCTGGTTCTTTGAGAAGATAAACAAAATTGATAAACCATTAGCCAGACTCATCAGGAAAAAAAGGGAGAAGACTCAAAACAATAGAATTAGAAATGAAAAAGGAGAAGTAACTGACACTGCAGAAATACAAAAGATCATGAAAGATTACTACAAGCAACTATACGCCAATAAAATGGACAACCTGGAAGAAATGGACAAATTTTTAGAAAAGCACAACCTTCTGAGACTGAACGAGGAAGAAAGAGAAAATATAAACAGACCCATCAGAAGCACTGAAATTGATACTGGGATTGAAAATCTTCCAACAAAAAAAAGCCCAGGACCAGATGGCTTCACAAGTGATTTCTATCAAACATTTAGAGAAGAGCTAACACCTATCCTTCTCAAAATCTTCCTAAATTTAGCAGAGGGTGGAATACTCCCAAACTCATTCTACAAGGCCACCATCACCCTGATACCAAAACCAGACAAAGATGTCACAATAAAAGAAAACTACAGGCCAATATCATTGATGAACAAAGATGCAAAAATACTCAACAAAATACTAGCAAACAGAATCCAACAGCACATTAAAAGGATCATACACCATGATCAAGTGGGGTTTACCCCAGGAATGCAAGGATTCTTCAATATACACAAATCAATCAATGTGATACACCATATTAACCAACTGAAGGATAAAAACCATATGATCATCTCAATAGATGCAATAAAAGCTTTTGACAATATTCAACACCCATTTATGATAAAAAACCCTCCAGAAAGTAGGTATAGTGGAAAATTACCTCAACATAATAAAGACCATATATGACAAACCAACAGCCAAAAAAGTTCTCAATTGTGAAAAACTAAAACCATTTCCTCTAAGATCAGGAACAAGACAAGGTTGCCAACTCTCACCACTATTATTCAACATAGTTTTGGAAGTTTTAGCCACAGCAATCAGAGAAGAAAAATAAATAAAAGGAATCCAAATTGGAAAAGAAGAAGTAAAACTGTCCCTGTTTGCAGATGACATGATACTATACATAGAAAATCCTGAAGAGGCTACCAGGAAACTACTAGAGCTAATCAATGAATCTGGTAAAGTAGCAGGATACAAAATTAATGCACAGAAATCTCTTGCATTCCTATAAACTGAAGACGAAAAATCTGAAAGAGAAATTAAAGAAACTCTCCCATTTAGCACTGTAACAAAAAGAAAAAATACCTAGGAATAAACCTACCTAAGGAGAAAAAGGACCTGTATGCAGAAAACTATAAGACACTGATGAAAGAAATTAAAGATGATACAAACAGATGGAGAAATATACCATGTTCTTGGATTGGAAGAATCAGCATTGTGAAAATAACAATACTACCCAAAGCAATCTACAGATTCAATGCAATCCCTGTCAAACTACCAATGGCATTTAACACAGAACTAGAACAAAAAATTACACAATTTGTATGGAAATACAAAAGATTCCGAATAGCCAAAAAATGTTGAGAAAGAAAAATGGAGCTGGAGCAATCAGGCTTCCAGATTTCAGACTCTACTAAAAACTACAGTAATCAAGACAGTATGGTACTGGCACAAAAACAGAAATATAGATCAATGGAAGAGGATAGAAAGCCCAGAGATAAGCACACGCACATATGGTCACATTTTTTTTTTTTTTTTTTTGGCGGTACACGGGCCTCTCACTGTTGTGGCCTCTCCCGTTGTGGAGCACAGGCTCCAGACACACAGGCTCAGCGACCATGGCTCACAGGCCCAGCCGCTCCACAGCATGTGGGATCTTCCCAGACCCAGGCACTAAGCCATGTCCCCTCCACTGGCAGGCAGACTCTCAACCACTGTGCCACCAGGGAAGCCCCCGGTCACCTTATCTTTGACAAAGGAGGCAAGAATATGCAATGGAGAAAAGGCAGCCTCTTCAACAACTGGTGCTGGGAAAACTGGACAGATACGTTTAAAAGAATGAAATTAGAATACTCCCTAACACCATACACAAAAATACACTCGAAATGGATTAAAGACCTAAATGTAAGGCCAGACACTGTAAAACTCTTAGAGGAAAACATAGAACACACTGTGACATCAATCACTGTAAGATCCCTTTTGACCCACCTCCTAGAGAAATGGAAATAAAACCAAAAAATAAACAAATGGGACCTAATGAAACTTAAAAGCATTTGCATAGCAAAGGAAACCATAAAGAAGACCAAAAGACAGCCCTCAGAATGGGAGAAAATATTTGCAAATGAAGGAACAGAAAAAGGATTAATCTCCAAAATTTACAAGCAGCTCATGCAGCTCAATATCAGAAAAACCAAAAAACCCAATCCAAAACTGGGCAGAAGACCTAAACAGACATTTCTCCAAAGAAGATATACAGATTGCCAATAAACACATGAAAGAATGCTCAACATCATTAATCATTAGAGAAATGCAAGTCAAAACTACAATGACATATCACCTCACACCAGTCAGAATGGCCATCATCAAAAAATCTACAAGCAATAAATGCTGGAGAGGGTTTGGAGAAAATGGAACCCTCTTGCACTGTTGGTGGGAATGTAAATTGATACAGCCACTATGGAGAACAGTATGGAGGTTCCTTAAAACACTAAAAATAGAACTACCATATGACCCAGCAATCCCACTACTGGGCATATACCCTGAGAAAACCATAATTCAATAAGAGTCATGTACCAAAATGTTCATTGCAGCTCTATTTACAATAGCCAGGAAATGGAAGCAACTGAAGTGTCCATCAACAGATGAATGGATAAAGAAGATGTGGCACGTATATACAATGGAATATTATTCAGCCATAAAAAGGAATGAAACTGAGTTATTTGTACTGAGGTGGGTGGACCTAGAGTCTGTCAGACAGAGTGAAGTAAGTCAGAAAGAGAAAAACAAATATCGTATGCTAACACATACATATGGAATCTAAAAAAAAAAAAAGTCATGAAGAACGTAGGGGCAAGATGGGAATGAAGACACAGAACTACTAGAGAATGGACTCGAGGACACAGGGAGGGGGAAGGGTAAGCTGGGACAAAGTGAGAGAGTGGCATGTACATATATACACTACCAAATGTAAAACCGATAGCTAGTGGGAAGCAGTTGCATAGCACAGGGAGATCAGCTCAGTGCTTTGTGACCACCTAGAGGGGTGGGATAGGAGGGTGTGAGGGAAGGACATGCAAGAAGGAAGAGATATTGGGATATATGTATATGTATAGCTGATTCACTTTGTTATAAAGCAGAAACTAACACACCATTGTAAAGCAATTATACTCCAATAAAGATGTAAAAAAAAAAAAAGAAGACAACCCTCAGAATGGGAGAAAATATTCTCAAACAAAGCAACTGATAAAGGATTAGTCCCCAAAATTTACAAGCAGCTCATGAAGCTCAATAGCAAAAAAACAAACAACCCAATCCAAAAATGGGCAGAAGACCTAAATAGACATTTCTCCAAAGAAGATATATAGATTGCCAACAAACACATGAAAGGATGCTCACCGTCACTAATCATTAGAGAAATGCAAATCAAAACTACGAGGTATCACCTCACACCAGTCAGAATGGCCATCATCAAAAAATCTACAAACAATAAAAGCCGGAGAGGGTGTGGAGTCAAGGGAACCCTCTTGCACTGTTGGTGGGAATGTAAACTGATACAGCCACTATGGAGAACAGTATGGAGGTTCCTTAAAACACTAAAAATAGAACTACCATATGACCCAGCAATCCCACTACTGGGCATATACCCTGAGAAAACCATAATTCAAAAAGAGTCATGTACCACAATGTTCATTGCAGCACTATTTACAATAGCCAGGACATGGAAGCAACCTAATTGTCCATTGACAGGTGAATGGATAAAGAAGATGTGGCACATATATACAATGGAATATTTCTCAGTCATAAAAAGAAATGAAATTGAGATATTTGTAGTGAGGTGGATGGACCTAGAGTCTGTCATACAGAGTGAAGTAAGTCAGAAAGAGAACAAATACGTATGCTAACACATATATATGGAATCTAAAAAAAAAACAAAAGGTTCTGCAGAACCTAGGGGCAGGACAGGAATAAAGACTCAGATGTAGAGAATGGACTTGAGGACATGGGGAGGGGGAAGGGTAAGCTGGGACGAAGTGAGAGAGTGGCATGAACTTACATATACTACCAAATGTAAAACAGATAGCTAGTGGGAAGCAGTTGCATAACCCAGGCAGATCAGCTCGGTGCTTTGTGACCACCTAGAGGGGTCGGTTAGGGAGGGTGGGAGGGAAACGCAAGAGAGAGGAGATATTGGGATATATGTATATATATGGCTGATTCACTTTGTTATAAAGCAGAAATTAACACTCTATTGTAAAGCAATTATACTCTAATAAAGATGTTAAGAAAACAAAAAACCACAGAGGCGTTAAAAACAAACAAAAGAACAAACCAAACCAATCCACCAGCGAACGAACCAACCAACCAAGCAAAACAAAAAACTTTAGATTTCTCCATCATACCTGTGGTGAGCAGTTTTCTGTATCAGCTTGGCTAGGCTGTAGCACCCAGTTATTCATCCAAACATGACTGGAGGCATTGCTGTGATGGCATTTTGTAGAGATATTTAACACCTCTAAACAGCTGACTTTAAGTAAATTGATAATCCTCAATAATCTGCGTGGGTGTGGCTGATCGCATCAGCTGAAAGTCCTAAAAACCTTTCAAAAGGTTAGGCTCCAAAATGAAGAAATTCTACTTGTGGACTGCAGGGTTCACGTCTGTCCAAGAGTTTTCAGGCTACCCTTGATACAATCCAAAGGTCTAAAACGAATTAAATATTTGTTGAGTCCATTAAAAAAAACTGGTTCTGCGCCCGTCATTCCACTCAAAACAGCCTACACATGTTCTAATTAACCTTATTTTGCCAAACACCTTTTTCAAGTGGCTACCCAACTGACCCGTGCTTAGAAAGTTCATGCTTTTTTGCAGCTCTGCTTTATCTCCTCTATTAGATATGAAGTGTCCATTCCTGTGCAGGTCGGCTGGTCTCACTATTTTGTTCAGTTGTTCAGTTTATAGATATAAATAGATATTGGATTTAATCAAATGTTTTCCACCATCTTATGATTTTTATACTTTAATATATTAATGTACTGGATTTCATTAATTCATTTTTCAATATTGAAATAATCTGTGTAACTGGGATAATTCAACATGGCCATGAGTCTACCACTTTTATACACCGTTAGATTGGGTTTGTTAAATTTTGGCTTTTGGTATTGGAATCTATGTTACCCTTGAACTTAGCAAAAGATTGAGAAGGGATAGCACATTAGATAAAAGTTGATCAATCAGTTCAATGCATTCCTAAATTTAATTATTTTATAGAGATAAATAGAAAGAAAAATAAAAGTAAAAATTCAAGTTAAGTAGATTTCTTATACTGTTTTAAGGTTAAAGAAATGATATATAACATTCTTGCCATAGAGAGAAAGTTATCGAATAAACTAAGATACATGTAAGTCCACTCAAAGATGTACCCACTGGCCCAAGAGGGTAAATTTGAGGATTAATAAGAGTAACAACTTCAATGAATTAAAATGTATCAAATATGTTAAAGTTCAATTTCTTGATCTGGGTGGTGGTTATAAGAATATCTGATATAATAATTTATTAAGCTATACATTTGTTTAATTCTGTTTCTGTAACTGTGCTGTATAAAACATACTTTTTAAACTGGGTGAGTTAATGTATCCATCATATAATTTTCAGAGAAAATGTTCCAGAAAGTTCCCTTTCTATATTAAGTATCAATCTATCAATTTGATAAACACAAGAAGTCGAAGTTGGTATCTTCAATATTTATTAGTAAGGCTGAGGCCACAGCCTTTATACAGCACAATTTGCATAAGTTATCAAGATACATCTTGTATACAATCACAAAACCAAGACATATTTTTACATAGAGTAAAACTCAAGACAGGTTTACAAGCATTTTTAATACAAATCTCATGTATTTCAGTTCAATTTATACAACTTTTAGCCCAAGAATTTGTATTTGTTCATTAGATTTTCCAGAGAGATTTGGGTAGAACAGAAAAAAAGGACACATTAGCAAATCACCAACACAGCATGCAACATACAGTTAGAAACAAGACATATCTCCAAGTACTCTATTTTTTATCTTGAAATCAATTTTATTAGGTTTTTATTTTTTCAGGCAAGAAATTTATTTCCTTTAACATCAGATGTGTTTTTGTTAGGCACACATTAATTGGTAGTGGGAGCACCTGAGCACATCACCAACAAATATACAGACACAATCAAACAAGAATCATATTCACATGCTGAATGCCACAAGGATTTAATATTTCAACTTCATCTAGGTTACCAAATGTACAGTTATGTACAGTGTAACGAATTAAGAAAATGTTGTCAATCTACGTATCAGATAAGGAATCATTTGATTAAGTGCTTTTGATTTAAAGGGTATATCTTTAATAATAACAACAACATGGAACATACAGAAAACATCAATGTGTCATATTCAATGAGAATATCTGTTTCACTCATTCATTCTTGTGTTACATCAAAGGCAAGTTATTATTAAAGAGACAGCTCATAATTATTCATTGAGCTTTCTTTTACTTCCAGCTCCAAGCTCAGAAAGAGGGAAAATCACTCTGTCACACATAGAGTTATAAACACATATATAGCTATAGTTGGCTGCTTTTGGAATATTAGACATCGTAGCAATGAAAATAAGTTTTTAAAAATATTGTTAGTTATGATTTAAATAATAAAGTAAAAAAATACTATAAACATCCTTAAGATATCTTAATGAAATGAAACACTGATCAAATCGTTTCTAATAAATTGGGTACAATATAGTATATTATTTCATTTTATTTCACATCACCACCAACCTAGTTCACTACCTCTGTCACCACGATCATCACAACCGTTCCTATAATAAGAATCAATATCAGCTGGTTACCAGCTATAATATTCCCACAATATGACTATCTTAATGTGTGTGATCCACAAAATTAAATCCACTAATATGCTGAAAATACACATTTACTAGTGTGATTAATTACAATATGGAGCAAAGACAATCACTACCCCTTAGTCTTGGATACTCTTCCTTTAAACTGAAGTGATAAATAAAGAGTTCAGAGTCACCAAAAATCTCCTTAACTTTAAGTACAACAGGGAAACACCAACTTCTTGCTCCTAGTGTTGTCTGTGTCTGTTACGACCATTCTAGATATCCCTGTCTTTTGTAAAAATTCACTCTGTGCTTTTGCTTCACAGCTAAAGGTTTCTTAAGGACCGAATTTTAAACCAAGAAGCAACTTCCGTCTCTGATGACTCAGTGAAGTTGTGGGAAAAATTAAAATGCTTTTCAAGGTATAAGTGCTATAGTCGGACTAATCACGTGTTATTTAGAGATTACAAACTTTGTCTCTATTAGGATAAAAAATGCTAATTCTGGTAAAATAAATGAAATAAAAAGTGGAAAATCATGTGCTGTGATACATACAAAAAGTAAAAAGTAAAAAACACCAAGAGCCTTATTTGCAATTAAAAAAGAAATCATTTTGTTGTAAGAAGGGTAATCAATATCATTCAGAAGAAATGCATTTGTAGAAGGATCAGTGTTTGCATAGAATAATTCCAGTACAACCTAGGTGTTTGGTCAGCTGTAAACTTGGCACACTTATGCTCTCTGAAGGGGGATGCTGGTGCACAAAAAGAAGCCCTGTCACTTAACTCTCTGGATTGGCCTGACCCCATCACCAGTTGTTGGAACAGAGGGGCACCTGTAATGGAAAGACTCCTACTTTTTCAGGTCAAATAGCTACCAAGGTATGACCTTTGTTTTGGTGGCACCTCCTTTTGTGTATCCTAAAAGAAACTGCAACTGGAATGAAGTAAACTAACTGGTCATAAACCTCTCATGCATACTTCTGGATGTAAGTGGCTGCAGAAGAGGGCCCACGGGAGCCAGAGTTTCCTTTTAAGGACAAACAGCAGAGACTTTTTATGTCAGAAAGAGATCTTCCTGAACCCTTCCCTTCCCCAGTTATGAGTGATGATTATAAGCTTCCTAAAGTGATAAATTCTGCTGGAAATATCCATGGCAACCATCAGCAGTTCTAGTTGTCTCTAAAAATAGAATCCTAGCAATATCAAATCCTTAGCGATCCCCTCACCGCACGTTCATTTTACAGCAATATCAATGATAAACGACATTGCATTTTCGGGGGAAAGGGTCTTAAAAAATAGAGGGAAGAAAAGTGACTTATCTTCCTTAGATTGGAAAGGAGTGAATTTGTATTTCTTTATGAATATAATAAAGATATGTAACCTGGTATTTATTAGAAATTATTTTTTAATGTCTTAAATTTAATCAATTCCTATCAGATTTCAAGGATGTTTTTCTTTAAAAATGAGAAGATTCGGGCTTCCCTGGTGGCGCAGTGGTTGAGAGTCTGCCTGCCGATGCAGGGGACGCGCGTTCGTGCCCCAGTCTGGGAGGATCACACATGCCGCGGAGCGGCTGGGCCCGTGAGCCGTGGCCGCAGAGCCTGCGCGTCCGGAGCCTGTGCTCCGCAAATGGAGAGGCCACAACAACGGTGAGAGGCCCGCGTACCGCAAAAAAAAAAAAAAAAAAAAAAAAAAAAAAGGAAGATTCAATATCAGAGCAATATATTTGGAGATGATTTCTCTAATCCCGCTAAAACCTCACCTTTGAATAAAGAATCAGCTCTTAAACTCAGAATTCACAGAGAAGCAATTTAATTAATTTATTTTTGTGGATATGGGAATAGGATAAGATCAGCATAATTTATTTAACTTATGATAACCTGATTTGCAAATCATTTTCATTGAATTTTCTCCCTTTTTTAGGTTAAACAAAAGTTTATATTTTAAAGAAAAAATTAGTTTTGAAACCAATATACTGCTTTTATCCATGTCAGTGCTTGCTATTGGTTTGGAAGATGCTTTTTCACATATAAGAATTGGGAAATAAAAAACTGCATAATACTTATTCCTCACTTATGTGTATAAAACTATATTCGGAAATGTGCTTTCACCTCCTCTCATAGGTCACTTAGTTTGATCATCCCAACATCCCATTAGGAAGGCTAGGAATATATAATTATATTTTCCCACAAATAAGAAAACTGAGGAAAATTGAGTTTAAGTGACATGTGCACGGTGACAGTCAGTGGCAGAACCAAGACCAGAAGCCAGGCTTTTAATCCTAGCCGAGTGCGTCTCCTGTAAGTCCATGTTACCTCCTTTGTTCACGTTGTTGGTTGATGGGGAAGAGGATGCTTCATTTTAATGACTTAGACATTGGTCCTTTTATTCCATATTATTAAAATAGCTCAAAGGATATTTTCACCTTAATATAATGTTGATTTTTCACATAGTTTCCCAACATTGATGAACTTGATCACTGTGATACTGTCACTAAAGTAGGAAAATAGAGCACTAAAGAGAACTTGAATTTAGGGTAAGGGTTTTCATTTTACAACCAGTTAATGTATTAAGGGAAAAAAAAAAGACCATTGTGGAAGAGCAGGAAATGACACCAGTTTAATCAATGTCACAGATTAATACGATTTGTTTGCCAGAGGAAGAATTTTCTCTCCATCCATATATCATTCAAGAGAAAGAAAATATATGGGATAATATATTTATTTGCAATTCCACAAAGAACAAGTTATCATGCTTCCTAGAACATACCAATTTAATCTAGGTCCTTTGGTATGTAGATTGAAAATGTCTTGGATTAAGGGTAAATTATGGAGTTTTTGATGTTTCAACCAAGGTTCCAATAGTTTGTGGGGCAATATTCTTTTTTGTTAGCCAGTCATGGCTTTATTTCTAGATAAATGTAATTTCATTTCTACTTAGTATTGTCTTAACTATACTTTATTTCAAGTTTTACTAATATGCTTTTACAACATGAATTCTAAAACTGGTGGTGTTCACCCTTGTAACATTTAGACAGAGAAAACCTGTACAACATGATCTAAAAGCTATAATTTCTACATCCTTGGTTCCCTTTTCCCTATAAACACAAGCTCCTTACTTCTAGTCTGGACACATATTGTAGGTGTATCCTACGTCAGAATCTCAAAACAGTTAGATGTCTGAATAGATAAGATGAAGAAGAGACTTTTGAAAACTGAGATTTGTTGCATTAGTTTTTTCCTTTCAACCAAGTTCTTTTGCATAAAGGGTTACTTTTGCTTGTGTTAGAAAACATATTAATCTTTGAGTCTCAGCCTTTAGATAGCTGTAGCTCAACTCTACTCAAAAATTTTTGCATTAAGTAAACAAAATTTCTCTCATTGTTTTTCTTGACAGCCACAAGAAATCCAAGGTTTCAGAACTTTTTTTCTTGTCTTCAATATATGAATTTTTCATTTGAGTTTTTTTTCTATGTTCCACAACAATACATTTGCAAGCCTTTGAGTATGTTTTTGCCTTTTGTTCCTCTTCTCATGGTTACCCCTGAAAACATGGCTTAGAACAACAGTATTCGACTATAGTCTTGATTTAAGACCATTTAAAGCACTTTCTATACCCTGAGCAGACACATTTCTTCAGTGGGTTTGAGTAGGACTGACCAAAAGTTTGTGCCAGTTGACTATTCTTTTTCTGAGATCCACTTTGTCTAGCCAGATACAGGTTTTGCCAATCAAGCTATTTTTCATAAACTTCCCTCCATTGGAAAAAAGTAAAATCTAGAAAAAATAGCCAAAATTATATATATTTGTGTGTATATTTTCAACCTCTTTTATGGACATTTGCTCATCAAAGAAGTAACAGAGACAAGAAAGGGTGAGGGTGAGAGAAGTAGCAGGCATACTTGTAGGAGAACTAATAACTAACATGTCCTCAAAAGATTTGCATAATATTAATTAATTTACCTCAACATTTCCCAAAGGCAAAGACATATCCTGAAGGACAGGAGAATTCTAGACAATATTAGCTAGGTAGATAAACCTAGCTAATTCTAAATAGGTTTGTGCTTAAACTGATTGAAAGTTTCAGAAAAGAAATTTGCTAGGTGCATGTTTTATTACTTAATGAAATATTAACTCAAATACAGAATTATTTGAGTGGTGAGTACATAAATACAAGTTTACAAGGCGGATAGAACATAACGTTGAGTTTAAATGCCATTGAATTTACTGGGATTTTATTATAGGAAGCACTTCCAAAATGGCTTCTTGTCATATGTAGAGCTTACACTAGTTGAAATTCCATGGGATCTCATACTCAAGAAATTTTTTTCTTTTAGGGATCAGTTGAAAGAAAGGTAGAGAAATTGAGATGGAGATAACAATTAATCCTTGACAATTCTTCTCTCATGCTCTCTCTTTCTTTTCAGAATCTCCTTCAGATAATTCATCTTTATTCCTGGCTAAAATTTACTGTTACGTTTCTGACTTCAAAATCTACTTCTCTGTCTCTTTTAGCTTCTGGTTTGGGGATTTCAAATGGCACATTATATGTTTTACTTGGACCCTGCCTTCCTATCAAGTTTATCACATTTCAGACAAATTCATGTTCTTTCTCTCTATCCATCCCTTCTGTAACTACTCAATCTCTGTGACTGACACCTTTGTTCACACAGATTTCAGAGTATCCTTTAATTGCTTTATTCCCTTCAACTTTAATGTCAGTTAATCCTCTCAGTGCAGATTTTGCTTTGCAATATCTATTATATAGGTCTCTAGTACAGGCCTCTAAGTGCCAGTACCATGGTCTTTTCTTCCCACATTTTTTCAGTTCTTCCCTCCCTCCTGCTTTTTCCTCTTTCAGTCCATGTCTCTGTATCTACTAAAGATATACTATGTACAAGCATTGTGCTAGGCTACAAAAAAGAAAGCAATGAAAATCAAGCCTTGCACTACAGAAGCTGATAGTACAGAAGCAGTGAGAGGTAAGTATACAAATTGTTGTACAAGACTGGGATTAATGGCCTAATGAGATAAGCAAAACATTATGTGAATAAGGTGTGATAAATTACACCCAGGGTCATTATTAAAGAGCTGAGTTTACATCGAAAGATATGGAAAATTGTGATAGATGGAGAGAGATGGAGAAGGGAGTATTGAAGGAGAGGAAAAATATGAGCAAAGAATTAGAGGTTTAACCTGATTTCAAGACACTGGTGTGACTGGGGTCAAAAGTGAGTGGAAATGTATACAAGGAGATGATATTAAGTCAATACAATTAGAACTCACCTTAGGGGACTCAATGAGTCAGGATAATGATGAACCATTGGAGGGTTTCAATGTAATCTAGCCAGTGTTTTTAAAAGATACCTCTGCCAGCAGTGTGATAAAATGAATTAAAGGGTAAGATATTGATGGCAAGTAGGCCAGGTATACTGCTGAGATGATTTGCATAACAAAGATGATGAGGACCCAAAGAGGATTAGTGTGGCAGTGAGCATGGAAAAAAATCTATGTAAAAGAAACTGAGTAGGTAGAAGACAGGCAACTTGGTAGCTAAATGGATGGAATGAGTGGGTTGGGGAATTTTTAAGGGCCCCTGGGAAGCTACCTCTAAAAATTAACTTGTAAAATATCACATAGTGTATGATTGGCATTTAAATATTGAATAATTAAATGGGAAATAAATACAGTATAAATGAAAATCTAAAAATCGGAACTGTATGAGTTACCTGAAGAGAATGTCCAGCAGGAGTTAGGCTGAATCTAAAAGTTTCATTGAACGAAGGCTCTCGATCATGTCTACATACTCTTGTTTTTCTCTTGATCACCTTTTTTTGGGGTAGAAATGTTCATCACATATATTTTCACATATAAATCTGAAAATAAGAATTCAACTTAAGTGTCCATTAATAATACAATTTTCTATTGAAAGAGTTACAATCATATACAGAGGGTTCTCCTACATTTTACACAAAGTCAGTAGCCTGTGAACAATTTGTTTCAGACAACATAATTAAAATATACACCAATTTTCTTAGCAACTTACATGTTTTCTTGTTGTATAATAAATACATCACTCTACATTTGTGTTGAAAAAATCTAATTTTTAACCTGTAAAATATCAACTTGCTCTATATAAGAGAAATTCATTCTTATTTCATATTTTTCAGATATATTTGGTACACAGCTCCAATTTTAATTAGCATTTTCTAGGCTATTTAGGACATACTCCTAAAGAGTCCCTAGATACATTATATTGCTCATTATCATAAAATTAGATACCTGGTAAGTGATCAGGAGATTTAAACTGGTAGGTGATGTTTCTGCATTGAAGGATTTCAACTATGAGTTGTTCCCCATCTGTCTTCATTTCTTTCTTCAGTGCAACCTTGATTTCTCCCATTACCTGAGTTTTAACTGGAACAATTTAATTAAGAAGTTAAGGAATATGTCATGCCATTAATTAAGTGGTAAGTTCAATAATTTACTCATATTTTCACTTATTGAGTGTTTATCAAGTGCTAAACACCTTATCGCATCCTGTGGAGACACAGATGGATAAAATACAGTCCCAGCCCTTAAGGAGAGGAAGGTCTCATGGGGAGACTGACGAATTATACGCTTACAATAAAGTATGTTAAGTATAATGATAAGCAAGTAACAAGAGGGGTATGGAAGAAATGCAAGTAGGTAAGTATTACTCAACTGCAGACTTTTAGGCCAAAAGAGGTAATAGATGAGACTACAGGGGACTATAGGAAGACAGTCATACATAAAAATAATAGAATTCTAATATAATATATAGGAAGTATTAAGTCAAGTGAAATGCAAGAAGTTGTTTGCCGACAATTGCTCACTACTTACCAGGCTTGCAAAAGAACACTTGCTAACACAACAAAATGTCGTTGCATATTATATCTACTTCCATTCTATTTTTCTTGTAAAAGAAGTAGGCAACAAGAGTATATGGTAATAACATTACACAAGGGAAAATATGAGTGATTGAAATGAATTCAATGTATTTCTTTCTAGTGTTTATCTTGGATCTTTACATTAATGAAGAAGCTATTCATACTAGGTCAAATTCTTTATTGTTTCATCCTTTTCTTTATCAATGCATATATTTATCCACTTATCATTCACCAACAAATATTTTATTTTCCACCCTACTCTGTGATAAGCACTCTGTTAGGAAGAATGGATACAATGATAAGCCAACATACACATGCTTATTGGTTTTATGGTTTTTCTGTCTATTGGGAAGAAATCCATCAATGAAATATTTTCGTCAATAAGTGTACAATTAGAAAGAGAGGAAAGGTTCTGAAGTACAAGAGCATGGTTACAAGAAAGCCTAGGAAAGGGCTTCATGAGCTGAAACCAGAAGAATAAGAAAGAATTAACTAGGTGACATGGACTGGGAAGAACATTATAAAGAGAAGGAACAGTGTGTTCACAAAAGGCAACATCATGGAACTGAGGAACTAAATAAATATCCGTGTGATTATAAGATATTGTTAAGTGGTACTATGTTAAGAATTTGGCTTTTACCTTTAGAACAACAGGAATCTATTAAAGGTCTTTAACATGGATGTAGATCATTTGTTCTCAAAAGTTTCCATCTCAGGATTTCTTTATACTCTTAAAAACAAATGGTGGTACTCAAAGAACATTAAAATTTCTAATTAAAAAGTAAAATTGGATATTTAAAAATTGATTTATTGATTCAGTTAAAATGACAATAATATGCCTATACATAAGTATTTTAATGAAAAATAACTGGATTTTCCAAAGCAACAAATATAGTGAGGAGTGACATTTTATATTTTTCAAATTTCATTAGTGCTTGGCTTAATAGAGGACAGCTGGGTTCTCATACCTGTTTATACATTAAATCCAGTTCAATATGCTGTTTTATTTGAAATATATGACAGTCTCACACAGATATATATATATATAGTTGGAAAAGGAAGGAGTATTTCAATATCCTTTCAGACAACTGTGGAAAATCTTTGATACTACATTAACACTTGAAAAGTGGTGATTTCTTTAAGATTAGTGTAAATGTGAAATCTGAAACCGTATCAATGAACCTTTGGACTGTTACTTTAAAATACAATTGTCTATCTTGCACCTTGAATGGACCAGTTAACTATGCCTGAATTGGTAACATCTTATATTGTTCGTTTTGGAAAATACTGGTTTACTGAGTTATGCAGGTCTTCAAAACATTGACACAATTCATACAATATTAAAAGCACATTTGTTAATATCACCACCGATATCATAAAAAAGTCTGACTATTGAAAAGCTGACAAGTTCAGGGAGGCAGGTATAAGTTTTGGAAAATCTTATTTTTACTTAAAAGTTGATTTTTAGGGCTTCCCTGGTGGCGCAGTGGTTGAGAGTCCGCCTGCCGATGCAGGGGACACGGGTTCGTGCCCCAGTTGGGGAGGATCCCACATGCCGCGGAGCGGCTGGGCCCGTGAGCCATGGCCGCTGAGCCTGCGCGTCCGGAGCCTGTGCTCCGCAACGGGAGAGGCCACAACAGTGAGAGGCCCACGTACTACAAAAAAAAAAAAAAAAGTTGATTTTTATTATTGACAACAACTATTGCCAATTGTTTTTTTCAAAGTGAAAAACTCACTTTGTTAATTTTTGAGAAAATGGCAGCTGAATACAGTCAGCCTTCAGCACCCATGGCTTCTGCATCCATGGATCCAACCAATCGAAGATCAAAATATCAAAAAAAATTTTTTCCAGAAAGCTCAAAAAAGCAAAACTTGAATTTGCCACATGCAGGCAACTATTTACATAACATTTACATTGTATTAGGTGTTATAAGTAATCTAGAGATGATTTAAAGTATATGGGAGGATGTGCATAGGTTATATGCAAATGTTACATCATTTTATATAAGGGACTTTAGTGTAAGCAGATTTTGGTATTTGTGAAGGTTGGGGGGGCTCCTGGAAACAATCTCCCATGGATACCAAGGGCTAACTCTACCAAAGTTTGAATAAGCAGAGTTTATCTGTCAGTTGTCTTTCAAGTAAAAATGATATTTCTTGTAAAAAAAAAAAAGGCTGGCTCAGCTTGCAACTCAAAAAAATTGCACTAACATGTTTTCTCAAGTCAACCTTCATATTTTGGTATGCAGCAGACATGCTATATGTGTAGTTCCCATTTTATCACACAGAATATTCTAGAACATAGACTATTAGAAACACATGTACTTAAGGGTCTAGGTTTAATAACAAGTATTTGAATTTCTTTATCAAGGATATTGTTAAGTGAAACAGGCACGTTTTTCATATAAGTGCATGGTGGTAAAAAATAAATAAATACAGTCACTATTAGTACAATTTGGTGCTGCTGCCCTGATTTATGCTAAGTCACCAGCAGTTTTCTGCAGCATTGCTTTTGCATTATCAATGTAAATCTCAACACGGTAAAATGGTAAATAATATCTTAGTATATTTAAAAAATAATTTTGACCTGGATGCACTTCAACAATCTTGGGGACCCACGGGGATTTCTGAACCATGCTTTGAGAATGACTGTTAAAGAATATAGTTGAGTAATATCCAAGAGGAAATTAAAGTAACAAAAGCATCATGTACAAAATCTATTAGATTATAGTTATTTAATCATTTTGATTTAATTTTATCACACTTTTGGATATGGGTTTTTAGAATGCATTTCTTTCCTGCATTAATTTTTGCTTTAATTAACTTGTATTTTCATGTCTAGATGTACCCTGACATATGGAAAAATATCTATCAATACCATACTTTGACCTGCTCTCTTCCTTCTTTCAAAACACTAAGTTCCCCAAATAGGCAAAGTTGCCCTCCATATGTTTTATAAACTGAAACACAGATCTTCTAGACATAGTTAAATCGTGATAATTCAGCAGCCAGTGATCATAGGTACTTCACAGTAGCTGGGTGTTAGCTTTACCCTTGAGAAATTCAAGAAAATAAAGTGCAAGCCAAGGATTTTTTATACAGCTAAAGTGTCTTTCAAGCAGCAAGCCTATAAGTTTAAGCATAAAGAACTCAAGAATACCATAGAAAAGCTCATTCTCAGGAAATACATGAGAGGATGAATTTCATCACATCAAAGAGATAACTAGAGAGACTTCAGCCAAAGGAATGATGGTGAATATTTAATATATTTAACTGTAGAACTGAGACTAAAATAAGAGTGAGAATATAGGTGGGTAGAAGGGCAGCATGTAATTGTCATGTATTCTGATAGAGTATGAAGGATGAAACTGAAAGAGATGGATGACAGAGGGAGAGAAAGGGACAAGTAGAATGAGATTGTTGATTTTTGTATAGGTAAATGGTAGGTGACAAGTTATACTATTTAAAATTGACAAGACAGATAGTAAATGGTAAGTAAGAAGGGCAAACATAATAAAAGGTGTAAAAAAAGACAATCATTGGAACAAAGCCTTCTTAATTACAAAAGAAATTTTAAAAAATTAAAGACATCAAATGGAGAAACACAAGAAATCTAACATCATATACACAATAGTTATAAAACAAAATGCAGAGTTGTGATCAAACATATCTGTCATATCAATAAACATGAATAGGTTCAGTGAGCATATTTTTATAAAGATATTCAGATTGGCCCATAAAGCAAAGCTTATGAGCTATGCTATGCTAAAACTTAGTTTCGTTTCAAATAGTCACAAATACATAAATTGTAAGCATGCCAGATGTATGGAAACAATAAGAGAGTACGGGTTGATATCTTATTGTGAGGCTAAATAGAAATCAATTAGAAATGTAGTAAACAAGACAAAAAAAGGACATTTTATAAAATTAAACATCCATAAATCATAATGAAGACACAACAATTATGAATATCTATGCACCACTACAATAGGTTGAAACTAGAAAATAAGGTGTAAAGATGTAGGAGATGAAAGCCAGAATAAAGAGAATAATAATAAAATACTTTAACACAGTATTTTCAGTACAAGACAGGTGAAGTAGACTAAAATATGTAAAGACAGAATATTGAAACACCATAACCAATACAGCAGATCTCAGGATGTATATATTAAACACTACACCCTGATAAGACAGAAAATATCTTTTCCTCAATTAAATATGGAACATGGATCACATTGATTGATTATGTATTGACTTACAAAGTAGACAACGGTAAGTTCTATAAAATGAAGCTAATACATTGTCTGATAACACACACACACACACACACACACACACAGGCTTTAACGAAACAATTCTTGGCTGAACAGCAAAATACAATGAGAAAATACAGAAGTTCTGAAAAACAATGATAATGAAAACACTATCAGCATCGATGAGAATAAAAATAATGATCAGAGAAAAATCACCAGTCTTAAACACCTACATTATTTAAAGCAGTGATCAGAAGAAAGTGTATATATATGCATTAATATTCCATCAGCAAAATTTTAAAAAATACAATTGATTTAAACTTCCAATTCCAAAAGCTAGAAAAAGAACAACAAAGTAATATAAAAGAAAGTACAAGAAAATAAATAATAAAAATATACACAGAAATTAATGAGGCAGCATATAGAAAAAATAGAAAAATAGTAGATAAAATTAATGAATTAACATCTGGTACTTTGACTAGCATCAATAAAATAGAAAAACCAATAATAAAGTTAGTTAATAACATGTGGCCTTAATATTATGATTTACAAATGGCATGTGGCCTTTTAATTATGACACTACTCTCCTCTCAGTGATTTGGTGTAAACATTTTAGTGTCCTGAATATACCCTAATACTATCAGCTCACATTCTATTTACACATTCTTGACAGGCAGAAACAGCAAACATGTCTAATATATTTCTTTGAACTTGTGAGGGACCATCTAGCTCAGGTTACTGAATGATTTTAAATAAGTATAAACAAGCCCATTCAAATCAATCTGTTTTATTTTAAAGAACTTTGCAGGAAAATGAAGAACCTTCAATATAAAAATGAGAAAACAAGACAGATCTTAGAATCTCCTTTCTTTAATACCTAGAAAAACTAGGGGAAAAATAAAATTTAGGAAAGTATTAGCCAGTAGCAACTAACCAAAGAATAGTCTCTTGCCAGAAAATGCTGAGTGGTGTGTAGGAATGAAAAGGCAGAATCTGGGAAGGCTCAGCTTAGTAGCATCTCCAACCATACTACGTATCACAAAATTTTGCCAGGAAAAGAGAGATGAATCGCCAAAACCCTGAAAATTATCACCAAGTCCCCAGCACAGAGAAGTGGATGAACAATGAGCTTAGGCAGCCCCAGAAAAGTCATACTAAACCCTTGAGAGTGGCAGCTTTGGCTCATCGCTAGGAAGAGCTGACAGTTTCACTGAAAATAGGAAAAACAAAAAGTGCTCCCCATTTACTGGGGATCCAAGGTTAAGGAGGAGCAAAATCCAAAGCTGAGAGAGCCTTGTCATTGGAGTAAGACATACCTGGGTTTGGTTGAGTGAATGTTGGCAAAACAAAAGCAAAACAAAACCAAAAAAACATTTAAATCAGGGGTTTCCCTGGTGGCGCAGTGGTTGAGAGTCCGCCTGCCGATGCAGGGGACACGGGTTCGTGCCCCGGTCCGGAAGATCCCACATGCCGTGGAACAGCTAGGCCCGTGAGCCATGGCCGCTGAGCCTGCGCATCCAGAGCCTGTGCTCTGCAACGGGAGAGGCCACAACAGTGAGAGGCCCGCATACCGCAAAAAAAAAACAAAAAACATTTAAATCAAATCTCAAGAGAGAGAGCAAAACGTAGTCAATCAGGGCAGCAAATCTATCTGTGAAACAGCTCTATTTCTTTCCTCCAAAGGCCTAGAAAATTGGATAGAACTACTATTGCCCCATCTCTCAAACAGTAACTGGGATGAAGGGAAAAAAAGAGTATTCTAACTGATAAGGAGGGAGTCAAGGAAAATACTCCCACTATTTGGAGTCAATAGGAGTTGTGGACAGAATTGATCACACCACTGAACATGATGAAATGAAACAGCAAGACAATTTTTTTCTGGGAAAAATTCACTGTTATAGGTCATATTCCTCTAAAACTCCAACATGCCAAGCATATAAAATTTATTATTGCTGTTTACCACTTTCTCACTTCAGAAGAAAGGTAGAATTAAACACTTGCTAACTAAAGTTCTCAAAGCATCACATTGCCTATTATTTTCTTGGAAGGTTAAATTCACATGCTTCACAGTGTGATACTTGTGAAGTTCTTGTTAAGTTTTTCCTACTCCAGATTGTTCTTTATTGTTTCTACTAAAGGAGGAGAGGAACATACCTACTGAGGTGGTCTCAAAGGACGCTTGCATTAATTATGAGTTGTCACTATCAAACGTGCTTGCCCTTTCACTGGTTCAGAATACCTTTGTCATTGGAAACAGATGCATATGGATGGTGACAAAAACCTCTGTTTTCACTCTCTCCACAGGGTGAGGGAGAGTGGTGGGTGGGGTGTCAGCAACTACAGATCTGCTTGGGCCTCTGAACTGAAGAAGACAACGCACACATAGAGGCCATGTGTGGGTGTTTTGTCATTGTGTTTGGAGTAGAGAGTAAATGGGCAGTAAAAATTGCTTTGACCAGCCTCCAGGTCTCTTGGTGTCCCAAAATTTATGTTTTGGTTGTATTAAAAGAATAAAAATTAATCCTACTCTAGAGAAGATATTTATCTTACAACATGATATATAGCTATGATTAAGAGTAGAAAGAAGACTGTCTTTTCTCCATTGTATATTCTTGTCCCTTTGTCCAAGATTAATTGACCGTAGGTGTGTGGGTTTATTGTTAGGCTTTCTATTCTGTTGCATTGATCCATATGTCTGTTTCTGTGCCAGTACCATGCTGTTTTGATTACTGTAACTTTGTAGTATTGTCTGAAGTCTGGGAGGGTTATGCCTCCATCTTTGTTCTTTTTCCTCAGGATTGCTTTGGAATTCTGGGTCTTTTATGGTTCCATGTAAATTTTAGGATTATTTGCTCTAGTTCTGTGAAAAATGTCATGGGTAATTTGATAGGGATAGCATTAAATCTGTAGATTGCTTTGGGTAGTATTGCCTTTTTTTTTTTTTTTTTTGCGGTACGCGGGCCTCTCACTGTTGTGGCCTCTCCCGTTGTGGAGCACAGGCTCAGGACACGCAGGCTCAGCAGCCATGGCCCACGGGCCCAGCCGCTCCGCGGCATGTGGGATCCTCCCGGACCGGGGCACAAACCCGTGTCCCCTGCATCAGCAGGCGGACTCTCAATCACTGCACCACCAGGGAAGCCCCTGTACTGCCATTTTAACAATATTAATTCTTCCAATACAAGAGCATGGGATATTTTTCCATTTCTTTAAATCATCTTCAATTTACTTTATTAATGTTTTATAGTTCTCAGCATGTAAGTCTTTTGCCTCCTTGGTCAGGTTTATTCATAAGCGTTTTGGGGGGTTTTTTTTTGGATGCAATTTTATTTTATAATTTTTTATTTTTATTTATTTTATTTTTGGCTGTGTTGGGTCTTCGTTGCTGCATGTGGGTTTTCTCTAGTTGCAGCAAGCAGGGGCTACTCTTCGTTGTGGTGCACAAGCTTCTCATTGCAGTGGCTTCTCTTGTTGTGAAGCACAGGCTCTAGGTGTGCGGGCTTCAGTAGTGGTGGCACGTGGGCTCAGTAGTTGTGGTGCATGGGCTTAGTTGCTCTGCAGCATGTGGGATCTTCCCGGACCAGGGCTTGAACCCATGTCCCCTGTGTTGGCAGGCAGATTCTTAACCACAACACCACCCGGGAAGTTAAAAGGCATTGTTTTTTTACATTCCCTTTCTCATATTTCATTGTTGGTGTAAAGAAATGCAACTGATTTCTGTATGTTAACCTTGTGTCCTGCTACCTTGCTGAATTCATTTACAAGTTGTGGTAGTTTTTTTTTTTGCAGCACACGGGCCCCTCACTGCTGCGGCCCCTCCCGCTGCAGAGAACAGGCTCTGAACGCGCAGGCCCAGTGGCCACGGCTCACGGGCTTAGCTGCTCCGCGGCACGCGGGATCCTCCCGGACCAGGGCATGAACCCACATCCCCTGCAGCGGCAGGCGGACTCTCAACCACTCTGCTACCAGGGAAGCCTGGTAGCAGGGAAGTTGTGGTAGTTTTTGTGTGGAGTCTTTAGGGTTTTCCTTTTTTTTGCTGTACGCGGGCCCCTCACTGTTGTGGCCTCTCCCGTTGCGGAGCACAGGCTCCAGACGCACAGGCTCAGCGGCCATGGCTCATGGGCCCAGCCGCTCCGTGGCATGTGGGATCCTCCTGGACCGGGGCACGAACCCATGTCCCCTGCATCAGCAGGCGGACTCTCAACCACTCTGCTACCAGGGAAGCCCAGTTGTGGTAGTTTTTGTGTGGAGTCTTTAGGGTTTTCTTTATATAGTATCATATCATCTGCATAAAATGACAATTTTACCTCTTCCTTTCCAATTTGGATACCTTTTATTTCTTTTTCTTATCTGATCGCTGTGGCTAGGACTTCCAATACTATGTTGAGTAGAAGAGGTGAGAGTGTACATCCTCGTCTTCTTCCAGATTTTAGCGGGAAGGCTTTCAGCTTTTCACAATTGAGTATTACATTGACTGTGAGTTTATCATAAACAGCTTATATTATCTTGAGATATGTTCCCTCCATACCCACTTTGGTAAGAATTTTTATCATGAATGGATGTTGAATTTTGTCAAATGCTTTTTCTGCATCTATTGAGAGGATCATGTGGTTTTTGGCTTTTCTTTTGTTTATGTGGTGTATCACATTGATTGATTTGTGTATGTTTAGCCATCCTTGTGAACTTAAGATGAATCCCACTTGGTCGTGGTGTATGATTTTTTTTTTTTATGTGTTGTTCAATTCAGTCTGCTAATATTTTGTTGAGAAATTTTGCATCTATATTCATTAAAGATATTGACCCATGATTTTCTTTTTTGGTGGTGTCTTTGGTTTTGGTATCAGGGTGATCGTGACTTCATAGAATGCTTTTGAGAGTGTTCCCTCCTCTTCAATTTTTTGGAAGAGTTTGAGAAGGATCAATATAAATTCTTCTTTGTTTGTTTGGTAGAATTCACCTGTGAAGCCCTCTGGTCCTGGACTTTTGTTTGTAGGGAGTTTTTAAATTACAGATTCTACTTCTCTTCTAGGCTGTATGTTTCTGGAAACTTGTCCATTTCTTCTAGGTTGTCAAATTTGTTGGCATATAATTTGTCATAATCAAGAAAGAGATTTTTAGCCCAATATTTTTCCATGAAAATAAATAAATACAAAGTAATACTAGATTTTTTATAGCTACATCATTATGTAAATATCCATGTAAACAAATATATGGAAGTTGGATTGAAAGGATTGTAGTAAATACACAAGATTGGGTGGCTGTGGTTGGGAGGGTGATGAGTTGAAGTTATTGGGATGAAAGGGAAAACTATAAAGATAATTAAATACCAAACAAAGAAGGATCCTGGCAGAGACAATGCTAATTGAGTGCTTGTGGGCTATGAGTTGAGGAATGTGAGCAGCTCATTTCTGGGCACCTGCAGTTAAAAAAATGTTGGGAATAGTGTTTTCCGGAAAAGCTTCACTGAGAGACAGTTATGTCCACACTGGAGGAGATGAAAGAGAGAGCCATGCAGATACCTGGGGGGAGAATTGTCCATACAGAACAAAATGTTTTTAAGGAGAAATGAGCCCCCCACATCCAATGAAAAGGGGGCTAGTGTGGCAAGGAAGAGCAGAGGTGAGGAGGTCAGAGGAGGAACAGGAGCCTAGGAGAACACATCATGAACTTTGCCTCCTATTGAAAGTGGTGTGGGACATTGTTGGAGGGTTTTGAGCCAAGGAATGCAACAGTCTGACTTAAGTTTTAAAAGGTTCATCCCAACTACTCTTTTGAGACTATTCTGCAGGGAAGAAAATCAGAAGAAGGAAGAACTGATGGGTATTTATTGCAGTTATCCAGGGAACAGATGATGATGTCTCAGACCAGGTTTAGGGTCCAGTGCAGTGAGAAGTGCTTAGATGATACATATATACACAGTAATAGTATTAAAATACAATCATCAAATTAATAATGATTACTTTGGGGATGTGGGAGAAGGATGTAATTGGGGAAGGGTTCCATAATTGGCTTCATCTGAATTTATGTTTTATTTCTTAAGCTGGCCTGTCATTACATGAGTGCTTACTATGTATTATTTATACTCCATTAAACCTACCTAAAGTATTTTAAATTTTTAGAAAACAATATTGAGTAATTTTGACATTTATTTGTTCATTACATCTAGGGTGCAATTTTTTAACATGATATTTACTCAACTATACCTATATAAGGCAGTATCTTTCACTGTTGAGAGAAAAATAACAACACAAACTAACTTAAAAGAAAAGAATGTTTATAGGTTGCTATAATTGAGAAGTTCATAGCTGGAAATAGCCTCAGGAAATACCAGCCTCCAGCCTGTTCTAGATTCTCAACTCTTTTCTCAATTTTCTTTGCAAGTTAGCCTTGTACTCAGGCTGTTCCATGAGGCTGGGGACAGAGCTCCCAGCTGTTCTGGGACCTACTTTCAAGCTCTTGACTGAAAGGAAAGAGCGAATATGTCTCAAATATCCTCAGTGAAGGACTCTGCTTTTTCCTACGTGGGTCAGATGCCCACCACTGGAACAATCACTGTGGCAAAGAAAATGAAATATGGTGGTTTTCAACCTAACAGACTCATTTGGATTTGGGGGCAAACATTCCCAGTGTAGTGGTAGAAGAAGACAAGGGATACTGGAAAGATAAAATAAGAGATTTATGTTAGAATATATCTGTGTATACTTTCATAAATGTACTGAAATCCATGAATCTGAATGGAGCAGTCAGGGATATGGCAAAAGAAACACACACACACACACACACACAAAAACCCTCTTAAATAGATGCTAGAAAATTTTCTACTAAGTATTAAAGGGAATATTTTTAAATAGATGAAGAATGTAACTAATAAGAATAATAAAAAAAGGATGGTAACTACTTATTACAATAAAACGGTAGAAGAGTTTTGCTTGGAATGAAATACAGAACACGGTGCTAGAATAAATTTCTGAAATGTGTTTTGATATTCTATAATAACGTGAAAAAAGTTTCAAAGTTCATCAAGTATTAATGGATAATTCATTTAGCGTATCATTTTCAAATGTGGCACGGGGACTATTTCCAGAAATTCAACATTTTATTCTCTTTTATTTCAGCTTCTTCTGGCTAAACATATATCACCACAATAGATTTACAATCTTGGATGCACTGCATTGTCAGTTCTCTTAAAACTGACATAGACAGTCCGTATGGTTAAGAAAAAAAAAAAATAATAAAACAAGTTATTGTAAAGAAGATGCTGTTTTAACCCAATCAAAAAATAGGCAGAAGATCTAAATAGACCTTTCTCTAAAGAAGACACACAGGTGGCCAACAGGCACATTTAACATCGCTAATTGTTAGAGATGCAAATCAGAACTACTATGAGGTAACCCCTCACACCAGACAGAATGACCATCATCAAAAAGTGTACAGATAATAAATGCTGGAGAGGGTGTGGAGACAAGGGAACCCTCCCACACTGTAGGTGGGAATGTAAATTGATGCAGCCACTACAGACAACAGTATGGAGGTTCCTTAAAAAACTAAAAATAGAGTTACCATATGATCCAGCAATCCCACTCCTGGGCACATATTTGAGAAAGGTGAAAACTGTAATTCAAAAAGATACATGCACCCTAATGTTCATAGTAGCATTATTTACAATAGCCAAGACATGGAAGCAGCTTAAATGTCCATTGACAGATGATTGCTTTAAAAAGATGTGATACACACACACACACACACACACACACACACACACAATGGAATATTACTCAGCCACAAAGAAGAATGAAACATTGTCATTTGCAACAATATGGATGGACCTAGAGAATATCATACTAAGTCAGACAGGGAAAGACAAACATTATATATCATTTATATGTGGAATCTAAAAAATAATACAAATGAATCTATATACAAAACAGAAATAGACTTAGACATAGAAAACTAATTTATGGCTACCAAGGGGGAAAGGGAGGGGGGAGGGATAAATTAGTAGGTTGGGATTAACATATACACACTACTATATATAAAATAGATAAGCAAAAAGGATTTACTGTACAACATGGGGAACTATACCCAATATCGTGTAATAACCTATAGTGAAAAATAATGTGAAAAAATATATACATGTATAACTGAATCACTTTGCTGTATACCTGAAACTAAGACAATATTGTAAATCAATTTATATTTCAGTTTTTAAAAAAGATGTTGTTTTGCAGGATGAAGGATATGCAGTCATAGATATAGCAATTCCTTTATATTAAAACAGGATTATAAATCATAATATAACAAAGATGATTAACTTATATTAAAATGTTTGGGAACATGATCTTCATCTTACCTTAAAAAGATGATATTATTGGGATACGGGCTTCCTTGGTGGCTCAGTGGTTAAGAATCCACCTGCCAATGCAGGTGACATTGGTTCGAGCCCTGGTCTGGGAAGATCCCACATGTCACAGAGCAACTAAGCCCGCATGCTGCAACTACTGAGCTCATGCGCCGCAACTACTGAAGCCAGCTTGCCTAAAGCCCGTGCTCTGCAACAAGAGAAGCCACCACAATGAGAAGCCCATGCACTGCAACAAAGACTAGCCCCCTCTTGCTGCAACTAGAGAAAGCCCGCATGTAGCCACAAAGACCCAACGCAGTCAAAAGTAAAATATAAATAAATAAATAAATAAATAGATAGATAGATAGATAAATAGATAAATATTTTTAAAAAGCTTTTAAAAATCAGACCCCCCCCAAATAAAATACTTAGGAATAAATTCTCTGACATAAATAATATCAGTGTTTTCTTAGGTCAGTCTCCCAAGGCAAGAGACATAAAAGCAAAAATAGGCAAATGGGACCTAATCAAACTTACAAGCTTTTGCACAGCAAAGGAAACCATAAACAAAATGAAAAGGCAACCTATGGACTGGGAGAAAATATTTGCAAACAATGTGACCCACATGGGCTTAACTTCCAAAATATACAAACAACTCATACAGCTCAGTAACAACAACAAAACATCCCAGTTGAAAAATGGGCAGAAGACCTAAGAAGATATTTCTTCAAAGAAGGCATACAGATGGCCAATAGGCACATGAAAAGATGCTCAACATCACTAATTATTCAAGAAATGCAAATCAAAACTACACCAGTCAGAATTGCCATCATTAAAAAGTCTACAAATAACAAATGCTGGAGAGGCTGTGGAGAAAAGGGAACCCTCCTACACTGTTGGTGGGAATGTAAGTTGGTGCAGTCCCTGTGGAAAACAGTATGAAGGTTCCTCAGAAAACTAAAAATAGAGTTGCCACATGATCCAGCAATACCACTCCTGGGCATATATCTGGACAAAGCTATAATTCAAAAAGATACATACACCCCAGTATTCATTGCAGCACTATTCACAATAGCCAAGGTATGGAAACAACCTAAATGTACATCAACAGATGAATGGATAAAGATGCGGTACATATATACAATGGAATACTACTCAGCCATAAAAAAGAATGAAATAATGCCATTTGCAGCAACAAGGATACAACTGTAGATTATCATACTAAGTGAAGTAAGTCAGAAAGAGAAAAACAAATACCATATGATATCACTTACATGTGGAATCTAAACTATGACACAAATGAACCTATCTATGAAACAGAAACAGAATCACAGACATAGAGAACAGACTAGTGACTGCCAAGGGGGAGAGGTTTGGTGAACAGATCGAGTGGGAGGTTGGGGTTAGTAGCTGTAAGCGTTTATATATAGAATAGATAAACAACAAGGTCGTACTGTATAGCACAGAGAACTATATTCAGTATCCTATGACAAACCATAATGGAAAAGAATATAAAAAAGTAGAATGTATATATATGTATAACAATCACTTTGCTGTACAGCAGTAATTAACACAACATTGTAAATCAACTATACTTCAATAAAAAAATCTCTTGTTACTCATTTCCTTCCCACTCAAAGTTATGTTTTTGAAATCTACTGATTTTCTTATATGAAAATCTAGGTCACTTTTTTCTGACAGCTGCAATAGTATTCCTTTACCTGCATATCATGTGATTTATTTATGCATTCTTCAGCAATGGACACATATATTGACTCCAACTTTTCACAGCCACAGCCACACACACAAACACACACACACACACTATACACAAACTGGAAAGCATTACTTTACTAATGCCTTTGTAAGTTTTTACATACCAAATAATTTATGTTTCATCAGTAGTATTTAATGTCTTATTTTTGCCTTTAGCTTAAGAAAGCAATTATTCTTAATTGTCCTTGAGGAAAAAAAACCTTCAATGATATAAGCTAAGAAATGCTTCCCTGTATTCCCCTCCATCTCTTCACCTCAGTCATTTGAGCTCCAGTCTGGTGAGGAGATAGAACTTAACAAGATCATTACAATACAGTGTGGTTAATGCGATGATAGGGGTGCTGAGGGTACAAAGAGAAGACTTCCCTAACAGAGACAGTAGGAGTGCCACAGATAGCTTCTTGGAAGAGGTAAGGTGAGGAGTGGGCCTCAGAGGATGAATAGATGTCTTCCGAGATAAAGCCATTTGAGAAGTGGTGAAAAGAAAACAGCATGAGCAAACGTAAGCAGTTTTGATATAACAGGATATAGAATGGGAGAGGGAACATGCCAGGAGATAAACTGGAGAAGCAGAAGGAGGGGCTTGTTGTATTAGAACCTTGCTAGAGTCAGGTAGCCAATAGGGGTCCCCAGAAATGTTTTATACTGAAGAGTGACAAAGCCAGATTAGACAGTGCCATCAAAGATGATTTTGAAGATGATGATATTATAGGCTAAGAGAACAATTAGGAAACTAGGAAGTTTTCTCGGTGAGCTGTGATGAAAACCTAAAATTGGGCAGTCACTGGGATGGAAAAGAGGGAAGACATTTAAAAAATACTTGAGATAAAATCTTCAAGAATTTGACAATTGCCTAAGTGAGGAAATGAGAAAGTGATTGGAAGACTAATGCAACCAAACTTGAACTATAAAATATAGGAAGAGGAAGAGTTTATAGGTTAAGAGCTGTAGTCTTCCATTCTATCCTCTAGCAAAACAAAACAAAACTACACTAAAATCTGATACATTGGGTTGGCCAAAAAGTTCGTTCGGGTTTTCCATCGCATCTTACGAAATAATTTTTTGCATAAATATTCACTTCAATTTCACAGGTGTATTACTAGGCTTGATTTTTCCTTTAGTAAGGTACATAGCTAGTGGGAAGCAGCCACATAGCACAGGGAGATCAGCTCGGTGCTTTGTGACCACCTGGAGGGGTGGGATAGGGAGGATGGGAGGGAGGGAGATGCAAGAGGGAAGAGATATGGGGACATATGTATATGTATAACTGATTCACTTTGTTATAAAGCAGAAACTATCACACTATTGTAAAGCAATTATACTCTAATAAAGATGTAAAAAAAAAGTCAATGTCTTGATTCAAAAAATATTTATTGTGTGGGTATTTTCTAGAAGTCTCAGTGCTAGACATTGGGAATATCATAAATATTATAATATATATTTTAGAGGGTTATTGTAAGAATGGAGCTGCCAAATTTTTAAAGATCCCAGCAAAATGTTTAGCAAATAAATGTCAGTTGTAATGTTGCTGTGGTTATTGCTGTTAAGGAGGATATGTTGGGTTTTTTGAGAGGATGAGTCATCAAGTAGAATGGATAATATGTATATGTATATATATTTTCTTTATTCAATAGCAACAATGTCACAATAAAACATGTAAGGTAAAGCCCTGTTACTGCTACTTAGTATTTCATACACCAGTGATAGTTGTCTGCACTTCAGAGGGTTATGTAAATTACAGAAATCACAGTGGTATGTTATTTAATGGATAAGAAGAATCTTCTGTGATAACAGTCTAAAATTGCATTTGCTTGGTGCAGGAAAATACTCAAATGCAAAAGATGACGAGTAGATAGCAAAGCATATTTTTAACATAAAAGATTTAAATAGGCTAATGCTTCTTTTCTACAGCTGTATTGTCGCAAAGAAAATAGTAGAATACACTGATTTTTTAGAGACTAACAGTCACTTAATAAGGAAGCAGTGTGGACTTTCCTCAGAGTGTATTATCTCATGTCTGGGTTACTTTCTTACCTGTAAAATTGGTTCCTTTAGGGAAAGTGTTACTTGGTTGAGCAAGGGCTACTTTTGGGAAATGTGCTGTTTTTGTGGGGGGTTTTTTGGTCAGTTCTACTCTTTTTTACTTAAATGTAGGGTTTTTTTTCCTGTAGAAAGTTATGTAAATTTCCAAATGACTTTCTGGATAAAATAAATCAGAATGTTTCAGTTAGAGAAAGTAACTAATAATCTAAATGGTAGAAAAATGAATTATCTTCAATGAATTTTGCATTGTTCAAAATTCTGAAATTTATTTCTTGCTGGGCATTTAGAAAATTCATTTCAACTTTTGAGTGAAGTGAAAAAAAGGTTAAAACGACTTGGTAGCTTGAATTCTACAGCATTTTTTCCCCAGAGATTTTGTATTTTATTGTTATTGGTTACAGTTAAATTTCTTAAAAGTGAAAAAGCTCCCTGTGTATAGCATTGGTGCTATCAGAATATCTTTAATGAGTATGTTAAACAGAGTACTTAGTTGCAATAACTATTACTAAAAAAGTTTTAAGAGAATGGATATTCATAATAATTTAGGGTAATAATAGGAAATTATTTATTACAAACTGCCACTTTTTTCTCATACTTGTTAACACTGTTTGATCATTATCCCTCATTTTTTATTTTCTCATATATCAAAAGGTTGAATCATTTTACATAATTTTATGACTTCTTTTTCAAAAATCAATTCTCCTTTGGCCCAGCTCTTCATTTCCCCAAACCCTTAATAAAATTGCCAAGAAAAATCTGTCAACCCTTTTTATCTGTTTCTTTGGTTCTTTATATTCATATTTCTCATAATAATTTTGTGTTGCCTTCATAATTTATTGACATTTAAATTTTGGTAGATGAAGAGTTAGCCTTCCTCCTCCTTGACATATAGTTATGTCACAATCTTGATTAAACTAATGTTTGGAATTTACATTAATGTGACTGACTAATATTGTTCACTTCTGAGACCATTGGGTATTTCATGGAGTTCTTTACTTAAAGATTTCTTTTGTGTTTTATCCTCAAGTTATTAATTACTGTGTTTTACAATTTGCTTTGCTTTCTACGTACCTATTCCTAACTGTTCCCAAAATTTCCAAGAGTACTTAACCCGTCTGAAGACCATTTTTCACTTGGCTAGATACTGACACCTGTCAATTCCTCTTTTCCTTCCCACACTAACACCTCACTCGTCATCCACTTGCAGCTAGGACTCACCATGTCTGATCAGATTTTCCCATGTGTTTTCTCTGCCTGCTGCATGACTACTGTCCTTAGAATCTCCTCATTTTACCATTGACGTCCCCACTCTTCTTTTCTCTACCCTTCTTGTCTCTTGGCTCCCAAGTTGTGTGTGTGTGTGGGGGGGTCAGTGTATGGTTTATTCTCTATGTTGGTGGAACATACCCTCAAGTAACTTCCAGATAGGTAGCATGGAGACCTAAATTTTTTTGAGAACTAGACATACCAAAATGATTTTATTCAACCCTTATACTTAATAGATAGTTTGTGGATAGAATTTTAGTTTATACTCTCTTCCACTTGGAATTTCAAGGGCATTACACACCATCTTTTAAGTGTCTATTATTGCTGTTGAGACATCGTATGGATTCTTATCCTTCCTCCTTTGTGTGTAATGTATTTTAATTAGGTTTATAGGAATATCGGAATCTTCTTTATATCTCTTGCTGTTTTGAGTACAGTAATTTTATGGACATTTTTAATATCAGATAGAACAAGATTTAAAATGGTTTTATAAGCCACATACTACCTATAATGTAATTGATATTAACCTTAGTTAACTGGCCATAATCATCAACAATGTTATTTTTCTTTCCAATAGTTGCAGCTGGTTTTATAAATTTATTTTTCATGCAATGGCACTGTAACCATTAATGTTAAAAAATCTTGTAAAGTACAATAGGCAAGAGTCAGTTGATATTAGATTACATATCTGTAGATTTTAACCCACACTGTTTAATTAGTTGACTCTGGGTGAATGGTGTCATTGTTCTATGTCTCTGTTTCCATAACTTTAAAATCGAAATCATTATTCTATATTTATATCCCCTACTGTTTTGTGACAATGAACCGGATAATGTAAAGGCATTCAGAACAAAGTAAAACTATATACCGGTAATATTTATATGTCTTGTTTTGTTAATTTTCTACAACTATGCTAAGAGAATATTCTTAGTTTATATTCATTCACTACACTTTGCTATGTTTTAATGTCCTTATCCTGATTCAAAAGCCTCTCTCCCAAAAATAAATCAGAGCACCAATTCCCAACGCAAGCAGTTTGGGGACTTCTAGGCAAAGAAGACATTTTCAAAAAATATTAAAAACTGTCATTAGAGATATCAATCTCTGAAAGTCTAAAATATTCTGGGCTTAAATTTAGCAATTGCCAATTCTTTGATGTGTGCTTAAGGCTAAGAAACAGTCAAGATCTATTCCAGAAATTTAATTCATTTTTAGTGGTCAATTAATAATCTCCAGTGATGAATCTGGCTCACAGTAAAGACCCAGAATTATTTTTTATTTCAATAATAGACAATTTTTAGGATATGCTTTCAATGTTAAATTCTCAGTGAGTAATCCAGGACTAGAACTCAGTAGCACTGAATTTTAAACTCAGGCCATTTAGTAAAGCATAATAAGGTCTAGAAAAGACATCCTTCATAGAGGGGAGGCATTACTATACAAGGGATCACATCAGATTTATTCTGGGAAGAAGAGTAGCTTGAAATACTGTAATAAATATATGTATCATCTTTTCAAAACAAACTAGAAAATGTAGGACCTTAAAAACATCTTTTCTGGTGGAATGCCAAAGGCAGAAAAAGAAACCATTTTAGAAAACATGAGTTTAAAAGTCTTGGGGAGGGCTTCCCTGGTGGCGAAGTGGTTGAGAGTCCGCCTGCCGATGCAGGGGACACGGGTTCGTGCCCCGGTCCGGAAGATCCCACATGCCGTGGAACAGCTAGGCCCGTGAGCCATGGCCGCTGAGCCTGCGCATCCAGAGCCTGTGCTCCGCAACCGGAGAGGCCACAACAGTCAGAGGCCCGCGTACAGCAAAAAAAAAAAAAAAAAAAGTCTTGGGGAAGATTAGGTCAGAAGTACTTACTTACATGATATAGGCGATGACTGGGACAATGACCGCTAGCATTTATTGACTATGTGCCAGCCACAGTGCCAAGCTCCTTACACTCGTTATTTCCATCAACCATTGCAACACATTAATAAGGTAAATACTATTGTTATTCTTACTTTTGTAGACTAGGAATCAGATACTCAGAGAATATGAGTAACTTGTCTAATATCATACATATAAAAATTGTCATGTGCACATTGGCATATAAAGATATACCATGTCCATGAGTAAGAAAATATTTTATGTAATGATATCAATTCCCTCAAAGTTATATTAGAATTTTAACATCTTCAGTGGAGTGTAATTGCTTTACAATGGTGTGTTAGTTTATCCTGTATAACAAAGTGAATCAGCTATACATAAACATATATCCCCATATCTCCTCCCTCTTGAGTCTCCCTCCCACCCTCCCTATCCCACCCCTCTAGGTGGACACAAAGCACCGAGCTGATCTCCCTGTGCTATGCGACTGCTTCCCACTAGCTATCTATTTTACATTTGGTAGTGTATATATGTCAGTGCCACTCTCTCACTTCATCCCAGCTTACCCTTCCCCCTCCCTGTGTCCTCAAGTCCATTCTCTACGTCTGCATCTTTATTCCTGTCCTGCCCCTAGGTTCTTCAGAACCATTTTTGTTTGTTTGTTTTTAGATTTCATATATATGTGTTAGCATATGGTGTTTATTTTTCTCTTTCTGACTTACTTCACTCTGTATGATAGTCTCTAGGTCCATCCGCCTCATTACAAATAACTCAATTTCATTTCTTTTTATGGCTGAATAATATTCCATTGCATATATGTGCCACATCTTCTTTATCCATTCATCTGTCAATGTCAAGTTGCTTCCAAGTACGGGCTATTGTAAATAGAGCTGCAATGAACATTGTGGTACATGACTCTTGCAGCGCAAGAGGGTTCCCTTTTCTCCACACCCTCTCCAGCATTTATTGTTTGTAGATTTTTTTGATGATGGCCATTCTGACCGGTGTGAGGTGATATCTCATTGTAGTTTTTTTTTTTTTTTTTTTTTTTTTTTGCGATATGTGGGCCTCTCACTGTTGTGGCCTCTCCCGTTGCAGAGCACAGGCTCCGGACGTGCAGGCTCAACGGCCATGGCTCACGGGCCCAGCCGCTCCACGGCATGTGGGATCTTCCCAGACCGGGGCACGAACCCGTGTCCCCTGCGTCGGCAGGCGGACTCTCAACCACTGCGCCACCAGGGAAGCCCTCATTGTAGTTTTGATTTGCATTTCTCTAATGATTAGCGATGTTGAGCATTCTTTCACGTGTTTGTTGGTAATCTATATATCTTCTTTGGAGAAATGTCTCTTTAGATCTTCTGCCCATTTTTGGATTGGGTTGTTTGTTTTTTTGATATTGAGCTGCATGAGCTGCTTGTAAATTTTGAAGATTAATCCTTTGTCAGTTGCTTCATTTGCAAATATTTTCTCCCATTCTGAGGGTTGGCTTTTCATCTTGTTTATGGTTTACTTTGCTGTGCAAAAGCTTTTAAGTTTTATTAGGTCCCATTAGTTTGTTTTTGTTTTTATTTCCATTCTCTAGGAGGTGGGTCAAAAACGATCTTGCTGTGATTTATGTCATAGAGTGTTCTGCCTATGTCTTCCTCTAAGAGTTTTATAGTGTCTGGCCCTACTAAGGTTTTTTTTAATATTAAAAAAATAAAATAAATGGGTAAAAACAGTCTAATTTATAAAAAAACTGAAAATAAAGTGAGAATAACAATGAGACTGGCACTGACAGATACAAATAGACTGAAAGGTCAATGAAATATTCCATAAAGTTCATTACCTGCCATGAATATTCTTGAAATTTTTGAGTATGATTGATATGGTATTTCATATTAGTGAGGAAAGGAAAGCTTATTCAACAAATGTTTCCAGGAAAATTTCTTGACTATTACCTCATCACATGGAATAAGCAAAATTTATTTAAATAATTCAATATTACCTTTCACACCACAAAAGAGCTAGAAGAAAATAGAAATTATGTACTTAATATCTTCTGTGTGTGTAAAGAATATCTAAATAAAGATTAAAGAAGAAATGATAAATAAAATTACTTATACATTTGATCCCTCATATTTCTGTATCTAAGTTTAGGGATAAAAGTCAGGGATTTAAATTGTCAGTTTAAAAGGACTGGATACAACCCTTTGTTCACATGTTATGTTACTCACACCCTGGACTGAACGACCGCCCTCTGCACTGTTCATTCTTAGTAACCTCAACAACTTGTAACTCCTGGGAGGCAGCAGTGTGCTGGTTAAAAGTATGGACTTTAGTAACAGACACAACTGGGTTTGGGTCTTGACTTTGCCCCTAATGGCACTAAAATCCTCTGATTTTCCATCTCCCTGTATGACTTGCAGGGGGAAAAAAGTCTATTAGATGTTACTGAGATTTTTCTTGTATTGGTGGTTGGAGCTTGGAAGAGATAATGCTCCTCTCTGCTCCTGGTTCATGTTAAGTGCTCCACAAATGTTACTACCTCACGACTCTGCATAATTGAGACTTATATCCTGAACTGTAGATTCACAGTCCACCTATATAATATGCATTGTTTCTACTTGGATAGCCTATATTTACTTCAATCCTTGAAAAGTCCTAAGAGGGGATTTGAATAAAAAAGAGGTCTACCTTTTCTCTTCCATAGAAAATTCAATATTGTTACATATTAATACTGTCTAAATTCCTCATTAACATTTAATAGCTTCGCACTTTCACAGAAGTATTGAACTCCCTTGTCTGACCTAACTTTGTACAAGTTAGATCCAATTTCTCTTCTTCCTGGCGCACTTTGCTCCAGTTGCACTGAATTACCTTTCCCCTACATACCCCTAATCTTTTCTTCCATTTGTATCTTTCCTCAGATTGTTCCCTCAGTCTGGAATTTGCCTCTCCCATTGACACATGTTTAGAGCTTGTCCACCTTCCAAAGCAGTAACCACCTGTTACCTCTCTCACAAAACCATGCCCCCTGACTCCTACAGATTTAGCAATGCTTTCAAATCCCAAAGCACATAATTTGCTCTCTCACTTATGAATTTTCATCCTAATTCTTCCTTGCATTGCTGTTATTAAAGGTGATAAAATAGTTAACAAGGGCTATGGCACAGTCTCCAACCAATGCCATTGCTCAATAACTACATACTGGTTAAGCATGCATGCCTACTGGTTGATGATGAGACAGGACCACACTAGATCGTAAGCTCCCTCAGATCCACGTATATATTAAATTGACCTCTATACCATTCAAATTTTTAACCCAATGTCTTGCACATAATAGACATACTCATATTGACCACTAAGCAACTTAAAAAATATAAAAAAAGAAAATGATGTATCAGTCAAATTAGGGCAACAAGCTTACAAACAACTAAACATATTCAGTCGACGGAAAACAATTTTACAGTATAATGTGAACGGTGGTTGGTTTTTAAAGACAATATGTGTAGGACAAATAATCAAATGACACAAAAGAATCCACTAATCACATTATTTTTGACAATACCCTGACCTCGAAATTGAGGTAAAAATCAGATAACATCACAATTCCTTGTTAATTTTAACAACACATCTACAATATAACTAGGTTGTCAATAAATTTTATCTATTGTCAGCTTTATTAAAATGGAACAAAATACAGATGCTTTTTAATTTAAAAATTAACTCCTGGAAAGACCATTCTTGACCTCGGTAAAATGAAGAGAATTAGGAAACTACCATAATAATAAAAGAGGAAGTGATAGGAGACACAAAAAAGGCATTACGTATTTAATTTGAAAGTTCCTTGGTTTAATTAGAAACAGAGCCTGAAGAAATGGGAATGTCTGGAGTCGTCATGAATTTTTCTTCAGGAACAAGAGTGGTAACTATCATCTGAGTTGTGGGAACTCTGCTGGGAGCTCCTGAAGGCCAAGGATTATGCCACATTCCAAACTGCATCCCCAGCGCTAATCCTAGTGCCCTTAGCCACAGCATTTGCTGAGGGACTCTCTGGATGCCCTAGTAACAGTTGCTATTCTGTTCTAGTTGGGGGGTCTTCCAGAATGGTTTTGTATTTTTGCCTTTGCAAGCTAATTTTTAAACAACCCAGTTGGACAGGGAAATGAGGAAATTAAATGAGTATTTTACATAGAGCACTTGGATATTCCAATCTACAAACCTCTAGAGAGATAACTATCATTTACTCCATTTTCTTTTCCCTATTAAAAAAGAGAAAATACTTGGAGAAAATACTTTTAAAAACCATTTTTTGTGTATTTATCAAAATAAGACAACAAGATAGAGGACTCCAATCCTGGGGCCTAGATTTTTCTTGGTTTAATTCAGGAAGTCATTTCTGTTGTACACTTGCTTCATGGACTTTGCAAAATATGTCCATTCACCTAACAAGGATTCAAACTAATAACTGTTAGATCTATGTATGAAATATATACCTACATAAAATAGACTTGAGATGCCAGTTAAAATGAGATTTTTGTGGTTATTATAGATTTCCATTATTTCTACATAAATTGTTATGCTTTTTTTAAAACCCACTTCCAATAATATACTAAATCAAATCTTGTTCTCTACCCTAAACCCCTCCACACCACATCCTTAGTGATGTGCTTTCACACACTCAAGTATCTGAACACATGTGTGAGTAGACCCTAGCATATTTCTACAGTAGTTGAGGTTTATTTGTTCTGGCCCACTGAAAATTGAAATTGAGTAATTAAATTCAGGCTTCCAAAGATACTTAAGAGAATAAATGATGTATTAGGGTTATTTGTTCTTTAAATGCATGCAGCCAGGCAAATTAAGCTTTATACAAAGTAGCAATCCTAATGCCTGCTGCTAAAGCTTGTGAACACCTGGTTTAGAAGAAAAATGGGTCAAGTCAGTCACTGTATGTAATATACATGGATGCCCACCAGCAAAGAATAACACAATTAGAAATTTTTAAAATGTGGGAAAGAGCCAGATCGTCTATTTTGAGGATATTCGAAGTTTTTAAGGTAAACTGGGAAAACACTTGTCAGACTTGGAAAGTCTAATGGATTTGATCTAAATCTTTAAAGGAAGTGGTCTAGCTCTTCCAAGAAGTGCACATTTTGTCTTGACTAATATCACTCTTCTGGATGCGATTCTCTTATATCCACTTCTCATTTAATAATAGCTACAATTTAAAGAACGTTAATCACGTGTCACACATGGTCCTTACTCGCTCTTTACATCGTGCACTTACTTAAACTGTGGGCGTTCAACCATTCATTAGTTGAGATAGTCCACAAGACTATTACTATTTTCCACTACAACTTAGGTCAGAATTCCAGAACTTTTGATTGATCTTATATTCTGACCCACTGAATTAATCTCGTGCTAGGATTAAAATTTATAAGTCACTGCTGTACAGAAGATGTATCTTTATTAGAGAAAATAATTAAGAGGAAAGTAGATTTTTAAAAATCAGAACCCAGAATAAGTAGACTTGCTCAATAAGTAGAATAAGGACACAGCTATTTAGCATTAAAAAAAAAATCTCAACGTGCTCAACACAAACTTTCAGTCCCCAAAAACATTACTTTTTGCATTCTGTACACTATAATCCCAAAACAAGAATAAAAATTTTATGAAAACAGGCTGTCTAAAGATGATTACTTAAAATCTATGATATATGTCTGATTTAAAGTATGACCATCCTAGGGCATATCACTGTAGATCGATTTCACTTAGAGTGGACCAAGGTGTTAACAAAACAAAGTGCTTAAATGAATAATATGAAAGGCTCAAGATGAAGTGGAACATTGCCATATTTACAATTTCAAGAAAACTGTACTAATCTACAAAGAGACACTATTTTTCTGATGCTATGGTGAAGAATTAAAAGGAGGAAAATTCTGGTCAGGAAACTATATATTATGTTTAAAAACAAATTGAACTAACTGTTTTGTCTGTTCTTTGTTTTCCCAGGAATTGGCTGTTTATGTTGACTGACAACAAAAGGAAGTGAAAGCAATCCTCTGGATCACTCAAAACAGACAAAATTTACATCGTACATATACCTCAAGTCCAACACAAGGTTGAGTCCATATTTCTATGGGGACAAAATCTTACACTTTAAATTGGTATCTTCTTTTTATCTGCTTAGAACAAATAGATTTCTGTCTGATTCAATAATTTTCTCCCCAACTTCTACCTATATATTCCTCTTAATGTAAAATTGTTTGTAAAGGTTTTTAAAATCTTTATTGAAATATAATTGCTTTACAATGATGTGTTAGTTTCTGCTGTATAACAAAGTGAATCAGCTATATGTATACATATATCCCCATATCCCCTCCCTCATGAGCCTCCCTCCCACCCTCCTTATCCCACCCCTCTAGGTGGACACAAAGCACCGAGCTGATCTCCCTGTGTTACGCAGCGGCTTCCCACTAGCCATCCATTTAAAATATGGTAGTGTATATATGTCAATGCTACTCTCTTACTTCGTCCCAGCTTCCCCTTCCCCCACCCTTGTCCTCAAGTCTGTCCTCTACGTCTGCATCTTTATTCCTGCCCTGCCACTAGGTTCATCAGTACCGTTTTTTTAGATTCCATATATATGTGTTAGCATATGGTATTTGTTTACCTCTTTCTGACTTACTTCATTCTGTATGACAGACTCTAGGTCCATCCACTTCATTACAAATAACTCAGTTTTGTTCCTTTTTATGGCTGAGTGATATTCCATTGTATATATGTGCCACATCTTCTTTATCACACTTGTAATAAATGTTTAACATTTACTCTTCTTGTTAGATTGTAAGCTCCATGAGGGCAGTCTGTCTTAATCATTGTATGCAGCACAGTACTTGGCACATAGTATTTGCTCAGTAAATATTGTTGTCTGACCATAGTTTAAAAGAAAACTATTTATGTTGAAATATTATTTTAGATTTCTTTTTAAAATTTACTAACGATATGAAAATTTTATTACATGAAGAGCATAGTGAAAAGGTCTTAATGAAATGATTTATAAAATGAATCTATACCAAGTGTTTTGTCTCCATATTTAGCTATTTCCTTTGATATGATCAGTATGAAGTTGTTTTGTGTTTTTGTTATACTATTTCAAACGAGGGGACTTCCTAGTGCATTAATTGTAAGTGTACACACTACACCCTGTGAAAAATAATACAGAAAAGCAAAGGAAGGTGAAAATGAAAAATAATTTTTTCATAGATTTTGAAGACTCGACTAAATAAATGGAGAAATTTTGTGCTCCATTTTAAAGCTCCTACAAGTATAATGTATATTTACTTGGTATCTAAGTAAAATTTCTTCACTTGGAACTTTAATCATCACAGTACTTCACATAGTACTTCCTTGTTTGTTGTTAGACACGGATGCTTTCTGACTCTGGCACGTGGCTAGGCCTAACTGAGATACCCCTCTCTGTGGTATGCTACTGTTCACGTGGGGGCAGGGACCTTGTTGCAGCCAGGGCACTGCTAGCCCACTGGCAGCCTCTCTGAGGCCAGAATATCCCTGTAGCTGGTCCAGGGTATACCTGCTGGATTTTGAAGTACAACTTTCCTATAAAGGTTTAATATTTATTGCAGTTTTCTTTTTAATATTATTAGCAATCTCTTATGTGTCTCTTATAGAACTACTCATAACTTCACATAAATGTGTTACTTCTAAATTTGCTTATTGTCAAAATGTCATAAGTAACTCAGTCAAAAATAATTTGCCCAAAATATTGCTGCCAAAAGGGCATGACTCACATTACATTACATATTCCATATGGTTCCCATCCTCAACTCCCACCCCTCTGCTCAGTAACTAATCTGAGATTAACTGTTGATAAGGGTCAGTTCACTAAAATATAAACCCACTGACTCATAAGTTTCAATAAAATATAAAGTAGCCTACGACTGGCTTCTCCTTGGAAAACAAGCATGTTTTGTGTGGGACTGATAGGAAATAAGAAGACAGCATTAGGATGAACAATTTCTATTCTTTTCAAATGTCAACATCTATACTAAAATAGTTTTATTTATAAACTTTAAGGTTAAGAGAAAGATGAAGTTAAGTAGCTAAAACTTTCGGGGAAAAGCACCCATGAATTGCTTCTCTGTGTACATGAATTATAGAGTCAGATGAAAATCAATGGCCATTACTTTATTATAAGATTATATTGTTTATTCATTCACTTAAACATTCTTGAAGCAACTTTACGGGCAAGGCTTTCTGCTAAGTGCTGCGACACCAAGATGAATGAATCATAGCTCTGGTCTGAGAGTTGTTCAGGCTTATGAAGGAGACAGGCATATAAATGGGTAAATTTAAGTCAAAGAACAATGATAACACAATATGAAAATTATGGTATAAATAGGCACAGATTTTGTGAGTGATAGTAGGAGAAGGAGGAAAAATTGAATTCAGGGCATATGTAGTTTGATGCATCTATGAAATTTCCAGGTAAAGAATTGTACCAGCCCTATGCCTGTGCGCCCTTGGACGCACCTTTGGTCTTTCTCTGCTCTGCTTTCAGAAGAGCTGCTCCGTAGTATGTTTTCCAGGCTCCCCTGTTAGTTGGCTTCCAGCTGATTAGACCAGGCCCTGGCAGAGACCGGAAAAGGGGAGGAAGGGAGAAACTGGGCTATTTCTCCCCATCCTTGTCTATCTCAATATATATTTCTATCTTTTGTTGTGTTTCTTCCTTACCTCCTGATCCCAGCAGACAGGCTTATCTTGGTTTCAGCTCTCCCTGTCCTCCAGCCTTTAGGGACTGTAGCTTTCTTCTGCTATCTCCCTACCCCCTACTGGGTTTCTCAGCATCTTCCACGCATATGTAATAATTGCCAGCCATAAATGCCCTATTTTTTAAATACGTATATTTTTAATATGGTTTCTCTTTTCTTGGTTGGGCACAAATGCCTGGTGGACATCTGAGTCTGAATTCTAGTGAGCTTGGATGGCAATCAACATGCAGACAAGAGTTGATGAGTTTATGCAGAAGGAAGATGGTAAAAGGAATGGTGGATTGAAGATGGGACTGTGGGACCATGGCAACAAGTAGAGGAAGCACAGTCTCTGAATGAGTTCAAAGAAAAATTTTTAGTAGAACCAGAAATATGTGATGTCTACTTAAGTTCACTAGGAAACTTAAGCATAACTTAGACCCAGCATTTTTCAGATCAGGTTTCTAAAGACAGGAAGATCATGTCACGAGTCAAGACAAGATTTGAACCTTAAATCTGGGTTTCCTATTTCCCCATCAAATGCCCATGTGATATCATGCCATTTATCATTCTTTTTAATACCATGTGATTTGGCATCATTTTCCTGGATTCAATCACTTGCTCTTATCTTGTGTGATGTTCACACTTCAGTTTCTTTTCATGTAAAACCAAGTATCTTCATAGGTAACTGTAATAATTAAATGAGATAATATGTGAAAAGTACTTAGAATAGTGTTAAGTACTTAGAATAGTTAAAATTCTTGAGAGTGTAAGTCATGATGGATACCAGTGCTATCAGATCTTATCAAAACATTAGGAAAATTTTTTTTAAATGAAGGATAAGTCATTGTGCACCTTAGAGATACTGATTATGTGTGGAAGAAAAGGATTTTTTTTGCATTTTGTAATATATTTATAATACTATTTAATAAAACAAAATTTAATTTCAAATTATGTTTTCACTTTAGAAGTTAGTTCAGTCATTATTATTTCTATAAAAAGATTTTTATATCATTAGTTTCTTCTTAGTTCCACATTTTTACGGTTTGCCTTTGACTTAAATGAGGTTTCATGATTTTCTATTTGTACAGTATTTTAAACAAAAACATTTTTTTAATTTCAAGATATTTTTTCCCTGAGAAAGTCTTCAGGTTTCATTCTGTAATCCTCATTCTTCTTTCCCTTTAAAATTTGTAGTACCCCAAAGTGCTTAAATGTTAAATATGAATGTTAAATGAAGTGACAAAGTCATTCTAATTTAATAGATCATACAGATAATGGTGACTTATTTCATGGTGCTTTTGGTATTAGTACTTAGAAATTAACACTCATATTAAAACAAAAACAAAGCAAACAGGATAGCGTACAGATACAACCAAAATCCAGTGTATTGTAAACTGTAACTTACCTTCAGTGTCTGCTAGTCCTATGCCTACTCCTGGCTGTTTTATAGGCTCTTGCCCATTCTGCCCCATCTTTCCTCTGTTTAAAAAGGAAATAAAGGTTTATATATTCAGTCATGACCCTAAATGCAAATGAGGAGTCCAAGTTTGAAAAAATAGAATGACATATATTCAGACCTGCAACAAATTACTTGAATGGCAAATGTTGTACAAACACAATAAATCACTCTATATCATGTTAATTTTAAAGTGGAAATTTGTTTATCATTCCTATTTAGTCCAAACATAGTACCTCAAAATTCAGTGTCCTATTCATGGACTCATTTATGAAAGACATGACCATTATGAAATCTTCAAATTTTGTTTTAGAATTTTTTTTTTCCTGCCATTTTTAACTCAAGAAGGAGAAGGGTTTTTTATATCTTCACACTTTCTTATGATGAGTTGTATAGATCCTTTGGTGAGAAGGGAATTTTTGAATTGAATAATTTATAAATATAATATTGTAATTACATGGATTATTATTTCTTTCAGATCCTTCCTGTATTTTCAGCTGTGTGTAGCACATTGGCTTTTGAAGTCATACAGCTTGGTTTCTGCTTCTGGCTTTGCTACTTTATGCTCTACGTCATGTAAGGTAAATCTCTTAATCTGGTGAAGACTATTTCTTCTTTTGTAATTTAAGGATATTAACATAAGCTACCATTTTGTTATGGGAAAATCACATGGAAAATGTAGCATAGTGTCTGAAACATCATAATATTCAATAAATATAAAGTATTAATAGGTAGATATGTATATAACAGCTTTAGAATTCAGCCAAAGGCTGTAAACCATTTTTAATTTCAGCCTTAAACTTCTTGGAAGGCCAAACAGATGAAGAATTCATTATACTCTGAGCACTGTGGGTTCAGAATATTGATAACGTAACAGCCAAAAGATTATAGGTCGCTTCTTATTTCTTCAGAGAAAAAGCTACATGGCGTACAAAAGATTTGGAAGTTGCCTTTATATGTAGTTATATAAAATGTTCTAAAAAGGTGGAATAAAAATTCTTAAGTGTTAAAAATGGTGCTTGAACAAAGGAATGTCTTGATACTATACTTTCTAGACAATAATTCAAACATAGCAGTATTTACTAACAATTCATTCTCACTCTCACAAAAATATTTAGTTTGACCAACCAGCTGAAAATGTAACCATACTTATTTCTTAAGACTCCAATTGGATCTTACTTGAAAACTGCTCTAAAGATCCTCTCATCATTCTACTGAAATGGTTCTGCACATAATGAAAGAGGAACTGATATAAATTCCAAAATCGTTTTATCTTGAAAGCCATTACATTGTTCCAAGACGACAATTCTAGGTCAAAGTTTTAAACACAAATTTTTATTAAGTGATTATGTGAAGGATAAAGTGCATGAAGAAATGTTATAAATTATATATATAATTATATATAGTTTGCATCTGAATATATACAAAAAAGTCTTGATTAAGCAATGCACAAAACTTCAATTTGTGTAATTACTTCAATGAGATTCAAGACAAAGAGTTGAAAAATTAAAAAAATTGACTCTGTCTGCCAGGATTAGACATGGAGAAAGCTTAATAACTTAGTAGCAATCTCACCTTTAGCAGTATACTATACAAGCAGAGGGGGCCAAAACACATCTTGTTACTGAGCCAAACTCAATTGAAAGTGAGGATCGTTTTAGTAGTGCTAATCGAGTAGATGAGAGTACTGAAAAATTACTATCCTATACTATCCCAAGCTTTAACAAAATAAGTATAATTTTTAGTAATTGTAATAAAAACTTTTTTGGATAATTTTTATTTGATCTTGAGGCCTACATTTCATATTTTAATGATGCTATTCAGCTGCAGTATTTGCTTCTAATGAAAACTGATTTTAACATTTGGTATTTAGCCAAAATGTGTATTAGGTGCATTTCTAAGATTATACAGAAAACTTGCAGCACTGTGAAGCTAAATGAAGTACAAAGGAAATGTAACTGTGTGTCATAAAGGATGCAATTTTTCTGAATTCCCAATAAACAATCTTCATCTTAGAACATTCTGACTGCACAGGTTATAATTTGTCTTTATTAAACAATCACCAAATAGTTATTGAACACTTATGCTAGCCCAAGCAAAACTGTGTTAGATACAAAGAGGTAGAAAAGAACCACCAAATACTGCTTTTTACTTATATCCTGTAATGCTTTAGAAAAGAGAGTTTTCTTTGTGCTCATATGGCAAAAACAATAGCCTCCTATTCAGTTTTAAAAGCTTTTGATTTACAAGAGAAACAGAAAAATGGGAAAAAGCAAAATTGAAATGTGGTTTGTATGTAAAAAAACCAATCTACTTCCACTTCAGACATTCAGATATTGAGGAAATAATGTATTTTATGCTCTGAAAGTTATAACTTTATCATCAGTGTTAGATTATATATTTTGAAAGGTACAGATAAATTGGAAGGATAGTAAGTGATGTGTGGTGCAAAACCTTTACAAATTTATATGATATTCACAGCTTGGAGAGAGAGGAATGTAATGAATTTGTAGAAATTCTCTTCAGTTAATTTGGATCATCAGAGTCTGCGGACTAATGAGATCATACTCCTTTTAGAAATAACTGCCAATAAAAAATGAACTAATTAAATACAAATAACTCCATTGAATCCATAGCCTAGGTCTCAAAAAAAAAAATAGACAGATAATCCAATAATTAGTCAATTTAAGTAGGAAAAATGTAACCCGAAAATCACAAAATAAACACATTTTTCACCTTACAAATACATTTTCCCCATTATTCTGCTTTTATAAACTTAAGCCATTATCTAAATATTAGAATTATTCTGGGGATCAAAAGGAAAGATTCATAAAAAACCATGATATTAAAACAAAGAGAAATAGAAGTTCCACTCCCAGAGATGGTCTCACTTAACAGAGAAAATGAAAAAGACCCTCTAACAAGGGCCCAGACCAGGGATCTTCAAACTCACTTTGCAAAGGGCCAGAGAGTGTATGATCTGAATGGTTTCTGTTGTAATTATACAAGTCTGCCCTTAGAGCACAGACAACATTAGGCAACACATAAGCAAACTGGTGTGGCCGTGTTCCAATAAAACTTAATACATGGACACTTAAATTTCAAATTCATGTAATTATCATGTGTCACAAGATGCTATTCTTCTGGGTTTTTGGGAAACATTTAAAAATGCAAAAGCCATTTTTAGTTCTTCACAGACCTTACAAAACCAGACAGCAGGCTGGACTCACCCTGGGCTAGATCCTGGAGCTGCATGGCCCAATGGTGTTTTTGAAAACTTAGAAAACTAGTTACTGGAGAAAATCAGGAAGTTTAGATTTTGATATTGGAATAGAGATAACATATTTATCTTGGATTTATCTTGGATGCTGCTAGATTTTGCCACTGATATGACTAAACCCATTCTAACACATTTCAAATACAGTCTGCTTTAGTTTTGCATTTTATTGGCAATATGATTTTCTCGAGGCTTAACGTATTATAAATTAACTTTACTCCAAGAGTATCTATTTGGGGACCTATGTACTGCTTGTTATTTGTTCTAGAAAATATGGATCCACTTCAAAATCTTCCATTTTAATGGTAGAGGAATTTATAGTTGAAAACTCTATATGAATAACCCAATGTGTTATTTTAAATGTGATATATGAGTTCTTTAAATATGTTTAAATATCTCCTGATTCAAAATCAATTAATCTATGCATTATGCGATTAAAGCATCCATGTATTACTGCTGCTGAACTTGATTCAGGCATAGCTAAGTTATTATTATTTTAGCAGTCTTTCTATTAAATACAGAATGCACTGATTAAGTAGTCCTTGTGGTGACCAGCATTTATGCTTAGAATTCACTAAATTAATCCAATCTTTCCTGAACAGTCTATTTTTTACATAGGCATAAACAGTTGAAGTCCTTCAGGGACACTGACTCAGACTTGGATAATTATCTAGTTATTTCCTTTTCAATGTTAATAAAAGCTTACTCATGAGGCTGTTAGCTTTCCAGTGGGAAAAAAAAAAACAAACCACCACTTACATCCTTGGAATAGGAAATAGATTAGTGTCCCCTGCAGTGATGCTTCTTCCTTCACTGTCCACGCTATACCCTCTGCCAAAGCTGCTGCCCGAGGAGCCAGTGGACACGGAACTTTCTGCAGGCCGGTGATTGGTGGGCTTGGCTTCATGGTGTGGGAAGAGTCAACACCACAGTCAATCAGTGAACCTCCCATTGATCTCCGAATGCATACTTGTATGTTTTCTTCATTTACATGTGTAAAGAAACAGCTCTAGCAAGAATTCCACATCTCTTAACCTGCCTTTCATTTTCCTTACCTTAACCAGTAACTCTCAGTGGCAACACTAAAGCCCTTGATTGGTTTTGTTGGATATAAAAGAAAAAAAAAATTAACTTCTAGGAATCAACCATCAGATTTTTAGACTGAGTTAAATAGTATTATTATTACTTGTGATTTCTTTATACAGTATTGCAATAATGATATGGCAAACAAATAAGAATTGTGGCTATTTCATGGAGAAAGGAATTTAGGAAGACTTGGGTAGATAGAAATGACAGAATATGTGAAAATTGCTTAACTATTTCCCATATTAATAACTAGTAATTTGTTTTTCTCCTGAGAAGTGAAGATGCAAAATAGAATAGATAATTTCAGGAAATGACTGAAAATCCTGGACTTGTTTGTATGTAGCTCTACCAACTACCTCCAGCAGGTTTTTAAATTTGAAGATATTTGTTTCCCCTTAGGCATGTCTTAGTTTATGACAGGGGCTTGTTTTAAATAACACATGAGTTTGATTTTTTGTATATAAGAATCCATATTCCCATAGAAGAGATATGAATTTGTGTTATAAATTATGCAGTAAGAGAATGGTACTATTGTTAGCAGAGTTCTAGATTACAGATTTGGGAGGAAATTCTGATGCAAAAGGAATAAAAAGAAGGCAAGTGTAGGCGATTGGGATTGACATGTATACACTGATGTGTATAAAATTTATGACTAATAAGAACCTGCAGTATAATAAAACAAACAAACAAAAGAAAACAACTAATACTAAACTTTCTTTGGGTTATTTGTATGGAAATATGTTAATATAAATGTTTCAGACATTACATGAAATTTCTAAAAATCTTATATGTCCTAGTATAATGTTATAAAACATAATTCTAGTTATTACTTTAAAATGTATATCTCAGAAATAACTTAAAAAAAAAGAAAAGAAGGCAAGTGTTTCCTCTTTTTTTGTGGGGGTGGAGATTCTCTAGGCAAATTTTTGAAATTGTCATTTGTCTTCTGCCACGTGGTCAGAGTTTAAGAGCATGAGCTCTGATCACACGGATCTGGTTTTGAATCCCAACTCCTGCTGAAGTTAACTCTAGGTGGTCTCAGTTTCCTCATTTGAAAATAATGGGGTCAGTAAAGCCCCCCTCATAAGACTGTGATTATGAGGAGTGAGATAAAACAGGAACTCAGTAACTCACTCTTCTTTGTCTTGTGATTTAATTTGCTGTACCCCCAAGCTCTTCTTCAGGGCTTTATTGTCAATGGGTGTTCCCCACTGAACAGCACACCTAGTCCCGGACAATGAATTCACCTTGATTCTCTTCTAATTTTAGATGTATTCTAGGCTGCAAAAGTACTTAAGAGTCCATCTCCTCCATAAATACTCTCCTCCTGTTCACTCAGGAGTTTCTCAAGCAGTTGGATAGATCCACACAACTGGGTAAAGAGTTGATAATCATTTAATGATTCTAAATTATCAACATTCTTCTTAAGGAAATGTATAAAAACACAATGACAATCTGGTGGAGTTTTAACCAATATACCCAAATAAAGTGAAAAGCATAGATACTGTGAGGGAAATCATCTGAGGGCAGGAAACTCTCCATCAGATTAGCCAGGATCAAGTCTTGCAAAGGCTTTAGCTTTTCCTCACTTCTTCCCTTCCATTTGTGAACTAGCAGTTTCTCTAAAGCCACCAGAAATTTTCATACTGTCTATTCCAGTGATAGTGGGATTCCTTTCCCAGAATAGAGAAGGAAGAAATGTTTGATAATTAGTCAGTTATATATCAGGTATCTATAAGTTGGGAATAGCTAGTTAGAAAAGGGTCTGAATCCTGTTAAATAGCCAGTCACCAGTGAATTAAGAGTAACTCATAGGACTAGATTTCCAGGAAAAGAATAATAGTCATAATGTTTGTTTAATATTTTCTTCAACTTACATAGAAGAAACCCAGCTGATGTATATAGTGTTAAAGACCTTTTAAAAGGATAAGTTAAAAAATGTAAAGGTAATATGACTGATATAAAATTATGAACATTATAAAGAAGATTAAACTGTATAACCAATCACATAATAAGTCAAGTAAGTCAACTGATTGTAAACAAGGAAAAGCTATCATACCTTTTGATTGTCATTATATAATCCAACCTACTAGGTTGTTAATAATTTTTAGTATGATATTGAATGTAAAAATTTAATTTCATCAACTGGAAGATCTCAATATACTATTTTCAAAGACAAACCTTAATTAATAGACATTAATTTTAAAATCAATTTATCTTTACTAATTTAAAACTTTTTTTAATACCAGAGCAATCTCACAATATATCAAAATATCCACATTATAGAAATGATGTTTCTTATTTACATATCAAAATATCCAATCTTTTCTTTTGCAATCTCTGATTTTACCTGATGCAATTTCTAGTTCTATTCCTCTTCTGGGAAATTTGAGAAATGTGAACAGAACATAAAACAATATAGTAATAGAAAAGGAACAAGGATAGAAATAAATTTAAGGAAAGCCAGTTTTGTCATACTTCCTAGGTGAATAGAAATTTCATTTGGAAAACCTGTGTAAGTGTTGTCAATATTTTAAACACAAACAAGTAATAGTTCATAAGAAATATTACAAGAAAGAAAACTAAATATAGGGAACATATACATATTTCAGAATAAGTCTAAATCTACCTTTAACATCTTTGCAAAACAAAATTACATGTAATGTTGAATCTAAAGAAATTTTGGGCGGTTAGGTGAATAATTCAAATGAGTCTAGATATTTGGCATTATCTCAAAACATCTGGTGCATGACTGAATATTTTTTTGAATTTTTTATACTTAACCTGGTATGTAAGCATAGAGATAGATAGCCTGACATTTAGTTAGTTTCTGAAAATGACTTAAACTAAAATTCAGAGTGGATCTTCCCTGTACAGGGCTATATATACATAGCATAAAATGAGATTAAAAATACAGAAATGCTGAGGTTTTGATAAGCTGGTGCTAAGAGTCTAAATATTTTAAAAGTTCTTTTTCAGTTACTTGAAACAACATGTCTATTTGCTAATTTCTTTTACTTGAATCAGCCCCCACATAAGAAACCATCAACTCAATTAAACTGAACTAAATCTGTATTACTGCAAACTTCTTAATGAATAAAGCACTTTTAGGATTCAATATTGGAGGCCAGATCGTATGCAATTTCAAGACATCTCATGATTTCAGTCAAATTCTTTAGTTTGCCTCTAGAAGTCCTTTATCATCTGCTCCTTTCCATATGTACCTCCCATAATTTTCCTTTGTATACCCTTCATTGAAGCCCATTTAGACCACTCACTCTGAATCCCTATGGTTTAGCTTTTTTTCTCCTGAGCTCTAGCCAAGCCTCTTCTTTCCAGTTTTGTTATATCCTCCTCTGACCCTGTCACTTTCTCATATCTAAATTATACTCATCTGGAAAGGCTCAGCTCAGATAGAACCTGCTTCATACATTTTCCTCATCTTTACAATCAGAAGTGAACTTCTATACCTAGACTCTCATAGCACATAATTTTTGTCTTTTATGGCAATTCTCACTTTCTATCTTTAATTGTAGTTATTACATTCATGTGGCTATTGGAAACAGAACCTACCTATGTTTGCTCCATGGTAGCCTTCTTAAAAGCTTAATCCTGGGACTATGCTTAAGCAATATTTAATAAATTGATAGTAAAATTATAATAATGATAACATATTAATAATTCTTTCCTTTAACCAAACAACTTAAAACATCTGAGTGATTTAGTAGCTTTTTCATTTTTAATCCAGTTCTGTTGATACAAATCAAAAAAATCTCATCAAAAACACCACAATACAGGTTTTTTTTAACCCCATGTTCTTTGTCAATGAAATTTTGGGTAACCTAGTTTTTTTTTGGTAGCTTTTAAAATCAGAGATTCAACTTTAATCTGTCATACTGTATATAAAAATATGATCACTCAACCAGATGTTCTGTTATCCCAATTCCCTCAAAACTGGTTTGACTGAAATAAATATTTAATGATAATACATGAAACATGGGAGAGCATAGACTTGTGAATTTAAAAAATTCATAACAGACAATGAATATTAAAAATATGTTTCTAAATTGAAATGATAAAATAATTTGTATGGTAACATTCCATGGGAGGCACTAGATGGTGCTAATACAGATACTAGTACTTAGGCCGATTGCACCTCTTGGTATACAGACAGGTGGTGAGCTCCGGTTTGTATTTCAGTGTAATGTCTCTCTTTCTATGTTCTTGTAGAAAATATTATTTTAAAACATTAAAACTAAATATGACTTTCCATAATTTTATGATTTCAAAATCAACAATTTAAAAATATTCTGCTTTATTTTTCCAAATTTTGAAATCAGAATTTCAGAAATCATGTATTATGCACCTGTGTATTACATATGAAAATATTTATTTTACATTAGAATTGAGATTTATTTAATAATGAAAAACATTTTTGGAGCCATTTTCTTAAAGAGTTACATTTTGGGGGGGGCCTATTTTCTTTTTGAATTTTTATTTGTACTATTAAGTACCAACTAGAAAAAAGAATGTATCATATAAATATGTGATGGAAGAAGTCCACTCCTACAGAGAGGGTCCCTATACGCTAGAAGAATAAATACTAGCGTGTTGAATAATTTTGTGACTCAGTTATTGAGGGGGCATTTCAGGTAAACGAATTTTATTTTCTGTGAGGCAATTCAATCTGTTTTAACTTATTCTTTGACCTCTTCATTTTCTGCGGCTGCTAGGTGGTTGGAAAACATTTTATTACTCCTCTGTGGCTAACCTTAATTAAACCTGGTAGTGTCTCTTTGACTGCACATCTGTCTTCAATTAGTTTGCTCTGTTGACTTTTCCCCTCTACTATAGATACATACTTTAAAAATACAGAACTATCACTGTGCCTACCACACGATGGCAGCACCATGCGCAAAGTCTCGGATCAGAATTGTAGATGATTTTATAATTGTGGAATCATGGAAATTAAAAGCTGGTAAGGACTCTAAAAATAACCTGTTCCAGAACCATCATCTTGCTTATAGAAAAACTAAGCCCTGGAAAGTTTAAGTGACTTGTTCCAGGTCACAACTCAAAACTAAAAAGTGCTCATCTACTTTTCTATCATATTGAATTGTCTCAAATTAAGAGAAGTTGCCTACCTTATAATTCAGTGCTTGGAATGTATGAAGCCTCACTTCCATTGGTTTTATATCTTTGGTCTAGCTCAAAGGTATTTCCAAATATTTCAGGAGTAATTTATTATGTAGGTAACCTGTAATTTCCCAAATTACTTGGTTGATGCAGTATTAGTATTATCTTCATAGATACAATATATAGGATTTTAGGATCAACTGCTTGAAATTAAGAGAAATCAATCAATAATTCTTTTGTTTATTCCAATAGTATAATGATGGAACTGAAATAACTACCTGTTTATTTTAGAAATTATATACTTATAGCATGCTGGTTGTTTTTTTTTTTTTTTTTTTTTTTTTGGTTCTTTAGCTAGTTTAGCTTTAATTTAGCTGGTATTAACTTTAGTGACCTTTTCTACTCTATCTCCTTTACCTTTCACTATTTCTATTTATCTATCTACCTTTTATTATTGCTGTTGTTTTAGTTGTTATATTTACTAAAGAGATTCTGCAGTTTTATCTCATTTGTTGATTGGATTTGGATGTAGCCCTGAAAAATGTCAACTTTTAGTTTCCACTGTTACCAGCACTGTTGGTAGGTTTCCCCTTGAATTATGTGCAATAACATTTTTAGGTTTTCTACTATCATCCAGGGGTATTAAGAAGGGCTGTTGCATCTTACAAGGACTTTAGAAATTTAATATACTTTTTTTCTGAATTTACTTCAGTATATTCATTATCTAATGTGGAAAAATTTAAAAGAAGACACTAGAAAAATGGCATAGGTAGCTTCAATACAACTATTTGTAGGAGTGTTCACATACCTCCAAATTACAAGTTTTCACAAATAAAAGTATTTAAAATAGACAACTCTGATTTCTACAATATATCAGTCCTTTGTAAACCCTTGGGTGGGGTCAGTGAAAGGAAGGATGTCATTGAAATATTTTTTAAATGAAAAACTATTGGTGATTATATTACCTCTCTCCCAGGGTCGTTGAGGATGAAATTAACACTAACACTGGGCTTGGTCACTCAGAAAAAATAATTATATATATCAGAAAGTTATAACAAACTTATAAAAATCAAAATATGTCCCTCAAGATATTCCATATCATTCACATAGTAGCTTCTTTCAGAGAGGGAGATGAAGATGCGATGTCTCTATTTTCTATGTGTGGGAAAGGGGGTAAAGCTTTGAATCATGTTCACACTCTTCCCTCTCCATCCACATTGGCCTTACAACTGACTTTTTCAAGACATTTTAATAATCAGTTCAATCTTTTTTGATCTAATGCATCACCATTTTGCAGGTGTCTCCCATTCACTCCCTAGTTTTATGGATAATAGGATCAATGAGCACTTTAGGGAACAAAAGTAATAGCATATAACTTCAATACAACATGTATTTGAAATGAGAGTAAAGTTAGCTTAATAACATGGTAGAGAGGATTTTTTTCTTACATAAATACAATATGTGATGGCTCAGTGTACTATAGTTCTTGCATTTATGCTATAATGTTGCTTTTTAAGTGTATCATCCTTTCTAAAGGGGTTTTTGGTTCAGAACTTATTTTGGAAGACGCTTAAATACAGTTTAAGTGGAGACAAAAATTTCACAGTAAATAATGGATAAAAGTTTGATTAAGACATCATAAAGAAAGTAAATTCATTTTATCTTTAATAAGTTTAGTTTATAATTCCAGCTATGTCCAAATAAATAGAATGAACAAAAGAGTTTATCAAGGACCAAGTTTTGGTTTTGTGCTAAAAAAAATGCTAACACAATTAAGATCTTTACCTTTAAATAACACAGTAAAGATCTTTACCTTTAAAAGATTAATAGTAAGGAGAATCATGTTTGAAAGAAACAAATACTCAAGATCTACATCAATTTTTCATGGACAACTCAATTTTTCAATATTTATTTCATTCTCCTTTGAAATTGAAATATTGTCTCTCACAGTTTGCTTGCAAAACAAGCAGTCCTGTTTGAGTGAAAGTAATTATAAAAATAGTTTTGAAAAATGTTCTTCCATAATCCTGAAACTGATCACCTAGATCATGAATACTAAGATAACAAGGATGTTATCTTTAAACGGAATCCAAATAATTTGATTTATATAAAAATCCTGCCCAAAGGAGACATTTCCATTGTAAACAAATACACTGGAAACAAATACAGTGTAAACAAATTAATAATAGCATACTGATTTACATGGCTAATGCTACAACAAACACTGAGTATTATTTTTCATATCATTCAAATGTAGTCAATGGCCATAAAGTACAGAGGAATTTGGACAATTATTTGGTAAACACATGTCCAGTCCCATGGAATCAAACATCTCTAATTAATTTCATTAATATTCCTACCTTCTCCAAATAGATCATTTTCAAACACTTTCTCTCCTCCTATACTTGGTTATATCCCAGTGAACTGTAAAGATTATGAGAGAGAACCAGACCAGAACAAATAACAAAATAATTCTATTTTCAGATATTTCTAAACATGATGGTGTCTGTGCATATAAACTTAAGTCAATGACTAATTGCAATGTTCTACTTCAATTTCAGTTGAAGACAGACAAAACTCATGCTTTTGTCATTCTTCAAATTTTTCCCACATATCTTTAATCGGTTATTCAATAAATATTACTAGGATGGGAGATTTATGGGGACAGTGATTTTTGTCTATTGTGTCCACTGCAGAATCACTAACACTTTGAAGAGTTTCTGAAACATACTATTCATTAAAAAAAATGTGTGTATGGATGTGAATAAATGATGAGCAACTAATATGGGTAATTCAGATAATATTTTCTGTAAATGATAAATACATATTTTCAGAATTCCCTTTTTAGCTTTAATTATTTAAAAACACAATAAATTATATGTTTGAAATTAAGGATCAAGGATTAGGTAAGAGGTAAGAAACTTAACATTTCCTCAAATTTGAATCAAAGGGATGATCTTCAGTGTTTCTATTGTTATTTATGCCAACAATGAATTTGCAATGTATAGGACCACTAATATAGATAATACAGTAGAAGACTAAAGAAACAAATAATTTATAAATGTTTTTCCAATAAATTTTATCACCAAAATAAGGACACAAATAAAATGTATTCTACCTTTATAATACTCCCTCTCATTCTACCTTTGGCTAGGAACAACTTGATTAAAGTTGATAGACAACTTACCAGTCAAACTGCAAATGTAAATAATGAATATGGGCATATAATCATAACTTAATCTAAATCATGCCCAATAAAATATTTAAAATAAGAATATAAAATGAAAAATCATTTGTCAATCTTAAATTATAAATTAACATTAAATAAGAAAAGAAAGAAGGGGTTCCAAAATGCAATACAAAATATAAAAGGCATAGAAAATTTAGAGGCAAATATGATAATTATATCTTGTAAGAAATTTCTAATTATCCAACATCATTGACTACTGGAAAAATTATGATTGTGCCCAGGTATAAATCACTGGCTCTTAAATATTTTGGTCTTAAGACCCCTTTTCCAGTTTTAAATATTGTTGAATTTCTTATAGAACATCGCTTTAAGTGAGTTATATCTATCAATATTTATCATATTCAAAATTAAGAAAAATTTAACATAAGCAGTTGACAAATACGTATTTCATTAGTCATCAAAGCAATGATGTCATGACATCTCATGGAAATGTAGGAAAAGTCCACTGCACACTAAGGAAGGAATGAGAGTAAAAAAGGCAAATAACATCTTAAGAGTCTTAAGAATTTTTTGACCTTGTAGAGTCCTGAAAAGGTCTCTGGGACACCTAGGGATCAATGGACACACTTTGAGAATTAATGGTCTACATCTACAGTGATGAAAATGAAGTATGAACTGTGAAAATGAAAAAAAAAAAAAAGAAACAATCAGCACCAGCTTTTTTTGACAATCATCTTAAACCAGTATATACATGACAATCATTCTATGGTGTCTTTTATTTTCTGCACTAAAAAAACCAAGTTCTAACACCTTACTTGGAAAGATTTATTATTATCATCACCCTTTTAATTTCTCTAAGCTTCTTCAGAATTTGCTTCACCCAGAACTTCACAACTCTAGAATTATAAGGTCTGAGTTAAATATTATATGTATCATAAAAATTTGCTTGTCTGTTCTAATTTTGCCTAAAAAACCCCACAAAAAACTATATTACACAGAAATCCAGAGTAAATAATGAAATTTGGCAGGCATAAAACAATGCAAATTCTTCCCCAAAGGGCTTTTCTCTACATTAAGTCTCTTCAATTTTCTTGTATATTAATAGTTGGACGGAGACAAAGTAGTTATTTACTTTAAAAATGTCAGTAGCAATGAGAATGTTTTACAGCAAACTAAAAGTATATATAGAAAGTATATATATATATATATATATATATATATATATATCCATATAGAAAGAAATTTGAATTGTGTAGTATAAAAATTACATTTTCTCTCTCTCTAGATTCCGACCTCATTTTACCTAGAGTCAGATAAAAATATAATGTGACCTGTATGTATAACTGAATCACTTTGCTGTATACCAGAAACTAACACAGCATTGTAAATCAACTATACTTCAAAAAAATTTTTTAAATAAAAATAAAAGCTATAAGATCTCTGAAAAAAAAATGTGACCTATAGAACTTAAAATAATGCGGTTTTTAGTTTCAAATGTCTTAATGAGGAAAAGTAGATTTTGCTTCTGTGTTCTTTTAAGAATAAAGTAGAAGTAGAAATTTTATTCCATTGTCTTTCTTATGTTTAGAAATAGGGACCTACCTCCTGACTTTTTTGTTGTTTAAAAATTTTTTTTTTTTTTTTGGTCCGCACTTTGAGGCTTGTGGGATCTTAGTTTCCCAATCAGGGATTGAACCCGGGCCCTTGGCAGTGAGAGTGTGGAGTCATAACCACTGGACCACCAGGGAATTCCTACCGCCTGATTTTCATCAAACATTTTCTTCTTAAAAACTTATCTGTTCTTGTTTGATTTGTAATATTAATATTTTGATTAGTTTCTGTTCAAATGATCATTTAATTAATTTTATCTTTCAGTATTTTAAAACACATTGAGGTATAAAGCTATGGTTCTATCTACATTATTTCTCTTTATACATCTGAAAACCATAATACCCCAATCAAAATATTGCTGAAATGTTTTCACTTGAAATCCGAAAGTTTTTTTTGTCACCTCAATGATTAAAATATATATTTACAGACTCAACAAAGTAATAAAATAAAAAAGGCTAGTTTTCACAGTCTGACTCATTATACATAAAGATTCCTTTCATCCTATCCCATCCCCATATGTCCCCCTCCCTCCCAAAGATTATCTTGCACAACAGAGAATGGGTAAAATATCATGATTTTACATAATGTAGTACATTCGGATGAAAAGTGGGAAAAAAATCAAGTAATTCATGGATAGATATCTGGAATTAAGCAATGTTGTTAAGTAGCTACCTATTAGCCTTTGGCATTACTCCACCTCTCCCCAGGTGGCATTTCATCTAGTTCCAGGATCCTTCCTACCCAGGTGATAACGTTCCCAGCCCCAAGCTCAGATTGTACCCTCTGTCCATGGTCCCGCACTGTGTCCCCATCAGCCTTCTAATGCTCCATGCTTCTCCTTTCTTTCCTCCATCAGCATTTACTTGCCTGTCTCATTTGCTCTGGGTCCTGCTCTCTGCTGGTAATTTGGTAAATTAACTTTTTGAAAATAAATTTGTTTACACCTGAAATAAAATAATTTGCAATCAAAAAAGTAAGTTTAACTTTGTTAAAGACATGTCATAAATAGCATTTAAGGGACTCTGACATGTTAAAAATTAGGACCTTTCTCGTCTTGGATCATGTATCAATAGTCCTGCTCAATCATATATGCCCATAGTTAGATCACGTGACAAAGGCACAGCAATACTGAAGCCAAGTTTGATACTTAGATAGGCCAGTTGGTCCTGCTATTCATGTCAGATGAAATGAACATAGAAGTCCTCAGTATGAACCAGTAATTCTTTACGTGGATGGCTTGACACACTCATGGCTACTACTAGAAAAGAACAAAAGTATCCATTGATGATACATCAGTGAATTCACCTGTGGGAAGGAAGGTGCATAAACAAGAGACAGTGTCATATGCTCAGAGCTATATATTTACTGTCTGTGCCTCTGCATGTGCAGCAGAGATATTTCTGGCAATGAATGTTAAATGACTATAGAAAGATTTTAAAATGCATAACCAATCTTTCTAAGAAAATATGGAAACTCTTAAAAACCCAGAACTTTAGAAGAGCACTTTGATTTTCACAGACAACAAAGAAATACAACCCTTGCCCCCAGAGAAATAGGCAGAAAACTTTGAAAGCTGAAATCCAATTTGATTCTCTCAGATTTTTGCTGGCTATTTGCTGTGTTCACATCATTACAGTTTGTTTTCTTTTTATTTATTTTAAACTATCCAAAGTTTCCTTTTTAAAGCTTTTCTCTGCTGCCTTTCTTTTCTTTGCACAAACACATTGAAATGAGGAATGTTAAGTCTGTTTCTATTAACCTCTTACACACATTCCAGAAGACTTCACCTCCAAATGATCTCATTCTGATTTCTTTCCCTTTTGAACCCTTTCCTTTCCAGAAACAGAGAACACCAAATTCCTTCTGATCAAAAGTGACCATCTGCTTTGGGTCAGAAGAGAATGGACCACTGATCAGCTACTGCCTTTGTAACCAACACTTCTCTCCACTCCCAGTGCCCACCCCGTTTCTCAACCCAGCCACCCATACCACTTGCCCAAGACAGCAGCTCTCAGAGAGAGATGGCTTAGTCAGAGTTCACCACAGCAATGTGGATAGGAAACTCTTTTGATAGGTGCTGCAAAGGAGCCTTACGGAAAGTGGAGTTTCCAGCAGCGGTCTGTGGAAGTAGCTTCAGGACCTTCTCCTACAATTCGGCCACAAGGGACCTTCAGTCATAGTTCCTCACACAACTCAGTCAATGATTCATCTTCTTACTAACCTCTCCAAGCTCTCATCTTATCGTCCAGGGTGGAGGGATACTTCTATCCATCCTGTATGAGTGTTTCTAAACTTAAAGCTTACCTAAAATCTCAGCATCAAACAAAAACAGCTCAGGAATTTAAAAATGCCCTTAACATATATATAAAATGTAATATATCCATAGCAACTAAATTAATTTTCAAGGTTTTAAAAATACTTCAATTTGTTTTAGTTTGGGTATGGTTTTAAAAAACAACCTATTTTGAAACTCTTTTCCCTGGTTGGCGTTACCTTCTAAAACAGCTGGGCCTATATTCCACCAAACCAACTGGCTTGGAAAAAAACATTTCCAGGGATTTCTAAATAGAAACAGAGAGTTGTTTACGTATCAGGATGATCTGGCACAATCTGTCTAAATCCTTCCCTTCAGGTTTCCTAGCATGCAACTAAACCCTGGAGGAAGAGAAAAAGTTCCTCCTGGCTTACTCCATAATTCTTACCTGACCCATATTTTCTGCTACGTCAAGCAGGAATCTGCTGAAAAGCTCGCCAAAAAAATATATATATACATACATATATATATATATATATATATATATATATATATATATATATATATATGAAAAGCTCTTTAGGGGCAATTTCATCACCCTTGATAGAAATGACTGCAGATGTACACACAGCCTCCTCTACAGAGCATGCTTACTGCTGCACTTGGCTTGTGCAGTGGGAGGGTTTTACTTCCCTGGTTTGTGGCAGCTTAATTATCAGCCTTCAGAAAAGAGGATCGAGTAGGTAGACCAAGTCTAAATCGTATTCCGCCATAATTTCTAGCAACCTCTAATCATTTGTAAGGACTGGAGTATAAATAGCAGATAAGTAAATGACAATTGTTTTTAGTGAAATCAGGAGAGTTTGATTTCAAAGGAGCCAATGTATTTCAAAAGCAAAGGCTTATTAGGTGCAGTCATAAACAAGGGTTAGACTGCCGATTCTGACAATTTCCACCTATGTGTTCTTCATCAGTCATGCTGCCACCCGCACACCCCGACTCTCTGATGGCTCACTCAGAAAACAGAAATGAAAATATCTGCAACAAATCCCTCATCCACTATATAATGTAATATATCCATAGCAACTAAATTAATTTTCAAGGTTTTAAAAATACTTCAATTTGTGACAAAATGAGAAAATGGGTGATGAAACACTTTGCACAATGTGAAGAACTATTCTAAACGTATAAGAATATCCATTAGAGCATTATTCAAAGAAAGGGAGTTAAATGCATTTTGCTGCAAATTTTAAGACCCACACCTAGGAAAACCCAGACAAAGTATCATAGGAATACTTAAACCATGATAATTAAAAATAGAGTGAAATAAGAGAAGCATTTGACTACTGTGACATTCACAATTATGAAATATTTGCACTAAGAAAATGAAGTAAGAAATCAACTGAACTTATTTGATGGAAAAAAAGGTGAGAGGTGGAATTTTAAGTACTCTTGGACAGTACTAGTAAGGCTAACTAGAAAAGGGAAACTGCTTTGCTGATAGTCTATAAACTGGGCTCAGTAAATGCATATTCACAATTATCTTAATATTTAAGCTGATTCCTTAATTGCCTGCTAATTCAAGGAACATCACAGTCGTTTGCCCTTTGTACTGCCACATACATCCTCCATTGCTCCTAAATATCTGATTAGTTGGGACAAAAGCATATTAAATTTAAAAAATTTCTGAGAATACAGAGAAATGCAATAGGAAAGTACAAGTCTTAATGTTAGTTTTGTGGAAAGTACAGAATCATAGAATCAAGTGTTTTAGGGCTGGAAGGGACTTAAGGGGGCAAACACTGCTATCGTTTTTTTTAATCCTTTCTTTAATATATGTTTTTGAATCAAAATTAAATTTAAATTTGAATTACAATGAAGATAATTTTATAATCACCCTGGTTTGATCCCTGTCACTGGCAGTGAGTGGCATTCTTTCTTGGGGAAAATTCCACAAATTGTTGGTTTCAAGTTAGGGACAGATATTAACTAGATTTCCTTCCTAACAAAGCCATGGAATCAAGTCTAGGTGCCTGTCTGGAGCAAGACTCATTGGATTTGTCTTCCTCTATCCAGAAAGCTGAGAAGATTGTGAAGTAGATCAGATGTGCAAGAAAGGAAGAGTGGAAGCATTGCCTAGAGTAGCCCAACCCCATTATTTATTGACATGTTTATGTAAGCTCTGGTACTTTTATTTGGTAATAATTCCCCATCCATCTTATGTTTATGTTTCTGACATGAAACTTTGTCCTGAGTTTGTCCAAACTCAATATTCTATCATTATAGCTTGCACTAGCAACGAAGCAGTAACCTTAAATTCTCTATTGCAAGGAATCAAATGAGAAAGCAAAAACGGACACACTCATTTTAAGCTGCATCATATAACAATGGCTCAGAACCCAGTGGTTTATGAATGAAATAAAGATACTTTATTTATTACACAGGCGCTTGGATATTCACATGCCCAACACATCTGATACACTTGACAACTACGGAAACATGAGTGGAAAAAATGTGTTCGTAGGATCAAGAAAGAACTTTCACCATGTAAAGGTGAATGAGTGCATCAACAATTTTTTCCTTTACTTTCTCTAAGAATTTCCAAAATCCACTGAATTTTTTTTTAAAGTTACACTTGAAATAACATTTAACAAAAACTGATATACATTCCAACTGGTATGCTAACTCGAATTGTGAGCAGTTTAAACTTTTATCACAGCGCAACATATTTATAGTCATGCTTGAACAGATTAGGTTAGTAGCATGCGTTCCATTCTGCAATATGAACCCTGTTAATCTATTTCCCAACAAAAGTCAAAAGATGCCCAGTGCATAGGAAAATACAAATCACTGTAGTCAATACATTATGGGACTGATCTTGGGACTTACACAGTGATGATGAAGTCCTGAAATGCCATGCCCACAAAAGCACATTAAAAAGTGGATAAACAGGGGCTTCCCTGGTGGTGCAGTGGTTGAGAGTCCGCCTGCCGATGCAGGGGACATGGGTTCGTGCCCCGGTCTGGGAGGATCCCACATGCCGCAGAGCGGCTGGGCCCGTGAGCCATGGCCGCTGGGCCTGTGCGTCCGGAGCCTGTGCTCCACAACGGGAGAGGCCACAACAGTGAGAGGCCCGCATACCGCAAAAAAAAAAAAAAAAAAACTTTATCAGACAATCTCTAAAAATTAAAAGATGAGGGTTTTAAATTTGGGGGATGTTCTTGCTGTGTACTTTGAATAGTGCCTTTCTGCTCACCTCCTGGCTTGACTGGTCCATCAGACATCACCTTCCTGAGAGCTAGCTGGCTTTGGTCTTGGTTGCCATTAGCTGGTGGAGGCAGATTATCAGACTGAGTTCTTTGAATGGGGAGGACTCCTGCTATGTTGTGTCTGTGCTGCTTCCTGGCATGATTAGACTGACCGCTTTTATGTGCTACTGTGGTAGTGTGGGTGAAATGGAAACCCAGAGTATGTATCCTCAGATGGAACCAGCTTGAACGTTATTCATGCAAACAGAAGTGATCTTTTGCTCTATTGAAGTTGTGTTTTCAAATGCCAAAATGACACCACATGCACAGCACTAAAGGGGGTTAAAACTGGCTGTTTCTTTGGAAATGATGACTTTGGGAGATGGGGAGAACATTCATCTATCTCCATTGTTTGGCTGATGCCTCTTGGAAGTAACAGTGCCCCTACATTTTTAAAGTCTCTGTACTCACTAAGTTCTTATATAATCCTATCAATTGAAATTACAGCAGTTAAGATGGGTGAATTGTTATGCTTTAATTGATATCTTGACTTCCAAAGGATTTCCAATGGTTAGAAAAAAGAATAACCCTATAAATTCTCTTGTATCATATACAAAGTGTGATCCAACAGAATGGACCCCACTGTGCTCCTTAATGAGGTAACATGGCCTCATCAAATATGCTTAGACATATATTAATACTACATACTTTTTTGAGAATATAAGAAACATTATTTTCTTTACAGATTTTTTTCCAAGAAGACTAGAAAGTTTCTCACACGGAAAGCTTCATTATTTCACATGCATAATTTATTAAAAATTTTAAGCGTTAAATGGTTTTTCCATTTCCCCTAGGTTATAGAACTTGACTGTTGGTTACATGACTCTTCTGCCTAAAATTTTTTAGTGTTTTTCAGAGGTGAGACTCTCATTGCTAATCTGCTCAGAATGCTTATGTGTGTGCCTTTTTTTGGTGTAATGCCTGGAAAACTGGCAGCCACTTGTGCTTATAATTCCTGTATTCTAAAGGATATTTAAGTGCACACAAAAAGGACACACAACATAGTTTTGCCTGCACACATCACAGACACAGCTACCAAATACTATGAGCCAGGTTGGATGGATGGTGGAGACAAAGGAGAAACAGCCAGTTTTATTTCGTTCTATGTAAATTAAAACAACAAAGAACTAAATGAGAGACAGCATATTTATGTATCGATACTGTTCCTACACAGACAAAGGGACAGAGAACAGAGGGAGCAGGGAATGCACAAAACAAAGCAAATGGGGAAGGACAGCAGGAAAGAAAGGCAACAGATGAACATTAAGCTGCCATGCTGAGGAATTTATTTGCGTCTTTTACTTGGTTGAAGGCGGAGTTGTTGGACAGCAGCTTCGGCAGCGGCTATAGCAGCCCATGCATCTTCCAAATGGGTCTGAGTGACGCTGGTTTTGCTTTGACTGCGAGATGGTCCATGAGAGCGGAGATGGCCTTCGGATGAGGACTTCGAGCTACCGGGACTACTATGGGATTTCTCAATGGTGGGAACCTGCATGTCTGGTTACCAAAGGGTAAAACATGAGTTAAAGTTGCTCCAGCGTTCTTCCTGTCAAGCTGGGTCTCACATAATTTGAAACCGTCTAAGATTTATGTTAATTCTGTTTCTTTTTTGGCGCGTTTATGCAACTGCTCACCATACAGCAGTGTGATTCAACATTTGGGAGACAATTTTTGGGAGGAAAGGCAAGAGGATGATAATCTTGAGAAGAGAGGTTTGAGAAGAGGAATGAATACATTCTAAGCAGTCTCATATAAATGAATATATTAACTTATAGTTTCACTAAGCAACTCTGATAATTCTAGTAGGGACCAGGTAAAAAACAATAGGCTGACACTGCCGCAGGAGGAGTTTTAAGTAAAATTCCTGGAGGAAGGTGTGTGAGTCACTGGGGTACATGGAAATGGAGACTGTATTATATCATCATCTCAGGTGATTTTAGAGAATGTATATATAAGATCACACATTTACTGTGGTAGTCATAGAGAGAGAGGTCTCTATACTAATCATCTTCCAGAATGTTAATTAGTGCAGAGTTGATCTGGCTAAGTGGAATCCAGAAATGATCTATACAACTCATAAGTAATCTATAGCACTTATTGTAGTCAGTGGTTTATTGTATCAACTCAGTGGCCTCCTGGACGTGACCTCAGTTTTTCATCTCCTAGAACACTTGCATTTCCAATCCAAATTGCAAAGAACCACTTTTCAATTTGCTGTACTTCCTGAGAATTGGCGAAAAGGAAGGAATACTCGGATCCAATATAAAAATTTTTATTTAATATTTAAAAATAGCTCAGCATATCCTGGAAAGATACTACATGGTTCTCTCATACAGGCAGTAACTTATTTTATGATGAAGATTACTGTTGTGTTGTAGGATAAGTGGTTAATGAACCTCCCAAGAAAAGCTCATTCCAATGGGAAAGCTGTGCATATTGCCAAACCCAATGTGTGATGCTGCAATTTAAAGATAATAATAGTAGTTAAAAAAAAATCATGGACTTAGTTTGAATGCACCATTTAGGAAAGGTTTAAGTAATTTTCAGCATACCAATTGTTTTGATGACATGAGGAAAATGTTTTTGATATAATTAAAAAGTAGAATGCAAAACTGTTTATGTCCATATATTACATATATGATTTATGAGTAAGAATATACATATGAAAAAATAGGGATTTAAACAGAAGAAACATGCATAAATGGTAATGATGATTATGTCTAGTCAATGAACTGTTGAGGATTTTTATGTTTTCTTTATGAAATACCCCAACGTATTTTATAAAATCATATTAACCTAGATTTTGAGAGCTGAAAAAGACCCAATAGCTCATATAACCCAACCTCCTCCATTTTATAGGTTGAAAAACAGAGAACCAGAGAAGTGAAGATCACAAAGGCATCAACCTAATTATGAGCTGATCTGAGACTAAAGCCCATTTCTTCTGATTCCATATCCATTATCTTTGCATGATATTATATTAAATATTTCCCAATATAATACTTTTCAAAAGAGATTAAATATACAGGCACTCATATTCAAGAAGATACTGAGTGAACAAACAGACAAAAGTTTTTTTTCTACTTGAAATATCTCCTACCCTTGGATAGGTCAGGGAAGGTACCATGGCTTCTACTTTTGATGACAGATGGCTTTGGGGACTGCTGGCTGCTTTGACTGGAATGGGACTTGCCATGATCAATGCTTTCAGTCTGTTCTTTGAGAGGATACCACGTAGGCATGTTATCGAGGTGAGATGTGCTAGATAAATCAATCAATACCTCAAAAAAAGTGCAATAAGTGAATAAAATTTATGGATTAAGCTGTAATTCATTTGTTGTTTTTTTCTGTGATCTGAAATTTATTCAAGGACATAAGTCAAAGGATATAGTATAACCTTTAGGATGATGAGGTCTTCCTAATTTTTCTTCACCCATGATACTGAGAATGTCTTGTGCATACCAGATGCTGTATAAACGTTGGGTTAAATCAAACTGTATGACATCTCTGACTATTAATTAAATTATTTGGAGATGATATAAAAAGGTAGAGTCACAAGTCAATCTCTTTATGAAATAAAGTCTTCTTTTGTTAAATGGACACATTATATTCTTAAACTGGGCTAGTGTTTTTTTGCAGATTGTTTGATTTTAGTTACAAGAGGGACAAAATGAAAAAGAATGGCTAATTTTCAATTACTAACTTATTCCCTCTATTTTAAAACATACTTTAGTTCACATTTGAAACAGAGATATTACCAACAGTTTACAATAAGAAAGCGCTGTGTCATGGTTTAATTGGCAACATGTTTTCTTTCTTAGTGTACATAAACAATGGTGCATTTTACAGTAGTTGGCATCTTAAATTTGAGCAGATATTAAAAAATAAAACCACACACTGGATATGTGCTTTAGGTTCATGAGAACAATAAATTATAAGGACTTCAATAAATCAGCTTTTTGAAATAGGACAATAAATCAGATATAACCGTACTCTAGAGTAGTCCTGCCTAAGACCAAGATTAGTCCAAATGGCTATACCGCATGGTGCCTGCAGGTGAAGTTCAAATGATCTTTTTTTTTTTTTTTCTTATTTTATTTTATTTTTTTATTTAGTTTTTTTAATTAGTTTCTGCTTTATAACAAAGTGAATCAGTTATACATATACATCTGTTCCCATATCCCTTCCCTCCTGTGTCTCCCTCCCTCCCATCCTCCCCATCCCACCCCTCCAGGCTGTCACAAAGCACCGAGCTGATCTCCCTGTGCTATGCGGCTGCTTGATCTAGTTTTGATGGGAAAGAGGTACAGAGTGTAGGAACCAAACAAGACCTCATGTCACCTAGACTACTCAACTGTTTTCTATTGTCTCTATCAAAAGGATATTGTATTTTCTAGATGTTATATATTTTTGGAGATTTATTTTTTTAACATTAATTCATAACTTCTGCTTTAAGCAAAGATCACTAAACAAAATATGTATTTTTGGAATATGATAGATGAAAAATATCACAGAATATGACCATCCTGCCACATTTCATAATTAGGTTACATTCCTTGTGAATTTATAAAAATTGTTTTTACTGGTTTCTCCTACTTCTAGTTTTGCTTCTTAAAATATTTTTAGATTTTTTGTGGGACACTTAAAAGAAATAAGAATGTAAAATGTCACATCAAGTCATTCATATGTGCAATGAGGAATAGCAATTAAATAACCTGAAAATGCATTTGAAAAAAACCCAGCTCATTTTATAATACAATAAATTTATCTCAAATCTTTTACATAATCATTTGACTCACAGCACGATTATATAACTTTCAATCAAAACAATTAATATTTCATCTTGCAAATTAATTATAAAGTACATCAAGTGGTAAAGTGAAAATTATTTCTCCAGTTGCTATTCATCTATTCAAAGAGTCATTCGTAAATAAATTCTATCCACCAAAGAATTTTATCCAGAAACAGTTATCTTATACACTTAAGAAATATGCTTTCCATAAAGATTTAATTGATGGTTTATAATGAAGCAAATAAAAAAAAGGAAACCATAGGCTCACCTCACCAAGAAAACCATTGGAAGAAAATCTATCATAATCCCAGACTGTCACCTCCAGTGTTTTCTTCTTGAGCTACAGTTCAAATCAAAATGTCATTAACCTCATTTCTCATCATAAATTTTCATTATACTCATATAATAGACTCATTTATATTTTCATTCCTTGAACTCTTTCCGCTTATGTAAAAATACTTTAAGTTTATATAAAACTGTATACTTACATTCAATATTATGTAAACTGTCAATCATTTTGTGGTCCAACCAAGTATTTGATCATAAGATACCTCACTATTTTGCCAAAAAAGGGTGATTTTTACTTATTTCCTGTTATTCTACCCCTGCCCATTATTAAAAGTACCAAGCAGAATCTATATATACTCTTTAAATACATGAAATTCATAGGTTGCAAAAATGTCTAGGTTATTCAAAGTATTTGGATTATAGTTTTTTGTTTCAGTAAATTGCCAAAACACATTAGTAGCACTGTCTTATTTCTGCAGGTGAAATTTAACTTATTTTAAATTCAAGAACCCAGATTATAATTTATATCCAGCTTCAATTTCATAGTCAAATTAGAAATCTTCCAAAGGATAAATTAGAAACCTCATTTTGAAAGACAACTCATTTGTAAATTGTTTTCATGGATGTCTTCTTCCTATTCTATTTGTATTCTTTCCTCTCTGAATTCATCTTTATAAACCATCAGTTATTTTCTATTATTGATACAAAGTTATGACATGAAGATTTTCAGAAACACATTGATGCAATTTTGCTTAGAGTCATCTATTTGTTGTGATAGTCCTTTACACTAGTCTTCTTCATGCTTTCTTCTGTACAGTTTAGTTGCACAATGCCAGATCCGTAGGAAGCCTCAATTTAGAAAAGAGATGATCCCTAAATTGTTGCCAGCAGAGGTAATTCATTTCAGTGCATCTGAATCTTATTTTTTCTTTGTTTATGAAAGTCAAAATACAGCTATTTGGGAAATATTTTCCCTCAAAATATGATAAATAGAGCCCAGTCTACTGAAATATTTAATTTCGAAATAATCAGCGGAAAATGTCCCACTAGTCTTATTCATTTTGTTTATTTTTTTAGCTGTTTTGTCAAAGTGTGCACATTTTCGTCACTGTATCTTCGAACTGCACCCAGTTCCTTTTACTGGCTATATTTTTCTTTTTCTTTTGCGATACGCGGGCCTCTCACCGCTGCGGCCCCTCCTGTCGCGGAGCACAGGCTCCGGACGCGCAGGCCCAGCGGCCATGCCCACGGGCCCAGCAGCTCTGTGGCACACGGGACCCTCCCAGACCGGGGCACGAACCCGCGTCCCCCGCATCGGCAGGCGGACTCTCAACCACTGCGCCACCAGGGAAGCCCCTGGTTATATTTCTTGCATGTATTTTACTTAATTTTTTGTGTGTGTATGGAAAAATTGATATGAATCACAATCTTTCAATAACTCTGTCATCACTGTTTTTATATTAGCCTGAATCTTTCATATAGAAAATAATCATTGCATACCTGTTCCATGGAGATACTTTTATAAATGACTGTTTGATTCCACTCAGGATTAAGACTTTTCTGAACATATTTAGTCCTTCTCTTGTACTCAGCACTGAATTGGAAAAAAAGAAAGAATTACCCTGATTATTTATCTTGACCGATGACTTCATAGTCAACCTGAAGGGCATGCAGACTTTTAAAGGTATTTTGTTTTGAATCACTATGTAATCGTCTCATCATACTCATGTCTTAAACTGTATTTTAAGTTGAATGCACAATGACAATTTTAAAATATCTTGGATGCCTTTAGTTTTATTTTCCCTAAGGTATTTTTTTTTAAAGAAAAGCTTTTAGGTGTTCTAATTAGAATACAGTTTTAGAAATCTTAATCTCTCCTGAATGTGTGAGATAATTACATGAACTATACAGTAACATTAATATCTTCTTGTCCTATAAATAATAATTTGATATTTAACTTTCCAATAGTTTGGCAACTGACCATGTCAGCAAAGCCAAATGGTCTTTCAATTCCTTTTTTTTCTATAAAAAACTGAAATAACTATACTGACTGAGGAAAGGATGAAAAATGGCTGTTGCTATAGCTGAGGTTCCATGAACATTTGTTACCTTATATTTAGTAGATTTTGACACTCTTGGTAAAGTAGGATACTTAATCTAGTTATGAAACAATCTTAATTAAATACAAATTCTTGGTTTATGTCAATAGCTTATGTTACAAATGATGAACCAAATCAAAACTTTTCCTCATTCATTATAACTTGGGGCATTTCAGTTTATCCTTGACTCTTCCATGCCCTCTGATCACCAGTTAGAAGCTTATATCTTACACGTTTAAGCATAACTTATTTTTAAAACTTATTCTAATTAAGTCTGACAAAACATTTATAACTGGCATCAACCAGCTAATGGGGTTGGAATTATTGCCATTTGCTATGAGCCAATGGTGCCCACATAGACAAAGCTTTTCTCTAACATTCACTGGCTTTTTCCAAATTTTCTGCCTAGAAAACAAACCTACTTGTTTGGGGTCCATTCACGTGCCTGGACTTCATAAACTGCCTTACCCTAAAGGTACTGCATCCTGCCCCTGGACCTGTAGTTCTATTCCCAACTGTCGGCAGACTAACTCTTGTTATATTCCTGGTCTCAAGTATTGCCAAATTCTGGAATACCTACTATTGTTCCCCAGATCCTAATTTACTTATTCATTCTAGATAAAATTATTAAGAATCAAGCTCCAGTTCACCACTCACTTTTAGAGATGGGTCTACAGCCAAGTATCTTTTTTTCTCCCTCTGGCTTTATTCTCTTTCTTATCAGACATACACAAGGGCAATAATTTCCAACACTGACTGCATATTAGGATCACTTTGGGATCTGAGTTCCAAGGGTTGTAGGTGGGGCAACTAGCACGGCACCCACATCCCCCTGCCCTTCACCCCCAAGGAGAGTCTTGGGGTGAGGCTTGAGCATCAGAATTTTTAAAATGATCTAGGCAAATCTAAAGTATTGCCAAGATTGAGAACCACTGAGAACCACTGAGCTCATGTCTCCTAAGACCTCACATTTCAGCCACTGTGAACTGAATCCAATTTAAGAAATGAAGCAGCACTATTCTCATTTGTAACCAACCTATCTGAATGTACAAAAAAAGAGAGTAGGATTTGACAATTTTGTCATTCAGCACAAAGTGCAAATAATTCTGGGGAAATGTATAGGCAATGATTCAAAGACACAGGAACTTTCATAGACTGTGGACAGAAAGTATACATTTGTACATATACTTTTTAGGTAAATTTGTCTATGTCTAGTGAAGTTTATGCACTCAAGTACCCAGAAAATTCCACTTTGACTTAATTCCACTTCTACTTTAGAGAAATTCTCCCACATGTACAAAAGGAATTTGTTAAAGAACATTCATTGCAACATTGTTTCTAATAGTGTGTTAATAATATAATAAATAAATACATTATGATATATTTATTCAATGAAATTTAAGCAGCAGTTAAATTAAATGAAATACACCTTCATTTATCAAGCTAGATAAATCTTAAAAAAAAATCTTGAGCAAATAATTTGCAGAAGAAAACCTACAGTCAGTTATCATGATATAAAGTTAAAATTGCACAAAATAATACTGTAAATTATTTATGTCTACTTGTATATATGTATGACAAACATTAATATCATAAGACAGCTTGGGAATTATAGACATTAAACTCTATTTTGTGGTTATCTCAGGACGACAGGGGAATGGTTTTAGAGGACTTCAGGGGTACCTGTAATATATTTTTTATTAAAAAAAAATCTAAAGCCAATATAGCAAAATGTTACGATTTGGTAAAATTGGATAGCAAGAACACAAGTATTTGTGACAGTATTTTCTATAATTTTCAGTAAGTTTAAAATATTTTATAACAAAATTCAAAACTATTTTAGCAAATTATATCCCTTTATACTTTATTATTTTGATTCTTTAAATTAATGACATAAGAAGAAGGAATATGACCACTTTTAAGTTAATAGCCAACTTTGGTTGCTACTGTAGAATTCATGGCTATTCCTGTAGTAGGTATACTAAGAAAAAAACACATTGTGTAGTATGAGCTTTAAAGTTTCTATCTGTTTTGGACTTAATTATCCAAGTGGTGAGATCATGGGAAAAACATATTAGGGATAAGATTCATAATACAGTGAACAGTGGTAAAATTGTTATTTTTTTCAAATTCTGAAAAATTGAATGCACAAAATTTTAAAATAAGATTGAAGATGGAAATTAATGTCAAATGCAAACTCATGTAGTTTTACTAAAATTCTATATATGTCAGTATATATTAAAATAGCCTGAACTATTGAAATGTCTTCAAAAAGATGTATTAGTCAACATATTTTCTTAATTTATAAATATTAATAATTGTTATATTTCACATGCATACTTTAGTCATTTTTTCACCCATATGTAGCAAAATTATTGAATGCCAACTCTGCACCAGGAATTATGCTCTATCAAAATGCACAACTGCAAAACTCTTAATTGTACTGACATACCATTATGTCATGAGAAGCACTTTATAAAGTAAGCACATTGAAATAACAGCTAACATTTACGAAATGCTAGTTTTTCACAGGCAGAGTTCTAAGTGCTTTTCATGTGTTACATTATTTAACCCTCAAAGCAACTCCATGAGTCCAGTATTATTTATTATCCTATTTTATAGCTGATAAGAACTGAAGCTCAGAGGAATTCAGGTATGTTGGCAAGGTTGCATAGTTATTAATTCATAGGACCAGGTTTCAAACACAGGGAAACTAATTTCTTGCTCTGAAACATGCGCTATATGAACTCAATTGATTAGGCCCATCATAAAATTTCTTAATTGCAGGTTTCATTAGCTGAAGTGTCTAGTTTGTCTTCTTTATTTTACAGTCAAAAACTGTACACTTCAAATTAAATATATGTTTTATATATATAACATAAATTATTTATAGTGTGTGTATATATACACATATCAAAACTGAGGACAGCTTTAGAGTTGTCTAGGGAAATACTGAATGGTATATCCTAAGACTAAGAGAGTGCTGTGGAACAACTAAGATAATTATTATAAAAATTTACTTTTGCTCAGATACACTCACATATAACCTCAATTAGTTGGAAAAAATCTAGATGTTCACTTTACTAGGTTATCTTAATCTTACTAATAAGCTTGAATCTCTAGTTCTCTCAAGACTCAAGGTCTGTGTCCTTTGCCTTTAGGGTTAACGAGGGTAAACACACCTTTCTCCTGATCCTGCCTCTACCAGCCCTGGTTGACCTGTGTAAATGCCAATGAGATCCTTTTGCAATTTTTTACACTTGAATTTCCTGACACGCAGAGATGGCCACACAAAGCTCTTCCTTTAAGAACCCTTGTTTGATAGCTACCATGTACTGACCATCTTGGGCATGATATCAGTGGGCTGTGTTCCCACTTTACACAGCTGAAAACTCCACAGTTCTCATTGCCATATCAAAATCTGTGGATTTACAAGTTGAAGGTGGCCAGGTAAGCAGAGGGATTCTTGAATGTGAGCAGAAATCCAGGCTGAGAAATAAGTGGAGTTCCTTTTCCTTTCCTACCGTGTCTGGTAAACACACTACAATCCCTCATGGGAAGATTGCAATACTGACATTATTTTAGGACAATTAAGCCATATGTAATAATCAGAGAAGTTTTTTATAAGGGAAAATAAAAAGTCAATTAATCAAGATGGAACATGGTGCTTATCAAACAAAAATCTAGGGACCTCCCCAGTGGTCCAGTGGTTAAGACTTTGCCTTCCAATGCAGGAGGTGTGGGTTCGATCCCTGGTCGGGGAACTAAGATCCCACATGCTGTGGGGTGTGGCCAAAAACTTAAAAAAAAAACTAAACCTTTATTTCCTTAAAGTTTTGACTAATTTCTTTTTTTTTCTTTCTCTTTTTTATTATTGGACAATCATTTTCTCATAGGTAGATATGATTTTAAGGCTGGCAGAAAAAGGTACTTAAAATTCAATTACCAGGGCTTCCCTGGTGGTGCAGTGGTTGAGAGTCCGCCTGCCGATGCAGGGGACACAGGTTCGTGCCCCGGTCCGGGAAGATTCCACATCCCGCGGAGCGGCTGGGCCCGTGAGCCATGGCCGCTGAGCCTGCGCATCCGGAGCCTGTGCTCCGCAACGGGAGAGACCACAACAGTGAGAGGCCCGCGTACCGCAAAAAAAAAAAAAAAAAAAAAAAAAATTCAATTACCCTCTCCTAAACCAGCAGAATAAAAACAGTTCTCTGAGTTTCTCTGTAAAAAAAATTGAGAAAGAAGAATGGAATATAATGGCTTGTTTGTTCTTAACTTTCATAGAATTATCTAAAGTACTGAAGGTCTTCATTTCTTTTATTTAGTTTTTCTTGATTGGAAAAAAATACATATATATTTCTTCATTGAAAAAATATATAATGAGTCCAATAAAGATATATATGTGTGTTTGTGTGTGTTTGTGTGTGTGTGTGTAGTTTTTTCAAAATTACTCCTCTGAGGATGTTGCCTTTAATTTAGAAAGAAGCACAGAGCATATCCCATTTTATAAGCTCTGTTTCTCTGTGTGCAATAGTGCATTTATGGGCTGTCACTTGATTGTCCTCTGTGCTTCCTGAGGTCTGACACTATGGCTGTGGTCTCAATTCCAACCCCAGCACAGAGTCTGGAGCAGTCTGTGCTAAATAAATGGTTTTTGGATGGATCTTTAAAACATGTTTGTACTTCTCTTTTTCCTTTAAAATCTATTGAAATAAGATGTTTTGGCCTTCAAATTGTAAATACATACAACACATGAATCTGCTTTACATTCTTTCCAGAGGAAATAGTTTGAGATGCTAACAAGGGTGTTTAGAGAAAGTCCAGCCAGGAATTAGGCTTCCAGGTATCATGATAGCAAAAATCAGCTTCAGTCATGGCAAAATCTCACTAGTGGGAAAAACTCTGTACTTTGTCCAACAGTGTAATGAGAGAAAACCACAACGAAATCCTTCAGATATGCTCATTTCCATTTCTTAATTATCCGGGGACAAGTTTTGAGTTCACGGACTCTTCAGGCTATTTCCTTGTCTTTCTTTCACCTCATCTCGGCTGACATTTGGACTGTCAGAGCTTATGAGTATCTTGATTAAAGGATGGCAAGAGGAAATGAAAGGAGACGAGAAAACTGGACCAGTGAAATTCTTTTAGCTAACAGGACATTTTAAAAAAAAATTTTAAGAATGAAGAATGTATTACACTTATTATTGAAGAAAAGTTGTTTGATTTTCTATATAGTGTTGTTAAATAATTTGGTGTAATTCAGTAGCCCAAGCATTCTGCTTTTCTTTTTTGCAGGGATAACTGACCATTGGCTACATGGAGTTTATTATACATATTTCTAGCAATAATAGCAACTGCCATTTATTGAGAGCTTACTACGTGCCAGACATTATGCTTATCATTTTTGGTGCATTCTCCCTGTGTTTCACAAAAACCCTGGGAGGGGGTCTATTATGATTCCTAGGTGGAAGAGGAAATAGCTTTAGAGAAACTTCACAACTTCTAAGTGGCAGGGCTGAAATTCAAATCCAAGTTCTTAAGGACTTCGCTCATTGGCCTAACTTACAATGTCAGTACCTCATCAGTATAATTCCTTTTCACATTGACAGTTCTCGAAGAGATGATGAAAGTGATTTCAAGATGAAAGATATGATGAGAAAGTGACTCTAGATCTTCTAAATTGTAATCTAATACATCTCAGATTATTCTGACCATTATTTACATTTAGAGAAAACACGTTCTCTTCTAAGTTAAATATAGTCAATCATTGTCATTCTGACAATTTCCCCCTGGTTTCTCTGGATAAAAGAGAGGAAGCTTCTGAATAAAGTGACTGATAACCTCTGTTCTAAAATGACACTAACTCTTTGAAACAAAGCTCATTTCGTGTATCAGTCTGAGAGATCTGGAGATGAGAGAGCCAGTCATAACAAGCAACCTTTCTCAGTACCAAATTTTACTGGTTGCCATAATTATGTGGTTGCAAAGAAACAGAAAGTTTCTGGGCACCAGAGAGGTTGTAGTAATACTATTCTTTGAGATATTTAATACTCACTGCCTCTTTTGGGCAACAGCTTGTCAGGTTTAGTAAAGGTGCTGAATTTTAATGTCACAGACAAAAATCCTGTACCACTAATATTCTAGGTGGGACTAAAATTCCCATCACCCTGTTGCTACATATGGTACAAGATTCACCTCCCCAACTAAATAACACATTTAATTTATAATGCAATGAGATGTGCAAAAAAATGCTTTTGGCTATGTGTTAAGAAATATCCTTAGCTGACAATGTAATGATGCAACATGCTCTAGCAGAAAACAGACAATCCAAGGAGGTTGCTCTTACGCTGTTGCTAACACCCTAGAGCAGGCAGATTATGGCATCCTATATTACACAGCAATAATTTTGTGGTACAGAAGGCATGAAAATGTTTCAATAGCAGGTCTAAGTGAGGGTAAAAGACCAGACAGCTGTCATCTTTAACATGAGATACACACCTAGTACTGGTCATCCAGAAGATCAGTTAATTCCTTTTGAAAAATGCCTAGATTTTTTTGTTTGGTTGTCATAGAAGACTCAGAAGAATCTGAGCCATGATTTTTGCATGAGAAGCTAAATGAATTTTAGCAGGCAAATTATAAATGAAAACTTTAGTTATATCTAATTTCAAAGTGATAGTTCCTTATTCATACCTTTCTATGTTTTTACTCTTTTCTACTTTTCTGGGCTCCAATGCACATACCTGCTACACATATTTAGTAATGTTGTGGTCAGAATAGTCTGCTATTAGCCTAATTCAATTGATACCAACATGTAGAAAAATAAAAATTATAGCCGAAGTTGAACTGCAGGTGAATGTACTTAAAAGGCAAACAAGAGAACTCTAGACATTTCACTGAAGTGTGACACTGAAAGAGAACCAACTCTACCTTGCATTCTGGACAACCATGACTTGACTGCATTGATTCCAAGAGTGAGAATGAAGGATACAGCAGGAAAGTAGGAAAGACAGGAAGAAAAAAGTTAGGAACAGAAATAAGGAAGAAAATGTGAAAATAAAAACTAGAGGAGCTATACCATAATATATTAACAACATGAGGCAGAAAATAATCTTAGAACTAAAGTGAAAATAATACCTCACAAGTGTAGTAAATTCCAAGCTCTTGGCCACTATAATAATTAGGAGTAACTTAATGAAAGGGCTAGGAATTGAAAACAAGTAGCACATTAGCCTGCTTTTTGGTCAAATTCCACCCAGAAGGCATGTTTTGTTTGACAAGTGGCATGGGGATAGCTTTAGGTGGGACCTCGCTCTTCATTTCACTATAGTTCCCACCCTTCTTTCTCTGTTACCTACTCCAGAATGGACTGACATATTCATGCCACCTGCCTGACCGTTCAGGTTATTCAAGTTTGCAATAGTCTAATTGAAACATATCCTGTAACAAATAAAAGATAACTACTCTCTTACCGTATAAAAGGTGATACTCCAGGATATTAAAGAAGATAGAAAATAAAAAACAGTGCTTTATTTTCATTCATTCATTAGCAAATGCTGATTAGAGATATACCCTTGGCAGTCATTTCCTCTTGTCCCATAATACTGTCATTAAATAACAATGAAGGTCTAATGACCCAAATCAAAGTCAGAATGAAGTTATCAGTTAGTTATATTCATGTTAAAAAAAATAGTGGTGTGATGAGGGATAAATAAGGAGTTTGAGATTAGTAGATACAAACTACTACGTATAAAATAGATAAACAACAAGGTCATACTGTGTAGCACAGGAAACTATATTCACTATCTTGTAATAAACTATAATGGAAAAGAATATGAAAAACAATATATATACATATATATGTATAACTGAATCACTTTGCTGTATACTAGAAACTAATGCAACATTAAAAATCAACTATACTTCAAAAAAGTAGACAAATTACAGTTATAACTACTACATAAAGACATAAAGTAACATAAAATAAAAGCTTCCCTTTCCTGTTCTATATGGCTAGTTGGTAATATCTGAATTAAATTCATTTCAGCCTGCAGAATTCTCTTTAGTATTTCCCGAAGGGCAACTCAGCTGGGAAAAAACTGTTTCTCAGATTTGTTTTTTCTGGCAATGTCTTATTTAGTTATTTAACATCCTTACTGACACAGGCTGACAATCCTACACTGCAGCACTATTTACCCTAGCCAAGACTTGGAACAACCAAAATGTCCATCAACAGATGAATGCACAAAGAAGAAGTGATCCATGTACACAATGGAATATTATTCTGATAAAAAATATAAATTAAATATAAAGAACAAACATAAGTAAGGAGACATAAGCTTTGGGGCTTTATCCGGGCACATTCCACTCTAATTTACAAACAAGGAACACTACTTCCAGGAAGAAACTGTTTCCTTAGTAACCAGAGTGGGGAATGTAGAAATGCTGCTGCCCTGTGGCCGATTGCCACAACAGCAGCTTTAAAACCTGTGCTAAAGGACACTTCATATTCACAAGGACTGCAGGGCTATAAATGACACCGGACAACAAAATGTGTTGAGGGAGGTAATGGCCAAAAAAATTCAAAATATGGCACATACTTCAAGAAACCATTTGAATAGGTAAGCTGTACTCACTCTTTAAAAAAAAAAAAAAAGTACATGGCTATAAGCTCAATATAAGGAATTATTAGACATATGCAAATCCAGCCAGTAAAAGGTATCAGCTCACACTGGTCAGAATGACCATCAGCAAAAAAAAATACAAACAATAAATGCTGAAGAGGTTGTGAAGAAATGCATACCCTCAACTTTAAGTGGCTCGTAAACTGGTAAGTGCCGCTAATGAAAACAGAATGGAGCTGCCTTTAAAAGGTAAACATTGAGATACCATATGATCCCGCAGGCCCACTCCTTGGCCTGTAACCTAGAAAGACAGACATGGAAAGACATAGGCAGGCAAAACTGCACTGCAGCAGTTTTACTATAGCCTCGACATGGAAACAACCAAAAAGTCCATCAAGAGACGAATGGACAAAGAAGAACTGGTACGTGTACAGATGCAATATTAGCCACGGAAAAAAAAAATGAAACAATGCAGGTTGAAGAACCATAAATGACTCTGGAGGTAGTCTCACAACTGGAAGTAAGTCAGAAAGTGAAAGACACATATCCTATGATATCAATTATAGGTGTTACCTAAAAATTGATACCAATGAAGATATTTCCACAGAGAAAGGCAATCACAGATTTATTAAACAAACTTATGGTTAACGAATACAAAGTGTGAAGACTGGATACATTAGGATATCGGGGTTAATGGAGATATACAAACACATGTAAAATTTATAATCACCAAAGACCTACAGAATTCCAAAGAAGACTACTCAATACCAAGTCATGACCTACATGGCAAATGGATCCCAAGATGGATACATATATGTATAGGTGTAAAACAAACACATCTTGCACACCTAGAACAAACAAAACATTATAATCAAATTTGCTGTGGTAAAATTAAAAATTATATTTAAAAAAAGAACAAGAAGTAATGAGGCATAAAGTTATATGTATATATTTCTCCATGTGATAATGGAGAAATCCTGCAGCATTTTGGCTTTCCTGCAACAACAGTTTTAAACCCAGTGCTAATGGTCAGTTAAAATTCAACTTAAAAATTGCAGGCCTGTAAATGACACCTGCCCTCAAAAAAAAATTCTGGGGTCGAAAATTGACCAAAAAATTCAAAGAGGGTAACCTTTCAAGAAGACAGTTTCAAGAGGCATATTTTACACACATGTTGTCTTTTCTTTTTTTTTTCTTTAACCAAAAAAAGGGCATGGAAAAATGTTCAACATCAGAAATTGATAAAGACATGCAAAACCAATCTATAAAAACGTTCACCTCACAACAGAAAGATATCCTTTGATATCACTTATAGGTGTTACCTACAAAACGATACCCATGAACTTATTTCCAAGAAAAGGACCCTCATGAATTAAGAAATAAAAATTATGTTGAACCAAATGGAAAGGTGGGAGGAATGGATAAATTAGGATATGGGGGTGACAGACCTATACTAATACATATGAAACATATAATTACCAACGACCTATGGAATACCAAAACAGGTCCACTCAAAACTCTGTAATAACGTCAATGGGAAAGGATCCAACAATGAATAGATAGATACATAGATATAATGAACAAGATTCGGTACACCTAGAACATATACAACATTTTTATCAAATTTGCTCTGAGAAAAATAAAAATTAAATTGAAAAAACAAACAAGAAGTAAGGAGATATAAGCTGTTGGGGGTTTGCCTTGGCACATTCCACTCTAATTTACAGCCTACTAACATGATTTCCAGGAAGGCTCTGTTGCCCAACTCCCTGAGTTGTCAATGTAGAAATTTTGCCGCCTTGTGGACATTTTCCACAAGAGCGGCTTTAAACCACAGCTAATGGTCACTTAATATACACAAGGACTCAGGGCTGTAAAGGACACCTGCCCCCCGAAAAATGTTCTGAGGTAGGGAATGGCAAAAAAAACTCAAAAGAGAGCAAATTTTTCAAGAAGATCGTATGAGAGGTAAGTTTTACACACTCTTTTTTTTTTTTTACTTTTTTTTTTCCAGTTTTTTTTTAATTAGTTTCTGCTTTATAACAAAGTTAATCAGTCATACATATACATCTGTTCCCACATCCCTTCCCTCATGCATCTCCCTCCCTCCCACCCTCCCCATCCCACCCCTCCAGGCAGTCACAAAGCACCCACCTGTGCTCTGTGGCTGCTTCCCACTATCTATCTACCTTACGTTTGGTAGTGTATATATGTCCATGCCTCTCTTTCGCTTTGTCACAGCTTACCCTTCCCCCTCCCCATATCCTCAAGTCCATTCTCAAGTAGGTCTGTGTCGTTCTGTCTTACCCTTATGTTCTTCATGACATTTTTTTTCTTAAATTCCATATATATGTGTCAGCATACAGTATTTGTCTTTCTCTTTCTGACTTACTTCACTCTGTATGACAGACTCTAGGTCCATCCACCTCATTACAAATAGCTCAATTTCATTTCTTTTTATGGCTGAGTAATATTCCATTGTATATATGTGCCACATCTTCTTTACCCATTCATCCGATGATGGACACTTAGGTTGTTTCCATCTCTGGGCTATTGTAAATAGGGCTGCTATGAACATTTTGGTACATGTCTCTTTTTGAATTATGGTTTTCTCAGGGTATATGCCCAGTAGTGGGATTGCTGGGTCATATGGTAGTTCTATTTGTAGTTTTTTAAGGAACCTCCATACCGTTCTCCATAGTGGCTGTACCAATTCACATTCCCACCAGCAGTGCAAGAGGGTTCCCTTTTTTCCACACCCTCTCCAGCATTTATTGTTTCTAGATTTTTTGATGATGGCCATTCTGACTGGTGTGAGATGATATCTCATTGTAGTTTTGATTTGCATTTCTCTGATGAGTAAAGATGTTGAGCATCCTTTCATGTGTTTGTTGGCAGTCTGTATATCTTCTGTGGAGAAATGTCTATTTAGGTCTTCTGCCCATTTTTGGATTGGGTTGTTTGTTTTTTTGTTATTGAGCTGCATGAGCTGCTTATAAATTTTGGAGATTAATCCTTTGTCAGTTGCTTCATTTGCAAATATTTTCTCCCATTCTGAGGGTTGTCTTTTGGTCTTGTTTATGGTTTCCTTTGCTGTGCAAAAGCTTTGAAGTTTCATTAGGTCCCATGTGTTTATTTTTGTCTTTATTTCCATTTCTCTAGGAGATGGGTCAAAAAGGATCTTGCTGTGATTTATGTCATAGAGTGTTCTGCCTATGTTTTCCTCTAAGAGTTTGATAGTGTCTGGCCTTACATTTAGGTCTTTAATCCATTTTGAGCTTATTTTTGTGTATGGTGTTAGGGAGTGATCTAATCTCATACTTTTACATGTCCCTGTCCAGTTTTCCCTCATAAAACTTATGAGAGGTAAGTTTTACACACTCTTTAAAAAAAAAAAAAGGAAAATGGATAAAAGGTCAACATCAGGAATTATTAGACTCATGCAAATCTAATCTACGAAAAGGTTTCAACACACAACAGTCGAATAACCATCAGCAAAATGTCTACAAACAATAAGTGCTGAAGAGGTTTTAGGGAACTGTGTACCCTCTAGCTGCTGGTGAGATGTAAAGTGGTAAGAGCAAATAATGAGAACAGAAAGGAGCTGCGTTTCAAAGTAAAAATTGAGGTACCATTCAATCCAGCAGGCCCACCGCTGGGCCCTTCACCTGAGTTGACCAGAGTCGAGAAGACACAGGCTGGCAAAGGTGCACTGCAGCAATATTCACAAAAGCCAAGACATGGAAGCAACCAAAATGTCCATCAACAGATGAATGGACAAAGAAGTGGTCCATGTACACAACGGAATATTAGCCATGGAAAACAATGAAACACTGCTCTTTGCAGCTCCATAGATGATCCTAGAGATAATCACAGAACATGAGGTAAGTCGGAAAGCAAAAGACAAATATCTTATGATATCACTTCTAGGTGTTATCTAACAACTGACACAAATGAACTTATTTCCACAGAGAAAGACACTCACAGACTTAGAAAACAAACTATGGTTATCTAAAAGGAAAGGTGGGAGCAATGGATAAATTAAGATTAGGGTTGCCATCCGTATACCAATACATATTAAATACATATATCAAAAAGACCGACCATATACCAAGGGAGGTCTACTGAACACTCTGTATTAATTTATGTGGAAAGAGGATCTGTACATGAATAGATATATATAATGTACAAATGAACCAGATTGTGTACACCTAGAATAATATTCTAATCATTACTCTGATTTAAAAAATTAATTTATAACAAGGAGGAAGATGTACTGAGACATAAACTTATGGGGGTTTTCCCTGGCACATTCCATTCTAATTTACAACCAAGGAACAGGACTTCCAGGAAAGCTCTGCTGCCCTAGAACGGGACTTCCAGGCAGCTCTGCTGCCCGTTTCTCCATTCCCTAGATTTGGGAATGGAGAAACGCCGCCGCCGTGTGGCCGTTTCCCACAACAGCAGCTTTCAACCCAGTGCTAATGATCACTAAATATTAACAACAACTGCAAGCCTGTAAGTGACACGCGCCCTCAAAAAAAGTTCTGGGGTCGAAATTCGACCAAAAAATTCAAAACAGGGCAAGGTTCCAAGAAGACAATTTCAAGAGGTATATTTTCCTCGCACTTTTTTTTTAACAACAACAAAAAAAGGCATGGAAAAATGCTCATCATTAGGAATTATTAAAGACATGCAAATCCAGTCTACAAAAACATATCAGCTCACACCGGTCAGACTGACTATCATCAAGAATTCTGCAAACAATAAATGCTGAAGGGGCTGTGGAGAAATATGTATCCTCATCTCTAAGTGGGACTAAACTGGTAAGAGCCACTAATGAAAACAGAATGGAGGTGCCTTTAGCAGGTACACATTGAGTTACCATAGGATTCAGCAGGCAAACTCCTGGGCCTATGAGCTAAGAAGACAGAATTAGAAAGACACAAGCAGGCAAAACTGCACTGCAGCAGTATTATAGTAGCCAAGACATGGAAGCTACCAAAAATTCCATCAAAAGATGAATGGAAAAGAAGAATGGTACATGTACAGATGGAATGTTAGCCAAGGAAAAAGATGAAACAATGCCATTTGCAGCACCATAGATGAGTCTAGAGGTAATCACAACTTGAAGTCAGAAAGCGAAGGACACATATCCTATAGTATCACTTAATGGTGTTACCTAAAAATTGATACCAATGAAGATTTTTCACAGAGGAAGGCAATCAAAGATTCGATCAACAAACGTATGGTTAACCAAGTGGAAAAGTGTGAGGACTGGATAAATTAGGATATTGCGGTAAACAGAGATATACCAACACATGTGAAATATATAAGCACCAAAGGCCTACGGAATACCAAGAGAAGAGTACTCAACATTATGTCATAACCCACATGGGAAATGGATCTGAAGATGAATAGATATATGTATATGTGTAAAGGAACCACATCTTACACACCTAGAACAAACAAAGCATTGTAATCAAATTTGCTGTGATAACAAATAAAAATTAAATTAAGAAAACCAACAAGAAGTAATCAGACATAAACTTATGGGGTTTTTTCCTGCCACATTCCATTCTAATTTACAAGTTGGAACATTACACCCAGGAAGGCTCTTTTGCCATAGTAACCAGATATGGGAATGGAGAAATGCCACAGCCTTGTGATCATCTCCTGCAAAAACAAAAACAGCTTTAAACACAGTGCTAAGGGTCACTTAATATTCACAAGAATTGCAGCTCTGTAAATGACGCCTGCCCTCAAAAAAAAAATCCTGTTTGAATATCGACGAAAAAATTCAAAAGAGGGAAACCTTTCAAGAAGACAATTTCAAGAGGCATATTTAACTCACATTTTCTTTCTTTTTTTTTTTTGTTTAACAAAAAAGGCCATGGAAAAAGCTCAACATCAGAATTTAAAGACATGCAAATACAATCTACAAAAACTTTTACCTGACAACAGTCAGAATGATCATCAGCAAAAAATCTCTAAACAATAAATGCTCAAGGGGTTTTAGGGAACTGTGTACCCTCTAGCTGCTAGTGGGATGTCAAATGGTAACAGCCAGTAGTGAGAAAAGAAAGGAGGTACGTTTAAAGGTAAAAATTGAGCTACCATATGATCTGGGAGGCCAACTACTGGGCCTATCACCTGAGAAGACAAGAATCAAAAAGACACAGGCTGACAATCTTACACTGCAGCACTATTTACCCTAGCCAAGACTTGGAACAACCAAAATGTCCATCAACAGATGAATGCACAAAGAAGAAGTGGTCCATGTACACAATGGAATATTACTCCGATAAAAAATATAAATTAAATATAAAAAACAAACATAAGTAAGGAGACATAAGCTTTGGGGCTTTATCCGGGCACATTCCACTCTAATTTACAAACAAGGAACACTACTTCCAGGAAGATACTGTTTCCTTAGTAACCAGAGTGGGGAATGTAGAAATGCTGCCGCCCTGTGGCCGATTGCTGCAACAGCAGCTTTAAAACCTGTGCTAAGGTCACTTCATATTCACAAGTACTGCAGGGCTATAAATGACACCGGACAACAAAATGTGTTGAGGGAGGTAATGGCCAAAAAAATTCAAAATATGGCACATACTTCAAGAAACCATTTGAGGGCTTCCCTGGTGGCGCAGTGGTTGAGAGTCCGCCTGCCGATGCAGGGGGCACGAACCCGGTCCGGGAAGATCCCACATGCCGCGGAGTGGCTGGGCCCATGAGCCATGGCCGCTGAGCCTGCGCGTCCGGAGCCTGTGCTCCACAATGGGAGAGGCCACAACAGTGAGAGGCCCGCATACCGCAAAAAAAAAACAAAAAAAAAAAACAAGAAACCATTTGAATAGGTAAGCTGTACTCACTCTTTAAAACACAAAACAAAGAAAGTACATGGCTATAAGCTTAATATAAGGAATTATTAGACATATGCAAATCCAGCCAGAAAAAGGTATCAGCTCACACCGATCAGAATGATCATCAGCAAAAAAATACAAATGATAAATGCTGAAGAGGTTGTGAAGAAATGCATACCCTCAACTTTAAGTGGCTCGTAAACTGGTAAGTGCCGCTAATGAAAACAGAATGGAGCTGCCTTTAAAAGGTAAACATTGAGATACCACATGATCCCGCAGGCCCACTCCTTGGCCTGTAACCTAGAAAGACAGACATGGAAAGACATAGGCAGTCAAAACTGCACTGCAGCAGTATTACAATAGCCACGACATGGAAACAACCAAAAAGTCCATCAAGAGACGAATGGACAAAGAAGAACTGGTACGTGTACAGATGGAATATTAGCCACGGGAAAAAAATGAAACAATGCAGTTTGCAGAACCATAGATGACTCTGGAGGTAGTCACACAACTGGAAGTAAGTCAGAATGCGAAAGAAACATATCCCATGATATCAACTATAGGTGTTACTTAAAAATTGATACCAATGAAGATATTTCCACAGAGAAAGGCAATCACAGATTTATTAAACAAACTTATGGTTAACCAATAGGAAAGTTGTGAAGATTGGATACATTAGGATATCGGGGTTAACAGAGATATACAAACACATGTGAAATATATAATCTCCAAAGACCTATGGAATTCCAAAAGAAGACTACTCAACACTGTCATAACCTACATGGCAAGTGGATCCCAAGATGAATACATATATGTATAGGTGTAAAACAAACACATCTTGCACACCTAGAACAAACAAAACATTATAATAAAATTTGCTGTGGTAAAAAATAAAAATTATATTAAAAAAACGAACAAGAAGTAATGAGGCATACAATTATAGGGGTTCTTCCTGGCTCATTCCATTCTAACTTACAACCTTGGAACACAGCTCCCAGGAAGGCTCTGTTGACCTAGTAACCAGATTTGATAATGGAGAAATCCTGCAGCATTTTGGTCTTCCTGCAACAGCAGTTTTAAACCCAGTGCTAATGGTCAGTTAAAATTCAACTTAATTGTAGACCTGTAAATGACACCTGCCCTCAAAAAAAAATTCTGGCGTCGAAAATTGACCAAAAAATTCAAAAGAGGGCAACCTTTAAAAAAGACCATTTCAAGAGGCACATTTTACACACATTTTGTCTTTTCTTTCTTTTTTTTTTTTCTTTCACCAAAAAAAGGGCATGGAAAAATGCTCAATATCAAAAATTAACAAAGACATGCAAATCCAATCTAAAGAAACGTTCACCTCACAACAGTCAGAATGGTCATCAGCAAAACAGTCCACAAACAATACATGCTGAAGGGGTTTTAGAGAACTGTGGACCCCCTAGCTGCTGGTGGGATGTAAACTGGTAACAGGCAGTAGTTAGAACAGAATGAACGTGCATTTCAAGGTAAAAATTGAGCTACCATATGATCTGGTAGGCCCACTGCTGTGCCTATCACCTGAGAAGACCATAATCCAAAACACACAGGCTGGTAATCCTACACTGCAGTAATATTTACCACAAACAAGACCTGGAAGCAACCAGAATATCCATCAACAGATGAATGAAGCAAGAAGAACTGGTCCATGTACACAATGGAATATTAGCCATGGAAAAGCATGAAACAGTGTTGCTTGCACCACCATAGAAGGACCTAGATATAATCACACAACTTGAAGTAGGAAAGAAACCAAAAGAAAGATATCCTTTGATATCACTTATAGGTGTTACCTACAAAACGATACCCATGAACTTATTTCCAAGAAAAGGACCCTCATAGATTAAGAAATAAAAATTATGTTGAACCAAATGGAAAGGTGGGAGGAATGGATAATTTAGGATATGGGGGTGACAGACCTATACTAATTTAACATAGGAAACATATAATCACCAAAGACGTATGGAATAACAAGAGAGGTACACTCAACACTCTGTAATAACGTCCATGGGAAAGGATCCAAAGATGAATAGATAGATACATAGATATAATGAGCCAGATTCTGTACACCTAGAACATACACAACATTTTTATCAAATTTGCTCTGATAAACAATACAAATTAAATTGAAAAAACAAGAAGTAAGGAGATATAAGCCGTTGGGGGTTTGCCTTTGTATATTCCACTCTAATTTACAGCCTACTAACATGATTTCCAGGAAGGCTCTGTTGCCCAACACCCCTGAATTGTAAATGTAGAAATTTTGCCACCTTGTAGCCGTTTCCCGCAAGATCGGCTTTAAATCACAGCTAATGGTCACTTAATATTCACAAGGACTCAGGGCTGTAAAGGACACCTGCCCTCAAAAAATGTTCTGAGGTAGGGAGTGGCGAAAAAAACTCGAAAGAGGGCTTCTCTGGTGGCGTGGTGGTTGAGAGTCCGCCTGCCGATGCAGGGGACACAGGTTCGTGCCCCGGTCAGGGAAGATCCCACATCCCGCGGAGCGGCTGGGCCCGTGAGCCATGGCCGCTGAGCCTGCGCGTCCGGAGCCTGTCCTCCACAACGGGAGAGGCCACAACAGTGAGAGGCCCGCGTACCGCAAAAAAAAAAAAAAAAACTCAAAAGAGAGCAAATTTTTCAAGAAGATCATATGAGAGGTAAGTTTTACACACTCTTTAAAAAAAAAAAAGGAAAATGGATAAAAGGTCAACACCAGGAATTATTAGACTCATGCATATCTAATCTACGAAAAGGTTTCGACACACACCAGGCGAATAACCATCAGCAAAATGTCTACAAACAATAAGTGCTGAAGGGGTTTTAGAGAACTGTGTACCCTCTAGCTGCTGGTGAGACGTAAAGTGGTAAGAGCCAAAAATGAGAACAGAAAGGAACTGCGTTTCAAAGTAAAAACTGAGGTACCATTCAATGTAGCAGGTCCACCGCTGGGCCTTTCACCTGAGAAGAACAGAGTCGAGAAGACACAGGCTGGCAAAGGCGCACTGCAGCAATATTCACAAAAACCAAGACATGAAAGCAACCAAAATGTCCATCAACAGATGAATGGACAAAGAAGAAGTGGTCCATGTACACAATGGAATATTAGCCGTGGAAAACAATGAAACACTGCTCTCCACAGCACCATAAATGATCTTAGAGATAATCACAGAACATGAGGTAAGTCGGAAAGCAAAAGACAAATATCTTATGATATCACTTCTAGGTGTTCTCTAACAACTGACACAAATGAACTTATTTCCACAGAGAAGACACAGCCTCAGAAAACAATCTCTGGTTATCTAAAACGAAAGGTGGGAGTAATGGATAAATTAAGATTAGGCTTACCATACCAATACTAATACATACTAAATACATATATCAAAAAGACTGACCATATACCAAGGCAGGGATACTGAACACTGTGTATTAATTTACATGAGAAGAGGATCTGTACATGAATAGATATATATAATGTACAAATGAAACAGATTGTGTACACTTAGTACAAATAAATTCTAAGCATTACCCTGATTAGAAAAAATAAATTAAAACAACGAGCAAGAAGTACTAAGACATAAACTTATGGGGGTTTTTCCTGGCGCATTCCATTCTAATTTACAACCTAGAAACACAACCTCCAGGAAAGGTCTACTGCCATAGTAACCAGATTTGGGAATGGAGAAAGGCTGCCACCTTGTGGCCGTTTCTCACAACAGCAGCTTTAAACTCAGTGCTAATGGTCACTTAATATTAACAATATTTGCAGGCCTGTAAACGACACCTGCCCTTAAAAAAAATCCTGGGGTCGAAAATCAACCAAAAAATTCAAAAGAGGGAAACCTTTCAGAATTCAGAACAATGATAGTGACAATGATCCAGGGCCTTGGAAAAAGAATGAGGGCAAAGATTGAGAAAATGCAAGAAATGTTTAACACCTAGAAGAATTAAAAAAGAAACACTTAGAAGAATTAAAGAACAAACAAACAGAGATGAACAATACAATAACTGAAATGAAAAATACACTAGACGGAATCAATAGCAGAATAACTGAGGCAGAAGAACGGATAAGTGACCTGGAGACAGAATGGTGGAATTCACTCCCACGGAACAGAAAAAAGAAAATAGAATGAAAAGAAATGAAGACAGCCTAAGAGATCTCTGGGACTACATTAAATGCAACAACATTTGCATTATAGAGTTCCCAGAAAGAGAAGAGAAAGGATCTGAGAAAATATTTGAAGAGATTATATTCGAAAACTTCCCTAAGATGGGAAAGGAAATAGCCACCAAACTCCAGGAAGTGCAGAGAGTCCCAGGAAGGATAAGCCAAAGGAGAAACATGCCGAGACACATAATAATCAAATAGATAAAATTTAAAAACAATGAAAAATTATTGAAAGCAACAAAGGAAAAATGACAAATAAAAGACAAGAGAACAGCTGATTTCCCAGCAGAAACTCTACAAGCCATAAGGGAGTGGCATGATATATTTAAAGTGATGAAAGGGAAGAAACTACACCAAGAGTACTCTACCCGGCAAGGATCTCATTCAGATTCGACAGAGAAATCAAAAGCTTTACAGACAAGCAAAAGCTAAGAGAGTTCAGCACCACCAAACCAGCTCTACAACAAATGCTAAAAGAACTTCTCTAAGTGGGAAACACAAGAGAGGAAAAGGACCTACAAAAACAAACCCATAACAATTAAGAAAATGGTAATAGGAACATACATATCGTTAATTACCTTAACCGTGAATGGATTACATGCTCCAGCCAAAAGACACAGGCTTGCTGAATGGATACAAAAACAAGACCCATATATATGCTGTCTACAAGAGACCCACTTCAGACGTAGAGACACATACAGAATGAAAGTGAGGGGATGGAAAAAGATATTCCATGCAAATGGAAACCAAAAGAAAGCTGGTGTAGCAATACTCATATCAGATAAAATAGACTTTAAAATAAAGAATGTTACAAGAGACAAGGAAGGACACTACATAATGATCAAGGGATCAATCCAAGAAGATATAACAATTATAAATATATATGCACCCAACAGAGGAGCACCTCAATACATAAGGCAACTGTTAACAGCTATAAAAGAAGAAATCGACAGTAACACAATAATAGAGGAAGAATTTAACACCTCACTTACACCAGTGGACAGATCATCCAAAATGAAAATAAATAAGGAAACAGAAACTTTAAAAGACACAACAGACCAGATACAGTTAATTGATAGTTATAGGACATTCCATCCAAAAATAGCAGATTACATTTCTTCTCAAGTGCATGAGCACGGAACATTCTACAGGATAGATCACATCTTGGCTAACAAATCAAGCGTCAGTAAATTTAAGAAAATTGAAATCATATCAAGCATCTTCTCTGACCACAACGCTACAAGATTAGAAATGAATTACAGGGAAAAAAATGTAAAAAACACAAACACATGGAGGCTAAACAATACGTTACTAAATAACCAAGAGATCACTGAAGAAATCAAAGCGGAAATCAAAAACTACCTAGAGACAAATGACAATGAAAACATGACGATCCAAAACCTATGGGATGCAGCCAAAGCAGTTCTAAGAGGGAAATTTATAGCTCTACAAGCCTATCTCAAGAAACAAGAAAAATCTCAAATAAACAATCTAACCTTACACCTAAAGGAACTAGAGAAAAAAGAACAAAAAAAGAACCCAAAGTTAGCAGAAGGAAAGGAATCATAAAAATCAAAGCAGAAATAAATGAAATAGGGACTTCCCTGGTGGTGCAGTGGTTAAGAATCCACCTGCCAATGCAGGGGACTCGGGTTCGATCCCTGGTCCGGGAAGATCCCACATGCTACAGAGCAACTAAGCCCGTGTGCCACAACTACTGAGCCTGCGCTCTAGAGCCCATGAGCCACAACTACTGAGCCCCCGTGCCACAACTACTGAAGCCCGTGCATCTAGAGCCCATGCTCCGCAACAAGAGAAGCCACTGCAGTGAGAAGCCTGTGCACCATAATGAAAGAGTAGCCCCCATTTGCTGCAACTAGAAAAAGACCATGCACAGCAACGAAGACCCAATGCAGCCAAAAATAAATTAATTAATTAAAAAAGAGATAAATGAAATAGAAACAAAGAAAACAAAAGCAAAAGTCAATAAAACTAAAAGCTGCTTCTTTGAGAAGATAAACAAAATTGATAAACCATTAGCCAGACTCATCAAGAAAAAGAGGGAGAGGACTCAAATCAATAAAGTTAAATATGAAAAAGGAGAAGTTAAAACAGACACCGCAGAAATACAAAGCATCCTAAGAGACTACTTTGAGCAACTCTATGCCAATCAGATGGACAACTTGGAAGAAATGGACAGATTCCTAGAAAGGTATAACCTTCCAAGACTGAACCAGGAAGAAATAGAAAATATGAACAGACCAATCACAAGTAATGAAATGGAAACTGTGATTAAAAATCTTCCAACAAATAAAAGTCCAGGAACAGATGGCATCACAGGTAAATTCTATCAAACATTTAGAGAAGAGCTAACACCCATCCTTCTCAAACTATTCCAAAAAATTGCAGAGGAAGGAACACTCCCAAACTTATTCTATGAGGCCATGATCACCCTGATAACAAAACAAGACAAAGATACTAAAAAACAGAAAATTACAGACCAATATCACTGATGAAATTAGATGCAAAAATCCTCAACAAAATACTAGCAAACAGAATCCAACAACACATTAAAGGGATCATACACCATGAACAAGTGGGATTTATCCCAGGGGTGCAAGGATTCCTCAATATACACAAATCAATCAATGTGATACACCATATTAACAAACTGAAGAATAAAAACCATATGATCATCTCAATAGATGCAGAAAAAGCTTTTGACAAAATTCAACACCCATTTATGATAAAAACTCTCCAGAAAGTGGGCATAGAGGGAACCTACCTCAACATAATAAAAGCCATATACGAGAAACAGCAAACATCATTCTCAATGGTGAAAAACTGAAAGCATTTCCTCTAAGATCAGGAACAAGACAAGGATGTCCCCCCCCCCAAAAAAAAAAAGAAAAGAAAAAAGGGGCTTCCCTGGTGGCACAGTGGTTGGGAGTCCGCCTGCCGATGCAGGGGACATGGGTTCATGCCCCGGGCCGGGAAGATCCCACATGCTGCGGAGCGGCTGGGCCCGTGAGCCATGGCTGATGAACCTGCGCACCCGGAGCCTGTGCTCCGCAACGGGAGAGGCCACAACAGTGAGAGGCCCACATACCGGAAAAAAAAAACAAAACTACAATGAGGTATCACCTCACACCAGTTAGAATGGGCATCATCAGAAAATCTACAAACAACAAATGCTGGAGAGGGTGTGGAGAAAGGGGAACCCTCTTGCACTGTTGGTGGGAATGTAAATCGATATAGCCACTATGGAGAACAATATGGAGGCTCCTTAAAAAACTAAAAGTAGAATTACCATATGACCCAGCAATCCCACTACTGGGCATATACCTAGAGAAAAACATAATTCAAAAAGACACATGCACCCCAATGTTCATTGCAGCACTATTTACAATAGCCAGGTCAGGGAAGCAACCTAAATGCCCATCGACAGAGGAATGGATAAAGAAGATGTGGTACATATATACAATGGAATATTACTCAGCCGTAAAAAGGAACGGAATTGGGTCAGTTGTAGAGACGTGGATGAATCTAGAGACTGTCATACAGAGTGAAGTAAGTCAGAAAGAGAAAAACAAATATTGCATATTAATGCATGTAAGTGGAACCTAGAAAAATGGTATGGATGAACCAGTTTGCAGGGCAGAAATAGAGACACAGATCTAGACAACAAACGTATGGACACCAAGAGGGGGTGGGGGTGTTGTGATGAATTGGGAGATTGGGATTGACATATATACACTAATATGTATAAAATAAGTAAGTAGTAAGAACCTGCTGTATAAAAAAATAAATTAAAAAAAAGACTGTGATTCCACTGCAGGGGGCGCAGGTTCGATCCCTCGTCAGGGAACTAAGATCTCACATGTCACATGGTGCAGAAAAAGAAAAAAAAAGGAAGACACAGAGTGTCTGGTGTCTGAATGGATTACAGAAACAACAAGACCTAAGTAACTATATGCTGCCTATAAGAGACTCACTAAAGATTTAAGGAAACACACAGATTGAAGGTGAAGAGATGGAAAAAGTTATTCCTTGTAAATGGAAGCCAAAAGAAAGCAGGAGTAGCGATACTTAAATCAGATAAAATAGACTTTAAGCCAAAGACTGCAATAAGAAACTAGTAAGGTCATTATACAGTGATAAAGGGATCAATGCTAAAACAGGATATAACATTTGTAAATACTTATGCAACCGAAATATGAGCACCTAAATATATAAAGCAAATATTAACAGACCTGAAGGGAGAAATGGCAACATAGTAATAGTAAGGGACTTTAATAGTCCCTTTCAACAACGGATAGGTAATCCAGGCAGAAAATTAATAAGGAAATATTGCACTCCAACTACATTAGACCAGATGGCTTTACTGGTGAATTCTACCAAACATTTAAAGAATTAATACGAAGACTTCTCAGACCCTTCCAAAAAATAGAAAAGGAAGGAACACTTCCAAATTCATTTAATGAGGCCAGCATTACCCTGATACCAAAATCAGACAAAGATGCCGTGAGAAAAAAAAAATTACAGATCAGTATCCCTAATAAACATAGATGCAAAAATCCTCAACAAAATATTGGCAAACCAAATTCAACAATATATTGAAAGGACCGTGTACCATGATCAAGCGGGATTTATTCCAGGAATGCAAGGATGGTTCATAATCTGCATATCAATCAATTTGATATCCCTCACTAACAAAATGAAGGCTAAAAATCATATGATCATGTCAATAGATGTAGAAAAAGCCTTTACAAAATTCAACATTCATTCATGATAAAAACTTTGAACAAAGTGGGTATAGAAGGAGTGTACCTCAACATAATAAAGGCCATTAGGACAAGCCTCCAGGTAACATCATACTCAATGGTGGAAAGCTGAAAGCTTTTTCTCTAAGATCAGGAACAAGAAAAGGATGCCTACTCTTGCTACTTTTCCTCAACATAGTACTGGAAGTCCTAACCAGAGCAATTAGGCAAGAAAAAGAAATACAAAGCATTCAAATTGAAAAGGAAGAAGTAAAATTGTCTTTTTTGCAGACGACATAATATTATACATAGAAACCCCCAAGGGTTCTATCAAAAAACTGTTAGAACTAATAAATGAATTCAGTAAAGTTGCAGGATACAAAATCAATATACAAAAATTAGTTGTATTTAAAAACACTGACAATGAGCTATCCAAAAGAGAAAATAAGAAAACAATACCATTTACAACTGCATCAAAAGAAATAAAATACCTAGGAAAAAATTTAACCAAAGAAATAAAAAATTTGTACACTGAAAACTATAAAATATTGATGAAAAAGTAGAAGACACAAGTAAGTGGGAAGTTATTCTGTGCTCATAGATTGGGAGAATTAATATTGTTAAAATGTTCATACTACCTAAAGAAATCTCAAATTCAATGCAATACTTACAGAACTCCAATGGCATTTTTCATAGAAATAGAATAAACAATTCTAAAATTCATATGTAACCACCAAAGACCCCAAATAGTGAAAGCAATCTTGAGAAAGAACAAAGTTGGAAGTATCACATGTCCTGATTTTAAACTATATTACAAAGGTATAGTAATCTAAACAGTATGGTATTGGCATAAAAACAGACACATAGATCAATGGGACAGAATAGAGAGCCCAGAAATAAACCCATGCATATTTGGTCAATTAACAAAGGAGCCAAGAATATACAATGGGGAAAAAATAGTCTCTTCAATAAATGGTGTTGGGAAAACTGACAGCCACAAGAATGAAACTGGACCTCTATCTGATATCATATACAAAAATCAATTCAAAATGGATTAAAGACTTGAATGTAAGACCAGAAACCATAAAACTCCCAGAAAAAAGCATAGGGAGTAGCTCTTTTTTTTTTTTTTTTTTTTTGCTGTACACGGGCCTCTCACTGTTGTGACCTCTCCCGTTGTGAAGCACAGGCTCCGGACACGCAGGCTCAGTGGCCATGGCTCACGGGCCTAGCCGCTCCGCGGCACATGGGATCTTCCCAGACCGGAGCACGAACCCGTGTCCCCTGCATCGGCAGGCGGACTCTCAACCACTGTGCCACCAGGGAAGCCTGGGAGTAAGCTCTATTGACATCAGTCTTGTTGATGGTGTTTTTGGGTTTGTCACCAAAAGCAGAGGCAACAAAAGCAAAAAATAAACAAGTGAGACTACATCAAACTAAAAGTTTCTGCACAGCAAAGGAAACCAGCAGTAAAATGAATTGGCCACCTATGGAATGTGAGAAAATATTTGCAAATCATATATTTGATAAGGGATTAATACACAAAATATATAAAGAACACATACAATTCAACAGCAAAAAATCAAACAATCCAATTAAAAACTGGGCAGAGGAACTGAATAGATATTTTTCCAATGACATACAAAAGGCCAACAGGTACATGAAAAGGTGCCCAGAATCACTAATCATCAGGGAAATGCAAATCAAAAACACAATGAGGGGACTTCCCTGGTGATGCAGTGGTTAAGAATCCGCTGCCAATGCAGGGGACACAGGTTCGATGCCTGGTCCAGGAATATCCCACATGCCACGGAGCAACTAAGCCCATGTGCCACAACTACTGAGCCTGCACTCTAAAGCCCACGAGCCACAACTACTGAGCCCACATACCACAACTACTGAAGCCTGCGCACACCAACTACTGAAGCCTGCACACCTAGAGCCCGTGCTAAGCAACAAAGACAAGTCACCGCAATGAGAAGCCCACACACTGCAACGAAGAGTAGCCCCCACTCGCTGCAACTAGAGAAAGCCCACGTGCAGCAACTAAGACCCAACACAGACAAAAAAATATAAATAAATAAATAATTTTAAAAAGTCCTTATCTTAAAAAACAAACGAAAAACCCTACTCAATGTAAAAGTTGTGAGCTAAGTTTTATTCAGGGACCTTAGAGAGGACTATAGCGCAGGAGACAGCCTCTCAGTAGCTCTGAGGGGCTGCTCTGAAGAGGTAGGGGAGGAGCCAGGATATACATGATTTGTGGGGCTGGGAAATACATGTAGTCAAGCATATATCTTGGTAAAAGATGACTGCTAATCACAAAGAACAGATATCTCAAGTTAATAATTGTAATGCTTTTCTGCGTATGGGAAGATTCAAGCATTTGGGGTCATTGAAATTTTTCCTTAGATATGCATCTTAGCTATCTAGGAGCCCAAAGCACAGAATGTCTCATGCTGTTCCCCACCCATCCCATCCCATTCTTTTTTTTTAAAATTAATTAATTAATTATTTTTGGCTGTGTTGAGTTTTCACTGCTGCGCGTGGGCTTTCTCTAGTTGTGGTGCATGGGCTTCTCATTGTGATGGTTTCTCTCATTGCACAGCATGGGCTCTAGGTGTGCAGGCTCAGTAGTCATGGCTCGCGGGCTCTAGAGTGCAGGCTCAGTAGTTGTGGCCCGTGGCGCCAGTTGCTCTGCGGCATGTGGGATTGTCCTGGATCAGGGCTTAAACTGTCCCCTGCATTGGCAGGTGGATTCTTAACCACTGTGCCACCAGAGAAGTCCCCCTCCATCCCATTCTAATTCCCCTCAGAGCACACAGATGGTGAGCAACCTCAGTGAGTTGCAACTTAACCCTTTTATAAATGGGATGATGAGCCACACTCTTTGTTCTTTTTGTTGTAAGTCTTGGTTTGCTGCCATGGGGAGCAAATGGCTCCATTTTGGGCCTGTTACTTTTTTTTTTTTTTAACATGAGGCTGTATTGTATAATTGAGATTTGCTATGAGAGTAGAATTTAAAAGTTCTCGCCACACACATGCACACAAAAGATATGTGAGGCAATTGATGTGTTAACTATCTAGATGGAGGGAATCATTCATAATGTATATGTGTATCAAATCACTACAAATATCTTACAATTTCATTTGTCAATTATACCTCAATAAAGCTGAATTTTTGTTAAAAAATTAAAACATCTTTCAAAAATGACCCTTTGGGGACACACAGCAAACTTGGGCTGAAGTCTTGCTCCTCCAACCCAACTGTAAAGATGCCGTAATAGTAAGAAGGATGTTGACAGATTCCAGAACTTAACATAATTACTGTAAGAAAAGCCTGGGGGAGAAAAAATAGTGATTCAGTTCCTGAATGGGGAAAAAAATGACAGTCAATATGTGTGCCAATACCATGAAAATGAATATTCTGGGTGAGAACTTAATTGTGCTTTTTTTCTTTCCTTGTCACATTGTTTCTTCAAGATGGTTCCCTAAAAATTGATTTGCATATATAACTTTATCAGATAATGCCAAATTCCTTTGCATGCAGTTATACAATTTTGCATTTCCATCAGCAATGTATGAGAGTGTCTGATAATTCATAGCCATGCTAATGGAGTATGTTGTCAAATTTTGGGATTTCTGATAGGTGAGAGAGTTGAGAGTTGAGAAATGGTGTCTCAGTGTTGTTTATTTATATTTATTTATTTATTTTTATTTTTGGCTTAGTCGGGTCTTAGTTGTGGCATGTGGGCTGCAGAGTGCGTGTGCTCTGTAGTTGTGGGCTTAGTTGCCCCACGGCATGTGGGATCTTAGTTCCCTGACCAGGGATCAAACCCATGTCTCCTGCACTGGAAGGTGGATTCTTAGCCATTGGACAACCAGGGAAGTCCCCCAGTGTTTGCAAACTGACTTTCTTATTATAAACTGACTTTCTTATTATGAGTAAGCTTGACTGTCTTTTTCTTTAAAAGATATTTTCTGTCTTTTTTGTGAACTGCCTATTTGTGAATTTTGTCCATTGTCCTATTATGTTATGGATCTCATTTTTTCAGTTTCTTAATGTAAATCAGCCTTTTGTCTGTGATACAAGCTGCAGTTTTTCATTTGTCTTTTGCTATGTTTGTAGCGCTTTCTGCCATGCAAAAAAAATATTTATAATCTTTAAATACTTAAATGTATCAGTCTTTACTATCATTTCTTCTGATTTTGGGTAATAGTTAAGAAAAGATTTCACCTCTCCCAGTTCTAAAGAAATTTATCCCTGTGTCTTCTAGGGCTTGTATGGTTTCATGTTTTTAATTTTAGATCTCAAACTATTTTGCTAATGTTTTCAAGTCTTTTACATTCTTACTGATTTTCTACCTACTTGTATCAAACTATGACTGTGGATTTATCTATTTTTCTTTTCTGGTTTGTTAGTCTTTTATTTCACGTATTTTGAAGCTCTGAATTAGGTGCATATACATTGAAGATGGTTATGACTTTATGTTGAACTAATCTTTTTATTATTATGAAATGTCCTCTTTACCCCTGCTAATATACTTGTCTTAAAGCTTACTTTGTCTCATATTAATATAGTTCAGCTTTCTTAAGAGTAATATTTGCAAATTTCTTTTAACTTATGAGTTTTAATATTTAATAATATATTCTTGCATATCTATATATACATTATATATATATATTTGTGTATTATTTAATTGGTTCCTTTTAAAAGCCAGTATGATCAACAGAAGAATGGCATAATGATGTCAAGTAACATCGCTTGACCTCTTCCTATTTGTTCATTTATTAAGCATGTATTATTTTTATCATATCAATAGCAAAATAAAATGTAATTTTGAAAAACAAATGAAAGCCAGTATGAAAATCTCTGCCTTTTCATTTTGGTGTTTAGACCATTTACACTTAGTGTAATTTTCCACATGGTTAGGTTTAAATTTACCATTTTGCTATTTGTTTTCTATTTTTCTGATCTGTTCATTGTCCCCTTTTTAATATTTTCCTGGGTTTTTTTTGAATTTTTAAATTTTATTTAATTTCCACTTCTGGCTTATCAGCTATATATATTTTTTAAATATATTTTTTGTTTATTTATTTATTTTGGCTGCACAGGGTCTTAGTTGCAGCATGTGGGAGCTTTGTTGTGGCATGTGGCATCTTTAGTTGCAGCATGTGGGCTTCTTAGTTGTGGCATGCGAACTGTTTAGTTGCGGCATGCGTGCAGGATCTAGTTTCCTGACCAGGGATCGAACCCTGGCCCCCTGCATTGGGAGCATGGAGTCTTACCCACTGGACCACCAGGGAAGTCCCATTAGCTGTATTTTTGTATTAGTTTTTAGTGGTTGATCTAGAGTTTACAATTGCATCTTTAATGTATACTCTATCTTCAAATACTATTATACAACATGATAAAATGTAAAAATCATACGAGTAGGGCTTCCCTGGTGGCGCAGTGGTTGAGAGTCCACCTGCCGATGCAGGGGACACGGGTTCGTGCCCCGGTCTGGGAAGATCCCACATGCCGCGGAGCGGCTGGGCCCGTGAGCCATGGCCGTTGAGCCTGTGCGTCCGGAGCCTGTGCTCTGCAACGGGAGAGGCCACAACAGTGAGAGGCCCACATACCGCAAAAAAAAAAAAAAAAAAAAAAAAAAAATCATACGAGTATACTTACATTCCTCCCATCCATTCTTTGTTGCTGTTCTTGTCATACGTTTCACTTCTACACGTTATTAACCTCACAATACACTATTACTATTTTTGCTTAAACAGATATCTTTTAAATAAATTATAGTTTATTTATGAGAATCATTATATTTACCATATTTATTATTTCTGGGATCTTTATTCCTTTGTATAAATCCAACTTTCTATCTTGTATCATTTTCCTTCAGCTTGGAGAACTTCAACATTTCTTTTACTGTAGTACAATATGTTAGAGACCACCTCTCTCAGATTTGTCTGAAAATATCTTTATCTTACCTTGATTTCTGAATAATATTTTTGTTACATGAAAAATCAGGTTTTTTTCTTTCAGAGTATTAAAAATGTTCTATCTTCTGACTTGCCTAGGTTCTAATGAGAAAGCTGTTGTCATTTTAATCTTTGTTTCTCAGTACATAATGTGTATTTTAAGTTCCTCTTATTGCTTTTCATTTTTCTCTTTATCAGCGCTTTTCAGCAATGTGATTATAATGTGCTTTGATGTGCTTTTCTTTTTACACTTACCCTATTTGGGGTTAGTTGAGATTCTTGGATCTAGGGTGGTAGTTAAAAACAGTATGAAGACTTCCGGGTAAGATGGCGGAAGAGTAAGACGCGGAGATCACCTTCCTCCTCACGGATACACCAGAAATACAGCTACACGTGGAACAACTCCTACAGAACACCTACTGAACGCTGGCAGAAGACCCCAGACCTCCCAAAAGGCAAGAAACTCCCCACATACCTGGGTAGGGCAAAGCGGAGAGATTCCCGCACAGAGGATCGGTGCCGAGCGGCACTCACCAGCCCGAGAGGCTTGTCTGCTCGCCCGCCGGGGCGGGCGGCGCTGGAAGCTGAGGCTCGGGCTTCGGTCAGAGCGCAGGGAGAGGACTGGGGCTGGCGGCGAGAACTCAGCCTGAAGGGGGCTAGTGTGCCACAGCTGGCCGGGAGGGAGTCCGGGAGAACTCTGGAGCTGCCGAAGAGGCAAGAGACTTGTTCTTCCCTCTTGGTTTCCTGCTGCGCGAGGAGAGGGGATTAAGAGCGCTGCTTAAAGGGGCTCCACAGACGGGCGCGAGTCGCGACTGAAAGCGCAGAGCCCAGTGACGGGCGTGGGACGCTGGGGCTGCTGCTGCCGCCGCCAAGAAGCCCGTGTGCGAGCGCAGGTCACTGTCCACACCGCCCTTCCGGGAGCCTGAGCAGCCCGCCACTGCCGGGGTCCCGGGATCCAGGGGCGGCTTCCCTGGGAGAACGCACGGCGCGCCTCGGGCTGGTGCAACGTCACGCCGACCTCTGCCGCTGCAGGCTCGCCCCGCACTCCGTGCCCCTCCCTCCCGCCCGGCCTGAGTGAGCCAGAGTTCCCGAAGAGGCTGCTCCTTTAACCCTTTCCTGTCTGAGCGAAGAACAGACGCCCTCCGGCGACCTACACGCAGAGGCGGGGCCAAATCCAAAGCTGAGACCCGGGAGCTGTGAGAACAAAGAAGAGAAAGGGAAACCTCTCCCAGCAGCCTCAGAAGCAGCGGATTAAAGCTCCACAATCAACTTGATGTACCCTGCATCTGTGGAATACATGAATAGACAACAAATCATCCCAAATTGAGGAGCCAGGAGTCAGTACTGTGCCTCTGAGGTGGGAGAGCCAACTTCAGGACACTGGTCCACAAGAGACCTCCCAGCTCCACATAATATCAAACGGCGAAAATCTTCCAGAGATCTCCATCTCAACACCAGCACCCAGCTTCACTCAACGACCAGCAAGCTACAGTGCTGGACACCCTATGCCAAACAACTAGCAAGACAGGAACACAACGCCACCCATTAGCAGAGAGGTGGCCTAAAATCATAAAAAGTCTGCAGACACCCCAAAACACACCACCAGACGTGGACCTGCCCACCAGAAAGACAAGATCCAGCCTCATCCACCAGAACACAGGCACTAGTCCCCTCGACCAGGAAACCTACACAACCCACTAAACCAACCTTAGCCACTGGGGACAGACACCAAAAACAACAGGAACTACGAACCTGCAGCCGGCAAAAAGGAGACCCCAAACACAGTAACATAAGCAAAATGAGAAGACAGAAAAACACACAGCAGGAGAAGGAGCAAGATAAAAACCCACCAGACCTAACAAATGAAGAGGTAATAGGCAGTCTATCTGAAAAAGAATTCAGAATAATGATAGTAAAGATGATCCAAAATCTTGGAAATAGAATAGACAAAATGCAAGAAACAGTTAACAAGGACCTAGTAGAACTAAAGATGAATCAAGCATCGATTAAAAACACAATAAATGAAATGAAAAATACTCTAGATGGGATCAATAGCAGAATAACTGAGGCAGAAGAACGGATAAGTGAGGTGGAAGATAAAATAGTGGAAATAACTAATGCAGAGCAAAATAAAGAGAAAAGAATGAAAAGAACAGAGGACAATATCAGAGACCTCTGGGACAACATTAAACGCACCAACATTCGAATTATAGGGGTTCCAGAAGAAGAAGAGAAAAAGAAAGGGACTGAGAAAATATTTGAAGAGATTATAGTTGAAAACTTCCCTAATATGGGAAAGGAAATAGTTAATCAAGTCCAAGAAGCACAGAGAGTCCCATACAGAATAAATCCAAGGAGAAATACGCCAAGACACATATTAATCAAACTGTCAAAAATTAAACACAAAGAAATCATATTAAAAGCAGCAAGGCAAAAACAACAAATAACACACAAGGGAATCCCCATCAGGATAACAGCTGATCTCTCAGCAGAAACTCTACAAGCCAGAAGGGAGTGGCAGGACATAATTAAAGTGATGAAGGAGAGAAACCTGCAACCAAGATTACTCTACCCAGCAAGGATCTCATTCAGATTTGATGGAGAAATTAAAACCTTTACAGACAAGCAAAAGCTGAGAGAGTTCAGCACCACCAAACCAGCTTTACAACAAATGCTAAAGGAACTTCTCTAGGCAAGAAACACAACAGAAGGAAAAGACCTACAATAACGAACCCAAAACAATTAAGAAAATGGGAATAGGAACATACATATCGATAATTACCTTAAATGTAAATGGACTAAACGCTCCCACCAAAAGACACAGATTGGCTGAATGGATACAAAAACAAGACCCATATATATGCTGTCTACAAGAGACCCACTTCAGACCTAGAGACACATACAGACTGAAAGTAAGGGGATGGAAAAAGATATTCCATGCAAATGGAAACCAAAAGAAAGCTGGAGTAGCAATTCTCATATCAGACAAAATAGACTTTAAAATAAAGACTACTAGAAGAGACAAAGAAGGACACTACATAATGATCAAGGGATCGATCCAAGAAGAAGATATAACAATTGTAAATATTTATGCACCCAACATAGGAGCACCTCAATACATAAGGCAAACACTAACAGCCATAAAAGGAGAAATCGACAGTAACACAATCATAGTAGGGGACTTTAACACCCCACTTTCACCAATGGACAGATCATCCAAAATGAAAATAAATAAGGAAACACAAGCTTTAAATGATACATTAAACAAGATGGACTTAATTGATATTTATAGGACATTCCATCCAAAAACAACAGAATACACATTTTTCTCAAGTGCTCATGGAACATTCTCCAGGATAGATCATATCTTGGGTCACAAATCAAGCCTTGGTAAATTTAAGAAAATTGAAATTGTATCAAGTATCTTTTCCGACCACAATGCTATGAGACTAGATATCAATTACAGGAAAAGAGCTATAAAAAATACAAACACATGGAGGCTAAACAATACATTACTTAATAACGAAGTGATCACTGAAGAAATCAAAGAGGAAATAAAAAAATACCTAGAAACAAATGACAATGGAGACACGACGACCCAAAACCTATGGGATGCAGCAAAAGCAGTTCTAAGAGGGAAGTTTATAGCAATACAATCCCACCTTAAGAAACAGGAAATATCTCGACTAAACAACCTAACCTTGCACCTAAAGCAATTAGAGAAAGAAGAACAAAAACATCCCAAAGTTAGCAGAAGGAAAGAAATCATAAAAATCAGATCAGAAATAAATGAAAAAGAAATGAAGGAAACAATAGAAAAGATCAATAAAACTAAAAGCTGGTTCTTTGAGAAGATAAACAAAATTGATAAACCATTAGCCAGACTCATCAAGAAAAAAAGGGAGAAGACTCAAATCAATAGAATTAGAAATGAAAAAGGAGAAGTAACAACTGACACTGCAGAAATACAAAAGATCGTGAGAGATTACTATAAGCAACTCTATGCCAATAAAATGGACAACCTGGAAGAAATGGACAAATTCTTAGAAATGCACAACCTGCCAAGACTGAATCAGGAAGAAATAGAACATATGAACAGACCAATCACAAGCACTGAAATTGAAACTGTGATAAAAAATCTTCCAACAAACAAAAGCCCAGGACCAGATGGCTTCACAGGCGAATTCTATCAAGCATTTAGAGAAGAGCTAACGCCTATCCTTCTCAAACTCTTCCAAAATATAGCAGAGGGAGGAACACTCCCAAACTCATTCTACGAGGCCACCATCACCTTGATACCAAAACCAGACAAGGATGTCACAAAGAAAGAAAACTACAGGCCAATATCACTGATGAACATAGATGCAAAAATCCTCAACAAAATACTAGCAAACAGAATCCAACAGCACATTAAAAGGATCATACACCATGATCAAGTGGGGTTTATCCCAGGAATGCAAGGATTCTTCAATATACGCAAATCAATCAACGTGATACACCATATTAACAAATTGAAGGAGAAAAACCATATGATCATCTCAATAGATGCAGAGAAAGCTTTCGACAAAATTCAACACCCATTCATGATAAAAACCCTGCAGAAAGTAGGCATAGAGGGAACTTTCCTCAACATAATAAAGGCCATATATGACAAACCCACAGCCAGCATCGTCCTCAATGGTGAAAAACTGAAACCATTTCCACTAAGATCAGGAACAAGACAAGGTTGCCCACTCTCACCACTCTTATTCAACATAGTTTTGGAAGTTTTAGCCACAGCAATCAGAGAAGAAAAGCAAATAAAAGGAATCCAAATTGGAAAAGAAGAAGTAAAGCTGTCACTGTTTGCAGATGACATGATACTATACATAGAGAATCCTAAAGATGCTACCAGAAAACTACTAGAGCTAATCAATGAATTTGGTAAAGTTGCAGGATACAAAATTAATGCACAGAAATCTCTGGCATTCCTATATACTAATGATGAAAAATCTGAAAGTGAAATCAAGGAAACACTCCCATTTACCATTGCAACAAAAAGAATAAAATATCTAGGAATAAACCTACCTAAGGAGACAAAAGACCTGTATGCAGAAAATTATAAGACACTGATGAAAGAAATTAAAGATGATACAAATAGATGGAGAGATGTACCATGTTCTTGGATTGGAAGAATCAACATTGTGAAAATGACTCTACTACCCAAAGCAATCTACAGATTCAATGCAATCCCTATCAAAATACCACTGGCATTTTTCACAGAACTAGAACAAAAAATTTCACAATTTGTATGGAAACACAAAAGACCCCGAATAGCCAAAGCAATCTTGAGAACGAAAAATGGAGCTGGAGGAATCAGGCTCCCTGACTTCAGACTATACTACAAAGCTGCAGTAATCAAGACAGTATGGTACTGGCACAGAAACAGAAAGATAGATCAATGGAACAGGATAGAAAGCCCAGAGATAAACCCACGGACATATGGTCACCTTATCTTTGATAAAGGAGGCAGGAATGTACAGTGGAGAAAGGACAGTCTCTTCAATAAGTGGTGTTGGGAAAACTGGACAGGGACATGTAAAAGTATGAGATTCGATCACTCCCTAACACCATACACAAAAATAAGCTCAAAATGGATTAAAGACCTAAATGTAAGGCCAGACACTATCAAACTCTTAGAGGACAACATAGGCAGAACACTCTATGACATAAATCACAGCAAGATCCTTTTTGACCCACCTCCTAGAGAAATGGAAATAAAGACAAAAATAAACACATGGGACCTAATGAAACTTCAAAGCTTTTGCACAGCAAAGGAAACCATAAACAAGACCAAAAGACAACCCTCAGAATGGGAGAAAATATTTGCAAATGAAGCAACTGACAAAGGATTAATCTCCAAAATTTATAAGCAGCTCATGCAGCTCAATAACAAAAAAACAAACAACCCAATCCAAAAATGGGCAGAAGACCTAAATAGACATTTCTCCACAGAAGATATACAGACTGCCAACAAACACATGAAAGGATGCTCAACATCTTTACTAATTAGAGAAATGCAAATCAAAACTACAATGAGATATCATCTCACACCAGTCAGAATGGCCATCATCAAAAAATCTAGAAACAATAAATGCTGGAGAGGGTGTGGAAAAAAGGGAACACTCTTGCACTGCTGGTGGGAATGTGAATTGGTACAGCCACTATGGAGAACGGTATGGAGGTTCCTTAAAAAACTACAAATAGAACTACCATATGACCCTGCAATCCCACTACTGGGCATATACCCTGAGAAAACCATAATTCAAAAAGAGACATGTACCAAAATGTTCATAGCAGCCCTATTTACAATAGCCCTGAGATGGAAACAACCTAAGTGTCCATCATTGGATGAATGGGTAAAGAAGATGTGGCACATACATACAATGGAATATTACTCAGCCATAAAAAGAAATGAAATTGAACTATTTGTAATGAGGTGGATGGACCTAGAGTCTGTCATACAGAGTGAAGTAAGTCAGAAAGAGAAAGACAAATACTGTATGCTGACACATATATATGGAATTTAAGAAAAAAAAAGGTCATGAAGAACATAGGGGTAAGACAGGAATAAAGACACAGACCTACTAGAGAATGGACTTGAGGATATGGGGAGGGGGAAGGGTAAGCTGTGACAAAGTGAAAGAGCGGCATGGACATATATACACTACCAAACGTACGGTAGATAGCTAGTGGGAAGCAGCCGCATAGCACAGGGAGATCAGCTCGGTGCTTTGTGACCGCCTGGAGGGGTGGGATAGGGAGGGTGGGAGGGAGACGCAAAAGGGAGGGGATATGGGAACATATGTATACATATAACTGATTAAATTTGTGATAAAGCAAAAAATAAAAAAATAAAAAAAAAAAAAAAAAAAAAAAAAAAAAACAGTATGAAACAGTGTTATATCTGAATTCCATATGGTCAAGAAGCTAGAGAAAAACTGAACACGCTAAGTAGAGACATGGAAGATATTTAAAAATCACAAATAGAACTCCTAGAAATGAAAACCATATTGTCTTAGATGAAAACCACACTGAAGTGACAGCATACTAGATATTGCAGAAGACTGTTTAGTGAATTTGAAGATAAAGCACTAGATATCATCCCAAATGAAACACAGAGAGGAAATTTACACAGATTACCTTAAATTTCTGAGAAGAAAAAGGTGAACTTATTGAAATGAGATGAGCTCCAATGTGCTGGAAGATGTGAGAGAGGTAGGGAAGATTCTAAAAGGCAAATAGGATAGAGGTTTAGGAAAAAAGATAGTTAAAAAGATTGCAAAGAGCATACAAGACTATGCTGAGTTTGTATAACATAGTTTCTGTTAAGGATCCATTTCCCCATTAGCCATACTAGAAACACCAAATAATTTTTGCCATTTCTCCTTTCTCTATTCTCTAAGCCATGCTAAATTAGTCCCATGAATTACTTTCCTGGTTTCTCTAGTATTCATTCTTTTCACTGACACCCTAGTTCTGGCTCTTTTTTCTCTTCGTCTGGATGTCAATATGGTCTTCTAATTAATCTGCCATCCATTCTAAACTGTGTTGCCAAATTCTTTTTCCTAAGGCACCACTTTGATCATGTCACTTTTTTTTTTGCTATAAAATCTTCAAAGGCTCCGCTGCCCTCTGAATAAAAATTTGGACTGTGTTTCACCTGCAATTCAAAGTCTTACCTATTTCTCCAGCTTTTTATGTCTTATGATATAGCTGTACTAAATTATCTGTTATTTCCAACAAACGTTCATTTTATTGCCTCTTACTTAATCATTAATGAAAACACTTACTGAGTACCTACAATGTGGCATTAGTCTAAATGACAGGGATAACGTCACTTTCCTTCAGCCTAGGTTCATGGAAATCTGATCACCTTCATACAAATCCATATAATGAAGTTTCTGAACTTTCAAAGTTGAAGATCAGACCTCAGATAGAGGTAAAATCACTATGGTACAGTCGCTTAGGAAGTTTTACCTGAAATAACCAACTGCCATCTATGTTCAGGACATTATGGAATGAATTATTTGCATGAGGTTCAAGAGAGAACACAGAAAACAGACCACAGAAAAATGTGTGAGAATCAGATTGAAATGAGTGAAAAAGGTCTAATTTGTTCTGGACAGAACAATTTCCCTATGCTTGGGAAAGGATAAGTGATCTGTACCACAAGGATGGAAAGTTAAAATTTCCCTGTGCTTTGGTTGAACGCTTCTGTACGTAGAACATGCATTTCATCCCTTTGACAAATATTTTTAAGTATCTACTAACAGGCCCTGTGCTTGATGTATATGTCAATTTGAGATGGAGCTCCTGAAAAGGCCCAGAGTCAGAGAAATGAACCTATGAACATTTAATGGTATTGTTTATGGTATTTATGTTTCTCCATGAATAAAATCAATGACTTTTTGGCAGCAAAGTGAATTACTAAGGTGGGTAAGAGTCTAAGTAGTGAGTACAAGTGAATTATCGGCCAAGAATCTACCATAGGAATACTGAGTAAGCATGACAATGTGTATTTCTAATGGGAAAAGTCACCTCAGATTTTAGGCTTCTATTAAAGACGGCCCAGACTCACATGTGAGAAAAGGAATGTGGACTTGTTTAGGTATTTAAGCATTTTCAAGGGTCCCTTCTAACTCTTAATATTATAAAGCTTATTGTCAAAACCAAAATTTTTATATTTTCCGCTCTTAAAAGGCTACTTTTCCCAGACGTTCTACATCAGGTTTGTCAAAATACAGAGACAGATTTACCGTGAAATTAATGAAAGAAACTTAAGCTTTTGGGATCCTCACTTGCGCTGGCCCCTTTTAAATAAGTAAATAAGTATTCACTTTTGTACCTAATTTTGACATGTAATTCCATATTGTTCTTTGTAAAAAGAGCCCAAGAATTGTATAAGCTTTAGGTCACAATACACCTAGAAATGACTCTGGTAGAAACCTTAGAATTACTGAAGTATTCTTGCTCACCTCATTTTATTTAATTCTAAGAATTACTATTTCATCCTTCAAAACTCTCTTGGATTTTTCTCTTGTCAATTTCTGCTGATACTATTTAGTTCAGGGCTTCCTCACTTGAAAACTGCATCATGGTGATAGCCTGATAGCTGGTTTTCCTGACTGCAATCTCCCTTCCAAATAAATCTATCCAATGTAAAGCTGGCAGACTAATTTTCTTAAAAACAAACACTGCTTATTTTGCAAAATTCCCATCCAAAATCAAGATATTTTGGTGTCTTTCCACTATCACTGATCTTCTACACTTGGGATGCTTAAATGCCCAGGCAAAAGTGACAGTCAGAGGGTACTTGAAGCCACAAGACAAATGTGACACATTTTTCTAGAGTATCATTTTTTTCTTGATAGCAAGTAATTTAAAAGATTATTTCCCCCCTTTCTTTTCTTTACTTGTATCAAAGAGATATCGAATTGAATGTAAAAAGATAAAATACTTTTGGGCTCAGATGCAGAAAATTAGATTCACTATTATTCTTGGCTCATGACACATTCTCACCATCAGTTCATTCAAGGCTCCCAAGCATTCATTCATTCTTTCATTTAAAATAATACAACAGGGGAATTCCCTGGCATTCCAGTGGTTAGGACTCTGAGCTTTCACTGTTGAGGGCCCATGTTCAATCCCTGGTTGGGGAACTAAGATCCCAGAAGCCGTGCAGCCAATAAATAAACAAACAAATAAATAAAACAAATATCTATGAAGTCACCACCGACATGAAAACTAGGACATGAATTTACATTTACATTCACCTCTTTGACCCTCCATTGCATCACCCAGCCTCTTCCCATTCAAGGTAACACTATCTAAATCATCATTCTTGCTTTTCTTTTTAATATCACAGGTATATATATATACATATATATATATGTTCCTAAACAGTTTTGGGGGGGCAGCTTAGAAGTTATTAACTTTATAAGAAGTCTATCACATGCTGTATGTAATTCTTACAGACTTACTCTTTTCACTCAATATTATATTGCTAGGATTAATGCACATTATGGCATATAACTGTAATAAATTCATTTGGAGTGCTGTAGATATTCTAATTTATTTATCTATTCTTCTACTTGTAGATGGGCATTTGGGTTCTTTTCAGATTTTGATATTAAAGAGAATGCTCATATGAACAATCTTGTGTATGTCCTGGTACTTTTCAGGTTTCTTTTGGGTATATACCTGGAGCAAAATGGTAGGTCAAGGGGTTTCCAAATGTTTATCTTTACAGGGTAATGACAAACTTTCAAAGGAGGCTGTACCAATTTATACTCCCACTAGAAATGACTAAAAGATTCTGCTGATCCACATCCTCTAGATATGGTCCAACTTAAAACAGTTTTTTAAAATTATGGTAACATATGCACAATATCAAGCCTACCATTTTAATTATGTCTAAGGGTACAGTTCAGTGATGTTAAGTACATTCATATTGTTGTGCAATAATCACCCACCACATACATCTCCTGAACTTTTTCATCTTCCCAAACTGAAACTCTGTGCCCATTAAACAATAACTCTCCTCTCTCTCCTCTCCCCAGTCCTTAGCATCCACCATTCTACTTTCTGTGTCTATGGATTTCACTACTCTAAGTACCTCGTAGTGGAATCACAGTATTCATACTTTTGTGACTGGCTTATTTCACTTAGTGTAATGTCTTCAAGGCTCATCGACATTGTAGAATGTGTTAGAATTTTCTTCTTTTAAGACTGAATTTTATATATATATATATATATATATATATATATATATATATATATAGACACATTTTGGTTATCCATTCATCCATCTATGAACACTTGGATTGCAAAGTATAAGGGAAGAAGGGAAAATTGGAGTTTGGGTGAAAGAACTGGATAGGTTCAGTCTGGGATATCCAAACGGAAATGCCCAGTTGGTAGTTAAATTACTAGGTCTGAGAATCAGAAAAGAAACCTGAGCTACAGATATTATTTCATGAATTATCAGTGGATAAATGGTAACTGAAGCTACTGAAGAAAGCAAGATGACAGGGAAAATGAATAGAATGAGAAAAAACTAGTTCAAGGATTATGTGCTAGGTGGTTTAATAAGAACCAGTAACAATAACAGTTAACACTTATTGTGACCTTTCTATGAGCCAGGTACCATTCTAAATATTTTGCTCAAATAATTAAAAAAGAAACAGCTTTGGACTTATTATTATGCCATTTTACATTTAAGGAAACCAAGGCACAGTGCATTGAAATAATTTGCCTGAAATTGCACATTATATTGAGTGGTGAAGCCAAAATTTGAAGACAGGTAGCCTGACTCCAGAATTTTGTTCTCAACCCTATACAAACCTCACAGTAATTCTGGAAGGTAGGTATTTTTACCTCTACTTCATAGGTTAAAAAAAAAAATGAGGCTCAGAGAAACTAAGTTAACTTGATAGAGTAATACAGTTTACATGAAGTAGGATTACGATTCAAACCTAAAGACCATATCCTTTCATACGTCAGTTATGAGAAGAGGTTTAATTTCTCTCATAATCTTTTACAATGCCTCGCCTAGTACTAAATATTTGTTTAAAAAATGGTATTATTATCCTTAATTATTACTACTAATAATGTAAGAACATTGAAGTTTAGCTCCAATTTACCTTTCACAGGAAGTTACTTGAGGTTGTACCACAACATAAAAAAAGTATAAACTAAGGTGGAACATGTGGGTCCAGGAAATAGTGACTCGTACCCTAGAGAATAGTGAAAGGAAGTCCCAGCACAAAAGCCTTATAGTAGTCAGAGAAATTGGAGCAGGACAGTGAATTTTTGGAGAGTGGTCCTCATGGAGAAAACTTTGAAATCTAAAAATTAATACAATGAGACTTTAGAGATACGATAAAGGAATCTGGTAGCATGTAGTAAAGATGTCACTGAATTGCCTCTATCACTGTTCTTCAACAAAGGGCATTAGGGTCATGATATTGTTGCCCTAGAGAAGGAAATGTTATCCTAGCAGACAGTTCTATAGTAAATATTAACATAGGAATAATTGAAATGCTTTTTATTACTGCATTTCACTGATTGTAAGACTTTTCCCCCCATATTTTAAACCTCTGGATGGGATGCATCTTACAATCAATGGTGTGTCATGGTTTAATTATTTTCTTTCTTAGTAGTACATAAAATAATAGTGCATCTTCTAATTAATAGCATGCTGGATTTGATCAACTATGTGTGCCACAAACAGTTTTATATGCTTTATAATATTACTCTTTCTAATTTAATCTTCCTAACAGTTTCATGTAGCTGATGCTATTACTATTTTATAGACAAGGAAATTGAGGCTCAAAGATGTTAAACAGGGCTTCCCTGGTGGTGCAGTGGTTGAGAATCTGCCTGCCAATGCAGGGGACACGGGTTCGAGCCCTGGTCTGGGAAGATCCCATATGCCGCGGAGCAACTAGGCCCGTGAGCCACAACTACTGAGCCTGCGTGTCTGGAGCTTGTGCTCTGCAACAAGAGAGGCCGCAACAGTGAGAGGTCTGCGCACCGCGATGAAGAGTAGCCCCCTCTCGCTGCAACTAGAGAAAGCCCTTGCACAGAAACGAAGACCCAACACACCCAAAAATAAATTAATAAATTAATAAATTAATTTTAAAAAAAGATGTTAAACAATATGCTCAAGGACTGCTGTCAATTAAGTGGCAAAGCCAGAATTGAAAACCAGGTCTGGGGAATTCCCTGGCGGTCCAGTGGTTAGGAGTCAGTGCTCTCACTATTGGGGCCCTGGGTTCAAATCAGAAACCTCGTGGCATGGCCAAAAAGAAAAAAAAAAACAGAAAAAGAAAACCAAGCCTTACTTCAAAGGTCATGCTCTGTTGCACCTCAACATTTACCATGGGTGATACAAAGCTGAATAAAAACCACAGAAGTTGAATAGTTCAAGTGGGATGAAGTTTTTCCAACTCCTCCAGAAAGAATCTATCTTGCCCTCAGCTGTGCTCCCATAACATTTTATGAGTACCTCTGTGGATGTAAAATGTCACCTGCCATATCAGCAAACATAGGATATTGTGGCCATCAAGCCATCAGCCACTACATCAGCCCTGAGGCAACTCAGGATAGAGAAAAACAAACAAGCTGCTGGTCACCAAGCTGTCAGCCACTGCAGCTGTCCCCAATGGTGCAACCTGAGGGGATTCAGGATGGAGTAAAAAACTGGATACTGGCCCTAGACAGTTAAGGTGCATATCAAAGGAAGGATTTCAATAAGCCCAAACTCTTGCATCTTCCCATACACAGCTAAATTCCTTAACTTGAGATGTCTGGTTTTTCTTCAATTAGCAGTAATCTTTTGATTGCCAACTACCTGGTTTTTGTTGCAAAAATTCCTATATATCCTTGCTCCTCCCTTACCTCTTTGGAGCAGTGTCTCAGAGCTGAAAGGCTGCCTCCCGGGCTTAAGGCCTCAGAAAAGTCCGCGTGGAATAAAATGTAACTCCCAACTTTCAGGTTGTGCGATTTTTTTCAGTTGACACCTCTAGTATATGTTGTTATAATGTATAACTTACAAGGAAGTCAGGAGTAGTATCTTAATCACTCTTTCCAACCTTAACAGTGCCTACCACTGATCCTGACACATGAAGAGAAGCTCAATGTCTGTTAAAAGGAAACAGGGTCTCTGCCACTAAGTGTAAAGAGGAGACAAGAAATGCACATATGACTAATAAAGGCCAAATATAGTGTTATAGGAAAATTATAAATAAAATGCATTGGAGTTTAGGAGAAAAGAAAAAAAACGATAGAGAGTACAGGTCAAGGGGAAACAGTTCAGCCAGCTTCCAGATTTTCCTACACACTCACACAGACACAGTCTGGAAAAGCTGAAAAGGCTGAAACCAAGCTAATGAGACAATTTCTCTACCCATTTTAAAATTTAATGAGTTACCAGCATTTATAGACTGAACTTTTAAAAAATTCACATAAAATCAGGATTTTTGGATTTTCTTGAAAAATGGGAAGGTATTGGAAACTGGGTGCTCATTCTCCGAGGGAAATTGGTTGATCAATTGTTCCCTTCGATAAAGTTAGTGCTCCCTTGCTCATCATAGTACCTCCCACCATTTTCTTACGCCCACCCAGTGTAAAATACTTTATACATGACCATGATGGGTATTTGGGTTTAGGACCCCTTCTCAAGACACACCGCTCACTGCTCTATTACACACCGGGTATTTTCAAGCACCGTGTCTCTGCCTGGAAAGACTATGCTTTCTACAAATGCACTCAGACTTCTCTAAGCGACTGCTTCAATTCCTTTTACTAGCTTTCTCTGACCACCCCCTCAACCGGGTCACCGCAGCATTCTGGTCATACCTCTATTAAAACCCTAATCACACCGTATGTACAAGTTTTTCTCCTTTACTAGGATGTGAGTGCCTGGAAGCCAGCGTCCCACGATTCACTGACGTTCGCGCCCCAAATCCGTGGCCCGGCATCTAAACACAGGCATTCGGTACGTGTGTGCGGAAGTCAATCTCCCCACTTTACGCAAACCTACGCTAAACTACCTACTCGACCTTAGATGTGGGGCTGAGACAGAAACGCAGACGAGTCAAAACAAGCGGACTCTGGGCGAGAAAAAAAATCACACAACCCCCACCACCGTGGGCAAACGCTACCGGACGAGATTCCGCCGCCGTAACTCCGTTTCAGCTGCTTCATTTCCAACTCTCGCGAGATTCGGTCTGAGCGCCAGCCCGTAAGCCCCAGAAACACGCAGCTCTGTTTCCTCGGGATTCTCGCGGTAGCGCGACACGCCAGGAGGAGCACTTCCGGCGCTGCGCCCAGGAAGCGGAAGTGAGGCTTCTAGGCTTACAGAGTCGGTGTGTCGCTCGGCTTTCCTGAAATCTAGGAAAGTCGTTTTCGCTTCACTTTCCCTGGCTTTCGAGCGCTTACCCCCTGGCGGGTGGGAGTGCAGAGACTGAAGCGCAAGATGAGCACCATGTTCGCAGACACGCTGCTCATCGTGTTTATCTCCGTGTGCACGGCTCTGCTCGCCGAGGGTGAGAGCGGCTGCTTCTCTGACGTTTGATCAGTCCCCGAGGGAAGGATCCTAGGCCCTGGGTCCCTCGAGCCTAGGAAGAGGTCGCGAGCCTTGGCGGGGATGGGAGTGGGGTTCATCTCCATTCCAGGGAATCTTACCTCCAGGAGCGGGAGGGGTAGTGTGGAATCGATTGCCGAGGTTTCTTCGGTCTAGGGGAGGTTTCACTTGGATGTTTGTGAAGACACCTTCGTATCGTGTCACAGTTTTGGTTGAAGATTCAGTTGTCTTAACGTTTGAAAAAAATTTAACTATTGGTGAATATAAAGCAAAAAATTGAAATCCATTCTTATCCAGCGGTAACCACTAATAAAGGCTGTTGTGACCGTTCCAAACATTTCTCTATTAGCGTGCTGCTTTTAATGTTTCAGGTATAACCTGGGTCCTGGTTTACAGGACAGACAAGTACAAGAGACTGAAGGCAGAAGTGGAAAAACAGAGTAAAAAATGTGAGTATGGGGCTTCCCTGGTGGCGCAGTGGTTGAGAGTCCGCCTGCCGATGCAGGGGACACGGGTTCGTGCACTGGTCTGGGAAGATCCCACATGCCACGGAGCGGCTGGGCCCGTGAGCCATGGCCGCTGAGTCTGCGCGTCCGGAGCCTGTGCTCCGCAACGGGAGAGGCCACAACAGTGAGAGGCCCGCGTACCGCAAAAAAAAAAAAAAAAAAAAAAATGTGAGTATGGCAACATCCTTTAAAAACAGTTTCAACACATCAGGCTCACTGAGTGCATGTTCACAGTACATATTTTAGGAGCATCAACTGATATAAAAACTTTATAGGAATACAAAGGTGAATCTGACTAGAATTGAAGTCTGTTTAGAAATATAAGACCTTTTTTTTTTAAAGAAAACTTTTTTTTATAAATTTATTTATTTTATTTTTGGCTGCATTGGGTCTTCGTTGCTGCATGCAGGCTTGCGGGGAGCGGGGACTACTCTTCGTTGCAGTGCGTGGGCTTCTCATTGTGGTGGTTTCTCTTGTTGCGGGGCACGGGCTCTAGGCACACAGGCTTCAGTAGCTATGGCACGCAGGCTCAGTAGTTGTGGCTTGCGGCTCTAGAGCGCAGGCTCAATAGTTGTGGCACACGGGCTTAGTTGCTCTGCGGCATGTGGGATCTTCCCGGACCAGGGCTTGAACCCGTGTCCCCTGCATTGTTAGGCGGAGTCTTAACCACTGCACCACCAGGGAAGTCCCGAAATATAAGACTTTTATGCAGAATACGTAATACAAACCTCAGTGGAGTGACTGACAAGAGAGGTACTTATGTGCTGTGGTGGTTCTAAAGAAGAGACCCCATTCTTCTTCATGGTGAGGGGCCATGGAAGCCTTTTTTGATGCAGATTGCCTTGCAGTCCTTCATGCGTAGTTAGAATTTGGACAGAGGATGAGATGAGAAAGGAGTTCCAGGCAAAGGAAATAGCATATGTGCAAAATAGGGAAATTTTAACTAGTAAGGTGTGTTTGGAGAACAACAGGTCATAATGATTGGTATCAAAGTAAGTGGTGTCTTCAGGGATAAGCCAACTTTCATTTGGGTCTGATGGTTGAAGGAGTATTTGAGGAAAAGGTTAAGAACAAGTCAAGTTTGTTGTTTTTGAAATAAAACAGGAATTCCACAGGATACAGCTGAGGGGGCTGCTATAGGTATAATGTGAATGGTTCCTTACAAGCTTGATTTGGTTTTCAGTCTCCTTTTCCTTCTTATAAAGATTAACTCTAACTTTCACATCTTAAAATTCTTGTGACTTTCTGTATTCTATGACTTTTCTGTATGTCTTCATAAGAGTTTGAAGTTTTCTTTCTTACAACATCTCATTTCTAATATCCACATAGTAACAATTTGTGGTCATTTGTGTAAAATTATTCTCCTTTTCTAGAAAAGGAGATTGAGACTCAGAAAGGTTAAATGATGTATTAATGTCTCAGAGCGAACAAAGAATTAGAAACCAAATTCAGGCCTTTTAAGTTACGGTTTACTGTTCCTTCATTTATTCAATGTTGTTAATGCACCTCAACATATTTAAAACCAAGCTCATTATCTTTACCTTCACACATGTGATCCTTTTCCAGTATTTTCCTATTTGGTGAATGGTACTTCCTTGCTTCCAATGGTGCAAGCCAGAAACCTTACTATACTTTCTTCATTTGGCTTTCAGGACACCACACTCTCTTGGTTTTGCGCTTACCTTGTCAATTGGTCGTTCTTTTGCAGTTTCCTTTTTGGTTCCTCTTCTTGACCTCCTGTTGTTGGGAGTGACCCAAAATTTATTTTTTTTCTCTATACTCACTCCCTTAATGAACTCATTTATGTGCTCTATTTGCCAGTGACCCCCAATTTATATCCTTAGCCCTCTCTGCTAATGCAAGATTCAAATATCCAACTATCAACTTGTTAATTCCACTGGAATGTCTAATGTATGTCTCAAACCCAACCTGTCCAAATTGAACACTGTTCCTCACTTCCAAGCCTGCTACATTTGTAGCCGTCACAGTCTTGGTCAGTGGTAATCCTGTCCTTGTGTAGGACATAAGGACGTAATCCTTGTGTAGTTATCTTTGACTCTTCTCTCACAGCCCACATCCAGTACTGTTGGGCTGCCTTCAAATATATCCAGAATCTGCCCACTTTACATCACCTCCACTGCTAACTACCGTAGTCCCAGCCACCATCATCCTTTGCATGAATTATTGTGATAGCCTCCAGCAAGTGGTCGTGTTTCCCTGTAATCTGTTCCCAAGATAGCAGCCAGAATAATCTTTTTAAAAGTATATCAGATCATGTCCCTTCTCTGCTCATAACTCTGTGATGGTGTCCCATTTGAATTCGGAGGAAAAGCCAAAGTTTTTACAGTGGCCTACAGAGCTCCCCTGTTACGGCTCTGATCTTCTTTCCCTCTCATTCACTCTGCTCCACCCTCACTGACCTGTTTGCTGTTCCTTATTACACATCAGCCTCACTCCTGTGCTGGGACCTGTCTAATGGCTGTTCCCTCTACCTAGAATGTTCTTCTCTGTGATATCTGTTTACCTAACCCTTGTATCTTCTTCAAATCTTTGTTCACAGCTCACCTCAGTGAGTCTTAACTTGACCACCCTATTTAAAACTGCAGTCAGCCTACCTCCTGTACCACTGCCGCTCCTCATCTTCCTTATCCTGCTGTTTTGTTTTGTTTTCATTCATCTGCTACAATGAATGCTTCACTAGGGCAGGGTTCTTTTTTTTTTTTTTTAATCGTTGTTGTTTACTGATGTATCCCCATGCACCTAGAAAAGTGGCTGGCACATGGTAAATGTCTAATAAGTATTTGTCGATTCATATACTTCCTTCTATCACCCTGTATGTGCAGTCCACTCTCAACCCCTGATACTGTTGTCCTCCTGAAGAGTTTTCAATCTTTCCACATCTCTTCATTTCCACCACCATCACTTAGCCTAAACTTCTATCACATTTCATTTGATTTACTGTGATAGCCTCCTCATTGCTCCACCTGCAGCCACTCAAATGTATTCTGTTCAGTAACACCCGGAGTAGTTTTTCAAAACACAAATCTGATTGTGTTATTTGCCCTTCTTAAAACACTCAATTTCTTCCCATTGCTTTGAGGACAAAGGTGTGGCCTACAAGGTCTAGCGTGGTCGGGTACCTCCCTCTCTCCCTCTCTGACCACATCTGCGTCATGTTTTTCCCTACTTTCTATTCTCTAGCCATCCTCTGAACTAATCTTCCTTTTTCCTACTATGGAGCTGGGCTTTTGTATCTGCTTTTTCTTCTGTTTGGAATAATTTTCCCTTCTCATTTATATAATAAACTCCTACTCATTCTTCAGATCTCAAAGCCTTATTTAGCCTCCCAGCAGGATCAAATCTTTGGATCATGGACCTTAATTTATCTAGATACTTCTCCTTAGAGAACTTATCATAATTACAATTTTTTCTATGTATGATTATTATTATTCAAATAATGTCCTCTCCCCAACTGAACTGTAATTTCTATGAGGGCAAAGGCCTTTGTGTCTCTAGCACTTAACACAGGTCCTGGCACAGATTCACTACTTGATAAAAGCATGTTGAATAGCTTAAAGAATAAATGATCTCTATAACATAACATCATATGTATTCTTTGTGAGGAATTGTTCTGCTATGATCATAAACTAGTTAGCCAGCATGGAGTGGCATCCAAAGACAAATTTCTTCATATCACATGTATCATGGAGTAGTCTTATGAGATACAAAATACCTTTAGTTTCGAATTTGTTTGGATTAATATTCTCGTACCTTAAATACTTATATGAATTTGCTTTGTAGATTTTGGGCTTCCTTAGTATCCACAATTAATTGCCTTGTTTCTAGTTATCTGTATTATAGAAGTTAAGTCTCCTTCACCTGACACCTAAATTCAAAGTAATAGTTGCCAGGCAAAGCTTCCATAGTTGTATTTTTTAATATAATTGACTAATGTGCTTGCTTTGAAGATAAGTATGAGGTAGGTTGGTGATGATTGGAATGTCTCATGGCATTTCTTATGGTCTTAGGTCCTCTATTTCAAGTAATCTATCAAAACTCAGTGAACATGCACAACATAGAAAACAGATTTATGATTATCAAAAGGGAAGGGTGGGGGAGGGATAAATTAGGAGTTTGGGATTAGAATATACAAACTACTATATATAAAATACATAAACAGTGAGGTACTACTGTATAGCACAGGGAACTATATTCAATAGCTTGTAGTAAACTATAATGGAGAAGAATCTGCAAAAGAACTTATGTATATATGTATAACTGAATCACTTTGCTGTACACCAGAAATTCACACAACATTGTAAATCAACTATACTTCAATTAAAAAAAAAACACAAGAACTCAGTAAGCATGTATTATTTTCATTTATATGATCAGTTGACACATATGATTGCTTGCTCGCTGTAGAGGTCACCATGATGAGTGCAGTACACAATGAACAGGCATAGATACTGTCTTCTAGATATTTGTAATCAAATGGATAACTATTATTTAACATGGGATATTTAATAGGAAGAAATAAGGTAAATTCCCTCTTTGAACAAACGTCTTAATTGCAAACATAATCCCTTCTGACATTCTATGTTCAAAATTTGGTATGGATCCAGGCAAGAAAAGTTTGTAGGGACCAAATTTAGAGATGGCTTATGGGAATTCCCTGGTGGTCCAGTGGTTAGGAGTCCACGCTTCCACTGCAGGGGGCACGGGTTCAATCCCTGGCTCCCCCACAAGCTGTGCAGTGTGACCAAAGAAAAAAAGAAAAAAAAAAGAGAGAGATGGCCCAGGCATAGAACTTGTACATAACTATGATTAGCATGTTAAAGGATCTAGTGGAAAATGTAGACAATATTCATGAACAGATGGGGATTTTCAGGAGATGGAAACTATAAAAAAGTGTCACATGGAAATGACAGAAAATAAAGGATCCTTTGAGGAAATTATCCGATATGCAAGGCCTTAAAAAATTTTATCTCAGCCAACTATTGGAAAATACACTACACCAAGACAAATGAGTAAACCAAAAAAAAAGAGGAAGATATGAACTCCAGGAAACAAGAGCTCCAACACAGGACTCAGGTGAAGGGAATCGCCCGGACGATGATGAAGGCAGATTTAGATCTGACATTCTTAGGAATGTCAGCTGTGCACGAGGCTGAGCTTCTAAGAGGGTGCTAGCAGAAACTTCTTCAGGAAAATTTATAATACCTAATGATCTGACTTTGTACAGGAAAGATTTAGACAGCTAACTAAGAATTTGGGGCTGAATTAATGATAAGTACGGAGACAACCAAACACATTTTAAAATGCCATAAATCTAGGAAAAACTTGCAGGAAGTTAAATCGTTTGCTACATAAATTACCTGTGAACAGTATTTTCACGGTCATAATTTTGTAAATGTTGAACTCACATTTAACCAAAATTACAACTATAACAATGGATTTTATGATGTAACTAGCTTATTTCAAGATATAGGGGTTAAAAGAAAAAAGGAAAAAAAAAAACTTTATGGGAGTTCCTTGGTGGTCTAGTGGTTAGTATTCGGTGCTTTCACTGCCATGGCCCAGGTTCAGTCCCTGGTCGGGGAACTGAGGTCCCAAAAGCCACCGGTGCTGCCAAAATAAATAAATAAATAAATAAATAAATAAATAAGAATATAGGGGTAAATATCAAAATAATCAGCTAAAAGGTAAAAGTAGTTGCTCTTTGAAATGAAGGAAATAGGGAGTGGGGGCAAGCATAAGACCACTGCTTATCTTTAAAACTGACTCTTTAAAATAAATGAGTGTTTTACTTTGGTTATTTTTTTTTTAACTTTTTATTTTTGTATTGGAGTGTAGTTGATTAACAACATTATGTTACTTTCATGTGTACAGCAAAGTGTTTCAGTTACACATATACATGTATCTGTTCTTTAAAATGTTTTCCAGTGACAACTCTCATTAGATGATCACCAACTTGTAGACTATTAAAATAGTTACTACCTGATATTTTAAACTTATATAAAAATCTAATCTATTCACAACTTCAGGCAAACAAAAATCCTTTATGAGTATAAATAAGTAGGCAGCCACAGTTGAAAACGTAGAAATTTTCTGTCTATTGAAACAATTTTGAATCAATCAGTACATTTTGAACTTTGATAGCTAATAATGAATTTAAGGTGACTAAAGTGTATTTTCACACATTTCAGTGAACAAACCAATCAATAGTAATAAACCAAACTGAAGGGAAGCCTTGCTATTGCATCTACTCTTTGTTCTGTAATAAAGCGATGGGAAGCACAGGCTCAAAATGTAAAAGAATAAAATAAAATGAAATGAAAAAAATAAAATAATTAAAACCTCAAAAAAATTTGTAGGGTTTTTGAGGAATACAAAGAAATATAAATATACTTGAATCAGAATTAGGTGTAGATTTCGTATCTTGAGCAGATCTGATCCAAGGCATTATTTGGAGAATACTGGTGTTACCTACAAAACTGTCCTATGGTGGTGGGGCCTTTGGCAAAAGATGCTTTCATAAAGGTACCAAGCTGTTTGATTTAGTTGGTCACTAGACTTATGAGTGTGCTCTAAATGTCAGTAAGTCTTTTTTCATTGTGTCACTTTAATAACATAGACCAATGAAAGAACACTTCAGTAAATGAGAAAGATTAAAGTACTATATGTAATTGGATTCTTGTAACAAAATTATTTATTTGAGAGCATTTATTAAGTACAAATTATTGTAAAGTATGAAGTATTTCTTTAGTTTACAGTGCAACAGGATGAAGCTTTTAGAGTAATTTATAAACTGTTTGACAACTCTGTAATTCAGAACGCAGCAATACCAAGTCATGGGCAAAAAATGTGTTTCATAGTAGACGTCTATTATTTTTGTCAACTCTGATATCTCCATTTCTTTTCTTTCTTTTTTTTTTTTTTTAGAGAAGGATCTCCCTTTATTTTTTTTAATTAATTAATTAATTTATTTATTTTTGGCTGCCTTGGGTCTTCATTGCTGCGTGTGGGCTTTCTCTAGTTTCTGCGAGCAGGGGCTTCTCTTCATTGCGGTGCACGTGTTTCTCATTGTGGTGGCTTCTCTTGTTGCAGAGCACGGGCTCCAGGCGTGCGGGCTTCAGTAGTTGTGGCACGCGGGCTCAGTAGTTGTGGCTCGCGGGCTTAGTTGCCCTGCGTCATGTGGGATCTTCCCGGACCAGGGCTCAAACACCCCGTGTCTCCTGCATTGGCAGGCAGATTCTTAACCACTGTGCCACCAGGGAAGTCCAGTATCTCTATTTCTTGTTATGGGGTGAGGTTCTGGTGAATAAATATCAGCAAAAAGAGTTTCTTCGCAACTTCATGAGGTTAAGAAACCATTAGGTTAATTTATATTATCCCTAGAAAAGATTTATCTAGTCTTAATCCAGTGTGCTAGAAGGTCAGGTTAATGTTCATTGTGTATCATCTTATGTTTCTATTCTCTATCCTTCTGACTTTTTTTTTCCCCTTGTTTTTTATGCAGTCATGGTTAAATGCCAAGTAGCTGTGTTATAGTCCTTCTGAGGTGGGAAATATTTTTTGTTTCTTTGGTTAATAATAATGATAAAGAATAAAGCATCAATGTTTCTGTCCATTTTGTCTTTTAAAGTGTTATTTCTGTAACATCTTGTAGAATTTGACTTAATTTCCTTTTATGATCTCATACTAGTAGTTCATTCTAAATCTCTGTCTTGGGACTTCCCTGGTGGTCCAGTGGTTAAGACTCCAAGCTTCCACTGCAGGGCACACGGGTTAGATCCCTGGTCAGGGAACTAAGATCCTACATGCTGCCTTGTGTGACCAAACAAAAAAAAAAGCCTCTTTTTTCTCCCTATATATGTCATGTTTTATCTTTTTATCTACCTAGAACAGTACCTGTCACTTAGACACCCAATACATATATTCACACACACACATTTTATTATAGTCAGAACTTTACCATTTTATTTTAGTCAGAACTTTACCATTTTATTTGTAATAGTGGAGTTAAATTGAATTTTATATCTCTTTGATAAAGGAGTAACACCAATTTTGCTTTTAGAATTCAGCATACTTAATATACTAAGGGAAAGATTCCTACCTGCCAATTCTCTTTAATGCAGCTTTTAGAAATAATACATATACTGTACTATTTGCTAGTAAAGGAAGTATACTAAGATAAGAAACAGATAATGTAAATAGAGTAAAGGTAATTTTTGGTGTATCGCTAGTCCATTCATAGGTGATTAAAGATAGTAAATATAAAATATAAATACATTAACACTATTCTTCTTCAAAAGCTTACTGTTACTCTATCGTCATATTAATTGAAAAGCCTCAAGAAAAATTGGTCTTAGCTTTTTTGGCTCTCCTGATCTTCCTACCCTGTGCATGTGTTGCCATTTTTCTATACTATAATTGTTACTTGATTATGTGCCCTCACTAAATTGCTTTTTAGAGGGCAAGGATCATGTTTATCTTTTTATTTACCTAGAATGGTGCCTGTTAACTTAGGTAGCCAGTAAGTGAATGAATGAATGCCCACCTTCTATGGTGAATGTGAGAATGGCACTACAATTAATCACCTGAGAGAGCAGAATTTTAAAATTGTGCTTAGACTCTACCTAAGGCAATCACCCACAGCTAATGGTCTGAAAATCATCTCAGTTTTGATTATGACTTTGTGTTTATAAAGTCCTTTATGGGTATTTAATTAATGATGCTTACAATATTGCTGTTTTATTTTTAGAATATTGTGTTTACCTTTTACTGTTAGCAGGTGTGGGAGCGTACCAGTTAACCATGACCGTAATCAAAGGCAGCATGTAACTTTCTTGTAAGCTTCTTTCATTGGTTCAGCTGTGATAAAACATCCTTTGTTTCTTTTGTGTAATGTATAATTAATTTTTACTATGTTACTATGTTGTTTACAGTGGAAAAGAAGAAGGAAACAATAACGGAGTCAGCTGGTCGACAACAAAAAAAGAAAATTGGTAAGATGAGTTATTGGTATACAAAATATTGAGGTTTCTTGGAAGAAATAAATTCTTTGATAATGAAAATGTAATAAAGTATTTAGTAGTGGTAACTTATGTTTGTATAGTTTTATGGTCTACAAAGCACTGCATATGTTATCTTGATTCTCTCTACTTGTTTTTGCTCTTAGGTTTGAAATTTCAGTTTAGTGAAATGGTGTTGACAGTCATGGCTTTTGAACTTGGCTGAACGTTCTTGGCATAGTTTGTAAAAGGGTATTGGTTTTTTTTTCCTGAGATGATTATTTCCAGTTAAGTCTGAGTTACTTGTATTTATTGTTACCATAGCTTCCTTACTGAGAATTGACTGGTGATGGAGATCTACCAAGATATAGGAAATTTTCTGCTGAGTAATTTTACCTAGTCTGCAAAATAATTATATGTTTTTGGTTTTCCAGTGTAATTTAGAATTTAATACAGAATGTAGTTCAGTTCCAAAAAGACAATTTATAAATGACTGCATGTGATTTGTATTTATACTTTATGATGCTTCCTGATTCTACAATCAGAACAAAATGGTTGTGAAATTGTGTATTTGGCTCAGAAGCTATGTCTCTGTGCCTAGGTCACTGCTGTTAAATCCTGGGAGATTACTCTACCAGGCTAGACTATACAAGTGTTCTGTTCTGGTTAAAGCTTTTCAATTTAGTGTAGGGGTATCAGATGTGTTCTAAATGGCCTATTCATTTAGTTCCATGGCAAGATGCTACTGTACATCTACTCTGTATGTGTCAGTCACCCTGGTGGGCATTGGAGAAACAAAGTAGAAAAAAATTCTGTCTTTTAAGACAGGGGTCCCCAACCCCTGGACCACGGACCATTATGGGCCCACACAGCAGGAGATGAGTGGTGGGTGGGTGAGGGAGCAAAGCTTCATCTGCCACTCCCCATCACTCCTCATCGTATGCACTACTACCTGAACCATCCCCACACGCACACCCCCACCCTCCTCGTCTGTGGAAAAATTGTCTTCCATGAGACCGGTCCCTGGTGCCAGAAAGGTTGGGGACTGCTGTTTTAAGAGGTCTAAAGAGGAAAAACAGATCAATGCAGTGTAATACTTACTTTTTTTGTTTTTTGTTTTTTGTTTGTTTTTTGCTTGTTTGTTTGTTTTTGCGGTACGCGGGCCTCTCACTGTTGTGGCCTCTCCCGTTGCGGAGCGCAGGCTCAGCGGCCATGGCCCACGGGCCCAGCCGCTCCGCGGCATGTGGGATCCTCCCCGACCGGGGCACGAATCCGCGTCCCCTGCATCGGCAGGCAGACCCTCAACCACTGCGCCACCAGGGAAGCCCCAATACTTACTTTTTAGAGAGATATTCTGAGTGGCATAAAAGTAAAGAAGAAAGGATATCCAAACCAATCTAGAGGATCAGGTTTTCTTTTAGAGATAATGCTTAAGCTGAATCTTGAAGCTTTAGTGTGCGTTAACTAAGTAAAAATATAAATAAATAAAATACTGGTCAGTTGAGTTCTTACCATCTGCAACACCCTGAAGTAAGCACTTGACATTTTTTAATTCTCTTAACAATGGTATGTGGTAGTGAACAGTGTTATCTCTATTTTAGAGATGAGAAAATTGAGGTTTAAGTAACTTGCTCTTGGTCATTCAGTGGTATGATGGATTAAGTCAGTGGTAGAGAAGGGGTTTGAACCTAGTCATTCATAACTTTAAGAATCTTCAGTTTTTTAAAATAAATTTATTTATTTATTTATGTTTGGCTGCTTCGGGTCTTCGTTGCTGTGCATGGGCTTTCTCTAGTTGCAGCGAGCGGGGGCTACCCTTCTTTGCGGTGCACAGGCTTCTCACTGCGGTGGCTTCTCTTGTTGTGGAGCACAGCTCTAGGCATGCGGGCTCGGTGGCTTGCAGGCTCTAGAGCACAGGCTCAGTAGTTGTGGCACACGGGCTTAGTTGCTCCACGGCATCTGGGATCTTCCCAGACCAGGGCTCGAACCCGTGTCCCCTGCATGGGCAGGTGGATTCTTAACCACTGCACCACCAGGGAAGTCCCAAGAATCTGCATTTTTAAGCCTTGTATATTCTCGGTAGAAGGATAGGCATATACAGAAGCATAGAAGGATCAAATAGCAAGGTATATACCTGGAACTATAAATAGTTTAGTATAACAAATAAAAAAGAAGGTATGTGTAAAGTACAAGCAAACAAGGCTAGAGAAATAAGTAGGGCCTAGTTCGTAAAGATCTTTATAAATTAAACTAAGGTAAGGAGGTTAACGTATGCAGAAGTCTTCCCGTGACCATTAAGGGATTTAAACAGAGATTTGAAATCAGATTTTAAGGAAGACAACTCTGGCAATAGTTTGGAGGATAAATCAGAGAGGGGATCATTCTGGAGGCAGGGAAGTTATGAGGCTTTTTAAGTATCCTAGGCATACAAATGGCAAGAACCTGAACCTAGGCAGTGACAATGGGAATGGTGCAGATTCAATGGATAGAGAGGAAGTAGATGTAACAGGACTTGAAGGCCTTTTTTTTTTTCTTAATTTTATTTATTTATTTGGCTGCATTGGGTCTTCATTGCTGCGCACAGGCTTTCTCTAGCTGCGGCGAGTGGGGGCTACTCTTTATTGCGGTGCGTGGGCTTCTCATTGCGGTGGCTTCTCTTTGTTGTGGAGCACAGGCTCTAGGTGCACGGGCTTCAGTAGTTGTGGCACGGAGGCTCAGTAGTTGTGGCGCATGCACTTAGTTGCTCCATAACATGTGGGATCTTCCTGGACCAGGGATCGAACCCGAGTCCCCTGCATTGGCAGGCGGATTCTTAACCATTGTGCCACCAGGGAAGTCCCAGGACTTGCAGACTTTTTAGATGTAGGGTATGTAGAGAGGAATGAGTCTGGGAAAAAGCCCAGATTTCTGATTAGGAGAGGAAATATCAGAGAAGTTGCAGATTGGGATGAGGAAGAGGAGAGGATGATTTCAGGTTTGAACATGTTAGATTTGCAGTGTCTGTGTGACAGTAGGGCGGAAATACTTGGTACACTGTTGGATGTATGGTTTGGAGCTGGCAGAGAGATAAAGGCTACAAATAGAATTTAGAATCATATGATTATAAATTATAATTGAGTCCACAAAGTAAATGAAATCACACAGGGAGACCATATAAAGTAAGAAAAGCAAAGAGCTGAGGATGGAGAGAGTCTTGAGACATAGAAGTTTAAGGGGTAGAAGAAGAAGTGGAGCTTGAAAAAGTATTGCCAGAGAAGTTGGAAAGGAGTTGTGTCACGGAAGTTGAGGGGAGAGTTTCAGAGGACAGGAAGGGTTAGAGTCTGGATGTTAAATATCTAAGAGGCAAAACAGAGATAATTAGTGATTTAGCAAGAATAATTTCAGTGGCATGATAAGGGATAGAAGCCAGATTGTATAGATTAGGGAGATAATGCATGGTGAGGAAGTGAAGACATTGAACATGGGTAATTCTTTGGAGTAGCTTTGCTATAAAGGATAGGCAAGATATAAAAATGGAAGGCACATGGGCTTCCCTGGTGGCGCAGTGGTTGAGAGTCCGCCTGCCGATGCAGGGGACATGGGTTCATGCCCCGGTCTGGGAAGATCCCACGTGCCGCAGAGCGGCTGGGCCCGTGAGCCATGGCCGCTGAGCCTGCGCATCCGGAGCCTGTGCTCCGCAACGGGAGAGGCCACAACAGTGAGAGGCCCGCGTAATGCAAAAAAAAAAAAAAAAAATGGAAGGCACATTACCCACTACCCTTAAAATTAACAACACAAACTATCTATACTCAAATTATTTTACCATGGAATGCTACCTTAAATTGTTTGCTCACCAAAATGTCATCAGAAGGTAAAAGAAATAATATTTATGAAGAGTTGCTTATCAAAATCTAATAGGAGTTACAAGACATAATATTTGTTAGGAGTTGCTTGAAGGACAAACATCCTATCCATTCTGTAGATTTATAAATTTTACTCCTAAATTAAACCAGACTATCAGAAATCTGTAAACCTAAACTTGTATATAGTTTTGGACTTTATAAAATTGCTTCTACTCTATTTCTCCTTGACATTTGCACTATTAGACATGTCATGAAAAACTCAGCCAGATAAAATTTACTGTAGTGCTGCTATGGACTGTTTTTGAGAACATTATCTACAACATTACACGATACCCCTTTGGTGAGGAATTATGGAAACTTTCTAGTAGTTTTCAATGTCAAGACAAGCAGTGATTCTCATAAATAATTGATTTATTTTTTATCTTATTGACCCTGTGCTTGAACTGATGGTTTTTCCCTCCACTTTGAGACTGGCTGCTAATAAGCATAGAGTCAGATTTGCTATTCATCTCCAGCAACTTTATAAGACCAGTTAAATGTATTTTTGTATACTGACCCTATCTACAATTTTGTTATTATGCAACCCTTACTTTCCCTTTGCTCAGATTCCCCACTTGGGTTTCTGTAAAAAAAAAAAAAAAATTATATATATATATAATATATATATATGACTTCCCTGGTGGCACAGAGGTTAAGAATCCACCTGCCAATGCAGGGGACATGGGTACAAGCCCTGGTCCAGGAAGATCCCACATGCTGCAGAGCAGCTAAGCCCATGCGCCACAACTACTGAGCCTGCACTCTAGAGCCCGCGAGCCACAACTACTGAAGCCCGTGTGCCTAGAGCCCGTGCTCCGCAACAAGAGAAGCCACCGCAGTGAGAAGCCCGTGCACCGCAACAAAGAGTAGCCCCCGCTCGCCGCAACTAGAGAAAGCCCGCGTGCAGCAACGAAAACCCAACGTAGCCAAAAATAAATAAATAAATTTATTTATAAAAAAGCAAACATATATATACAGTAATGGGGAGACTATAAAGAATGGTATTGCTGCCTTGAAAGAAGGGAGTTTTTAGTAAGAGGGGTGTGGTCAGCAATATTCAGTGTTTCAGAGAAGCAAAATGTCATTGATATCACTAGGTGAAGCTCTGAGAGATAATGGTCTTGGATAGAGACATAAATTTGAAACTGAGGTGTCTGAAGTTTTTATGTTTCCCATTCTTAATTTCAGGAGCAGATGTTTTGGTTATTTTACGTTTCCGTCTCATAAAAGAGAAACTACTTTTGATGTATGAATTTTATTTAGATCTTTTGGCTGCAGTCAAGTTACCTCAAGTAATGAGGAATTTAAGGATATATGTGATCCAGAACTCAGGAAAAGCTGAACTAATTTGTTACAGGAAGGCAGGAACTGTGTTAAAGCAATTCCTGCAGGCAGAGTAAGCCCTGGGATAAAGCCAGACATTGGGCTCCACTATTAATTTATAGTACTTCTCTCTCTTCTGTTGTTCAACTTCCCCACTTTCTCTGCAGTGCTTCCCTAGCATTTAATTTTTGCCTGTGCCTAACTTTGGCTTGTCTCCTGTGGTTCTTTCTATATCAGTATTACTCATAATGTGCTCTCTAGGCCACCCGTATCAGTATTGCTTGAGATACTTGTTACAAATGAAGGGTTCTGAGTCTTACTCCCAGGCTTTACTGAATCAGAATTTCTGGACACGGGACACAAGAGCCTGCTTTTTTAACAAGCTGCCCAGATAATTTTTAGACGAACTAAAGTTCAAGAGCCAGTTCTACATTACTATTTTGCTGTTTCTGCTCCCACAGTTAAATGATTTACTTTCCCAAGATTTTCTGGTTTAAATTCCTGCAAGAAGGAATCTAACTAGCTCAGCTCATCTTTTTATGCCATAGGTCATGGGTAAGCCTATGGATTGGCCTCCTTTTTGGTCAGTAGTGGCAGGGCAGGGGGTGTTAGGAATCTTCATAAGGTTGAAACTCAACAGAGACTATGATGAGAGGGAGATATTCCACAGAAGGTGGCCAGAGAAGGGAGAGCAGGCATTCTGAAGCTTTGCTGAATGGGGTGTGTATCTCCTTTCTTGGTGACTTGGAAATATGGGAGGACATTTTTGAAATTTATTTGGGGCCCTGAATTAATATATTTATTCTAGATGTTTATCTATGCTATTTGGATTTTCTATAAAAGAAGGCTGTATCAGGCATTTCATTTAAATTTTGCTTCTCCCAATCTACATGAAATTTTAAAGGCATGTTATTAATTGGTCTTCCATTCAAGACAACTCAGAATATAGAAATGCCATGGCATACCTAACTTTTAATCTATAGAGAAGCATCTGCTATTTTGATCATCTCTTCCTTATTTGAAAATGTTCCCCATCTCCCAAACTGTCGGTTTGATCAGACTACCCAGTTGCCCTGTGAGTACTTTAATTGATTTATATTCTTTGACAGAAAAGTCACTGGTTATTTATTTTTTATTTTTTTTATTTTATTTATTTTTTGCGGTACGTGGGCCGCTCACCGTTGCGGCCTCTCCCATTGCGGAGCACAGGCTCCGGACGCGCAGGCCCAGCGGCCATGGCTCACGGGCCCAGCCGCTCCGCGGCATGTGGGATCCTCCCAGACTGGGGCACAAACCTGCGTCCCCTGCATCGGCAGGCAGACTCTCAACCACTGCGCCACCAGGGAAGCCCTATTTTTTTTTTTTTAATTTTTTTGGCTGCATTGGATCTTTGTTGCTGTGCGTGGGCTTTCTCTAGTTGTGGTGAGCGGGGTCTACTCTTCGTTGCAGTGTGCGGGCTTCTCTTGCAGTGGCTTCTCCTGTTGTGGAGCACGGGCTCTAGGTTCGCAGGCTTCAGTAGTTGTGGCACGTCGGCTCAGTAGTTGTGGCTTGCGGGCTTTAGAGCGCAGGCTCAGTAGTTGTGGCGCCCGGGATTAGTTGCTCCGCGTCATGTGCGATCTTCCTGGACCAGGGCTCAAACCCATGTCCCCTGCATTGGCAGGCAGATTCTTAACCACTGTGCCACCAGGGAAGTCCCGTCACTGGTTATTGACTAAGGTAAATGATGACGTGTTCCTTTCTTAGTTAAATTATATTATCTTATTGTACAAAGCCTAATGCTGTCAAATAAAAATGTGTGATAGATTGGCTTGAGGTTTGTTCATTCTTTGGTCAGAATGGATGTCATCGTTGCTACTAGTGTATTCCAATAGCTACAAGAAATGTAGCTTCTTTTTAATTGGAGTATTCCCTTTTAGAATTTTAATGTTTCCTTTTGTCTATCATCTTGGATAATAAATCATCCTAGAATATAAATATATCTCCTTTATACTTCCAGTTTTTCTCTCCATGAAATTTCCTCAAATTTCATAGAGAGTGTATTCCAAAAGTTCAGTAGTAAAAGGGTGTATAGAATTCCTTTCAAATGGAGGAATTGAGGTATGATTCTCCTCTGTATTAAATCCTGAGGTTCTGAATGGCATAAAGAATAGTTCACACAGGACAAGTGAACACTGAATGACATAGAATATTTATTTCCAGCACTCGGCTTGGAACCTTTAAATTCTAGATCTTCAGGGGAGGTGTAGAAGGTTTTAGACATACGTTTTATCCCTCCTGATGTCAACATAACAGTTGAAAGGTGGGTTGGGAAGTACAACCATCTTGGAAGACTTGGGCTTCTAGATGTTGAGTTTTATCAAAGGAGAAAACTAAGGGCGAGTGAACCTTAGGAGGGGTTCACTAGCTATACTTCTTTTAAGTAACACACCACCGAGATGAAAATAACATTAGACTGAGACAGTGACTTCCCTACCTTATTGGGGCCAAGAAACAACTTTTTGAGAGGAGTTATGCTAGTTAACTGACAACAGTTAAGGGCTAAGTTACACACAGAGCAATAGAGAGCCAGTCAATCACTTTTACTTATTTCAGTATACTCTTAACTATTTGGGGTACTAGAAGTTAAGAGTTAACTAGCTAGCTTTTTTATTGCATCATCTCAGCCGAAACTGTTCTCATAATTACATGAAGCATTATGCTCAAATATTTGATTGCTGCTAATAAACAATATAAAGCATCATTTCAAAATAAAATGTTTGCACTTATTTTACTTACTAATGTGACTTTCCCAGAAATTGTTCACTTGAGGAAACAAAGTTTCTTGATAAGGGAAAAACAGGTTGTTTTAAAAAAGATACTTTTTTCAATACAGTTTATTAGAAGTTGGATTATTCTTATAAAACCATGTATTACATGGTGGTTATATTGACGAACCTGTCTTCATAAGCTTATTTAACCCATAATGTAATGTAAAAACTTTATTTTTAGGGACAATAGTTGGTTTTGTTTTTGTTCCTCTTTTGTATTACTGGTAATTAAAAGCAAAATTGTTTAGGAAATAACATTTAAAATTTACGTAAATCATTGAGGCTTAAAGAAAAGTAGATTTGATTACAGTATGAGAGATAGAAACTCTAAAAGGATGTTTTAAGTACTTTTAAGGACTTAAATGTTTCATTTCTCATTGTGTCTAACAGAATATCCTTGTAAAACTTGAATCGTATATTTTAAAATAATGAGAATGAATAGAATAAATCTTTGCCTAGCAGTTTTATTAGAGTCAGGGTTTGGTAGTCATAATGGAAGAGAGATAGAGAAGGAGTTTAATAATTTTCTAAGACCGGAAAGAAAATAAAGAGGGTAAAAGAGAACGTGGGTATTGAGCGAGAGAGAGAGAGAGAGAGAGAGAGAGAGAGAGAGAGAGAGAGAGATTGATTAGGAGGATCTGAGCTACAATTAACTGAGCTGGGAATGGAGAAAACTGAAAATGGAAAAACTTTAGATTGGGCATTGGGGTTACTGGGGAGATGGGAGGTATATAAACCTAACTGTGACTTTATGGAGATATTTACAAGTTTATTGTTCATAACTTGGGGAGTACCTGAAATTGCTTCCCTGTTGGTAACATTTCTATTAGATCAGGTTTGCTGTTACCCACATGGGCATTTCAGGATTTCTGAAAACTCTTTCATTGTCTAGGACTTTAAATGTTTAAGTCCTTGTAGTGTTTATGCTTCTTGAGGCATCTTAGCATTTCCTACCAACTAAGCACATCAAGGTCACAAGAAACTTGACTCTGTTTCTTTTATCCCCTCCAAAACCAGACGAATGTTAACTTATTTCTGAATTATTTGAAACCAGCAAAACCTACTTTATTTATATATGGTGGGCACCTAAAAACAATTTGAGTTGAAAAATCTTCAGGAACCAAGCACAGTAGTGTTGGGATATATCATAAACCTGTACTGCTGTATTCTTCTTAAGCCATGTATACATACAGTCTACCTTGACACTACCTATGGTTAGAGCTTCTGTTTGGACATAATTGAAAAAAGTGGAATAGAACTTCATAAAAACTATGTCACTTTAGTGTCCTCTCAGCCTTTCAGGCTTTAAGTGCCTCTTCAGGCTACCAGCTTTATCAAAGACTCCTGTCCCTGGAAAGGGATTTTTGGTGTATGGTATCTTCAGATCAGCTTTTATTATATTGCTGATTCATTAAACAATATTGAGCATATACTACAATACTGAGCGACTAACTACTTGCCAATTACTGAGGATACAAAGATGAAGAAGTCCTTGTCCTCCAGGAGCCTGCCATCTAGTTGCATTGTTAAGTACATAAACAGATCATTATAACAAAATGTATAAACTCGGTGAGTATAATGATAGAGATGTGCTTGGAATATTCTGGAAGCATAAAGAAAGGACTTCTAATCCAGTGTCTAGGACTGCATTGTCCAATACAGCAGCCTGTAGCTACATTTGACTGTTCAGATTTTAAATTAATTAAAATTATTAATAAATGAAGTTGAAATTTTAGTTCCTCAATCATACTGGTCACATTTCATTGCTCAGTAGCTACATGGAGCTAGTGACTACTGTATTGACAGCACAGATGTAGGATATTTTCATAATTGTAGAAAGCTTTTTAGAATAGTATTGCTTAAGGAATCAAGATTGTCAAAAGGAGGTGACACAAGAGCTGAGGCTTAAAAGTTGAGTACAGGCTAGCCAGGAAAGGGTTTGATGGGGTAGGATAAAACAGTCTAGGTGGAAGTAGGGTAGCCAACCACCCCAATTTGTCTAGTCCGAGGAGTTTGTTGGGATATGAGATTTTCAGAGCTAAAACTGGAAGAGTCCAGGGAAAACTGGGACACTTGGTCACCCAAGGTAGAAGAGACTTTATGAACAAACACTGAATCAAGAGAAAAGCATCGTATATACAGGAACTTAAAGTTGTTTGGTATTGCAAGAACATAAAAATTTATGGGAGTGGTTGGAAATGTGGCTGCAGAAGTAAACAGGGGCCAGATGCAGGACTTGCAGGTGGTAGTGAAACATGATCTTGGGACTTCCCTGGTGGTTCAGTAGTTAAGACTCCACACTTCCACTGCAGGGGGTGCATTTGATCCCTCATTGGGGAACTAAGATCCCACATGCCGCGTGGCGTGGCCAAAAAAAAAGAAACATGATCTTGTAGGGGTGAAAAGACATGGAAGGATTTTAAGCTGGGGAGTATCATGATTTTGTTCAGTTTTGCCTTTTAAGTAGATCTGACTGCATTTATGTGGAAGATGGATTTGAGGGAACAAGTTTGGAGGCAGATCTGTTAGGAGACTTGAAAGTAATATAGGTAAGAGATGTTAGAAATCCTAACTAAGGAAGTGATAGTAAGGAGGAGGAGAAGAGGTGGATTTCATAAGTATTTATGAGGTATAATTAATAGGACTTGGTGTTTGATTGAAGATAGAGTAGGGAGTCAAGTATGTGCCAAGGTTTCTAGCATAGATGCTTTTCTATACCTTTCTTTTCATGTCTCAGTGGTAGTCCTTTTCCCCCTCTACTTGGTTTTACGCCTGTTTACCTTCTAGTCATCCCAATCTTCAAACACCCAATTTTAAAAAGTCTTATTGCATTTTAAGAGGGCTGCTCAGGCAGAAAAAGAACTCTAGCCCCTGAGATACACCTTAGTTCCACCCCATTTTGTTCATTTTCTTCCATATATCTTCATAATCCTCACTTTCTCCTGCCTGTATCCTTTCCTCCCCGGGAGAACAAACTGGATAGGAACAATTTAGGACAAGGAAGCGTATATTCATCTCACCGTACATTGTTTGGAAACTACACTCCAGTCTGCGGTTCCTGTAGGCCTGTTCTTCCTTCCTTTCCTTTAACTGCCTGAACTTGCAGCCCTCACACCAGTTTCATATATTCCAATTGTATATTTTTTATTTTAGAGGGTATTATATTTTAATTTCATAATCTTCCTGTGAGGGTGAGGATTTGTGTGTGTTTTGTTCATTCATTTATCCCTGGTGCTCAGAAAAGTGCTCGGCATTTAGTAGGTAATCAATAAGTATTTGTTGAATGAATTGATCCCGGTGATAAAAATGCATAATCAAAGAAAGCAGTAGCATAGTATATATAGAGATCATTGGGTTGGGAGTTGGGAACTTGGATTCTCGTCCTGGCTTTGGCCTACAGTACCTGTGTGGTCTCTGAGAACTCACTTCTCCTTTGCTGGGCCTCAGTTTCTTCATAAGTACAATAAAGTCCCTTACGTTGATGCAATACAGTAAATAAGGTCATTAATGTACAGCTGAGACTTCTTTAGCGGTTTAGGTTCTGTGTATATAACAATTTTCTTGAAATATATGTCAAATTTCCTAGCTTTCCAAGTGACTTAACTATGAAACTATGCTTATTTTTAGAGTGATTTGACTGTAATGTGAAAGAACCTGAATCTTAAATTCATCTTAATTGGCTTTTAATTTTTAGACTCCATGCTCTCTTAAAGAAACTGAAAGGGGGGAAAAATCATAACAGATGGGTAATTAATACTTGAAACCTAAGTACAGTCATTATGGTTATACTTCCTTTTGATGTAACGTAAGAGTATATCTTAATGTACAGAGTACAGACACTTAAAGTTTAAATTAAACTTTAAATATTTTTATTTATTTAATTTGAACTATTTTGGTGCACTGCTGCATTTGAATTTTCTATTAGTACAAAGTATACAGTATTCCATGTATTCAGCTTATCTTATTAAGTGATACTGAGACAGAAGTGCTATTATAGTCATCAGGCAGTGACAGTTTAACATCTGCTTTGCGCTCAACACTGTGTTTATTAACCAGTTCATTAATTCTTTGCAGAGCGGCAAGAAGAGAAACTGAAGAATAATAACAGGGATCTATCAATGGTAAGAGTCCTAAATATAACTTCATGATAAACCACATGTTTTTCAGCAAAAGACCCTGGTTTTCATCAAGTACACTGCACTTACCTTTTCAGAAATTTATAGTTATGCAGGCTATAAATAATATCATGGTTGTTCCTGGACCAAATAGAAGTGAAAATATGCTACTGGACTGAAGCTTCGTGTTAGTAATATGAATAGCTTTTTTTTTAGGCTCTCTCGAAGTCATAATTTGTCACTTTCACACAGTTTTTATTAGCTTCCCCCTTATGTTTTCAAATGAAGTAGCTTATTTTCTTTTTCTTCCTCATGTTATTGCTGAATCTTTGGCTTTATGGTGACCTGGTAATCCCAAATAGGAGTTGGAGCATCATAGATGGCCTTTATTGTGGCCTTTATTCTTTAAGAGGCCTTTTGATCTGAGGGTCAGGCATATCATAAAGTGTAAGGAAAAGTGATTTTATTAGCCATTTACTCATTATTTATAAAGAGTAGAGTTCAAGCATGTCTTTCTGAGATGTAGGTAGGCTAATTATATGGCTTGACTTATTTTTCTACTTAATTTCTATATATTCAACACAGGACATCTAAACTGTACAATAGTTGTCTTTTGCTTACCAAGAGACCTTTGCTGTATTATTTTATCTTCTGTTTCTTGAAATTCTTATTAAGAAAGATCATAATTTAGAAGTGCATTTTTTTGAAAATAGCTTTTCTGTTGTCGCAATTATTACATGTTCATGAGACCAAATTTGGAAACTGCAGAAAGAAGAGATAAAAATTGCTGATAAACTGTTCATCTTAATCTTTATGATCTTTTATTTGTTTATACTTTTATGGCACATGTAATTAAGAAAGAAGTTAGCTGCAAGAAACAAAATGTTTAATAATGGCTTAAACATATAAAAAATTTTTCACTTGCTCAAGAGGTGCAGAGGTTGGTAGTCCTGGGCTGCTGTGGCAGCACAGTAATGTCACTAAGGACTCAGGTTAACCTTCCTTAGCTTATGGTCGTTTGGTTGTTTGATGGTGCTTTACTGTCAGGCATTATGTTCTTCATTCCAGGCAAGAAGTATGGGCAAAAGGCCTAAAGGGATGCTAGCCAAGTTTGTCCCTTTTAAAAGTTCTGGTTGGTACTTACATCTTATTGGCCAGAGTTGGGTCATATGACCACCCCAATACTGTTCATCAGAAGCTGGCAAGGAGAAGAGGCCTTGGAGGTGGAGGGTGGGTTAGCCAATAAACAGCTTTTTGCCAAGGAGCATCTTTTAAAAATGACGTAAACCAAAACCTTTGGGGTGTGCTTTAGTGGTGGTTTTTCTCTAGTGTAAAATAACAATTTGTTGGTTTCCTTCCAGGTTCGAATGAAATCCATGTTTGCAATTGGCTTTTGTTTTACTGCCCTAATGGGAATGTTTAATTCTATGTGAGTAGCCTTTTATATGGTTTTATCTAAATATTGCTCTATGTGTGTATATATGTGAACAATTAGCTTTTTTGGTAATATTTTGATATTTCAAATTTACAGAAGAGTTACAAGAATAGTACATTGATTAACCAGATTCACAATTGTTAACATTTTGCCTCATTTGCTTTCCTTTTTTCTCTGTTTCTCCATATCATATATGTACTCATTCATACATTATTTGTATATTTTTCTGAATCATTCAAGAGTTCGTTATAGGCTTCATGCCCCTTTACCCATAATTACTAAAGTGTGTATTTCCTAAGAACATGGACACTCTCTTACTTAACCTCAATCCAGTTATCAAAATCAAGGGAAATTTAATTTTGATGGAATACAATTATATAACTTTTTCACCCTCTTAATATTGAGGATATCTTATGTGTAAGGCAAAGACTAAGGTTTTATGGGTCCTCTAAAAAGAAGTTAATATGTCTCCTGGGTTTTTAAGTTCCTTACTAACAAACTGCTTCAAAATGAAGGTAGTCGTACAGAGATGTTTTGACTCTTAAGATAGAGTCTTAACAACTATAACCTTGTTTAATGATAAGGTAGGTTACTGTTGTCTAAACTAGCATATAGCAGGCCTGAGTAATTGTGGGACTGCTTTTGACAGAAGCTGGGAAAATATCCAGAGATGACAAGCTGTCATTTCTTACCTTTCAGAGCTCTCCTGAACTATCCCACACATTTTCCTCACTCACTCTTTTCCTTCCCTTTCTCCTACTCTTCCTCCCCTGCTTCGTTTCTACCTGTCTGTCTCTTTCTCTCCTTGTACCCACCCCCCGCCCCACCTCCAGTCTGTTCTCTTCCCACCTGTCAAGGGCCTACTTTGTGCCAGGCATTGTGCTAAGTATCAGAATATAACAAACAAGATGTGTTCCCTGCCCTCAGTAATATCAAAATTTTATAGAAAGAAGGACAAACAAATCAATACATTGATGGATGTTACAATAGATGTGTATGTGTGTGAAATAAAGCAGGGGGGAAAAAGGGAGTCGTTATTTTTACTTAGGTGAGGCACCAAAGGGAATGTCCAAAATGATTTTAATACAAAATTTCCACTTAACTCGTGATTACTAAAATCATAGACCTTTAGTGCTGAAAAGGACCTTTGGAAGATTAAATAACTTGCCCAAGGTCTCTAGAAGTCTCATAATTTCTAACTTATAACTCTAAACTCAGTATCCTTTATTCACTGCTATGCTTTCTCTCATTTCTTGGGTATATATCACCGTGGATTACCAAGCAAACCAAACACTGAAAGATTTTGTAGTTAACTAGTAAGCTTCATTAGTACAACTCAAATACTCAAATATTCTTTAATTTGTCACATTCTGGACAGTATAGAGCTAGCTAAGTACTCATCTATATTTTAAAAATTTGATGCTTAACGTCTTATTTTTCTCATACTTCTGATTTTTAAAATAATATTTTTATAGGTTAGTGGTGTGTGTGTGTAGAGCTATTCTTATTGGTCTTGGCTTTATTGTGTGATACCTACAATAAATTTGAATCACTGCTTTGCTTGAAGTTCAGCATTTGATTTTATTCCTTAGTCTTATGTACAGGTGGGTTCTAACGAAATAGGCTGATTAAGAAAGAACTGTGGGGAATATAGCCAATATTTTATAATAACTCTAAATGGAGTATAATCTTTAAAAACTGCAAATCACTATGTTGCACACCGGAAACTTATTTAATATTGTAAAACTTATGTATACCTGAATTTAAAAAAAAAGAAAAGGAAGAAAGAATGGTGACCATTTCTACCAGTGGTAATGCTACCTTATATTCATGTGGTTCCCTTTCTTAATGTTATTTGTGAACGTATCGTGGTATGAATGGCTGCTCTATAGGAAGGGCATCTGATTCAAATATATTTTTTTCCCAATGCTATATTTTTCCCTCAGGTGTAACCTTTTATTACATTTTTTTCTGTAATCATTGAAGTAATAAATTCTTACTGGAAAAATTCCAATAATATATAAATGTATAAAATATAAAGTAAAGATCACTCTGCCTCCCTCAAATGAGTGCGTGTCCTTTCAAGATTTGTACTTCTTCTCTCCGTATACAAACATTTAGATATTTGTATGTATTAATTTTTATACCCCAAAATGGTTGTTTTGTAACCTGCTGTAGTTACCTGTGATAATTTTTTAAATACAGTATGTGTAACTCTTGCATAATCATTTTTAGGGGATTTTTATTTTTTTTTTAATTTATTTTTTTGGCTGCGTTGGGTCTTCATTGCTGCATGCAGGCTAGGATTTTTTAAATTATTTATTTATTTGGTGGCACCAGGTCTTAGTTGTGGCTCGTGGGCTCCTTGGTTGTGGCATGTGAACTCTTAGTTGCAGCATGTATGTGGGATCTAGTTCCCTGACCAGAGATCAAACCCGGACCCCCTGCATTGGGAGGGCAGAGTCTTAACCACTGTGCCACCAGGGAAGTCCTATCTTGCATAATCATTTTTAATGTCTGTCAGTATTCCATTCAATGGATGTACCCTAACTTATATAATCTTCTATTAATCTTCACACAGAATTTTCACAGGTAGTATGTACACCAGTGTATACTTATTTTTTCCTCAGGCATATCCTAGAAGTATTGTTTAGGTGAAATTTTTTTTTTGGCCTTGCCACACAGCATGCGGGATCTTAGTTTACCCGACCAGGGATCGAACCCGCAACCCCATGCGGTGGAAGCATGGAGTCTTAACCACTGGACTGCCAGGGAATTCCCCTAGAAAGGTTTTTATTAATTTATATTTTTCGATTATTGCCCTCAGTACTTGTGAGTGGTTCTTTCTTCATATATTTGTCATCACTGGGAATTATGTATCTGTTTAATATTTGCAAATCTAATAGCTAAAAAATAATATTTCTTTTAAAATTTGCATTTCTTGTGAGAGGTAGCATCTTTTCATATACTTATTAGATTTATCTATTTCTAAATTTCTAGTTCATGTTCTTTCCCTTATTTTCTTTTTATAAGAATTTTTTATTTATTGAGACTATTAAGCTCTCTTTTTGAGATATATGGGCAATGTTAATTTTTATGTCAAATCTGTTACTCTTTTCTGTTATATAAATAGTGCCTTTCTCATACCAGATTATATAAATTTTTTTCTACTTTTTATTTTTTATATTTAAATTTTGTTTCATCTGTAGTTTTTTTTGGTGGTTAGTTTCCAACTTTACCAAGTACTTAGCTATTGTTAATACCAGGTAGGGAACAAATAATATATTTTCCCTGATGATTTGAAATGACTAGTTTATGATATATCAGGTAGCTTCCCAAAGCTTATGTAGTAGATCTTAACCAGGAGTGTGCATCAGAACCAAGTTTAAAAAGAAGAATTTTCTTATACTAGTAATACACAAGTACTTCTAAAAAATTCAAACAGTATAATGTAGAATAAAAAGTGAAAGTGAAACCAAATGAGCTGAAAACTTATGTCCACACAGAAACCTGCACACAGGTGTTTATTGCAGCTTGATAATTGCCAAAACTTGGAAGCAACCAAGATGTTCTTCAGTTGGTAAATGGATAAACTGTGGAACATCCAGACAGTGGAGTGTTATTCATTGCTAAAAAGAAATGGGCTATTGGCCATGCAAAGACATGGAGAAACCTTAAATGCATATTACTAAGTGAAAGAAATCAACCTGAAAAGGCTACGTACTATATGATTACAACTATATGACATTCTAGAAAGGGCAAAGCTCTGGAGACAGTAAAAAGGTCAGTGGTTGCCAGGGATTAGGTGTGAGGGAGGGATGAATAAGCAGAGCACAGAGGATTTTTTAGTGTAAAACTATTCTGTGTGATACTTAATGGTGATAAATATTGCTATACATTTATTAAAACCCAAGAGTGAACCCTAATGTAAACTGTGGACTTTGGGTGAAAATGAGGTGCCATTGCAGGTTCATCAGTTGGCAATTATTCATAATGCTTCCATAACCATCTGTGTGCAGGTTTTTTTGTGAACATGTTTTTAACTCCTTTGGATAGATACCAAGGAGCATGGTTGCCGAATGGTATTCATGGTTTTTTTCTGGTCTTTGTGCCCAGACCAGAAATTTAAAAATATATATATATATATATATATATATATATATACACTTAAATATATATATATTTAAATATATATAAACATATATTTAATCTATTTAAATATATATATATTTCTTATGTCTAGGACTGTGAGCACCTAGAAGTTAAAGAATGTATCTCTATTTTTATAAGCTGGTATGTGAAATTAAAAGTCTAGTACATTTTTTTTTTTTTTGGGGTGAGCAAATTCCAAGTTTTATTTCACATATATTGAAAAGCAGACATTTCAGATCTGATGTTCAGAATATCCAATCTATAAGATTAAATGCTATCTTCATATCCTCAGATAAAACGTCATTGTTCATGTGACATGACAGTCCAGACAATAGCTGGGATTGAAACCGAATGCACCCCTTTTTCTTTTCATTAAAAATATTAGCAAATAATAATTTAATCAAAATTTAATCATATTTGTATATATGAATTTTAAATTTAAATGGGAAAAAAAGGAAAAAAAATATAGGAAAAAAAAACCCACCGTCCCTCAGCAGTTCTAAACAAAAGTAATGTGGGTGTCAGTTATTACAGAGTCTAGTACATATTTTGATTGTATTGAACAATCACTATTCGTTCTTTGAATAATTTATCTTAGTTTCACCTTGATCATCTGTTTATTATAGAATGGAATACATTATCTCTAATATCCATTTTAGTCTTAAAATTGTTGATAAGAAAAAAGCCTCAAGTTAGACTAAGATGGGAAGGACTTGAGCTCCCAGATTGCCAGAGTAGCAACAAAAGGCACCAAATTCAGCTATTTATTTGTCTTTGGCTTCTCTTCTGGATCATTTCCATAAAGCTGAAACATTAAATCTTAGAAGTGATCTTAAAAGTCATTTTAACACATTACTTCTGTGTCAATACGGAAATCCCTCCAATAATACCTCTAGCAGATAATTTTCCATTATTTTTAATCATTTTCAATGATGAGGAGCTTGATGGTTTCTGAGATAATATAGTTTTACCGAGTAGTATTTAGGGTTTGAAAGTGGTTCCTTTTACTGGACCAAAATATGCCTGCTTGTTCTTATGAGCAGTGGTCCTGCCCTCTGGAACTGCAGAGAGTAAGTTCACTTAAAGAAATAATCGACCTATTATAAGCTTTCTCTCTCTTTGCACCTTTTTCTTTCTCTCCCTAACTCTTTTCATTATTAGGCTACACACTAGTAATGGTGTCTATTCTTAGCTATTCCTATGGCAAGCCTCTAATCTCCTGGAAAAATTAATTTGAAGGGTTTTTTCTTCATATTTGTGGCTGGTTTAAGGTCTCATTGGTACTAAATGTTCAGTTTCACATAAATGAATAACTCACTTATAGGACATGAAAGGTTTTCTCTCTCCTTTTTCTTTTAAAGCTTTTTTCCAGCTTTACTGAGATATATATATAATGACATATAATATAGAACATTGTGTATGTTTAAGATGTACAGAGTGATAATTTGATACACATACATATTACAAAATGATTACCACAGTAAGGTCAATTAGCAAATCCTTCATCTCACATAAATATCATTTTGTTGTGGTGGCGGTGAGAACAATTAAGACTTACTCTCTTAGCTTTCAAGCATATAATACAGTATTAACTATAATTACTATGCTGTACATTAGAAGCCCAGAGCTTATTCATCTTAAAACTGGAAGTTTGTACCCTTTGACCAGCATCTCCCCATTTCCCTCAACCCCCGTCCTCTGGCAACCACCAATCTAATTCTCTGTTTCCATGAGTTCAGCTTTTTCAGATTCCACATATAAGTGATGTCATACAGTATTTGTCTTTCTCTGTCAGACTTGTATACAGTATATATATCACATTTTCTTTATCCGTTCATCTGTCGGTGGACACTTAGGTTGTTTCTGTATCTTGGTTATTATGAATAATACTGCAATGACATGGGAGTACAGATCTCTTCGAGATAGTAGTTTATTTCAATTCCTTTGGCTAAATAGCTAGAAATGGGATTTCTGGATCATATGGTAGTTCTACTTTTAATTTTTTGAGGAACATCCATATTGTTTTTCATAGTAGCTGTACCAATTTACATTCCCAGCAATAGTGCCCAGGGGTTCCCTTTTCTCCACATCCTTGCCAGCATTTGTTATCTCTTGTCCTTTTGATAATAGTCATTCTAACAGGCATGAGTGAAATCTCATTGTGGTTTTGATTTGCATTTCCCTGATGGTTAGTAATGTTGACCACCTTTTCATGTACTTCTTGGCCGTTTGTATGTCTTGTTTGGAAAAATGTCTATTCAGATCCTCTGCCCACTTTTTATTTTTTTATTTTTTTTGCAGTATGCGGGCCTCTCACTGTTGTGGCCTCTCCTGTTGCGGAGCACAGGCTCAGGACGTGCAGGCTCAGCGGCCATGGCTCACGGGCCCAGCCTCTCCGTGGCATGTGGGATCTTCCCAGACCGGGGCACGAACCCGTGTCCCCTGCATCGGCAGGCGGACTCTCAACCACTGTGCCACCAGGGAATCCCTGCCCACTTTTTAATTGGATTATTTGGCGTTTTTTTGTTTTGCTATTGAGTTGTACAAATTCCTTATATATTTTGGATATTAACCCCTTATCAGATATATAGTCTGCAAATATTTTCTCCCATTTCATAGTTTGCCTTTTCATTTTGTTGTTTCTTTTGCTGTGCAGAAGTTTTTTAGTTTGATGTAGTCACATTTGTTGATTTTTGTTGCTTGTGCTTTTGGTGTCATATCCAAAAAAATCATTGCCAAGACCAATGTCAAGGAGCTTTTTTCCCTATGTTTTCTTCTAGAAGTTTTACAGTTTCAGGTCTCATGTTTAAGTCCTTAATCCATTTTGAGTTAATTTTTGTGAGTAGTGTATGATAGGGGTCCAGTGTAATTCTTTTGCATGTGAATATCCAGTTTACCCAGCACCATTTATTGAAGAGACTATCCTTTTCCCCACTGAGCATTTCTGGCTCTTGTCAGATATTAGTTGACTGGGTTTATTTCTGGGCTCTCTATTCTATTCTATTGGTCTGCATGTCTATTTTTGTGCCAGTAATATATTGGTTTGATTACTATAGCTTTGTAACATAGTTTGAAATCAGGAAGTTTGATGCCTCCAGCTTTCTCAAGATTGCTTTGCCTATTCAAGATCTTTTGTGGTTCCATATGAGTTTTAGTATGGATGTTTCTATTTTTGTGAAAAGTAGAGTTTTGATTAGAGATTGTATTGGATCTGTAGATGACTTTGTTGTTGCTGTTGTTTTTAATAAATCTATTTATTTTATTTATTTATTTTTGTCTGCATTGGGTCTTCGTTCCTGCGCACAGGCTTCCTCCAGTTGCAAGGAGCGGAGGCTACTCTTCATTGCGATGCGCAGGCTTCTCATTGTGGTGGCTTCTCATTGTGGAGCACAGGCTCTAGGCATGCAGGCCTCAGTATTTGTGGCATGCAGGCTCAGTAGTTGTGGCTCGTTGGCTCTAGAGCACAGGCTCAGTAGTTGTGGCACACGGGCTTAGTTGCTCCATGCCATGTGGGATCTTCCCGGACCAGGGCTTGTACCTGTGTCCCCTGCATTGGCAGGTGAATTCTTAACCATTGTGCCACCAGGGAAGCCCTATAGATGACTTTGGATAGTATGGACATTTTAACAATATTAACTCTTCCAGTCTATTAACATGGATATCTTTCCATATATTTGTGTCTTCTTCAGTTTCTTTATCAATGTCTTACAGTTTTCATTGTATATATCTTTCACCTCCTTGATTAAATTTATTCCTAAATATTTTATTGTTTTTGATGTAGCTGGGATTGTTTTATTTTTTTTTCATATAGTTCATTGTTGGTGTATAGAAATGCAGCTGATTTTTGTATGTTGATTTCCATCCTGAAACTTTGCTGAATTCATTTATTAGTTGTAAAATATTTTTTTTTTGGTTACAATTTCAAGTCAAAAATGTCAAGGAATAAAATGACTATATAAGATGAATTTGTTGGGTGTGTATGTTAGCAATAAGAGGGGTAAACATTTTGGGCTATATTTATTCCAGCCCTACTCCTCACAGTTTAACTCTACAGATGGAGAGTAGAGTGGCGTATGTAGAACAGTATACTGCATATAGCATATAACCAGGAAATATTAGAACAACTGTGTATAATACTTCCTGTGAGTGAATGGGGCTATCTCCTCCTGGAAAAGTTATTACAATACTTTGTTTTGCTTTTGTGAGGTTAGTAGATAAGAATAACTACATCAAGCAGATCTTTAAATATTTTCGTCATATCCTAGTAACAACAGTTCATGATTGAGCCCTTACCCTGTGCGAACTATATACTAGGAAAGCAGTTAGAAATAGTAAGTGGACAATCATACATATGTATAGAATATGTCAAATTCATTCTATTTATATTCTTTGGAGTTCAGCTGTATAAGAAGCTCTTTATAACCACAGTAGTTAATATGGATATTTAGGGATTTTTTTTCCCCAATGAAAAAGATGGTAATGCTACCTCTCTTTTCCCTCTCCCTCTATAGAAACATTCTAAATACCAAATGTTTTTCTAAGAGGGAATGTTCTATATATTTTAACTGGAGTTAAAGACTTTATTTGGATAATGTAACTGATGCTGTCATATATTTTTCTAATATTATGAAGTATCACTATTCTTAATCACATTAACTTATAATTTTCAATATTGTCTGACTGTACAGCTTATTCATAGAAAACTATAAAAGAAGTTTATATCCCCAGCACCTCAAAATAAACACTGATACATATTTTCTTCTAGTTTTTTTCTAAGATTTTCTCTTTTCAAAACATTTTTCTTTTCCATTTTAGAAAAAGTAAAAGGAATTACTTTCAAACATTAGAAGTATGTTAAAAGTTATCTCAGAGTATTATGTATGCCATTTTTCATTCACCACTATGTATATTCCATGAATTTCTCTCCAGAAGTGTTTATCCTGTTTAATGTGTATATACTGGGAATCTTTGAGTCTTGGAAAAGAGGGTTCTTAAACTCTTATTGGTGTCATGGTTTAGAACAGTGGTTCTCAAAGTATGGTCTGGGGATCCCTGGAGGTCTCTGAAACTTTTAGGAGGTCCTTGAGGTAAAAATTATTGTTATAATAATTCTAAAATGTTATTTGCCTTCTTCACTCTCCTTCTCTCATGAATGTACAGTGGAATTTTCCAGAGGCTTCATAGGGTGTGTAATATTGCAACAGCCTGAGTAATGAAGCAGCTATGAGAATCCAACATTTTTCTATTAAATAAAACATTAAAGAGATTGGGGGGAAAAAGCCTTTCTTCTCACTAAATTCTTTTTCTGTATGGAAAATATATTTTCCATAAAAATACTTGTGTTAACATACTGAATATTGGTACCTTTTAAATGATTTGATAAATTGTTTAAAATTTGTTTTAGTTTATAAAACAGTAATACTGATAGATATAACCTCTAAATAAAACCTCTTTAGGGTCCTCAATAATTTTTCAGAGTGTTAAAGGAGCCTGATACTGAAAAAATTAAGAATCACTAGTTTAGAAAAAGATTGATGGCAAAAATCTAGGCACCCTTCCTTACATCCTTATACTTCAAGTCTCTTTTTAGAATATCATCCTTTCTTTGTTTTTTAGAGATCAAGGGACTTAGAGTTCTATTTCTGTCCCAGATTCTTCTCTGGAACTAAGAAGCTTGTCAGTCTTCCAAAAATAACAGTTCTTTGTTTTTTCCTTTTTAGATTTGATGGTAGAGTGGTGGCAAAGCTCCCTTTCACCCCCCTTTCCTACATCCAAGGACTGTCTCATCGAAATCTGCTGGGGGACGATACCACAGACTGTTCCTTCATCTTCCTGTATATTCTCTGTACCATGTCAATTCGACAGGTAAGTGACAACATCCACTATTTAATATGTATATCCTTCCTTGCTGTCACACCCTAAATTAGTGTCTACTTCTGTAATACTGGAAGTGTCTACCTGTTGCTACTGAGATCTTTCAGTTGCTTGTTTTTTTTTTTTTTTTTTTTTTTTTTTTTTGCGTTACACGGGCTTCTCACTGCTGTGGCCTCTCCCATTGCGGAGCACAGGCTCCTGGATGCGCAGGCTCAGCGGCCATGGCGCACGGACCCAGCCGCTCCGCGGCATGTGGGATCTTCCCAGACCGGGGCACGAACCCGCATCCCCTGCATCGGCAGGCGGACTCTCAACCACTGCGCCACCAGGGAAGCCCCAGTTGCTTGTTTTAGAATTCCAGAGTATCATCTAAAACTGTTTTAAATGTATGTAGGTCTAGATTAGTGATCCTTAGGGATGGGAAGTAGCCATAAAATCAAACATGGTTTCCACATCCCATCTTCAGAGCTCTCAAGTTTCTTCTTTATTGCAACTATCTAAAGGTAGAAAAGTAAAGAGTGGGTTTTGTCTTCCCACTATCATTTCTTCTTTATCATACACCAGTGCCTTTTGGCACTTCAGAAGCACAAATAAACATAATAATTTGGTGACTTGAAGTTAGTCACAGTTGAGATAAAGTCTGGCTGTAGAATTTACATTCAAGCAACATGATGGTCAGACATTCATAGTGAAGAAGAGTGAGAGCTAAGAGATACATATAAGGTTGTGAGAGCCTGGAAGAGAGACATAACATTCAATTAGTGGCAGACGATTCAGGCAGAAAGGTTGAAAGAATGAAGTGGCTTTTGAGATGGGACTTTAAAAAGTAAGAGAGGTTAATTAAAGTCTCTGGCTCCAGAACTCTTCATATTTCAGGGCATTATTCAGTTTTTGAACTGATTTTTTGTCCAGGTACATGCCTGGGAGTGGGATTGCTGGATCATATGGTAATTCTATTTTTTAGTTTTCTGAGGAACCTCCATACTGTTTTCTATAGTGGCTACACCAACTTACATTCCCACCAACAGTGTAGGAGGGTTCCCTTTTCTCCACATGCTCTCCAACATTTGTTATTTGTAAACTTTTTAATGATGGCCATTCTGACCGGTGTGAGGTGATACCTCATTGCAGTTTTCTTTTGATTAAAAAATTTTTTTTTCCTTTTTTTTAAAAAATAAATTTATTTTATTTATTTATTTAGTTTTTTGCCTGCATTGGGTCTTTGCTGCTGTGCATGGGCTTTCTCTAGTTGCTGCAAGCAGGGGCTACTCTTCGTTGTGGTGTGCAGGCTTCTCATTGTGGTGGCTTCTCTTGTTGCAGAGCATGGGCTCTAGGTGCGCAGGCTTCAGTAGTTGTGGCATGCGGGCTCAGTAGTTGTGGCTCACGGGCTCTAGAGTGGAGGCTCAGTAGTTGTGGTGCACAGGCTTAGCTGCTTCACGGAACGTGAGATCTTCCTGGACCAGGGCTCGAACCCGTGTCCACTGCATTGGCAGGCAGATTCTTAACCACTGCGCCACCAGGGAAGTCCCTATTTTTTTCTTTTCTTTTTTTCTCATTGTAGTTTTGATTTGCATTTCTCTAATAATTAGTGATGTTGAGTATCTTTTAACATGCCTATTGTCCATCTGTATCTCCTCTTTGGAGAAATGTCTATTTAGGTCATCTGTCCATTTTTCTTTTTTTGTTTTATTTTTTGTTTTTGTTTAAACTTATATTCTTTTTTTATTGACAAGAATCACGCTACAGAATCAGTCCAACTGGCCACGGCCCCACACCCAGACTGAGATCTGATCCCAGGTCCGTAGACAGAGGCTTTCATGCATTTTTTTTTTTTTTTTTTTTTTAATTTTTGGCTGTGTTGGGTCTTCGTTGTGGTGCACGGGCTTTTCATGGCAGTGGCTTCTCTTGTTGCGGAGCACGGGCTCTAGGCGCGTGGGCTTCAGTAGTTGTGGCACGCAGGCTCAGTAGTTGTGGCTCACGGGCTCTAGAGCACAGGCTCAGTAGTTGTGGTGCATGGGCTTAGTTGCTCCGCAGCATGTGGGATCTTCCTGGATTAGGGCTCTAACCCGTGTCCTCTGCATTGGCAGGCAGATTCTTAACCCCTGGGCCACCAGGGAAGTCCCATGCATTTTTTTTTTTTAGCATTGCAACCCCTTTTTCCAGTTAAATCTTACACAGAACCACCAAATAGAAAAGCAGTAAAAGTGATAGAAGTGAGAGAGGGGTCCCAGAGCCCCAACTACCTGCTTCTCTGCCTTTATCCTCTTCCCAACTCAATGTCTCCCCACTTACCCCACCCCTGGAGTCCCTGGGCACCCTGGGGGGGAACAGTCTAAGAACTATGGATCTGCCCATTTTTCTGTTGGGTTTCTTGTTGTTGTTGTTGCTGAGTTGTATGAGCTGTTTTTGTATAGTTTGGAAATTAAGCCCTTGTCGGTCACATCGTTTGCAAATATTTTCTCCCGTTCTGTAGGTTGTATTTTCATATTGTTTATCGTTTCCTTTGCTGTGCAAAAGCTTGCAGGTTTGATTTCGGTCCCATTTGTTTATTTTTGTTTTATTTCTATTTCCTTGGGAGACTCACATCTTATATTTTGCATTTCTGTTAAGTGTTCTTCCATATCATGTTCATAACAAATTAAAACTCCTGTCTTTTTAGCAAAGTGCATATTTCTAAACTAAATCTTGCTAATTAAGAAGGCCTGAAAAATTGGAGGAGAATTGAGAGGCTGTAGGAAAGCAGTCAGGTCAAGTTTAATGGAAGAGGTTGTTGAAAGATATAAAGGAGATAACGTATACACACATACCTGCTATATACACTGTGAAGCTCAGCGACTGTTTAATGAATTACAGCCTGACAGTTGGATCCCCTTTTTTTATCAGCATGTAAGGATAATAATAAGCCTGCTTCACTGAGTTGTTGTGAGGATTAAAGGAGAACATAGATGTGAAGTGCTTAGAACAGTGCCTGGCTGGCACTTTGAGATAGCACCTATGGAAATATTTGTCTTTATTTTAAATTATCCTGTTCAGCAATATTTCAAAAAGCTGAAGGCAAGGAAAGAGAAAAGGATATACAACTATTATTAATACAACTATTGTTTTTTCATATATTCTTACAGTATTTATATGCATTTTTTATAGACTTTTGTTTTAGAGCAGTTTTAGGTTCACAGCAAAATTGAGTGGACTGTACAGAGATTTCCCATCTAACTCCTTGTCCCCCACTTGCACACAGCCTCCCCCACTATCAACACCTTGTATAATAGTGATACGTTCTTTTTACAATCAATGAACCTACACTAATACATCATTATCACCCAAAGTCCATAATTTACATTAATGTTCACTCTTGGTATTGTACCTTCTGTGGGTTTTGATTTATATGCATTTATTCACTTAACAATGTAACATATATGTATTTTCTATGGTGTGCTCATACATAGTCTTCATAATAGTGAATTTTTTTATAGGCCAGGCCTGCTACAAGATTTTTCACTCCTAAGGTGAAGATCCCTTAGTGAGTTGTTTAATAGAGGAAAACTGTGCCTGATTTGTAACCTCTCTCTGCCTCAGCTTTCTCATCTCAAAAACAAGGGTAACTAAGGACTGTTAAAACTATTTTCAAACTTTAAAGTGCATAGAAATGTAGTATAGTATTACTGCTGTGGAGGAAAAACTTTATCTAAGAAAAACCATCGTGGGTTCATTTGTGAGACAATAGGAATTTAAATTGATTGTTTAGAATTTCACTAAAGGATAAGATTGCAGAGGGTTGGTATTGAAATACAAATGCTTGAGTAAAGTACCATTGATAAACTTGATTTAGTGTTTCCAAAGGGAGTCTGTGACAAGAGCCACAAGGAAATCCAAAGCACTGCCTGGATTTCCATGAACTTGAACCTTGTTTTAACATTCTTGTTGCTGTTGTGGTTGTTGCTGTTAGGGCTATTTTCCATCTAGAGCAATGGCCTGTGTACAGTAGTCATTTATGTGTTTTTAATTCATAATGAGACTGTCCACAGTCTACCCTTTCAGTCTGCCTTTCAAAATACTGCCTGTTTTCCTTTCATTTGTCTTTAAATCACAGTAAACCTGTGATTTAAAGGGCATCAGAGGTTTTTACACTGGTCTTTATCTCTAAAATGGTAAAGAGTCACTTAATTGATCCCTGTCTCTACAGAATAATGGAGCAAGGATGCCTTGTATGTTTTGTCTAGACTGTATTATTCTAGTCATTAACTAGACAAATGTGTTTATCAGCAGCTAATTCTCAAACGTCTTATTTCAAATTTTATCTTTAAAGTAATTTACCATCATGCGTTGCTTAATACTGGATACATTGTAGGTGGTCAGTAAGTACCTACTGATTAAGTAAAAGAAGTTGGGGGACTTCCCTGGTGGCACAGTGGTAAAGAATCCGTCTGTCAGTGCAGGGGACACGGGTTCGAGCCCTGGTCTGGGGAGATCCCACATGCCGCGGAGCAACTAAACCTGTGTGCCACAACTACTGAGCCTGTGCTGGGAGAAGCCCGCGCACCGCAGTGAAGAGCAGCCCCTGCTCTTCGCAACTAAAGAAAGCCCCGGGCCTCCCTGGTGGCGCAGTGGTTGAGAGTCCGCCTGCCGATGCAGGGGATACGGGTTCGTGCCCCGGTCTGGGAGGATCCCATATGCCGCGGAGCGGCTGGGCCCGTGAGCCATGGCTGCTGAGCCTGCGCATCCGGAGCCTGTGCTCCGCAACGGGAGAGGCCACAACAGTGAGAGGCCCGCATACCACAAAAAAAAAAAAAAAAAAAAAAAAAAAAAAAAAAAAGAAAGCCCCGCACAGCAACAAAGACCTGATGCAGGCAATAAATAAATAAATAAATTTTAAAAATAAATAAATAAAAGAAGTTGGAAATTTAGTGACATTCTATCATTTGGTCTTCTTATTGCTTTGTGCAGTGGATTTTTAGAGGGGGGCATGAAGGAGCTATTTTTATTATGAAAGAAATACAGACATTCTCCAGCTTTACTAAGGGGAAGTAACCTGAACTGCTAATGATTGATTTTTCTTCATAACCTGTTTTTAGATTTCTTTTTTAAAGTACAGCATGGTCTATAGTATTGTGAGTGACCGAATGAATGAATAAAGTATTTTATGGCAAATATAATTTAAATGAGTTCTTGGGCCGCTGGGAGAGCCTGGTGGCACGCTCGCTGGCGCGCCTGCCGGTGGCTGCACAGCCCAAGGAGGCTGCCGTCCAGAGTGGCGCCGGGGACTACCTGCTGGGCATCAAGAGGCTGCGGAGGCTCTACTGCAGCGTGGGCATCGGCTTCCACCTCCAGGTGCTCCCAGACGGCCGCATCGGCGGCATGCACGCGGACACGAGTGACAGCCTGCTGGAGCTCTCTCCCGTGGAGCAGGGAGTGGTGAGCATCTTCGGCATGGCTGGCCGGTTCTTCGTAGCCATGAGCAGCAGAGGCAAGCTCTATGGCTCGCCTTTCTTCACCGAGGAGTGCAAGTTCAAAGAGAGACTCCTCCCCAACAACTACAATGCCTACGAGTGCTACAGGTACCCCGGCATGTTCATCGCCCTGAGTAAGAACGGGAAGACCAAGAAGGGGAAGCGGGTGTCACCCACCATGAAGGTCACCCATTTCCTCCCCAGGCTGTGACCCTCAAAGCCCCAAGGAGGGGAGTGCCAAGGGCCACCTTGGTGCACTTTCTTCAGATGGACAGTTTAACTCAAGAGTAGGTGTAAGATATTTAAATTAATTATTTAAATGTGTATATATTGCTACCAGATTATTTATGGCTCTGTGGATGTGTTTTGTATTTTTCTGAAAAAAACAAACAAACAAACAAACAAAACCACCAAACCCTGACTTTTCTGGTAAAACAGTAGAGACCCTTCCACTGGGTTTATTTAACTTGTCAAAAAGTTGTCACAAGTGACTGCTGCTATTCCGTGTATTAAAAACCGGTAATCAGTCTGTGACATGAACCCTGCTTTGCACTGTCCCCTGTGGTTTGGTGGTGAGCATCTCTGTGTCTGGAAAGGTTTCCTGGGGCTTTAGAAGCCAGTTAAGGAAGCCCCCAGTCTTGGCTTCATTCCTAGCATACTGCAGCGCCCCACTCCCTTTGTGCCCTGAAGATATTCCTCAGGACATATCGGTTTACTTCGGGTACAGAAAGCGGAGCACACTGTCGAGGCCACCACTGCCACTCTGTTTTTAGATCTTCCAGGAATGACCTTTGAACTTTGCTGCAGTCAGTCTTCCTCGACCTACCAGATGGGGGAGACCCGTGGGCACCTTTATAAACTCCTGTTTTCCTTTTTTTTGGATCAACCACAGCCCGTGTTTCTCTGTGGCCATTGGGGAAAAGGCAAAAACAAAGCAATTTTGTAAAATCCATCAGAGGGGAATTGGTATTGCACTGGAAGGCTGGAAATGGACAAGATTGGGTGGATTTACAACCACTGCCAAAACCCGAGGGGTGAAAGACAGTTTGTGATAGTGGAGACTTCTGATAAGTAATAGTGTATACATGTATATATTTTTAAAAAACCAAAAACCAAAAACCACACACACTTCCCTGTGTTTGGGAAGCTTCAGGCTAGAACTAGCTGTTCATTTTAGGTGAAATGTCCTTGTCATTGTACAAAAACCCTTAAGGCAGTTTACGTGGTGGAAGTCACTGCTTCTCTCTGTTGCATTCCTGATTAAGTGGATTTAACATCTACCTCGAAAGCCCTTTAACCACTCATCTGGCAAAATCTGAAGAAAGCTCAGACCGGGTGTGGGAGTTTGCCATCCCAAGTGGCTTTTTTTTCCATATGTAGCCAAAAAGTATTGCAGATAGTGTTGGTGTGCCCCATTCGAACCTTGTCACTGAGCTATCTTTACCTGTGATTTACTTTTAGTAAGGATAATCATGGTGAAAATATTTGCAGGCAGCTGTTAGAGTACACTATATGGTCACCAAGTAACCTTATATTTTTCTTTATATATTTTACAAATGTAACCCCTGTCATGGAAGCAAAGATGGAAGAGGCAGGGTCGGTGAGGTTTAAAAAAAGTTCTGAGGTGATGGCAAACATTTAATTTTAATGAATGACTTTTTCGAGTTTATACAAAATGACCTTAGCTTGCTTCCAGAAATGCTCCAAATGTTTCCTCAAGACTTTTAATACTCTCCTAAGATGTTTCTGAACTATCTCCCGAATTAACTTTATGGGAGTCTACAGACAGCAAGACTGGAAAAATCTGATTGGAGTTTTTGTCTTTTCACATTCCTTTTTAAAACTCTTTGTTCGAATGCAAATCATCTACTTAAAATACTATTCTTAAACTGAGGCCTAGAAGAAAGAAGCCACTTAAGACAGGACCTTACATCTCAAACTGCTGTTCAGGCCAGGCCATACAAATGTTTTTTAAAAATTTTAAACTGCGCCCTAGACTCCAGGAGTACTGAGCAATGCTCAGAGATCTCGGTGCTGATTGCATAGGAGTGGGAGTGGGGCGGGGCGCAGGGGTAAGGAGCTGGGATTTGTGGCCGTTCTGTATTTACTGTTTTCACATAGTAACAAACCAGATTGCTTTAGATGCCTTAAATATGGGACGATGTCTTGTCCCAGAGCCCAGTCAGATTGTCAGGAACTCAGATGTCTTAAGGGCAGACCTTGGCCATCCTTGACCATGTGTATCTATTCAGCGGATCGGATGTGAAGCGTGTAGAGATGTCATTGAACCTTTGAAATACTGTAAAGTGTTTCTATTGCTATGATGGGGATTTGAGGTTTCTGTACTTACTGCTGTTTTCAGAATCTGTCTGTAGTTTTACACAGGTGCTGACCCATATTGTGATGTATATGCTGTGCACATCGAAATACAGAATAAATGAAAAACATTTATCACGTGTAAAAAGATAAATAAATAAATAAATAAATGA